>NC_089821.1:168831530-170081530 GCF_035046505.1 Tiliqua scincoides | reverse complement strand
TGGAGTGTGCTCTGCATTTTGTGGTGGGAAGGCAATCACAGAGACTCCCTTAAGGTATGGGGACATGTGTTCCCTTCCCTCGGTGCTGCACTGTAGCTGCACCAGTGCTGGAAAGTTGGATAGGATTGGGCCCCCACTCACTGAGATACCTAAATCAGGAGGTATTAGGCATTTAATATCAAATATGATATGAATACAGTAAAAACCCTAAAGAAAAACCCTCAAAATGTTATTCTAGGAAGGTGAAAGTCACTGTTTGGTGAGCAGCTCTCATGTGCACGGGTTGAAATGATGAAAACATAGGGAAATGCCCAATTGCATGTATCCTTCCCATGGAATGGGCACTCTTTGCTCCAGCTGGGGTGGAGTCTTTCCTAGAGGGTGGAAATTCCAGGAGGGTTGGGACCCAGCCACCTGAGAGCCACTCCCTGCAAAACACAGTTGGAGAGACTGTGAGAAAAGCAGCCACTACAAGCCATTTGACACATTAATTGAAAACTGCTTTGCTCCAGCAGAAAAATCATCTGTTCACCAGCCCGCGGGGAGTGGGGTTGCTGTGGGTGCACACACTGTCTGGCAAAAGCAGAAGCGGAGCACGATCACCCCACTCTCCCTTTCCCTGACCTGGGGAGCCCTGCAGGCGCTCGTGCAGGGCTCCCTGCATACAGGGACAGCTTCTGCAGGGACTAGTGAGTGCACCCCAGTCCCTACAGCCCCATCAGAAGGGAAAGCGGAGCGATCGTGCTCCGCTTCCAGTTTTGCGGAGCGGGGCGCGATTGCTCCACTTTCACTTTTACTGACCTGGGAACCCTGCAGAAGGTTGCGCAGGGCTCCCTGCATCCCTGGGAGGATGCAGGAGGCTTGGGCAAGTGCACCCAAGCCCCTGCAGCCACCCTGAGTGGCGCGATCCGCTGCCTTCCCCCGTCTCCTGGCTGCCCCGCCCCTTAAGGGGGCAGAGGCCAGGACCCACAGGCTGGGGCGTCACAACGCCCCAGTTTGAATACCACTGCTTTAGCCTATATGTGAAGTTTTGATTTTTTGCCCCAATGTGCATGACTTTACACTTACTTTGAAACTCATCTGCCATTTTGCTGATGATGTTTTTCATCATCATTTTGCCCATTCTGCCAGTTTGGAGAGATCCTTCTGGAGGTCTTCACAATCCCTTTTGGTCTTCACCACCCAGAAAAGTTTAGCATCATCTGCAAACTTGGCCACTCACTGCTTATTTCTGACTCCAGGATATTATGAACAAGTCGAAAAGCAATGGTCCCAAGACTGATCCTTGCTTATTAATGTTTCCTATATTCTAGATTCTCAAAGATCATGGACAGAACTTTCTCGTTGGAAACACATTGAGTAGAGCAGATATTCAAATGCTTGAAACCATTTGAAGGGTAGAAGAGGTGGACAGTCTCCAAATTCCCTCTTTTACAGGTAAGCACACTGCCTCTCTGAGGACTGGCTAAGAGTTGTCCAAGACAGCAGCTGTTACATGTTTTCATGGGCTACCTGGAGCTCTCCAGCCATATCAGCAACTAAATAGCAGCACACTGAGGACAGGATACCCCAGAGAGAACAATGAGAGAATACGGTGGCTGTTTCTGACCCTCCATCAGCACTGAAGTCAAGCTACAGGAAGTTTAATGCTACATTCAGTTTTAGCAAATATAAATGGGATGCCACTGTAACATTTCTGATTTATGTCATAGTGATAGTGAAGGTTCCCAGAGCTTGAAAAGGGTTCGCTGTGAATGTAGAGCACTGCATCACAAGGCTACATGCACTTACTACAACCTGGTGGGTTTTTCTTAAATAGTCACTGGTTGGTGCACAGAACCCGCCTTCCCAAAAAGGGTTGCACCATTAAGTCAATGGAGGCAGTAAGATCTATGAGTACAACCCTTAGTATGTGCTTATCTTTTACCACCATTTAATTTAATGTGACAGCACAGCCAAGAGCTCATTGGCACAAATGTGGCATTCTAGATCAGCCTGCAAAAGGCTCCTTAGTTTACAGGCATTGCGATCCTCAGGTGCCCTTTTGTTGTGGGCCTTGGAACCTTCTGTCATCATTTTTACACTACACACCACTACTGCTCCTCCCACACAATAGCATGCTAGAAAAACAGCCCAGTCCTATGGGCTGTGAGTGCTGGTGAAACATGCGTTCTGCTAGCACTTGATGCCATAAAGAACCTTATGGCAGTGTGCTGAGTAGCACGCTTCCAGGGTACTGGTGGTAAGGCTTGGGCCTTCCTGTGCATGTTACCATATCTACAGAGGCAGGAGAAGGCAGGAAGGAGAAGGGAAGGAAGAACAGAGACAAGGAGGGAGTGAAACCAGGCAAGGAGGGGTATAATGGGTGGGAAAACTCAGAGAAGGCAGATTCGGTAGTGATGGCACACACCAGAATCTATCTGCCTTTCTGGCAGCCTTCCCACCTCCTTTCTCTCCCTAGACATGCATTAGAGAAATTGCTAGTGCAGGTCCATTGTACAGCGGGAGGCTTACAGAAGAGGATTTAAATCCCCTTTCACCTCTAAAGCTTCTTGATCTACACCCCAGCAGATTATTCCCAGAAAAGTCACTAGGCCAGTCAAATGCCCCATGCGTAAGGCTCATGGGGGACGAGAGCAGAGTACCCAAGCCTCCCATCAGAAATCCTTGAGCCCAGCCGCTGTGCTTCTCACTGATCTTTGGTAAGATCACACAGCTTGGCACAAAGATAGCTAAAGGAAGGCGGGCATTTCACATTTAAAACAATGCAAGAGCTAGAACGTCAGGGCTGACATACTTACATCATTACTTCTTCTTCTTTACCATTTGTCCTGTGTGGTGGTGGGGGTCTGCTATTTTAGATCGGAGTCGCCATATCTCTCGATTGCAGGCTTGGTCTGGGTGTAGGCAGGTGATACATTCACCTGGGTGTAGGCAGGTGATTTTCATGTTGCCGTGCAAGCATGTCAAGCCAGCGCTGCATGTCAAACGGGGCTGCTGCCTGGGAGAGTCTTTCTGTCTGTGGCTGTCTTGGAGTTCCCTTTACTCACTTCTCTGATGTCCCCGCCCTGTGGGAGGGGGTGGGACTGAGTATGAGCAGGGACAGAAGTGGCATGAGGGAGGAGGGTCACATGCAGCAGCTGGGAGGCTTACCAGAATGACCCGATCCTTGCAGCTCTATTCAGAAGTAGACCCTCTGTAGCTGCTAATTCAGTGAGGCTTCCCCTCCCCTGCTCCCTCCTGCCCTCCCTCAGCCAATAGAAATATGAAAATGCTGATCCTTTGTCCAGTGATAATCTGTTCACACCTTCCTATCAGAGACAGGAAAAGTCGGGAAAAGAGAGCCCAGGCCTACCTTCCACTCCTGCTCACACGAACCTTTTCCTGACTCCCGGCTGGAACTTCCTACTGCTCGCCATTGGGATGATTGCCCCCCAAGGTTTTCCCTGCGGCGAAAATAGTAAGCAAGCACCCCCAGGCACAGGCATATCAAGTCAGCAAATGTGGGGACGAGTACTGAGTCAGGGGAGCCCTGACTTGAGTCTTTTTCAGAGTCTTCCATGTGTGCGACTCATGAGTGGCCAAGTCACCCAAAAGTACACATTTTCACAACTCGAGTCTGAGTCACTGACTTAAGTTCCCAACACTGGTGCCTTGCATGCAGAGAGTCAGCAGTTCAATTGCTGGCATCCACAGGTAGACCTGGGAAAGACCCTTGCTGAAACCTTGCCGAGCCGCTGTCAGTCAGCGTTACGTTGTACTCAAAGTTCTCTATGTCACTGATTCACTCATTGATTCTGCACAAGGCAGTCGCGTATGTGGTCTGGCTGACACCAATTCGGAACAGAGATGGGAAGGCCTATTGTGCAAAGGCTAAAGGACTTATGGGGCCCACATCCATTGAGAAAGTCATGAATGAATGCACTGTAAACATTCACATGTACATATCACCTATTCATGATTGCAATGAAGTTCAAATGGTGCTGTCAAATTTCAGAAAAGCATCCTTAAAAACATTTCTCAAAAATATCATTATTCATTATCAACTGAAAGTATCCTTAAGTTGTATAGGTAGCATGTGAGTATTCATGGGTGGTGCTACAAAGTAGTTCTATTCATATTCTAAAATGTTTTTCTACATCTGTCTTTTTTTAGGCTTTTAAAGCAAGAATAAGCAACATCCCCATGAGCAAGAAATTCCTGCAACCAGCTAGCCCAAAAAGACCACCAACGGATCCAAACGAAATGGAGGAATTAATTAAAATATTCGATACACCTGTATCGTAATAGATGAAGTGCTGGTATTGAGATGGAACCATGTATTTCAGATTATTGTAAGGGACTAGAGCAGGGGTGTCAAACATAAGGCCCGGGGGCCGGATGCGGCCTGCAGAAGCTTTTTATCCAGCCCTCAGGCTCTCAACTGCTGAGGTGTTACTGCTAAAAGGGCAGCCCCCATGAAAATTGGGCTCTCCCATATCTTGAAATATGATCAAGATTTGTGTATTTTCTCTTCTGTCATTTGCAGCTAATGAGTTCCAAAGTGAGAAAAAGTGCTTATTTTTGGTTATGACCTGTTTAATGACATCACTTCCTGCCTAATGACATCACTTCCGGCCCATCGCGGGCATCATGAATGCTGTTTGGCCCTCAGTATGAAACAAGTTTGACACCCCTGGACTACAGCAAGCAGGCACAACTAAAATCCAAATCAATCAGAAAACAGCAAGGTTTATGAAGTGGAAATGTCTGTACTATGTCACTAGATGAAAATGAAATAAAACCTTCTTCAGCTGATATATGTTAGTACAGTATTTATTTGACCAAGCAGTGTCATGCCTGATTTGGCACAACTGTGTGGACAGAAACTGCATCTTGCCTTTCATGTGTGTGGCAAGTGAAGTTAGTCGGAATGGACACACTCGGTCAGAAAAAAAACATGCTAAGCCTTTCAGACACTTCTTGCTTGGAAGTGTCTCAGAGTCCACCCTGTCATTCCCACCCCCAGCCAATGCAGTCATGCAAAAAAGGCATCTACTGTATCCGGTAGGGGGTGGGTAGATGGGTGGAATGGGAAGCTTCGGGGGGAGCCACTGCTCCAGTAAAATAGGTAGCATGGCTGCACTGGCACACGGGAGTTCTGCTAGATTGGGCTATGTATTAAACACCCAGAGGATCTTGAATTCTTAGAGTGATAGGTGGCTCCACTAGCAGCACAGTAGTTCAAAAGATTGAGGCCTATAGTCACCTAGGATTCCCATCTTATGAAAGAATACAAATTCTGCGGATAAGCCTAAAAGCATTTGTGGTAGTTCAGATAAGGCTTGAGTAGACTTATAATGATTTATTGTGGATGAAAAGCAATGAACAAATTGGACACTTTTGCATTGATATAGGTCAGGGGTGTCCAAAATTTTAGGCAGGAGGGCCACATCATCTCTCTGACACTGTGTTGCGGGCCAGGAAAAAAAAGTAATTTACATTTCAAATTTGAATAAATTTACATAAATGAATATATTAGAGATGGAACTTATATGAATGAATGAAGGTCTTGCAGTAACTCAATGCCTATATAAGGTCTTGGACAAAGCAAGGCCGGTCTTTCCTCTGTTGCATCACAAACATGAAAGAGCAAGCAGTGGAGGGAGCCCGCGTCCCACAGCTCATGCGAGAGGTCAAACAGTCGCCCTCATGCTGACAGCAGTTGCGTTGGACCAGCATGGGCTCCAGCAAGTCTCTGGAGGGAAAGAGGCTCTTTGGAGACTGAGGACTCCCCACAGGCCAAATTGGGAGTTCCCAAGGGCTGTAAGTGGTCCCTGGGCAGGGGTTTGGGCACCCCTGGTTTAGATTCTGATTTGGGCTATAGCCACTTTCCAGTTACCTATTAAACTGCACACATGAGCCTGAAAGAAGCAATCAAATCCAAGGACAGTAATGAGCATAGAGGAAACAAGAAGTTTATACGTGAGCAAGAGAACTGAACAGTGTTTTATACTCACTAGCAACTACGTATATACAACATGTGCATTGGATTTTACTCTATAACTTCCAGTGACCTCAACTACACATCGCAACCATTGTTTGATCATGGTTACTAGGTAATTCATGGATTATCATATAAACACGGGAATGTGGACATTCATCCCAAGTTTGAGATAAACCAAGTTTTCCTGTGCCATGCATGTGAGGAAGCATTTTGTATTGTGGATTACTCAATAGGTGAAAAAAGTCACACATCAGGCAGTATTGGTGGGTGTTACATGTGTTTTTTTTTCCCCTCCCTGTATAGAGAGGGGTGTTTCTCTTCTGAATACACTGGCTTCTCCTATCAGAAGGTGGAGCTTTGGAGCTTTAAAAACCTGAAGTTGAGAAAAACTTGCTGTGTCCAGGAGTTCCACAAAGTAAGTACTCATGGTCAGGTAATAATTTAGCAAGTCATTCACGTGGTGCTGTGGGGCACTGAGTGGGTTGCAGGGGAGGACCGATGGCTCCTTAAAGGTGAAATGTGTGGTGACTTCATGTGTATTGTCTTCCTTTGCACCCCACCTTTCTTCCTGGGATACTGCAGAAATATATAAGGGATAAGCTGAAATATATTAGCTATGTAGTGCATTTGTCCTGTTAACTTTACTCAAATCTTTGTTTGATGATTTACTTAGCTCTAGTCCAGGGGTGCCGAAACCCCGGCCCTGGGGCCACTTGCAGCCCTCGAGGCCTGTCAATGTGGGGACCCCCAGTCTCCAATGAGCCTCTGACCTTCTAAAGGTTTGTTGGAGCCTGCACTGGCCCTTCGCAACTGCTCTCAGCGTGAGGGCTGTTTGATTGCCCTCAGTGTGAGGGCTCCCTCCACTGCTTGCTGTTTCACATCTGTGCAACATCTTCCTTTGTGCAAGGTCTTTTATAGGCCTTGAGCTATTACAAGACCTTCATTCATTCATTCATATAAGTTCATCTTTAATATATTTATTTATGTAAACTTATGTAAATTTATTCAAATTTTAAATGTAAATTAATTCTTTTTTTCTCTGGCCCCCAACACATTGTCAGAGAGATGATGTGGCCCTCCTGCCAAAAACTTTGGACACCCCTGTTCTAGTCTCCTGCGCACACAGGTAGTTGTGCAGGATCAATAGAACACATTCCAATGCCACAGTCTGGTTGCAACTTTATTAGAACCAATCAGAACTGTCAGATGGCAAGAGCTTCTTCAAATATGTTAGAAGGAGGAAAACTGGCAGAGAAGTGGTTGGCCCTCTGGATGGTGAGGGAGGAAAGAGGAGATAAAAGGAGACTTAGAGATGGCAGAGAAATTAAATGAGTTATTTGCATCTGTCTTCACAGCAGAAGACCTCGGGCAGATACCACTGCCCGAACGGCCCCTCCTGACCAAGGAATTAAGTCAGATAGAGGTTAAAAGTGAAGATGTTTCAGACCTCATTGACAAATTAAAGATCAATAAGTCACCAGGTCCTGATGGCATCCACCTAAGAGTTATTAAGGAATTGAAGAATGAAGTTGCTGATCTCTTGACTGAAATAAGCAACTTGTCCCCAAAAACGGCCACGGTGCCAGAGAATTGGAGGATAGCAAATGTCATACCAATCTTTAAAAAGGGAAGGAGGGGGGACCCAGGAAACGATAGGCTGGTTAGCCTAACATCTGTTCCAGGTAAGATGGTGGAATGCCTCATCAAAGATAGAATCTGAAAACATGTAGACAAATAAGCCTTGCTGAGGGAGAATCAGCATGGCTTCTGTAAGGGTAAGTCTTGCCTCATGAACCTTTTAGAATTCTTTGAAAAGATCAACAGGCATGTGGATGCAGGAGAACCTGTGCACATTATATATCCACGGACTTTAGGATTATATATATACTGGACTTTCAGAAGGTGTTCAACATGGTCCCTCACCAAAGGCTACTGAAAAAACTCCACAGTCAGGGAATTAGAGGGCAGGTCCTCTCCTGGATTGAGACCTGGTTGAAGACCAGGAAACAGAGAGTGGGTGTCAATGGGCAATTTTCACAATAGAGAGAGGTGAAAAGCGGTGTGCCCCAAGGATCTGTCCTGGGACCGGTGCTTTTCAACCTGTTCATAAATGACCTGGAGACAAGGTTGAGCAGCAAGATGGCTAAGTTTGCAGATGACACGAAGCTTTTCTGAGTGGTGAAGACCAGAAGTGATTGTGAGGAGCTCCAGAAGGATCTCTCCAAACTGGCAGAATGGGCAGCAAAATGGCAGATGTATTTCAATGTAAGTAAATGTAAAGTCATGCACATTGGGGCAAAGAACCAAAACTTTATATATAGGTTAATGGGTTCTTAGCTGTCTGTGACAGAACAGGAGAGAGATCTTGGGGTGCTTGTGGGCAGCTCGATGAAAGTGTTGACCCAATGTGCGGCAGCAGTAAAGAAGGCCAATTCTATGCTTGGGATCATTAGAAATGATATTGAGAACAAAACAGCTAATACTATGTATAATGCCGTTGTACAAATTGATGGTAAGGCCACACCTGGAGTATTGTATCCAGTTCTGGTCGCCACATCTCAAAAAGGACATAGATGAAATCGAAAAGGTGCAAAAGAGTGTGACTAAGGCTGCAATCCTAACCTCACTCTCCTGGGAGTAAGTCCCATTGAACACAATAGGTCTTACTTCTGAATAGACCTGGTTAGTATTATGCCCTAAGATGATTACTGGTCTGGGGCACCTTCCTTATGAGGAAAGTCTACAGCGTTTGGGCCTCATCAGCCTAGAAAAGAGGCTTCTGAGGGGGGACATGATTGAGACACACAAAATTATGCAGGGATGGACAGAGTGGATAGAGAGATGCTCTTTACCCTCTCACACAACAGCAGAACCAGGGGACATCCACTAAAATTGAGTGTTGGGAGTGTTAGGACAGACAAAAGAAAATATATCCTTACTCAGCATGTAGTTTGTCTGTGGAACTCCTTGCCACAGCCTGTGGTGATGGCATCTTGCCTGGATGCCTTTAAGAGGGGATTGGACAAATTTCTGGAGGAAAAATCCATTATGGGTTACAAGCCATGATGTGTATGTGCAACCCCCTGATTTTAGAAATGGGCTACATCAGGATGCCAGATGCAAGGGAAGGCACCAGGACACAGATCTCTTGTTGTCTTGTGTGCTCCCTGAGGTATTTGGTGGGCCATTGTGAGATACAGGAAGTTGGACAAGATGGGCCTATGGCCTGATCCAGCAGGCTGTTCTTATGTCTCTCAGTTAGGTTGATAAACTAGTTTTTAAACCTCGTTGAAAGCCAGCCTCAGTATAGCTTGTCAAGCTCAACACCTGGTCAACACAGCTACAATTTTATCGAAAGCCTGCTTGTTCTACAGGCAGGTGTTCATCTATTATAGGGCCAATCCTGTTTATGATTAGTTTCTCCAAAAGTTTGTAACATGAGCTGAGAAGGGCAATTGGGCGACAAGTGTCTACTCTGTCTTGAGGTTTACTGGGTTTCAGAACTGATATTACTTTAGCTTTTTAAAATTCCAGTGGAAGATATCCACTTGAAAGTATGTCTGAGAAGAATTTGCCAAGCCACTTCCTTGTGTGTCTCCCAGAATGTATGAAAAACTTACGATGGATGCCGTGAAAGCCAGGGGCTTTGCCACACTTCAGACTGCTGATAGCTGCGTTGACTTCATCGATTGAAAACGGGTGTGAAAATTTGGAATGCGTTTGGGACGACTGCCAAAAGCTATAAGGGCTCTCTTGATGGTAGTCGAGTGCTCTTTCTCCCTTGGGGCTTTGGAAAGGGATACAACTTGAGAGGCTACTTGATCAGGGGTTACACTGGGTATTTGTCGTGCAGGTTGGCTAGCACCACCCAGTTGCCTTAAAAGGCTCCAAGCTTTCCTGCTTGATTTGCTGAAATCTAATGATGAAGTAAGTTGTTCCCATTTCTTGTGTCAGGCTGCGTCCAGACTATGTAGAAGGTCGAATCTATGTAGAATCTCTGGGTCACCGCTATGTAGGAAGTTCTGATAAAGTTCTTCCGTCTCTTCATTCCATCCTGGGATGTGTTCTTGTCTAAATCCTCGGGGGATGTTTCTTTTTGCTGCAGCAATTATTACCGTCAAGAATCTTTGATAATGTTGGCTTGTAGGTGAAATCCATTGTACAGTCCTGTCAAGATTTTTGACAAATTTTGGCCAATTGGCTTTGTGGAAGTTCCATCTAGGTCTGGGAGTAGAGCGAATTAAAGGGATCTGAATTCTAATTTCAAGCAAAACAGGGTGATGCTGGCTGTGTGAGAATTTGTTCAGTACTTTCCTGGTTATAGGGACTGGCTGCAAATTTAGGTCTTCTGAGGCGAAACATAGATCTGGGTTAGTTTCGCATTTCACATTTAAGGAGGCTGAACAAGTTGCATACTAAAGGCTTTTTTTTAAAAATTTTATTACAATAGTGTGCCATGGCAGGGGTGATGGTAAAACTGGACAATGGCTGAGGTCATATCCCTGATTTAGACTTGTCTTTCTGAATTTTGTTTCATTCTTTGCTGGTTTCATTTTGTTTCATTCTTCGCTCCCCTTTTGTATTGATTTATGAGTTGTTTGCTTTGTAATTTTATTGCTTTTATGAATTATTGTACTTTAAAACTTTTAAATTCCCTGGAGTCCTTCAGCAGGCATAGAAATCTTTTAAATACTGTTTCTCAGGTAGCCCTTGAGAAAGATGATGGCCTAGACCAGGGCTGTCAAAGATAAGGCCCATGGGTTGAATGCGGTCCAAGGAAGTAATTTATCTGGCCCCCATTATAATTGGGCTATCCCAGCTTCATAATTGGGCTCTCATATCTTGAAAATAAGAACAAGATTTGCCCATTTTCTCTTCTATCATTTGCAGCTAATGAGTTTCTTTCTGAGAACATAGTGCTTAATTCTGGCCATCGCCTACTTCAGGGGTGCCCAAACTCCAGCCCTGGGGCCACTTGTGGCCCTCAAGGCCTCTCAATGCGGCCCTCAGGGAGCTCCCAGTCTCCAATGAGCCTCTGGCCCTCCGGAGACTTGTTGGAGCCCACACTGGCCCATGCAACTGCTCTCAGTGTGAGGGCAACTGTTTGACCTCTCGGTGAGCTGTGGGATGAGGGCTCCCTCCACTGCTTGCTGTTTCACATCTGTGATGCAGTAGGGGCAGAAAAGGAAAGGCTAGCCTTACTTTGTGCAAGGCCTTTTATAAGCCGTGAACTATCGCAAGACCTTCATTCATTCATATAAGGTTATTTTTAATATATTCATTTATGTAAAGGTATGTAAATTTATTCAAATTTGAAATGCAAATTAATGCTTTTTGTCCCTGGCCCCAGACACAGTGTCAGCGAGACAATGTGGCCTTCTTGCCAAAAACTTTGGATACCCCTGGTTTACTTAATGATGTCACTTTCTGTTTGATGATGTCACTTCCGGCCCTCAGTGGGCATCAAGCATGCTAACTTGGGCCCTCTGTATGAAATGAGTTTGATATCCCTGGCCTAGACATTAACATCTGCTCCTAGACAAAATGTAGCCCAGGTCCTTTGAAAAAGTTTCAAAGGCAGTACCTGAGCATTCTAGCCGGTGACATCACCTCCCCTCAGTAAGAAAAGTCTCAGAACTCTGCTCCACCCGATCACTACTTATGCTTAGTTACCTACTCTTGCATTTGTGGGCTTTCCCCCACTTTTTTCTCTGTATTCATAATCTGCCAATCGACAAGAACACTTCTCGTATCAAGCTTAAGCTACAAGAGAGTTTGTCTTCAAGGTACTCTTTTTCTGTGTGTTTGCTGTAGTAGGCTAACATGGTTTACCACTCTGGAATTTGAGAAGGCTCTAACTGTTGGAGCACTGACACACTGCAGAGAATTTCCTCCTCCCCCTGTACAGGGCTGGCTGAAAGAGTCTTCAGATACTTGTTGGCAAAGTACAAAAAACTGAGTTTAAGTAGGAGGAATCACACAATAGCATTTGAGAGTCTTCATAGAAGGCAGAGCAAGGAAGCCAGAGTGCAGTTTCTTTGTTCAGAAGAAGCTGAGAAGGATTTGGATTCAGGGGTGAGTATTTACTGATACGGTACACTCTAGCGTCTGGAAGTTATTGAAAACAGAAGCGGTGGGTGAAGTTTTTTGGTTCTTACTCCCTTATAGTTTAATACATATTAATGCATTTTGATTACATTTTACTGTACAGTGCTTGCAAGGAAGGAAGCATGGGAGCCAGGGATTTCAGAGCAAAGAGAACAGAAGCAAAATGAAAGCATGCTGACAGTGAGAAGAGGCTCCAGTGAGTTGGAAAAAAACAGTAACTGACTGCAGAGGTTGTTTTCCTACTCAAATGCTGGCTGAGGGAGAGTGAGAGAGAGCACGGACATAAGGATTGCCAACTCTGATTGAAGCTATTCCTGGAGATTGTTTTTCCAACATGGTATAACATTGCAGATTCCTGATGGCCCTGCAGAAATCTCCAGGATGGCTTTCCATTCTCACCCGCAGATTAATGCCAAGGCTGGAGGGTTGGCAACCATAGAGAGCAACAGCAGGAGTGGATAAAACCCATTTGATTGCCACCATTCTGGTATTTATTCTGTATCAGAGGAGTTACATGAATGAGGCATGCTGTGGGCTGAATCATGTGCAGGATTAGTTCAGAGCGGCAGGTGAGAAAGCCTGCTTAATTCAAGCATTCCTTGAGTATAAACTTCCCTTAATTACACATCAAGAAGGGGGGCATTTGGATTACCTTCTTTCTGGAAAGGTTCCTGTGTTATCCAAAGCTGCAAAGCAGCTAGAAGTTCAACAGGTGAGACTTTCTCATCACTGCCCTGCCAGAGATGCAGAGCAAGGAGAAAGTTTTAGCTGTGAATTTTTTCTATCATGCTGCTAGGAAAAAAAATGACAAACAAGCCTAACTGACAATAAAATCTCCAGCTAGAAAATTACAGTAGTACAGCCTATACATGTCTACTCTGAAGTAAGTGCCTTTGCTTTCAAAGGCATTTGCTTCCAGGAAAGTGTGTATAGAGTTGTAGCTGTAACTTGCGCAAAGCCTGATTCATCTTATATTTGCATTGCTAAGAAATGATAGATGCTTTGACACTGTCTCAGGGCCCCATCCTATCCAATTTTCCAGGGCGGTGCAGCAGTGCCAATGGGGCGTGCACTGCATCCTTTGGTGGAGTGGCAGTCACAGAGACCTCCTCAAGGTAAGGAAAATTTGTTCCCTTATCCCCAGGCTGCAATGCAGCTGCAACAGTGCTGGAAAGTTGGATAGGACTGGGACCTCAGAAATTTGTTTAAGGGCACAATCCTAACTAACTTTCCAGACTGAGGTAAGCACAATGCAACTCTGAGGCAGGGGAACAAACATTACCTTAACTTGAGGAGGCCTCTGTGACTGCCCCCACCCCCCAATGCAGGATGCAGCACATGCCCCACTGGCACAGCTATGCCAGTGCTGGAATGTTGGCTAGGATTGTGCCCTTAGTGTTTTAAAATTGACCCATTTTTATATATTACGGTTCTTGTTTTTTAATTCATATAAAAAGTTGATAATATGTTCAAACTGGTGGTTTAAGATAAAAATCCCTGAAGATTAAAAATCAAACCAGATAAACCATCAATAGAATATCTGACTCCCACTTTTTAACATTTAAATGCTTAAAGAAAACTCTCTCTTAGCAAACAGTCTTTAACTTAAAGGGGGGTGGGGGGGAACAACTACAAAAAAAATATTTCCACTATCTTTCTAATCTTTCTAATGGAAAGATTTACTCTGTTGCAACAAGGGTCAACTGAATGACAAATCAATCCAGGGCACAATCCTAACTAGGTCTACTCAGAAGTAAGTCCTATCTTGTTCAGTGGGGCTTACTCTCAGGAAAGTGTGGTTAGGCTTGCAGCAAGGTCTGTTTTTGTGCTTCTAACAGCTGCTGACTTTTTGAGCATGGAGATAGCCATTATCACTTCGCTAATGCTTGCACAGCACATGGCAAGCTGCTTCAAATGACACAGCCACCCATATCAGTTCAGAAGTTGCCAATCTAGTTGCAACATCCTCAGTATCAGTTCAATAACCTTATGGTCATATTTAAACTCAAAGGGCAGTATTGCAAAAGTTACACTGAAATATGCCAAACTATAGATTGGTCAGCAACCAATTCAGAAGTAACATCTATTTTCCAGCCATTCCAGAGACAAAAAACTGAGATCAGGAATAAAGATCACAAAGGCAGTGGCAGAAGGCTACAGGCCCATCCCTTTCTGTGCTCAGAGTAGCTCTGCAGAAAACTGTGGAAGGCTTTCAAAACTTTCATAATTGTATCTTTCCCCATGCCTTAACATTTTTAATCAGCAGCAAATTTGAACTAGAAAACATTTTATAGGTGTTTTTAGAGAAAGAGTGGCTTTATCCCACATCCATACCTCTCTGAAGTTGTTATGGGCACTTAGAAGTAGTTTGTCAAAAGTCAATGGAATTACAGTATGTAAGCAGTCACTGAACTGCTTTTGGGGTAACTTTTATCTCCTTCAGTCAGCTGGCAAATAGCATTGTGGTTCACATAAACTGCAATGTTCATGGTTCAAAAGACACTGCTGCTTATCATTCAGAGATAGTTAGATTCCAATATTCTTTCAACCCCTGTTGTGTAACATGTTGGCTTTGGACTAGGGCAGACTTCAAAGTAGACAGCAGCACCATTGCATTTTTCCAAGACTGCACTTTGCCAGAAGTTAGTCTCATTTATTTCAGTGGACCTTACTCCCAGGTAATAACAAGGCTGCAATCTACTTTTGCCTGGGAGCAAGCCACATTGGCTCTAATGGGACTTGCTGCTTAGTAGACAGTGCTTTGTGCCTTCAGCAGCAGCAACCTGGGCAGAAATACAAAAACCCTATTTTCCTGGCATAGAGTTGCAGAAGTGGAGAATACTGAACCCATAGAATGTCTGTCTATTTGGAAGCTTTAGAATGCTTAGGAGTCCTACCAGAGTGACTGATGTTGCTGACAGACTGTATCCAGTTAGTCATTTCAATCAAACATTTATTAACATAAAGTGTTGCAACACCCCTCTTGCAAATTAATCTTCAACTTCCCTGGCCTTGACCAAGCAATGATGAAGCAGATTTTCTGTGGTTGTAGTGATGGTAGAGGCATATCTCTTGTGGCATGTACAACCAATAGAGCCTCTATCAGATGGCCGTGTCATAGCCACCTCGAGATGCTTCTCTGTCATAAGCCATGTCTGTAAAGGGCTTAACAGCCAGACAACCTTCTGTTATCGTTCCACTCTCAGCTCACCAAAATGTGCATTTGTGTCAGCTAGATTGGGAAAGTAGTCTTTGCCATGGATGTCTCTCCTAGGTCACTGTTTCCCAAACTGTGAGCTCTGGCTCACTGGGGATCCACGGAAACCAGCCAGGGGAGCTGTGGAATCCTCTCAAAAAATCCACTGCCCTATATAATGTATAAGAGTGTAGCCTATTAGGGAGCCGCGGCCAGTGGCCCAGTAGGTCAAGGGAGATGCCAGTCAAAAAAGTGTGAGAACCACTCCCTAGGTGAATAGCTTGTTGCTGTAGGATCAGCTGCCATACTAAGGCTGCAATCATTACCTTGGAGTAAGTTTCATAGTATTCAATGGGACATATTTCTGGAGTAGACATGCATAGGATTGTGCAGCTGTTCTGAGATAGAAGACTTTTCAAATTCTAAATGCAAACATACACAGTAAGTAACGCATTGGGGGGAAAAGAATGATTTTCAGTGGCTCTTCATTGTGTACATAGGCTTTGTAAATCCATGGTCAAAGAAATAGAAATGCAAATGTAACTCATTTGAATTTTCACATGCTTCACCTTCTTCCCACTGAAGCTATGGGAATATAGCTTAGTGAGAGGGCTAAGAATCTCCAGTAGACACGTTATTAGCAAACGCTGAAAATGACTATTCGCAGTTTAGATCACAACTTTTTCTCTAGGAAGGCTCCTGTACCATTAGCAGTTGCATGGCAAACAAAAGCACGAACAAGGAAAGCTGGCCAAGACATGAGGAAACCCTTGGGGAAAAGTGGTGCAGAATTATCCTGCTTACCCAGAAAGCACCAGGAGCACTACTAAGAAATAGCATTCCATTCCCTTCTCAAGGTCCCTTCATGGAAACTCCTTCTGTTACCCGTTTGAGCTTTGGACTATTTAGTTCCCATTGTTACTCTGCTGCACTTGGTTTGAGCCATAACCTTTTTGTCTTTGTTTTTCTCCCACCTCTGCATCAGGACATTACTTAATACTGTTCTGTGCCGTACCTGACTACAAGACAGCTTGAAAGATGACTGCAAAACCCAAACTTTACTATGTCCAGGGGAGAGGGAAGATGGAATCCATCCGCTGGTTGCTTGCAGTAGCCGGAGTTGAGGTTTGTGGGCAGTGGGGGGGGGGGGGAGAGGATGAATGAACTGATGGCTGAAAAGAGTGGCTTCTTCTGCAAATAAGTTTTTTCACTTGTAATCTGTGCAGAATCTCATGTATACTGGGCCTAGCTTACATGTGAAATGCAGAGCACAAACCTGCTTCTGAGCAGGAATATACTTTAATAATGAATAAATCCCGTCCCAGCAGCTCACCCCTGTGTCCTAATCTTTAGGGCACTAACCTTTAGGTTATTACATTGTTCCAATAATTTGTTCCTGGCATCTACCCTAAATGATTTCAAAGCTTAGAGTATCATGCATTAACAGTCCAATCCTAATCTTTCCCGCCTGATGGTGCAGCCACACCAAAAAGGAGTGCACTGTATTCAGCAAGGGGAGTAGTCGTAGATTGGGAGGCTTCAGAACTATTTCCTCTTACTCCTCCGTCAGCGTCCTGCTCTACAGTGGGTATTCTTGGACCTGCTGCACTCAATAGCTGGCACAAGTTGGAGGAGAAGAAGGGTTGGGAGTCTGTGAAAGAGGGAATAGGATCTGGTGTGTGCCATTGCTGCCAAATCCACCCGCTCCTGCAGCCTCCCTGACCTCTTCTACTCCCCCTCCCCACCCCTGACCCTTCCTTATCTGGTCTGGTGGGTGTGGCGGGGTCCATCAGTGGATACATAGCACTGCAGCTTCTTGTGGAAGTGCTCCCAAAATGGCCACCATCAGAGCTGTCAGCAGCTATTTTGCAATAGCAGAACTTTGTTCTGCTGTCGCAAATGCTTCTGCACATCAGCCCAAACCTGTGTATAGGATTGAACTGTGACGCTTCCAATTCCCATTGATTGCAATGGAAGAATTACAGGGGTGATTGCGCCTAAATCTCAATTTGCACGAGAAGTGCTTAGGAGGTCACTTCATAATGAGCTGTTGGAAACCAGTAAGGATGGTAGTAAGCATTGTGGGAGACACAGATACGACTGAAGTCTCATGCCTAAGCCCTATGAAAAGAACAGGAGTGTTGCAATAAAATAATACAGTAGTTTGCAGGAAGCAAGCTTCCTGATTATATACCACCAATTCAATGAATAACTACATACTTCCAGTCTTATCTCCTCACTGAGGGAAAAGAGTCCATTAATGTAGCATGGAATATTACAAGGCATTATAGAACACAGCAATTTTCCATTCATTTTAACAATACTGTCGATAAGTTGACTTATAACAGTAACGTTGAAATGTATTGATGACAATGAAATGTAAAAATAGTTGAGTTTACGATTAGAGAAAGAAAAGCATGAGAAATGTTTAGGAAATGTCGGTCTGGTTGGTTCAGTGAGTTGAACTGTTTAGAGGTTATTTACAGTTCCCTGATCCTTTGAATAGGGTGGTTGATCTGCACTCTGAAACTGGTAAAGAAACTCCGTATTGTGTATTGTTCAAGCACGATTTGTACAAGGAGCCCATTTTCATCCCAGCGTCCTACTGTCATAAATAAATAAAGCAAATCAATGTAAAACATGGGAGAAATGAAACTTTAAGGTCATATTGTATCTTGTAGTGTTGCAAAATATTTCAAGAAGCATCAGCTGCTTTAAATGATGGCAAAAAGGCATGTATCCATGAATGGTTCTTTTCAAGATAATCTATGTCTAACAAGGGAAAACATTTTGTTCTTCTGCTGTGTTTCAGTTTGAAGAACAATTTATACAAACAAAAGAAGACTTGGAAAAATTGCGTAGTGGTAAGTCTGTGGGTGAGGAGATCGTATTTTTAAATAGGGGTGGGTTAATTTTTATTAATTACATTGTACTAATTATAATCAATAATATTAATCAATTATAGGAATCCATGCTTTATTGATAATAATTATCCATTATTAATTCTTTAAATAAAAAAATCTACTAAGCCACTATATTTTATTTCTAAAACTTTTATCCTACTTTCTGTATTATAATAAAGACAAGGAGGCTTGCAAGAAAGCTTTCAAATAAAACTCAAAATCAAAACTAATAGGAAAGTTGCTCTGCAAGGAAATTAAGTTGTGATGTGAGTTGGAGATCATAACGCTTGCATTTTGGGTTTCGTAGGACGCAGACTGGGTCAATCTGAAATGTTAAATGAAAACCTTGTTCCGTTTTAGCTTGTGTGAATATTGAATGATGCTTTTAAATTTTTCTTTCAAAAGATGGATTCCTGCTGTTTCAGCAAGTGCCCATGGTGGAAATTGATGGGATGAAGATGGTGCAGTCCCGAGCTATCCTCAACTACATTGCAGCAAAATACAATCTCCATGGGAAGGACCTCAAGGAGAAAGCATTGTACTGTGTCTTGGTCACACTTACCTTACTAAAACGTAGATGTTATCATAGACTTGTTATCTGCACTAGAAACATCTTTTCTACTTTCAGTTAAGCTACAAGTACGAACTGTATGATGTGAATTCTAAAATATCTTCTGCATCTCTGTATTCAAGAGATGCTGTATATCCCACAATGTACTTCCCAGTTAAACACATAATACAGTTATATAGGAAGGAAAAGCTTTATATAGTATAAGGCTGGAACTCTTCTGCAGAGGATGAGTTTCTGTCTAGAACAGTGGTCTAGAGTGGTCTCCAAAGTGGAGACCACTGCACGCCCACAAAGGCTTCTCCAGCGTGGTTGGTGCTTACCGTTCCACGGGGGAGCCATGACAAAGCACCTCCGTTTGCCCCCATTCCTCTTTGCGTCCAGCTGCTTCTGGCCTCTGACACCCCAGCAGGTTTTGCGCCTAAATTTCTGATTAGAAGCTGGATGTGAAGAGGAATGGGGCAAACTGCAACACTTTGTCACGGCTTCTCCCTAGAACGGTAAGTGGTGGTCATGCAGGAAAAGGTTTGGAAGGGTTCCAGACCTGGCCCGCATGCTGGAGTCTGAAGGGCCCTGACCTTGTACAAGCAGCAAAATGACCTTTGTGATTGTTTCTTTGCCAAAGATTGCTAAGTACACATGCTTTCTAACACTCCTCCTACAGATATGAAACTGGATAAGGATCTCAGGAGATACCAAGTAGAATGACAAATTCTGGTGACCCATTCCTTACTTGACTGACTGATCCTTTTCCATGAATTAGTTCTACCTCTCCAGTGATCCTTTATAGGAATCCTGAAGTTCATGGAAATTCCCCTATCCACAAGGGCTTCCCCATTCAGTGAAGAGACGGGGGAGCAGCAGACCAAAAAATATTAGGGCATAGAGCTTCCCTTCCATTGAAATGAATGAGAGGCCCCAAGCACACAAGAACTTCTCACCCTGGGTTCTGATTTGGGATGTCGTTCCATACCCTTTAAGCTGCTCAGAATTATAAAGGTCTGAAAATTATATTGCATGTCTGATGAAATGCTAACTCATCAAGCAGAGACTTTGATGGGCAGCTGAACACAGTGGTGTCATTAGGGTTTGTGTCACCTTGTGTGGGAGGTCAGCGCGTCACCCCCATAATGCACCTCCTCCCATGCAGTGGGCAGGCCAACACCCCAGACAGTACACATGGGGATGCACCATTACCCCACCAGAGCTGGTTTTTTGGCTATAACTTTTGATAGAATAGAGATATTTCAAGGTGGTTTGTTTCATTGCATTCTGCATGACATTATGCATTGAATGATATATAACATGGTGGTATTATTCAAAAATACCAAGATTTCACAATTTTGGCCAGTAGTGGAGTCACTCCCCCTTTGCACGTCATCCAGTGCGTCCCACACAACCCTAGCAATGCCACTGGCCAAACATGCTATATGGTAACATTACAATAATAAAGCATAGTGATAGAAAAACTATGGTATGAAGGGCAAACTGCAAATGCATGTTATGAAATTGGAACTTTATAAATGAAAAACAACATTGGAAAGCTATGATTTTTGAGTAGAGCATTGGTGGAAGGCGAGCAATGCACCACCTTCTGCTTGTCATTACTCCACTCACTATTACAGCCTCCTGAAGCTGTGACAATCATGGTTTATTCACATTGTCTGCCTTGAAGTTGGATGTACAGTACATTAAAAGGGTGTAGACATAGTCCTACAAAGGGTTGTGCTCATTGCCTATTTAAAAAAATAACAGGGATTCTTACCCTAAGGCCGCAATCCTAACCAATTTTCCAGCATGGATTTAAGGGCAATGCAACTCTGAGGTAGGGGAACAAACATTGCCCTACTTTGAGGAGGCCTCCATGACTGCCCCCCCAAACTGCAGGTTACAGCACATGCCCCACTGGCACAGCTATGCCAGTGCTAGAAAGTTGATTAGGATTGTGCCCTAAGAAAGTTAGTTATGACTAAGCATTAATTTCAATGGTAGTGAATCATCTTTGTACACAAGCAATTTCTTTTTAGTAATGTCCTCGTAGAATCAATCAAAATAACGTAAACCAATAAAAATTAACAGAATAAAAGTAATTGTGATAATATCTTCTTCTAGGATTGACATGTATGTGGAAGGAACAACTGATCTAATGGGGATGATAATGTTGCTCCCTTTCCAACCCATTGAGGACAAACAAAAGCAATTGGCCTTAATCATTGAGAGAGCCACAACTAGATATTTTCCAGTTTATGAAAAGGTAAGTGAGTGGGGCAGAGAAACATACATTGTGCAGCAATATGACATTACATGACTGTCAATGCAGGAAAGTGGAAAATGCAGAATGGTTGCTCTTGCTGAGCCTTGGCACAAAGCTTGAAATTGGGAAAAGTCCATGGTTCTGCAGCATCAGAATCATATAGAAGTACTGAAATGTTTAAGTGCTGTTGTGCATAGTGTCATAGCTACTCAAAATGTAGTAGGGTTGCTATAGAATGCATATGTGCACATGCAACTGTGCAAAATATATATTTAAATGAAAAAACTAAGTGGATCATATGTTAATGTCACGCAGTTGGTCCCACAAGAAATACAGATTTCTTTCATCAACTGTTTGGTCCATCTAGCTCAGCACTGTCTACACTGAGCAGCATCAGCTTTCCAGAATTTCCGACAGGTCTTTCCCAGCCCTAGTACCTGGGCAGGTCAGGGAGTGGGCTTCTCTGCAGGCACAGGGTCTGCCACTGGGCTATGGCTTCACCCCCATCAGCCCCTGCTGAACCTTGTCTTTATGATTTTTGGTGATGACTCTTCCATACACCTTCAGAACTGATCTAACTTTTCCCCCCATGTATCATAGGTTTTAAAAGACCATGGACAAGATTTCCTTGTTGGTAACCACTTGAGCTTTGCAGATGTACAGCTGATTGAAGCTATTCTAATGGTGGAGGAGCTGAAGTCTGATAGTCTCTCTAAATTTCCTCTGCTGCAGGTGAGCAAAATGGTGATGTGACAAGTTGCCTAATTTTTCAATATGGTTGCATGTAAACATGATCTATGCCACTTTTAATACAGGGTGTTGATGAATGAAAAGGTACTTCCAAGGAAGACTCTAAGTTCCAATTGGCTTGTCACACAATCACAGACCTTTTCATAGGTGACTGACTAGAGAATTCATTGCAGTTGAATTCCTTGATAGGAATCTTCATTTGCTAACAGAAAAAAAAAATAGAGCTCACACTACCAACGTATCCAGTTGTATTTCATGACTCTGAAAGAATTGTTGCTGTTAGGAATGCTGCTATTGGGCCTACTACTGCTATCAGAAATAAAGGCCCCAGAGATGAGATGGCATCTGCCAGACCTGCAACCAGCACAACCCCAACAAATCTTGCACCAGGCAAAAGCTTGTGGTTGGAGAGGACCACAATGAGGCCCCAATCCAATTTTCCAATGCCTGTGCAGCTGTGCCAATGGGGCATGCACTGCATCCAGTGGTGGGGAGGCAGTCACGGAAGCTTCAGCACAGTGGCTATATCATGTTTCTTCAAATTACATGTACCTCTTGAGAGCCATTTCTCACACAATTAACCATTTCTGTATACTAAAGGATTGCCATAGACTTACCATTTTAAAACACTGTCAAATTACGGTAGTACAACATTTGTTTTTAAACATCACTCAATGTGGTAAGTAGCAAATTGCTGGAAGCCCCTTTTTTTCAGAACGGATCTGGAAACACCCAAACTGCTTTTTATGTAAATTTATCTATGTCGGTATATTTTTCTTTGATGGGCTTTTTCTTTTGTAATCTAGGCCTTCAAAGCAAGAATAAGCAACACCCCCAATATTAAGAAATTCTTGCAGCCAGGAAGTCAGAGAAAAGCCCCACCAGATGACAAGTATGTTGCACAGGTTAAGAAGATTTTCAGCTTCTGAAAACATCAGCTGTGAAGATAACCGAAAATGTCAGCATAAGGCGACCTGATCAACACTGCTTGTTCACATACACTACTCACTCAATGGCCTGTTTTGTGAAAGATTAATGTCAAGTATCACAGTTCCTCTTAGCTTTATTGTTTCTGAAACTTTTTTTGAAAATGTTAGAATGCCAAGATACATAAAGTACGTGAAAATTTTTGTAAAGCTGCTAGGGTCTCGTTTAGACATTACTCAGTCACCCAGGGGACAATGAATCACTGGTATTCTACCACTCACTACTGCACATTTCTTCTTCATGAGTATGGCAGAATCTGCCTTTAACCCATAAAATGTGAATGCTGGTTATGTTGGTAAAATTTAGAACAGAAGTTACCATGGATTATTTGCTTCTGGTTTCCTTATCGCATGACACTTTTACTCTGTAATAATGCAATCATTACAAAGGATAATTGTCTTAACAATTAAATACAATTAATTCTTAAAGAGAGAGAGAGAGATGTACAGGTTTTTTTTGGTAGTGTCTGGTAATTTCTGCCTCTGTGTGCAAACTGTGTGCAAACTGCCTCAGAGGCAGTTTCCAGAGTGCCTCTAGGGGCAGGGGAAAGGTGGGAGGGGAAACTGGGATGGGAGGGCTGAATATCTTCCAACAAAATGAGAGATCAGAATGCCTGTTCCATTTATTTAATGTAATAATGGCCAAAATTCCAAACATATTCCTAATGATCCTCCAAATAGGGTACGTCTAAATAAGGATGCTTTGGATCATGGCCTAAGCCTGCTTCAAGTCAAGAATGGATGCTTGTGTGTTTTCTGGATTAGGTTCTTCATCTCCACCAATTTCTATAGCAATGGGGTAAGCACCAACATGAACGAATACAGAAAATAACATGAATCGGAAGGGACTAGAGGGTATGTTTCAGAGTAGTTAAGCAAATATATCACAAGGGTTCCAAAAACAAGGATCACTTTGGGGAAGAAGGGATATAAGGCATCAGGCCAGAACTTTGCTTTTGCTGCAACAGTGTCACATCTGAAGAGATTGGCCCCATTTAACTTGGCTCTTTGGAAGGATGAATGAATTTGGTGAAAACAGCCAGAACTAGTAACAGCTGACATGTCTTTTCTTTGGATCCTAAACATTACCTTTTGCACAATGGATCAGTATACAGCTTCTAGGTGAGAGTGATGGAAGGGCACAGGGACATAATGATACACAGCTTACTTTTAATACCACCAGTAGCTCTTATAGCAAAATCCACTTGGTGTGATGTAATAGTTAGCCGCCAAATCTTATGGCTAGCATGCTGCTGGATGACTGGAGGAAGGCTGGAGTCTTCCAGTACATGTCACCAGAATATCAGCCACCTAAAGAAGGTAATATGGCTGGGAAGGGACAAAATTGGGTGGGGAGGGGGAGGAACAAGGGGAAGCTGCGAGAGGGGGTGGATCCTCTTCCCTCCAACAGCAGCTCCCCGACTCTTTCTCTTCCTGGACCTGCGCTAGTGACATTGCTAGTGCAAGTTCAAGGAGACCCAGTGCAGAGCAGGAGGCTTATGCAGGGATAAGGATTTAAATCCACCTTTCCTGCTGAAGTTGCCTGATTTCCCCCCCCCCCCCCGGATTTAGCTCATCTTTTTTGGCAAGCTACACTAGCAGGAGAGGGAATGGATAGGATTGGACTGTAAGACACTGAACTGTGAATCACGACTTCCCTGGTTCATGTCTCGCCCTCTTCCATGAACTCACTAGGTGGAGCTAGGTAATCCACTCCCTATCAGTCTCAGTCCCTCAGCCTCATATAGGATAACAATACTTAACTTACCCTATGGGGTTGTTGTAAAGACAACACTGAGATGCATTCTGCATATTGAAAATACTGCTAAGAATATAATCCAAAACTCTTTGATAAGTTTTTTAAAAATGTCAGCAACACAATATATTACAGGACAGCATGCCTTCAATATATTAAACTTTTCTTTATTTAAGTTTTGGCAGTTCTACCATCTGGATTTTAGGACAGAAGCAAAATATTGTGTGTTTCTGAATCAAAAAATAATTTTAGTGCCATATGAATCAAATACATCCTTTGCTAATCTGTTAATAAATGAGATGCAATATTACATAATCCGTAAAATCAAAACAAATCTGTATCACTTCATATCATGATCTGTAATGGTTTAGGACTGGATGTATGTAAGTATATGGCACAGCTGATAATTAACCTGCATTTTAAAGGTTCTGTGACTATTCTTTATTTCTGAGGGAATAAGGAATTACTGAAAAATTTCATACCCCAGAAAAATACTAAGATCGTCATTAAAAGGGGTTAGTTAGTCACGTTTTTTTCAGTCAGAAAATATTATTTAAGGGCAACCTAATAAAATGCTAAGAATGCCACCCAAAATCTGAGTAACACTGCCTTTCTGTAGTCATTAACAAAAAAGTGCTTGATATTCGTATAGAGACATTCAAAGTACAAATAATTTGTCTGTTCATATGGAATGTTAAAGATACTGTTTCTTGTAGCTTTGGTCTGTTATACCATCTTAAGAACGAGTCTCAGGATCATCAGGAGGCTAAGTAAAAAATAAGAATAAGATTAACAAAAATGCTGCTAGTTAATGGATAGAAGAGTATACATTTATGCACTTTTATTACTAGCACTATTTAATTCTTCTCCAAAATAACCCAAACTCCCGGCCAAAAAACTGATTTTTGTTACCTGCACAAATTATGTGTGCATGCTTATTTTGTATAATTTGCATGCAAATCTTTCCAAGTCATAGGGAGCAGCAAAAAATTACGTTGTCCAGTGCTTCCTCACTATGTCCATCACCACCACTCACTACCCCATAACTTCTCAGACTCCTAAGGAGCCACCTACATATTAAGCCCAAGGACGAAAAAAACCCAAAAGGTACAGAAGTCAGCATTCTGAAAATTTCCATCTTTTGGTTTTTAAAAAAGAAATGTTCTCATCCTTAGGTTCCTAAGGAGTCCAAAAAGTTACTATACAATATTCTATACTTCAGTGAACTGCAGAACAGACAAGATCCTGCCTCTGGCTCAGAGAGTAAGAGCAGGGCTGGATGAACAGCAACATTTGAACAATGATGCTATAGGCAACTGGAGCCCAATGACTATTTTAAAATTAATAAATTAGGAAACATTTTTACCTTAGAGCTGCTATGATTCCAGCTGGCATTAGTTTCTTGGTCCTTTTAAACCTCACGCCCATCACAGTGGTCACAATAAAAGCTGTGACTGCAAACAAATATACCATAAGTTTTACTATTAAGGGTTGCTTTTTCATATGTGTGTGGCCAAAGACTTCTATTTACAGCAAAATTCCTTTTGCTTTCTAAATAAAATCAGGGCCACTCTTTATATTACAGAAAAGAAAGGAACTGACGTTTCCCCCACTGGTTGCCTCACTAACTCATCATGATCTGCTAAGTCACATAAAGTTCTAACAGAACGTACAATGCCTTCTATTGACTGCTCTACTGAAGGCTACAGAGACCTAGAATTATGTCCCACTCCAAAATAACACTAACTAATGACTTCCCAATAACCTTTCTGAGCACAGCAGAATGTGGTAGGCTCTATGTTTAAGATATAAGCAATGACATTAACTCTAGTAGGTACACAGAACTCTATACAAACAGGATTTGCTCTTTCAATCATTTCTGCCAATTCCTCAACACATTACAAGCCCTACAGTGTTTGCTCAACAGAAGCCCCAGAAGTCAAGGTAACTTAACTTCTTAACAAGATTAACAACTTCTGTTGTTGCGCAGAATGTAACTCTTATGCTTTATTTTGGTAAAGCAGGGTACTTACACAATGAAATTTTTACATCTCTGGGATCTTGTGCTATATAGTACGCTCCCACACTAGCCATGGAACCAAAGATGAGGCCAGCAATCAGAGAGATTTTACTGCCTGTAATAAAGATCAGATATACACAAGCTTAGGAAAGAACAACAATGGGTGGAAAATAAATTGCATACAATATACCTAAATATATAAATATACAAAACTGTGCTAAAAACATGGTTTTAACATTTGGAACATAAAAATGCTTATTCATTTAAAATGCATATCTGTTAATTCAAGAAAGCTTGGGAAAAAAGCAAAAATATCACTTAATGCATGCCCACATGTTGCTTTCCCCTATTGAAAAAATTTCCCCACGTGAAAAAATTACTCAGAATTTTGGTTCTTTAATACGAATTCAAGTTGAAGAATAAGCATCAGCTGACATTGGCCAGCTTTACTGTACATATATCAGGACTTCAGATGTCATGTCTGAAAAACAGCCTCATCCTTCCCCCCATATTGTACCAGACAACTGTCTAGTCTGGAAGATCCTCCAACTTCCTAAACAGTTATTCTGGAGTAAGAGGATTCAGTACAAGGCTGAGAGGTTTGACAGAGGCCTAGAAACCTTGGACTGCACGCAGACAACCTTGTACAATTCCAACCACTGTCTTTTTTCAGACTGCGTATACGATAGAGATCTTTAGTTATGATTCAGTGCTGCTATGTGGGCTCCCTCTAAACAATTCCTTAAAGTTTGCAGAAACAGTACATCCAGACTTTGAGGGATACTCCAAGGACCTTCAGGATGTTTATATGGCTAAATGGATAACGTCTTACTTAACATCTACAGTGAACAACTCCTTCTACTAAGCCTCAGGGCCACTGGGCTACTGTATATATCTAATGGCCTCAGGGCCCTTATGATAGCTTTATAAGGGCCCTTTATAAGGGCCAAAGTATGCATTACACTAAGTGCATCACTAGAACTGGTGTGTTCAGGTTTTCCCCCAAATAGGAGCTGCAATGGCCCCAATATGATAATAACTATGGGTATAGGGCAGTCGTTTTCAAACTCTCCAGGAGAGTTTGAGCCACTGTAACTGCTGGCAGGGGCGGGGGGGAGGCAGCAGGGGTGGGTGGAAGGCAGTGGCACGATCCCAAGGATCGCACCGCTCAGGTGGCTGCAGGGGCTTGGGAGCACTTACCCAAGCCTCCTGCAGCCTCCCCAGGGTGCAGGGAGCCCGGTGAGAACCTTTGTTAGGGCTCCCTGCAGCAGTGAATGTAAAAGCGGAGCGATCGCGCCCTACCTCTGCTAAAGCAGAAGTGGAGCGCAGTTGCTCCACTTTCACTGCTGCGGGGAGCCCTAACAAAGGTTCACACCGGGCTCCCCGCACCCTGGGGAGGCTGCAGGAGGCTTGGGTAAGTGCTCCCAAGCCCCTGCAGCCCCCTGAGCAATGCGATCCTGGGGATCGCACTGCTGCCTCCTCCCTGCCTCCAGGCTGCCCCCGCCCCTTAAGGGGGCAGAGGCCAGGGTCCACAAGCTGGGGCGTCGCGACACCCCAGTTTGAAAAGCCCTGGTATAGGGTAGAGGATTAAAGCAGCCCTCTCCACAAGCCCCAGTTCTGATCAGGACTAGGTCCCATCCCTCCACATATTCTATTTAGCACATGAGCTCTAATTAAGTGCTTAATAAAAAATGTTATTTAGACCAAGTACAAGATATACTTTGCACAGTACAAGAAAACGGGGAACCATTTACTGAGTAATTGTAATTGTAATTGTAATTGTTCAAATGCCCTTGCGAACAAAATCTATTTATAGCTTTGGGTTTGTGTTCAAATTGTTGAGTTAAACAGCAGTATTTCATTGCAGAATCGCTTGTCTGAGACAGCAAACAGATGGTGAGCTGTGTATCACAATGAAATGAAGGTAAGAAACTTAATTTCTGAAGTGGGAAGGTGAAATGTTTCACGGGGCCTGAACTATACTGTGAAATGACACTGATCCAAGAGCTGGTGTAAAAATTACTGTACTTTCTCCTTTTTCTGCATCCTACAGTTCCAACATTTACCTTTGCGAATATATCCTACAGCACCTCCAAGGGCCAAAATGGCAGAATAGCCAATGTCGATCCAATCCATGCTCACGGAGACAAGTCTAAAGGAGGAAGCCAGTTACAAATGTGAATTTGGCAAAACACAGTACAAAGTCAAAGATAAGATGAGGAAGTGTCCCTGAGAACACCCTGAGCTAGTGAAACCGACTCCTCTGGGAAACAGGGCACAGTGGTTAGGGATAGCAGCCAGTTCTGTGTAATATACTGGTATTACAGCGACCAAAATCCATCTGTAACCAATTGTGCAGCTGAAAGATTCATGTAATCCTTCTCCTTCCTTTAATTCAGCACAAGCCTAAGGCCACTTTACACATTATGACTACTGCTTTGCTTCCTTAAATTGCGGCACATGGCAAGCCATTTTGGGGCAAGCTGCTGACCATGAAAACATGTACATTTTCCCACTCCACAGCATAGTGAAATACATGCAATTGTCAAGATGACACTTGAACAGTCCACCACACTATAACAGAGGCCTCCAAGTGGTCCATCTGTTGGCCACAGAGGGTAAACTACGTGTTAGTTCTACCCTGTTTCCCCAAAAATAAGACCTACCCCGAAAATATGACCTAGTTGTGATCAGGGCCAGGACAGGGGGGCAGAAGAGGTCCTCAGGCGGGGGCGGGTGGACAACGTGACCGGGAACGCTGTACCCCTGTGCACGCCACCTAGAAAGCGCCTGCTGTGCTACCTTGGACAGAGGACGCTGAGAAGGAGCTGAGGCAGAAAGCAGCAAGCGAGGCAACCCTGCTTACTGGGATCTGAGGCTTTCCACACTTTCCAGGGAGTTAGTTCCATTAACTATAAAGGGACTGTCTTCTGAGTAGACAGGCAGGCAGGCAGGCAGGCAGGCAGGCATCCTCCTGGGCGATGAGGGGACACACCTTCTAGGGAGTAAGTCCCATTAACTATAAAGGGACTGACTTCTGAGTAGACCTGCAGACAGTACATTGTTGTACATTAAAAAAAAATAAGACCTACCCCAAAAATAAGACCTAGTGTGTTTTTTGGAGCAAAAAAAAATAAGACAGTGTCTTATTTTCGGGAAAACATGGTAGCTACTCTCGCGATCCTCACTGTTATTACGCATGATCCGATGGCACATTTCCCGTCTGTGAAAGAATATGGTGTGAAAGGGGGGGAGTGTGGAGAAAAAGAGGAGGATTTGTGCTGAAATTCTTTTGAGCAGGGTATGAGACAACTTGCATAAAGACTTTCAAAGTTTCCTAGGAAAGCTCCTGTATTCAATTAAAGTATTCAATTAAAGTTGAAAGGGAAGGAAGAGTTCAGCCAGCACCAAATTCTGGCAGAATAAAGGATTGGAGGAAGAATACAAACACTCTTGGCTTGTTAGAGAGGGAAGGAAAAGAAACAACATTTTAAAAATTGGGAAGAGAGTTAGCTGTAAGAAGGAAGACCACATGGGGGGAGCGGAAGGGAGGGGGGGAGAGGGAGAGAGAGAGAGAGAGAGAGAGAGAGAGAGGAGCAATCAGATCCAAAGACTGAGTGAACCTGGCTTCTGCCCCACACAGGTAAAATAAACAGACACACTTGTTGTGTGGGATGGAGAGAGAAGAGAAAAAGCACTAACATCAGAGAGAAAATGTAAAGGGGATTAGCTGTTAACCTGAAAGTAAGAGGTCGAAATACAAACAGGTTTAGAGACATACCTTAGAAGTTTAAGTCAGTTATTCCTCTGTCAGTTTGCTAAGGAAGGGAACAAAAGAAATAGACAAGGATTGTTTTCTCTTTTAACTAAGTTAGTCTTCTGCTGTAACTTGCAAAATTTATTATTAACTTCTGGGAAAACCTATCTCAGGTTGGTGGAGACTGGATTCACTGACTGGAGAGCGAATCCGTCACCTACTGGATTAAAATTTGTTTAGCACAAACATATCACAGTACTCTGGTCATTGCTTTCTGTGATTCAGATAGGATAGTCACTCTTTAGGTGAGGGAGGGAGGAAGAGGAGCCCAGAAAAAAGGAAAAAAAAAATTGATTGTTCCAAACTCAGGCTAAAGTTTCAGGCCTGGCCGGTGAGTATGCCAACATACATCCCATACCCCCTAAACAGGGATTTCCTTCTAACACAACAACCATAGTTGTCTCACTGCACATGTTCCAACTCACCTCTCTACAGTTGCGGGTTCCCATTTTTTCCTTCCCCTAAATCCCCCACTCCTTTACAATGATATCAACAAAGGTATGGAAACAGTTTTTAGTCTACATTCTCTGATACCAAAATGAAAAACAAGTGTGAGCTAACAGTTGTGTAAGCAAAGCTGAATTCAATGTAATCTAGGCATGCGCTCCCAATAAGAGCTTCTGGGTATCAATATGGGCCAACATTTCCCCTACAGGCTGTGCCCGTTACAAACAGGCCCCTGTTACCCATTTTAACTTTGAGGTGTCTAGTATTCTCCTATCACTGCCTTTTTCGCTTTGTCCTTCCTTACAGCCAGGATCCAGAATACTGAAAAATAACTACTGAACATGAACTGGGCCTTTCCAGGTTTCCCTTCATCCGAAGCACCCGTATAAAGACTGGGGGAGAGGGAAAAGATACTGTCTCTTTAGCAGTAGCTGACACACGAATCAGCAAAGTTCTGCGCATACACAGATCTCTTTGAATTCTCTCCTAAATTTGGGGGCATGTAATTTTCATTTTAAAACTTCAGGTGTTTTAAATTACTCTTAATAGGGCACAATGTGCATTTTGTCAACTGCTTCTTTTTCTCACTATGATCATACAGCATGCTGTTCTAATCTTTAATAAAACAAACAAACAAGGCATCACTCCAACTAATGCTCCTGTCACTTTCTCTCAGACAGTGATTTTAAACTATTGGAACCTGCCTCTTTCAGGCACTTAATCATAGGATGTTCTCCAGGAACTGAACTTCTAAAGTTTAGAGGTCTAAACCATTCTGTTGAGACATCACAGTTCTTCCAGCCTAGCAAGTCCTCTGAACAGGCAAGTTAGCATTGTGAAAGCTCTACCTTGGCTTTCAACCTCTGATTGATCAAAATCAATTGAACTTTCAAAACTTTTTGATACCATTCCCAGGCAACCTTTGCCATGTACTTAGCCAGGGAGTCCTCCAGAGACCCCTCTCACAGATTGCCCTGATACCTAAGGTTATTCACAACATTCGCATCTGACAGCCAAGTCAACCATACCCTTAATGACTGCTTCTATCACTGCAAAGGTATATCCCTGGCCTTGGATGAGAGCAGATCACCAAATGTTTTCTCAGGGATTCTTTCCTCCTTGCTATGATGCTGTTGCTGTACCCCCAAACTGCCAAAGACTCCTCAACTGCACAGAAAAAAAGACTTAGCTACAATGTCCCTGAAGATCCTACCCAATGACCATCTCTGTGTGCCTTTCTACCACTTCAGATCAGCCACTCTTACCCTGGCTTCCAGCAGATGGACCTACTTCTTGAAAGTCACTACTGCTTTGCACAGGGCACATGCTCGAGCAGGGATGCAAAACACAAACTAGTCCCACCCTCCTTTACTAACTGGGCTAAGAGGCACATTTGAAACAGTACTCCTCTTATACAGAGCAAACAGACAGCTTCCTTACCCCAGTATTTTTTACAGTGGCTTTAAAAAAATATATACATTACAAGTCCTCTGTGATAGGGAATAATAATTTTTCTTTATTTTGCTACATAAACTCCTTTGTGACGTTTTGACGGAAAAAAGCAGATGTAAATACTTTTAACAGCAATCCTTTTTAGGTTCTTTAAAGCTGCAATCCTGTACATACTCAAGTGCCCTACTGTACATACTCAAGTCCTACTTGAGTGGGACTTGCTTCCGAGTGGACAGGCAAATTGTGCTTTACTTATGGGCTTGCACACAATTGACGTGCACAAGAATGTAAAGGCTTTCACACGATTAATGTGCAAACCATCACTTGCACACAAGGAACATGTGCAAACATGTGCAAACCATCACTTGCACACAATTAACGTGCACAAACATGTGCTAAACATGGCTTGCACACAATTAACATGCACAAAACATGGCTTGCACGCAACGTGTGCAAACACCTGCAAAGCAGGCTTGCAGACAATCAATGTGTGCAAACATGGCTGACACAATTAATGTGCAAAACATGCTTGGCACACACTTAACGCGCAGAAAACATGGCCAGCATACAATTAAGGCGCGAGCTTCATCCCCTTCCTGGTTGCTCTCCGGTATTTTGATGTCTGGACCCCTCCAAGAATGAGCAGCGACCTGCCCAAGGCTGCAGCGCCGGGCGCAGTTCTCGGGGAGCTCAGTGGCATCGCCGCTCCGGGAGGCGACGCATCGACAGGACTGCCCGCCACAAGCCGCAGAGGGCCCAGGCGCGCAGCCTCGCCGGCCACCGCACTGGGCGCCTCCTGGCTGCGTCCCGCTGCACCGGGGGACGAGCAGAGCTCAGCTCCCGACCTTCGCCTGCCAAGCAGACCCGGAAGGCGACCGTAGGCCGGGCGCAGCAGGGACGCCAGAGGCTCCCTCTTGCAGCCAGTCCAGCCGCCTCTGGGTACGGGGGCTGCCAAGCCCGGGGTCCCCCCCTCTGCCTGCAGGCGGAGGAGCGACGCGCCGCCCCCGACCCCCTTTGCCCGCTGCCCAGGGGCCTTGCCTGCCGTGCGCGCCGCCCGCCTCCGCCCGATCAGCTGCTCCTGCCCGCTCCCGCACTCACGCTCGGCCCGGGCGCCTCCTGCTGCCCAGAGGGCAGCAAACCCCGGGCTGCCGTCTTGCAGGGAGCCCCTTTTCCTGGGGCCCCGCCCGCCTCTGCAGACTCAGGCCAGGGGGCACTTGGCAAGACCGAATCAAAGCAGTTAACAGCAGCCATAAAAGCCCAAAGCAAGCACCAAGGGAAAGAACAAGAGAAAGCACCATTCCACACTTACACGAGCGTGCAGTAGTGCAAAGGCCCTCTGGAGTTTGGGGCAGGTGATGGAGTTGGACCATTGCCTAAATGATGTCCTGCTGCCACACCTCACTGGGCAGGAAGTCCCACAGGGTGATCAGGGCCTCCCCACCAGAGTTCTTCCAAAAGCTGCTGCCGCCATGTAAGCTTTAATGAGCACCCACAATCCATGTGCAACACACAAAGTACCCAACCCAAGTGGGTCCTTGGGTGCTTCACACAGCGGCGGCGCTTTTCAAAGGACTCCGATGGGGAGGCTCTGCCTCACCTGCCTCCCCATCTACAGCACATCCCTGTGGTCGCCAGAGAGAACCATCTGTCTTCTTTTATTTCCTTTATTTATTGTGGACGGTACTGACTTAAATAGATAAGTGGAATTTTTTTTTCTTGCCTGGTTTTCCCCCTTTACTTGGGCCAACAGAGCATTACAAGGAAGTGCAATGCTACCACCTGGTGGCTAAAGGAAGCTACTATCCCCTCTGCAAGTGGATGCTGTCAGGCCTCCTCCTCTCAATTTTTTAAATAGCCCTTTTGGCCTGGGTAGGCCACAATTGCTATATTCTGGTCCATAATGATCTAGCATAGAAAGTACTCCCCAGACGTGGTTTCCTACTGCACTACTGCCAGCTGTTAATCTGTCACGTGTCACCTCCCGAAAGACTATTTTCAGTGGCCAGCCCAGAAAAACAAATTTAAAAAAGACCTTTAATCTGACAAACGTAGACCTACCATAACCATTAAGCACATGTCTGGCACCATTAAAGACCAGCAGATTACTTGCTACAGGACATAATTAATTATAATGATAATTACTTGGTATAAAATACTAATTTATTTTAATTTTAGTTTTAATTACTTGGTGTGAAAAATTTTAATTACTTGGTGTGAAATATAACAATAAATTATATATTTGGTATATAAAATGGTATATATTATTATACCATGTTGAAAGGCTCCAGCCTTCCTGCTGGTGTTTTAGCAGCATGTAAGTTCGTGCAGTGCTGGAGAACCTTTTATGGCTGGCGCTGACTGCTTTATGGTAGTCAGCACCAGTGGAACGTGAGTCCTGCTGCCACCCAGCCAATAGGACTGGGCTATTGGGCACATTCAGTAATACATTACACACACACACACGCACACGCACACGCACACGCACACGCACCCCTGTCCTAGACTGTCATTCATATCCATGAGGCAGTAGATTGATGATGAGCACTCACCTTATCCGCCCATCCGTTGGATTGGAAAAGGAGGAGTAGAATGAGCAGAAGAGGAAATGTGGAAGAAAGGCGAGTGGTGGGCTACAGCATCAGAGGTGCTTTTAGCCCATGAGTGTCCTTCACTTTTTCTCTTCTGCTCTGTCTCCCTCTTCTTTTCCAATTCAGGGGGCAGGGCCAGCTCAACACCTCCATGCCAAATGCTGTCCTCCCCATACCTGGTAATGTAGGAGCCTCTGCCATTCCTGCTCCCTGAATGCAAACCAGTCACTGCAAACCAGCACTAAAGTCAAGCCTGTGTAAGCATGGAAGTTCTGTGCTGCGATTCTACACTGTTTGATATTATCTATAATAAGGGCACAGTACTCATTGAATTTTTTTTTAAATGCAGTTGTAGTTACACCCACGGAGTAATCAGGATGGATTCAATAAAAGAGACAAGTGTGTTCCAGTCTTGCCTCACTGATTAATAGCTCCCTCATCTTGAATAACAGTAGGTTTAGGTCATGACCGTACTCATTAAAGCTTACAAGTAAATATGCATGGGGCAAGCTGTGTATCCATTCAAACTTTCATCTTTTTTCATCTCTGGACCATTAAACATATGGCATATTTCCAACTTTTGGATACTAACTCTGTTTATAAACCTTCAAACAAAAACCATGTTTTGCTTCTGCTCTAAAATTGATCTCAACTAACATTTCCCAGTTTTTGTATTTTTCATCTGAAATAAGTGCCAGAAGATTAGAATCTATTACAAAGTTCTCCTTTCTGAACAATTTCAGATGTAGAAGAAGAAAAGAGAATGTTATGAGAAGCAAAAGAATGAATTAATATTAGCTTGGTCAACCTTATCCATTTCTTATTTTCAGAGAGTCTTTCTTTTCCTTTCTGTGCTTGTGAGCTGCTGTACGGAGCTACGGAAGTTGCCTTCTGGTGGTGACAAAGATAGATTTCTAAGCGGATACCACAGTCCTCTGGGACAAGGAAGACCAGATTGTACTATCTCTGGGAAAAGACATAGGATGCTTAAGGGCAGGACTTCCCAAAACATAAACATACAAAGAAAGAAAGGAAAAAGAACCCTTACAGCTGGATCCTAGATTTCTTAGAAGCACATTTTGCTACATTGTTATGTGGCCATTTCTGTTAATTCTGTTTAATTCAAGATGTGCAGAAGATAGAATCCAAACATGTGTACTTGGTGCTTGGTGCCTGCCTGGAGAGCAAAGGGCCAGACCACTAAAGGAAGTATGTACAGGACTGATGGCAAGAGGCCGCAGATACAAAGGCAAGATTGAACCATGAAATCATCCTCTCCCTTAGTTAATCCATGGAGCCTAATGCTCCAGATTTGAATGGAAACCTATTTACTCTTTAAATGTAAATGGAGTTTTCATGCCTTCAAAATGTAGATGAAACCTTCCACCTCCAAAACTAGCAGGAACAGCATGTTTAGTGCCTTGTGATCAGCCTAACATCTATACCGGGTAAGATGGTGGAATGCCTCATCAAAGATAGGATCTCAAAACACACAGACAAACAGGCCTTGCTGATGGAAGAATCAGCATGGCTTCTGTAAGGGTAAGTCGTACCTCACAAACGTTATAGAATTCTTTGAAAAGGTCAACAGGCATGTGGATGCGGGAGAACCCATGGACATTATATATCTGGACTTTCAGAAGGCGTTCAACATGGTCCATCACCAAAGGCTACTGAAAAAACTCCACAGTCAGGGAATTAGAGGACAGGTCCTCTCATGGATTGAGAACTGGTTGAAGGCCAGGAAACAGAGTTGGTGTCAATGGGCAATTTTCACAATGGAGAGAAGTGAAAAGCGGTGTGCCCCAAGGATCTGTCCTGGGACCAGTGCTCTTCAACCTCTTCATAAATGACCTGGAGACAGGGTTGAGCAGTGAAGTGGCTAAGTTTACAGATGACACCAAACTTTTCCGAGTGGTGAAGACCAGAAGTGATTGTGAAGAGCTCCAGAAGGATCTCTCCAAACTGGCAGAATGGGCAGCAAAATGGCAGGTGCGCTTCAATGTCAGTAAGTGTAAAGTCATGCACATTGGGGCAAAAAATCAAAACTTTAGATATAGGCTGATGGGTTCTGAGCTGTCTGTGACAGATCAGGAAAGAGATCTTGGGGTGGTGGTGGTCGATGAAAGGGTCGACCCAATGTGCGGCGGCAGTGAAGAAGGCCAATTCTATGCTTGGGATCATTAGGAAGGGTATTGAGAACAAAACGGCTAATATTATAATGCCGTTGTACAAATTGATGGTAAGGCCACACCTGGAGTATTGTGTCCAGTTCTGGTTGCCGCATCTCAAAAAAGACATAGTGGAAATGGAAAAGGTGCAAAAGAGAGCGACTAAGATGATTACGGGGCTGGGGCACCTTCCTTATGAGGAAAGGCTATGGTGTTTGGGCCTCTTCAGCCTAGAAAAGAGACACCTGAGGGGGAACATGATTGAGACATACAAAATTATGCAGGGGATGGACAGAGTGGATAGAGAGATGCCCTTCACACTCTCACATAACACCAGAACCAGGGGACATCCACTAAAATTGAGTGTTGGGAGAGTTAGAACAGACAAAAGAAAATATTTCTTTACTCAGCGTGTGGTTGGTCTGTGGAACTCCTTGCTGCAGGATGTGGTGACGGCATCTGGCCTGGATGCCTTTAAAAGGGGATTGGACAAGTTTCTGGAGGAAAAATCCATTACGGGGTACAAGCCATGATGTACATGTACAACCTCCTGATCTTAGAAATGGGTTATGTCAGAATACCAGATGCAAGGGAGGGCACTAGGATGCAGGTCTCTTGTTATCTGGTATGCTCCCTGGGGCATTTGGTGGGCCGCTGTGAGATACAGGAAGCTGTACTAGATGGGCCTATGGCCTGATCCAGTGGGGCTGTTCTTATGTTCTTATGTGATCACAGCCACCTGCTTGGACTCCTGAGTCTGGGACAAATAAATTTTGTAAAACAAGGGAAAAGCTCCATACCTCCAATAGTCCTCCCCAATCCCATGGTTGAGCTCCAGTCTAGGAATGATCCAGCACAACCTCAACCAGGTAGGAAAACAAAGGCTGAACGCAGCAGAGGACTAGCAATAGAGAACCTCCTGATTGAGTCACTCTGCATAGAATCCAGTGGGATACTATGGAGCAAAAACCTATACAAATCCTTGACTTTGGAGTCTCATGTTGTTTTTTCTCCCCTTGCCCATTGCATCCTGTCTTGCTGTTGGTCTGGGGAGTAATAACCCACTGGTGCGGTGTCATCACCCCTATTCCATCATCCATCTGAGAACCACCATGCCAGCCAGCATGCAGGACAGGAATACCCCACAACCCCCATTCCTTTCCAGCCTTCTCTCTCTCTATTTCCCCAAGTGCTACCAAAGCTCCTTACCCAGAATGGACTAGTCAGCACGCCCCTTCCCTCAGAGAAAGGCAGCTCTAGTCCTTTGCTCCCTTCCAGGCTATTGCCTATAATGCTTGTGAAGGGTTTGCTTCATAGTCCCCTTTCTGACTTTGAGGCTCCCTTTTGTCAGGGAGACTTGCTCAGTTGGCCCTTTGCTGTCATGTTCCCTACAACTCAATGCTCTCTTGCCTCATAGAAACAGGAATTGTAATCTTGGCTCATGGATCAGCCTTGCCAAAGACCCACCAAATCCCCACCATCTTTCCTTGTCTTGTGAGAAGTAAAATTGACTGCATGCTTAGTGATTGTTTTTCCTTTCTGTGAGTGGTGTGTACATGTGTGTGCGTGCATGTGTGTGTGAAGGCTTTTTTCTGATTTTGTACTGTTTTGTTGAAGGCCCAAGATCAGCCTCAGATGTCTTTTTCCATATTTGTATATGGAGCTTTTTAAGCTGCCTTGGGCATTTGAAAGGCGGGATATAAATTTCTCAAAAGAAATAAAAAGTAAATATTGACCCAATCCTCAAGTCCTCCAAAATAAGAATTTTCTGTTGGGATCTCCTTCGGAGCATTGCTCAGAGTGCTTTTTCAGTGGGAGAGATGCTAATCAGGTATCTTACAGCCCAATCCTATCCACATTTTCTTGGAGTAAGCCCCATTGGGTCCCTTTAGGGAGAAGGGCGGGATATAAATAAAGTTTATTATTATTATTATTTATTATTATTATTATTATTATTATTATTATTATTATTATTATTATTATTATTATTATTGACTCTAATGGGACTTACTTCTGAGTAGACATGCCTAGGATTGGGTTTGGCAAACTCTCCTGACTACACATGAGCTCTTTTGTGGTTGTGGTACTGGATCAGTTTCATTTATGAGATATATTGGACTATGTTTGAACAACAGTAGTTCATATCCAATCCATTTGAGTAGCACATACAAACATACACACTGACCACCCACCCTCACATTTTCTCTCCAGTGCCTAGCCAGATTTTCCTGAGAAGCTCAAAAGTCCTGTCAGGTTAGGTTGTGTGGCCAATGTTTGGTTATTATCCTGTACTAACACTAGTAGTGATGGTGTGTAGCAAAGAATGTTTGTGTGGTCAAAAGCAATGACTTTTTGCCCCTACTGGTGGTATAGAACTATCACTGTTGGTTAATAGGAGTAAGTGTCCCACTGGTGGTCTTATTGCCTGTAACTTGAGGACCAGAAGCAGAAGATTAGATTCAAAAGTTCTCAGAGTTTAACCAACCTTAAAATGTTGCTCTTCTTTTTCCAATGTCCAGCTGAAGCCAATCATGCTCAGCTGAGTAAATATTTGTTGAGATTCTTCTCCACATTTGCTTTTTTGGCAACAATTCCTTTGTTTTGACCATTTCACTAGAGATTGAGAATCTTTGATGTTTTTTTCAGTTCTACCTGTTTTTTATTTCCCTTTGCCTGTAATGCTTTCTTTAGTCTTTAAACAAAGTTCTCATTTTTCATACAAATCGCTCTTCCCCATTAATGTGAAAGTCAGCCGTGATCAATTCTATAAGTATTGAAATGAAAGATACAGTCAGGGCTTCTGCATATTTAATTTGTTGTTTTTTTTAATTTTATACACTGTCTGTAAATATAAACAATACCCAGAAACACATAAGAACCTAATTGAAGAGAACACAGATATTCAAACAGTTCACCATTTCAGGTGTGAGAGAGGAGCATCAGCATTCATCCAATACATTGACATCCTCAGTGGAAGAACAGCCATTGAATTCAATATGCAGATGAGGTTGTGATGTTTCAGAGATGGGACACTTCAGTCCCCAGCAACACTAACTTCTTACTTGGACACTAAGGCCTAGCTTTCACTGAGGTGTAAACTCATGTCTGGGTTCTACCGTCTGCAGGTTTGGATTCACGTGATTGAATGCTCCTTCATGTGAAAAGAATTTCTCTTCCCATAGAAAACTAGCATATCAGAGCTAGGCTAGAACCCTTCTTCCATTCACTTACATATTGATGTGCAGGGATGAAGACACATTCAATCTTGTAAGCCGAAACTTGCAGACTGAACAGGCTGTAGTGAATGGGGGTCCTTCATGTTACTTATAGGCTTACCCAGATGGGAGGTGGAGCTACAAGGATCATCTCAGCCAGGGCCTAGGAGAGGGGAGTAAAGGGGGTAATTTGTACCTGGACCCAAGGTCAAAAAGGGGGCCCAGGAGCCAAAGGAGGGGGCCCAGAAATTTCCTGGGGTCTGACATTTTCCTATCTGCTGGGGATACTACCATGACTGGGGATGTTGGAGACATTACTGATGCCACATGGGTGGGTAGACCTGGACTCCAAAAACTTTTCCAGCTGTCTCTACCCTCCTCCCACCCTGCTTCGTCCCTCCATGCCCCTATTCTGCTTGCCCGTCACCACCTTCCCCTGCTTTGTTTCACCCCTCCCCCTTTGCAAAGGGGCCCAAAAGAAACTTTGTACCCCCTGATAAAATTCCTCTCAGAGACCCTGATCTCAGCTGTACCTGAATTTGAGGGTGTGTGTTTTCCCTTCCTAGTGGCAATGAATTTGCTGAGGTTTTGCCATTGAATATTACCAGTTCAGTGGGCTAGGAGGTTGCAATGGACACACGGCACAGCCCAGACACAGAATTACCAGCTCAGTTATCATTAGATTCTTATATCTCTGGAAGTGTTATTTAGGCTGATCTAAAGATTGAACATATTGCAGCCTCTGTTGTATATATGCATTTACTGGACAAAATGCGTTTGCACAAGTGTAGTGGAAGAGGAGCAGAATGTGTTTAATTTGAAGGTTCAATCCTATCTAACTTTCCAGCACCGATGCAGCCACAATGCATCCCCGAGGAATGGGAACAAATGTTCCCTTGACTTGAGGAGGCCTCTGTGACTGCCTCCCCACCAGAGGATGCAGCACATGGCAATTGGCACATCAGCGCTGGACAGTTGGATAGGATTGGGCCCTCAGTCTATAAGTACTGGACCAGCACATGCATAGATATGTAAAATCCACAGTTAACAGGAAACCCTACTGAGGCCTCCATGAAATCAAACCCCATGAATTTAAATACTGTGAGGAAGGGACCATTGCTAAGCAACTCTGCTGTCTTGATCCTGAAGCAAGTGCATGCTCAGGACTGGAAGGCTCCCATGGAAAACATGATGTCCTAGCAAGCATTTTGGCTACAAAATTACAATCATTAGCAGTAGATACATAAATAGGATACTTGCAGTGCCAAAGTTAATATCGTATCAGCATTTCCATTATAGAACTTAAACTTGAGTTTCTTCTTTAGAAGAAATATATTTATTTAGAATTATTTAGTACGTGGTTTTCAATGTTATCCTCAAACTGCTTGGTATTGTGTTCAAAACAATAGCATGCTCTTGAAAGTTGCTCAGGATATCCACTGAACATCACGAGACTGAGCTATTTTGCAACTTATCTGGAGGTTTTTTAATACTGCGGGACATGTAAATACACAAAGGACTGGATTGCTCAACTGTGGCTGGATCACACTCAGTGGAATAGTTTCTCCATAGGGCAGAGGTTCCCAATTTTTTTGGACTGGTGGCTTCCTTGTCCTACAGGGCCACTGGCCACAGCTCCCCATTAGGGCTACAATCCTATACATTACATAGGGTGGTAGCTTTTCATGAGGATTCCAGGGAGCTGTTTTCCATGGCTCCCTGGGACACCATGGTTCACAGTTTGGGAACCACTGCCATAGGGTGAGACTTGCTTTCACTGTCTTCCAATAGGATCCAGGAAATGCTATTTATATGCTCACGTGAACAATTAGAATCTCCTTTGTCCCAAGTCATGTGGAGCGTGAGAAGTTCTAGTCATGTAATATATTCAAAATGTGCAAGCAGGATTAATATGTTGTTCAGTGTATGTGTTAATTTCCAGTATAGGACAATATGGCATTATTAATAAAATATCATTGTTCTCTTCTTAGGAGAAAAATGAGTTGAATATTTTCTAATTAGGGCCCAATCCTGATGAATGCTCACCGGCTCACTGCCAGTGCACACTGTTGCAAATGTGCCATAAGGCGCGCCTGTGACCATTACTGCTGGCCCAGCGCCAGAGCTGGCCCAGTGCAAACTTGCAGTGGGACGGCGCAGTCAGAGGCTGGAGGACTGCCGCCCTGTGCTCTGTGAGAAGCGCCAGGCAGTGGAGAGGTTAGTGGGGGCACTGGGGGGAGGCATTCCAGGACGGGAGAGGTGGGTGAAGGTGGGGAGAAAGCGTGATGGGGTGAGAGCAGGGTGGGAGAGGGCTGGGACCCAGTGCCCCGTGTCAGGCCTTGCGGCCCGACACAAGGTGTCTTTACTCTGTGCCAGCTAAATAGCTGGTACAGAGTCAAGTAGCCTCATTGCAGGGCTACTTTCCTTAGGGGATGGATGTCCTCTTCCTCCAAGGAGCTGCTGCTGGCTGCCTGACGTGTTAAGGATGCCGCTGCTGCCTTTCATGCCGGGCAGCTCAGGATTGGGCTGCCCATTTTCTAATTCACGGTCTTAGTGAAATCTCCTTAACTTAAACAGAGAGGGTCAAAGATTTATTTATTTTTAATAAAATGCATAGGATTTAGATTTAGGAGGTTTTTTGAAATATAATGTCAGATTTTTAGCCAAATAATTAATACAAAGGCAAAAATATGAAGGTGCTGTTTTGATTCTTTTCAATCTCACCTTTTACAAGCTACACAACTCTCTGTCACCCACCCGGCTGCTTAGGCAAGGAGGAGGAGGTGATGGTTGGGCGCAGGTGCACATTTTGGGGGCGTTTGGAATTAGCACACTGCTTCAGGTACCACTCTGGCTCTAACCAGGCCTGTTCTTGCAACTGTAAACAAAATCCTTTGGTGTCACCTACTGGAAGGAGGAAGAAGAGCTATGCATTTGCATTTCAAAGCTAGTTGCTTACTATTTTCTTAAATTTCTTTTTGTCTAAAGACTCAAAAGTTCATGCACTGTTACGAAGGATGGACATTCTTCACATTAAGTATAGTGGTTTTTATCCTGTGTTACCATGATATATTTACTGAGAAAATCTTAGCAAATAAGCCACAGCCTTCAACCCCTGAACCCTTCTAAACCAGCCAATTCCCATGAGGAGTTCAGGAGTTTTTATAGATAGATACTGTTTTCTCATGAGAATTTTGCTAGAGTTCATAGACTCTGAATTCAAATCAGAAGAGATTTATGAGGTTACACTAGAACTATCATGTCTTTCATTCCAATATTTTAAGAATGTATAAGGAAGCGTGTCTTGTCGTATAGAATCCGGATGGGAGATATTTAGTTTGATTCACAAAAGCTGCAGTCCTCAGTGCATTTGCTAGGAAGTAAATACCATTGAACTCAGTGGGAAGCACTTTTGTGCTAATGGACACTTTTCCACATTGGTCTGCAGGGAGAGCTAGAAAAGGGGAAAAAAGTTAAATAGGTGGGAAAAATGGCTAAATACTTCAAATTCTCCCTGGTTGCCAGCAGCAGAAGCAACATGAGGTCTCTTTTCCTATCCCAAATACTGTTAATTCCCTTGGATATTTCTCTGACATTCCTCATTTGCAGTTCAGTTTAAATTTGGAACAGTGTTTGAATTTTGAGAGACAGTTGGTATTTTTAATGTTCTGTAATTTAACTGGAATTTTCCTGAAACAAAATATTGTGGTCTGAGCTGATGAGCTGCAAAGGAAGTGGTCTAAGGCTACTTTGGGTGATGGTCCAGTAAAATTTTATTCTGGAGATTAGAACAAGGGGCTAAACAACAAGAAGAGGAAAGAGTTCTCATCCACCCATGTATTAATTCAATCCCTGGCAAGAAGTTTGAACTGCAAAAATCCTCCCACCGATCATCTAAAGATGAATCTATAACTTCCTAAAATTAATGTCCCATTAAAAAATAAAATAAAATAACAGATTTTCTAAATAGACTTTCAAGGATGTACTAATTACAGACACCCTGCATCCACCTCTTAGTTCATTTGAACCCCTTGTATGACACCATTCTTTCCCCAAAATGCCCTGTTCTCCCCCTCCCTGCCCCACTGCCCAACCCTGCCACTAGCGTACTCCCCCAATGGTAGCTAGTTGCTTAGGTGGTGCATGCAATTGCCAGTCATTTGTGCTGGGGAGCCAGTTGTGCACTGGCACCATGTGTGCTGCACTGGTGCTGGCTGTTGTGAAAGTGCCGTAATGCATAACAGTTACAGGCACCGGCATGAAGGCCCTCATCAGTCTGTGTGCACTAGCGGAAGGAACAGTGCCTGCCAGAGAAGTAAGATCAGTGCTGAGCAGTGCGGGAGCTGAAGAATGAAGAGGTCAAGGATGGTGTGGAATGAGGTGAGGGGAAGACAGCAATGGGGGCAGATTAGGCCTGGAAGGGGGCAGGATCAGAGGCTCACTCTGTATCTTCTCTCCCTGCCTTGGCCTGATCTGCCAACATGGATCTATTCAGACTTGCACCAGCTATTTAGCTCGAGCAGGTCCAAGTAGACCTGTTGTGCAGGCTGGGGCTTACCATGGGACAAGGGGACAATTGTTCCCTTGCCTTGAGGAGCCTCCAGCCTTCCAACTTCCCCCATAGAATGCAGTTGTGTCCCACGTTGGCCTTGCTGCATCGGCACAGGAGAATTGGAAACGATTGGGCGGTTTGTCTAGTGATTCAGAGAAAAAGGAGAGGATGGAGAGGTTGCACTGTGACTATGCTATATGCTGGCAGAGTGGAGAACAATGGGATTTCTCCCTATTTAGATGTCAGGATCTGAGCTCTTTTTGGACAACTGAAATCAAAGGATAACGACTGCATGTTGGGGTGTGCAAGCACAAGGGACTACAACTGATGTCCTAATAAATGCACCTAGTCAGCGGTGCAGCCTCCCCACACACACACTCCATGTAAGTTCATTATTCACAGATTTGGAATGCCTGAAAAAGGCTTTGATATATTAAGAAAGTTATTTCAATCCAGTATTCTTGTTTCTCATCATTATGCTCCTATGCTGCAAAAGCAATTAGTTCAGTGGTTTCCACACTGTGGGTCAGGACCCACTGGTAGGCTGCAACCTGATTTTTGGTGGGTCACCAAAGGGTAATGGAAAGATCAGATAACTAATTGCCTCAAGCCCTGAGGCTATTTAAAAATTGGATAGTATAGTTGTTAAGTACCCTGCAAAGAGATACATTTCTGCAATTTGCAAGCATGTGTAAATAGAGAGAGATACATGTTTGAGGGTTTCTTTCCTGGTTATTATAAATAATTAAATAAATAAATTTGGGAACCACTGAAATAGACATTATCAAAACGCACAATAGATTGGCCCACTTAAGTTGAGTTCATGCATGTTCATTGCTCAACAACCACCACTTCATGTAATAACTTACTTGTGACATTCATGTGCTGCTGTTTCTCTCAGAATTTCCTAGAAATCTTATCCTCACACTACTTTGTAGGGGCTGATAGGGAGCAATTTGCTCACTACTTACTAGTTTTATAACTGAGCTGAGGTTTGAACTTGGAATTCAGTCATCCAAGGACAAAATCATCAAATTTAATTTGCATACCACATATCTGCCTCAGTGAATCTCAAAGTGGTTTACAGCAGCAAACCAAAAAAATCAAGAATAATGCAAACAATTCACAAATCAATCACGTAACAATTCCAGATCCAAAGAAGGCAGTAACAAAAAATTAAACAGTTAATTAAATTATGACAATTCATTCGTCCTAAACATTAAACATAATTCATCCCTAACTACACAATAAGAAATCAAACCAAGCTCACGCTCAGGGCCAGTCCATCCATGAGGCCAACTGAAGCAGTTGCCTAAGGTAGCAGATTGATGGTGCACCCACCCATCTCTGCCCGCCTACTCCCCTCACTGCTTCTCCTTCAACTTCATGAGTTGTAAAAGGAAGAGGGAGATAGAGAGGAGGGGGAAATGTGCATGAGAACATAAGAACCACCCCGCTGGATCAAGCCATAGGCCCATCTAGTCCAGCTTCCTGTATCTCACAGTGGCCCACCAAATGCCCCAGGGAGCACACAAGACAACAGGCACAACCTGCATCCTGGTGCCCTCCCCTGCATCTGGCAATCAGAGGCAGCTTGCCTCTAAAATCAAGAGCTTCCACATACCTACTATGACTTGTAACCCATAATGAACTTCTCCTCCAGAAATTTGTCCAATCCCCTCTTAAAGGCATCCAGGCAAGATGCCATAACTATTTCTTGTGGCAAAGAGTTCCACAAACTAATTACACTAAAGAAATATTTTCTTCTGTCTCTCCTAACTCTCCCAACACTCAACTTTCGTGGGTGTCCCCTGGTTCTGGTGTTATGTGAGAGGGAAAAGAGTATCTCTCTATCCGCTCCGTCTATCCCCTGCATGATTGTATGTCTCAATCATGTCCCCCCTCAGGAGTCTCTTTTCTAGACTGAAGAGGCCTAAACACTGTAGCCTTTCCTCATAGGGAAGGTGCCCCAGCCCAGTAATCCTTAGTCGCTCTCTTTTGCACTTTTTCCATTTCCACTATATCCTTTTTGAGATGTGGCAACCAGAACTGGATGCAATACTCCAGGTGTGGCCTAACCATGGATTTGTACATGGATGTGGAGAGCAGGAGCTTCAGAATAAATATTCAACTAACCTAGCAGTGTCTTCAAACAACTGGATAGACCTTCCTCCCTGCCAGTGTTACGTGAAAATCCCCTTTTTCCTTAGTTGTGATTTTATATCTGGTTGCAGGCCAATCTTCTCACAGGCCAAACTTCCAAAAACTCTGGTCAAGCTACAAGCTCATGGCATTGTATTGTTTTAATCCAATCACTGTTTATGCAAACGCATTAAATCTCAACACACAGGTCACAATCAGGTCAAGCCACAAGCTCATGGTTACAACATCCCCCTCTCTAGGAGTAAGTCTTGCATAGTAAATCATTGTTTAAGTGTCTCCTACATTACTGTATTCATTGTATTGTTTTAACTCAATCACTGCTTAAGTACTCTATGCAAATTTGAACTGCTTCCCTGGGTTAATGTATTCATTGTGTAAGTTCCCCCAGCTAGGAAGACAGTCATCTGACTCTATTGAATTTTGCTGATAATCCTTTCAAAGTTTTACGTATTCCAAGTACCCCACTGTGTGTAGTAAGCAAACACATCCAGGTCAGCTCTAGGTCAGCAAAAACCCTTTTTAAGAGAGGGCTGGATGCCACATGCTCTCTCTCTGGGCTCCCCTTCCAAGGACACAACACATCTGTGTTGTGAGGGTCCTCCATAGGACTCTCCCCCCCCATCCACCTGCTCTACAAGTCAGGTAACTATCTCGCGTCTGGGACTTTTTCCTTTCTTCCCCCCATCTTTAGTTAGCAACTGGGTTTGGCAGACCAGGGACCCCTAAAATGCTTCCCTACAACTGTTCCCTTTCTAATTTCCTCGGATGCACCAAATACTTTTCACATGCAACCACCATAAAGCTAGGTACACTAGATGCAAGTACTAGGACCAAGACTCATCATTTTTCATGTGCATTATGTTTACCTGTGTGTTTTTGTAATAAAAATATAATCTTTTGTTAAAAGTTATCTTTCTTTCAGTCTCCTTAAGCTAAAAGGGAATTTCTCTGCATTACACCGTCTTGTTATCCAGCCTATGGTCCTGAAGTTTCCAATAAGGGCAGTGTAATTATTCCCCTATACAAAACAGCCCTTTTTGGTAACACCAGGGCTTCCCCACCTGAGGCAGCTGGACCCAGCTGTGATGCCTATGCCTTAGGCATCACAGTTCAAGTGTCACAGAGAGAGATTTAAAGCCATCGGGTATGGTGTCAGACACAGTCAAGGCAGTTCACACATTCAGCTGGAAATCACCAAGTGAAAGACACAGAGTGCTATGGATGGATTTATTTTATTAATTTATTTACACTTTAAATCCCGCTTTATCTCCCAAGGGAGCATTCAAAGCAGCTATGAATGAACCTTAAAACAGATTATACAGAGGCAGGTTATAGAGAGGCAGTGTATCTCAATTAGCTGGCCTTTGTTGACAACGTGTTAATGACAGAGACTTTTTTAAAAGTGTCTTTGTATTGTCCATTTTGAATCCCTGAAGGGAAACAATTGGCAAGTTTTGACTCAGCATCGCAACAAGTTTGTGGAGTGATCTGCCCAATAAATTGTCCTCTTGCAGGCTGAAGCTTGCCTCTGCGACCTGGGACTTCAATTTTAGATATAAATTCTATCCTCCACTCTCCACAGGCTCTTGTAAAACTAGATCTCTATCTCACTTGGACAGGCTATCTGTAAAACATATTTAAAAACAAATAACTAGCTCCTGCTGACAGTCTGATGATAAAAGATGTGATTTATTTACACAGCGATATCTTCTACAGCAGGCTAGATTGGGAGCTGTTATCTACACCCAGGGACTCATGTCCCTATTTGGTGTGCAACCAGGTCCAGTTCTCGTTAGCAAATTGTGTTGAGGTTGGGGAGAGGGGGCAGCTCCACTGGTGCTAATGACCATGTAAGGGTCAGACAGGGTGCTGCAGGCATCAGATTCCAATCTACTGTTACTGACCTCTTCACATACATAACAGTGTCATGCTACAGCACAGATCTTACTGACCATGATGTATAAAAAGAACCTTGCATGTTCATTGCTTTTCTTTTTAGGGCGTTTACTAATTCAGTACATCTGCTTTGAAAAGTGAGCTGCCATTCCAGTCTTGTTCTGAAATCTGGTCTTGAGTCACAACTTCTTCCTAAAGTGTCCCAGGGAACCAGTGATTTGCCTCTGCAGATTAATAACACAATTGAAAACATCTTTTTTTTTTGCACACAACTAACAAACTTACAGTATACGCAGTAACAGTGTATATTGTACACTGTATTGTGTAGGGTTCACTGCATACAGTATCCACTGTATATACAGAATACACTATACAGTAACTGTCTAATATGGTATGTTTGCTGAGGAGACCAGAAAGTTGATAGGATCAGATGACAAGGTCTCAGTATCATGACAGGTGGTGCTGAACTTGTGCAATCAGACATTCAGGATGCTCATTCAGGAGTGTGTTGCTACATTGGTATGGCTCCCCTGTAAAAAGTCTTTCATGAGTCAGATGTGAGTGCAGAGGGGGCATCGCAGGGGCAGGTCAGGGTATGTGTATCTAAGCATTAAGCAGAACCCTATTCCTATCACCACCCCCTTTTAATGAACACAAACACAACTCAAAAACATACATACTCAAGAGCCAAGTCCAAAACAGACCACCAACTAGAATGGCTATCGGCTTTCACCAGTGTAACACTGGTGCAAGAGAGGGTACCACTGTTTCTCTCAGAGTCCAAAGGCAGAACTTGTACTACGTACCTTATGTGATGCAGCAGTTGCACCCCACCCATCCTTTAGGGGCCAAAGGAGACTTTGACCAGCACTGTGTTTGTTACACACTGTAAAGAGAGTATCTCTTTATAAAAGGAGTATGTGTGTGGGGGGGGGGGAGTGAAAACCATGCATCCTCCACCCTATCTTACTGCACTAAGCTGCTTGAAGCAATGTCCTCCCTGCCCCCTGGTATTGTATCTGACCAGGGAAAAGATGCTCAAAAGCAGTGAAATACAACAAGGTTAACAGCCCAGTCCTACTGAACTCCCCCTGCACCAATGCAGCCACACCAACAGGGTACAAGCTGCATCCTGTGGGGGAGATTTGGATCTTAGATGACTCTTCCATGCTGTCCCAATGGGTGATCTTGGATCTTGGCTGGTGCAAGTCCAAGTGGACCGAGGAAGGCAGATCAAGCCCAAGAAGGGGGATAGGTGTATTGGCAGCACCGCTGCCGCTGATACCACCCCCTTCCCAGCCTTGATTCACCCCTCCATTCCCTTAATAAACCCTACCTGGCATGTGAAATGCTGAGTTCTGTTTGAAAAAGAAAATATTAGCAAGTAGCGTCATCTTCTTTCTACCTCTGCGCACAGACGATTCAAAGTTCTTCCATCTAGGCAGCTGATCAAACAGCATGCTGTTGAAATGCTCCTATAATCTTGCCCCGGGCATGATACACAAACAAGGAGGAAAAATGTTGCACCTGTGAAATTCAAAGTAGCAGGAACTATAAAAGAATTGTATGGTGGGAAATGGCAGAGTTATCCCAAGAAAAAATCAACACAGCTCTGTTAATAGAACGAAAGGGTGGGGGGGGGCTGCAGGTTGCAGGCACAAGGATTGTTTTCCATGGGAAGTTTTAGGGTTGTGATGCACACTCACCATATTAGAGCAAACAAAGCAGCATAGAGAAGTGCTTGCACATTATGTACCCACAATAAAAGGTTAATTAAATGCAGCTGCCACACCAAAGCAGTTGTGCTATAAGCAGGCAGAAGCCATGCAGAGGAAGAACTGCTGCAGAGGAAGATTAGGGAGCTTGTTAACCTAAGCATGTCCAATATTAACAAGCCTTTTCTTTGTTTTGTGGTTTAAATACAAAATTGCATTTCACACAAATTTTCAGGATTCATTCTATTTTAGGTAAAGTCTAAATGTCAGCTTAATCCCAAGGTTTGGCATGAATAAGGGCAAGGTGTATTACCAACAACTTTCATCTTTTTCCTCCTTGAACAAAGTGCTAAGTTTTATCAGCTGGGGCAGGCAGAAATTCAGCTTTCATAGCAAAGAGTATTTTGCTCCAATCCTAACCCCCTGTTCTGCTGGCATAACTAGCATTGCTCTGACAGAGGCTGCTTTATGGCTGTAGTAAAGCAGCTTCCATCATTGAGCTCAGTGGGCCCACTGCTGGGAGGCTGCAGCAGCCTCCCACATGCCAACAGACCTGTGGACACCCGCCAGGGCAGGGAGAGGGCCGATGGGGCCCAGGAGGGGTGGCGGGATAGGTGCATGCTGAATCCCAAGCCCCTTCCCAGGCCAACTCCACCTGCATGAAATAACGTGAACTTGTGTCAGCAATTGAGCTAGTGCAGGTCCTGTTTGCTTCGTAGCAGCTGCTGGGGATTACCTTGGAACAAGAAGACAAATTTGTCCTTACCCTAAGTCAGAGGTTCCCAAACTGGGGCGTTGCGATGCCCCAGCCAGGGAAGCCCTGTCTGTGCCCCCTTAAGGGACAGGGCGATGGCGAAGGCAGTGATGCAATTGGCATGATTGTCCCACTGCTGGGGGACAAAAGGTTTGTTTGTTTGTTTGTTTGTTTGTTTTTTAACCCCTGGCAGCTCCAGCCCTCCGGAAAGTGCAGGAAGCCTGTGTACCCATCTGCAGGGCCCCCCAAGCCACAGAACAGCTTTTAAAAAGCAATCCTGACCCACGTTCGGCTTGCTGATTTTGGTCACATTCCAAAATTTCCGCCGCTTGTCGACTGAGCAAGGAAGTGCAGGATCAGGTTTCAGAAGCACTGGTCCAAATGATCTGCTGTCAGTAGTGATCGGTTTCTCTGCTGGTGTGTCTTTGTGTCATGCATTTCATAGACCTTTTATAAGCCATTTGGGAATTCTCTACGCTGCCCAAACACTGGCAGCCTCCTTTCATTATGGACTTGATTAAGCTCAACTTTCTCTGCACCGCCTGGGGACATAAAATGGTCACATAGTGGTCACATGGCTATAACTCATATGTTTTATAAGGTCACAAAGTCACCATTTTATGGTCCTTTCTCATTTGGGAAAAAATCATTGCAGACATTTGTGGGCATAACTCCAGGTGCAAATGTGTTCACAGCAATTTATCGGAAAGCTTTCAGTCTGCAGTATGACTTTTGGAAATACAAGTGCCCAGGATTCCCCTCCTCCTGTAGATACATCTGTGAAGCCGACAGGGCACGTTTTTGCACTGGAAAACTCCATCATGTGTGATCTCCAAGCAGTAGCCATTTGAAGGTGTGGGATTTTCAAAAGGTAGTTTAATGTAAGCTGCCTTGTGCATTAAGTGATAGAAGGATGAATAGTAATGTGCAAAATAAATAAATACCTTGTGATGTTCATGTCCCCTCGGGGTATTGGCTCACCTGCCTCTTCTACCCGGCCCAGTCTCTCCAGGGTCGACACGAGGAACGGGGAGCAAACAAAGAGGGCTTGCTTATTTTCTTTAATTTGGTGGTGGCCTTTACATTCATGGGGTGTTCTTGCTCCTTCACAAGAACCCCGTTCCCCCAAGTACAATCTCAATCACAGCCTCTCCACAATCCAGGACCCAAGTGGCCCGTCACCCCAAGAGCCTTCATCTCCCCCCTTCAGTTCTCACCATGAAAGGTGTCTGGTGCAGGTTGTTCTCTGTAGTTCAGGTCTGGAGCTCTGGGGTTCTCTTGGTAAGGGGCTGGGTCCAGTGGTGACCCTCCTTTCCCCTTGGTTCTCAATGGTTGTTGGACTCAGCCAGGAGTTGTCCCTGACGTCTTCTGGACTGGGATCCCTTCCCCAGCCTATGGGTAGCCCCTTCCTCCAGGGACTGGAGTATTGGGCTCCTCTCCACTCCTGGATCTCTCTCACCTGGGAAGGCCTCTCCTCCCTTAGAGATACCTCCTTTCTCCCTTCTCTACCCCTTCCTAACCCCCATTTCAGGGAGCTCTGGAAGGCGCATCCTCCTCCTTCCACTGTCTCTTCCCTTCTTCTTATCCCTCTAGCCAGACCTCTTAGCCCTGCCCCTTCCTTCCCACACCTGGGACCCAGATCTCGCGGGATCTCCTTCTCCCTTCTCCCTGCTGGCTCCACCCTTTCTTTCCTCAAAGGTAGCTGCACCTGGGCTCTGAGAAGGCCTCTGCCTTGTCCCAGAGGAGAGGGGCCTGCTTGCAGCCAAGACTTAGGTGTCTTACCCTCTTTGCCTGGTTCCTCGCTCTTCCCTGTTCTTCCAGGGGTCTGTATACCCCTTTTCTCTACTTTCCACCCCTTTTCCTCCTGTTCCCCTGATGGGTTTTGCTTCTCCTGGTACCCCCCCCCCATGACATTCCTGTTCAGTTTAGAGTCTGTAAACGATATAGCTTTGTGCTGGAGGAAAGAAAGTTATTTCTTATTTCCAACTGAAGTGAATACAGGACAGTATTTTAGGCTGTGGTCTGGACTTGATAGTTGCTTCCATCATTCTGGTCTCTTTGCATCACAGAGCATAACTAGTAATACAAGAACATGATGGGATTGACTATGTCTTAGATGCCTTTCAGGGATGCACATGTGTAAGACTCTGTCTGTGTTTCTGTTTAACACCACCCTGATTTTTATCTGAAAACTTGTGAAGAGCAATAGAGGGACAGTTGGGGAAAATAAAACTAAGCAAAACAACTGCAATAGAGGGGTTCTCATGTGCATGCATGCACAGACACACAATACATGTGCAAACACACACCGGCCTATACTATACTGCATCAAGGCCTATGTTGTGTCATGTTGAATCAAAGGCAACAGGTAGGCCCACTTCCAGACCTTCTAGGTTCAAACGCACCCCCTCCCTTACTCCAGCTGTGGCCTCTGATATTTCTCCTCCTCTTGCTCCTTGGAACTGAAAAAGAAGAGGGGGATGGTGCAGGAAAGTGTAGAGGAAAGGAAAGGGGCTGAGAGTGGTAGGCTGGAGCACTGCCCTCCTGGCCACACTTCCTGCTCCGTTCCTCTCTTCCTTTTCAAACCCAGAGAATGGGAGGAGAAGGAAGAGCATTCCATCTGCCAACTGAAGCAACTGCATTGGTCTGCCTCATGGATGAACCAACCTTGGAAGTAGGCAGTGAATAGTCTCTACTCCTGTTGGTCTGATCTTGGAAGCTAAGCAGCATCAGGTCTGGTTAGTACTTGGATGGGAGACTGCCTGGGAATACCAGGTGCTGTAGGCTTATACCATAGTCTTTCGAGACTGAAAGTTGCCAACCATCTTTGGCACCACTGCAGTCCTTTGTCAGGTTGTCTAAACAGGATGCAAAACACAAGTCATTCATTTTTAATATTTTTGTTTAAAAGGACCAGATTGCTACATTAATCATATAAAACATTTCTAAAAATGGTGTTTTTTTTAATGCATATGACTCATAACTCCATTTACCTAATTTTGCCAGTGTCTCAAAGTGCACAAAGTTCTTTTCTCTCCATTAGCTCTCCCTCCACAGCTCTCTTTTCCTTCTCCACAACACCAGATGCCTGCTGTTATCCCCTCTTCTCTTGTGTCCTCCAGTCAAAAGTCTCACTGCATTGCCATATTTCTTTCTCTTTCTTCCGTCTGCTTTTTTGTTTGTTCTCTACTTCTTCCTTGTCCCCTTCCATTCTCTCAGCACACAAAGCCCTCTCTATCTGCCAGCAATTCACACACTGAGAATCAGTCAAGTTTTATTGCCTGTCCGAAGCAAATATTGTCTATCACAATGTGGCAAATACAAACACTCAAGTAGAGTCGCAAAGCTCAGATTCTACCTATCAGAAGTCGCTTAGGGGTGTTTTCTCATTTTAACCTGATTTTTAAAACAGAATATTCCTTCTTTCCCTCCCCATACAACAAGATAATTTCTCCTCAGTTTACATGGGACTCTTCGGAGAGGGGTCAGTGATGGACAAATAAGTACATGAAAAAGTCACAAAAATGAGATCTCAAAAAGACAAGAGAAGGGCATGATGGATTAGCAGGTTTGTAAATTAGATAAAGTGTACTTATACTTGTGCAAATCATCTGTTTTGAGAGAGATAATCTTACTTGATCACTTCTTTCCAACATCCAACATAGATGTTCTTTCAAACAGCTGATAATTTAATAGAGACAACAGGTCCTCCCAGCCATAACCTATTCCCCAGTGAGCATTCAGGCGCATGCCCTAACTGCAGCAACTCAGCAATTCCACAGTCTTCTCTCTTTTGACACTGATTGCACCTTTCCAAATAGACACAGCTGCAGCCAGGGTGAGGTTGAATACACACCGGGATGCCTTGACAGTGTGTCTCCAGCACAGGTTCTTAAATCAATCAGTTCGAGAACCACAGTTGTAAAGAATGCAATCTGTCTTGTCATCATGTGGAACTCTGCAGGGAGTGTAAAAAATTCTTCTCTTACCGCTGAGCAGAAAACAGCAGCCCTTTGTGAATGCAAACGTCGTGCTAACATAGCAACAAAATGGATTGGCTCTGCAACTTTCACTAAAGAGCACAATCCAAGAAATTCAGCATTTGGTCACAACACTGTTCAACACTCTCTCTCTCTCTCTCTCTCTCTCTCTCTGAAAACAACAAGATGCACATGTTGGTTGCTACTTAGTGGCATCGCTAGGAGGGTGCAGGGCTGCGGATTACGCAGGGGTGACGTGCACAGGGGGGTGATACCACTACTGGCCAAAAAATGTTAAATCTTGGTATTTTCGAATAATACCATCCTGTTATATATCATTGGATGCATAATTTCATGCACAATGCAATGCAACAAACCGCTTTGAAATATCTTTATTATATCAAATGTTTTAGCCAAAAAAACCCAGCAGGTGTGGGGCGATGGTGCACCACCATGCCCACCACCCGGGTGTTGTCCTGCCCACTGCATGGGAGGAGGTATATCATGGGGGTGACACACTCCTGCACAGGGCGACATAAACCCTAGTGACATCACTGGCCCTACTTGTTCCCAAAGGCTAGCCTGAATCCGTTGTGAATGGAGAAAACTCAGCACTAAGATGTGAGGAAGTAGGGGCTTTGTGGGGAAAAACTGCACTCATTTTCCAAAATTAATCTCATGTGATCCAATGAGTTTGCCCATTCATGAAGAAACTGAAGTGGTCACCTTAAATAGCAGATTGGCAAGGGGCAACCACCCACTGCTCTTCCTCCTACTCCTTTTGCTCACTGAATTGGGAAAGGAAGAGGAAGACAGAGCAGAAGAGGAAATGTGGTGTTTGTGAGGGAGAGTGGTAAACATGCATTGGTGCCCAGTGGGGTGTGTGGCTTGGGTTCTTCCCTTTCCTTTCTGGAAGGCTGCAATGGCCCTCTGCAGAGGGTCACTGTTCAGTCCCCTGTAGCATGGCTCTGATTCTGAAAAGCAAGTGGGGTTCAGGTAAGTGTTTGGCCAATATGTGTAATGGTTTGTGTCCCAGGGATTCCCCTGGGGGGGTACTTCATGCTGTTGGCCATGGGATGGGTGGGTTGGCCACTGTGCTTGTGACAAGGGCCCCTTGGGGGATGCCAGGGGTCCTGGCTTCAGTGCACTGCTGCATGGGATTCTCTGTTCCCTTTACTAATCTGTGTGGGTTGCATTGCCCTGCCTGTTGGGGCAGTGAGACAAAGGGTCTAGTTAGGTGTGGAGATCTCCTGGGGCAGAAGCATGGGAAGTCTACCACTTCCAGGTTCAAGAAATCACAAAGGAGCACAGTAAGGGACTTCCCCCCTCCTTTTCTTACAGCATGCCATGGTTGAGGCGGTTTCATATAGTGGCTGAGGTTGTGCCACATTGTCATTAACAATGAGTTTTACCACAAATCAGAAACTCACTTCAGGTGTATTGAAAGTGTGGGTGTCGTCCCTGATTGTAGAACTGGGAGTGCACTGGCAAGCACGGGTGAACCCCTAACAAGACAATAACCCTGTGATCTGGAATGCTTGGTGAAGAACTTCTGAGGACTGCTTGCAGCAGCTACAGTATAGCCAGCGGACAAGAAGAGGACCCAGAACAGAACCGCAGGAGCCACCAGAAGCAGGAAGAGAAATGAGTCATTAACCGAACCAGAAAGGAAGAATCAAGGAGGTTACAGAACTCTGCACATCAAAGTCAGAAAGAACATTAAGACACATGGGATCAACAGTAATAAAAGCAGTGGAAACTCTAGAAGAATGGAAAAATATGAATACAGGCCTGGACTTCTACCTAGAACAAGTATGGTCAACTTCTACATTCTTGAGAGTTGTGCTCTAGTCTTACCATATATTTTTGTCATGCTATTAATATTTATTTTCATTAATGCACTCCAACCCAAAAGCCCATCGCAGGACTTAATGCTTTTAAAAGAATTGATTTAATGTCTGATGGAAAAAGGATATTGAAAGAAGCTAAGTAAAGTAAAGGGCGCAATCCTAATCCACTTTCCAGCCTGACTTAAGAGCAATGCAGCTCCTAGGTAAGGAAATAAACATTCCCTTACTTTGAGGAGGGCTCCGTGAGTGTCCCCCCCCCCAACTGCAGGATGCAGCACACGTCCCATTGGCCCAGCTATGCCAGTGCTGGAAATTGGATTAGGATTTGGGGCTAAGTCAGACAAAGAAGCAATTAAGTCCTAGTTGGACATAGGTTGGCTGTAACAAGACCCTTCCCCTTTCCAAATCCAGTCCAAACCAGACAGAAATCTTGTCAAAATGTTCAGACTCTGACTTTGCTGAGTATGAGAGGGGGAGGCTTCCACCAGAGGCATCACTGGGGCTTGTGTCATCTGATGCAAGAGCTCATTGTGTCATCCCCATGACTTCCTTCTGTATCAAGCCATACAGTATAAATTACAATATCATATGTACAGCCTAAATGCGGTTGCATCACTAGGGTTGATGTCAATCCCCCCATTAACTTTACTTAAGAACATAAGAACAGCCCCACTGGATCAGGCCATAGGCCCATCTAGTCCAGCTTCCTGTATCTCACAACGGCCCACCAAACGCCCCAGGGAGCACACCAGATAACAAGAGACCTCATCCTGGTGCCCTCCCTTGCATCTGGCATTCTGACATAGCGCATTTCTAAAATCAGGAGCTTGCACATGCACATCATGGCTTGTAACCTGTAATGGATTTTTCCTCCAGAAACTTGTCCAATCCCCTTTGAAAGGTGTCTAGGCCAGATGCCATCACCACATCCTGCGGCAAGGAGTTCCACAGACCAACCACATGCTGAGTAAAGAAATATTTTCTTTTGTCTGTTCTAACTTTCCCAACACTCAATTTTAGTGGATGTCCCCTGGTTCTGGTGTTATGTGACAGTGTAAAGAGCACCCCTCTATCCACTCTGTCCATCCCCTGCATAATTTTGTATGTCTCAATCATGTCCCCCCTCACGCGCCTCTTTTCTAGGCTGAAGAGGCCCAAACACCATAGTCTTTCCTCATAAGGAAGGTGTCCCAGCCCAGCAATCATCTTAGTCACTCTCTTTTGCACCTTTTCCATTTCCACTATGTCTTTTTTGAGATGCGGTGACCAGAACTGGACACAATACTCCAGGTGTAGCCTTACCATCGATTTGTTCAACGACATTATAATATTAACCATAAAATAAAAATTTATTTTTATATATAACAGGACAGGTCACCCAACAAATCGGTAACCAACAAAAAACCAGTGGCCAACTTGATGACACTCACCCAACTGAATAAGAGTTCTAGTATTAGCTGTGATACATGGAAAAGAGAGCTAACTCACACAAACACCTTATTGGTTCCTAGCTGTGTCATAATGATAACTGTCGGAACAATCAGTATCATTGGTCAGTTTTGTGCTAAAGAAATCCACTTTTTGTTACATAATGCACTTTTGTTTTCCTTTTCTGGCTATTTGGCCATAACCTTTGATAGAATACAGATATTTCAACGTGGGTTTTTCATTGCATTCTGCATTATATAACCCACTGAATGATATATAACATGATGGTATTATTCAAAAATACGTTTTCAATACTTTGACCAGTAGTGGTGTCACCCCCACTCCTTGAGGGTGTCACCCAGTGCAATCCACACCCTCCCCACATCCCCCTAGTGATGCCACTGAGTAGTGGTGTGGTACTTGAGAATATTTCTCTACTTGAGATTGTTCTCAAAACCTTATGTAAATGTGGCATCGGCAAGAGGTTGAGCTCAGTTGCTCTTATAGATAATATTTGAAACACGGTAGCAGAGAAGTGATTCCAGCTCTAGTTTGGGCCTACACAGAGCTACGTTTAGGTCTGTGTCCATACTTGTGTCCAATGAAATATCACTTTCTAACAATAATTGAAGTAAAATGGTTGGTTGGCAACCTTCAGTCTCGAAAGACTATGGTATAAGCCTACAGCACCTAGTATTCCCAGGCGGTCTGCCATCCAAGTACTAACCAGGCCTGACCCTGCTTAGCTTCTGAGATCAGACAAGATCAGGCATGTGCAGGGTAACAGTTGCTAATTGAGGTAAGCCACTACAGCAAATGGGAAATAAAGACTGGGGAGCATGTGCTGGGTCCTGTGCAGAGCTGGTATCTATCATTTATAACACTGCACAACAAAAATTTGTTCTGATGCTTCAGAGTAAAACAATTGTTGTAGCAGAGAATTTTTTGGAGGGGGAAACAAAGTTAAAATGGTTGTTGATGATAAAAATTGCCCATGCCCCCCGCCCCCATAACCACACAAGACAAGTTTACAAGCATGCAGCTCTTAACGTTAAGTGAGCCTGGCCACCCCTGGTCTATTATCTACTATCACACAAGCCAGCTAAAAGTGGGGGCTGCATCCAATTTTTCTATTGACAGAAAAATGAGACAAACATGTATTTGTACCTTAAATGTAACATTCAAAGTGAAGCAATTGCTATAGCAGAGAATTTTTTTTGGACGGGGGCGCAAAGTTAAAATGGTTCTGAATTATAAAAACTGCTAATGGACCCCCCCCCCCCCAATAACCACACAAGACAAGTTTACTGGCATGTAACTCAGGCCATCTTTATTGAAAGTCAATAACAATATTAACAAACGCTGCAGTGACCAAAGCCTCAATACTCCCCCTCCTTTAATGCAGGCATCTAACCTAGAGGAGACAGCACAACCACCATCAAAATGCCTTTCAGGCATTCCCACCCTGACTCAAAGCTGAGGCCTGTCAGTTGCCAGCCTGAGCTGCTCTGTGTCAATCCAAAGGGCCGAGGAAGCTGGACTGCACTGCTTCCCTCAAACTGGAAAGCCTTTGAGGTCAACTTTTCAATCCAGCCTTGAGGGCTCACCAATCAGCCTCCCTGAGCGAGACAGCCTCTAGAATTTAGCACTGGCTTACTCCTACTTAAAATCCTTACTCCTGCTCTTTGGCCTGCACAAAACCTACCAACCTGGTTAAAGACCAACCAAAATCTAATGAAATCAGTCTGGGATGGGCAAAAAAGTGCCAAGTAACATCAATCCGATGGATGCAAAACATTCCCAGCTCCAAAGGCAGCCAGTTAATCGCAGGCAACCCATTGGGTCAGAAAGCTGAAGCACTCTGAGGCAGCAGAGCTGGAGATACCAATGAATGGTTCTCCCAGCTCTGCCACCAAGAAGCTTATGAACCGGTAAGGCGCTTGGATTCTCCCACTCTTGCCTTGTGTGATATCAGGGCGGGACAAAAATGTCCCCCATGCATGCATGACGGTGGTGATAAGCCAGAAATCCCAAGCAAATTGTTCTTGGTTTGAAGCTAGTTGCAAACATTCAGATTTATAGTCTCTTAATTCAGATTACTGCCAACATTCCCAATTTGCTATGGTCTTTGTGGATTTAAAAATAACAAAAGGTGGAAGTATGGAATTCAGAAAACTACTATTTAGTCAACTGATTTTTTTTTTTAATTACAACTCTGTCTAATTTCAAAGGCAAAATTTTGCACTATTAAATGAGTTGAATTTGAATTCTGACAGTTCTTGTTTTGGCCAAGCTGGAGAGGTTTCATTTCATTCCCAGCAAACCTCTTGAAGCCATAGTGAGAAATGAGCATTTGGCATGTCAAACTGCCACAGGAGTTGTGCTTCCCACAGTACATCTGTTTCTTTGGAGCCATTCCAAGTGTAGCAGAGTAAGTGTAACAACCCCAGAGATGAGAAACTGATGGATGATCTTCCTCTCCAGCAATAATCCCAATGGTTTGCCCATTGAAGCATCAGGTTACTCACTTGAGATGTAAACAGCTCAATCCATTTCCTAGTTTACTACTGTCAGGAGCCAGGCTTTGAGCATTACTCTCTGCCATGTCATCTTTGGAGGGCAAACACACACTAATGGAATAAGGTTTTTATGCTGTCAAGTTCTCTTGGTCAGAGAATGTATCAGAAGGCTCATTCCCTTCCTCACAAACCCTTTGGGCTCTTCTCTGAATAAAACAAAGACATATCCTTGCTAACTGGACAAAATGTCACTACTTAAAGCAGTGTCCTCTTGTATTTAGCAGGGAGAGAGAGAGGAAAAAAACTGTCTTCCTCATCCTAGCATGGCATCTTTTCCAGTGGCTGTTGCTGGTAGCCATTGGGCCTGTTTTGTTAGACAGTCAGGGGACAATCCTGACCCCTTATGTCAGTGCTTTCCAGTACTGGCATAGCAGTGCCAGTGGGACATGTGCTGCATCCTGCAGTTGGGTGTCACTCACGGAGGCCTCCTCAAAGTAAGGGAATATTTTTTCCCTTACCTCAGAGCTGCCTTGTCCTTGTCAGTGCTGGAAAGCACTGACATAAGGGTTTAGGATTGTGCCCTCAGTTGTTTGGAGACAGGGAATCATTCATTTTGCTATGTAAACCACATTGTGCATGGCTTTTGGTTGAAAAGCAATATATAAATATTATCCTCTTCTTCAATAATGACATCAAGCTTTTTTAGGAGACATTGCACTCCCGTTTGGAATACTGTAACCCTTATTGATACTTTATGTTGTTTTGAACATATTCAACCTTTTTTGTGTCACAACCCCCCCCCCCCCCAAAAAAAAAAAAATAAATCAAGTATTTATTTACTGGGGACTCACCAACAGTCCTGCCTCTCTCCTGGGACCCTATCTGCCCACCCCTGCCTCTGTTGCAACCCATTCTCTGCCCCCATTACACACTCCCACCACTGTTCACTGTAGCCAAATATTCTTATTAGAGAGAGAAAAATGACCATGAAGGTTGATACTAGTGAAAGCTATTTTAGCACAGTAGCAGGAGATCCTGAGCTGGACTGGAACACAATCTCCTGGCATCTGAAGGGGTACACCAGATGCCTCTTCCTTTACCTTGTGATGCGCTACCAGTCCAGTGGTCTTCAACCCTTTTTGTTCTTGTAAGTTCATGGCTGACGAACACTGGTTTAGAAGACAAGCTTCAAAGTATGTTCTCTCCCTGTCTCTCTGCTGGAACATGTATTGCATACTACTCCCTTATCATAGCCCAAGAGATGAGAACTTGCTGCAATAATTACTCGATCTGCCCTAGTTCTAACAAGGTGCTGATTTTAGATATAACATAATTATGAAATAAGTACTGGAGCAACTCGCTATACAAACAAACAAAAAAGAGGCCTGAGTATTAGTTGAGGTGTCTGTACTACACACATAGCATGTATAATTTGTTTACATCAGTGCTTGGAGAGATTAAACCTCAAGTTTCACAGCTCATGGGTGTCAAGAATTAACAGACAAGACTCATGGAAGTTTAATGCACAGATTTTTCACAATTATGTACATTAGCACATCATAAAATTGGCCACAGATCAATCCAACAAGGGAGCTCCCATGGCTGATCTAATGATGTGCGTGTAATGGGGTGGCAGAGGGTTGAGAAAGAGAAGACAGAATTCTTTTCTGGCTGTACTTTTCCCCCAGAGGGAATGAAACCCATCTATTACTTGTTTATTCAGAGTTTCAGCTCACATGTCATAAAACTACTCCAGAAATTTTAGTTAAGTGTAAAGCCAACAGTTGTGTTTTTTAGGAGGAAGGTGCCATCATTTGACAGGATAATTCTTGATGCATTCTATCTCACCACAGGACAATCTGGCTCCTGAAAGCTAGAACAGCTTGGAAGAAAAGGGGTAAACATCTCTTTTCTTTCGTCTGCTTTACTGGATAGAAGAACGCTCTCAGGCAAAAAAAGAATCAGAGAACTACATGTAAACTGTAGTTTCAGATTTTGTCCTGGGGTCACATGGGGTCTAGGCCAGCCGGTCCATGAGGGCAATTGAAGTGGTTACATCACATAGCAAATTGGTGGGGATGGGCTTGCCCATCTTGGTCCACCTAATTGCCTCTATGGCTCCTCCTCCTTTCACTTCTTGGATTGAAAAGGAAGGGGGGGACTGAGAGGAAGAAGAATATGCAGGAGAGTGCTGAGCTAGAACATTTGACAGTAGAAGCAGCAGAGGCTGGCATGTCACTGGATAAGGGGGGCAGCATTTGGCATATTGCCTCAGGTGTCAGAAAGACTTGGGTCAGCCTTGCATTGTCTACTCTGATCTTCTCTCAAGCCCTTACTCATGATACTGTGGTGGGATGTCCCATCACCTATTTGCATGTGAAGGAGCAGAAAACAGTCATCTTATGTTTGCAAAGCAAGGTCATCAAGGGGCAAACCACTCACAGCACAATGTTCAGCCTACTTGGAAGTAAGCCTTCTTGTATTCAGTGAAGCTCACCCCCCTATAAATATCTTTAGGACTGCAGCATTAAGGGACAGTGTGAAGACAAGGACTCCAGCTGATCAACTTGGAATCATTGTATCATAGTCTCACAGAAATTTTGAGTGGGAAGGGGAATGATCTCCATATGTCAACCCACCCACAGCAGCAGTGCAAGTCACTTCACCTCAATAAAGTACCTTGAACCTTCTGCTGGCCAGTAAATTCTCCCATGGTCACTTTTGCTAGAGTCCCACCAGCCATGCTACAAACTGGGACTATGTTACCTTCCCCAAAACATGTTGAAGCCAAAGTTAGCATTGCAGTTAGGAAGTCTGCATTCTCATATTTTTGTGAACAAGAGTGAAAAATACCTGTCATTTATATAGCACTTTCTGAGGGTGTAAAGTATGTCATGTGTGTTATCTTACAACAGTTGTGTAAGGAAAATGTTTTTATCTCCATATTGCAGCTGGAACGTTGAAGTAGAGGGGGAGCAATACTGAGCGAGTTCACAACAGAGGCAGGATTCATACCGAGGTAATACAAATTCACAGCTCACAGCCCAATCCTGTGCATGCCTACTCAGAAGTAAGTCACATTAGAGTCAATGGGGGTTACTCATAGGAAAGTGTGGATAGGATTGGGCTGTCAGTTTCTTAGCTGCTGTGCTACACCGGTTACCACAGAAAAGGTCTCATTGTCACATAGAGGCCCCCATATCCACATATCTATACCCTACATAAGAACATAAGAACAGCCCCACTGGATCAGGCCATAGGCCCATCTAGTCCAGCTTCCTGTATCTCACAGCGGCCCACCAAATGCCTCAGGGAGCACACCAGATAACAAGAGACCTCATCCTGGTGCCCTCCCCTACATCTGGCATTCTGACTTAACCCATTCCTAAAATCAGGAGGTTGCGCATACACATCATGGCTTGTACCCCATAATGGATTTTTCCTCCAGAAACTCGTCCAATCCCCTTTTAAAGGCGTCTAGGCTAGACGCCAGCACCACATCCTGTGGCAAGGAGTTCCACAGACCGACCACACGCTGAGTAAAGAAATATTTTCTTTTGTCTGTCCTAACTCTCCCAACACTCCATTTTAGTGGATGTCCCCTGGTTCTGGTATTATGTGAGAGTGTAAAGAGCATCTCCCTATCCACTCTGTCCATCCCCTGCATAATTTTATATGTCTCAATCATGTCCCCTCTCAAGCGTCTCTTTTCTAGGCTGAAGAGTACCAAACGCCGTAGCCTTTCCTCATAAGGAAGGTGCCCCAGCCCCGTAATCATCTTCGTCGCTCTCTTTTGCACCTTTTCCATTTCCACTATGTCTTTTTTGAGATGCGGCGACCAGAACTGGACACAATACTCCAGGTGTGGCCTTACCATCGATTTGTACAACGGCATTATAATACTAGCCGTTTTGTTCTCAATACCCTTCCTAATGATCCCAAGCATAGAATTGGCCTTCTTCACTGCCGCCGCACATTGGGTCAACACTTTTATCGACCTGTCCACCACCACCCCAAGATGTCTCTCCTGATCTGTCACAGACAGCTCAGAACACATCAGCCTATATCTAAAGTTTTGATTTTTTGCCCCAATGTGCATGACTTTACACTTACTGACATTGAAGCGCATCTGCCATTTTGCTGCCCATTCTGCCAGTCTGGAGAGATCCTTCTGGAGCTCCTCACAATCACTTCTGGTCTTTACCACTCGGAAAAGTTTGGTGTCGTCTGCAAACTTAGCCACTTCACTGCTCAACCCTGTCTCCAGGTCATTTATGAAGAGGTTGAAAAGCACCGGTCCCAGGACAGATCCTTGGGGCACACCGCTTTTCACCTCTCTCCATTGTGAAAATTGCCCATTGACACCCACTCTCTGCTTCCTGGCCTCCAACCAGTTCTCAATCCACGAGAGGACCTGTCCTCTAATTCCCTGACTGTGGAGTTTTTTCAGTAGCCTTTGGTGAGGGACCGTGTCAAACGCCTTCTGAAAGTCCAGATATATAATGTCCACGGGTTCTCCCACATCCACATGCCTGTTGACCTTTTCAAAGAATTCTATAAGGTTCGTGAGGCAAGACTTACCCTTACAGAAGCCATGCTGACTCTCCCTCAGCAAGGCCTGTTCATCTATGTGTTTTGAGATCCTATCTTTGATGAGGCATTCCACCATCTTACCCGGTATGGATGTTAGGCTGACCGGCCTATAGTTTCCCGGGTCCCCCCTCTTTCCCTTTTTAAAAATAGGCGTGACATTTGCTATCCTCCAATCTTCTGGCACCGTGGCTGTTTTGAGGGACAAGTTGCATACCTTAGTCAAGAGATCTGCAACTTCATTCTTCAATTCCTTAATAACCCTTGGGTGGATGCCATCAGGGCCCGGTGACTTATTGATCTTTAATTTATCAATGAGGTCTGAAACATCTTCTCTTTTAACCTCTATCTGACTTAACTCCTCGGTTAGGAGGGGCCGTTCGGGCAGCGGTATCTGCCCGAGGTCTTCTGCCGTGAAGACAGATGCAAAGAACTCATTTAATTTCTCTGCCATCTCTAAGTCTCCTTTTATCTCCCCTTTCTCTCCTTCACCATCCAGAGGGCCAACCGCTTCTCTGGCTGGTTTCCTGCTTCTAACATATTTGAAGAAGCTTTTATTATTCCCCTTAATGTTGCTGGCCATGCGTTCCTCATAGTCTCGCTTGGCCTCCCGTATCACCTTCTTACATTTCTTTTGCCACAGTTTATGTTCCTTTTTATTCTCCTCATTAGGGCAAGACTTCCATTTACGGAAGGAAGCTTCCTTGCCCTTCACAGCCTCTCTAACTTGGCTGGTTAGCCATGCGGGCACCCTCCTGGATTTAGTGGAACCCTTCTTTCTTTGCGGTATACACCTCTGCTGGGCCTCTATTACTGTTGTTTTAAGCAGCCTCCATGCACTCTGGAGAGTGCACTCCATGCACTCTGCTGGTTTTAAGCAGCCTCCATGCATTCCAGGCACTCTGGTGCCTCCATGCACCCTTGCACCCATACTTCTGCTTTAATTTTTTCATTGATGCAGATAGCAAACATTCACTTCGATGGGAGAAAACAAAGTTCTCTTCCCTGTTAAGGCTGGGATAAAATCTGCAATCTGTGCAGGCAGACCTTCACAGCCCACAAACCCCTGCAGATGCCCACCTCTGCAGGTCCCCTGGCAAGCCATGCATTTTAATAATTCACAAAACTTCTCTCACAAAAGCATTTTTTAAAAAATTGCAGGATATCAAAGAACCATGAGCACAAGGAGAAAATGTATTGCTATTGATCTGTTGCTTCTGTGCAAACACCTCACTGGAAGTGTTACACTGCAGCAGGGATTGTGTTATAGTATGAGAAACATGGAGAAGATACAGGCTGCAGCATATAAGCTGTAGTGGGCTAGAATTTTTGAGAGGAGCTTGGTCAGACAGAAAAACTTATCTCAAGGTAGAGGCAGGGATGGCCCATCCATGAGGCCAACTGAAGTAGTTACCTCAGGTAACATATTGGTGGAGGGGATTGCCCATCTCTGCCTGTTAACTTGCCTCCATTGTCCCTCCTCCTTCCACATCCCCTGGCGGGGGGGGGGGCAGCATTTGGCATTCTGCCTCAGTTGTCAGAAGGTCTTTACCTGGCCCTGAGTGGAGGCACAATGTCCACTTTTCACTTCCACTGGGCTGGAAACAGTGAAGGGGTTTTCCACTAGCAAGAGCACATCTTTGGATCCAAGCTGTTACTGACCTTTTAGTACAGGATAAATCCCTGGTATAGTTGTATAACAATACAATGTATCATGTAACAATGAAACAACCAAGCAGTGCCCCAAAGTCTTGGATCAGGGGTGCCCAAACCCCGGCCCTGGGGCCACTTGTGGCCCTCGAGGGCTCCTAATCAGGCCCTCAGGGAGCCTCCAGTCTCCAATGAGCCTTTGGCCCTGCGGAGACTTGCTGGAGCCCACACTGGCCTGATGCAACTGCTCTCAGCGCGACGGCCAACTGTTCGAACTCTTGCTTGAGCTGTGGGATGAGGGCTCCCTCCACTGCTCGCTGTTTCACATCTGTGATACAGCAGCAGCAGCAAAGGAAAGTCTGGCCTTGCTTTGTGCAAGGCCTTTTATAGGCATTCAGCTATTGCAAGACCTTCATTCATTAATATAAGTTCCATCTCTAATATATTCATTTATGTAAATTTGAAATGTAAATTAATTCTTTTCCCCCCGGCCCCCGACAGTGTCAGAGAGATGATGTGGCCCGCCTGCCAAAAAGTTTGGACACCCCTGTCTTGGATAAACACAGGGGCTTCTGCTGTATGAAAGCGTATGAAACACATGTAGGATGATATATTTTTGAACACATGACTCTAGGCCAGTGTTTCTCAATGTTTGTCCCCCACCGTACCACTTCACATGGTCCACCCATTCGAAGTACCACTGGAAGTAACTGGCAATGTTGTCATTGCCGGTTACTTGTGGGTTGAAAGGCCAGATGCGATGTAACAAATGCCAGTAAGAGGCTCAGAGTGGACAGGAGGGCTTTTCCAGCATGGAAAAGCAGGTTTTGGAGCTCTGCCTGCCAAGCTGAGCCTCCTACCGCTGTTTGTTGTGGTCTTGGTCTCACTGCTGGGTTGCAGGTATCCAGGGGTCTTCTGAGTACCACCAGACACCACCTCAAGTACCCCTGGTGGTACCCATGCCACTGGTTGAGAAACCCTGCCCTAGACTGAGGAAAATAAAGACTCTTGGCAATATTTCCCAACTCTACTGCTCTTCAGGAAGGAAAGATATGTAGGGATATCATATAGCAGGAGAAAATCTAGTGCTGACAAAACAATATTTGGGTTCAGAAGGCAGTGAATGCAACCATTTTCTGGGCTAAAGCTTTTACAAATTAGAACCCATCTCAATATCTTGAAGTAGTTCGCAATCTTGATATGCTACTGAATGTTTGTTCAGGTGAGATCTTCTAGGTTATGGCAGCCTGCAGAATAATGACCTAAATATTCCCTTCCATTCAGAATATTCAGTTAGTCATATCCAGTTTGCAAAATGTTTGAAGCACACACACTGTCTATCTGGATTGTCTGTTCTTAAATACACACAAACCAATATTTTCCAAGTAATTATCCCAACTTATGGAATAACTGCACTGCAATTCTGTGCAAAACTCAACATCTGAACTCGTGCAGGGAAAGCGCCCTACAGGTAGACCACAGCTGCGATACAAGGACATCTGCAAGAGGGATCTGAAGGCTTTAGGAGTGGACCTCAACAGGTGTGAAACCCTGGCCTCTGAGCGGCCCGCTTGGAAGCAGGCTGTGCAGCATGGCCTTTCCCACTTTGAAGAGACACTTTGCCAACAGACTGAGGCAAAGAGGCAAAGAAGGAAGGCTCATAGCCAGGGAGACAGACCAGGGACAGACTGCACTTGCTCCCGGTGTGGAAGGGATTGTCACTCCCGAATCGGCCTTTTCAGCCACACTAGACGCTGTTCCAGAACCACCATTCAGAGTGCGATACCATAGTCTTTTGAGACTGAAGGTTGCCAACAACAATAATAGCTGGCTAATACATTACATAATGGGAAAAGATGCTACTGAATTTTATTTCAGAACTTTTATGCAACCATGGCCTCATTTTGACAGGTGCTACCATAATGCAAGTTGCAGTTCTCAAGTCACCTACAGTGTGTTATGAAGAATTAAGGTTCCTTTAATCCCCAGAATTAATTGATTATGCGAGGTGCTTTCCAACTGTTGCTCTGGAAAGCTTTGAATGCTTGTCTCTGTGTGTGTGTATATATGTGTAAAAGAGTTAACAATACAAACTAGTATGCTCGCCAGGTTACTAGAAATTTTATCCTGTCTTGCTTAATTTCCCCTGCAGTTCCACTTGATTGTGCTGGATGATATTGCTGCTTGTGGCTGACTATTTGTGCAACTAGCTTTGAAACTACTTCAGAACCCTGTGCAGATCGTGCCACGCTCTATTTAGAGAAGGGAAAGACAGTACTGCAAAGTTGTAACCGTTTGCAACTGGAAATACTGGTTGCAGAGTGACTGGCAAGAGTGCCCAAAACTTGAAAGAAAGCAAAACAAAGGCTGGAAGCCTGAGGAGCAACAATTTTCCCAGACTCATTATTTGACAGGTATTAATGTAGGTTTACACAATGTAATTTCAGCACTGTTTTGATTCTGAAGTTCTCATTTGTAAACTACAGTGATGTACTCAAGGAGCTTTTCCACCGTGATCTCAAAATCTTTCCTGGATAGATTATGCTGCTTCTGCTGCTATAGTCCCCAATGTTCCGATCCCCCTTTTCCTTTACAATTCCCTTCCTGACTAGGAAGCATCAAAACTCTGCCCAAAGCCCACGTTTTGTAACAATATAAAGGCAATTTACCTAATTTTTCAGAATACGTGTTGTGATGGCGATGATGGGAATCCTGATGGACTTTTGCTTCTAAGTACGCAATCCTAACCAACAGTCCAGCACTGACATAGCTGTGCCAATGTGGCGTACACTGCATTCTGCAGTGGAGAGGCAGTCAAGGAGGCCTCCTCAAGGTAAGAGCATGTTTGTTACCATACCTTGGGTCCGCATTGTGGCTAGGTCAGTGCTGGAAAGTTGGTTAGGACTGTGCCCTAAAGATGACAGCCCAGCAGAAATATAGAGAACCACTATTGAAAACTACAAGAGTATCGTATCAAAGGTTCAGCTTATACAATATAAAGCTGTTGTTCACATGGTCTGAGTGCCATGAAACATCACAGTAGACATGCCTTAAATTACAATGAAATAAGACATGAAAGATTTTTAAAAAGAAGAAAAGCTTAACTAACGAGGCCAACTTTTTCACATTGCAAACTGGCCCAGACATTAGTAATTAATGAAGGTTTGTTCCAGTTTCAATATTTTCTTGTAATTATATACATTCAAAATCAATAGACGGACTCTTTGAAAGAAGTTTCTACTGGAATGTATGTTTAATATAGTCTTGGCGTAAACTCTCAGTTTCCATAATGTGAATAACAGAATCTGTTCCATAAGTACAGATCATGACCCTTTCATGAGAGATTTTGCATAAACTGACAAAAGAAGCTGCCAGGTCACTTGGCCAAAGAAACATGCATATGAACAGCAAGACATGGAACATAATTACCCCAATCCCAAGTCAATATTTTTCATTAATTTGAAAACCATTTATCTGGTGTCTGGTATTGACTTTCACCGCACGGCACTTAGCATGCCTTTTGAATTGCAACACTGACCATGGCTTAGACACAATACACCTAACTCTCAATCAAAACCAAATATAGAACTGCCAATTCGGAAGACAGGCATACGACCACAACCAGCCAATTGACACAGGAAAGCAAGATCAAGTCACTAGTAGCTTCTATTCAATGCTTGCAATCTATCTTCTAAATATACCTTTGTTCACTGCAAAGGAAATTTAGGGAATTCACTGTGGCTCTGGAGTGAACTGGCACCTCTGAAACAATCAGAGTTTTGAATCTGAAGTGTGCAGGTTTGCTTAAAGATCCATGAGACAGCCACAACAAAACAGAAAAGTAAAAGTACTCCACCCCAAGTGCTCATCTGGGATCCAGGTCTGCAGAGACCCTTTTTGTGTAGCCCCACAGGGGCATGGGAGTGACTACCTCATGACATAATCAAATACCATTGGGAAGCATGTATGAATCAAGCAATCATGTTGATGGAGCGAGTGTTCTCTACCTGGCCATTTTGCTTCCTCCTGGTGGAGTGCTAATAGGGTAGAAAAATGTCACATCTTTGGCTTTCCCCAATTGCTTGCTCAGTTTTACACATGCCTCTCAGCAGCATAGGATCACACCATCAAGGAACAGTTTCCATGTCTCTGCGATTGCATTTGAATTTGTTCAGGGCCATACATTGCTACAAATATATGCACTGTTAGTAGAACCAGTTACTCTAATTCTGTTTCTGCAAGGCAAAAGATCAGTTATGTTGTCTGCTCCTAGCATTCTCTTTTTCTTCCTCTCACCTCTTATATACAGATTAAGGGCAAGCAGTGGCGTTGCTAGAGGGGTGCGGGGGGGGGTGCAGGCCGCACCAGGTGACACGCATTAAGGGGGTGACGTGCTAAAATCACAGTGGTTAGGAATAACCCCATCATATTATATACCGTTGGATGTGGAATTTTGATCGGAATGCAATGCAAAAAACCAGAGTGAAATATCTCCTTTCTATCAAAAGTTATGGCCAAAAAACCGGAGAACAAAAAATGCATGGAGCCCTATAGAAAGTGAAAGTGAGCTGTATTGCACGTTTACTTGTGAGTAGGCAAACTTGCCTTAGTCCTTCGGAAAGGGCAGGCTGAGAGGAATCCAACGACACCAGAATGGTCCTGATCCAATGAATGCATCCCCCAAAAACACCTGAGAAGGAAGTCCCTCCCTCCAAGCAGATGAATGTATTGAGCCCTATGGAAAGCAAAACTAAGCCTCATGGTCGTGTTTACTTGTGAGTAAGCAAACATACCTTGGAAGATCAGGTGAAGGAGAGTGCAAGGCTACCAAAATGGTCCTGATCCTATGCACCTGGAGTTAAACAAGTGCTCCAGAAGGCAGCCTCCCCCCCCCCCCACTAAAAAGCCTCAAAACAGAGGCTTCAGCTGATAAGGTGAATATTTTTGAGACTTGCAAAGCCAGGTGGATCCTGACAGTGATCTGGTTTAAACAGAAGCTCTTAAATTGAACTGGGCACTGGGTAGGGCTGAAAACCTTCCTAGTTTTGGAGGAGAGGTGTTACTGCAGGCAGGCTACAGGGGAAATTCATTTGGTGGAACAGGGCTGGCTTCTGCTTATTTTATTATTTGTTTTACTTTAATTATCTATACTTATTTTAATTTGCCTGATGATGTCACTTCCACCATGACATCACTTCTGGTGGGTCATGGACAGATTGTCATTCTAAAAAGTGGCCCCAGTGCTAAAAGTTTGAGAACTGCTGCAATAAGGTGTTAGTAAGTTGACACCCTTGGGGGGGTGTGACACCACTAGTGACTAAAATCACAGTTGGAGGAATAATTTCATCATGTTATATATAAATCAATGCGTAATTTCATGTAGCATGTGTTCTATCTTTGTTCTATCAAAAGGTACAGCCAAAAAACCAGTGGGGGCAGAGTGATGGTACATCACCACGCCCACCACCTGGGGTGTTGCCCCACCCACTGCATGTGGGGTGACGCGAACCCCAGTGACACCACTGAGGGCAAGAAGTCTCATCTCCTGTTCTTCTAAATTCCTCCCTTTTTCATGCTGCTGTATTCCCATAGGTGAACACACATCTCCTAAGAAGCTGTTTTTTATACGTACTTCATCCATTTGGCTCAGTGTTATCAACACTGGCAGCAGTTCTCTTGTGTTCCAGACAGGAATTTAACTCTGCTCTTTCTAGAGGCATCACGGATTGAACCACCAGGATCCTTCTGCAATTGAAACATGTGCTCTTGTTACTGAAATATGACTCTCTAGGAAAGCTATTTTCAGCTCATGGCACTAACAAAGTGCTAAAACTGTTGAGGCACACCACCAGTTTTTAAATTACGTTAAATTATTACATTACAATTAATAAATGCAATTACATTGATTTAATTAGTAGTAAATGCTACCTCCACGTTCAGAGAATATGCCTTTGAATACCAGCTACAAGACACAAGAAGAGATGAGTATGAATTCATTTGTGGGAAACAGGATGTTAACTAGATGAACATTTGGTTTGATGCAGCTTCATTTTTCTTACAAATTGAGTACTTTTAGAGGATATCTACACAATTTCTTATTTTACCAAAGGACCAATCCTATACAACTTTCTAGTGCTGATTTAGCTGTGCCTATGAGATGCATGCTACATCATGCAGTGATGGGGCAAGTTCAAGACGACCTCAGGGCTGCTTTGGGGCTGGAAAGCTGGATAGAATTGGGCCCCTAATTTAGTTACAGTTTTTGAGCTTCAAGTACTTCCAACATCCTTTCAAATATCTTCTGAAAGTAGATTCTAGAGCCACATCCTGCAGTTTTTCTGTAGAACTGCAGCCTATAATCACTTTTTCTTCAAGTTCAAACACTTCTTCAAGTGTTGTAGCAATATGGGACACAATAATCTCTATTTTATTGACCAAAAACATTTATACTAGAGAGGATCAATATATCAATGAAAAGGGCTTGAAACAACATACTGACACTAGTCAGCATCGAGCCATTTGTCTAGCAACAAAATGATAGGAAATCCTCAAATCTTGAGGTCATATTGTCTTTTAAAATTCTAAGTTTATTTCTGCATATATTCTACAACAGCTAGTGCTTCACATGATGTTTTTAAAAGAAGCAAACTGTGGGGAAGTTATGTACATCAGCATGCCAAGGACATGAAGTTAAAATAAGCTTCACGGAGGAGATGATTTGTGTTCTGGCATTAGGAAGAGTCCTAAACTTTTAGCTGTTGAACTTCCAAACTATTGTCCTGCCTCATTGAAGTAAAACAGTTTGTTTTCAAAGTAGAGTTGAAAGTTGTTCTTCAGTTTCTGAACTTTTAAAACTAGCAAACTAAAGAAGAGTAATCCTGATGTTAAAGTTGAATGGGGTGTTCTGCAGGCCTAGGGCAAAGCAAGTGACAGTGAATTCTAACAAATGCAAGAGGATTTAACAATTTAACATATCCGAGTGCAAAGACCATAGTTGTATAAAATTCATGTTAAAAAGTCCAACGTTTCGTTCTGTAAGCTTTTCAGAACTTCATCAGGGAAACAAACCTAGGTAGGACATGTTGCTAGACAGGAGGCAGAAACGACACTTAAAAACAGCATCCTCCAGGTGCTTAACTGTAGATTTCTGTATTTTTGAGTGCCTTCTTGAAAAACTCATCCAAATCACATCTCTGCCAGAAACCTCTTCCTTGTAAAGCTTTTATGTCTGTTCTTTTAAGGACTGGAAGCCAGGTATTGCTAATATGTAGAGCCTCTTCTTTCAATGACATTTAGATATTTCTATTGCTCCTCTAATGTCTTGGGAAATGGCATCTATTATTAGAAAGAACATGTGTTTTGAAATTTATTTGATGACCCGTTTCTGTTGCATACTGGGCTACTGCTGATTGATCCAGGTGCATTAAATGGTAATGCTTCTCATGTTCTGCAAGTCTGTTTTTTATAGAACATTTAGTGGTGCCTTAGTAGATAGGATTACATTCACAGGTATCCTATACACACTGGATGTATCTTGCTGTTGTCTCCTATCCTTAGGATTTCTAGGAAGTTGATGAACTGATGGTATGAAGATGGTTCTGAAATTTGCTTTGTGGAGATTACTAATCTTGTCTGTTGTGCCTTTGATGTAAGGAAGTATAACATCACATTTATATACAAGACAATTGTTGGTAACACACCAGTTTTTCATGGGTTGTTATTCATTGTCTGAACTGCCTCATTTTGTTGTTCTGACACACTAAGGGTACAATCCTAACCTGCACTGGAACAGGCAAGCCAGGAGGCTTGCACTGTATCCAGCGCAGGATTGTGGCCAGAAATGGCTCAGCCAGAGGCAAGGAGAAACTTTTCCCCTTACCCCTGGGTAAGGACTGCTGGCCACAATGGGTCTCCTTGGACTTGTGCTACCTCTGGAGGTGGTACAAGTCTGATGAGAGTGGAGTGGCTTGAAGCAGCTCCATTCTCCCTGGGAATGGGGGTTGGGATCCAGCATAACTGCTGGATCCCAGCCCCGCCTCCCACTACCTGCCCGCCCGCCTGCCCTCCCCCAGCCTAGGAACGCCTAACTCCCTCCTCCTCCACACCTGCCCATGCCTACCTTTTCCACTTACGTTGGCACAGGCTGGCCAATATAAGTGGCTGAGGGGAAGCCAGTGCAGAGGCTTATGTCAGCTTCCGCAGGCCGGTGCATCTTGGAGCGCTGGCCCGGCTTCCCCTCGGAGGCGCAAATGTGCTTTATGGCAAGTTTGCAACCCTTCTAGGCCAGCCCAAGGGACTTGGGCTGGCATAGGGCATAGTTTGGATTGTGCCCTAAATGTGTTAGGAAGGTTTTTTTTTTCCCTTAAGCAAAGTGTCAACTCAAGTTACTATGATGTCAAGATGAAATGATGAACTGGACTAATATTTGAAGATTTGCAAGTAAACTACAAAACTGTAGAAGGAACACAAAAGAACGAAGTCTTGTTTAATCATTCTATTTAGAGGCAAACTCATTTAATATTTTAAAAATCTAGAACACTTAATCATTTTAGTTCATGTTGGGTCTTAAAAAATTCAAGCCCCATTAAAGTCAACAGAAAAACGTCATGTGAAAAATTCAGAAAGCAATAAAAATAGCCTCTAATAGTTTCATTTTGATGGTAGAATCTTGATTTTAACATAAAACAATGAACATGAGATAGAATCCCTTCCCCTACTTGGTACTGAATTAGCCCCTCAACATCAGGAAACAGTTTCCCCCCCAAAATCACCAAACATCACAGAAATCACTAACGCTTAAAAATGGATTTGCAAGCAGGTGAAGTAGTAAATAGAATATGCATCTCTCTCTCTATTATTTTATAGTGCAAACTGCATACCTTAAGTTTTTCAGTCTATCAGAAGTGCACAACAACTGTGAAAAGCTTTAGAAGGACTCCAAAATTACAGTGTTAATGATGCAACTGTGAAACGTTAGGTGAAATTCAAAATCGGTAGACAAAAGGCACATACTTTACATTTTGGCAAGAACACGTGGATGTCCATTGTCACTAGAAAAACCACTCTCAGTTGCATAGCAGCATTACTCACTGCAGTCCACATCTATTTGCTTCCATGTATGCAAGGGTCGCTTCACCCATGACAACCCCCCATGACAACACCTTGTTTCTTGACTGGTGTACTACTTTCAGCAAAATAGCCACTTGTACTACACAATGATTATCTCTATGCAGGGAAGAAGAAAATATTCTGCATGAAGCAGGCCTGAGGTAACAGGAAACTTTGGAATGTTCACCACTGTTTATGGCACACATATTTAGAGTTCATTAATGGCTTGGCCATAGTGTTTCAGTCAGCTTCTGGGACTCTAGGGTAGGTAGGTTAAAGTTGAGTGAGCTCAAATCATACTATCTGAATTTATTGCATATAATCATTTATGCACCAACGCAGGGTGCTCAAAAGAAACCCAAGCAATTTGTGGATAAAAGTGAACTTTTTTTGCAAAGCAAAGTAACTAAAGCCCATTGATAATATAATAATGCAATCAAAAAATGATGCATCCTTTCAACTAGATTTCCATATTAACTTTTTGCTTTCTTTTTTATAAATTTAATTTACTACTAATTTCTTTACAAATTTGAGGAACATATTCAGATTAAAATTAAACAAAACGTTGGTAGATGCTAGCTTTGGTTTTTAGTTTGTGATGCAGCTGTGATATAGTTGCTGCAGTGAACTAAAGAACAACAAGAAAATAAGCACACAAAAATCACACACATACCCCCACACCAGGTCAGGAATAAATACAAAAGCCTAAAGTAATATCAGTCAAAACATTCACTGGGCCACTTAAGTTATTCATCTATAAGCACATGTTATATTAATCATGTGCAGATAGATACCTGTTCATGGAGTGAAAAAATGCATTAAACATAACTCAGGTTATCTGCTGCTGTTTCTGCAAAAATCAGGAGCACATTTTGCAATTACATACATGTTCCACACACCAACCACAGCAGGCTTAGGTCACAAGTTGCAATTCATCCAACGTTCCATTAATAAGACTTTATTTACATTTTTTCTTTATAAATTCCGGAAAGAGTTTGACGTGATGTGCAAGACAGGACTGCAGCGTCACTGACTGTAGGTGCAGAATCTTCTCAGATCTTAATACTGACAGTCAGCCAGCCAAATAAAGTCCCATAGAGCCAAGTTTTCACATAAAGTTTCCTTCCAGATTCCGACAGTAGCATAATAGCAGTCAGGGTACTTAAAAAGAGTAAGGATGGCAAAGTTTTCTTGAGACTTAGTTTGGAATGAACACATTTCCCAGGAAATTTGTTTCTTCTTTTAGAATTTTTTGCATCATAGAATTCTGTTAGTAATCTAGGAACAAAGGGAAAAAAGAGTGGCCCATTTACATAATAAGCTTTCTGTTAAGAGAAATGTTTATGATGGCTTCTAATAAATGAGATCTTTTCAAACTGATTTGGCTTATGCTAAGGAGCTGTTCATGGCATGTTCTAATGCAGGGGTGCCCAAACCCTGGCCCTGGGGCCACTTGCGGCCCTCGAGGCCTCTCAATGCGGCCCTCAGGGAGCCCCCAGTCTCCAATGAGCCTCTGGCCCTCCAGAGATTTGTTGGAGCCCACACTGGCCCGACACAACTGCTCTCAGCGTGAGGGCGACTGTTTGATCTCTCGCGTGAGCTGTGGGATGAGGGTTCCCCTCCACTGCTTGCTGTTTCACATCTGTGATGCATTAGCAGCAGCAAAGGAAAGGCTGGCCTTGCTTTGTGCAAGGCCTTTTATAGGCCTTGAGCTATTGCAAGACCTTTATTCATTCATATAAGTTCATCTTTAATATATTCATGTAGGTAAATTTATGTAAACGTATTCAAATTGAAATGTAAATTAATTCTTTTTTTGCCCTGCCCCTGACACAGTGTCAGAGAGTTGATGTGGCCCTCCTGCCAAAAACTTTGGACACTCCTGTTCTAATGCCTTGTTCCATCTACAGTTTATTCAACAATGGCAACAACCACCTCCCCACCCCCACATCAAATAGCAAACTGAAATTTTATAAGTTCCTAAAAAAATACTTTGAATAAGTCATCAATTTTATTTACTCTGGTTTGGAGCAGTTAGACAGACAGACATCTCTCTTACACACACACCCCCTAAAGAGAAAGAGTTCATGAATCCATGCCTTTTGAAAGGATGATTATCATTTTGTTAAGCTGAAAACCTATACCATATTCTTACATCCTATCAGTGGCATAGCTGGGGGGAGCAAATGCCCCAGGTGCCAGGCTTGGGGAGGGCGGTGGCACCACAAACCACTCCCCCCAGCCACCGGTTTTGTCAGTGGCTGTGCTCCTGCAGCCACTTTCAGTGCAGTTCCTCACTGATCTGAGGGCTGTCCTCCTCTTACCCTTTAAAACAAAGGGTAAGAGGGGAGCCTTCAGAACAGCTGGGTAGCTGCACCTGCCTCCTCTGATTTTGGAGGTGGGTGCTGCTTCTAGCTCCAGTGGAGCCTTTCACGCCGCTGCTAGTGGCACAAAAGGCTCCACTGGAACTTTTTTGCCTGCTCCAAAATCAGACGAAACAGGTGCCGCTTCTAGTGGTGCGGAAAAGCTCTGATGGAGCTTTTCATGCTGCTAGCAATGGTGCAAAAGGTTCCTTTGGAGCCTGGGTTGCCTCCTCCCTCCACCAGTTTTTAAAAAGGGGAAAGGAGGTGGCGGCCCAGAATTCCAGCAATGTCACCGTAATAACTTCTGGGTGGCTGGAGTGACAGATGGGATGGCCCCTGGCGTGAAAAGCACCAGGACCGCTACTGGCTCCTATGGTGGATAGACATTTTAATTGCCCATAAAGTCATATGTGTAAACCAGAAAGGGATAGCTCACAAGCTGGCCAATGTCACTGTGTGAACTTGTCGTATTTGTTTAAGTAAACCAAACCAATAGGATTGTACAAAGTATACATTGTACAGTGTATAATGTGCAATTATAATGCTGTTGTACAAATCAATGGTAAGGCCACACCTGGCGTACTGTGTCCAGTTCTGGCCACCACATCTCAAAAAGGACATAGTGGAAAAGGAAAAGGTACAAAAGAGAGCGACTAGGATGATTACTGGGCTGGGGCACCTTCCTTATGAGGAAAGGCTATGGCGTTTGGGCCTCTTCAGCCTAGAAAAGAGGCGTCTGAGGGGGGACATGATTGAGACATACAAAATTATGCATGGGAAGGATAAAGTGGATAGAGAGGTGCTCTTTACACTCTCACATAACACCAGAACCAGGGGACATCCACTAAAATTGAGTGTTGGGAGGGTTAGGACAGACAAATGAAAATATTTCTTTATTCAGCATGTGGTTGGTCTGTGGAACTCCTTGCCACAGGATGTGGTGACAGCATCTGGCCTGGATGCCTTTAAAAGGGGATTGGACAAGTTTCTGGAGGAAAAATCCATTATGGGTTACAAGCCATGATGTGTATGTTTAACCTCCTGATTTTAGAAATGGGCTATGTCAGAATGCCAATGCAAAGGGGGGGGCACCAGGATGAGGTCTCTTGTTATCTGGTGTGCTCCCTGGGGCATTTGGTGGGCCGCTGTGAGATACAGGAAGCTGGACTAGATGGGCCTATGGCCTGATCCAGTGGGGCTGTTCTTATGTTCTTACAATGGATTCAAGTGAACAGAACTGCAGTTCTGGTAAAGTGAGGTGGTTGTGTGCATTGCCCAATTCAATAATTTTGTAATCCAGCCCCATGTCATTTGGTGACTTACTTATCCTTTATTTCAAAGCGTTCATGAAGCCATCTTTTCATACACTTTTGTTCTTTTGGGATATCCTTCAGTTCGATTCGGTCAACATATATGTGGATTCTTGGACATGTCTTACAAAGAAAGTCTGAAAACCAAAAAAGAGCATTATCAACATCCTTCAGCCGTTGCAAGTCATATTAATAGCAAATAAAATCAAAACCAACTAAGATGGAATGACAATAGTCTCCTCCTTCCGTAGAAAATATGCTTTCAAAAGAAAAATATATTTTAAGGAACATAATTCTCTGAGGTTTTGTATACGCTTGCAATCTAATACATAGCAGGTGGTCCAGAACTGCTTAGGTCCACTTACATCTGCACTATTTCTGTTAACTCTTCCACTCCCTCATGGTTTTTTACAACACCCCTTGCTGCTTCAGTTAAAGTTACCGTCCACTTGCAAAACAAATGCAAGTATAAGAAATGGTTTTTTATGGTGAGAGTTGAACACCCTCCAGGATTGGTGTGGAGTCTCCAGGAATCACCCTCAATCTCCAGGTGACTACTGAAAGCAAGCCAGGAGATTGCAACAGGGCTCTCAAGAGTTCCCAACATGATTGCATCATGTTTTTTGGGGGGGAAACCCTCCACGAATTGCTTCCGTCATAGCTGGCAACTCTTATGGTTTGGTGTGACAGTTCGGAAAGTTAAGAGAAAATCAAGATTTTGAGTGCATACGTAAATTTTATCAAATTCATCTGATCTTGAAAATCACAGCACTAATAAAATATAGGGGGAAAATTCAAGAATTTAATGGGTCACAAATGCAGTTCCAACAGGAGTGATATATAGATACATCTTTTTAAAATATTATAATCTTTCTAAAATCCAGAATTTAATTTTTCTCAAATACACATATCCCAACAAAAATTAGTGGCCTGCATCTGATTTATGTGAGTTCAAAATGCCATATATTAATAACAAATTATGTTTTGCTTTATTTATGGTTTGTGTTTTGGAATATCAGGTTATCACATAATGCTACTGTATAGAAACAATATAAAGCCCAGTATGCACCCTTCTGAAATAGTTTACTGAATTATACATTCCATATAATAAAGCATGAATACAGAGAAGAGGGTCAGTAAACTGCACTCTCCCTTTCAAAATGGACAGCCGAAAAACTAATTCAAGTTTACATAGTCAGATGAAGGCAGCAGCTCTTGTGCTGCTAATCAGCACATTTTTTTCAATTACTCCAACTTCCCATCAAGGTAAAATCCTCACACATTTCTTGTTGAATTAATTCATTTATTGAGCTACTTGATCTTCCTACAATGATACAGCATTATGCTGGCAATTATGAATACAAGGGAGTACAAGCTGGCAACTCACACCTGACTAATCTTTTACAATATACAACCAGGTAAGTGACATATATCTCCATGGAGCAGCACATTTATCAGCGCCCCTCCCATCCCCCACATGGGGGGCAGGTTCCTGGGCAAGTGGAAGCAATACAAATATAACATCTGTATGCCATTTCACTAATCCTTTGTCTACCTTGAACAGCATTATGTTGGGCTTCAATTTCAACTATGTCAAGTGCTATAGTCACAGCATGAAGCAAAAGTAAAGGCAAAGTGGTAGCACCACACAGCAACTCAGTCTTTCTAAATGTATAAGCCACTATCGAGAAATCCTGTCTCCCATACTAGGTCACTCTCAGCTTTAACACCATTTAAGAAAATAAATAACAACCCAATGCTTCAATGTAGTTACAAGCATGGTCAACTGGACACAATCAAGCATTTCAAGGAAATATTTTAATTATGCAGTTCATCTTAGCAAGCCTAATTCATTTTTTAGTGACTCAATGTCACTGTAACCACTTTAGCGTACCAGCGGATAAGAATTTATGGCATTCCTATTTTTGTGAAGGAACAGCTGGATTCCATCATAAGAGCCACTAAAGGTTGTTGGTGAGTCCCATGACCCTCAATTTCACATCGGCTTAACTCCCCAAAGACTTATGCAGTTAAGCGAGTGTACACACGCAGATTCCCCCATCCCCCACCTCACTGCAACAATTCATTAAGTACAAATTACATCCAACTTTAGGATGTACTGACTTGAAGTGCCAGGATTTGATGGGCTGTTTAATTCTCCCAAACTTGCCAAGAGGCTATTCTTGGAATCAGGGCTAAAACAAACCTCTCCTCACAAGAAACAACATAATTAAAAACCATATATTAACTCAAGCTTTTGATTATGGATAATGTTCTTACCATGAATCAAAAACTGATTAGAATGTGTTAAGCAAAATCTTGTGGGAACAAAAATGTGACTGATTTTAAAGATACTATTTTTTAGTGCAGCTTTCAGTCATGTGGAATAAAGGAATAGAAACTAAACATCAACAAGTATCTATCAGCATTTGCCTGCACAAGCAGCATAACAATGAGAAACGGAAGGAAGAATTAAGACAATTTAAGAAAAGGTTCAGAAAAAAGTTCACAAAGTGGTTTAGAAAGCATTGAAACCATCAGTATATCAATACCAACAATTAGTATTGGGGGGGGGGAACTAAAGGCTGATGTACATATAGCATTTTTCCTGAAGTCTTTATAAGAACATAAGAACAGCCCTGCTGGATCAGGCCATAGGCCCATCTAGTCCAGCTTCCTGTATCTCACAGCGGCCCACCAAATGCCCCAGGGAGCACACCAGATAACTAGAGACCTCATCCTGGTGCCCTCCCTTGCATCTGGCATTCTGACATAACCCATTTCTAAAATCAGGAGGTTAAAGATACACATCATGGCTTGTACCCCATAATGGATTTTTCCTCCAGAAACTTGTCCAATCCCCTTTTAAAGGTGTCTAGGCTAGACGCCAGCACCACATCCTGCGGCAAGGAGTTCCACAGACCGACCACACGCTGAGTAAAGAAATATTTTCTTTTGTCTGTCCTAACCCGCCCAACACTCAATTTTAGTGGATGTCCCCTGGTTCTGGTATTATGTGAGAGTGTAAAGAGCATCTCCCTATCCACTCTGTCCATCCCCTGCATAATTTTGTATGTCTCAATCATGTCCGCCCTCAGGCGTCTCTTTTCTAGGCTGAAGAGGCCCAAATGCCATAGCCTTTCCTCATAAGGAAGGTGCCCCAGCCCAGTAATCATCTTAGTCGCTCTCTTTTGCACCTTTTCCATTTCCACTATGTCTTTTTTGAGATGCAGCGACCAGAAATGGACACAATACTCCAGGTGTGGCCTTACCATAGATTTGTACAACGGCATTATAATACTAGCAGTTTTGTTCTCAATACCCTTCCTAATGATCCCAAGCATAGAACTGGCCTTCTTCACTGCCGCTGCACATTGGGTAGACACTTTCATCAACATGTCCACCACCAGGTGGACAGCAACACACGTAAACACTTTAAAAGCAACACTTTAAAACACTTTAAAAGCAACACTTTAAAAAGCAACACATGTGCACATTATTTTCTCCAAGGATCAAAAGAATTTTTTTTTTAGTGTGAAGCACTACCCAATATACTACAGAAGCAGAAACAGGAGTAGAAATCTAGCCTTCCGCTTCATTTATCTCATTGAGTGTGGATAATTGTTCTAAGTATATTTAAAAATTGCTTAAATACAGGGCCAGCCCACCCACGAAGCCAACTGCAGCAACTCCTCAGGTAGCTGATTAGTAGGGTGTGTGTGGTGTGCCCATTTCTCTCTGCCAACTTGCATCCAGGACTGTTCCTCCTCCTCCCGCTTCCTGGGTTGAAAAAGGAAGAGAGGAACAGAGCAAGAGGAAATGGGTGTGTATGTGCTAGAATAGGGTGTCCAAACCCTGGCCCTGGGTCCACTTACAGCCCTTGAGGCCTCTCAATGCGGCCCTCAGGGAACCCCCAGTCTCCAATGAGCCTCTGGCCCTCCGGAGACTTGTTGGAGCCCACACTGGCCCAACACAACTGCTCTCAGCGTGAGGGTGACTGTTTGACCTCTCGCATGAGCTGTGGGATGAGGGTTCCCCTCCACTGCTTGTTGTTTCAGGTCTGTGATGCAGTAGTGGCAGCAAAGGAAAGGCCAGCCTTGCTTTGTACAAGGCCTTTTATAGGCCTTGCGCTATTGCAAGACCTTCATTCATTCATATAAGTTCATCTTTAATATATTCATTTATGTAAACTTATGTAAATTTATTCAAATTTTAAATGTAAATCAACTTTTTTCCCTGACACAATGTCAGAGAGATGATGTGGCCCTCCTGCCAAAAACTTTGGACGCCCCTGTGCTAGAACACTGGAGAGTGGACAGGGCAGAGGCTGCCACACCACCAGGGTGGTAGCATTTGATATGCTGCCAGAAGATTCAGGACCAGCCCTACTTAAATATATTAAATTCTTCAGGCACATGAAGGACTGACCTAAGATGGAAAAAATAAACCTTCATTTTTCCAGATGCATCATCATCTGACTTAACCAGGCAATTCATGCAACTGAACAGTCCTGATTTTCATAAACTGTATTTCCAAGCATAAGCGATTAAATGTCTACTTTTCCAACTAACTCCAATGTAAACAAATGGTCAATGTGAGGAGTCTAAAACTGAAACCTATGTCTCATTAAAATGCAAGGTACAAATGTGTATACAGACGTGTGCCACTTAATGGGGATATGTTCAAGTCAGTTCAATCTATTGCCTTTGATGTGTAAACAGACACTCCCTGCCAGGCACAAGCTGGCTGCACAGGCTACTGGAGATAGATGCCTCCTCTCTGCATTAAGACCCTCTCTGTAAACAGACACTCTGCTGCAGGCTACAGTAGACGCGATTGCCTCATTAAGAGCATCTTTATTGTGCTTTGACCACTGTTCATATATGCGGTCCGTCGTTAAGAGAACGGTTGTTAAGCAGTGCACACCTGTATTAGAATTAGATAAGAATTTCACTTTAGAAGTAACAAAAACATTGTTCTCACATAATTTCAAGCAATGAAAAGAACAGGAGATGAAGGCCATACAGTTACTAGAAAGACTTCTCAACTATTTGGAAAGTCTTAATCCTATCCTTGAGATACACCAGTATCTCTGTGTATGCTGGTGCAATAATGGATGCACCATGGACACTGGCCCAACACTGGAAAAACGTTGCACCAATGTAACTTGGATGTCACTTGGAGGCTAACGCAACTCCTCCTGGCAGAGATCCCAAAACGGGGAGGCAACTAGGACATGATGTGGGAGAGACATAGGAGGGAACACCACACACCATATCCTGACCTCTCTTTAGCAAGCAACATGCCCCCAACACTAGAAAAAAACTATGCCGATGACAAAACTGGCATCAGTAGGAGGAACCCCATTAGAAACAATGGGGAAGGGAGAAAATAGCAAGAAATTGCACCTCATGCCACCCCCCTGACCCACCAACTTTTCTATTATGGAACATAGGACTGGATGTTGGGGGTATTACATTTGATAGGTCAATTACAGAACACCAACCCCAGTACCAAAGGAAGACTACAGTTCAGATGAGAAGACATACAGCACATGGCTATACCTGTATAGTCCTTCAAAGGAGAACTTCGGTGATGATGGGAAGCCTGGTAAAGGGGAATTAGTGCACAAAATTAGTGCACAAACAAGAGTTCTCTTTGTCCCTCACAACATTAATGGCAGGGTATTCTGTCTTCTCAGAAATCTTATTGCAGGTATTCTGACCCAGGAGGTCTCCACACACAAACACCCAATTTACAGCCCAATCCTATGCCTGCCTACTCAGAAGTAAGTCTCATTAGAGTCAATGGGGCTTACTCCCAGGTAAGTGGGGATAGGATTGGGCTGTCAAACCTCTACCTCACCAGCTCAACAGGGGAAGGGCAATGCACCCCACACAGGTAAGAAAAGAGGGGGAAGGAATTTCATGCTGCAATATCTTGATGCTGCATCTAATGTCTCTATTGCTCCCCACCCAATTTAATCCTTCAAGATTATCACATGCGTCTCTGCTAGCAGCTGTGTTGGTCAACCATCCCTTCCTTTTACAATAGCTTCCTTTTTACAACAGCGAACAGCAGGGAGTGTCTGCTTCTTTCTGGGGAATTCCAGAACCTCAACCATTGCTACAGCTGGTCAAACATTTATCAGAATGCTTTTTGCTTTTCATTGCCACAGGGGGTTGAACAGGATTCTGTTCCATGGACAGTGGATGGGCCAGTGTTTCTATGGAGACTGGGGTTATTACACCAGTGTTACTTTGCCAGAACAGGCTTGGCATTTGGTCCTTGTTGCGCTGGCACCAGTACCATTTCGGTATGGTGTTGCCAGGACAGGCTTTGGATATGACAGTTGCTGTGCCTGCATCTGTGTGATGCTGGTACGGTATCTGAATAAAATTGGGCTGTAACACTACATAAATCTCTCAATGACTTCTTTTATGATATACTGTCTGCCTTAACCTGGAATGCATGTATTTTGACTGGCCTGTGTAGCCAGTCAAAATTTGTGGTCACTGTGACCCTTTTCCTGCTCAGAAGTCTTGTCTCTGCAAACATACTGAGCTATGGACAACCTCCCAAATGCAGCATGAGGTCAGGGATGATCCCATTCCCTTCCACAGCTTCAAGTTCAGAAGGGGGGATATGGATTTGCCATGCTCAGCATAGCAGAGACAGAGAGAGAGAGAGAGAGAGAGCGAAGTTGTGGATCCCTGATCTTAACAGATTTCTAAAGCACCCCAGGAACAGCTGAATTAAATCTTTTTACTGTTGTCAGGCAATGAGAGTTAATTCTTAGCACTGAAAAGATGAAGAAGTTTGAATGGCAAGGATGCATGTTAAGTATGCCTCAGGCAAAGTGCCATTTCTACACAGAGGACAAAGAATGATAGTTTCAAAACCATGGGTAAGATCTGTATAGCTTTTCCAACTTGTACAACTTGTTCTAATGTGAACATTTGGGGAAAATGTACATAATTGCCTTCCCCCAAGACAACTACAGATAAATTCAAGATAGTTGACTTATTTTTATAAAGTGGAAAACAATAGGGATTGCACCACATTTTTCTGAGGTAAACAGTTTTGGCACAAAAAAGGAATCTGTGAGAAGGACAAAATGTTCTTCAAAGGAGTCCCTAAACATTACCCTTTTTGTATCATTTCATGAACTCTTGACAGCTGCTTTGGTGCCCTTTCTCCCCTTTTTTAAAAGAGGGCTTGTTGTTCTTGCTAGCTCTGCACTCTAACCAGTCAGGGATCATCTAACCATCATGAGTCAAAGCAGAATAATGATAATGCTTCTTGCTCTTACTCAGGAGTGAACATTTTCAGCCCATTTCGCAGGACTGCCCCCTTCCCCACTGTCACTGAAATGGGAGGGGAAACAGGAAAAAAGCAAGCAGTTTTCTGGGGTTGAGCTCAAATTAGAAAGGCTCAACCCCAGAAGCAAAGCATATGAAAAACTCTGAACTTTGTGAAATGCATCCACTGTTGTTCACTGCCCCAACACTATTAAGAGAGGACAGCATTTTTCACAGGACACAAAAAGTACAGCAAAATGAATCTTTCTTAGCTTTAGGAAGCAATCCAATTTCTAATCCCATGGTGGAAGAAATAATTTGCAAGCCTTTGGGATTGGTCACAAATTGACAACTGTATTATCATTTTTAATGTAAGCAAACTCAACCCATATTGACCTTATTATGAAGACCGATCAAACTGATACTGGATAACTGAACATCACAACAGATGCAATGAACATTGAATAAGGCAGTGGTTTTCAAACTTTTGCATCTCATGGCACACTGACAAAGAACTAAAATTGTCAAGGCATGCCATCAGTTTTTTGACAATTGACAAGGCACACCAAGCTACTGGTGGGGGGCTCATATCTCCCAATGGCCCCACAAATAAATGACCCTCGCCCAAACTCCCTCCTCCCTCCACACCTGCAGACCATTCACGGCACACCAGTGTGCCATGGCAGTGGTTGAAAATGGCTAGAGTAAGGATATGCAAAATTATCTAAAGAGAATCACAAAGCTGAGTTGTCACACAGAAATATCCATCCAGGTGGGCTATACAGATCTACCAGTAAGCTTGAACCCAGTGCTTACTGGATCATCTTCAGTATAAGACTGCTCATTAGAAACTAGAAAACTGAACACGAGGTTGTTTCTGATTGTGTATCACTGAGGACTAAGGAAATGATTTCATTCTGAGTAATCCATAACAGCATTTCTCAAACTGAGGTTCAGGACCCACTAGATGGGTCACGAGCTAATTTCAGGAGGATCCCCATTCATTTCAATGTGTATTTTATTTTTAATATATTAGACTTGATGCTTCCATTGTGTGTGACTGCATTTGAGGAAATGTTATAGATCTGTATTCTTAACAGGCTACTATGAATATGCTTTTAACAATGACAGTCAATAGCACATACTCCCAGGTAAGTGTGGATAGGATTGCAGCCTTTGGGATGTTTGGGTAGTTTTTTGTTGTTTTTTTAAACAGATCAGCAACTGTTTGGAAGGGTTCTTCTTTATTTTAAATAAATTTTTAAACTTATTGTAAACTTTTACTTACTTAATTAATCAATTAATTAGATTTTATTTTGTTGTATTGGGAATATTAAAAATTTTCTTGCTTGATGATGTCACTTCCAGCCCTAACATTACTTCTGGTGGGTCCCGATGAATTGTCATTCTAAAAAAGTGGGTCCCAGTGCTAAAACGTTTGAGAACCACTGTATAATCTGCCTCACATGTATCACCTGGGATCCAATAAACTTCCCTTTTTGCATGGGAATGCAAGAACAAGGAGGCTGTTGAATGAAACAACGATTCATCTGGTGGGCTGAATTTGGCTTAGTGGGTCACACGCTGGTGAAGGCCTGTTCTAACTTGTTATAGAAATCAAGCAATTCTTCTTGGAAAATTGAGCTGAGTGGGAGGAAGAGATACTTTATACTATTTAAAGACTCTACATACCTGTCATAGCTGGTGGTGCAGTCCTTTCTCCTTTATGGTCCACAGTACCTTCAAATGCTATTGTGATGTCATAAACTGCATCCAAGTAGTTCCTCAATGAATCAATAGCAACATGAGTAGCTTTCACCCGTGGTGTAAGAACATGCTTTAATACAGTAAGTCCTAAGGAAGGAGAAAAGGAAGGAGAAAAAGCTATTAAGATTATTTATATACAGCTTTTCAACAAAATGAGACAAAAGGAGGGAAAGCCCTCGCTTCCAGATTATATATTAAGTTATGTATTGATACCCTTTCATTGATTTGTATTGCTATGTCCTTTCATATTGCTTTGACTTCCCTCTTCCCAAAATTCATTGAAAATTATCTTACCTTCCTGTTCAGCATATGCCTGACTATCTGCAATGGTTTTTGGTTTCTCGGGATCATAACGTGTTCCCTCTGGAAAAATAATAAGATGCATCTGCAGGATTTAAAAAAAAAGTGTGTATATGTGTGCACAAATTTTTAAAAAACTAAGCATTACAACATGCTTTTTTAGGCACATGAAAACCTAATACATATAAATGATGGAGGGAACACTGATGGAGGGAACTATCACACATATAATAGGGGTACCAAGGTGGAGGAATTACTATTTTTGTTAGTTAAAATAGTCATGGATGAAGTTGAGGGAATCTAAAGTTATTCTACAAAGAAAGAAGTAGCTGAGAAAAAAAAGCAGACACAGATTAACTAAGAATAAAACATAGTGATGAACAAATTGATTTGTCAGTGTGGGAGAAAATGTAGTCAGTTCAGTTTAATTCTGCTTTTTCAAAACATTCAAAAATTCTTTCAACTAAAAAAGGCAGATCAAATATAAAAAGCCGTCACAACCAGAACAAGGCAATGCAATGTGCATGCCTTACCGCAGATACCACATATTTGTAAGAGAATACTGTATACTATACCACTACATACTTCTCCAGCTGGATAGGGACTGTACAATTGGGCTATGGAGCTGAATACTTTTCTCCCCAAGCCCCAAAGTGCAAAAATTGTTGCAATTTAGTACTGATAGGTGAGCACTGAGCAATACTATTCCAGGTAAACATGTTGTACAACTGACCCTTCTCAGTACATGTATGTTACTGCAATCCAGTCTCATTTTTCTCTCAACCCAGCCTGATAACACAGATTACTTTGCCTATAGCGTTCTTTCAAAGGTAATTTGTGAAAGAGAGTACACAGCTCAGCAGCTGTAGCTTCAATAAACTTCAGCATCTGCAGGATTAACTTCAGTTCATTTGCCTTTTCATAAATAGTGAATCATTTTGACAAGAATATGTCAAAACTAAAGTTCCCTTGAAAATGAAACAATTAGAACACTTGAAATTTGAGAGAAACAGTGCATTACATTGTCCTTGCTATTTACAAGGGACACGACGTCAATTGTGCATCAATCATTATCTTAAAGCAATACAAATGTAACATTCATTACATGCAAATTTACCAGTACTGCTTGGTCTTCGTTTTCCAAGTGTACTCATTTCCAAACAATGGGCAGTAACAATTTTGTTACAAAGTGAAATATAAAGCAGAATAGTTTATGAATTATGCCTGCAATTTCAAGAAGCTCATATGTATACATTCAGTGCTTCAGCCTCGGTGCATGTTTTACGGGTAGATGCTTTCGATCGCTATGGAGGTCCCCACTATGTAGGTTCAGAGCATGCGCTGATTGTTCCAGTGTGTTGTCGGTAAACTGGAGCAAATTAGTTTATAAATTTTAAACTTTCCAACATCCTAAGAGCCCAATCCTATCCAACTTTCCAGTGCTGATGTAGCCATGCCAACAGGGATGTGTGCTGCATCCTGAGGTAGAGGGAAAGTCACAGAGGACTCCTTAAGGTTGGAGAAGCTTTGCTCCCTTGACTTGGGGCTGCATCAGCACAGGAAGAATTGGGCTCTAAGAATGCCAATAACCATTGACTTATTACAAATGGAAAGTTAATCATTTAAAAAGGACAGTTTGTATTTGCCTTGTAAACCAGGATCAAATTCTAAAAGAATGGAAACAATGATATACTGGACAAGTTTAAGAATTGTAGATATTCGCTTATAAGGTGAGAAAATTCTAACAATAAATGAAGCATAAATTGACAACTCGCCTTATTTGCAGGTCACTCATGGTTGTTCAGGCTGTCGCAGCAGCCAGGAGATGCTTGGAAGAGCTTTAAAATTGCCTGTGGAGGGTCTGTGAAGCATGTGAGGAACATTTGAGTGATTGCAGAAAGTTTCTGCAAACAGGCAGCTTTGCTTACATTTGTCAGAGCTCCATTGTAGAGTTTTCTGAGCATGCTCATTAACTCCATATTCAGAAGTGCCTCTTAAAATGACAACAGTATAAAAAGTTGTCTGGCAGCAGTAGAAGCAGGGCACTGTGGTAAGCTGTTTATGTTGCTTTAAATGTAAACTTTACATTTAAACTGTAAATGTCTTTCTGCTGTTTCAAATCTGGATATTTTTAGCAATTTAATGTAGTGTTCAATTCTGTTGCTTGGGGGGGTGAAATGGCACACAGTACTACATGAACACCTTGTTAATGTCTTCAAAAACAGTGGCGTGGCTCAGATTGTTCCCCCACCTTCAATCAGACTCCAGGGCAAGCTGCAGATCCTCCTCACAAGCACCATTTCCCAAGTTTTACCCCCAAATTATCCAAGAGTCATGGAACATTCTATTATTTTTGGCTGAAAACCTGCCCTCGCCTCATCTGTGAGATAGACTTATAGGCGAGTGTCTGCCGTGAACAGCAGACTCAGATAAGATGAAAGTGATAGTGTTTATGAGCCTTAAGAATCCAGATAAAACATTAATGTTTGTTAAAGTATTTTGATTTACTGTTAATTTATTAAACACACACACACCCAGAAAGGCAACTGCACAAGGAGTTGCTTAACTGGGGAGTTTTATCGTATAGGCTTTTTTTATTAGATGTCAGAGAATTCCCTAATTTCTTTACCTATAAGAAATATCATGATAATTAATGTAATTATTTAGTTTGCAATGAGAGAAGGAGTATATTTTTGTGTAGGAATAGAGTTTTTGCACACCAACATGAAGACTCTTCTATAAGGGTGCAGTGTTTCCGCAATGATTCACCATACAAAGGCAACTGCTATTCAGGGCAAGTGCCCTTCCTACTGGGCAAGGAAAATATTAACCAAGCAACCCATTCCATCCACTCAATCTGTCCAAAGAAGCAAGGCGAGAAGGTAAATTATAAGATTGTGCCAACAGATGACCTTAAGTATTGTTGCCATTACTGTATTAGCTTAACTCATTCTTAGGGTAGCTTTCTTCAAACATAGTAAATACACACACACACACACACACACACACACACACACACACACACACAAAACCAGGAAAAATATAGTCTTACTGGTGTCTTGGCTTCTGTCTGGGCTTGTAACTTGCTCTTCATTTCCTTTTCATTAAATCTGGCACTTCGATGCACATAGATTCCGCCATGCTAGCTCATTAAAAAAAGAAATATATACTTAATGATCCAAGACACAATATATCTGGCATTCTAGAATCAAAGAATTAAAAATATAACTAAAGAGTTAAAAACAAACAAACACACTTGCAGAACCCAGTTATTTTTAATGTACCATTCTCTCACATTTGCTTCAATAATAGCAAGGCAGTATTATAGCTTCAACTGAAATTGCTCAATGAAGCTATAGCATGGATATATATTTTAACCCATTTCTGCCCAGCCCACAGGTGTATACATTTGGTCCCTGTTGTGTATTTGCAACGTTGGGCAGAAATGGCTTAAGTTGAACTGTGCCTCTTCCTTCTCACAGGGAAACGCCAATTACCCTCTGAGGGGAAGATGCCAGAGTGGCATACCAACCCACATTTTACTTTCGTATCTACAAATACACAAAAAATAAAACTACAGTAAGCACTTTGGGTACCGCCTGATAGGTAGGGGAAAGGTGCACTGTAAATATTTTTAAAAAATATATATAGTGAAGAATGAGAAGTTGTTGCTGGTATATCCAAATCTCAGTTGATGTGCAGAGAAGATATCACAGAAAGCAAAGCAACCAGGAATCAGGACCTATGGATGGCAGAGACCGGGAGCAGCTAGATTAAAGAAGTGGCTATTTTGGAACGGGAAGGGAAACACGCACTGGTTAAACTGGACATTTTCCTTTTTTATTTATTTTTTTATTTTTTAATCAACACACACAGACCTACAAACATATACATTTAGGAGTGCTAAATACCATATACCATTACTAATTAATCATACTATATCTCCTAATCTACTTATCTATTTCTACCTCTTATTGATTTATCCATTTATTTATATAATATACAATAAATTTTCCCTAATGCCCTATACTATATTTTCTAAATATTCACTTTCGACCAAGCGTAAACTAACTTCAATTGCTCATTAATATTAAAACAAAATAATTTAATTACCAAAATTATCACCACAACTATTTCAACTCCAATCTAATTCTCCAATCTAATTACACTTTTTTCTTCTTTGACATAATAACCACATATAAAACAATTCTTCCACCCATTTACATTTCCAGCTATACTTTTTTAATATTCTAATTCATATTTATCAATTTCATACATTTTTTTTTCTTCAAATAAATTTGGGTCATTGTTATTAGCTGAATAAATCCTCCAATTTTCTTTAACCCTCAGATTACCCCTCAGGGTTCTTTTTCTTTCTTACTTTCCATTTTTTCTCCTGTAATATCTTTAATAATTTATCTCTATAACAGAATCTGATAAATCCACACTTTCTTATATAGGGTGTGTTCATTCTTCCAGTTATATTTTCTCCATCTTGTTCCAACAGGGTAAATATGGCATGAAAGATCTTGGTTTCTGAGGGGCTGAGGCTGGGAGCATGTGTAGAGCACAATGAGGCATTTAAAACCTCAGCTGCAGCTCAGGCTGGCTGGGAGCAAAGTGGACTGGTAGATTAATGTTCCTTCTTGATGGAAGGGAGGAGCCAGGAAAGGCCCAAGAAAGCTGTTTTTCACCAGTACCACATCTCACACCAGTCCTGAACTAAATGAGAGTTGTTAAAAATTGATGCGATTCTTGATAGGTTGACAAATTTTCTTCACTTACTTCTGATTTAGAACTTAATGTAAGAATGGCACAGCACAGTGGTTTTCTGTACACACATTTTTCCCCCCTCTCTGGTGCAAAACCCCTTTAAAAAATCTAATGTGGTCTGCAACCCAAAGTTTGGACACCCCTGCTCTAATCCTTAAACTATAGTTAACAGAACAGTATGTGAGGTTGCATTCTTCCACCCCACAGCTCCTTCCTCTTCAATGCAATTTTTCTCATCTTTTTCTACATTGGACGGTTACATCAATCCAGTCCTTAGCCTTAGTTAAGGTTAATCAAGGCTCAACTCTTACCTAAAGATCTAAAATCATGGTTAAAGACTCAGGAAAGTTATGGTTACATAGGCAACCACAGATCACAGGAAGCTGCCTTCTACTGAATCAGAGCTATTGGTCTATTTACCTCAGTACTGTTTATGCTGACCTGCAGAGACTCTCCATTCTAGGTCATTTCCAGGACTAACTGGGAAAATGCCAGAGACTGAGCATGAGACCTACTGCAAACAAAGCAGGTGGTATTCCTAAACTTGCCGCTTCAGGTTTATTTAAACAGTAATAAGAGGTGGAAAATGGGGGTAAAGACTAACAGAGCACATGTGTAGGGCTGGGCTAAAGACTGGATCTGAAAAGGGTACTAGCCACCACCCTGACTGTTCCTATGTTCTAACTGACCACAACTCTATTTCATTCCATTCTAGTCTTCTGTCTAGAAAGACTAGGGAGGCAGAAAGGGAGATTGTGAACTGGGATGAGAGAGAGAGAGAGAGGAAGTGCTGAAGGATGGAAGAGGAGAGGGACCGCTTATGACCATGAATTTATGGTGGTGTTAAAAAAATCAAACAAAAAAGGGGAAGAGACAGCCATGGGGATTCAACATAGAGTGCACAAAGCAAAAAATGAGAAAGGAAAGCTGGGGTTCTAGGCTAGCAGCCTACGTGTGTCTGCCGTGTATCATTTATTGGGTGAAAAGTGTTTTCTGGCTTGTTTTCAAGCCACCTATCTGAACAGATGTAGCTCCTATGTACTTTTAGGCTGCAGTCCTAGACACACTAACTTGAAAGTAAATTCCATCGAAATGAACAGAACTTCCTTCAAGCAAACATATTTACAACCAGTATGTCTCTTGTCTAAACAAGGAGGTGAATACAATGGCATTGTACAACAAACGTTCAGCGATTATTTCTTAGCTCTAACTACTGTGCTGCATAAATAAGACCTTCTTGGGAAGCACACTAAAATTTTGCTGGAAATACATTGCGATACAACATATTTTGAGGTCTTTCAAATCACCTCTCTGACAAGAGGTGACAGAAATTCATGTGTAAACTAATATGTTTTTTGCAGAAATCAGAACGCATTTATATTCCACAACAGGATGTTTACCTGAAGTAGGAAATATGCATTCCATCACAGTTCTGCAATTAATCATCACTGGAAAGTTTTAGTTGAGTGCGAGTGACATCACTGATATAGCATCAACAGGAACAGGAGGAAGTGTTTTATGTTTTTGCAGCATTTGGTGTGACAGGACAAATTAAAAAAAACACCTGTCAACTGGCTTCATAGACTTGTATCCTTCTCCATAACAGATCACTTTTACTTAAATACCCGTAAACTGCGTCATTCACAAACTACCGTTTGTGCCACTGGATTAGTAATGCATTCACTGCATCTTCCTATTTGCTGCTGTTCAAACAGCATGAAAGACACCCAGAAGTTTAGCAAACATACACCATGTTTTGCAGGCATAACTTTGATTCACATTATCATTCATGGTAATGGTCTGGGTGTGACAGCAACTGTTACCCGGCACATGTCCGATCCCGTCTGATCTTGGAAGCTAAGCAGGGTCACGCCTGGTTAGTACTTGGATGGGAGACCACCTGGGAATACCGGGTGCTGTAGGCTTATACCATAGTCTTTCGAGACTGAAGGTTGCCAACCAACCAATGGTCTGGGCCAACAGATGACTATTCAGGAAGCTAGGTGTAGGAAAATGGCCTTGAATACTTCAAGTGAGCAAACAAACTATAACTGCAAGTGCCGCAAAATAGCACTGTTTATCAGGGCTGCAGAGTTGAGTTTTACCTGCCAGATGAATATGGGCTGTTGGGAATTTGCTTCCCTGCCTTCCAGAAAGACCTCAAGCATAGGAAAAATCAGCCTGGCCCCAGCCACTGGCATAGAGGCTAACAGCTACTGGGTATTTGCTTCCCCTTTCCAAAAAGTATTCTGATGTGGTGATCTATTGCCCTGTGGTGGCACAGAGGAAAACAAGAGCAATCTGGCCCTTATCACCTAGTCAGTTACCCCCAAGCAAGAGCATATTTTGAATGCTTTTGGTGTCACCACAAGGCCATAGCTGTTTCACAGAATGTTTAGGAATATTCCATATTAGCTTATTGGGATTTTTTAACTGTAAAATTTTAAGTATTATTTAATATCCAGCAATATCAAAGTTTTGGAAATGAATTTTCAAATAAACTGAATAAAACATAATCTTTGTTTTGAAAAGCTGGGAAAAGTAGTAACATCACAACACTACCACCTCCCACCCTGTCCCTCTGATTCAAGGAAAATAACTGGCTCACCAGAATCCTTTGTCTATCTCTTTTTTAAAAAACAAGGAAATCACTTCAGTTTACACAACATTCTTTCCTAGTTACAGAAAAGTCTTATGGTATGTTCACACATACCACACCACACATTCCATCTGCTGGCATCAAACACTTGAGATGATGAAACTCACTGACAGTTGGTGCACATTAATGAGCAATCCTGTGACAACCGCAAAGCTTCTGGTGGTAAACTGTTCATCTGGAACCCCTTGCTATGCAGATTGATGAATTCCCCACTCTGCTGCAACTTCCACACCCCCATTTTTCACATTTGCAGTAATGTGGAAAAGTCACAAATATGGTATAACACCTCAGTAATTTGTCCTGTTACCAACTGAAAATTAAATCATTAACCTTGGTATAGAGCTAAACCAGACTGATATCCAGAGACACCCTCAACCTGGGTGTGCCAGCTAGCTCCCAAGATAGTTGGGCTATGATCCTATGCTTTACAAAGAGTAAGCCCCACTGAACATAGTGGGACGTTTAAATAAACATACCAAAGATTGCCCTGGTAAAATAGTTGCTATTTGTTCTACTTCCAGGATGTAATATACCCACATAATTACGAACAAAGAATGTAGTACCACAACCCTAAGCACTGCACACGCCCGCCCATAAGTCGATCAGACAGATAAGTTCAAAGGCAACAATCATAGAATTTTCTATGACCCTCGGATAAGTCCGGGGTTAAACTTAGGGGGGTGTCTGACAATAGTTTTGTCTGATTTTACCCGAGGCCAGATCCTGAAAAATAACCCACTACTAACTGTTACCTAAGAACTGTAGTCTCTAATTTATTTAAAACATAATAAAAGATCAAAGATACATTTTTATTCTTTTTTAAAATTCTGGTCTTCATCACCTTTTTGTAAACACTACCAGAGTAAGTGCACTGTAAACTACATACCAGTAAAACACTGGCTCCCAACCTGGGATTCATGTACTCCCAGGGACACTCAACAGGACCTTTAGGGGTACTTGAAAAAGAATGGCATAATGGCAGAAAAAGGAAGGTCGTGCTCCAGAATGCTTTGCAGGGCCAGCAAGGCAGGAAGGAAGGTAGCTAGTTGGCTATGAAAGCCCCACCAATAGCTAGTTTTTGGTCATCAATTCATGTATGAAACAGTGATTGAAAACCAGCACAGTAAAAAAGCTGAAACATAATATGAAAAGTGATCAATCACCCAGAATTTCTCAGCATACTTCTGGTGCAAAACAGTGCAAAGGCAGAGTCTTCTGTTCTTCAAACAGATGAAAAGATAAAACACTGTGATAAATACGTGAAGTCTGGGTTTTCATATGGGGAGATGAGGGCTTGTATTATTAATTACAAACATTTTGCTAATAGGAAGGGTACAATTTATGGAAATGGGCTACCAAGGGATATGCAAGTGAAAAAGGTTGGGAACCACTACAGGAGAAGCATGAATCAAATCCACCTTTAAGGTGTCTGGTGTGTTAAGCCAGAAGCTCTACATACAACATACAACCCATAACACATAACTGGGAGCGTGCAATCCAATTCACATCAGAGAGATGCGATATTTGCAACCCTTTTTACTGAGAAGTAGACCCACTGCTTCCCATGGGTGTTATTCTGAAGTAATGGTGCACTGAATTGTAGCCTGGGAAGGAGGGTCCCATCCTGGCGTTTCAAAAAGCAGACCTGCTTTGCAAGCATTTGCCAAGCAGAACCAGAACCAGGCTGCAGCAGAAGGAAAGAGATTAAAAGGTTGACTTTGGCTGGAATTTCCCAGTTGCCTAGAAATGATCTCTTCCTTCCCTGCCTGCCTGCCTGCCACCCGCCTGCTGCTTGAGAAACTTGGTGCCTGCCTGTCTGCCACTTGAGAAACTAAACTGTTCAGAGTTGAAAGGCTCTGCCCTCTGATTGACCCGGAGATCAGGCAAAGTGAGAATTGGAGCTTGACTACTTGGCAAAAATTTCACGTATTACACGTGAGTATCTACGGTACTTTTACTCAGGGCAAAATTTTATTGAAATGAGTCTGATTTACTGTTTACTTCCAAGAAAGTATCTCCAGGAATGAGGTTTGTTAAATAAAAGTCATAAAGGGTACTTATTTCATGTTACATAGAACAAAATATTTTTACCTCATAAAAATACCACCCATACAAAGGAAGCCATTTTAACCCGATTTTCAAAACATATCGAACATGTCCAAGAGCATTTTGCCGGATGGCCAACATGTTTGCTATAACCCAGTCAACTGCAAAGACAAAATGTACATATGTTAAATATTAAAAGTGACATATTACAAATTTAGTACTCAAATTCCTTTCTCATAAGAAATCATGTATTGCTAGAGAGCTCATCAGAATTGATCTTTCAATGGCAGTGCTAAGGAAGCTCTTTCCATCATCACACTTATCCATTACCTCTTTTAATATTTTAAAATATTAACGGTGCCACCACTGTTTATTTCCTAGTTTTTAAATGTCACAAGTTTGCCTGTTTTATAACACTGCTAAATCACTTTCAATCTATTCCAGCATAGATCTTCAAAGTAACTTTGAAGGAGCAGGCTATGATATCACAACATATATGTTTTTAAAAACACCACCACCACGAACATGCCTTCAAGATAAGAAGTATGCTCTGAAAATAACCAAGTTAGAAGTACAGGGATTTTTTTTCTGCTGTCAAACATAAACTGTTTTCAGATTTCAAACAATATCAATTACTATGTCCAGTGGAAAATTGATGAGCAATGTTGATCCACAATGAGTAGCAAGTAATGAATATGTACGCCTTCTTAATACGGAGACCTTAAATATAGAACTTTACACCCCAATCTAGAAAGTTTCTTTAGAAGCAGAACAAGGGCTTCTGTATATATAGCAGGGCTTTTCACCACTGGTCAAACCAAGCAGGAAATTCTTATAAAAAGACTCTTTTTCAAATGTTTGCAAATTTCAGGCAGCTTGTCAAGGACCACATGGGAGATACTGAATATAAAACAGATATACTGTCTTCCCTTCCCTTGAAACCCAAATACTGAAATCTGGAATATTTCAGTCTGAACAGCCATAGTGACTCCATACGTTTTTACGTTTCTTTATTGAAACAATTTAAAAAAATCCCCTATAAGAAAGGAAATGTTATACACACCTGTACACTGATGATTGGATATACATACCACATTCTCTTTTGTTTTTGGCAAGTTACCATAGAGAATTATCTAAGAGAGAAAAGAAGGCACATTGTTAATTTCAGCAAATTTATCCAGAGGGGCCATGACCAATTTGAAATCAGAATCAACTTTTAAAACACACAGACACACACACACACACTTTTAAGAGGCAGAATATTCCACTATTCCAGGACTATCTGGAGCTAAACACAGTAATTCTGTTTCACTCAGCAAAGCTTTGGATCAACAGCTGACACCATGTAGACTGCCAGTGTAACCATGTATACTGTAAGAACAAGGGTCCATCTAAGCCTGTATAATTGAAGGAATGAACAGCTAATTTTTTTCTTCGTTTCATGAAGTGTTCATGAAATCATAGTAATAGCATTTGAAACATTATATGGTTTCAGTAGTATTCACATAACCATGGATGCCACAAATTCAGAGACCACAATGAGGAAATAATGGAGACACCCTAACAAATTTGGGACATGCAACAGGTCTTAGAATAGGGCTTAACTTCTAATCTTTGAATTCTTCTATACAAAGAAGAAATCTTTCAACCATGTCTCTTTCAAGCCATTTCTGGCCAATGTTGCATAAACGCATCAGGGACCAAATGTGTACACCTGTGGGCCAGGCAGAGCTAGGTTAATCACCCTTCAGAACTGGGCCATGCAGGAGAAAGTAGTTCTGCAAATACTCAGAAGAAACATTATCCAAATTACAAAGTAAAATTTTACTCATCATAACTGGATTTTCAGAAGGTGCTATGTTCATGAGTGGCATATGGCTACATAAGCACGGTTATTTATTTTCTACTATCAATGGAAAGACACAGAATTGAAATGAAAAAGGAAAAAAAAAGCTGCAGAAAATAGGCTTAACTCATGAATGAGGGGAAGGGGATGAAAAAGACAAAACTGTAAAGGATAACAGGATGCAGAAGCCTTTGACCTCTAGGTTACTAACTTCATTCAGGCTGTTCAAAAGCAGGGACCATCTGTTTGATGGCCTTGATTAGGAGAATCTGAAACATCTGCCTGCTGGCAGGAATCCTGAAGCGAACAGCTGATCCTAAACACAATTGCTCAGCTACAAATTTTACTGACTTCAAAATGGCACATTTAAGATCCGGAAATTTCAATACAGCTACTATCAATCTATTTAGCAGGAAAAACGCATGGACATAGAGATGGTAGGGATATATCTGCACTCAAAAAATGCTTTTGGGAGCAACAGAGAAAGAAAAACCAGATATCCACTTTTAATATATTAAGATATACTGTTGATACAAAAATAAACTTTATATTTTGTTACTCTGAAAACGAGATTATTCCAACACAAATATCTATTACTCTTGCAATGTAAATGTAAACTCTTGTTCAGTAAACTTGCAAAATTATTTTAGAATTATTCTAGACCAGTGATGGTAAACTTTTTAGGCTTGGCGTGTCAAAAATTTGTAAAATGCCTTACATGATTCTGCTGGCATGACACCCCCACCCCGCCAAACAAAAGAGAGAAGTGTTTATATTGAATTGAATTATTTAATTGAAAACGAATCTTTTCACTTTTCAAAGTAATAAAAATTGCTTTTGGACTTCAAACTATTAATATAAATTACTATGGGAAAAGAGTACATAAATGACAACTACAACAGTCAGAAAGGGTTTGGGGTGGGAGAATTCAGAGAGGAAGAGGCAGTGCTTTTTTTGTAAAAGAAAAGGTGCAGGAACTCACAACTTGTTAATCTTTTATTTATTTATTTATTTATTTATTAAATAAATAAACCATTTTTTATTGGAAAAATAAAATTTTTTATGTGCTTCCCCCCTAAAGATAAACTTACTTCTGAGTAGACATGCATAGGATTGGGCTGTCAATCTCCACATCCCCTTCCCCCTAGCTACTTTTTCTACACATGGGGGAAAAATACTGTACAGGTGCACTTGTAGCATGTAGTATGTAGTGTGGCACTACTTTGAGGAGAGGAAGCAGTGAATGGATTCCAAAAAATGGCTTACATGAGTTCCATGTAGTAAAATTACTCTAAGCAACTGTGGGAGTAAGAATAAAAAAGGAATTCTTACAGGAGAGGGGTCCTTAGGTGCACATAGAAACAGCTACGTTTGCAAACAAGGGATTAAATATGGTCTAATTCAGGTATCAGAATACTCTGTGTCTTTGGGAAGGCGCTTGGCATGCAATTGTATGTTCTCTGCTGCCCTGAGCAGCTGCTGTGCATTGCTGGAGGGGAGCTGCAAACACTGGCTGGCGGAGGGCATGCTTGTGGGGGAAGGATGAGGAGGATCTCTGGCAAGGCTGGACAGCACCTTGTACACACATAGAATCCCTTTTCACCTGACCTTAGCATGTGAAAACGGGTGCAGATATATATCTCTGCCAGGATTAAGAGCCCAATCCTAGGTACGTCTATTCTGAAGTAAGTCTCATTCTAGTCAATGGAGCTTACTCCCAGGAAAGTGCCTAGGATTGCAGCCTAAGAGCCCAATCCTATGCATGTCTACTCAGAAGTCCACTTTAGTGAATGGGGCTTACTGTGGATAGGATGGCAGCCTTAGAATCCAATCCAGTGCATGTCTACTCAGAAGTAAGTTCCATTATAGTGAATGGGGCTTACTGTGGATAGGATGGCAGCCTCAGGGCCCAATCCTGTGCCTATCTACCCAGAAGTCAGTCCCATTAGAGGCAGTGGGGCTTCCTCCCAGGAAGGTGTGGAGAGGACTGCAGCCTCAGAGTCCCTCCTCTGCCTGTCTACTCAGGCTGCAAGGCTATGCACTCTTTCCCAGGAGCAAGCCCCATTGAGCACAATGAGACTTACTTCTGAGTAGACACGTCTAGACTTGTGCTGCAGATTGGCATGGGGGCTGCACCAGCCAGCTTCCTTCCCCTCCTCCTCCGCCAAGCCAGTACCTGGGCGTTCCGTGGGTGCCGCAGCCCGTCTCCCTGGCTGGCTGGCTGGCTGTCCATCCTCCTCCTCGGTGTCGGCGCATGTCCCCCGCGCCCTCCACCGGCTTGGAAGCTGCGCGGGGAAGCAGAGCAAGGGGGGAAGGGAGGCGGGCTGGGCTCAGGCGAGAGCTTGGAGATGGGGGCAGGAGTGGATTGTTGTGCGGTCAGGCAGGGGCCAGGCGCCCGCCCACCCTGCACCCCCCAGCACCCACCCAGCGAATGCCTCTGTTTTGCTCCCCCCTCCTGGAATGCCTCCAAAGGGGAGGGGCCCCTGCAAAAAGGTGCCGGAACTCAGTTCCCCCACGTTCCATTAGAAAAAAAGCCCTGGGAAGAGGAATGTGTTTGGCCCCTGCCAGAAGGCTAACAGGGAGGCTGCTGATGAGTTCAAAAGAGAGGGAGCTCCAGAAGTGAGGAGCTGAGTTCTGAGGAGTTCTGAGCTGTCTGTGACAGATCAGGAGAGAAATCTTGGGGTGGTGGTGAACAGGTCGATGAAAGTGTCGACCCAATGTGCGACAGCAGTGAAGAAGGCCAATTCTATGCTTGGGATCATTAGGAAGGGTATTGAGAACAAAACGGTTAGTATTATAATGCCGTTGTACAAATCGATGGTAAGGCCACACTTGGAGTATTGTGTCCAGTTCTGGTCGCCGCATCTCAAAAAAGACATAGTGGAAATGGAAAAGGTGCAAAAGAGAGCGACTAAGATGATTACGGGGCTGGGGCACCTTCCTTATGAGGAAAGGCTACGGCGTTTGGGCCTCTTCAGCCTAGAAAAGAGAGACGCTTGAGGGGGGACATGATTGAGACATACAAAATTATGCAGGGGATGGACAGAGTGGATAGGGAGATGCTCTTTACACTCTCACATAATACCAGAACCAGGGGACATCCACTAAAATTGAGTGTTGGGCGGGTTAGGACAGACAAAAGAAAATATTTCTTTACTCAGCGCATGGTCGGTCTGTGGAACTCCTTGCCACAGGATGTGGTGCTGGCGTCTAGCCTAGACGCCTTTAAAAGGGGATTGGACGAGTTTCTGGAGGAAAAATCCATTATGGGGTACAAGCCATGATGTGTATGCGCAACCTCCTGATTTTAGGAATGGGTTAAGTCAGAATGCCAGATGTAGGGGAGGGCACCAGGATGAGGTCTCTTGTTATCTGGTGTGCTCCCTGGGGCATTTGGTGGGCCGCTGTGAGATACAGGAAGCTGGACTAGATGGGCCTATGGCCTGATCCAGTGGGGCTGTTCTTATGTTCTTATGTTCTTATGAGCCACCAAAGAGAAGGCCCTATCCCGTGGCCATCAATCTGACCCCGCCATTTTCAACCTTTTTCAAATCATGACACACTGACAACGTCCTAAAATTCTCCAGCCACACCATCTGTTTTTTTACTACTGGCAAGGCATGCCACACTGTTCGTAGGGGGTTCACATACCCCCATGGCCCAACTAAAAAGTGTCCTTCCCCCAAACTCCTGTGGCACACCTGCAGACCGTCTGTGGCACTCTAATGTGCTGTGGCACACTGGTTGAAGATCGCTGATGTATAACCAGACAGGGATGGCAGAAGCAGCAGGACCTCATCTGATTATCTTAGAAGGCAAGCTGTTTAACACACAAGAAGACAATATCTTAGCCCCAAAACAGAAGGGTCAAAACCAGCACCTTGAATTGTGCCCAGAAACAGAGAGAAGCCACCAAAGAAAGCCTCCAAAGTCTCAACAGAACAAAATCACTGCATTCTACACCAACTGCAGTTTCTGAACAGTCTTCGGGGGCAGCCCCACCTCCAGCATTACAATACTCAAATCTTGAGATCACGAAGGCATGGACTGCTGTAACAAGGCCTGACTATCCCAAGTATGATGGCAGTTGGTGCACCAATCAGCTGAGGTCCTCCTGGCTACAGCAGCCATCTGGTGATCCAGGAGAAGCAACAAGCAACAAGGACCCCTCAAGTTGCAAACTTGTTCCTGAAGAGGAATGTAAACTTGTTCAGAGCAGGCTGATATTTGCACTGTTGGCTTCTGAGCCAAGAGGTCCTCTGTTTTATCTGAATATAATTTCAGTTTGCTTATCCTCATCCAGTACCCAAACACCTCCAGGTAGCACCCCAGAGTTCCTACAGCTACCCTGGGATTAGCTGACAGAAAGAGAAAGAAAGCTGGGTGTCAATCTGCATACAGACGATATCCCTCCAAAGCCCTGAATGATTTCTCCCAGCAGTTTCATGTACATGTTAAACAACAAAGCGCAGAATACAACTCTGTAGCATCCCATATATAAAAAGCAAGGGTGTCAAACAGGCATCTCCCAACAACAGTTTCTGGAAACTGTCAGCCAAGGAGGACATGAGCCACTGCAAAACAGTGCCTCCAAGCGACCAATTGACCCAGAAGGGCACCATGGTCTGATATTGAAGGCCACTTAGCAGGAATGACAAGGATGCATTCTCCCTTTTTCCTCAGGACAGATCACCTACCCAAATATCTTAATATCTTGTTTTTGTCCCAAAGCCTGGTGGGAAGACAGACTGAAAGGGGCCCAGGTAATAAGTTTCCCTGAAGACTCCCTGAAGCTGATACCAACTCTTGCTCAATAACCTTGAGGGGTGGTGATACCCTGATATCACCACCTGCTCAATCAGTAACAAGGGATATTTGAGACTATTACATGTCCAAATGCCTAAAGATACTATTCCTGGGTATTCTTAGTTCGTTGTATCTATTTCATCTTACCTCTTCTCAACATTAAGCAAAATGGATCTTAAAGCAAATGGAGCTACCCGTATTAAAAATTGAGTGAAGGGTCTTCAGTTTTATAGCAAAAAAGCCTACCTAATATATGTTGTTTAGAGTTATGAATGATACACTGTTCTCAATCTTAAAATTCATTTTGGAATTTGCAAGCCAAATGTCACATCACCTCATGTAATGACTTATCATGCCCTTCTAAGTTCATCTTCATTCCCTTTATGATATAAATAATATAAATTTAGATCTCTCTTTTGATTACTGTACCTATGAAAGGTTAACAGTTTGGTCCTATCCATGTTAATTCAAAACTATACCCTACTAAGTTTACTTAGGGAATGAGTTATCCCTAGTGCGTGCACACAGGGTTAATAATGAAAAAACCTGCCCACAGAAATATGAAAAAAGTCTCCCAAATAGCTAAGAGAATAGTGATACTCTCATGCTTTCTAGAGCAAGGCCACCCTTCTGAAAGTACTCAATACGGGGAAGGGAATAATGTACAGAACAAGGTTGTTCCCTCCAAGAAGGGAAAAAGTCCTCATGTACAGAAAAATAGACATGCCAGGAAGAGCTAATTTAGAATTCATCTCCCCAACATGCTAGTTTTCTATGTGCATGGAGGTTTTTTTTTCTTGAATATGAATGGTGAGCAGGATGGTGGGAAGAGACATTCCAACCATAGTTCCCTACCTGCAATTTACAGTAATACAGCCCACTAATAATGTTATCATGCAAGGAGTCACTTGTCTCCTTGCATTTAGTAATCTAGCTTAAAAACTCTTAAAGTACAGCGCTATACAGAACTAAGTAAACAAGAAATAAACACACAACTGAAGTTATTGAAAAATTATATAAGTTGATGTTAAACCGTTATTAACGCCACTCAAGTTTTATCCTATGTTACTGGTGGCTATAGGAAAATGAAAGAGGAGGGGGGAGCTGAAGAGTTTCATGCAGGTCCCCTTTTGGGCAGCAGTCTGTTGCTCACATGGTGAGCATGTGAGAAAAGGTGGGCACAGCAGCAAGCAAGGGAACACTGAAGCTGCTCCCAGACCCTTGTTTTCTCTCTTGGCTGGTGCATCAGTTGGAAATGGCCCCAGGAGGCCCCTCCTAACCGCCACAGCATCCAGAGGAAGAGAACAGACAAGCAACCAAGAGGAGGCAGCAACAGTAGCAGGACTTCTGGGGCTAACCACTGCACAACCCAGGGAGAGTGCAAGTGAGTGGAGTGGTGCAGTCTCCATTTCATATGTCCTTCTGAGGTGGTGCCATGTGGGAAGACACAGCAATTGCCCAAACGGGCAGACAAGCAGGTCAAGGCAGTCCTTGCAACTGCACTCCTTGCAATTACTTACTCACATGGCTGGGCAAGCAGCAACAGCCATGGAAGGAGTAGCCACTGCCTCTGTTTGCTCACAGCCCAATCCTATGCATGTCTACTCAGAAGGAAGTATGTGGGGCATACTCAGATTATATACACCTTTATAATCAGTGAGGCATACTCCCAGAAAAGTGTAGATAGGATTGCAACCTGAGAGCATAAGAACATAAGAAGAGCCCCCGTGGATCAGGCCAAAGGCCCATCTAGTCCAGCTTGCTGTATCTTACAGTCACCCAACAAATGCTTCCAGGAACACACAAGACAACAGACACAACCTGCATCCTGGTGCCCTCCCCTGCATCTGGTAATCAGAGGCAGCCTACCTCTACCTTGCATGTGCCTACCATGACTTGTAACCCGTGATTAACTTTTCCTCCAGAAATTTGTTTAATCCCCTCTTAAAGGCATCCAGGCCAGATGCCATCACTACTTCCTGTGGCAAGGAGTTCCACAGACTAATTACACACTGGGTAAATTAAGAACCCAATCGTGTGCACTTGTACTAAGAAGTAAGCCCCATTCTAAACCATGGGGCATGCTCCCAGGAAAGTGTGGACAGGATTGCAGCCTGGGAGCCCAATCCTATGTACACTCTTTCTTCAGAAGAAAGCCCCACTCTCGTTACTGGGCTTTACTCCCAGGAAAGCGTGGGAAGGACTGCAGCCTCACTTGGGCGCACAGGCTCTCCCCCTTGGGAGGGGTGCAGCCCAGCGGGTGGGCCGGGCCGGGCCGGGCCGGCTGGGGCTCCCCGGGAAGCAGCCCTGACCTGGACGCAGGTGTAGTTCTCGAAGAAGAAGAGCACCATGCTCTGGTAGAGGAGGTACAGCCGGTCGTCCACCTGGTGGTAGAAGCGGGCGGGCAGCAGGGCGGAGAGCAGGCGCCAGGTGCCCCAGGCCAGCACGTAGGTGGGGGCGACGCCCACCATCACCGCGGCCGGCAGCACGTAGCGCAGCGAGTAGCTGTGCAGCAGCAGCGACAGCAGCATCTTCCCTTCCTTCAGCGGCGCCACGTGAAGGAGCCTCCCCGCGCGTCCCTGGCGCCGCCGCCGCCGCTGAGGAGCAGGAAGGGGCCGGTCCCGGCGCTCAGCCGCATGGCCCGCAGCCCGGGCAGGAAGCAGGAGAGGGCGCGCAAAGCCCAGCTGAGCGCCGCGCCGGAGCAGGAGGAGCTTCTCCGCCTCCCCTCTGTGTCGCCCGGCGAAGGAGCGCGCGAGCTCCACGGCGCCTGCGACAAGGCAGCTCCGCCCGCTCGCAGTTCCGGGGGCCGGGCAAGGAGGCTCCAGCCTCTGCTGCGCTGCCTCCTCCGGCGGAGCCTTGCCCTGCCATGCGCATCGAAGGCCACGCTGACCAAGCGCTACAGTGGGCAAGGCGCATCAGCAGCTTGTGCACCGTTCACCAGGCACACCCTGCTGCCAGTGGGGGGCTCACCCCCCCAATGGCCCTATGAAGAAATGGCACACCTGCGGACCATTCGCGGCACACCAGTGTGCCACGACATGGTGGTTGAAAAGCACTTCCCAGAGCCATGCCACTCCTGTGGCAAAAGCTGGCATGTGTCTGGAGGGGTGGGGGCACCAGAGCATGTGCTCCAACTGCCTCTCCACTCGGGAAGCAGGATTAGAGTGCATGCACCCTCTCAGCAGCCAGCCAGGTAATTTTAGTAATGAGGCACACACTCATGCTCCAACTGCTTCCCAAGTGGGGAAGCAATTTGAGCGCCTGCGCACTAATGACATCATGAAGCTGTGTGGCATCATGACGTCACAGCGTTGCCACGGGCTCCAAAAGCCCTGGATACACCTCTGTCACTGCCCTAGTGGTTCCCAACATTTTTTCACTTGCATGCTCCTTGGCAACCCATTTCCATAAATTGTACCCCTCATAATAGTAGAATGTTTGCAATTAATAGAGTTGCTGTTATTTTAAATTTATATGTTTTCAACTACTGATCTGTATCTGATGCTACACAAATTGATGACCAGAAACTAGCAGTTGCTGGGGCTTTCGCAGCCTACTGGCTGCTTTCCTTCCTGCCTTGCCAATCCTGCAAGGCATTCTAAGACAGACCTGCCTTTTCCCACCATTATTCAGTTCTTTTTCAGGTACTCATAAAGGTCCTGGCAAGTACTGCTGGGAGTACACATACTCCAGGTTGAGAACCACTGTCCTAGGAAGCAGTGGTTGTAGTTCCCTTGTTTGTAGGAAGAGAGCCATTCATAAATGTTGCCTCCACAGACAGAAGTAGGGTAGCTAGAGAGGGGTGACAAGTGGGAATTGGTTCCTGGGTGGAGAAGTAGATAGAGCGTCAGTCCTGGGAAAATATCCCATCCCATCCCCACCATGAGATGCCCAGGGTGACCTTGGACATTGTCTCTCAGCCAAGGAGGTCCTTGGGCATGGTCTCTCAGGCATGGTCTCTCAGCTTTCCCTCCCCCCCTCATCTCACAGGGTTGTTCTGAGGATTACATGGGGGGAGCTAAGAACCACACTTATGCCACCTGAGGTCCTTGGAAGAAGGGCAAGTGATAAAAATGTGACCAGTGTGTGTGTGGATGATGATAATTCAAATGAAGTGCTTGAATTTCAGAGCGGGTAAACAGTAAGTCAAGGGGTAAGACTAGTCAGGGTGACCAGACATCCTCTTTTTCTAGGATATATCCTCTTTTTTTTAACCTTGTGCCATGGAAAAGAACTTACATGTTCTCCTTTTCCTTATGAGCAGACCCCTACAGGCAGCACATAGCCTCCTTGTAATTAAAAAAATTATATGTAATAAATTTGTGAGATAAATTTAATAAGCACCGGAGATACTTGCCTATAAGTCGATCCCACAGATAAGTCAAGGGCAGGTTCTGAGCCAACAATCATGGAATTTTCTATGCTCCTCGGATAAGTCCAGGGTTAAACTTAGGGGGTGTGTGTGTCTGACTACAGTTTTGTCTGATTTTACCCGAGGCCAGATCCTGAAAAATAACCCACCACTAACTGTTACCTAAGAACTGTAGTCTCTAATTTATTAAAAACATGGTAAAAGATCATGATACATTTTTATTCTTTTTAAATTCTGGTCTTCATCACCTTTTTGTAAGCACTATCAGAGTAAGTGCACTGTAAACAACATACCAGTAAAACAGTGGTTCCCAACCTGGGATTCATGTACTCCCAGGGACACTCAACAGGACCTTTAGGGGTACTTGAAAAAGAATGGCATAATGGCAGAAAAAGGCAGGTCATGCTCCAGAATGCTTTGCAGGGCCAGCAAGGCAGGAAGAAAGGTAGCTAGTTGGCTATGAAAGCCCCACCAATAGCTAGTTTTTGGTCATCAATTCATCTGTGAACCAGTGATTGAAAACCAGCACAGTAAAAAAGCTGAAACATAATATGAAAAGTGATCAATCACCCAGAATTTCTCAGCATACTTCTGGTGCAAAACAGTGCAAAGGCAGAGTCTTCTTCAAACAGATAAAAAGAGAAAACACTGTGATAAATACATGAAGTTTGGGCTTTCATATGGTGGAGATGAGGGCTTGTATTATTAATTACAAACATTTTGCTAATATGAAAGGTACAATTTATGGAAATGGGCTGCCAAGGGATATGCAAGTGAAAAAGGTTGGGAACCACTGCATGAGAACTATGAATCAAATCCACCTTTAAGGTGTCTGGTGTGTTAAGCCAGAAGCTCTACATACAACATACAACCCATAACGCATAACTGGGAGTGTGCAATCTAATTCACAGCAGAGAGATGCAGCTGCATATATTTGCAACCCTTTTTACTCAGAAGTAGGCTTTCCATGGGTGTTATTCTTAAGTAAGGGTGCATTGAATTGTAGCCTGCTTAAAATGGAAAGGAGAATACCAATCCTGGTGTTTCCAAAAACAGACCTGCTTTGCAAGCATTTGCAAAGCAGAACCAGGCTGCAGCAGAAGGAAGGAGAATAAAAGCTTCTAAGGAGCTGTACCTGCCTGCTGCTTGAGAAACGTGAAACTTGGTGCCTGTCTGCCCTTGAGAAAGGAAACTTTTCAGAGTTGAAAGGCTTTGCCCTCTGATTGACCCGGAGATCAGGCAAAGTGATAATTGGAGCTTGATTACTTGGCAAAAATTTCAGGTACTGTAGGCCCTAGTATCTATATCTATAGATATAGTATCTAATAGTATCTATATTGTTTAAATTAACCACATGAAATCCATATGCAAGTGTTTTTAGCTTTTATTTTGCCATGTCCTACATTTTTCTTGGATGTCATACATTTTGGGGTGTCTTGTCCTCTTGTGGTTATGGCATCTGGTCACCCTGGGTGTAGTGCAGGGGTGGCCAACCTTTCAACTTTAAGGCTCCTGGATCTTTCACAGTTGTGTAGAAGAGGGAATTTAGGCAGGTGCACCTTGTCATCTCAAAGATGACGTTGCACCAGCTGAAATTCCCTTCTTTACACTATTGTTAAAGGCCTAGGAGCCCTAAAGTTGAAAGTTGGGCTGCCCTTTAGTATATTGCACTAAGGTCCCTCCTTTCCTCAAATAATTTGTTAGCATTAGTGAAGTGTGACAGAAGAGCTGGGGAAACCTAAAAACGCTCAATACGGCTGGGGCTGAACTTTGGTTCATTAACCAGACCCTCCCATTGTATAATAACTTATCACCAAATAACCGTTTAGCAGGCACCTGCCTGAAGAAAAACATTGCTCTTTTTATGGTTGTTGGAGCAACAGTAGTTATGTGTGAAATGTTGGTTTGGGTGTGTGTGTTTTGAAACAGATTTAATGCTTACAAAATTGTTATTGTTATTGTTAATAATAATAATAATAATAATAATAATAATAATAATAACAACAGTATTTATATACTGCTTTTCAACAGAAAGTTCACAAAGTGGTTTACAGAGAAAAATCAAATAACTAATGGCTCCCTGTCTCAAAAGGGCTCACAATAGAAAAAGATGCAAAAGAACGCTAGCAGACAGCCACTAGAAAAGATGCTGCTGGGGTGAGGTGGGCCAGTTACTCTCCCCCTGCTAAAAAGAGGAGCACCCACTTGAAAAAGTGCCTCTTATCCAGTAAGCTGGGGTATGAAAAATGTTATTTTTATTTCATTTTCTCCTTATCTAAGCAGTTTAATTGCTTAGATTTTTAGCCCTTTGGGGACAAAAGTATTAGCTTCTCAGGGTGAGAAGTTGTGGTAAAGGCAAAAATAGCAGATCCTACTTGGCTCTAGCTGCTAAGTAACACATCTTTGGGGGAGTCATTCTCCAGTATTAGTACTATGAAACTTTCAGAGAGCAGCAGCTGGAATTCCCCAGCAGCATCAATAATTACTTTTAAGGCCTAGGGAGTGAATATGTCATCTTCTGAGACTTTGGCTGCAATCCTAACCACACTTTCCTGAGAGTAAGCCCCATTGAACAAAATAGGACTTCTGAGTAAACCTGGTTAGGATTGTACCCTTTGTCATTTATCAGTGTCACTCTCTGATGTGACTGGGCACAGTGACAGTCCTGCAGGAAATCTTACATTTTTATGTCTTTTCTGTTACTCCCAGCTGCCTTAGAGGTCAGACAGAAAGGCAGGATATATCAGTTTTTTAAAAAATAAATGTTAACTAATGTAAAACTGCTGTAAGTCAGAGCCCATGGATATCAAAACTTCACATATAGACTAATGGGTTCTCAGCTGTCTATGACAGATCAGGAGAGAGATCTTGGGATGCTGATTGACATCTTGATGAAAGTGTTGACCCAACACTTTCACAGATGGCAGCTGTGAAAAAAGCTAATTCCATGCTTGGGATCATTAAAAAAGGGATTGAAAACAAAATGGCCAATATTATAATGCCATCATACAAATCTATGTTAAGGCCACACTGGAGTATCGCATCCTGTTCTTGTTGCCACATCTCAAAAAGGATATGGTAGAAATGGAAAAGGTGCAGAAGTGAGCAACTGGGCTGGGGCACCTTCCTTACAAGGAAAGGCTACGGCATTTGGGCCTCTTCAGCCTAGAAAAAAGATGTCTGAGGGGGACATGATTGAGACATACAAAATTATGCAGGGATGGATAGAGTGGATAGAGAGATGCTCTTTTCCCTCTCACACAACACCAGAACCAGGGGACATCCACTAAACCAAGTGTTGGGAGAGTTAGGACAGACAAAAGAAAATATTTTTTTACCCACCGTGTAATTAGACTGTGGAACTCCTTGCCACAGGAAGTGGTGATGGCATCTGGTCTAGATGCCTTTAAAAGGGGATTGGACAAATTTCTGGAGGAGAAGTCCATGGGTTACATGATCGGTACATGCAACCTGCTGATTTTAGAAGTGTGTTACCTCACAATGCCGGATGCAAGGGAGGGCACCAGGATGCAGGCCACTTGTTGTCTTGTGAGGAGACAACTCTACCAAAAATTTGGTCTTTTTTTTAAGAACAAATAAAAACCTGGATGGCCTCCTTTTCTTAAATAGCTGCAATGCCATATTACTGAGACTAAATAGCTGTTTTGAGGTATGCCAAATTTTTGGTGGGAAAGGATTACCCCTGCCTAACCCACACTACACTACAGTCACAATCTGTATGCTCCCCTCTGCAGTGTTGTTTCGACAACTGTAGGGAATTTCTTCCAGTTGTGTGGCTGTTACACTTGTAACAGCCAGTTATGTGGCTCCAGTTGCAGAGCCTTACAGCTTTAAAAAAAAACTGGCAATGTTACTTTATTCTTTCCTTGTGTAATCAATTATTAATTGCATATGGGCTGTGTGGCTTGCACTTCCTAAATTTAGCAGGCCTGTTGTGAAAACCAGCATGGTGTAATTGTGGTGTTCAAATTAACATGATGTACTCTTTTTAATGTTGTTAAGAATAAATCAAACATACTAAATCAGATACCAGTCAATTCAGGGTCTTGAGATACCTTCTGATTCAAAATTCTCAGGAAAACCAGTATCACATAAATATATATTCCAAAAAAAATAAGGTCCATGATACAATTGAAAAAAGAGGCACATTACCACCACTTTATTCCTCTTCTAACTGCAAATTATAATTGTGGCAACTGAGAAAGGAATTGTACCACCACTACTCCTATGTACTACTGATTGCAGTACGGTAGTTTCATGTACGGGCTCACGTGGCAGTGCATTTCATATGACCAGGCTTGTTGTGCAATCACAGGCTGATTGTGAGCCACTGGTAGCCTAGTAGGCTCATATTGGCAAATTAGGGGGCGCCATCACGCTGGGCCTCATCCAATTAAGTTAGGAAAAGATGAGGCCAGTTCATTAAAATGTTGTATCCAGTTTCCCTCCTGTGGAAATTGGCCTAAGGTAAGGAAGCAAGTACTCATATTTTATGACTGTCTTTTAATTTCAGTTTTCACATATGCCTAGGAAAAAATTGTTTTTAATCATTACCTTTTTTTTGATTCTTAACATCAAGCAGCTTTATTTAAATGTCAGCCAGGTAACCCAAATGATATTGCCTGTAATCTTGTTATCCCTGAGGCAGACAGAAGGTGTTCCCTCTTTTCTGTAAGCCACTGACTTGGGACCAAAGCTACTGAAACTGGAGTGGTAGCCACCAATAATGCAATTATTATATACCCTGTACTGCTTGGGTTTCTTTTTTGCAGTAAGGCATTTAATAAATTTCAAAAACTAAAACAAATCTTCAGTTTAGAGCAGGTCTCCATGGAGTACGTTCTCATGACACCGTTTTGTCTCCTTCCATTTCTATTACATCAAACATATTAAAATAAACAACCTCTTTAAGTTTATATTAAGAAGTCACATTTGAAGTTTCATTGAGATTCCCCCCCCCCCCCCCAGTCTTTACAATCAGTTTTCCTCCCTGGCTGCTCCCATCTTGTTCCTTTGTGCTATTTATAGTGTTTTGTTTAGATTCAGCTTAACATTTCCCTGCCTAAACTATCCTTTTACAGCCTTAGAACATTACCAGTGGTTGCCTCTTCTTCTGTAAAGCCACCATGAAGGGTTTAAATGCATTATTTTTAACAGCCTGCCAGCTCACTACTGAACTTGAGAGGTTTGGCAAACAGTTATGTTGATCTTAGCTTGATCATTGTGCCTCTGTTTGCTGAAGCTGCCAGGCAATACATAGTATATTGGTACTACATTGGTCATTCGTGGTAGTTGACAAAACTGTTTCAAATGTCTTTGCTTTGCTTGGTCAGAATGTAAAATTTAAAAAAATGGATGATCTATTAATAAGATTATAACAACTACAGTATGTTGGGGGCAATCCTTGGCAAGATTTAAAAATCCTTAACTTTTCACTATTTTGACATAGAATAAACTAGGCATGATAAAGATCAACACTCTATGGGGCATACCTACAGGATACATGTGGCTTATACCAGTTGAAATGCCATGATGTACTACAAAGAATTCTGCGAATTGTAGTTTGGAGAGAATGCAGAAACTTCTGTTACAGACTTTACCCCAACGCAATTGTGGCAATTAAAACTTCTGCTTTTCACTCATTTTCATACTTATTCTTTATTGAGATCAGAAGTGCAAAGCAAAAAGTAGTAAGATATTTTTTGTTCTTCTTCTTTAGCATTTGTCCCGTGTGGTGGCAGGGTCCGCTATTTTGAATCGGAGTCACCATTTCTCTTGATCGCAGGCTTGGTCTGGCAGGTGATTTTCATGTCACCATGCAGCATGTCAGTCCAACTGAAGGCCCTTCTGCGCCAGCGTATCACTGTCAGCACGCAGAACATGGCCGTACCATTGAAGCCAGGCTTCTCTCAACTTGTCGGTGATTGGAGTGATGCCGTGCCGCTGCCGGATGTCATCATTGTGGATATGATCAAAACAAGTGATGTCATTGATCCAAAGCAGCATCTTTGCCTCCATTACACCAAGGCGATGTTCCGCTTCCGTGTTCTTGAATCTTCATACTATTTTAGTATGAATGTAGATGACCAATGCTTGCTACATAGGCAGAAGGTCTCAAGTTTAATCCTTAGCATCTCTAGGTAGAGTTGGGAAAGGCCCATTGAGATGCTGGAGAGCTGCTGGTGCTCAGTGTAAATGATACTGTGCTAGCTGGACCAATGTTCTAACCTGGTATAAGGTAGCTTCTTATGTAATCACTTCTGTAGTGATTTTTACTTCTTTAACATTGTCAGTGTGATGCATGTATTCCACACATCTCACATGGCAAAGTTTTACATCTTTCATTGCTTATACAGTACTGTATTCTTTAATATCTCAGCCAGCAGGGTGTGCTGCAACTTCGGCAGCTGATACAACTTTCTGAAGATTTTGAGAGTCACTTTCACAAAGCATTTTGTCTTCACTTGAAGAGTCTGTTCTCAGGGGAAACTAGAAAGCAACTTTTTTGTGCAAACCGGCCCCCCCCCTCCCATTTGAGAGTTCTAATTTGAGTGGTGTGACTAAAATGTTGTTTACCACTGAAGTTAGTCTGCTGCTCCAGGAAGCCTATTAATAATACCATGTTGTCAAAGGATGATTTTTACTGGTCTTGTTTGCTTGTGCTAGATCTTAAAAATCAACTGCATTTTTAAATCTCTGCTGTGACCAAAATTCATAAAAAAAGAAAAGTGATATGATGTGTGAACTAAGTTGAAGAGAAGTGATTGGGCTAGGCACTTTAGTGCAAATGATGGTTTGGAATGCACTAATTCCATGTGCTTGACCTCTTTCAACAGATCTATAATGGCTGTTATCAAGTTCCTTAACCATGTTTTCGTAGCTTTCCTAATATACATATTTCTTGAGCAGTGGTGCTCTAACATAATTCCCAGGGGTCCCTCGAGAAAGGAAGTGGAGAATGTTCTTTTCAAAAGCATGAAGTGGGAAAATGTTAAGAACTATTTATAGGAACATTTAGGCTGTGGAAATCCCAGACATTTTCTGTCTATTTATAGCTATTCTTTGGGCTCAGAAGATATAGTCAAAATCAGATTTAGGGTGCAATCCTAACCTGCACTGGAACAGGCAGGTCAACTGGTTTGCACTGTATTCAGCACAGATTTGGTGTGGCCTGGGGCACAACTTGGAGTAAGGGATTTTAGTCTCCTTACCCTGAGCTACGCCACAAGCAGCCTTATGGGGCTACTCAGGTTGGCGCCAGCAATTTTGCAACAAATAGTTTGGAAAAAGAGTTTTGTGCCTTTGTCTATTTGTTACAACTGAGAGTCTTCATGAAGGGAGAAATTAAGATGATGAGACTTATAAACAGCTTATAAAATATTCAGATAGATAACAGCAGTACCCTGCAGTATAGTACACAGAGGAGCACTTGCAGATGTTTGAAATCTGGCAAGTTTGTCTATATGGTGGGGCTGGAGGTCTGTGCATACCCCAGCTGTGTATGAGTTAATATGTAACTCATATGAGTTACTTGGATAAACATATTTGGATGTATGTTTATGTCCCTGTTTCTTGAAATCCTACCTGGCATATAGGTGAGGGGAATTATGGGAAATTGATGTACTTGCATCTGGTGACCTTTGCACTTAAAAAGCAAGAGTATGGGGGAGCTGCTGCTTTTCTGTGGTTTTGTTCCAGAGTGCTGCTATAAACTTAAAGGCTCAGTACAACATCCCTGAGGTTGACTGCATGGATAACTTGAAGACAGTTGTCACCTTTCTAGGATCTTGGATGATGGTCATCTGGAAAGGATCTACACAATTAGTTCAGTTCATGTGCTTCCAGCGTTACAAACATTACAATAGTACCAAGAGCAGAAAAGAAAAGCTACTCCCACATGGCTGCTGTCCAATAGGAACTTATATGCATAATGGAGGAGGGTATTTCAGAGGTGGGTCTGCAGCCGCATCATGCCTACATGACTGGCAGATTTCAAACACCAGAACTAACCCAGAGTTATTTATATGTAATGATACAGAGGACTGCATTCATAGTGCATATATAATAAGTAAATAGTATCTGTTCATTGTTTTTTCCAAGTACCCAAAGCTCTCCCATACCAGTCATAGTAGGGAACCAGCACCAAAATGCATCTAGTTTCTGCTGCTTATACCTCTGGACATTGAGAGCCCAATCCTGTGGTGTGTGCCGCGCCTCCGCAGCACGGACCACAGTTGCAAATGTGCCATAACGCACATTTGTGGGGCTTACTGCTGGGCTCCCGCCGGAGGTGGCTCAGCTCCAGCCGGTGCTGAGCCATCGCCCGGCAGGCGCCTGCGTTCTGCAGCTTGGCGGTGTTTGCGACTGCCAGGCTGCGGAACGGGGAATGGGGGCATTCCCGGGGGCATGGGGAAGGCGTTCTGGGGAGGGGGGAGGTGTGGTTGGGGGCATTCCTCGGGGCAGGGAGACGCGGGTCTGCGGGGCCGAGCTCCGCAGGATCCCTACACGAGCGCCTTCACTTTAGCGGCGGCCAAACAGTTGCTGCTAAAGTGAGTAGTCCCATTGCGGGACTGCTTCCCTTACTCGGGGAAAGGGGACGAATGTCTCCTTCTCTTGAGGAGTCTCCTGCGGTAGTGCGTGAGGCTCTGGATTCGGCGGGAGCCCTTTGTGGAGCCGCCAGGTCCCACAGCTCTGGGCAGCTCAGGATTGGGCTGCCCCTTCTTTAAGTGGCTACACCTACAGGCAACATACTAGTCTTCACTGGTGATCATCATAATTACCATCACTGGCAGTCATCTGGCTTCTGTGAGGTGAATCATAACTGGATGATCATAGCATGAAGTGATGACCTTGATGTGGGAATGCACCATTACAGTTCTTACCTCACCAACAGAACATTCATATTCCCGGGAATATTTTCAGAGAAGGCAGTTCACTTGTTCAGTTACCATTCAGCAAATGTAATCAAGTGACATCAAGTATGTGAACTGTTTTAACAACTTTTTGTTGAAAAGTAGTGTATAAAATATTGTAAATAATAAAGTGTGAACAAGCTCTGCTACTAAGACAGAATTCCCTTGCTTGATTCTGCTAGAAAATATATATAATTAATGTTTAAAAAAATTCCACTAGCTCAACCATCCTTATTATGGGTAGCACTTGTTTGTGTACAAGGAACCAAAGAACATTAGATCAAAGTGCATTCCAAAATGTACTTCCTTTTCATCACCCAGCATTCTGATACTTTTTACATCAAATATGAAAATATATAAAAAAAACCATTACATTTATTTTAAAAAGTCTTCAAACAAGATATGGAATTTACTGGGAACAAAACAACATCATTGCTTCCCAGACTCAGCTTTTAGCGATGGTTTTCTTTTAATTGAGTGTGTGTTGCCTCGGCAATGGCAGAGAAAATATAAATTCTCCACTATAAAGCAGCCACATTCTGCCCTCCAGCTTTGTGAGACCATCTTTGTGTACAATTAAAATGGGATGTTGCAAGGGGAAAGGAGCCTATTTAAGGATGGATTCACATAGCTGTAATTGACATACCACAAGGATGCATGTCTGTAAGTTTTGTCTCAAGAATATTTTAGAATTCTTTGAAAGGGTCAACAGACATGTGGATGTGGGCAAACCTGTTAATTTTATACACCAGACTTTCAGAAAGTCTTTAACACAGTCCCTCCACAAAAGCTTCTGAGAAAACTCCACAGTCAAGGAATAAGAGGGAAGCTTCTCTGATATGGATTAGGAACTGATTGAAGAGCAGGAAAAAGAAAGTGGGTGTAAATTGGCATTTTTCATGATGGAGAGAGGAAAAGCAGTGCGCCCCAAGAATCTGTCTTGGGATCGGTCCTTTTTCAACTTGTTTATAAATGACATGAAGTTGGGGATAAGCAGTGAGGTGGCCAAGTTTGTGGATGACATTAAACTTTTCCAGATGAGGAAGTCCAGTAAGGATTGTGAAGACCTCCAAAAGGATCTCTCTTAACTGGGGAATGGGAAACAAAATGACAAATGCTCCTCAATGTAAATAAATGTAAAATAATGCACATAGGTGGGGGGGGGGAATCAAAACTTCACAGATCAGAAGGGAGATCTTGGGGTGGACAGCTCAATGGAAGAGTCAACCCGGTGTGAGCCTGTGAAGGCAAGTTCATTGTTCAGAATCATTAGAAAAAGAATTGAGAATAAAACAGCTAATATTATGCTATTGTACAAATCTAGAGTATTTGTGCCCAGTTCTGGTGGCCACATCTCAAAAATGATATAGTGGAATTGGAAAAAGTGCAGAAGAGAACAACCAAAATGGTCATGAACATTTACACTACAAGGAAGGGCTACTCTATAGCGTTTCAGGCTGTTTAGAAAGAAGATGCCTAAGGGGGGGACATGACTGAGACATTAAATAATGAGTAGGGCAGATAGAGGGAAGTTATTTTCCCTTTTGCACAACATCAGAACCAGGGGACATCCAATAAAACTGACTGGTGGGTTTGTTTGGCCCTGTTGCTGCTTGCCTTTTGATAAGCAATGGATGCACCTTTTTTCAGTGGACTTCCTCAGATCTTTTAATCTGTTTTCTGTTTGCTGCTGCTTTTATTCTGATCCTGATTTCTACTGCTGTCTTAGTTTAGTATTGTTGATTTTATGATGAAATTATGTTGATTGTTTTACTTTAAAAATGTAAACATTTTTAAAAGGATAAAAATATGAAAATCTTTCAGATTAGTAATTGAAGACATGTGGTATTGGGGTCTAAGACATTGTGAAGGTCCATAAATTGGTAAATTTATAGAAAAATGGATACTGTTTGCTGACTTCTGGAAGAGCAAACTTCAGGACTCTATCATTTATGTTTTCTTACCCTTCTTTACCTTATTCTTAGGTAAATTTGCATTTATTCAGAACTATTTATGGCGGTTCATGCTTGATAACAGCAACTGGTGGTTTGGTTTTCCTTAGAGCCCAATCTTATCAGGTTTCAGTGCCAGTGCTGCAGCTCAGTGCTGGGTGTCGCAAACATGCCATAAAGCATGTTTATAGCATCCTGGGAGTAAGCAGTGCCAGCAGGGAGGCCTGCACCACCCTGTCAGTGCAGCTGAAAAGGCCCCAGCTGGCTCTGATGGGCAAGGGCAAGGACGAAAGGAAAACATGTACTGCACACAGAGAAGTAGGGTACAGATTAGCTTTATCTTTTATGTCCACCTGGTGAAAACAGACAAATATCATTCATTTTAGGGAATGGTTAAATGTTCCACCATGTTGCTGCAGGCTCCTTGTCAATGAGATAATGTTTGCAAAGCACATTAAGGATCAGATACCCAGATTAAGGACCCAGATACCGCTGCCTGAACGGCCCCTCCTGACCAAGGAGTTAAGTTAGATAGAGGTTAAAAGAGAAGATGTTTTAGACCTCATTGATAAATTAAAGATCAATAAGTCACCAGGCCCTGATGGCATCCACCCAAGAGTTATTAAGGAATTGAAGAATGAAGTTGCTGAGCTCTTGACTAAAATATGCAACTTGTCCCTCAAAATGGCCACAGTGCCAGAAGATTGGAGGATAGCAAATGTTACACCGATCTTTAAAAAGGGAAGGAAGGGGACCCAGGAAACTATAGGCCAGTCAGCCTAACATCTATACCGGGTAAGATGGTGGAATGCTTCATCAAAGATAGAATCTCAAAACACATAGACAAACAGGCCTTGCTGAGGGAGAATCAGCATGGCTTCTGTAAGGGTAACCTTTTAGAATTCTTTGAAAAGGTCAACAGGCATGTGAATGCAGGAGAACCCATGGACATTATAGATCTGGACTTTCAGAAGGCGTTTGACACGGTCCCTCACCAAAGGCTACTGAAAAAAACTCCATAGTCGGGGAATTAGAGGACAGGTCCTCTCATGGATTGAGAACTGGTTGAAGACCAGGAAGCAGAGAGTGGGTGTCAATGGGCATTTTTCATAATGGAGAGAGGTGAAAAGCAGTGCGCCCCAAGGATCTGTCCTGGGACTGGTGCTTTTCAACCTCTTCATAAATGATCTGGAGACAGGGGTGAGCAGTGAGGTGGCAAAGTTTGCAAACAACACCAAACTTTTCCAAATGATGAAGACCAGAAGTGATTGTGAGGAGCTCCAGAAGGATCTCTCCAGACTGGCAGAATGGGCAGCAAAATGGTAGATGCATTTCAATGTCAGTAAGTGTAAAGTCATGCACATTGGGGCAAAAAATCAAAACTTCACATATAGGCTGATAGGTTCTGAGCTGTCTGTGACAGATCAGGAGAGACATCTTGGGGTGGTGGTGGACAGGTCGATGAAAGTGTCAACCCAATGTGCAGCAGCAGTAAAGAAGGCCAATTCTATGCTTGGGATCATTAGAAAAGGTATTGAGAACAAAACGGCTAATATTATAATGCCATTGTAAACATAAGAACATACAAACATGTACAAATCGATGGTAAGGCCACACCTGGAGTATTGCATCCAGTTCCGGTCACCACATCTCAAAATGGACATAGTGGAAATGGAAAAGATGCAAAAGAGAGCGACTAAGATGATTACTGGGCTGGGGCACATTTCTTATGAGGAAAGGCTACGGCGTTTGGGCCTCTTCAGCCTAGAAAAGAGGAGCTTGAGGGAGGACATGATTGAAACATAAAATTATGCATGGGAAGGACAGAGTGGCTAGAGAGATGCTCTTTTCACTCTCACGTAACACCAGAACCAGGGGACAGCCACTAAAATTGAGTGTTGGGAGAGTTAGGACAAAAGAAAATATTTCTTAACTCAGCATGTGGTTGGTCTGTGGAACTCCTTGCCACAGGATGTGGTGACGGCATCTGGCCTGGACTCCTTGAAAAGGGGATTGGACACGTTTATGGAGGAAAAATCCATTATGGGTTACAAGCCATGATGCGTATGTGCAACCTCCTGATTTTAGAAATGGGCTATGTCAGAATGCCAATGAAAGGGGGGGGCACCAGGATGCAGGTCTCTTGTTATCTGGTGTGCTCCCTGAGGCATTTGGTGGGCTTCTGTGAGATACAGGAAGCTGGACTAGATGGGCCTATGGCCTGATCCAGTGGGGCTGTTCTTATGTTCTTATCCAATCCAAATACTGCATTGAACCAGTGCAGGCTCCCTGCACTGGCACCTGTTCTGCAAATATGCTGTAATGCATGTTGTAAGGCATGCATGTTTGTGCCAACTTGGGAGTCAGCTGGGCCAGTGCAGATGTCTGGATTCAGTGACTGCTCTGGCTGGACAGGGTAAGTTTGTGCTGGGCAGTACAAGGAGTGGGAAAGGGTGGGAAAGGGCATAACGGGAAGCAGATTGGGCCTGGAAGGGAGTGGGATCAGCAGTGGCAGCATGAGCCAAATCCTAACCCCCAATCCTGGGCATCAGAGCCCTGCATGGGCTTTTCGGATTTGCACCAGCTAAATATAGCTGATGCAGATCCAAGTAGCCCCATAGGGCAGGCCGTGGCTCGACATGGGGTAAAAGGAAAAATATCCCCTTTCCCTGAAGTGACCTCCAGTAGTCTCCTAACCTGTGCTGGATACAGCGCAGACCACTGTGGCCTGGCTGTACTGGCACAGGTTAGGATTGGGTTGCCTAAGTGCTGTGTGTGTGCCATAGTTATTATAAAGACAAAACATTGACTATATGAAGCTACCTTATTCTGAATCAAGGCCATTGTCCATCTAGATCAGTATTGCCTATATTGACAACTAGCAGCTTCTTTAGGTTTCAGACAGGGGTCTTTTCCAGTCCAACTTGGAGATGCTTGGGATTGAACTAGAGACCTTCTGCATGCCAAGCACATGCTCTACCACCATGTTTTGCTCTCTCCCTTTTAAGCTATTGTACATGGGAATTCTGCAAAACCTTTTGAAAAGGGGGGTTCTTAATTATGTATAATGTAACTTTCAGTATTTCAGAATCGTATCAGGAAAGGATTTAAGCTTATCTAATGCTGGTAAAATACCATAGCTTCTGGTAGCAAGAAAAAGGTAAGCAACCTCTTAGCTTGAAAATGCTGGATGCCATAATGTACAGTAACAAACTGCTGAAAATAAATGAGCTCATTTTGAGAAGTGGCACGTTAGGAAATATCAGTGTTTATACACGTTCAAAATACTATGATATCATGTCTACACTGCAATAAAGGACACAGGATATTTACATCTAAATATCAAACGAACACTGGTTGAAACACCCTCCACACAGGGGAGGAAATAGCTTGGACAAAGGTGGGAGAATTTCCTTCATATAAATATGTCATAGATGCTAGTAGTACAGGCATGCCTGTCTGAGGGATGGAAAATGATGCACACCTACATCTGTGGAAAATGATGCACATGTTCATCCACCTGTCTCTAATGAATGAAGATAGCAAAATTCAGACCCTAACATGCCTCAACCACAGTTCCCTTCATACTGCCTCCACAAAAACTTCCTATTCTAATTTTTAAGCACTTGACAGGCCAGTGCAGGAAAAATGTGTGACCATAATGATTACAGCACCTACTTGTGTCCTTGACTCTGCACAGCTGCTTGTTACACAGCTAAGGCCTAGCGCTGTCCACATTCCTTATTTTATCCCTCCAAGAAGCTTGAGGAGGTGTACAAAGTCCCCCATTTCATTCTTATATCTAGTCCTGTGAGGTAGATTAGGGTGAGAGGGAGTAACTGGTTCAAGTTCACACAGTGAGCTTCATACCTGAGTGGGAATTTCAACCTGAAGATCTCCACTTGATGTCAACCGACTTCACCACATTGGCTGTCTAGAATGCAACTGTTGTTGCAATTAGTGAAGTTGCTAGGGGGGTGTGGGCCGCACCAGGTGATGCATACAGGGGGGTGATGTACACTGAGAAGGTCACGCACTAAAATTGTGGTTTTTAGGATTTGTTATAGATCATTTGATGTGGAATTGCAGCACAATGCAATGAAAAAAACCAGAGTGAAATATCTCAATTATAACAAAAGTTATGGCCAAAAAAACCAGAAAACAAAAATGCATGGAGTCCTATGCAAAGTGAAGCTAAGTCATATTGTGCATTTATTTGCGAGTAGGCAAACATGCCTTAGTCCATTGGAAAGGGCAGGCTGAGAGGAATTCAATGACACCAGAATGGGCCCGATCTGACGAACGCAGCCCCCAAAAAACACTCAAGAAGGAAGTCCTTCTCTCCAAGCTGAAGAGTGTATTGAGCCCTATGGAAAGCGAAAGTAAGCCAAATGGTCTCTGTTTACTCATTAGTAAGCAAAAGAGCCTTGGTTCATGGTCAGGTCAGGCAAAGGGGAATGTGAGGCAACCAGAATGGTCCCAATCAGATGAACATGGAGTTCAACAAATGCTCCAGAAGGCAGCCCCCCCCCCTTAAAAGGATAAAATCAGAGGCTTCAGTTGGTAAGGTGATTTTTTTTCTTATTTTAGACTTGTGAAGCCAGGTGGATCCTGACAGTGATCTGGTTTAAACATAAGAACTTAAATTGAACTGGGCACTGGGTAGGGCTGAAAATCTTACTGAATTTTTTTTTTTTTGGGGGGGGGGGTATTGCAAGTGAAAATTCACTTGGTAGAACTGGGCTGGGTTTCCCTTATTCAATTATTTATAACTATTTTAATTTGCTTGATGATGTCACTTCCTGCCATGACATCACTTCTAGTGGGTCCTGGACAGGTTGTCATTCTAAAAAGTGGGTCCCAGTGCTAAAAGTTTGAGAAATGCTGCAATAAGGTGTTAGTAAGGTGACACCCTTGGGGGGGGGTGACACCACTAGTGACCAAAATCACTAAAATCACTGTTTGTAAGAATAAAACCATTATGTTATATATCAATCAATGTGTAATTTCATGCAGAATGCAATGAAACGAAATATCTGTGTTCTATCAAAAGATACAGCCAAAACACCAGTGGGAGCAGGGTGATGGTACATCCCCATGCCCACCACCTGGGGTGTTGCTGCACCCATTGCATGGGAGAAGGTCCATCATCAGGGTGACATGCTAGCCTCCTGTACCAGGTGACACTACTGGTTGCAATGCAAGCAGGTGCACGCAGTACAGTGGCTAAAGCAGAGAACAGGATCAGGTGTGTACTTGTTTACATTTTCCATGTTTTATTCTGATAAACAAAGCTGGATTCATTTTAAAATAAAGCTAACTTGGCACCACAAAGCACTATGAAGGCAAATCACTTCTGTCAGGGGAAGTTCTGAACACACCTATACATAAGTGTGGAGAAAGCTTTCCAGCACTTTTCTCCAAGGCACCTGCAGAAAGGCACACAAAATGGAAGGTCCTCTTGTTCAAAAATTATATTGCTGAGAAAATCCAATGCCACTACGCTGTGGCATTGCTAATAGTTTTAACTGGTATTTGCACTGAGGAACCCAAAGTTTTAATTCATGTCTCATTAATGCGTAGAATGAGACAAGGAAAGCATGAATAAGAACAAATTTGCTTACCTATAACTGTAATTCTTCAAGTAATAGAAGCAGTGGAGTTCTGTGCATGCAGAGCTGACCTCAGAATCTTGCAGAGCTTTATCAACCTGTTTCTGCCCAGCCCACTGGTGTATACATTTGATCCCTGTTGTATGTATACTACATTGGGTAGAAATGGCTTTAAGCATTCTGTGATTGTGCACAAAACGGAGACCCCATGCACAGTGATATGCCTCAGATGCAGGTAGAGCTCCCAGACCCCTCAGTTCCTTTGATGACCAACCCCAGGTTCAAGCTGTGCAGTTAAAAGGAGTTCCAACAGTTGGACCTGCAGGTGGTTAAGGGGGTTGTGTGTCTGCTTGGATGACTTCTTCAAGAACTACAGTTACCAGTATAAACTTATCCTGCTACTTCATGGTATCTGTGCCATTGCACATAGAGGTGACTAGTAGCTTTCCCCCTTATCCGGATGTGATTTCAGATTGATGATGAGATATTCTGCCGAACAGTGCATCCAGATGAAGCTTCATCTTTGTCTAGCCTTGGGTCCAGGACTTATGCACGTTGACAATGTAGTAGACCACACTGTGCTCTGCAGAGATCTGGGAGCAGGATGCATCAGGCTTGTGGCAGAAAAGGAAACAGCTCTGGTGGAGCATACCCTCAAAGAGGCTGGTGACTTCTTAGTTAACTGATAAAAGCCTGATAGGCTTACAGCACAATCATACGCATGTCTATTCAGAAGTAAGCTTTACTGAGTTCATATCCATGATTCTACCATAGTCACCCAATGAGCTAGACACTGGGTGGAAACACTTTTGCCCTTATGAGGCCCTGGTAACAGAAAAATGACCAACCGTCTGTGTGGAATAATATAGTTCTGTTAATGCAGAAGGAAATGACTTGTTTACTGTCTAATCTTATTGTCTGTCCAATAAATTGTTTCCCCTCCAGAAACTTAGCTTTGAAAAAAAAGTAGGGTTGTCCTGATTAATCTGAAATTGTGAGACCTTAAAAACGCAACATCCAGTCTCAACACCTGCCTATCTATTCCAAGGAAGCCACTAGTGGTGGTGATGAAGTAGCTTTAATAGTAGATGGTGTTGACATGGCCAGTATGGAGTGAGGACCAACTCTCACAGTATGAACTTGATAGGAAGTTCTTGGTTCTTCCTTATCTGCATTTAGTAAACATAGGTATCCATGAGGTGTCCTTTCTCCCAGGCGGGGAAGTCAAGTGTGCCTGTCAGTGGAGGAAACACTTTTGAAAAGTGTCTCTGCTCTCTATATGATGAAGCAAAATTAACTCTCCATCTGTGTGTGGAACTATTAACATTTTATACAATGAATCTGAAAACAGGTAAAGACTTTTTTGTGAGAGGAATAAAAAAAAATCCTCATAACGATACTTCAGTGGGAGTTCAAAAGGAATTAGGGATTGGCTGTTCTAACTGTCCTTGAGCACACAACTGTGCATGAGGTCTCTCACTCAAGCTCAGAGGCAGAATGCTCAACAAAGCTGTGGAGCTTCTGAGATCAGCTCTGCAGACGTGCAGAACTCCATGACATTTGACTGTACAGAGACTATTGTAAGAACTACACAAATCTGTGCCCTAGGAAAAGCTGTTGCAGATGCTTCCTATATTAGCACCAGCATAGCTGTTTACGAGCTTGTTATGCAATAGCTATACAGCCTGGAGGCCTCCATAATGGAAAACTGTTTGCAACAAATGAGATGTCAACTCCACCCACCTATCATTAGTTTCAGCCTTGCCATCAAACACCCCCAGGCAATCTCATTATTATTATTACTGCTGTGGATGGAAGGCAGTTGTTTTAGGTTCTATTATATTATGAAAAGGACCTCAGTACAATATGTGAGTTATTAAGACATGCTGGCTTCTGATAATGGTAATTTCAGTTCAGGAAGTTTAAGTAATAATGCCTTCAGCTGTTATGGTACTGAAGGAAGACATTATGGTGAAGCACAGCAATATCCTTACATATATTGCTTGGACTCACCATTTCAAGCTGTTTCCCATCCAAAATGCTGACCTAGAGATCATGTGGGGGCAGCACCAGCCAGACTAGATGTATACCCACCTAGGTGGGAAGAACAAAACACCAGGATTGAACATGCTATGTGATCTCCACCTTGCCCTGTTATAAAATTTCCACAAATACTTGCCTTGCAAGCATCTGTATTGGAATGATCTGCATCATGCACTCATGTTTCAAAGTAACCTTAAGGTTGCAATTCTATGCATCCTTGCCTGGGAATAAACCCCTTTAAAGTGTGGGCCTTACTTTTAAGTATATTGTATGCATAGGATTCTGTTAATGTCTCTTTCTCATAAAGAACAGATGTAATCTGTCTGTCATTAATAAGAACCAATAAGAACCACTCAGTCTCCCATAACCATGTGTGGGCACATAAATTTTCTTAAGAGATCATGGGAGCATTTATACTATGGAGTCAATACACCACACTACTCACAATATTTTGTAAAATGAAACTATGTGGGGAAAAATTAACCAAGGTATCTTTGGCCCAATGAAATTCTACCACTGGATGTTGACAGCCCACTCTTATCCCCCAGCTGAGCTGCAGTGACAGCAGCATCTTACAAAGAGATCACTAAGGCACAGCCAGAGAGATCTGGTGCAATTATGTTCTGTAGTATCTAGCCCCAAGTATTAGATTGCAACCCTATGCAGATTTAATTGGGAGGAAGCCCCACTGAACTCAATGGGACTTACTTTGGAGAAGACATGCTACGTATTGTATTGTTAGGTTATTATTCGATTAGTGCAAACTTGTGGCAGCATTCACGCTTGGGATGCTCTGCAAGTTCTTAGGAATGTGCTCAAGGCACTGGTCAGTGGCCTTGCTCTCTATAATCCCTGCTTTCCCTTAGAATCAGTGACAAATTCTTATTACCAGATTCTATGCTCTGTTATTTCTCAGTGAAACACTGGATTGGAAAGGAAGGAAGTTGTGAGTATGAACGCAACAAGCATGTGATTGAGAATACATTTATTACATAAACATACTAATCAGAGCCAGGACTGAACTACAATTCCATGCTGAGGGTATATTGGTGGCAAATGTATTTGCTACAAATGTATACTCAGCATGGAACTGTAGTTCAAAGTGTAATGTGTGAAGTGGTCCCTAGTAGTATAGTGGAAAAGACTTGTGAATGATTTTTGGAAATATGTAAAGCACTGTCCTTCACCTATACACCAGATGGATGGATTCCAATGACCACTGGTTCCTAACACTTGGGATAAGTGTTGTAGTTAATGAACAAAATCAGAGCTACTACAGCATCTGATGCTAAGCATCCAAAACTGCTATCCTGTTGATACTACCTTACAGCTATCAAGCAAATGGAAAGTTTCGTCAGCATAAAGACCAGACTCTGCCATTTAGACAACTTTGTGGTAAATTATTTATTAGTCTCCCACTGTAAAATCTGTTACATATGTGCCTAATAAAAACAAGCAAATGTCTCAAGAAGTTGTATTAAACACAACTTGAAATTCATTTCAAGTGAATTTATGAGAAAAACCATTTGGAAATGTTTGGTTAATAAATTAGTAATGACAGTTGTTGTGTGTTAAAACCTTTGTGAGAAGGCTAGAGCATCACAAATATATACACTTTTAAATATAATTCTTAAAATCATATTCTGCTTACTGGGAACTGTATGTGTTCACATGTCACTGTTTATTAAAATATTTCTGTTGCAAGTCATGATATATTGCTGTCTTGGCAGCAAGTTTCCTAATAAAGGGGTTCATGTGGTTATTTGTGAAGAACAGTTCCTCATTTGAAGTTAGTCTTGCTGTTGACATTTCTGTGAAAAGTTTGTATGGAGGCAGTGGACAGAATTTTCTGCGTAATAAGAGCAAAAATAGTTGCTGTTGAAAAATCATCTGGAAGATCTATCAAGCTTGTCAAAGTTTATATGCCTTGAGTTCATAAACATTATATGTATCTATTTGCGATCCACCACAACATCCATTCTGTTAAGATGGATGAGTGAGACTAAACCCAGTATTTCCTTATCCTGGAGCAAAGATTGTTCACACCTCTCTCCCCACTTCCAACCCAAAGTTCCTGGGATCATGTTGTATTTATATTTTTAAATGTGAGCTTAGCATTTCAAGGTGTTTCATGGCAGTACATCTATAGAACAAAGCCTGAAAGTACTTATTGTTCAGTCTGACTATCAAGTCCAAACAAAATGCAATTAACCACAATTCTATGTATGCTTGTTCTGAAAAATGAAGTAGTTCTCAGGAGGACAGATCTTGTGCTGGGTGATTGAATCTAAAATGAAAAATGAAAAATATGATTTCCAATAAACATAGAATCAGTAGGTTTTTTGCAAACTTGGAATAGTATTATTTCCCCCAAGTATTTTAAATCTTGGATATTTTGGCCCATGACCAATCCCACTATCCAGTTTTGGGCTGGCAGAAACAAAAGCATTCACCTGTTTCCTATTCTTTCCACTTGAAAAGTGCAGGTAGACAATCTGTAGTCAACCAAGCATTTCAGAAATTCAACATGCAACTTTGCTGAGTAGGTATGCAACATCTGGTAAAGTTAATCTGTTAGGTTGTAGTCGTCACAAACTGCTCTGTGGCAAACCTGTTTTCTTAGTGGGTTCTATAGCTAAGGCAATTTCACACTGAAGTAACTACAATAATCCTCAGCATGAACATTCATTTCTACAGGTTGTGAGGTGAAAGCACATGAGCCCAAGGCCCATTCCAAATCTCACTTGTGCAAACTGTAAGGATAGGAAGGATCATTAATACACAGGAGCAGCAAAAAAACTATGGCAATTAATGCAAAAATGACTAGTTCACACAGATAGTTTCCTATAACTGTTTTGCAACAGCCATGTCCTTCCTACATACCCACACAATCAGATGGAGAAAGGTTAGTGTGAGATGAAGGTATATGAATAAAGCTGCACCAATCTATCACAAAAACAAGTTCTACAAGTGGTTTCAGAAATTCTAGTTAGCTACATCTACATTCAGCTCAGCTCAACTAACGTTTCCCTAAGGGCCTTGCATAAGATCTATGCAAGGCCACAGCTCATGTATAGAAAGAACTCGCTTTGTGAATCAACACTAAGAGCAAACTATGCATTATTCAATGAATGTGGGAATGGACCCAAATGTACTTATGCTTATTTAAACCGTGAGTGCACACATGGCCAGAAATTCTAAAATTGGTAAGTTAAAAATCAGATTTCTTACCTAGAATCCATTTTTCCGATAAACATTTAATCTCAGCATACTTTCCAACCTTGCATTCTCCAATGCAGACTTTAGCCCGACGGGGAGTTTTACACACTTTTCCTCCACAAAGCTGTATTAGTTCACACAGTTTCTCACAAGGTGGTTGAGTGGTACGAGATACAAACATTAAAGGTTGATCTGAAAAGAGTTTCTGGTGATATTTTTTGTCTGATATGTAACGTTGAATTCGGCAGACCTGTTTTTAGGGGGGGAAATGATCAAAATGCCTTGATTGCAATACCTGTAAATAACCTTCACTTTCAAAAAATATATTAAAGCTACATTTGCATACAAAAACTTAATTCAGAGTTTCCAGTATAAAATTATGTCTTAAATATCATAAAATTTGATTCAGAGTAAAACATAAGAACAGTCTTTATGATGTTGATAACAAGCTCTATAATTCTCAGAAAACAGCATTAGAACAATCTTGAAACTCAGAAAATATTTTAAAGCATAATACAGTGGGCCCTTCTTATCCATAGGGGTTTAGCTCCAAGACTTTGCACAGGTACCAAAATCCATAGATGTTCAAGTCCCAGCATATACTGCATATGAAGGGCCAACTGCAAGAGAAGTCAGGAGGGGACAGGCAGGTTAGTGCAGTCAGCTCAGCCCTGTCCAGCAGTGCCCAGTTGAGACTCACCAGTTTCTACCTGGGTAAGAGAACACCCTTTGGACAGGAAGGAAGATGACACCAGTGGGGGAGTGGAGAGCTCTGCTCCAGCAGCCGCTGCTCTCTGCCTGCTCTTTGTTTTCCCTTTACAGAGGGCAGGAGCTGCAGGTGCTGCCAACCCCTCCAATGGTGGGCAGCTTTGCAGCAGTAACAGATGCTGTGCCTCAGTCCTGCGGGCCTGTTTGTCCTGCTGAATCTCTCAATAGTTTTTAACACCATTGACCATGGTGTTTTTGGGGTCATCTGACTGGACTGGGGGAGGCACTGTTCTGCAGTGGGGCTCTGATTCTTCATGGCCCATAGATAGATTCCAGAAGGTGATACTGGTGGACTTATGCTCTTTGCCTTGGCATACATCAGGGTTCTCATTTGCCTGCATGTTATTCAACATCTATAATATGAATCCACTGGGAGATGTTATTGGAGGTTTGGAGTAGGCTGTCACCAATGTGGATGACATCCACCTTTCAATTTAATCAAATACAAGGGAAGCTGTGAAAGTACTAAATCACTGCTTGGCACTGGTAGGAGACAGAATGAAGGCTAACAATTGAAAATAAAACTGATGATTTCAGTCTAGAGACCTGCAATTCAGGTATTAAATTGTCAGCCTGTTCTGGATGGGGTTGTACTCTCCCTACAGGGTCAGGTTTTCATTTGGAGCCTGGATTCTGCACTGCTCCTGGATTGCCAGGTGTAAAATGGGAAGCTTTACAAAGCTTAGACTAGGGAACAAACTGTGTTATTATTTGAGTCATACCGGACCATAGGGATCACACATTGGTAACATCTCTCTCTCTCTCTCTCTCTCTCTCTCTCTCACACACACACACACACACACACAAACATGAGGTGGGGAGAGAGAGAGAGATTGCTACTTCCTTTTTCTTATCTTTTGGTCCATGCATTCAATCGGTTTATGGAGAGGGCTTTGGGACCCTGGCTACCTGTCCTGCTCTACGTGTAATTACCACTCCCCATTTAATGTCTGTGTGTTGGGCAGAATGTAAGAATGCCCTCAATGGGTGACCTGGATTACTGATCACAAGGACAGATTTAATGTTAATATAGTTGTATGCATGCAGAGCCTATTCTCATGTTCTGCCCAATGTACGTAGACAGGGGGTGGGGCTAGTGGGTGTGACCTCACTCCCCTTCACGTCCTGATTGAACACATGGACTGGAGCGTGAGAAAAGGCCTAACAGCTTCTAACCTCAAATAAGAGAATAATGAGTCAAGCTCCCTTAGACTTGAATTATTGGCATATTCACATTCAGATTTTGCTCAGTAAAACATAGTGCTATAAATATCATGTAAACTGGGATTCAAACAACATGACTCAATACTTGGACAGGCAAATCTGCATCATTCAGTACATTTTACAGAGATGTTGATATCTTTACCCTTCCATTGCACACATGAAGAATAAAATGAGACATGGTTACCTTGCTGAAGAGCTAAACTACCATCTCAGTAAAGAAAAACCTTCCTTAGGGACTTGGGGAGGGGATGTTTTTTGAATATAGGAATTTCTTATTGTGAATTTTGTCTAAAAGCATAAGGCTAAACGCTTGACAGTACAAACACAAATCTCAGGGAAAATGGCATGGCAGTTTATATTTTGGCACTTAATTCCTAAGAAAAAAGAAAACAAGCACAGAAGTCTACTAAAAGAGTATTACTATCACTGAAAGCTTTATGGCAGTTAGCACCAATGCAAAGGAGCTCTGACATCACGTGGATCACAATGGTAAAAATAAGATTGGGCTATGAAGGGTACAGAAAGTGGTGTATTTCCACGGAAAGGTGCTCTTTTCATGCTCTGGATAATTATCACATTTGTATCACACCACGGATCTGAGGTTTCACACATTCATTTACATCACTTGATGTCAGGAAAATGAAGCACTCACTTGTATGTGTAAACAGGACAACGAAGGAATTTTATCCCACACTACTACTACTACTACTACTACTACTACTACTACTACTACTACTACTACTACTACTAGTAGTAGTAGTAACTTTATTGTCATTGTGCTACAGCACAACGAAATTTATGCACCTTTGAGATACAAGCATAAATATATACTACAGTTCCAACAATCACACTCTACACACTCACCCACACATTCTATACAACATGCATCATAATATAAAAACAGTATAACAGACCATAATGTCCAGGAGCAAGGTAACAACTATATCGCCTTATTCAACGTAATTATGGCTGTGGGATAAAAACTGTTCCGGAATTGTGTGGTGCTGCTCTAATAGTTCTGTACCGTCTACCCAAAGGCAACAGTTCAAAAAACTTATGAGCCGGATGGAAGGGGTCTCTCAGAATACTATGTGACTTCTGCAGACAGCGAGATGTATAGATGGTCCTCCAAAGCTGGTAGATGAAGGTTGATGATGTGCTGCTACCTCAAACACAGTTTTTCTCTGTGGAGCCTGTTCATGCATTCAGCTGCCGGTCACCAAGTATAGTAAAACCAAACAATGTACATGTATCACATGTACAAACCAGGCCGCTTTTGTTCCATAAAATGTTTTCTGGGGGATGGGAACCACAAAACTGCATTTCAGGTAAGACTTGTGACATGGAAATTCTGCCTGTGATGTTAATTCTATGCTGTCTATTCTATGCTGTCTATGCTAGTTCTATGTTGTCACATACAAGACGTATAAAACAAACTAGTTGATGCAGTCATCAAGTGAGGTAGGTTAGGGTAAAGATAATGACTTGTTCAAGGTTATTCATGTGGAGGAAATGTTGAGTTTCCTGGTCTGCAAAGATTTTAAGTTGAGCTCTCCACATTTACACATTCCCTCCATCATCTTCTCATGGTGTGCATCTCCCTCCTGCCTGAACCATACTTTACCAATAAGACTGCAGTGATGCTAAGCACCATTGACACAAAGCGGTATTCTCCTTACCCGGTATTTGTAAACCAGCTTCAATCCCTGGTTATAATATGAAGCCTTGCTAAATAAACCATGGATAGTTCCAGTGCACATGTAACAATAATATACATACCATATGCACTGGATCACTTTAATGATTCACTTTAATGATTACAAATGTTTGTTCATCATGAAATTAGGTACATATTAAAATAACTGTGGATTATCATGTACATGTGAAAATTTTAGGGCTGCCTTGTAATAAACATGTTATGTACTTTGAGAGCTTAAAACAAATGGCATTTTTTTTCCACCAGACACGACTACTAATCTCCCATGCTATCTATTTAGGCTACTCAGCAAAATCTAAAAGAAGAAAAACAATCAGCAAGAGACATTTATCAAGCATTACTCTATCTAAAATTAATAATCAAACCAGATTTCAAGGAACCTTGTGCTAAAATGGTCCTGTTGCTTTTGTTAGCCTAGAGCTCTAGAGTTTCCAAGCTCAGGCTGATTAGAAGTGACAAACTCTGTTTATGTTAAAACCCAGCAAGAGCCTGGGTTTGTTAGAAGAAACATATATACAAGGTAACTTGATTGTAATCCTGCTGTTTTACACATTTTAGAAGATGTGATTTAAACAATTTGCTGTATTTCTGCTTATTCAAACATTGTTCCTGAAAGCCTTTATTTGCTGTGGTCATGACATAAAATGCCAATCTAGTTTCACAATGGCTCCTGGAAATGTGCTTGAGTTGACAAGAAACTTAAATGGAGAAAATAGCTCCTATGTTATACATCTCACAATAAAAACTTAAAATTAGGAAATGCCAACGTTTAAAGGTTCAGAACTATTAAGTGCAGTGGCAATGTATGTTCAAACACTATGTTACACTCTGAAAATGACAACAACTGGGATTATTAACACAGCCCCAATGGTTAGTTACCTATATTTCTTTGAAATTGGAACTGTCACCAAAATATACTCAGATCTTTTGAAAAACCCACTGCATATATTTCTTCACTTTGTATAGTATCATTCAAATTTAAAAATATGCACCACATGCTTGCTTAGAAACATGTTCAGAACACACCCTGGTCACATCCAGGAGGGCCTCAAGACCCACCAGACATGGGCTTGGCACCCATGAAATCTGTGCTGAAACGATGGATAAGGAGGGCTCTTATATTGCTGAAAAATGTGCTTTTTGATTTGTGGTATCCCTGTGCATGTTACCTCAGATTGGACCTTTGTAGCCAGCAAACATACAAAAAAAACACATGAATTTGAACTCAATGAAGTCACACAGAAATTCAGTCCACAAAAAAATTGTGTGCAGGTTAATAGCCATTGTGTTTACATGTGTAGTTTTTGCTCCCTAAACCATGACTATCACACATTCACACTTCAACAATGGGGGATTCAGTTTCTCCAGGTGACAGGTGGCCACTGTCCTCAAAAATGACCACACTGCCCAATTGTTATGAATATTAAACTACTATTTCATGCTAGGTAAAGATTTCATCATCCGTTATTGCACTTAATAAAATCTGAGTCATGCTTTATAGGCTGACTTTACAAATAAGACAAGCATGGAAAAAACATAGTCATACTTCCAACTATTTGTTCATTCCCAGAGGAAAAATGATGAGTTATATTAAGTATCTTTTACTTTTTATTATCTTCTTCTTTTTGTAAGTTTCAAGTGTGCTCCATGTTCAAGAAGGGAGGGAGGGAGATCAGAATGCATAAAATTTGACTCAAATCTACACACTGTGCGCTGGCAAACAAGTCTTACTTCTCTCACACACTGATAAGAGAAGTTCATTTCAACAATTGTCTGAAAGACACTATTCTAGTGGGAATACTCTGTGAAAATGCTTGGCAAATGAATCTATTGTTTGGCAGATAGCCAAAGTCCTCTTTGAAGATATCTGAAATACTTGTTTTTGTATTGCAAGTTCCTTGAAGAAAGAATTTCTTGCATCCATATTCTAAATGTGTAAGAGTTTGTCTTGAGAATAGTTTAAAGACAAACTCACATGAAAACATGTTTCAAAAAGGTATAAATTACCATTTTAATTTTAATGCCTATAGGCCAATCAGTTTAATGTTCGTTTTGGATAAACCAGTGAAAAGCATAACTAGAGATAATGTTATTAAACACAGAAGAATGATCCTTGCTGCAGAAGAATCAGCACACTTTCTGCAAAAATAAGTCCTGTTCCATTAACCTTCAGTGGTGATAACCAAACTACCAGCAGTGTTTAAAAGGGGATTCATGGAGGATGTCTTATCAATGGCTAGCAGTCATGGTGGCTATGCACTTCCCTTTGGCAGTATGCCTCTGAATATCAGCTGCAGGAGAGTAATATTGGAAAAGAAATGTCCCCTTCTCTCCTGCTTGTGGGTTTTCCAGAGGCTGCTGATGGGCCACTATGTGAAACAACATGTTGGACTAGATGGGCCTTTGGTCTAATATTGTAGTAGGGCTTTTCTTTTGTTCTTATGCTAACAATTTAAAGCAGCAGTCGCTTTAAACTTGTGACTGCTGCATAATGAAAATGCAGTCCCCATTTGGACAGCAGCTTATCATTCTGCCGGGTCGCCACATCTTCTATCTGGTTCAGGGGATAGGAATGCTCCAGGCAAGTGATTTTCAACCTTTTTCATCTCGCGGCACACTGGCAAGGCACTAAAATGGTCAAGGCACACCATCAACTTTTTGACAATTGACAAGGCACACTGTGCTGTCTATGGGGGCTCACACCCCCAATGGTGCTATTGATAAATGACCCTCTCCCAAATTCCCACGGAACACCTGGAGACCATTCATGGCACACCAGTGTGCCATGGCACAGTGGTTGAAAATGGCTGCTCTCAGCAGTCATGTCTGTTGCCCGGCATCCCAGAAGGCTGCATGATAGGATGTCCAGGCAGATGTGACTGCCCAGAGCATCCCTGTCTCCTGAATGAGATAGAAGGCATGTGGTGACCCTGCTCACAGGATGGACGGGCTAGTCCAAACCCCGGATCTGGCCCCAGGATTAAAGGATTCAGAAGGGAGCACAACTGGGTTATCCAAGGATAATCCCTTGTGAGCTTTAAACTGGGGGCGGGGGGGGCTGCTTTCTCTCTCTCTCAGAATTGGACTTGGATGATGTGTGCTTCAGGACGCATGTCCAGTCCCAATTATATTCCCTTTATGCACCAATGTTCTTTTGGCACTAAGGGGAACACTGCAGTCCTTGGTCCCTAGTAGAGAATTTGAGGGAGAAGGGAGAGGCAATTGAGAGAATGAGAATAGCAATAACATTTGAATGACAGTCATTATGGAAGGTGGCAGTTTAGATACTTTGGCTAGGATCCAAAGAGTAACCTGGGCTCCTGCAAAAGGTTCAGGTGCGGCTCAATGTGCTTTTCGACATTTTCTTCCTTCAAATGGCTGATTCCCATTTCACATCACAAACTGTTATTGAAACTTCCCTTGGTTTCATCAGTAGCTTCCTATGCGTCATAAAGAGCTACTGCTTGAGAAAACCATGTCCAAAGCCCCCTTGGGTTTATGAAACCAATTTCATGATTCTTTGGATCCTGGCCTTTGCAACCCTTTCTGAGAGTTACACTGATTCTGGGGGTCTGGTCTTGTGCTGTCTTCACATTCGCTGCTTTGGGAAACATTTGTGTATTCATCACTCTGATACATTGAAAGGTCTTTCAATCCAGTAAAAGCAGTATTAGAGAGATTGTTGAAAGCAAAAGACTGGCAAACATGCTTCCTCAAAGTTTCTTTCCCAAACCATGTCATTAGTTCATCATAAATGGAATACTGTATTAAGAGCCACTCTTTGTTTTATTAACCAAAAATATGCATTATGCTAGACCTTCTGTTCTATCTAAAACAAACTTCAATTATTAAAAGCACAGGCAGGGTACATTCTTTTTTAGCTGGAATGCCATTAAGACGCCCAACAGTACCTCACAATGTGCCAAGCAAAAATTTTTTTCCCAAGCAACATTTAAATCTCCCCTCCGCCATGAAGCTTCCTGGGTGAACTTGGGTCAGTCACTTTCTCTCAGCCTCACCTACCTCACAGAGTTGTTGTGAGGATAAAAGGAGGGGAACAGCTGTGTATACCGCCCTGAGCTCTTTGGAGGAAGGGTGGTATAAAAATGTGAAAAATGAAAAATAAATACAAAAGGCGGGATATAAATCAATAAAATAATAATAATAATAATTTCAAATGCTAGAATAAGGGATTGGAAGGGCACACAATACCCGTGGGAATCTACAAATAATTTTTGAAATCCCACTTTTAGACTTGGGGTCTTAGTAGTTTCAATCAATTTCTGAATCTTCTTTCCTTTTCAACATTAACTATAGGTGTAGCATTATATCTAAATGGAGGCTGCTGCTAGCCATCGTTGCTTTAAACCAGGGTTTGCAAATCAGCTTCAAACCCTAATTTCAAACTCAGATTGAAAGTCAACCATAACTTGCTCAGATTTCTATAAGAGCTAAATGATAGTGCTTGTACTTTTTAAATGCAGTAGAATCTAACAATATTATTATTTTTGTCTGCCCCACTGCAAGTATTCAGAAAACCTCAACACATTCAAAACCACAGCCAATGTTGAGACACAAACTACCAAAAATCTATTCAGCACTGTATAGTGTGGAAAAGTGCACTTGGTCCTAGTGCTAAATTACTTCAACTCAATTGCCCTTAGCATTGAGTTAAGGCTGAAATGGTGCACCATTTCCTTCCTTAAAAAAAAATCCCTCAGACTTAAAAGCAAATCAGGGTGAATTACGTTCAACAACAGATGACTCAACTAGCACCTGATACTTTGTTGTTACTCCTGTGAACGGATCGCTGAACTTCCTGTTTCAATAAAATACCCAACAAGTTGTGCTTCCTTCACAAATAAGCTATTACATCAAACCCTGTTCCTATAATTTGAGTTTTTGTCCACATTCCAGCTTTTTGTTGGCAAACGCAGAAACAGTCTAATTAAAGACCACAAAAAAACAAGCATCATTCATCACACAGGCAGCAAACATTTAAAAGAACATTAAGCTGGTTAATTCTTTAATTTGCTTTCAAGACCCTTGAAAGCTTGAAATGATTTTTGCACTATGTATGCTCTAGATCAGACACTCTCACCCCCCCCTTTTTTTGGCTACAGTCCCTCAGGATCACTTCTCAGGTTCCTGGACTCCCCCCCCCCCCGCCCATCAAAAAAGAATACATGATCAATATTCCTTCTAAAGACTCCCTGTCTCACAGTTTTCAGTCTGTGGTCTCCTGCAAATGTGTCAGTGCTTCTCCAGGGAGGGCATATGGCTGCTCTAGATAGAAAGAGAATGCTCTAAAAGCATTTTGTATAGTGAAACTATTAATATATTGTTTATTGGTCACCATACATGCCATATACCAGTGTTTCTCAAACTGTGGGTCGGGACCCACTAGGTGGGTCGCAAGCCAATTTCAGGTGGGTCCCCATTCATTTCAATATTTTATTTTTAATATATTAGACTTGATGCTACCATGGTATGTGACTGCATTTGGGGAATTGTTACAGACTTGTACTTTTAACAAGCTACTATATATATTATTTTAACAATTATAGTAAATGGGACTTACTCCTGGGTAAGTGTGAGAAGGATTGCAGCCTAGGATTGCAAAAATTTTTCCTGCTTGATGATGTCACTTCTGGTCATGACATCACTTCCGGTGGGTCCTGACAGATTCTGACAGATAAAAAGTGGGTCCTGGTGCTAAATGTGTGAGAACCACTACCATATACAGTTAGTTCTCTTTATCCATTAGGGTTAGGTTCCTGGAAAACCTAGGGGATGCTGAATTAGTGGATACTGAATTATTGAGCCTATGGAGAAAATTGGGATTAGGCTCCAGGGGACCCTCTTCACCATACACTTTATGAACCTGAATCTTACCTTGAAGTCTATGAGGCTAAGCAATGGCAAGGGCTTATCAACATCTCCAACACCTGATACTTCCTCCTCTGTGCTGTCAATCCCTCAGCTCATTGAAGTTTGCTGGCCAAACAATGAGGCTCAGAATTCAACAGTGGGGGTTACTTCACTCTTCCTTTTCCACCACCTGTCTCTTGGCTTCTTTCTTGGGCATGCCCCAGCCCCACAGCAGCCCTCAGGTAGCCTTCTAATGCCCCCACCCACTTGCCTGATCATTGCTCCACCAAGCCTCCCTACCCCGATTGTATCCACTCAGTACTGGCAGATAACAAGAACAGGGCTGCAGATGACGGAAGGTAGGTGGCAATTTTGCCCCTCTGCAGATAAGCAAATTCGCAGATGGCGAATTAGCATATAAAGAGAACTGACTGTAATGTTTTACAGAGTTTCATATACTAAACAGACTGGGGGCACAATCCAAAATCGCCCTTGGGCCGACTCAAGGTCTTGCACCAGACTGCGGAGACTGACGGAAGCCTCCGTGCTGGCTTCCTCCTCGAATCTTGCGTCAGCCCAGCTGGGCCAATGCAAGGAGAAAAGGTAGGCAGCGGGGGCAGGGGGAGGCTGGTAGGAGACGTTCCTGGGTGGGGGGAGGGTGGGCTCTGGGGGCGGGAAGGAGGGTGGGGAGCGGGGCTAGGATCCAGTTATGCCGGATCCCAACCCCCGTTCCCGGGGAGAACAGAGAGGCTTCAAGCCGCTCTGCTCTCCTCAGACTTGTGCCACCTCTTCCAAGGAGACCCATAGGGGCCAGCGGCCTTTACCCAGGGGTAATGGGGAAAGTTTCCCCTTGCCTCTGGCTGAGCAGCTTATGGCCACTATCCTGTGCTGGATACAGCGCAAACCTTCTGGTTTGCCTGTTCCAGCACAGGATAAGATTGTGCCCTGGGTCTCTGTTGTAAGAAGCCTACTATTTAAATTTCAGGAGGGGAGAGACAACAGAGACAGCATATGCTTTTACTTTTCCTTTATATCAGGCAGTGTTTTAATTACCGTATTTTTCGCTCTATAAGACGCACCTGACCATAAGACGCACCTAGTTTTTAGAGGAGAAAAACAAGGAAAAAATATTCTGAACCAAATAGTGTAATAAAATATTTAATAAACTATAACAGAATAACATTTGAACCATGTAAAGTGAACAGCAGTCAACAGTGGCATTAAGAACCATTATCACTGTCATTAACAAATGGAGAGACTTAAAGGTTTGAGTACTCTAGTTTTCTGGAAATCCCAAGAACTCATCATCACTAGAGTCAGAATTTATGAAGCTCACAAAAGCAGGTGCACACAAATAGGGGATCACATTATCTTTCTGCTACAATGATGTTCTGCCAAATCCCAATCCACTGGGCCTCATGCCCGCTTAAGGCTGATCAGTCCCCCTTGTGCAACTCACCAGTGCAGCAAGCAAAAATGAGTCCAGTTCCAGTTCACAGATGCCAAGTAAATCAGTCCCATCATTCAGAGTTACCAAATCAGAGTCCAGAGCCAATAAGCCAAATTACAGTCCAAGGTCAGGTTCCAGGTAGGTCAGTTAAATCCATCAGGGTATACAAGTCCAGCCACAGTCAGATTCCAAATTCAATAAACCCAGTCAGTCAGTCAGTCAGTCTCCCTCCCTCCCTCCCTCCCTCCGTTCCCCCCCCCCTTCAAAACCCACAAACCCTTTCTGCCTCTGGTACTCCTTATATCCCTGAGGGCCCTATTGCCTTCCAGTGGCTGCAGCTGTGCCCAGGATGCCCAGGCCTTACCCTTAAAGGGGCCACTGCTGACACCACATCTACCTCCTCACCAGATCTTCCTGGATTCCAATACAAGGGGGGGGGAGCAGATCTCTATACAGACCAGTGCAAAAACAGGGGAAAGGTGTGGGGGAGGTAAGATCTTTGTATAGGCATCACAGCAAGACCAATGCAAAACCCCTTACACACAGAACCAACAGATGGAAGTGGGGGGGGGTGCAGATCTCCATATATAGCAGTGCAAAAGCAGGGGAAAAGTGTGGGGGAGGTAAGATCTCTGTATAAGCATCACAGCAAGACCATTGCAAAACCCCTTGCACACAGAACCAACAGATGGAAGTGGGGGGGGGGGCGCAGATCTCCATACATAGCAGTGCAAAAGCAGGGGAAAAGTGTGGGGCAGGTAAGATCTCTGTATAGGCATCACAGCAAGACCATTGCAAAACCCCTTGCACAGAGAACCAACAAATGGAAGTGGGGGGGGGGCGCAGATCTCCATACATAGCAGTGCAAAAGCAGGGGAAAAGTGTGGGGCAGGTAAGATCTCTGTATAGGCATCACAGCAAGGCCATTGCAAAACCCCTTGCACACAGAACCAACAGATGGAAGTGGGGGGGGCGCAGATCTCCATACATACCAGTGCAAAAGCAGGGGAAAAGTGTGGGGCAGGTAAGATCTCTGTATAGGCGTCACAGCAAGACCATTGCAAAACCCCTTGCACAGAGAACCAACAAATGGAAGTGGGGGGGGGGGCGCAGATCTCCATACATAGCAGTGCAAAAGCAGGGGAAAAGTGTGGGGCAGGTAAGATCTCTGTATAGGCATCACAGCAAGACCATTGCAAAACCCCTTGCACAGAGAACCAACAAATGGAAGTGGGGGGGGGCGCAGATCTCCATACATAGCAGTGCAAAAGCAGGGGAAAAGTGTGGGGCAGGTAAGATCTCTGTATAGGCATCACAGCAAGGCCATTGCAAAACCCCTTGCACACAGAACCAACAGATGGAAGTGGGGGGGGCGCAGATCTCCATACATACCAGTGCAAAAGCAGGGGAAAAGTGTGGGGCAGGTAAGATCTCTGTATAGGCGTCACAGCAAGGCCATTGCAAAACCCCTTGCACACAGAACCAACAGATGGAAGTGGGGGGGGGGCGCAGATCTCCATACATACCAGTGCAAAAGCAGGGGAAAAGTGTGGGGCAGGTAAGATCTCTGTATAGGCGTCACAGCAAGGCCATTGCAAAACCCCTTGCACACAGAACCAACAGATGGAAGTGGGGGGGGGGGCGCAGATCTCCATACATACCAGTGCAAAAGCAGGGGAAAGGTAAGTAAGCCCCAGTAGAGCCAATGGGGCTCACTCCCAGGGATGAGTGGACAGGAGAAAAGCCTGCCAGCGCCTCCTCTCCCAGGGAGGAGCCCGTCTCAGTCCCTGGGCTCCCTGGACTCACTCCCTAGGCTCGCTCCCTGGGCTCACAAGCCTGCCAGGGGCTCACTCCTAGGGATGCGTGGACAGGAGAGAAGCCCGCGATTGACTCATTTCGCCTGCTCTAGGGGCTTGCTCAGCAAGACTGCCACCCCACCCCCGCTTTCCTGGGAGTGAGCCCCAGTGACTCTGAGACTTACTTCTGAGTAGACACGTGGGCTTTCTCAGCGAGCCTGCCACCCCACCCACGCTTTCCTGGGAAGCGGAGCCGAGCAGAGCGGGCAGGGGGCGGGGCCAGGGGCGGAGTTTTTTGTTTTTTTTTTGCAGTATTCGCTCCATAAGACGCACACACTTTTCCCCCCACTTTTTTTGGGGGAAAAAGTGCGTCTTATAGAGCGAAAAATACGGTATCTGATTCAGTGGTTCCCATACTTTTTAGCATCAGAACCATAAAAAAATGCTTCACTTTACCAGCTGCTCAAGCCTCTGCGGCTATAATGGTGATTAGGCAGCAGTGCTCCTCCCAGGTTGTTTTAACTCTTGATGCACATAGCCTAATTTGTTTTATCAGTTTTATGACCCACCAAAAATTGGATCATGACCCACTGCTGGCCACGAACCCAAAGATTGCAAACCACTGATCTAGTTTCTAAGTCAGGTAAATTGCCACTCTTATTTCTGCCTCTAGAGCAGTGGGTGCAAAGGGCCTGCTGCAATCCTTCCCTTGGGTGAACAAAGCTTACTGTTGCACTTGAGGGCCTCCCTTTCACACCACAGAACACCCCCGACCTTCGCATTGGCTAGCCATGCATGCCCAGAAATCTGGATGCAAAGACTGCTGGGGCGACAGACTCTGGAAGCAGCTGGCCAGCACAATGGTTGGGGCGATCTAAGGGAGGCCCCTGGTGAAACAGTAAGCTCCATCTGTGGTGGGGAAGCCTTTACTGGCACATACACTGTTCTAGAGCAGCGTCCACCAAACCATGGCCCACGGGCTGGATCCGGCATGACATTGAATTCCTTCCCACTGTGAGCAGTACTTACTGTTCTATCACGCTGCTCACAAGAAGCTCCTTCATCTTCATAGCACAACTAGCTGGGCAGGTGTGTCTGCCTGGAAATCTGGGCATGAAGCCTGCTAGAACAGTAAGCTACAGATGTGACTGCCCAGAGCCTCACATGATGGAGGGCTTCTTCTGAGCTACGTGGCAGAATGTCAATGCTGGTCCGAACAGGAACTGCTTTACCACAACACAGCAGCCACGAGTTTGGCGACCATGGCTCCAGAGTAAGTGTCTGCAGCCTTCTTCCACATAGGGACCAGATATTGGGTCTGTTGACATTAAGAATGTATGTACGAACCTCCTGATTAGGCCATAGAGCTGGGATTGTTCAGAACCTAAATTTATAAAAACAAAAAAAAATTTGTTCCAGAAGAAAAGGCAGCAGTCAATTGTGTATCTATGCAATGACTTCAAGATAAATCTGTGATAACTGGTACATCAGAAAAAAATATTCTTAGGCTTAAAGTAATCAGCAACAGCAAACCTAAGGATGAGACCAATTCAAATGTGATTTCCTCACAAGTTCAGGTCCAAAAGAGGTAAGCAGTCCAAAATTTAGGATAACCAAGACAAATTATCAAGATACTAGATGGTTATCAATAGCTTTCAGGAAAGTAGAAGTGCTCTTTTAAACACCTTAATTATCCATGACAGTAAGAACAGAGGCATCAAATGCTCACTACCTCAGTTTTCAAGTAAGGGAGCCCAACTCAAAGGGAATCAAAGATTCTCAAGTCATTTGATTTGCGCTTCAATCTTCAAACCAGTAGTTGTTCATAAGATACTAAAGACTGTAATGGAGAACAAGCAGCTCTGCTTTATATTAACGAACAGGGAAGCACAGTCAACAGAGCAGTATGGAGAAGCAATCACGATATGGGACTGGTGTCTGTCAAGAGGCATTTTGCTACAGACTACTTGTGAAAAAGGCAAAAAGAACAGTTCAGCAGATGTCTTGACCAACACAATTTAGGTTCAGCAGAAGTGGACTCTAGCAGATCTCAGCAGATCAAATATGATTTTCAGCTTCCAGGGAAATTCAGATAGAGGTAGTTTTGCAACAAGAGAGAATATAAAGTGTGTGGTTTTCTACTCTCAGGCTGGCAGTTACTCTCAGGCAATAGGAGAAACTCTGTCTCAGCAACAGCTTTTTCACATTCTTCTCTGCCATCAATAGACTGTAGACTTTGATAGCCAGCTTTGTTATCTAGTTTTTTTGAACATACACACCTGAAAACATACAGCTGGGAAGCATGTGCAAATATCTTTGTTTTGAAATTTACTTGGGTCTGATAAGACGCTTCCTATTCAGGAACCAAGGCTGTTAGTTTAAATAGGTGATTTTACTGGAACCAAATGATAACCCTGCCCCCAAATGATAACTGGCTATAAAAACAATTATTAGATTATTTTTGTTTGAATGAATTCTATGTTCAATGCTTTCCTTTAGACAGGACGAACGTTTTTATGTTATCCAATTATTTGTTCCAGGTGCAAATGCTTGATTGCACATGGAAATTTCCTTCCTGCAACAATGTATCTATTCATTTCTACAAAGGGAGTTGATCTGTATCTTCACGTGTCCTGCAATACTCACATTCAGAAGAGAAAGCAATCCTAGAACACAGGCAAGAAATTTATTTTTAAAAAGTACATGCCAGGCTCAGGAATAACACCCTTTTTAATGGGAATGAGCAACTGAGGAGTGAGAGAATCTGCTTGTTGCAGATGCCAAGAGAAATGAAAAGGCTAGCTTGTTGCTGACAGTGCCTATTTTACATCCTAAAACAGCGAATTGCATGTCTGTGCTCAGGCATTTACTGTGTGTAATTGGAAGTAAGCAAAAAGGCAGAGTAGGAGAGAGTCTCAAATGATGGTAGAGACTCCCTAACTGCGTAGATAAATAGCAAGTTACCCCCAGCCACTCTCCAAACTCAGGTGGGGATTGAAGAGATGTACATGCACATCCTATTTCCAAGAGCATATCTCTTGAAGTAGCTAGTTGGGTCTTTGGAGACGTGAGTTTGGTCAGCTGAAACATGGGAAGAGGGGCTGAATGATGAGAGGTGGGATGACTGAGCCTGGACTTAGGTCAGACTGCATCCACCTTCTGAGCCCAATTCCTTCACCTAGAATCCTTTTGAAGTGAAGGGCAGCTTGCTTATTTGGTACTGAAATTATCAGGAGGGAAGGGAGAAATGTGGGGCAAATGAATCAAGAATACTTTATCCCCTTTCACCCAATGTAGCCATATCCCTCCAAGCCCATGACTTTCCATTTGTAGGCTGTCTTATTTCAAATGGCATCTGTCAGGGAAGTACAATTTTGCTGCAAAAGAAGTGTGCATCCAAATGACTTGTGAAACATTTCAGACAACTGCAGGAAGATTACAGGCAGAGCATCTGTACTAAGGTTTGCTGGAGCAGATCTTATGGCATTCTTGTAAGGTACAAAGACTGGTGCAGAAGCCAGCAATAGTTCCCAGTAATTCTACTATTCAGTGTTTATTTAGGCTCAAGTGTAAGACCTTCATTGAGATAAGCTATATAAACATTAGGTAAGATTGCTAATTTAAGGTATTGCAATTTAAAATAACCGTTTTTGAACCATTCTCTCAAGCTGCTCAGTTCAAACTCTCTCCTGCCAGACTTGTGAATGCCCTTGGTCAATCAATGTGCAATTTATGGTGGGAGCTAGGCTCATAGTCTAAATATTGAACCATACTCCCTTTACATAAAACAGAATAATCTTTTTTTTAAAAAGCCATTTTATCTGCATAATATGCAAAATAATTTATGATCATTTTTATTGCCTGGATATAGTGTACTAAATGAATGATAAGTGTGAGCCAATAAAGATTCCAAAACAGCTGCCTAACACTGGTGAAATACAATTTTCTCTTGTAAGAGTTAAGGCAACTATAAATAGTCAGCTCTGAAGATCTGTTGCTCCAGCTGTTCTATGTAAAGCTGTAGTAAATTGTGGAATATAGGCTATTAAAAGACTCAAGAAGTCAGCATTTGACATGATTCTGAGATAAGCCATCATCTTCACACTTTTAACACCCTTTACTATACCAGAGACTTTAACACATACTGGTTTGTAGGGAACTTGAGACCCTTTTCATTTATGTTATCATTTTGAAATAAAGACAGGAAAGAGACATTCCATAAATAAATCCATTATCCAATAAATCCTTTTAGCCATTTTCATTTGCTATCCTCACCGAACATGCAGATGGGGAACAAGATCATGACCACAGGCTCTGTCGCTGGACAGGGACAGTGCAAAAGGGGTTCCTCTTTGTGTAGGGATTCCCCCACACAATCAAGAACCCTGAATAATTAGTGGTGTGTGATCTGTTCCACATCATCATGAAAAGTGCCTCTGCTTGATATTCAGAAATTCCCTCTGCAGCCTGTACCACATGTTCTTACCCTTCCAGAGGGACCTCAGACACTCAGGTAAGGCTTTTGGGAGGGCATAAGAGGCTGTACCGGGCTGGGGAGGGGGAGAAATCTACTTATGCATGCTTCTTGTGGCCATTATTTGAATACAACAAAGGTTTATTAACCTAAACTAAACCTTCAACTAAAGGTTTATTAACCTTCAAAGTTAAAGGTTTATTAAAGTTAAAGGTTTATTAACCTTCAACTAAAATGTGATAAATCAATACAGTCCAATATATTTTGACATTATGTTCTAGTATCTTACTAAAAAGATAAATTATATATTTGGCACTCAGTGTCTTCATTTGGAAATTAAATCATGATGCTTCTTTAACTTCCTGCAGTTATTGAAATGCGTGTATGCTATCTTGTGGTCTCAGGTCTGTCAAAAGACTAAATAAAAATGGAAGAAATTATTTTAATAAGACTGAATTTAGCTAAGTTCAAGGGTGACTGGAATGGTCACTACCTATGGTTGTCACTCCAATTTAGAAATTGATGGTGGAAGTTAATCGTGCAGCTTATTCTTTCTGTCTTGAGTAACATCAGGATTATGGACAATTACTGCTTGGGTAGTTTGACTACAACAGTTTTCCTTGAAATTGTAGCATTATATTCATTATATTTTATGAACTTGCATTCCTAAGAATAAGTAATGAATAATAAAGAAGAGAATTGTGAAAACCATATTCCAAAGGCACTTTGTATAATCTGAATATACTGTGTTAATGAATTGATATATTATCCTGCAATAGAAACCATCAATTAATATTTACACATTTCATATATGAATCCACTGAAAGTGACTTTCTGAATACACATCAGAACTGGAATGAGACAGAGATAGTCAACACCATAGTTTGGCTGCTGGTATTTTTTTGTGGCTTTCTGTTCTAGTACACCAACATAATTCTGCAAATTGTCCTCTCCATTTTTTTTTTTTTGCAGACTTCTAGATTGCAGATTATTTCAAACAGAAAACTAAGAGCAAAGACTTTGACCAGAAAGACCTATCTCAGAAACAAGTTGCATCGACATAGAGTCCAACATAAGGACAATTCCTGGTCATGCCTTTTTGTTATTTATTTAAAGCCCAATCCTGAGCTGCCTGGTGTGCAGGGCTGCAGCAGAGCCGAAAATGGCTGCCACTGCATCCTATGCGCTCAGCGGGCAGCGCTGGTGGCTCCTCGGGCTCCTCCTCCTTTTGTCCTCTTCCCCCAGGTAAGGCAAGTAGCTACACAATTCTATGGCAACAGAATCATGTTCACATCCTCAGGTTCTACAAGCTGAAAAAATACCAGAAGGTAGGCTAGACAGATGCCCCAGACTAGATACTCCTAATGTGGCGTCCAAGTTGTACCGAATCTGATCCACTTTCTCTGTGATGTGCTTTGCAAACTCGTCACAGAAAACCTCCGTGTGCTCCTCCCCATCAGTAGGGGGGCAGATGGAGTAGGTCACGAACCACACGGAGCTGTGTTCATTCAAAGTGTACTTACATTCTCACTGTTACCATATTGTGATTCTAATGGAGTTGGGAACAGAAACAAGAACAAATCAGTACATGCCTATATTAAGGCAGCAGTCTTAACTGCAATAGGTTCAAAATACATGCTGGTGAGATGAGCTAAAATTCAGTCCTCATGAAAATGAAACTATGGAATATAACCTACACAAAGGTGAATAAGCATTATGAAAGCAGTAGTCACATACATACTGGTAAGAGTTCTCTGTGTGCACCATGACTAGGCTGGGGACAAACTCAAAAACTGCTTCATCACTAGGCAGTGGGTGCAACACCAGGTGATGGCCTGCATGTGTAAAACAGCCATTTTCATGAACTGGCTTCAAGTTCACATATATTGATCAGACCTAAAGGGCATCCACTCTCTGAAGACAGTTTGGATATGTATTAAAATTGGAATGAGCTGGAGAAAGCCAATATGTCACTTGGACTGTTTAAAAAAAAGTTTTTGCAGCTTACAGTTCAATTATATAAAGAACTCAAGCCAGCGTCCATTGCCTTTTCTACTATCCTTCCAGACTTCTAATAATAAAAAAATATTATGAACAGTTAAAAAAAAGAGCAGAGACATTGCCAGGAGTCATACACCCATCTCAAAAACAGCTGCATTTGCACTGGGTCAAATACCATGACATTTCCTGTTGGGGCCTCTTTGGTACATTCCAGCTACCCTGTGGTGTTCACCCAAATTGTTCCAGCTAACTATATTGCTTATTGTTACCATATTATGATTCTAATAGAACTGAGCACAGATAATGAGTGAATCTGTACTGAGGTGCAAGTCGTAGGTGAAACTACCGCTTGTACCCATCCATATGAAGGGCCAAGAATTTAGAATTTAAAATGGAGTATAAAATATAAATTTTAAAGTAGTCATTTAAAGCAGTCAAGTAAAACATCTGCAGCAAAACATCTGCTAGTCACCACTGCAGTAAATAGCTATCTGTTGTTTATCCCCATTATGGCTAAGTTGGGATAAACCAAACTTGCTTTCACTGATCAATATTACAATCTGAGATGATGACATGGATGTGTAAAACAGCCTTGCCCACCTGGCTGCTTTCCTAAGCAGCCAGTTGGGTGGGAAGGTGTGATAGTGGCAGCTTTTTTTCTTGTCTTTCTCCTTCTTCCTTCAGACATGTCAGAAAAATAGATTGGCTGCAGCTGCTCCAATCCTCTTCTTGCTTGCTCTCAGCAAGTAGGAAGAAGATTAGAGCACTGATTGAATCGGTTCAATTGGTAGCAGGCCGGGGTGATGCGGGGCGGGCAGAAGGCAGACGTGGTTCAACTGCACCCCTCATGAGTTCCCTGTTCCTCCGCAGCTCACGACTGAAAACAAATCTTTCAATTGGCCTCATCACTAGGCCAGCACTGATCTAACTCTTTAAAAAACCAAAAAGATATTTTAATGAAATACACATAGTGCTTCAACAAGGGTAGAGGGCAACAAAATTATGGTAGTGTCAGTAAAGGCTAAGGAATATTAGGACAAGGGCTATGTTGGTATAGATATGAATTCCTGATTTATATTGAAAATAGGTACATTGATTTGACCAAAGAAGTGACATCAACATTTTTGAGTCAATTCAGGACTTTCCTGAAGAAAAAGCATGTCGTTCCTATTATCCCAAATAATGTATTTGGTCATTGAGATAATCACAGCTTAGGTGATGATCCAAGATAAATATTTGTCTTGCAAATGGCAGATGGATGGATTTAATTAGAGTCATAAGAACTATTTGGTCACCCAAAATACTCATACTAATGCAGAATTTCTCTTAGTGTTTCTATCAATATTTATTTTCATATTTTCTCAAAGAAGAACATTCATAAGGGTCACACACCACATTTTTAAATATCTGTTATTGGTTCTCTGTTTTGATTTAAAGTAGCCATGAGGGAGGAGGTCCACTGGTGATTACAGCAGCAATGCAAAATGGGTAAAAATTTCACCCCACAGGCAACTTGGGAAGATGTCATGATTATAGATAAATTTTTCAAACTGTAAGGGGTTAACTGTATTTTCTTAAAGATTCAGGGGGTAAGGAAGAAAGACAAAACACAGCTGCTGTTCCCCCCACAACCGATCAATAAATTTGGAAAGGATACTTGGAAGTTCTGGTAAAAAGGTACTGTTCCTGCCCCCTAAATCCCTCACAAAGGGATAACAAAGGGTTATAACAAAGAGTAAGCAGGATAAAGATGTGCCATGTCTGAAGTATACAGGAAATAAGTATAATGTTACATTCCAGGATACTTCAAAGCTAGTTACCTCATCTAGAAAAGAACTGCAGCTTAAATTCTGGTACTGTTAGAAATATCACAGTTCTGACTGCATTTTAAAGCAATACTCATGGCAGTCAAGAAAGGACTTATATAAATTAGACATAATTTATTATGCACATTGGCTCAAGATTCCCTTTGTACGCACCTAAGATGCTTTCCCTTTTAAGTGCAGCCGCTGAGCTTCACTAAGAGAGAGCCCAGAGAGTCCAACAACCTTTCAAAGAAGGTTTCCAGGATGCAAAGAACAGCAGTGGGAATAGAGAACTACAGGTTGCACCAATATTTCTTAGGACCGCTATTTTACAATCAGGCTAGAATAGATTAAGATACATATGTCTAGTATGTAGTAATACTGTTCACTATGAACAGTGTACCAGTACAGTACAGACTAGCATCCACAACAAAATGACCAACAGATATTTTGTTTGCATTCAAAAAAGGGGTTAACAGAATGACAGTTTTGTGTGTTTTTTTTGCTAGGGAAACAGATGTCAGGAACTAATTAATTTACTGTTGCCAAAAGCATCCTTTTGCTCCAAAACCATTGTTTATTCCTCTTACACAATTTCTCACTTCCTTTTCATTCCCTCTGACATCAGTTTCGAATGAGTCGTGTGACACCAAAATTGAAGTAACATATAATTTATACCTATTGCTTCATGAAATTCAGCTTGAAAAAGGTTTCCTCAGATGTGAGAAAACATGCTTCACGTGCAATGGAAAAATTCCTGTATGTATGTACGAGCAGAGTATTTACCCTTAAGGAAATTATTGGGAAGCTCTTGTATATAGAATCTTTAGATTACTCTTGGGATGCAATCCTATGCACATGGTCCTTGGAGTAAGCTCCATTGAACACAATGGGACTTTCTCCTGAGTAGACATGCATTGTGCTGTTAATTCCACAAATGGCATATTAAAAAAAAACTAAAACAAATTCTCTCTCTCTCTCTCTCTCTCTCTCTCTCTCTCTGCATAAATTCCTTAGCTTTGACAACAACTAAAAAAAGAAGAAATTCTCAATACTTCTGTGTACATGAACCTTGTATGAAGCATCTTCTTGGATGTCAAGAACAAAAACTTTAGTTAAAGGGCAGGGGAAGAAACCCTGAAAAGTAATGAAAGCAAGCAAGGAAACAAAATCGGTATGTATCTTTTTGTTTGGAGAGCAGCAGAGGAAATTATGCCATAGGTTGTGTTTTCTAATAGGTTGCGTTTTCCACTCCTATGCAAATAAGTATGCTACAGCCCATTCTTTCAATAGAAGCCTTAAACACATGGTTCAGCTTCTTCAACTAAAATCAATGGAATTTCAAAGTGCATAATATTGGTTAGAATTGTTGTTAGACCTTTAAAATACATTACCGTATATTATTATTATATTGTATATACAATTCTTTTGTTCAACAGGTGTACACCCCTGTGATGAAAAAGTTAAGGTTATTGTGGAGGATTTTTCCTCCAATTCTGAGATGCTTCAGGTTCCAAGGGGAGCCAGCCAATTAGAGAGCCAGGCCCAGAAAAAAGATCACCAAGCCTGAAGAGATTCTCTTTCTTCTGCGAGTTTCTGACTGGGCAAGGCAGGGAGAGCCCACTCTCTGGGGATCAGAGTGGAAGGTGGCTGGGAAGAGCCCGAGACAGGGACCAAATATCAGCCAGGAGCGTCAGGTACTGTTTTCAGGTCGTGCCTCGTTATCCACTGGGGTTCCGTTCTGGAACCCCCAGTGGATGAAAAAAATCAGTGGCTATCAAATCAATGGAAAAATAATTCTAAAGACCCACTTCCAGGTTTATTGCTCCTCCATTCTCACCCCAGAATGCATTGGTATAGACACTATACTGCATTCAGCCACTAGATGGGGTGCATAATGGAATCAAACTGAATGAAATTATAATTATTTAACAGCGCAAGGTAGGAAATGAGATTTTGGCACTGTTTTCCTTGCTACAAGGCATTTAAAGGTGGACCTTGGTAACAGTAGTGAGTCAAATCAGTCTCACCTGTATATTGGTCTATTCTTCCCCTCCAGACGTTGGGAGCTGTTGGTCCCCTCAGCTCCCCTGGCTCTCCAGGATCTCCTGGCAGATCTAGGCTCTTGGCCTAGTCCAACAGGGCCTGCACGTGTGCGGCTTCCCTGCAAAGCCAGCACCATTCAGGGGATGTTTATTTGTGAGGAACCAAGCCTGTTTACATGGTTTTTGTCATCGCTTGATAAAACCTTTTTGTTTAAAACCTTCTGTTGTGTTCTGGGATCAGTGGATTTGTCAGTGGAGGATAGCAAATGTCACACTGATCTTTAAAAAGGGAAAGGGGAGGGAACCCAGGAAACTATAGGCCGGTCAGTCTAACATCTATACCGGGTAAGATGGTGGAATGCCTCATCAAAGATAGAATCTCAAAACACATAGAAGAACAGGCCTTGCTGAGGGAGAATCAGCATGGCTTCTGTAAGGGTAAGTCTTGCCTCACAAACCTTTTAGAATTCTTTGAAAAGGTCAACAGGCATGTGGATGTGGGAGAACCCGTGGACATTATATATCTGAACTTTCAGAAGGCGTTCGACACGTTCCCTCACAAAAGGCTACTGAAAAAACTCCACAGTCAGGGAATTATAAGGCAGGTGCTCTCCTGGACTGAGACCTGGTTGAAGACCAGGAAACAGAGAGTGGGTGTCAATGGGCCATTTTCACAATGGAGAGAGGTGAAAAGCGGTGTGCCCCAAGGATCTGTCCTGGGACTGGTGCTCTTCAACCTCTTCATCAATGACCTGGAGACAGGGTTGAGCAGTGAGGTGGCTAAGTTTGCAGACAACACCAAACTTTTCCGAGTGGTGAAGACCAGACGTGATTGTGAGGAGCTCCAGAAGGATCTCTCCAAACTGGCAGAATGGGCAGCAAAATGGCAGATGCATTTCAATGTCAGTAAGTGTAAAGTCATGCACATTGGGGCAAAAAATCAAAACTTCACATTAAACATTTTTTAATGTTGCAAATTTTTTGTTTAAAATGCTCATAGCCTTCAAGATGGAAAAGGTGAGAAATGTGAACAGCCACAACCCAATTAGTCTCTTTAAGCATCATATTTAGAATGGGTAAATGAACGAATAAAAAGAACAGGGAAAGTCAGAAGAAGGCTGGGGTGGGGGAGAGATAGCTGAGAGATGACTGTTTTGCTAATAGTCAGCCAACTATTCTTAAATTTCCTTATGAGGTGAAAAGATTGAAAATGACTAGATTTAAAGATCGGGCACATAGCCTGGAAATGCCCCAAATCCAAGACTCCTAATAGGAGAAAAAGGTTTTGACAGAGAGCTCATAAAGAGAGATATTCTTGGGCTGTAATCCTACACACACTTACTGGGGAGTAAGTCCCACTGTGCTGCATAGGATTTACTTTAGAGAAGGTGCGCATACCACCAGTCAGTGAAGGTGCATATACCAAATGAGGAAGGAACAGACCTGATTAAGATTTGGCCCATTTAAAAAACTGATGCAGCTGATAGGCATGGACTGGTAAGCCTCAGCATTACTCAACTTTAACTGCCTCAGCAGATGGAAAAGTATAACCAATAAAGGCAGGTGAAAAGGAAACAAGCAATTGCTTTGGTATTGCCACACTATTAGGAAAATGCAATGGTGATGAATGCCCTGTTTCCCCCCCCCCCCGGCTTTATTTTTTGTCATTTCTAGCAGCCCTCCAGGGTCCCCTAAGCTGTAGCCTCCCAAGGACACTGCTTGCTATCCTTGAGGCAGCAGTATCTTGGGCTGCTCATCTGAGATGCTTTGTTTGAAAATGTGGATCTCAATAGCTCCTAACCAACTCTCCTGCTGAAATGGGCAGCAACTGTTACCCTGCACATGTCCAATCTCATCTGATCTCAGAAGCTAAGCAGGGTTAGGCCTGGTTAATACTTGGATGGGAGACCACGTGGGAATACTGGGTGCGGTAGGCATATACCATAGTCTTTCGAGATGGAAGGTTGCCAACCAACCATTGATTTGCAGCAAATGGTCTGCAGGTGTGCTGCAGGAGTTTGGGGGAAGTAGTAGGGCCACTGGGGAAGGAAGCCCCCCTCCACTGGCAGTGAGGCTTGTCAATTGTCAAAAAAACTGGTAGGTTGCCCTGAGCATTTTAGCACCTCATTGGTGTGCTGTGAGATGAAAAAGGTCAGTCAGGAATTTTATGGATCCATAGCTACATATGGCATGGGGATAATGCAGTACAAACAAAGGACAAAGACAGCTTGCTCGCAGCTTCTTAGGCTGTTGAAACTGCACAAACTGCTGAAACTTCTGAGGACTTAGAAATGTCCAAAAATTAGGAAAGACAGGCAAGTAAAGGGGGGAAGAGAGTATTCATTACACGCACACTTTCTGGCTGCTGTGTGCACTCTTCTGTGAGCCTTGGCACATTTTCTTCAAGCACCCACATGGTAGTTTGAATACCTGATTACCTTTGTGTCAAGATAGCCATGTGACTCAAAGGGAAGGGGGGGCATGCGTGTTTAAGAAAGATAGGGCTGGTATCTAGAGAAAATGATTCAATTTTTAAACAATTCTTGACATACCACACTCTCATGCGTTCCACAGTCAGCTGAATTAAGTATGTTTAACTGGAAACAGTATTTCAGCCTAGGTTCTACTGGGCTGAAATTCAGCTGAAATCTATGGGACTGACTTAAAAGGAAGTATGTGGAGAATTGGCATGCAGCATAGTCTTCACAGTTGTACATTACTTCCCATATGTTTATGCTCTGTCCTTTGGAGCCAAAGACTGCAAAAAGTGCCTCCTCTATCTGCCTGTCAAACAGAAGCTGTGCAGCTGGAAGTAAAAAGATAATGCCAGTGGGATCCAGGCATCTCTTTTTAAGCAGCTAAGTAATATACTGTGCAGATTTTTTTTTTTAAAGAACTGCCTGAGTGAGGAAGGGAAATTACTGTTTCCCAGGAAAGGAAATTGCCTGAAGCACATCTGGCAGAAAGTTTTCTGTTTAGTTTTAACAAACTATCTCTTTCACCCCCTTTTAGAAGGTGAGTTATGTTGAGTGAATAGTCCCCCCTTTGTTTTAAAAAAGAGAAAGTTCTAATTTATAAATGAACTGAGATAATATTTGCTATTTTGTCTATAAGTTTATAGTCAATCGATAACAAGCAGGAAATCACAGAATGAAACAACCGCTTCATCTGATGAATATAAAGATGATATGATGACATGGAAGACTTAAGATTTATAGGTTGCTACAATTAATATGAAGCAAATTAAAGTACCAAAACATGCAAAATTATTTCATTCTTCCCTTTTTAATGGGTCCAATAATCCTTATATTAGTTTAAGTTGTCGGCTACTCCACACTTCAAAAGAAAAACCCCCCCAACTTGGATCAGTTGCCTATCATCAGACTGTTTGAAGACAGCTTCTTTAAATTTTTGGTAAAATTCCAATTTACCTTTAAATAGATGCGTCTTTTAAAAGTTGGGCCAGTAGAGCCCCCTCTTTGTACTCCTCCCTTTATGTAAGACACTCCATGTATATCTCCCACTAGCAATCCAACTACTTCCAATCTGCCGTAACCATTTGCTGCCTGTGCAGATGTGTCATACACTGGCCACCCATGCCTTACAGCCCAATCTTATCGGCCATTTGCAACAGTGGGAAGAGTGTCCTGCTGTCACAAAATGCCCAGAGATGGCACACGGAATGTGCTATTGCTGGGCCAGCCTGAGCTGTAGCAGCAAAGCAGTGGCAGCATCAGAGCCCTTCTTCTGCAGACCCTGAGCTGCATCAGCCTCAGTAAGCTGGCAGTGGAGCTGGGCATGGGGCAATTTAGGGGAGGGGAGGGAGTAGATGCTAGTGACATGCACCTGGATTCTAACCCCAAAATCCTGCTTTGGAATGCTCTCAGGCTTTCTTTGGACTCTTAGCTGTGGGTCCGGGAGACCCATAGGTGGCCTGTAGGCTTATGCAGAAGTAAAAAACTTCTTTACTTCCAGTTTGCCTTGCTTGCTTTGCCAGGTCACCCCCCCCCCCCAAGACAGCTGCATGTGGTTGCATGCTATATAGCATGGCAGGGGAAAGAACTGGGCTGCTAGACTCAGAAGATTTTGGACGCTTCATGATTTTTTAATCCCAGCTCCTCATTTGATTGTATTGGGAATAATGTAAAAATAAGGATAGTGACAACCAGTCACTTTGAGCCGCAGAAGAGAAGCCATCACAATTTGTAGCACGAAAAGGAACAAAAACATATTCTTGAGCTTTACAGCATACCCTCATTACTCCACTCTCCATACATCTGATACAACTAGTACATACAGGCAGAGTTTATCAGGCTGGGTGTGTCTTCCTCCAGCCTACCAGGGTGGCAAGTACCTGACATACTTATGTGATTTATATACTTTGCGTAACTCTTTTTCCTCTCTAAGAGGTGTGTAAGGGGAAAAAATGATCTGTCTGGTCAGGGGGACCCCCTTCTGCATTCCTAGTTGCATGCTATTAGGCGATCATGACACAAGCTTGCAATGGCAAGGGATACCTGAAAGAGACCAATAAAGTGGTAGGAATAAATGGCCATAATAGTTCTCTGGATTATCCTGGAAATTATCAAGAACAAACTCAACCTAGTGAGGGAATATGCCTGTTTTGTAACATGAACTCAGAAACACCTTAAATAGTAACATGGGTGAGGAAGACCATCCTAAGATCATAGAAACTATAGCCAGGAATCTTTCTTTTGGTCTCACTATCATGCCATGTCAGCATCTTGCGGTCAAATCCAGCATGATACATTTCAGAATGGTATGGGATATTTCAATCATTTTCATTCCCTCTAATAATGACACCAGTGGGAAAGAAGCAGACTGTGGACACTATGAGCACAAGGCCAACGTGCAATTGAGCTGACACAACCCTTACAACGTTTAACCCTCGCCACAGAAGTCAACACATGTAGCCAAGCAAAACATGACAAACCATGCTCAATAAAGTGTGTTAGTCTAGTCTAGCAAAGCTCTATGCTTATTTTGGGAAAAGAATACTCTTAGGATTTCTAAAGAATGGGGGAGGCTAGGATAATTTATATAATCAGACAATCTTGCTTCAGTATGGAGGAACAGGCAGATAGTTATTGTAAGCATCCCTTAATATGTACAATATGTATATCTGTTAGTCAGTGTATACAGGATTGTGGGGGACAGCATCTGTCAATTGCATTGTTAAAGCAATGTCAACCTAGAAAAATCATTTTAATGTTTTGACAGAATTATATGCCACTTTACTCAGTTCACCTGGGAAAAAAAATTAGCTGACTTAGACCTTGCATCTGACATGTCATTGACAGAGGAGAACATTGGAAACACATTGGCTCCATTCCTTTCCCACCTTGTCTCCCATCTGGGCAAAAGATAGAGATTCAGTGATTCAGGCAAATTGAGACATGTGCTCTGTTACTTTCCTTAACTTCTTGGTTCATATAAATCAGGGGTGTCCAAAGTTTTTGGAAGGAGGGCCACATCATCTCTCTGACACTGTGTCGGGGCCAGGGAAAAAAAAGAATTAATTTATATTTCAAATTTGAATAAATTTACATAGATTTACATAAATGAATATATTAAAGATGAATTTATATGAATGAATGTCTTGCAATAGCTCAAGGCCTATAAAAGGCCTTGCACAAAGCAAGGCTGGCCTTTCCTTTGCTGCTGCTACTGCATCACAGACATGAAACAAGCAGTGGAGGGAGCCCTCATCCCACAGCTCATGTGAAAGGACAAACAGCTGCCCTCACGCTGAGAGCAGTTGCATTGGGCCAGTATGGGCTCCAACAAATCTCCGTAGGGCCAGAGGCTCATTGGAGACTGGGGGCTGCCTGAGGGCCGCATTGAGAGGCCTCGAGGGCTGCAAGTGGCCCCAGGGTTGGGGTTTGGGCACCCCTGATATAAATCATAGTTTGCCAGGATGTCTGAATTGGACAAACTATGGTTTGCACAACCCACACTGTCTCCAAACCAGAACTAGAAACACACTCTAACCATGATTTCCAGTTCTGGTTTGGGGGCAGGCTATGGTTTGCACAAACCAGGAAGGAATTTGGAGTGTATGAGGAGAGGGAGTGCACAGACATGAAACTTTTTCAGAAGAGGCTGCTATTTCTGAACTAGGTCAGTGTGCTTTTAACAGAGTCTCTTTTTCTTCTCCCCAGCCTAGTTCCCACCACTCTACATCCTGGTCACAATCAGTGTAACACAAATAGAATAAGAGGAATTGGCATGGGAGAGAAATTCTAATATAAGATAATCTGAGCTTTTTTAATATATTGGCAATAAAGTCACCTGATTTTTCTCTAACAGCATGATCTGGTCTGCTTTAGTTGACTGGAAACACAGCTTCTATTTGCACAAAATGCTAAGCAAATCCCACAGTGTTGACTTAAGATTAAACTCAAAGGGACTTTTCCCATCTCTCCAACAGGAAGCAAAGGAATGTATGTGAATGTGCTTTAAAACTATAAAAAAATAACTGATACATCCTCATTTAAACACACACACAATAGGAGATATTCATGACTAATTATTAGAGTGTCTTGGCAATCCTTAACTGGGGAGGTGCTTAGGAAATTCACAGGGGTCTTGTAATTGATTTTTTTTTTCTCCAGAGAGTTTTCCTGCAGCACTGTTAAACAGCATGCTCCCATTTTTCTGCTGTCCTTACCAGGAAGATAACGGGAGAAAGAAGTGCCCAACTTGTCTTTATCAACACATCTGAAGTAAAGGACAGTGCTTTAATTTGGAAAAGCAGTGTATAATATTCTTCTGTAAAAAAGTAAAAATGCAACATTGTTCTGGCAGCAGCAGAGACAAGTGACGGTTTGCTACATGGCTGAATAGCACTTTTTCAGCCACGCTTGGGACACAGCAAGAAACTGGAACTCATTCACCAGATTTACACATGCCTGTGAAGCACTGACTGTTGCAGAGGTTCCATACAGAACCTGAGCTCCTTGACAACATTCAAAAGGTGATATCTGCTTATTTCAGAGACAATGTTGCTGCCTGCTTCTCTTGTTTTCAGCTACAACCTTATTTTAATTTCAGGATACAACTCTTTTCCTAAAAACATAGAGACTCTAAGCAAGAAACAATACCAAGTCCAGCATGGATCATGTAGCTATACTTTTCTTTTGCCGGAGATGGACAATTGCCGATCATCTGCCTCCTATGTTTCTAATGCAGTGCAAAGAGATGCACCTCAAGATTATGATGGTTCTGTACAAAGGCTTCAGCAACTTGAAAACATCCTGGAAAACAATACACAGTGGCTAATGAAGGTAAAACCTATATCATTTTTATTATATAGAAATGCTCATGCTTACAGCACAGTACAGTATACCAACTTTTGCAGGTATGTGTAGATTGTGCTTCAGAACAATCTATTGTTAGTCTTTGTAAACAAGTGTGTTGACAACTGCAACTAGAACTGCACACTATTTACAGCCATGTGGAAAATCCAGTGTGTGAGGAAGTTTTGCTTCCTGAAAGACAGCAAACAGTTCACTGATGATTTATTTAAAATATATAACCTGCTTTTCAGTCAAAGCTCTCGAACTGGCTTTTATACACAAACTAACAGTGATTACTATATCTCTGCCTGCATATATTTTCAGAATGTGGCACAGAGTGTCAATGCTTGTGAATGCACATGTGCCTGTGAGTTCTGCAGGGTTTCATATCCAGCATCATATTCCTGGACATATCAATTCCAATGTAATTTGATTCCAATTAAGTTGGTTTAGGGTTGCAGGATAAGGATGTAGTATAAAAGTCTAATGAGTTGGATCACATATTGAAAAATTAGCATGCATACCAAATGTGCACACCATGTACCCAGAACATACTATTTCATGTACAAGAGGGTAGTGGTGTTTGTATTTTCCAAACTCTACATACAGGCTGCAGAGACTCAGAATTACCTGCAGCGTCCCACAGTGTATACACGTGGTTAAAAAGGAAACACACATCCCCTTGTCTCATATTACAGAGTACTCCACAAATACAAGCATGAACAATTGTATGCATGCTTGACTTGAAATAAGTGAAAATAAGTTTGAAAACATTGAGAGAAAAAATGAATAAATACAAGACTAGGTTCTACACTATCATATAGGATAATTAGACTAACCTGTCATGCAATCCTATCCATGTTAATTCAGAAATAATTCCCAATGTGTTCAACAGGGCTTACTCCCAAGTAGTGTGTATAGGACTGCAGACATATAAACATAACCAGGACAAACTGAAGTGCTGTTTAACTACAAGGTATCAGCATCTGTCACATATCTGTGTTTCAAGCAAGAAACAGAGTCGAAGTCGCAGCATCTTTATTCAGTAGTAAGGTTCCACTAAGTTCAAAATGAGACTTATTCCCTAGCAAGCTTGCTTAGCTGTACAGTCTTAGCTTGCATTTAGTATATTTATTCAATATAGTTATTCAGTATATGCATTATGAGAAAAGATTGTATTTATACTTTACATTTAAATTCATTTAAAGAGTGTTGGCCCATTTGAACTTTTTAATCAACCATTTATTATGAGCAAAGATTCTAGGTTGATGTTTTTCCATTGGGATGCCTTGACCAGCAAGTATAGAGGGATACATTTTTATGTATCCTGCTAAGCCAGTTGCCTACCTGCATGTATAAAAAGAGCTATTAAAACGTGCTTGGAAAGTTATGTAGTTATAAAAATTGTATCCAATAACCTAAAGCAAGACTTCCTTATGGTATTTAAATAACTGCTATTTGTTCAAATTACAAAACGTTTGGTGTAAATGTCATAACTATTTTTTCATATCAGGTTTTTGAACCAAAGCTCATTTACACTAGGTCAGATCCTAAGGTTTCCCAATAGTTGCTTTTAAATTTCATTGCTAAATGAAAATGCTCATTTGCAGAAAGAAAAACAAATAGAATTTTCCTAATGAGGAAGTTTACACTTTGTAGTTGCTGAAATACTTTCAAACATAACTAGGCAAAGCACACGTTGTAATTATGTGTATGTAATTATCAATTACAAGCTTGTCACAATTGCATTTCTCAGTTAAGTGATGAAACGGGTTTGCTAAATTTCATTGTCCTTCCCTTTCGCCAATAGATTTCTGGAAATTCTTTACAAAAAAGAAAAGATCACCAGCAAATTTAGAGCCAGGAGCACATTTTTGGAGGGTCACATTCCTATTTTTGAACATTCTTGATGACACAGTGTACATTCAAGTTGTCATTTCATTACCATCTGGCCCTTATGTTATCTCAGCCTCTCTCTCCTTAGTCAACTTTTATTCAAAACTGTTTTTCTCATGACACCTGATAAATGAAAGCAAAGAACCACTGAAGGATTAACTCACAGTGCAATCCTAAATATTTTATTTTTCACAGTTTTATATTGTCCTTCCTCCAAGGAGCTCAAGGTGGTATATGTAGTTCCTCACTTCCTTTTTTCCTCACAACTCTGAGGTAGGTGAGGCTGATAGTGACTGGTTCAAGGTCACTCAGTAAGTTTGATGTCTGAGTGGAGATATATTTACTTAGAAGTAAAAAACCACTACATTCAGTGGGGTTTACTGTCAGGAAAGTGTGCAGAGAATTGAGGCATCATTTTTAAAATGCATTATTTTATAAACCAATTAAGGCAAATGGTGGTATATAAGGTTTGAATGACCCTATTGTATTTTGCATGCCCAAAATAATTGAGTGCTTCAATAAACTCATTAGATCATAACAGTGAAATCAACATTGTAAAGAGCAATTACTGAAAAATGCCAAATTCAGATTTTAATTTGTGCCTTAATGCTTGTGTTATATGTGACAATAACATGATACCAATTTTATTCTAGGGAAACAGGCGCTTATTTTTTAAATGTGCCTAAAGTAACATGTCAGTCAACATTAAGTTCTTCCTAGAACCAGTTGTACATAAAAACTTCCTTCCAAACGTAGTCTACATCCTCAAACAATTGTACATTTCCCTCCTTTCATCAATCATCAGAAGGAAATGTTTCTGAATGGACACCAGATTGTCTCAATGGACTAGTGTGGAAACCACCATGCTAATTGCACATCACAATAGGAAGTTAGGAGGTGTCAAAGCTGCTATGCATTCCAGAAATTAACAGAAAATCAAGGCCAGTGTTTCATAAGTTCTTAGAGAACTGAAGCCACAGCTGATGACCCTAATGATAAACTGAGATTACTATTATTAGCATAGCATTTAATCTTCTAATATATTTTAAAGTATTTTCTAAAAATACCAGTGTGTCCAAAGCCTAAACAAACTATGGTACTACCACACCAAACAACAGTTTAGTTTAAGGCAGCATGTTTCCAAAAATCAAGCTTCAAGAGCAAGTCTATAATACATCTAATCATCTGCATCATACTATTCCTTTTACGCCATCCTGGAATTTGTTGCTCCATATTAAACAAGGTTTGTTGAAGAACGGAAGATATTGAGACTTTACTGTAAGTTAAATTACCAACAACACCCATTGAAAGTTACTATTTTTAGTTTTAGTACACAGCTGTAGTAGATTTAAGAAATGGGATTCCTACAGCCCTAACATTTAATCAACCCCAATTCAACTCACAAGCGGGTAGCATCGTTAACTTGATTTATGGCTGCTTACAGAAACAGTCTGAAGTATCAGATATATAGTAGACAGCTCAGATGATTGGGTAGTAACTTTGTTACTCTTGTAGTTAGGTATCTCAATAAATGAAATTTGTTGCTCTCTTAAGTGGTATGAAACGGACAGAAATTACACATGGGAATGACTGAGTTTTGAACTGGGTATTTAATTCTCTTTTCTATAAAATCTCTATTATAATGAAATACTATAGATCTATTAGCTGGCAAAATAGTGGAGAGGTTTATAAAATCTAGGAAGAGGCAAGTCTGCATGTAATATTTATGCACACAGAGCGTCATACAAATTGTTTGTTTGAATTCTGGAGAATGTATTCCTGGCTGTGTGTCGAGCTAGGAGTTGGGCTCATTCTTGCTGACTTCTGTATGTTCAGCTTAACTCTGATAGTTTTGCCCATTTGTCTTATACATGGCAATCTTTGCCCATTGCCCAGGCCTTCTTTCTCCTTCCTTCTCCCTAATGTCCCAGCATACAGACCACAAGATATTTACGATGATTACAATTAATTGTTTTAAAGCTGTGTCCTCTGGAACTCCAGTTATTCAAGGGCATGTGGTTCACTGACAGCTGCAGAACCAGCAAAGGCCACAGCGAGCGTGTGTCATTTCAGCTGAGGTGGAAGCGGCTGTTACAAAACCTGTCAATTTAACAGCATGGAATGTACAGTAGTTGCTCATCAGTGAATGCTGGGGAGTCATAATCATGGGCATGAAGGGAGGAAGAGGTTGCGCAAATGCCTGCGTATGAGCAGCTTTGCTAAAATTTTCTTCTCTGATGAAATTAAGCATTTGGGATATCTTTTACAGGTAGGTTGAACAAAGTCCAATTATTAACCTCCCTTGTCTCTGAGATTCCAGACAGTACTTCTTCTGCCTGAGCCAGCCAAGTGCCTGAGCCAGCCAAGTGAATTAAGGTGGGCATTTTACCACTCTAAGGCTGCAATCCTAACCACACTTTCCTGAGTATAAACCCATTTAACAAAATTAGACTTACTTCTAAGTAGACCTGGTTAGGATTGTGCCCAAAGACAGTCAAATAACAGTCAAGCATTCATTTATAGAATAGTAGCAAAGAATTAAAAAAAGGTTCTGCTAATTGAAGGAACTGCTATCTTCCAGAAGACTCTGTAATCCTTTGCAGTCATTCAGTGCACATCTTGTGACTTCAGACTCGGCTGGGAGTGGCAGGTTCCACCCCTGCCATATGTGCATTCATTGGCATATCTGCAATGTATATATGCATGCAGGCTCACCACAGTCATGCCAAAGAATACAGTATGATGGGACATGCCATATAGTTGCCCACTATATGCAAGTTCACTGAATATTTGTAGGACCAGAAGCTCAGACTTCTAAAAGGGGCTCAGACCCCACTCCCTCATAAGAACATAAGAAGAGCCCTGCTGGATCAGGCCAAAGGCCCATCTAGTCCAGCTTCCTGTATCTCACAGTGGCCCACCAAATGCCCCAGGGAGCACACAAGACAACAGACACAACCTGCATCCTGGTGCCCTCCCCTGCATCTGGCAGTCAGAATGACAGTCCCACATCCCTTTTCCATTTCCACTATACCCTTTTTGAGAGGTGGTGACCAGAACTGTTACAGAGCATCACCTCCCAGAAGTGTTACAGAACATCACCTGTAAACAAACAAATGATTGGGTGGAAGGCCTGATTTCTGGGTGCTTCAAACCTATGCTACCTTTTATTTATAATGATTTTGACAATCAGGGCAGAGTATTTCAAAGCATATGCAAGTTTCTCCCTTCAGGGCAAAGATTTTTTTTTTTAAGGATAAAACAGCAACATACTCCTGAATGGATGTCTTCCTTCTGTTATGGGACTATGTCCTCACAGATCTAAAAACTGTGGGATGGTGCTCTCCTATACCTTTCATTCTCAATTTGCATGCCAAGGCATTGTGCTGCCTGAAGGGTGACTTGTAATGAGATGTCAGGTAGTTATTAGAATGAGGAGAAAGATGCTTGGACTATATATGGGGATGAATAGCTTGCCCCTGTGAAATTTGGATCAACACAGATCCCTAAAGACTCACCAAAGGCAAAATGCTGCTAGCTGTCTTTAGGGTCGCTGTCTCATTAAAAGGTGCTGCATTACATGCATTTGCATTCATTTTATTGATAGCACATGCACATCCACCACACTACTTCTGAAATTTAAATTTCCCAGGTAAGTCTTGGTCAGCTGGCATTCCTAGACTTGTGCCATTCCAATAAGTACAAGCATGATTACTTCTCCCTAATTCTTATGCCCTTGATTCTGTTCAAAGAGTTCAGCAGATACAGTAAGCTAGTGGCTAGCAAACCATGTCCCTTAATGGAGTAGAGTGGGCTGAAGCCCTTTGGAGATCCCTTGAAGGCTGGGAATGACTACTCCTTAGCATGACCCTGCTTTGTGTAGAATTGGGGAGCAAGAAACCCTTGCTACTGCCACTGCTGTTGACACTATGGTCCATGATCCACTGAAAAAAGAATGCTGCCACTTGCACAAGGGCTTTCTTAACTATATGGAACACTTGACAATATCTTTTTAAAAAATTTTTTTTTTATTTTCCAAAAACAGCTACAAACAAAAGCACACAACACGTAACACACAACACAAAAACCATCACTACACAAAAAAAAAGGGTGCAGGAAATCATACATCACCATCACATATTACTAAAACTAATAAATCATTACATTTCTTAATCAATTTCCTCTTCTAAATTTACCTCTCAATATCATTTTTCATCCATGATTCGAACATTTGACAATATCTGACCACAGAACTGAGTTAAATGAACTATTGGCATGACATGAAGTGAGAAATTTTTTCCTGTCCAATATGTGACCAATCAATTAACTGGCTGGCTCCCCATTCATACTTTATCCAGCTTGTTTGAATTCACCCTCGCTCTTCTGAAGCTGTCTACGCTTCAAACATAATACTGCAGTGCACCTGCTTCCACAGCTTGTAACACAACCTGTTCTGGCTTGCATGTTTATGACCATTTAGTTTTCCTAATACAGGGGTGCCCAAACCCCAGCCCTGGGGCCACTTGCGGCCCTCGAGGACTCCCAATCTGGCCCACTGAGAGCCCCCAGTCTCCAATGAGCTCTGGTCCTCCAGAGACTTGCTGGAGCCCATGTTGGCCTGATGCAACTGCTCTCAGCATGATGGCCAACTGTTTGACCTTTCCTGTGAGCTGTGGGACAAGGGCTCCCTCCACTGCTTGCTGTTTCACATCTGTGATGCAGCAGTGGCAGCAAAGGAAAGGCTGGCCTTGTTTTGTGCAGAGCCTTTTATAGGCCTTGAGCTATTGCAAGACCTTCATTCATTCATATGAGTTCCATCTCTAATGTATTCATTTACATAAATTTATTCAAATTTGAAATGTAAATTAACTCTTTTTTCCCCAGCCCCTGACACAGTGTCAGAGAGATGATGTGGCCCTCCTGCCAAAAAGTTTGGACAACCCTATCCTAATACACTGAAGGGGGTGGGTGTTGTGAATAACTTGCATTTCTTCATCACATGTTTACAGTATTTTCTTAGCCCTTTCATAAATTTAAATATTTTTTTCAAATCAATTTGTTGTTTTTGGAATAGCAGCACCTGTGTTGCAGAGATACATAGCCACAAAAGTCACTGTCATCCCTTCTAAAAGCCCTTGTAAATTTCTACTCTCAGTCAGACTTCTCATTCCTCTATAACCTTCCATGGGAGATACTGTATGGTTTGTTCAGTTTAAATGAATCAAAGACAAAAAAAATTAAAATACTCTTTTGTTTTTTATGAGTATGAACTCATACTCAAATATGAACTCTTTTGATAAATGCTATATCAGAGTTGAATGTGTTCACTTTATATTTTTATGTATCTATTTTAGGCTGCAATCCTAACCACACTTTCCTGAGAGTAAGCCCCATTGAACAAAATAGGACTTACTTCTGAGTAGACCTGGTTAGGATTATGCCCTTAGTTGTATCCTCCAATGGCTTTTAATCAAAGCTAAACAATAGTGCATATGTACATTCCAAATAAATGATGTGTATAGTCTACCATCCTTTTATAAAAAGCACATTCAACCTGAACATGCTTGTTTTGTTAGGTAAACTTAACTTGCTTTGAAAAATGGATGCGACTCAAGGAAGGGGAAAAATGCATTATCCTTTTAAATTCCCATAATATTACAATGGAAAAAACCTCATCCTATTTAGCAGTTACTGTACAGCTGTTAACAGACTTTTTTAGCCCTCTGTGATGGGAAAGGGACCCTAGTTGTCAATCTGTTGTGTTTAGAATTCAATAGTAATGAGTAATTCCAACTTGGAAGGAAAATAACCTTACTGATTTTATTTCAAATTTGTAATTGTTTAGTGAATTAGAAGGAAAGGATGCAAACTCCCTTTCAGTATTCAAAATGCTTCTCTGTGGGTGAGAGTCATGAAGCTCTCTGCTGTTATTTCTACCGGGGATCTTCTTTGTGGCTGTCCCTCAGTTTAAAAAACAAAACAACTGCAGATCAGCACTGCCATCCCTGGTTGAGGTGGCTGTTGAATGTCATCCTTTTCAGCAGGAGGATGAACCGCAATCTATGTAGTTGTTCCTTTGGGAAAACTTTTATTCTCTGAACTGCATGAACTCTGAACTTTTATTCCCTTACCTGTATGAAGAAGGCATCTGGGCGATTTCATGCACAGTGCCATTAGCCACCTTGATGCAGAGCAGTAGGTGATGCTTATGAGTACAAGAATATTCCATTTCCCTGTTGAATTTGGAATATAACCATCAACTGAGAAATGAATAGCCTACTGTAAAAGCTGAAAAATCTATGAAGCTGCTGTACTAGCAAATGTAGAGTTCAGATAGAGATGCAGAGGATGTTGTGTCAGTGCTACCGAATGACCCTGTGCTATTGTGCTCCCTTTGGGTAACTGTCTACCAGACTCATTACAGGCCATTTTGTCCCAGCATCTCAGAACTGCTCCCACTTTAGTCTTCCAGTTCATAATGCAGGCACAATGAAATTATAGTAAACAGATGGCAGAGTAGGAGAGACATCAACAGTCCTAAGATGCTAAGTTAATGCCCATTGCCCTGTGCACCACATTTATGCACATTTCAAGGAGGCCTATGGATCCTTATGCTCACCTTTTGTATTTCAAAACCTCTTAGAGCAGTGGTTTTCAAACTCTCTGGGAGAGTTTGAGCCGCTCTAAGTCCCTGTGGGGACAGGGTAAAGGCAGCAACGCGATTCCCAGGATTGCGTCGCTCAGGGGGCTGCAAGGGCTAGGCTGTACTTACCAGAGCCTCTTGCAGCCTCCTGGGGGTGCGGGGAGCCCTGCGCGACAGACTGCAGGGCTCCCCAAAGCTTAAGAAAGTGGAGTGATCACGCCCCGCCTTTGCAAAACCAGAAGTGGAGCACGATCCTGGGGATCGTGTCACTACCTCCTCCCAGCCCCTCCCCCTTAAGGGGGCAGAGGCCAGGACTCTCAGGCTGGGGCGTCGCGACACCCCAGTTTGAAAAGCCCTGTCCTAGAGAGTTGAGGTTTCTACAAGTCTCAAATGAGTAGCAGTTCTTTTCTGCTATTTTATCAATTTGCTAAGATATGAGAAAACCGGCACGTATATTTTGGAAGGAATCTTGCGAATAAATTAGACTTCAGTTTGAACACAAAAATCATTGTATTATTATAGAGTACTTAAAAAAAAAAATTAAAGGATGCTGAATCTATCTTCTGGTTTAAAAAAAAAGTTTCCAAAGGCTAAACAGGGTTAATTTGTAGAATGGCTGTGAAATTTATCATCAGAAATAAATTGTATAAACAATGTTCTTAATTTCGGATTGTTTGATGGAGCAAATTCAACACTACTATGCTGGATCACACAGAGCTACCTCTGTATACACAAGCTTCCATGACCATCCCCCTTAAAAATTATTATTGGTGAGTGATAATTTATCAAACTGATTTTAATTCTTAAGATCACAATCTAAAACCAGAGAGAAAACAAGGTGAGAAGTGAGAAAGGCAAAATAAAGGGATACAGGTGGAGCCTATTTATGTGCTTAAGTTCCATTCCGTAACTCATCGCAATTAAGAAAAAACTTGTTGTGCTAAATTCCATAGAGTTAAGCAAATATGCTGCAGCCTGATACTTGGGACTGGAAGGAAACTAAGACAGCTGTTATCAATCCCTTCCCCTCCCCCTCCTCCGCTCTGTACTCAGCCCTCCCCTTTGCCAGCTGTCTTTCACAGGTGGGATGCTGAGCTTTTAAGAGTCTAGTCCTATGCGTTTCTACTCAGAAGTAAGCCCATGGTAGTCAGTGCCGCTTACTCCCAGGAAAGTATGGATCGGATTGTAGCCTGAGAGCCTAGTCCTATGCTTGCCTACTCAGAAGTCCCATTCTAGTCAATGGGGCTTACTCCCAGGAAAGTGTGGATCAGATTGTAGCCTAAATCTCATGCTTTAGCTTGCTGGGAAGACTTGCTTGCTGGGCTGCTTTGTTTCCATCGGCTGGAGCACGGAGAACCTGCATCATCTCAGTCTGAAGCGGGAGGGGGGGTTGGGAAACACTCCCTGGGTTTTTTAAAGCAATTCCCTCTGTTGCTACTGCACCTGCCCTTGTGTGTGTGTGTGTGTGTGAGAGAGAGAGAGAGAGAGAGAGAGAGAGAGAGAGAGAGGGCTACACCTTGCTCCACCTTGCTCTGGCTACAGAGGTTCCCCCCCCTTCCCCTCTTCAGCCTCGGCTGGCTCAGGGGCTCCAGGAGTCTTACTGTTCCTTCAAAAGGGGATCCTCTTCCATGGCTCCAGGGCTATTTCCCTGCCTGTGCAGTGTTTTGGACTGCCTGGAAACGGGTTGGCAGGGAAAAGGAGGCAAAGGTGTGTGCGACTTTTAGTTCCCCCCACCCCATTCGCTTTGAGACAAATCTGTGAATAAATAGGTTGCACCTGTATTACCAAGAAATATGGTCAAGAAGGATCAATCTAGACCAGGGGTGCCCAAAATTTTTGGAAGGAGGGCCACATCATCTCTCAGTGTTTGGGGTGGGAGGGGGGGGGAAATTAATTTGCATTTAAAATTTGAATAAATTTATAAATTAATATACTAGAGGTGGAACTTATATGAATGAAGGTCTTGCAATAGCTCAAGGCCTATAAAAGGCCTTGCACAAAACAAGGCGGTTCTTTCCTTTGCTACCACATCACAGACATGAAATAGCAAACAGTGGAGGAAACCCTCATCCCACACTCATGCGAGATGTCAAACAGTCGCCCTCACGCTGAGAGCAGTTGTGTCGGGCCAGTGCAGGCTCCAGCAAGTTTCTGGAGGGACAGAGCTCATTAGAGACTGGGGTCTCCCTGAGGGCCGCATTGGGAGTCCTCGAGGGCCACACGTGGCCCCAGGGCCGGGGTTTGGGCACCCCTGATCTAGACCATGTTAACATTTCAAAATTATGGGCAGGACTGTGTGCAAAGTTTGTAACATGGAACAATTACTTATACAGGTTTTTAATATTTGTATATTGGAAGAAATATTGGCTGAAGCCTCCCTTGTATCATGACTACATACATGGTCATTACATGTAACAATCTACAGAGAGGTTTCTAACTAATTCTGTTTTGTACAGAGCATACCAGTACTTTGTAATCTGGATCTGTAATAAGACATGAAGAAATATTTTTAATAATAATCATAATAAAAAGGTACAGCTATCTCTCCAAACAGACAAAAGCAAAGCATAACAACTGAACCCTATCCCCTACCATGCAGTGCTGCCAATGGTGCATGTGCTGTATGCTATGGTGGACAGTGACCAGACGGCCTGGGAGGGGTAAGTAAAAACATTTCTTACTTATCTCCCAGTAGACTGCCTGGTTGCCAATGGTTGCTATTTAGCTGGCATATGTCTGGGGAGATGGAGGGGGCATGTCAGGTGGAGAAAACAGGGATAGCATCCTGGCATGTGCTGCCACTGCTGCCAGAATTCACCCCCTCCAGCCCTTGAAATGCCCTCTGCCAACCTCCGCCTGCCCTCAAACCGCCCCCGCTGTTTACCTGCACTGATGCAGTGTCTAGCAACCACTGCCATGTGCATGGGAGCCTCCAGCTGTTTGCCCAGGCGGCCCCTAAGTGTACCGCAGTGGCATGCCTTTTACAATGCTGCAGCAGCACTTACGGCAGCAGACTGGGAGTTCCGCCACCATGTAACCCATAGGATTGGGCTGTAAATTATCCTACCATTCAAGGATATTCATTGTAATGGATTATAGAATATTCGTAACCAATCTAGAGGAAATGATACTATATAAAAATCAGCATAAGCTTAGTAACCTGCAGGGAATTGTCACTCAAGCTCTTCCAGAATTTCTATAACCACAATGAACAAGATACTTTCAAACCTTCTCACCTAACCTATTATATTTCTTAGCATACACACAATAATGTACGTCTGTATGTATTTAACATATTTATATACCTTCTATGTTCTTACACAGAACACAAGGAGGTTTACATAGGCATCCTATTCATGAGAGCCAGGATGGTGTACTGGTTCTGGAGTTGGACCAGGTCCAAATCCCTGCTCAGCCGTGAGGCTTCCTGGGAGACCTTGGGCCTATTTCTCAGCCTTGCCTACCTCATAGGTTGTTATGAGGACCAAAGGAGGGAAGGAACTATGTACACCATCCTGAACTACTTGGAGGAAGGGCAGTATAAAAATGTGAAAAATAAAATAATTTTCTTGGTAGGTTACAAAATTAATAAATTCTCAAGCCACAGACATCAGTGTGGCATGCAATTCACTCACCATCACTCGTACATAGAACTTGAAGATGCCCTTTGATTTCTACTTATTTCTTAAAAGTTACTAGCTCCCTAGTAGCCCTGAAATTGAGACAAACATTCTTTAAAAATAACAAAAGTTTTAAAACAAAAACAAATAAGGCACGGTTTGTTTTGTTCTAACATTGACAATTTGGTAAAATCCATTTTTCCTTTTTTTGTATTTGATAAAGGATTTCTGATATTGGAGTTAAGTTATATTCTGTTAGCATGCCAACTCTCACAAACAAGGAAATTACTTTAGTCTTTTCTATATTGGTGAGAAAAAAAAATCCCTGAAAGTAGAAACTTAGGAAGCAGGCTGCTAGCTTCCTACTTTGAGGGAGGATTATGGAATTCTTAAAACATAGGGAAGCATTCCAAAATACTATTTTCACCCATAATCTAAAGTGATAGAGTCCATTCCACCATGATTCTTCTATCTTAATTATACCATGTGTATAGTTCAGGCCTAATACAGTAATTGGGGGAAACATCCTATGGAAAATGTTCATGCCTTGAAAAGACATCTCTGCACCTACCATCCTGTAATACTGAAAGGAACATAACAGTGTAAATTGTTCACAATGAAATGTAATCTATTTTTAAGGAAATGTCATCAGCTTTTCAGTACATGCAATGCTGGCAAGCATTATACACTAAAGATGGCTTATTGCCAGTTAAACACAGCCTGATATATGCCTTGTCCTAAGGCAGAATTTAAAGGAATATTCTCAATGTTTGGAATGCTGTGAAACTACTAAGAGGTCATGATTTTTCATACAGAAACTGCAGGATAGCATAGAAACATGTTTTTATATTATATCCCCCATCTCATATTTTGCAATACTTTAGCTTTCCAAATAGAATGCTTCCAATGCATGTTTCCAATGTAAATCTGAAGAACTGTATGCATATTTAAGTGTATAGTCGATAGAATTTATTTTTGGGTAGGGATGCTTCAGATTGCATTGTGCGTCAGTATATTGCAGCACTGCAGCTTAAGTAGTTGTGGGTCATACTGAATGGTTACTCATGATGTACAGTGAGAATTGCTCTTTTCATTGGATCCACAGACAGCTTTGTGATGCACGTAAGTACCACTAGTGAAACCATAAAGTCTAGAATGCTTTTAAGAGTACTCCTACTAACAAACAGCAAGACTGCATTATACCTTTCCTGGCTTATAAAGCCCAGGATGCCACCGTAATGAAACATTTAAAATAGCCAATTAAAAATAGTTGATATGCCTGACTTCAAAGACTGTGGCATTCCTTGCTATTTAGCACACAAATGGTTTTCATTAAGACGATCTCTTGCACAGCATTTCTGTTTCCATCTTTGTTTACAGTTCTAAGAGTTATCGCTTAAACTTTCAGTATCGTAGACATATATACATAGTTGTTGGCCTGAGCATTTTCTAATTTATCTCAATGTATGTCTTGCTAGTCTTCATTTAGGTTGTTACTTTCACCTTTTTGTTTGTTGACAGGAAAAGGAGATAAGAGAGGAAAGCTTAGCTGGAGGTCTGGACTGACAGAGACACTCTCAGCAGGCTGTGTATAAAACTAATACTGTAGTCTTCTCAAGCATTCCCATCTGCATTCTCAAGAGGATTGTTTTTACTTGACAAACAACAGAAGTCTACAGGGACTTCCTGCCCAAACTATAAAGGGCAGCAAACCAGTTTTAAATTGACTCTCTTCCAGCCTGGAATTATGTACTTGTTATTCTGCCTTTTCATTTTCCTATAAATTGAAGGAGACTAAGTGCTTGTTACAGAAACTTTCAAAACTGCACAGAAAAGCAAAATGAATCTTATTCCAATACTATGAGAATTTAAAACAAATGATAGGAATTAACAGATTCTCATGGTAAAAAGTGCATTTTGAATGTATGCTGCTTTTAATTTGGAGCAGCACAAAAGAGAATGAGAATGGATACAAAATATTGCAAAATGCATTTGATGACTCAAAATGTTATACATAACCTGAAAACACAGTATATTAAAAGAAATATTTTGCTCTTTACGATAAATAATATGTGGCAGCTGAATAGTTTTCCACACTGTGAAAGGATTTATCTGTGACTACAGTTACAAATGTGGTCAAAGATCCATGGTAAAACAATTTTCCCCTTGAAAGTAGACACGCCACATAACTACTGAAGTAGGAACACTTGCATTTAAGATTAATTAGGCCCAGAGACTAATTCAATTAGAATATGAATTATATTCTGACTTCTAACATATTAAAACCTGTTGAGAACATAGCAGTGTTCACTGGATTACTTCAGATGCAAGTAATTTGCTATATAACGTATGCATGCTAGAAAACCAATTGAAACAATGTAGAGGGAAGGGCCATGGAGAACGACAGAGAAAGGTTCTCTCAGCTTTCTCACTAACAGGCAGCCCAATCCTGAGCTTCCCGGGGTGCACGGCTGCAGCAGCACCGAGAACGGCTGCTGCCGCATCCTGCGTGCCTCAGCCTGCCGTGGGCAGCGCCTTGGGAGAAGGGAACTTTCATCCCCTTCTCCCAGGTAAGGGAAGCAGCCCCGCAATGGGGCTACTCACTTTACTGGCGACCAGAAGGTCGACAGTAAAGTAAAGGCGTTCGTGTAGGGAACGAACGGACGGAATCCTACACGAACGGACAGCATCCAGTGGAGCTGAGCTCCACTGGACCCACAGCATAGAGCCACAGCATAGAAAGTGTGGAACGGAGCACTTAAGTGAGTTTTGAACCTGTGGGCAGTGCCTGTCTTATACAGCTCCTAGCAATATTAAGCACTGTAGAAGTGACCATCACCATCTTACATCCCAATCCTACCCCTTCCATTATCAAATTATGTTACCACACTGACTTGAGTGAGCACTGCATCTAATGGTGGGTGGGGGCCACGGCGGGCAATCAGGAGGACTACCAGAGGAAAGAAAAATATTTTCCACTTACCTATATGTAGGTCTATGGGTTTCCTTGGACCTACACCAATTATATAGCTGGTGTAAGTCTAAGGAGAGAAAAGAAGTGACAACCTGAGTTTGCCTATTAGGAAAAAATAATCTGAAATAGGTTAAAACTGTCCATCACTTTGTGACATTTGAGCTGGTTCTAATAAAGATTGAACTCCTCTTGCACCATTCTTTTTCCTCCTCTGTTCCACTGTAAGACTTTGAAATCAGTGCCAATGAAGGAAGACCAGATGGTCAAGCAGACAGGGTGTTTGCGGATTGCTTGTCTTTATTGTCTAGAGATCCACCAGTTGACCCCAGCCAGCTCACCTGCTGACCTCTGGCATGTACCAGCTGACCTCTGACCAGGTCAGAGGACAGGTGGAGATGCCCAGGTAGTCATAAACCATCCAACTGGATGGACCTATGACCTCATCAAACTTAGCTTACCTAAGGTTAAGGTCATGCCCAAGAATACTGGCATGTGTTCTTATTTGGCAGTCTTGGAATGAAACTGTACATGGCCAATTCCACCGATTTCATTAGGAATCAGAGATATAATGGCATCTCAAAATCTAAAGCATTGAGTAAGCACCAGGCATCAGATATGTTAAAGGAATTATTTTACTTTAGTTTGCCTGTTTAGCCTTTTGCTAAGCACTGCACTAGGCACTATTAACACTCAAGCCAATTTTCCAAGCCTGCTTGTTTTTTTCCCCCTCCCTTTCGTCCTTGCATTTATCATTCCCTTTGTTTTAATACACTCTTTTTCTGGTCTAACTTTTTGCCTGCCTATTGAACTCAGCTTAAACTTGCCCCAGTCCTCCTGGATGCTTGACTATTTGGATATACTTTTGGAAATTCTCTGTGTAACTTGGAGGGAAGTTTTCTAAGGACAATCTCTCTCTCCCTGGCTCTGTTCTTGTGATAGCCACTGAGCCTTTTCCCTAGCCTAGGGGCAGATCTGGAGGGAGACACCAGCATTAAAGCTCCCACCAACCCTAATTATCACAAAAATATTAATCTATAATTGGCTTTTCAGATTAAAAAAACTGTTTTAGGCAGCTGTACCATATAAAAATATGAACTTAAATTCAAATTGAGAATGTTGTTTAACTTAGGGCACAATCCTATCCTATTCCTACGCTAGTCCACTGTCATTCAAGCAAACATGGCCCTCCTCTGTAGCGGATTGACAAAAGCAAGCCACATGAGCATGCCAGGGAGGTGAATGGAAACAGGGATGGTCATGCCAGGAAGTAACATGAAATAGTTGCGTGGCATGATAACCTTGGAGGAGTGCCAAATGGACAAGCCCCCATCTGTTCACCACCCTCTCCAGCCTACCAGTCCACTGAGGGCTCCAGTTCTCTGACTTTCTGACAGCAAGTCAAAAAGATCACACCATAGCCAGTGCTGCTAGAGGAAGAAAGGGGGGGGGGAGAAAGCTCCCATGGCTCCATTTCACTTAACCCCACCTACTTGGAGCTTATAAAGCACCGGGTAGGCAGGGAAAGGTGGTTTGGAGGCTGATGCCTTCCATTTTTCTCCTTCCCTTTATGTGCTGAGCATTCCATACTCCTGTTCATTATACAAAGAGAAGTTGCATGGAGCAGGGAGCACTGTTCTTGTTGTAAGTCAAGGGAAGGGGAATGGGGGCATGTTCATTTGCTTGCTGTCCCCACATCCATGGGGTGAACATGGGCAGAGGAAACATTTGGGGTGAGATTCAGGTAGCACAGGTGCATACACCACTTCCCTGAATGGAAGTGACCAATCCTGTCAACTTTCAGCATTTTCCTGTATCTCCCCCCCCCCTTCATTTCTGGTTTCCTGCCCTCTGTAGTCTTCTCCTCTGTTCTCTGCATGTGTATGCTTGTGAAGAATCTGAATAATTCCAAGGTTTAATAGCGCTGCCCAAGAATGCCTGAACCAAAAATGGTCCAAGTTCCTAGGCACACCCAAGCTTTCAGGCATACTTAAATTAGTATTTCAATCTTGGCCTTAGGTTGGGGTCCAAAAACTTGTTCAACTGTTTCATGAGTGGGCTTTCAAACAACACCACTGCCATGTGGCAGGTACAGTGTATAAAATCCTAATTTAAATGAGCCCGTAAAAGCCCTTGGACATGCCTGAAGTAGGACTTGTTCTTATCATCTCTAGGTAAGAGATTGTTTTTAAATGCTTTATTAATGTTTCAGTCACATAATTTTTTCAGGCAGTGATATGCATCATCTATTGCAATGTTTGTGCCTTGTGCCATTCATAATGTATGGCACTTAGTTGGCAATAGTGGAGATTCTGAGTATAATAACTACTGCCACCAAGAACATAAATGCTTAAGTTACATTCAATAAAGCAAAACTAAGATCTCATTTATAATTCCACATGGATAAAGAATAATTATATAATCTCTGGAAAAGTATAAATGATTTGTTAGTCTGGTGGCTGACTAGTTCTATGAAATAGATGTAAACAGAATCAGGAGTCCTAGTTTCAGGCAGAAATTGACAGATCCATCCTTTCTCTTAAAAAGATTAATAATGTAGTTCAAACAGGTGTACATGAAATGGTATGTGCTAAACTTAAGCACTGCATTTTCCTTACAAATTGTAAGTGACAGGATTTGTGCAATTTTTCTTAAAGCTCCAAAATGTTGTTGATGTAACTGCAATGTTTTAGAAAGTTCTCAGATATGACCTAATATGCCTTTAGTCCTTTGGCAGTGCAAGTTTAGTATTGCTAACAAGTTGTGTAATTGTATACAACTGTAAGAAATGAAGGGAACATAGCATTGATCTTCAACGGAGAATAACTGCTTTGTATTTAAATGGAAGAAGAGATCAGACAGTACTACTAACCTAGATGAATTAATAGCCTCATTCTGTATAAAGCAGCTTCATTTGTTTCTATATAAATAACTTACTGTTAGTTGTCCCAGCTGTATCTGCAAATTACATAATACATGACAGACGTATCTTTCTTGAACTTATGAAGGCAACTTCACAGGCCCAATAAATTATGATTATACAAAATTACAATGATTAAGCTTTGAATACATTTTTGAAAAGAAGGTTATGAAATGCAAGATTTTCAGAGAGAAAAGTGCAATCACTAATCAGCTCCAGACTTCTATCAGTAGAGATGTTTTAAAATGGTGTTATTTATTTTACTTAGAAGTTAGTCCATTGTGTTCAGTAAGACTTGGCTGTAAACCACTCTTACTCGCTGAAACAAACACCTCTATCAGACAATTGGCATTTGGAAGGTCAGGAGAGGAAAAATGACCAGACAAGATCTTCTAGCACCCAGAGAGAGAAACGTAGAATTTAAAGATGACGGCATTTCAAGATGTTCATGAGAGTCATGTAAAATAAATAAATGAAAAATCCATGCAATTCACAGATGTGCAGAAACAAAACTGAGGCAGTTGCATATCCTTTTAGAGATGTGATTGCATTAGAATAATATATATGCATGAACTGAACAGAGGTGAAGTCAGGGTCTGTTCTTTACTCTGAAGAGCTTGAAGTCAAAAGTAGATGGGAAATAGAAGCTGCTTGGGAAGGTAGGGGAAGAAATAGAGATAGTTGCCCATGAATAGTGTTAGGAGACACAGAGAGCAATCCAAACCTGTGCTGGAGTAGGCAAGCCAGAAGGCTTGCGTTGCATCCAAGGCAGGTTTGTGCGCAGCAGCGGCTCAGCCAGAGGCAAGGGAAAACTCTTCCCCTTACCCCTGGGTAAGGGCTGCTGGTCCCATTCGGTCTCCTTGGACCTGCGCCACCTCTGGAGGTAGTGCAGGTTTGAGGAGAGAGGAGCGGGGACAGGGGTTGAGATCTGGCATAACTGCTGGGTTCCAGCCCCGCCTCCCCACATACCCGCCTCCGGGGCCGCCCATCGCCCACCCTCCCCCCGCCCAGAAACACCTCCTCCCCGCACCCCCACATCTGCCTTTGCTGCTTGTTCCAGCGCGAGCACGCCGACACAAGCAGCTGTGGGGAAACCACGGTGGAGGCTTATGCCAGCCTCTGCAGGCCAGCACTTCTTGGAGCGACGGCCTGGCTTTCCTGCAAAGAGGCGCAAATGTGCTTTACGGCACGTTTGTTACCCTCTTATGCCGGCCTGAGGGAGTTGGGCCAGCATAAGGCGCTGTTTGGATTGTGCCCACAGTTAGTCATCATAATCATAATTATTTCTTATTAGGAATTAGGATTTGCTAAACAGCTAGCTTTAGGAGGAGGAAGTTTAATGATGAGAGATGGGGGTCCTTTCAGCTGTAAAAAATGCTGTTGGGCATCTAGACTGAAGGTAGAAGAGATGTTAGGACCGCATAGAATTCAGAGAAAGGAAAAGAGAAAATTAATCAAATGGTTCTCAAAGAACTCAGGGAGTGAAGAAAGTTGTTACATTTGCTAGTTATTAATATCAAACACCTACAATAAAATTTATCATTTATTAAATCACAGAAGCTGTTACTGGTTACACATGCTGAAATGGTTACGAGAAAATGCCTTGGGATTATTTCAAAACTGTTGTTAATTTGGCATTCGTAGAAGGAAGACATTGTTTCTCACCCTTGCTTTTTGTGTTTTGTTTGTCCAAAAGTTGAGTAACAATGCATAAACAACTTTCTTAGAGCATACCAGACTTCTTATCTAATCCCTAACAATGTAAGTATGAGATATGCTTGAGTATTTGAAGGTTCAGGAAGGTGACTAAATTCTTTAAGCTTTTGTCTAAACTACTCTCATCTCTGAATAAAATTTCCACTGTTGTTAAATGCTGGTGCGGTTCCCCCAGAGGTGACAATGGAGGGAAGCAGCTACAAAGCCAAGTCTACAGGGCAAAACTAGACGTGACTTTAAACATGCTGGGAGTGGGGGTATTTGATCTAGATCAGAATTCATGGCAAAGGGTTAAATCTCCCTTCCGCCCAAGCTTTAAGCCACATCCCAGTAGTTTCTATTTACAAATGAAACAAAACAAAATCACCTCACATATGAAAGGTCACAGTTAAAAGTCATGTTAAAAATGCCATCTAGTTTGACTACAAGATAGCCACTCTACTTTCCATGACTCTTAAATAATGAGCAGTGGAAAGCAGTGGAGAATGCAAACACTTCAACATTTCAGGAATGAAACAGGGTCACTGGTGCACTGGTACTGCTTATTCTCACACTGCTTCATTGCCTACTATACACTGTAATTATACTGAAATATTTGGCCTCCATGTGCTTTGGAAGCAGGGTCTGCTAACCCTGTTTGACAGCTGATCATAATGGTTTCCTGTTTTAATCCCAAAGAATATTTAATAGAAAATTTCATCTTCAAGGGATCTGATTATACTGATAGAATAGCTGCCATTCAAAGACATTAATACAATCATAGGCACGAAGTAAATCTGGTTGTGTTAAATGAAGCTTATTCCCAGGAAAGTGTTATAGCAGCCCAAGCAATATTAACTATCTGAATAACTACAGGGGAGGGGGATTGACAGGAAGCAATGAACAGGAAGCAATGAACTGGTATTTTGTGTCAGTGTCTGCATCTGAATGGATCTGGACAAGACGCGAATCAAGATGTCTCCTCTTCCCTTCAGATATTTAATGTCTCAGAATTAAAGGAAATATGAAGAATGCTAAGTTCAGGTGTGTGCATATTAAGATTTGCAAAAGGCACCCCAACATTGCTCCCACAGGGAAAATAGTAACAACACAGAGAGAAGGAGAAAGGATAAATAGGAGTAGTTGGGGCAAATGGAGAATGTGCCTTTGTACTAGTTCTTTGCTTACAGCTTCAGTTAGCAACAAGTTTTTGCTAAATGGCCAATCCCCTTCCCCTCCACAAGCCACTGCAACTGCTCTCTTCACATGCCCATCTTATCTCCATATGGGCTACTGGGAAATCAGATGGCTACCACTAGGGAACAGATTTGTGTCCTGTGGCTCATCTCTAGCTTATAGTAAGCACCCCCATTTTGTCTTATCTGCTGGAAATTCAAAAAAGCCCATTACAGAAAAAGCATCTGAAGTTTAAAATGCTTAAACTGTCCAGACTTATGAACATATTTACAAAGAAGCAAACAGCGAAAGGACATAAACTTTCTCTTTCTTCTGTCATGCAGCTTGAAAATTATATCCAGGATAACATGAAAAAAGAAATAGTGGAGATCCAACAGAATGCAGTTCAGAACCAGACGGCAGTCATGATCGAAATAGGCATAAACCTATTAAATCAAACAGCAGAACAGACTCGCAAATTAACTGATGTCGAAGCACATGTAAGTAGCAGCAGTACAAGATGAAATCATTCTGCATTCAAGAGAGCCACATGCTTTTTATTTTTTGTGTTGACAGAATTTTGCTCTGAAAAAGCTTGATGCTACAGTTGTTAGAGTCACAACCAGTTTATAAAAGGAGCAGTTTATGTTGTAGAATGGAAATCTCTATTACAGGTGTGCCCCAGTATTTGTAGGGGTTCCATTCCTGAACCCCCCTACGGTTAAATGAAACCATGGATATGAGCGAATGCCATCCCCTCCACCCTTCATAGCTCAGGGGAACTCCACTCCCCTCACCTCCAGAGAGTCGCCTGAGCCCAGCAGAGACCACACACATCCATCTGAGCCTTAGAATGAAAAACAGATGACTTCCACTTTCTATGTGAAACCGGAAGTGACATTTTTAATGCCTTATAAGGCATTTGGAGGCTTGGGAAAGCCTCTGGAAAAAGTAAGGGGGCACATGTGGGAGATGTGCTTGGGGGGCCCTGCAGACCCAATCCTTAGATAAGTGAATCTGTAGATCTGGGGATCCACGGATACAGGGGCCCCCTATGTTACTATCATTAAGAATATTTATATCAAGCTTTTCAACCAAAAAAAGTTCACGAAGCAGTTCACACAGCGGAACAAATACGTAAGTGGTACTCTGGGCTCCAAAAGGGCTCAAGAGAGCAGGGATGTGTAGTCAGGAAAGGCAGAGTCCCCCCTGTCCTGCCATACTCCAGTGAAAATAGCCTCATGTGCCTGTTACTATACAGGGAGAGACTAGAATTTGCAGCAGTTAGAGCTTAGCCTCTGTTGTATTTGCGCAGGTGCTGTAGCTTCCAGGTTGCCCCCAGAATGCCTTGCAGTGCCACAACAAACACCTCCCCAGGCATTCATTTCACTGCATGTCTCTGCAAGAGGGACACCAGCAAAAGTGACATCCCTGGAAAAAATGCCATGTTAGTGTGAAGAGGGACAGTTGCTCTCACATTTTGCATTACAAGAGAAGCACCCCTTGAAAAGGTGCCTCTTTGTTCAGTTGACAGGAATCTGATGCTTCAAAATGAGTTTGTGATGACATGGTAATTTATTCAGTCAGAAAAGGCTGTAGTCTAGAAATTGAATGGCTAGTTATGAATGCTCAGTGGGGTTTTTGAGCTGCACATATAACTCCTTTATATGAATTGACAGATCCACATGCTCAACATCCCTGAGCATATGTTATGTCCCCATGTGGGTTTGCTGCCCTGCTGGGGAGTTCCTAGGTATTTCCAAGTGGCTGATGTAACAGTCCTCAGAGAAGTGAAATGGGGCAGCCCTCACTAGTGTGGCCTGCTCAGCTCAGTGAAGTGGATGAAGAAAAATGCTGATACCGGAAGCACTCTTGAGTGGTTCTAGCCCAGCAGCAGCAGTATTCACACAAGCCTGGTACAGTTATCTCAGGGCAGAATGGGGATGTGGGAAGAAGAACTCAGCACTTTGCTTACCACCATGCTTGGTAATTCATGGGAAAAGTGGCAGCTTTCTGTGGGTTGGATGTACCTGGAGCTATGGCCCATCCCTATACTGCTATCAAATGTGCAGCTCAGGGAGTGGTGAGGAAGACCACAGTCTCTCTTCTTGCAAGACATTCCACACATTCCAAGGCAAACTGAGATTGTGAATCTTACAGGGTGCATCTGTTGGTCTGCAAAGCAAGCACTGTTCACAGTAATGTTTGGCCAAGGATGAAAAAAGGAAGGCAAATAAACCATTCAGGTTCCTCCTTTTCTTCCACTTCACAGATACTATTCTCTGAGCATACAGCTAGCCAATCCATAACCAAAGCCGAGTCAAATTTTCTTAGTTCTATGGTATTACATGACTCTATTTTCTCAAGCAAATAGCTTGAGCTTTCTCAAGCAAATTCACGTAAGTCTTCAAACATACTGCAAAAACCAGTTTCCCTGACAATTTAAAACAGGCTCAAATTCAGGCTTGACGAATATACTTCCAAAAGTGAAAAAGAAATTCCATCTGTGTGAATTTGCCGCCTACCAGGAAATGCCCTCACTCAGTCAAACTATATATGTTACCTTCAAGTATTCTGTATTTACACAGGCGTATGTACCAGATAATTGAAGGAATAAACTAAAGTGCACAGGTTGAAAGGTATGCCCCACAGTCTCTTGAGATATCACAGAAAACACTAGGCAGCAAGTCAAAGCTTGTGTTTTGAAGCAATGTGTCAAAGCTACCTTGCAATGGCCACAGGGAGAAAATAGGAGATGAATGCATTGGACTGGGACAACTGCCTGGGGTACTGGAAACATTGGTGGCCACAGTCCCAACACTGCTTGAATTGCAAGCAGCAAGGAATAACTGGTAGACAAGCAAGAAAATGCTGAGATGCTCACAGTGTCTAATAATGATACTAACACAGTAGCGGACAAAGAAGATGTACCTCAGTACATCACTTAGAAGTGTTTGCTCTGGAACATCTCTCATACTATTTATACCATGGGTTAATGTGCGAAGTACTTTACAATCTTTGCCTTTGCCTTCACAGCTCCCCATCAAGTAGGCTTCTATTATACTTGTTTTGAACTCAGAAGTGAAAATAAATATACATCCAAATCCAGGACCCATTTACCTCCTCTTCCCTGCAGCCCTCATTGCAGCATTCAAAGTGCTCTCAGAGAGGCCAAGTAATGCATCCTTATTTAAGACATTTTCTACAAAGAAACTAGGATAAGTGGTAACATTTCAATAGCTATGATTTAACTGGAGGAGAAATCAAAAGACTGAACTGAGTGGGAGCAAGGTTAGAGAATAACAGGAAGCTACAAAGGAAAATAGTCACATATTTTCAAGTTGATGCCTAAATCCCAAATCAATTGTGGTTCCTTAAGGGGAAAAGAGAAGTTCCCATATCCAAACTGGAGAGAAAAAGTCTTGTTATAGATCTCATGTCAAATACATCCAAATGTGTGGTTGTCATCAAGTAACCACAAACTATTACATTTACAGTGCAAACAATATAGTAGTTGTGAAATCATAAATTCATTTCAATCATTACATGCCTCATAGTAAGTGAAATATGTTCATGAAGAACTTGTTTATTTTTTTCAGACCTTTAAATGGGAGGGGGGGAACCCTTTCCTCAGGATATAGCTAATTTTTAAAAAGTTTTGTAAAATTTTTGAACTTTCCAAACATATGTGAGACTGAAAGTACTCGGCATTACCCAGAATTAGATTGTAGAATTCTGGAAAAGCTACTTGCAGATATATGGTTATATTTTTGAACGCTCTTTGATATAGAAATTTCCCTGTTTGTAGTAAGTTAGCACACAAGAAAGAGGGCTATGCTAAAATTTTCTCTGACGTATAGAACTCTCAAGTACTGTATTTTTTATTATATTTCATCCTGTAATGATAGGAAAATTCAGATCCCTATTTTGGAATAACACTAAATCCTATTACACATTTTCTAGCACTTTAAATCCTCAACATGCTCAGGACCAAAAGCATTAAACATGCACATTTATAAAAAGAAAGCAGAAGAGGAAATTGCAGGTTAGTTTGACCACTTAACCCACTATCCATTTTAATCAGTTATGATCCATTTGTAACAGTTTGTTGCTCCAGATGTATGCCTGAAAGATGCTTTTATAAGCAGTTTTTGCTTGGAAGCAGATGAACATTAAAGATTTGTACTAGGGACTATTTAAGGATTTAATTAACAACACAGGGGAATTGATGACATGAGTATGCTCTGAAACACATTAACTCTTTGCAACAATTTGGAAACACACAAATGTGATATCATGTCCTGAATGACTGTTCAGCATGAAGGATGTGAGTAATAAATTCTTCCTGCTAGCTCAAGCCAAATCTTGATGAATTAAAACACAATGAGGAGAGCAATATAAACTAAAGAACATGCTGCAGAATGAAATGCAAAGCAATGCGCCGTCCTGTTTCCTCATTCTTAACTACAGATGTCATTCTTGAGACTTAAAAGGAGCATACAAAAGCAGTATCATATTAGAACTGAAACCATGGAATGATTCAATTAAAAAACAAACAAAACAAAACACTACCACTACCCATAAATCCAGTAACATTTCTGCCTCTACAATCTCTGGTCACAAAAATGAAGGTAATTCCAATAAAACATGAAATTATTTTGTAAAGTGTAAGAGCAATGATTTAAACAGCAAAGCCATTTGATGTTGATGTTAAGTCTCTTATTGACAAATATTCATTCTACTATAAACTGTTAGCCCTTATAAGGTGACACAGAACATTTTGCGTTAAAAAAAAAAAGCCCACGCACACACACAATTGTTACAGACTAAGGGCAGAATCTTAGGGACTTGTGCCAGTCTCCAGGTGTCACAAAAGTGCCGTAAGGTACTTCTGTGCCACCTGGACAGTCAGCAGGCTGGTGCACAGAAGTGTGCCAGCCTCTGTTGCACCTGCCCAATGTAAGTTTGTGCAGCTGGTGGCTGCTGGCGCAGAGGTTTAGGGAGGGCAGGGTGGGGTGTTTCAGGTATGTTTGGGGCAGGGGGAGGGTGGGTGGGCAGGTGAAAGAAGCAGGTCCATCTGTTTAGATGATAGACAAAAACACATAACTAAATTTAGACTCAATTCCCTGTAGGAAGCAATTCCTTCCAGTCCTGGACTGGCAGAATCATATCTGTGAATATACTTGACCACATATAGTATTGTCTTTTGTACAACTGCAGACAGCTCAGCCACATCACACAGAGCATAAACTGATTGCATCAGCTGCACATACCTTTATGATGATGCAGTCATATGTATATGCCACCTGCATTTCTCAAATGTTCTGAAATGTTTTGTTTCCCCTGCACTGGAATTACACTCTGTTTTAGACTAGTACATTTAGATGCGAAAGCACATGTTCATGCATGTAAATTAAACTTGGTAGACACAGCAATATTTATTTCAATTTTTCATATGCTGATATTTTTTAGGATATTACTAACTTGTAAACTATTCTGAATTTTCAGATGTGACCGAAATGTTCTCTCTCAAAATGTAGGTTCTGAATCAGACAACAAGACTTGAACATCAACTTCTGGAACATTCTCTATCAACCAACAAACTAGAGAAGCAGATTTTAGATCAGACCAGTGAGATAGGTAAACTACAAGAAAAAAACAGGTAATAAACCTATTCAGAGACATACTGATGATCTCAATTGGTTTTTTTTCTTTTCTTCCAGAAGAAGATAATACAGATGCACAACTGTTAGCATTACCCACAGGAAGGCTTTAAAACACTAGCAGGACAACCAAAGACTAATTCTGTGACCTCTGTATTCACAGATCTGGCATCCATGGATTTAACACACCATGGATGCCAGCAGATTTAAATTTAAATACCCTTTAAAAAAAAAGAGAGAGAGGCAAAAATAGCATTTCTTACCTTTGTGTGGTGAAACCACATGGATTCCAAGCCTCTCGGCTAAAAACAGCAATAATGACCCACTTCTTGGTTGCGAGGAGGTTCCTGGCTCCTCCCAGTGTTGTCTCAGATTGCAACACGCCACTTTAATAGTTAGCAGGGGTTCCTTCTACTACTGACCCGTAGTGGCTACAACTAGGTGAGCTGGTCTACACTTTTGAACAGCATTTCTCAAACTGTGGGTTGGGACCCACTATGTGGGTCATGAGCCAATATCAGGTGGGTTGCATAGTACCTAGGTCAGCCACCATTGAAAATACAGAGCTGAAAATACACAATACAGAGCTGCTGGGCAGGATGGTCTCCCAGTGAGAGAGAGGCATGGTGCTTTGCCCTGAATAGGTGGGAAGATTGGACACTGCAAAAGGGGAAGGGCTGTATGGTTGGAGAAGGTTCCAAGTCTGTGTTCTCCTTTGATTTCCAAGCTGGAATGTTTGAACTATGAGCTATGCAAAAGAACAGTACAAGCGTGCTGTGTAATTGAACTTTTGGCTGATGGCAGCTTAGGTTTGAAGCCTAAATTGATAGTGTCACTTCTGAGCATGACATCACTTCCAGTGGGTCCTGACAGAATGTCATCTGTCAAAGCTGATAACTTGCTAAAACGTTGGTCCCAGTGCTAAAACATTTGAGAAACAGATACCGTATACTCATAGGGGTCCTCTGACTGCCATACACTATAAAGTTGCACAAACAAGGGATAGGACCATGCACCACCTGATAGGCAGAAACACCATTCTATTATGGTCCCCTGAAGACAGAGAATGCTGTCTCTCAGAGCATGTTTCTTTGAATTCTGAGTGCAGAAGCAGTGGCATTCCTATGCTAATGCTTGTATTGAGTTCACAGATAACATCTCCATTCCAAGAAAGGCATACTCATAAACCAGGTTGACTTTGCCTCTTACTTTATTCATACTGTTACATATTCTAAAGCAGTGGTTAACTGCTGTAAACATTTTAATTGTAGCCAAATTTATAAACCATTATCCAAGCATAACTGGTTCAATGGTCGCAATTCCAAAATCCATCTTATTTTCCTGCCACCTAAATACAGCAAAAATATTTGCTCACCACTCCTGATACAGCAGACCATATGACTGCCAGTTGAAATATGGCTACCCAGCTTCATGGGATGCAACAATATTTTTATCCCACCAAAGGTTCCTTTTCTATTAGCTGAGGGCCAGAAATGACCCCTGCTTGCTTCTGTAGTGGGTGTCCAACATCAAAGGACCTTGGGTCTCCTTTTATTTACCCAAAATGTTTGAGTGACAGCTGGCTAACAGTACTGTTAACATTTCTTGCTGAGCTGGGATCACCGTAGGCCAACTGGAAGAGTGAGAGGAATTGCGACCTCTGCTTGCTCCAAGAACCTTGTGTGTGACCTGCAGTTGGTCAGATCCACATGTAAGAGAAATCAATCTTAATATTTTATAAAGCAGACTTTAATTTGCTAAAAACGCATGTCCTTTACAGAAAATACATGATTAGGAGACCTGCTCTGCATAATAGGTGTCAATTCAGATATCAATATCTTGCTATGTCAGCAGACATATTATGCATAAAAGTAAGTGGTTTTTTAAAATGCAGAATCAGAGGGCTGTGTTTCCATAATCACTACAGTACAACGTGGGGATGAATTTAAAATTAGCAAAGTTGGATTTTTCAGTAGGAACCCTATGCTGAAAGAACTTTTCAGTTCTAGTAAACAGTAACATAGAGGGGAAAGGGCATGTTTTCACATTTGTCTTCACTCCCCTGCTATATTTGTGTATGCTCCCATAAGGTTTGTATTATCCAAACAAGATATTTTACCCAAGAGGAGCAAAGTAAATATGGGTTCAATATTACAATGTTATTCCGGAATAGCATTTAAATACACCAGAGTCATACCTACCCAAAAAGTAATACATATTTATAGAACAAAAACATTTTGTTTGCAACATGGTCTGTAAAATATTTTATTCACGTTAGTGGAAGAAAAATAAAATGAAGCTCAATCTTCTGACATAGCATAGTTGCTCTCTGTTACAGTAACAAGAAAACCAAGAGCAAATATCAAAACCCCATGAAAGTGTACTCTTCAGACCATCATTAAAACTCTGCAACTCTGCTTGTTGCGTTAAAGGCAGAGAATTTCACCCTGAGGACATGCTCAACAGTTCCAAATCTCTCTCATTCGGAGTGCATCAATTTATTTGAACGTGGCACCTCAGGGCTCTGCATATACTGTAATCCTGCAGGATCACAGCAATTGGTATATAGTGCCAAATTCATCCGAGAATCTAAGCTGTCATTTTTACAACAGGAACACTTTAGTCCTTGTGCTATGAAGATCTGAAAAATAGTGGGCAATGCCTGTTGAAGTCTCAGAAGCCAGCAGTGTGGTCAAATAGGATTTCATGATGTTCAGGGCCTTCATAAATCCTTCCCATGACTAGTGAAACTAATCCTAGTTAGTAAAGCAGGAAATGCTGCATGACTGTGCAGTCTAAAATAAATTTTGCTCAATCTGCATCGTTAATACAAATGACCCAGGGTTTGTATTTTTTGGGTGCAGATTTTTTTGTATTTTCTAGCATGAAGAGCACAGAGACTTGGAAATCTTCTTCCCTCTGCAACAGAAAACATGCCGTTATTCTGGAGAGCAGATCAGATAAATATCACATTATAACAGCCATAATGTAGCCTGGATCAGATGCTATGAGAGGGCAGAGGAGGGGCATGTGAAAATATGAAACTTTTACCAGCCTGGAATTTCTGCATAGCAAAGTATAATTCAAACAGATCCTACAAGCACAGTCCTCTAAGTGACTCAGGCTGCAATCCTATACACACTTGCCTGGAAGTAAGACCTATTGAACACAATAGGACTTACTTCTGAGTAGACATGCATAGACTCGTACTCTCAATTGCATTTTTTCCTCACATTTGTTCTATAGCAGGGATGCCCTAACCCAAGCTCATGGCCCTCAGGGACCCCCAATCTGGCCCTCAGGGAACCTCCAGTCTCCAATGAGCCTCTGGCCCTTCAGAGACTTGCTGGAGCCCATGCTGGCCCAACGTGACTATTCTCAGCGTGAGGGCCAGCTGTTTGAACTTCCGTGTGAGCTGTGGGCCATTGGTTCCCTCCGCCTCTTGCTGTTTCATGTCTGTGAAGCAGCAGTGGCAGCAAAGGAAAGGCCGGACTTGCTTTGTGCAAGGTTTTTTATAGGCATTGAGCTATTGTGAGACCTTCACTCATTCATACAAGTTCCATCTCTAATATATTCATTTATGTAAATTTATTCAAATTTTAAACATTAATTCCTTTTTTCCCTGGCCCCCTACACAGTGTCAGAGAGATGATGTGACCCTCTTGCCAAAACGTTTGGACACCCCTGCTCTATAGAAATGCTGCACCCATCACAACTGTCTTGCTATTATTTTTCAGCTTTTTAGAAAAAAAGGTCCTTGATATGGAAAACAAGCACACGGTCCAGCTACAGTCAATTAAAGATGAAAAAGATGAGCTTCAGACACTGGTTTCCAGACAGAACTCCATCATAGAAGAACTAGAGAAACAGCTGGTCACTGCCACAGCTAACAACTCATTTCTTCAAAAACAGCAACATGATCTGAGGGAGACTGTTCAGAACTTATTCTCTATGATTTCTACACCAAATCGTAAGTGAAGCAGACGATACACTATTGTTATAGTGAGAAACAATTTCCTTTTGGCCTATATTCCTTCCCTCTGATCCCCGCATTACCCTCAGTTTCTTTTCTTCTCATATAGTATAATTATAACAGGCACGACAGATGCAGGTCACTTTTATCCCCTATCCATTTTTGGTATAAAGAAAGGGAACAAGAGTATCAAAGCAGTCCTGTATTTGGCACCAGTGTTAAATATGGTTAGTCTACTTCCATGTGTGGGTGTTAATTCTCATACCATAGTAATTTTGAGAAAGACAAGCCTGTGGTGTGGGTCACCCAGAGGGCCAACCAATCTCTGGCACTGTGACAAGGTAATCACAGAAAACTAACTTCTTCCAAATACAACTTTAGCTGTTCTTCAGTATCAAAATTAACTCTCTGATTCAAAAGTTGGCTCTTCCAGTTGTGGACACCAGGAATGAAAGCAGCTGTTGCTACCTGAAGCACCTCACATTCCCCAGTTTGGGTTTTCAGGGATTTTGAAACATTTCTGTCAGGTGGCGAATGGTTTAGTTCCCTTTCCTTACATAAAATCTCCTCAACAGTATGCATAGAACTCAATTCCACACTTTTAAAACTTTGCGGAGTAGCCATATTATCATCACTGAGACTCAGACTTTCTCAGCACTTCAGAAGATATTTATTTTTTTTTCTGCAAAAACAACTGCCCTATCTGGGGCAATTTAGTCCTGAAAAGCCTAAAGATAGTCTCTTAATATCTTTTCCAAAGCTGTGCATGTTTCCACTGATATTATCTCTTAAATGAGTGCACAAATAAGTAAACAAGGCAAAACATGTTGACTCTTGAGCCAATGTGGAAAACAAAATTCTGAACATTTGCCAAAGCTGAGGTGAATGCTTCTAAAAGTGTCAACTGTCAGAGAAGTGTGGAAAAACAATTAAAAAGTTGGAAGGAACCTCTCTGCACTTTAAACAAACTTTTTTTTGGTAAGAATCTAACTGGTAAACAAGTGAAAGATGTGAAATAAATGTGTGTATGTGAGTGAGTGATGAATGAATGTATTTGGTGGGCCGCTGTGAGATACAGGAAGCTGGACTAGATGGGCCTATGGCCTGATCCAGCGGGGCTGTTCTTATGAGTGAGTCTGTATTTTTTAATAGATAGTTAAATCTTAACCATATGTTCAGATAATACAGCATATCTTTGAGACTTTAATGGCAATTGCTGCTTTAACTATTTTCATGTGCTTATTTTCTTAGCATCCAAGAATGCTTTAGTGGCTGGAGAAGAACAGATCAGTTTCCAAGACTGCGCTGAAGCATTCAAGTCAGGACTTACAATCAGTGGAGTCTACACATTAACAATTCCTAATACTGGAGAGGAGAAAAAGGTATAGCATTCTCTGGATTAAATTGACCAAGAATAAGGCACTGTTACATAAGAACAGCCCCACTGGATCAGGCCATAGGCCCATCTAGTCCAGCTTCCTGTATCTCACAGCAGCCCACCAAATGCCCCAGGGAGCACATTTGGCATATAACAAGATAACAAGAGACCTGCATCCTGGTGCCCTCCCTTGCATCTGGCATTCTGACATAGCCCATTTCTAAAATCAGGAGGTTGCACATACACATCATAGCTTGTAACCCATAATGGATTTTTCCTCCAGAAACTTGTCCAATCCCCTTTTAAAGGCATCCAGGCCAGATGCTGTCACCACATCCTGTGGCAAGGAGTTCCACAGACCAGCCACACTCTGAGTAAAGAAATATTTTCTTTTAGCTGTCCTAACTCTCCCAAGACTCAATTTTAGTGGATGTCCCCTGGTTCTGCTGTTATGTGAGAGTGTAAAGAGCATGTTGCAAGAGCAGGAATATATGTGTATAGGTTTAAGACCTTCTAAAGGTTCACCATGAGCCAGCCCCAGCTCTGCTTTTCAATGTAGAAAAGGCAAAGAAATACTGTAGTCCATTCAGTACAAATACAGTACAGTACAAATTCATGGAAAGAAACAAATGTTTCCATATTCCATTCTGTATAGCATACAGGCTATCTTATACATAATAATCCTGGTGGAGATCACTAGTAAGGAGAACATTCTAGTGTACACAGAGCCTTGTTTTACACATGACAATGAATACATACTCTCAGCTAATTGTTTTTCAGTACCAATCGAAGCTATTGCTAGCAATAGCTGTTGAATAGCAATAGAATTTCCCCCCCCCCCCACACACATTCATGTGATAATTCACAGCTGATCTGTCAAAACATCTACAAAAGATGAGTACAGTAGCCCTGCGCGCTACCGCAAGAGGAGCCTCGGGAGAAGGGAACTTTTGTCCCCTTCCCCCAGGTAAGGTAAGCAGTCTCGCAAAGGGGCTACTCACTTTACTGCTGACCTCGGGTAAAGGCACTCGTGTAGGGCATGGAGCCCTCCATGAGTGCCTTGGATCCTATGGAGCGGAACTCCGCGGACCCGTCTCCCTCCCCCGTCACGCCTCCCGCCCGCTCCCCTCACCGTGTCACGCCTCGCCGCTGCCCTCTCTCCAGCCCCCACCCTGGAATGCCTCCTCCCCGCCCCTGCTTACTGTGCCATGGATTGGCGGTCTGGGAGATCGCAGAGCCACGGAAGCTGGGCAATATTTGGAGAGGCTCGCAAACGTGCCTTATGTCACGTTTGCAACAGTGCTTGGTGGCATGAAGCCGTGCCACCAAGCACAGCATTGGGCTCTCAATCAGTGCACTTCTGGATAGGATGGACAATTTTGTGCTAACAATTTACCAAAGATGTATTAAGAAAAGACAAATTCAGCAGACTAAATTATGCAGACATTTCAACTACCTTACTGATTAAGTGGAGCCTATTTACTTCTGAAATCAGATTGCCAAAGAATCTGGCATTTTTGGCAAGCAGGAGACATGGAGATTGTAGTTAAATAGCCAACATGGCTGTATAGGAAGAAAATATTTATAGATGAGCTATGTAGAATCCTCTCAATTCAGACATGGTCTCTCTAATATGTATTTGAGCTGCCAGAGATAACCAGAGGTAACCAGAGTTACAGGTAACCAGAGTTTAGGGTCCAGGGACAGGCTGTGGTATTGTTTAGTCACTCCACTTTGTCACAAATTGTGAAAATTCATTCCATCAACCATGGTTCAGAATTATATATGATGCTCCTAATCCCCAACTTGGATGGCTGGTACAGTACATATGCAGGTACACGAGCAGGACTTAAACCAAGACACAGAAGAACAACTAACGAAAAGAAAAATGGCAAGGAGCACTGGAGCCAATATTCCTTTAGTGTATTTGTATTGTGGGTTATCATAGTAGAAGTAACTGTTGACATTGTAATTTAAATGTTTTCTGTTTTTTTCAATCTTGTTTGACTGCACAAATGACTTCAACACTCTCATCAAGATTTGACAAGCCACCCAATGGGCTTTAGGTTGAACCTAGCAACTATATATGTTTCAAGCTGTCATCAGATTTCTACATACCACTACTTTACTATGTTCTTGTAAAAGAAAAAAAAGTTGTTTAAACCTACCCAAAGCAGGGTCACTGTTAGGCCAGCAATTAGGCAGTATGATTGATGATACTATTTTTATTCCCAGACCTGCAACATAGAGTACAATGATTATAGTGTTTAGACTTCCATCATTCTGCCTCTGATTTGCAGAAGGAGAAGTTTAATGGATTATCACAGCCTTAGGAGTGCAATCCATCACATGCTATTATTGCACAGCCTTCATTCATTTCAGTGTGGCTTGTGTGGAGTTCTGGTGAAGCTGTTCTGGTGAATTCTGCTCTGTATATGGAGGTTACAGAATTACTACAGTTTCTCTTTATATATACACATTAGAGTGAAATTGTTGATTACATGCTGATGGGGCTGGGTTTAAATTATAAATCGGCCATATAATATTTTATATGCTTCTGTTTTTATTTTGTATTACTATTTGAGCAATCAAAAAAAGCAGCATCTTATTTGTCAGATCTCTGCTGCACTTTGTGTTTTGTTTCTTTCCTTTAAAGTTTCACATTGGCCTCTCAAGAGACACATAAACACTCCTGCACAACCAACTTTGCTTTTCCTCCACAGACTTTCACTAGAAAGCACAGTGCAAAATTGACATGTTTCCCTTCTTGTCCAAGCTGTAACTTATTGTTATTTATATGATGATGTTTTTTTCCCTTCTTAAACAAAAGGAGGACTGTATTATTTATGCTTTATGCATAACTTTAAAAAAGGTTTTATGCAGGCCAGTGGGATTTTTTTCTCTCCTTGGAATAGTGAACTCCTATGCCACACCACAAATGCCACAAGCTTCAAATGCTTTGAGACATGGAAGGCTGCTATTTGAAAAATGCAAGGCCAAAATTCCACTGGACATGTGGTTCTCTGGATTATGACTTTTCATGGAGTTTATAGGTTATAAATTATACTGCTGAAATGCTATTCTGTGTAGTTCAATAATGTTGTGAATTATATGGTAGTTTAATATTTCAGGACAACACCCACTTGGAAAAACTCAGGATACACTTCTGCTCTCCTTAATCCTCAATTATGCCCTTCAGTAAAAATATTTAATCCTGTTTATTAAATGGGAGGGCCCTGCTAAGTAACCCCTTGAACGTTTCATTAAAATCAGTCATGCATTTTTTTAAGATAATATGTTTTACCTTCCATTATTTTCTTAATCCAACCCTTGATTACTCAGGCTCTTGTCCATGAATGATGCTTCTAAATTTGCAGCTTTACGTGGCTCTCTCACAAAGCAACAGAGAGAGTATCAAAACCAAAACAGACATATTTTGGAAACCAAAATTGGCAACAAAATGCAGGATCTGCTGGCAAGAAACTTCATAGGACATTTGTAATATGCTTTTATTGCAAAAACTAATAACCCCAATCCATAGAACAATGTCTTTGCACAAGAATCTTTGCCACCAATTGGATGGTTGGTAGTGGGTGCTTTAAAAGCATTAAACCACCTGGTGGTGATAGGAAAAAAACCTTAGGATCTGTTCCCTCTTACCCCTCAGATGGTCAGTTCTGTACCAATCTATCTGTGCAAATAATGTACTTGGTACCCACCCTCCCCATGTTTTCACCCTTCACAGTACAGACATTTTCCCATATCCACAGATTCGTTCCATGGATTTCCCCCCTTGCAGATATGGAAACTGTGGATATGGGGACGCTATAAAAATAGAAGCCCCCTCCCCCTGTGTGCCCATTGTTTTTAAAAAAACAGTCCAATTAATGGATAACTAAGTCCACAGATATGGGATCTGTGGACCCACCTGTATACTTATCATTCTTACTGGATAACAGCAACACAGTTTTCATATCAAATGTAAGTCACAGAATTAAAGTGAATAAGTAAGTTTCTTCCCCATGCATAGACATGCACATTTCTTAAAACTTTCCCTCTTTGATTGCATACTGTAAATAAAACAAAGTATATGTGATTTCTATGCTTATTACTTACAGGCATATTGTGATATGGAAACCAGTGGAGGAGGTTGGACAATTATTCAACGACGTTCAGATGGCAGCATAGATTTTGATCGAACATGGGTTGAATATAAGAAGGTAAGGTTGAATGAATGGATCAGATTCTGAGCAGATTTCACTTGCAGTTCAAGTGACATCACCCCCTCAGTCTGTGGTTTCAAGATATTTCCCAGCCCTGCTACCCAAAAAAGGATTGCAGTTTGATCATTTACATGTCAAATTAAATCTTGGACAAGATGGTTGGCTGTGTGGATTACAGTACAATCAACTTCTGCATGTCTACTCAGAAGTAAGCTTCATTGATTTAATGGGATTAACAGCCCAATCCTGAGCTGCCAGGCACACAGGACTGCCGGGGCAGCAAAAATGGCTGCTGTGGTATCCTGTGCACACCAGGCAGCCGGTGACAGCTCCTTGGGGGAATGGGACTTTTGTTCCCTTCCCGCAGGTAAGGTAAGTAGACCCGCAATGGGGCTACTTGATTCTGCAGTGGCTCTTTAGCCAGTGCAGAATCAAGGAGTCCTGTGTCAGGCTGAGGCCCGACACAGAGCTCCGGATCCAGTGGAGCTGAGTTCTGCTGGTCCTGCCCCCTTCCCACCCCCAACACGCCTTCCCCCCAGCCCATCTTACCTCTCTGCCACCAGGCACTTTGTTGCAAAGAGTGCCTGGCAGTGGCTCGCTGGGCTACCACCGGCGCTATCCCTGCATGGGCTTGTGCTGGGTCAGCTCCAGCGCTCAGCTGGCGTTAGCCCCTGCAAATATGCTTTATGGCATGCTTCTGACAGTGCATTCTGGTGGTAAGCCATCGCACAGAGCACAGGATTGGTTCTTTACTCCCACCTAATTGTGCATTAGGAGACCTCTGTGACTGCACCCCGACAGGATTTGGCTTCAGTTACCTTATGTTTGGATTACTTTAGTGGGCTCTACGTGAGACTGCCCATTACTTTTGTAAACTTTAACTGGTGCAAAATGCAACAGTTCAGGTGCTACCTGACTGTTGATCTATGGTTTCATTGTGGAGTACTGCTGTTTTAATTTTTATTTATAGGCCACCTTGAAACCTTGGCAACAGGGCAAAGTTTCTAAAGTTTAAAGAAAACTTAAATAATATATTGTTTTGGGGAAAGTAAAACTGGAGTAATCTTACCTGTTTGATTAAACAGATATGTGAGATATTTGTGTTTTAAAAGGACAATTATTCATTCTTCAAGTGTTGGATATTAACATGTAAACATTTTGCTTTCATTGCTATTTTAAATCATAGATACTGGCAATTTCACCCAAACCTAAAGAGGAGGCCAATTTGGTTTCCCCACTTCTAAATCTATGTGTGCTGAAATTTGTTTCTCATACAAGAAAAGAACTAGCAATGCTGGCACTGAAATACATTTTATGGGATGACAAGTTGACAGCCATAATATTATCTTAAAAAAATGAACTGCTGATTTCAAAGTCAAATAAAAATAAAACTAATTCATTTAAATGTCCAATTTGGATTACAGGGATTTGGAACTCCTTCTGGGGAATACTGGCTGGGAAATGAGTTGGTTTTTCAACTAACCAACCAGAAGCAATATGTTCTTAAAATATACCTAAAAGACTGGGAAGGAAATGAAGCATATTCCTTATATGAACATTTCTATCTAGCAAGTGAAGAACAAAAATACAGGTAATTAAACACAGAAAAACATTTCAACGTTGCTCATCAATGAGGTTGTGATAGTAATTTTGACCTTTAAAAAGTGCTAATGACATTTGTACAAGGAGCCTAATGGAAGGAAAACACATTATACAGGTGTAATCAGCAGGGATGGGAACTCAAGTCCAAGTCGCAAAAATCAGTGTTTTTTGCTTGACGGGTCCCTTGACTTGGCGCTCATCCCCATGCATGCAGACTCAAGTCTGTTTGTGTCTGGGTGTGCTTGCTTATTGTTTTTGCAGCATTAAACACCTCATGAGGCCATCATTCACACCAGGCAAGCAGCAGGGAAGGGAAGGGTTAATGGTTGCTTTTGCATCCAGGCGGGGGGGGGGGGTGGTAGGCAGGAGCAGGCTCTTTTACTCATCTCTGAAAGAACCAATGATCATTGGACACAGGATGAGAAGTTTGATATTTTCTTTGGCTAAGGTAGGGCAGGAAGAGGAGCACAAGGGGGTTCTTGCCTTACGATTGGCTGGAGAAGCCCAAGGAGGGGGCGTTGGCGGATCACACTTGCCAAGTGCATGGCTCCATTGTTACGTGGGAGGAGGGAGCCTCATTGAATGACAGGCTACAATGGGACTACGTCTGAGTAGAACTACAAAGGATCTACTGAGCATGACCCTCCTTCTTGCTGCTTCCTTCCCCGCTCTCAGGCAGTCCATCCCACGCCCTCCTGCCCTGTTTACAGATGGGATGGGGACATCAGGGGAGTGTTTAAAGTGTACTCATGCACGCACACAGCCTGGCAGCAGCCCTGTTTTTTTCCACAGCGGGTTTTTAAAGGGGGTGACTCGACTTTAGTCCTTTCGAGTCGCGAAAGGATGACTCAGAAAGTGCCCTCGCTATGACTCATTTTCAAGTTGAGTAGTGGGGGTGGAGACTCATGACTCAACTTGAGTCAAGCCATGCAGGATTTGCCCATCCCTAGTAAATAGATTTTCTTTGATTAAATAAGTGTGAGAAAAGATGCACACAACACCATGTCACATCTAATTGGGACCTCAACCAATGTGTATTGTAGATCTTCTTAGGATACTGATTTTTTTCTTGATCCTGACAAGCAAAGCAATGAAGGAGTTACCATTTGCATGGATTATATTTATTTTTCAGATTTTTTAATACACATCCAAGGAGCACAGGGTGGTGTACACGGTTCCTTCCCTCCTTTCGTTTTTACAACAATCCTGTGAGGTAGAGGTTAGGCCGAGAGATAGTGACTGGCCCAAGGTCACTCAGGAAGCTTCATGGCTAAGCAGGGATTTGAACGTGGATCTTCCAGGTCTAACTGCAATATGAGAACCACCATGCCATCCTGAGTGTTTTTACCAAAAGTAAATTTAGACCATCTTTATCTATGCATGTTAGCTTGCCACCAGTTCCATCAAAAGTAAAGGATTGCTGCTACCCTACTTTAGTCAAAATTTATCAGCATAGTCCTGGGAGACAGCAGTGAAGACCTTCTAACAACTAATTTCAGTTCAGAGAGCTACTGAAGGGCAGTGGCTGAACGATTAACTTGGCCTCTGGAGTTCCTCTTTGTACAGCAGGAATATTATTCTTATGCGAGTCTGATAGTCAGTATGGCTAGAAATCTAAAAATTTGAAATCTGAATCTAGAGAGAAAAAAACCAGACAGGGAAAAAAATCAAATTCCTATGAAACCTCTGGAAATTTAAGAGAAAGGGATGTCAAAACCTTGAGACTAATTAAGCACATATTTCATCTGTGATTCCATATTTATTTTAAGTGTCATTTTATGGCTTGCAAAAATAAAATGAAATGAAATACAACATGAACTTCTACTAGCAAGGACCTAGTCAAGGACCAATTGACCTAGGTACAAGAAAGCCAACTTAAGGCCCAATCCTATCCAACTTTTTATAGCAGCTACAATGCAGCCCTAAGGTAAGGAAACAAATATTCCCTTACCTCGAGGAGGCCTCTGAGACTGACCACCACTACAGGATGCAGCGCATGCCCTGTTGGCAAAGGTGCATCAGACCTGGAAAGTTGGATAGGATTGGGCCCTTCAGCATTTTGTGGATCACAGCAATATCCGACAGAAAATTTCAAATTCTTTATGACTAGGAAGCAAAAAATTGTTCTGACTCCAACTCAAATGTTTCCTCATCTGGAAATAGTTAGACTCTACAGCAGGGGTTTTTATTTTTAAAATTAAGGCAATATAATGTTTATAAAGGTAACCTTTCCAAAATGGGTCATTACCCTTGTCCATTTACATTATTAAAAAATAATTACTTCAGACTAAGATAATCGTCCGCAAATATAGTTTCTTTTGAAATACAACCAAGTTTTTGAGCCATAAAATGTAGTGTTTAAAAACACGCTTGCATTATGAAACAGATATATTTTCATAGTGAACCTGACTTTTCAACTATGCTGCAACATGACTTAAAAGTAATTTCCGTTTATCATTTCAAAGTCTGTGAAATGCAAAATAGCAGAAGAAAAGCCAAAATAAACATTGATAGAAATGCAATAAGATGGAGACCAACAATGGCATCCTACATGAACTAGTGAAACTGAACAGTATGATCCAGTGAACATGATCAATGTGCAGCTAGGGCTCTGTTCACAGTCAAAAGCATATAGTGCAGAATATGTATGCCCCACTTCCCCACAAGTACCACCTAGAGCTACATGGACGGTGATCCCTACTGTGAACACAGGCTGTCAGCTTTCCACTTGTTTGCACTTTCCACAGCTTTCCACAAGCTTTCAACTTGGGGGCACATGGGAAAACTGCCCCCAAATGGCTGCTGATGTCTGCCTAATGAATGATGAGTAGAGAATCTGAGATAATGTTCCCACACTGAACACTTGAATCTGAAGCCATTTGCTGGCTACTTCTCATAGAAATTTTCTGATCGAAAGTAGGAAAAATGTAGAAGTGGACCTCATCTTGTTACATCTAGCTTGTATAGCAACTCTTTGCCCATGAGAGAGATTATAGACTCTGAATAAAGCCTTAAGTGTTAATGTGACACATAAAGTGATATATTTCCACTATGAAATACAGCAACTGCCAGAAATAATCTTTTCATTTGAATTGTAAGATAATGGGGGGAGGGGGGGAATGTGAACTTTGAAAAACAACATTGCTTGTGTTATAAATTAGTCTTCCAACTTTTGGATTTATAAGGAAGTCTACTTTTTATGCCAAAATAACTAGACTAGAGCATTAGCGCTAACAACTGGTGAGAGAAAGCTTAGTTAATTAATTGTATGGATTAGTTTGAATAGATTAAATATGCATATATTTTCATATGAAAAAAATACTTTGAAGAAAAATTCCTCTCTTTGACTTAAAAAATGATTTATATATACACACACACATCAAGTCAAGGACCATCTTAAAGAGTCTTTCTGTTCTGTGGGAAGAAAAGCAGGAATGTCTTTTCGAAGATTGCTGCAAGCGGCAATTTTCACAAGTACGTTGATAAAAGTGTTGCTTGATAACTAAAAAAAAGCATCTGCAATTTATTTAAACTCATTTTGGTTGAGTAATCTATTATTCAATGAAACAATGAAGCACTACAGAGCACATAAATGAATAAACTACGTATAATCAACATATTACCCATTGAAACGAGCAAATTTTAGTCAGTCACTTTTCCACTCCTTAACAAATCTAACAATTTAACATGGGATTCAAAATGATAGCACATCAGCATAATAATACAGTCATTATTTATTTAAAGGATTTCTATATCGCTTGTCTAAAAACCCAAAGTGGTTTTTAAAGAGGATCCCATTGATAATGCCTTATATACTTGAAAATCTGTGTCAGTATTATGTTGCCAGGACATAGGCTATTGCTCAATACTTTTTTAAAAAATTAATTATTACAACAGTTAAGAAAAACAGATTATTCCTGCTCTAGAACAACATTCTATTGACAGGAAGCTCCGGGCATACTCAATATGCAAGAGGCACATTAAAAAACATGAACCAGAGGATTGAGCAGGATACTGCTTGGAAAATACTTCCTCTGAGCTAAAGAATCACTACAATTGCTGCAACCTATATTAAGTTGCTTTTCATTTTGCTCTTCTACAGAATTAACCTTAAAGGAATTACGGGTACAGCGGGCAAAATAAGCAGCATAAGCCAACCAGGAAATGATTTTAGCACAAAGGATGCAGACAATGACAAATGCATCTGCAAATGCTCACAAATGCTAACAGGAGGTAAGTGTTTGTTTCATGCTCTTCCTATTTTTACTGGCGCTTAATCAATCTATGAAGTAAGTAGCAGGTAATTTTGTCAAGCTAACTGAACTATTGTGATAAAGTCTGAAATGCACAAATGGATATGCCAGTTTAGGGAATTCCATTTCTCACATTTTGCTGTCCTACAGAGCAACACTGAAAAAGTGATGAGAAACTGATTCAAACATAGGTCTTTCCCTGTTGATTTTACTGTGTTAATTATACAGGTAGAGAAGGTATCCTAGAATTCTTCTTCTAGAATACCTTCCCAACCTACCGCAGACCTACCAACCTACTGCCTATGCTGATCTCACAGATAAGTCAAGGGCAGGCTTTGAGCAAAAATCATGGAATTTTCTATGACCCTCAGAAGTCAGGGGTTAAATTTAGGGGAGTGTCTGACTATACAGGTTGAGCCTCATTATTTGCATGGGTTCCATTCCAAGCACTCATGTGGATGGCAAAAAATGCACTATAGCAAATCAATTTAAAAAAACAAAGTTTCTTTGCTCAGGTGATTTAAAAACAGCCTTGTTGACCTTTGTGATGTAAGATAAGAGTCATTAAGAAGACAATCCATCAATCAGTCGTCCTCCAAGCGCTTAGAAAGGAGCTTCACTCAGCCCCTCCCTTCACCAGTGCAAAGTGATCACCATTCTGTGCTCAGGGGGAAGGGAGGGGTCACCTGGAGGGAAAAGGATTGATGGATTGTCAGCCAGCTGCCCCCTCTCATTAAGGAGGCTATTTTTAAAGGACTGCTCAGTTTTTTAAACTGATTTTAAAGGGATGCATTTTTCCTCTTCTCCAGGGATCAGCACCTCATTTGCAGGGACCATTTGTGTTGAGTCAAATCAACTGTTTTGACTGATTTTACTGGAGGCCATATCCTGAAAAATAACTTACCACTAATTGTTACCTAAGAACTGTACAGTCTCTAATTTATTAAAAACATAGTAAAAGATCATAAGATACATTTTTATTCTTTTTAAATTCTGGTCTTAACTACCTTTTTGTAAACACTATCTGTGCACTGTAAACAACATACCAGTAGAACAGTGGTTCCCAACCTGGGATTCATGTACTCCCAGGGACACTCAACAGGACCTTTAGGGGTACTTGAAAAGAATGGCATAATGGCAGAAAAAGGCAGGTCATGCTCCAGAATGCTTTGCAGGGCCAGCAAGGCAGGAAGAAAGGTAGCTAGTTGGCTGTGAAAGCCCCACCAATAAGCTAGTTTTTGGTCATCAATTCATCTATGAACCAGTGATTGAAAATCAGCACAGTAAAAAAACTGAAACATAATATGGAAAGTGATCAATCACCCAGAATTTCTCAGGACACTTCTGGTGCAAAACAGTGCAAAGGCAGAGTCTTCTTCAGACAGATAAAAAGAGAAAACACTATGATAAATACATGAAGTCTGGGCTTTCATAGAGAGAAGATGAAGGCTTATATTATTAATTACAAACATTTTGCTAATATGAAGGGTACAATTTATGGAAATGGGCTGCCAAAGTGAAAAAGGTTGAGAACCACTGCAGGAGATCCATGAATCAAATCCACCTTTTAAGGTGTCTGGTGTGTTAAGCCAGAAGCTCTACAACATAAAACCCATAACACATAACTGGGAGTGTGCAATTCAATTGACAGCAGAGAGATGCAGCTGTAGATATTTGCAACCCTTTTTACTCAGAAGTAGACCTACTGCTTTCCATGGGTGTTATTCTTAGGTAATGGTGCACTGAATTGTAGCCTGAGACTTTGCTTCAAATGGAAAGGAGAATCCCATCCTGGTGTTGAAAAAAACAGATCTCTGATAAAGGCTTGCATTTAGCAAAACAGAACCAGGCTGCAACAGCATTTGCAAAATCGAACAGAGGAGAATAAAAGGTTAACTTTGGCTGGAATTTCCCAGAGAAGTTACTATAGAAACTAATCTCTGCATTGCTTCTAATGACCCAAGAAAGAAACTTTTCAGTGTTGAAGAGCTCCGCCCTCTGATTGACTGGGAGATAAGGCAAAGTGATAATTGGAGCCTGATTACTTGGCAAAAATTTAAGTACTATAGGTGAATATCTATGGTATATAATTAATATAGTAAAATCAACAGGGAAAGGCCTTTTTTAAGGGAAAATGTTCATCTAGAGCAGCAGTTATCAAACTTTTCCATTTCCAGAGCCCTTTACACTCCTAAAAGGAGTCTTGGGGAGCCCCACCAGCACATGTGCAGAATCTCAGAGAGCTCCAGGGCACCCAGAGTACATGCACACAGTGTTGGAGCCTAATTCTGAATACCAGTAAAGAACCAGAACAGGAGGGGAATGAATAAGGCGCACCATAAATAGGTGGGCAAGACAGACAAGCATGCCAGACAGGGAGCAGATGGTGGCCACTTATGGTGTACTCATGGAGCCCCTGAGGGAGCCCCATGGCTCATAGGAAAATGTTTTGAGAAACACTGATCTAGAGACTACGGAAAGTAGCCCTTGAAAGTAAATATATTAAAACACAACTCTAATAGCCTGCAGCCTTTTGTACAAAGTAAAAAGTGGACAAGAACAGGTGCCAGAGCTTTGTCCCATTAGAACAATAATCTGTTGTGGAACTACACCACAGCAAACTGAGATATTGTACCCGTGCAATATTAAAGATAGTGATTGCACTAGTGCAGCTTTACCCTGCAATACCTTGCACATGTCTTATGTACAGAACATGACAGTCCCTGTGGCCTCTGGAGCTCAGTAATTCTACTCTGTTGGACCATTGCTCTGACAGCTACATTGGCTGCTGGTTTGTTTGTAGGCCCACTTCAAGGTGCTTATTTTTTTAACCTTTAAAAGCACTTAACAGCCCAATCCTATGAATGTCTATTCAGAAGTAAGTCCCATTACGGTCAGTGGGGTTTATTCCCTGGTAAGTGTGCATAGCAGTCCAAGATACTGAGTAGCCCGTACTGGTGCACCTGCAGCATCTCCATTAAGGCATATATATGATTGGGCTATAGAAGCTAGATAGAACCCCAAACCCAAAAGTACAGAACCCAAATACACTATTGTACTTGGCAAAAACATATGATCCATGAAAAGTTATCATCAGAGTCTTTCTGCTATCTGCTGTTCACTTAAGCATACAAGATTACTGACTGTTCCACTTGAATGCAAAGCATAGTGCTGGCTTTTTTAAAATAACTAAGTCATAAAAGTCACAGTAGCCCTTTTTAAGATCACCATCAACACCCTCCACATTGCTGGCATGAAATAAGTATTAAAACCATGCATTACTTAATCCCAAAATTAAATCTAGTTCATTATAGAATATGCTTCTTCCAAGAGCAACACAAGATACAGACAAACCATTCTTGCTATACTACCAATTATAAACACTGCATTTCCAATTAAATGTGTGGTTTATGAAGCAAAGCAGATTACTATTTTCTCTCAGGTTCTTGAAATATAAGAGCAGTCATGCTCAATCAGAGAAGAAGAAACTGGACAACTATCTCATAAAAGAAAATCTCCAAACTATTGTTGCCAAATGTTGAAATAAAATGACAAATACACTATTGTAATTTATGGCCACAAGGAAAACTGAAATATGCACCACATAATCAGTGTAACCCTGCCCTCATTAAACACACATACATCATCAAAACCTTCTCCTTTCAGTCTTTACATCATATACAGTTCTACAGTAAAGCTGAATACAACAGTTTAAAAACTGTGTGTAGGATATCAGCATCATTGGCAGGAACAACTAAAAATGAACAGTGAGGGACAAAATTAAACTGAGGTCAGATGAAACTGAGATCAAACCAAGATTATGAAAAGTAAAACTGTAATAATGGGGAACAAAGAAAACTATACAGTGTATTCTGCCAAACTGATATTTTAGAACATCTACTAAAGAAGGTTTACATGTACTATCAAAGACACATAGCAAATCCTATACATTTGCAATGAATCTCAGTCATAAGAAAGTGTGTATTTGCAGCCTTAGAAAGTAAGTTTGCTGTCACAATAGAGAAGGATACATAATGACTACAAGCATACCCATGTTTTCAGGAACTTTCTGATGGGGATATTTGTAATGCCCAATATGTTGAATTACTCTACTCACAGACTATACATAAAGTGCCCACATAGATAATAATAAGTGAGCTTGGCACAAAAATAATATCAGTCCCAAGATGGCTACTACAATGCAAAGCTCCTGCATAATAAGAAACTATATGATGAAATAATCCTTAGAGATTGGGCAGTACAATAGCTAGAACTGGTGTCTGCAAGCTTACATGAACTGACATCTGAAGACATGGTTCCTTTGACGTCTGATACATACCAAAAAACTATTGTGCATTTTTGAGTCTCTTTAAAAGTTATCATCCAGACTGAGAATGTGCATATAATACTTGAAAACACAAAATACATCAATTACTTATTTCATATGCTTTTTTTTTTAAACAGGGTGGTGGTTTGACGCATGTGGCCCATCCAACTTGAATGGTTTGTACTATCCAGTGCGACAGAACACAAACAAATTTAAAGGAATTAAGTGGTACTATTGGAAAGGATCAGGCTATTCCCTCAAGGCTACAACCATGATGGTCCGTCCAGCAGATTTCTAAAATCTTTTCACTTCATATGAAATGCAAATGGAAATAACTTTAAGTTGCTTCATTTATCAAATATTTTAAGAACACAGGCATAACCTGATTGGTTTCCAGCTCAGATGATATGCATACCCATTTTTCAGGAATCAATATGCTTTGGAATTCTGAGTTTCAATGGATTAATTTTATCACAGCTAAATGTCAAGCAAGAAGATGCATCTGATGCAAAACACAATGTTAGGGTCTTCAAAAGTTAAAAATTTGGTTTTCTTGAACAGTTATGATGTGTGTGTATAACTGGAACTATGAAATACATCTAAAATCATCATCTAAGAATACTTAAACTTTAGAAGCATTTCTTTAAACACTACCACTGAACTTAACAGCTACTTGAAAATAAGAACACTCCTTTGTAAACTATATCCTATGTCATGCCATAGTTGTAATTAATGTATATAAGACAGTGTTTTGTAATTAGATTGTGTACAATTAAAGAATTTTTACCATTAGTAACCACAAATTCAGGGATATTTGATGGAGCATGTAAGCATATTTAATAAGGTGTTGTAAAAAGAGTTTCATACTTAACATGGTTTCTGTAAAAATGCAGTACTGAGTGTATAATGCCACTATTTTTAATTTCATAAAATACTAGATATCTGTACCAGTATTTTAAAACTCAGTATAACACAATACTGCAATGTATAGAGTGTGATTCAATAGAATCTGTAAGAAAATTGCTATTCTTTTTTTAATTCTTTTATGTTCAAAATACTGGGTAGCAGTGCACCAGCAGGAGGATCCCTTGGGCAAGAAGAAGACATGCCTTCCATTTGGGGAAGAGCTGCTGACAATGCAGGTGTTAGTCAGGATCTTACCCATCATCTATAATTACGAATCACTCAGTATTTTGGCTGCATTTAAAGAATACCAAGTGCTTCTATTTTCTAGCTGAAAATAAGCTACTGATGAGAGGCTAGGTGTTACTTCATATGTATTTATATTCCTTTACCAACAGGTGTTCCTCCTGAAAAGATTATTTGTATCCTCTAATCCAGTGATTCTTAAACTTTTTGGGAGATTTACTCCCAAAGTAAGTCTTTGCAGGGGAGAAACAAAGGGATGGGGGAATCTTTACATGAACTGGTGGGTTGCAATCCACCAGTTTGAGTACTACTGCTCTAATCTTAATAATGTGATGTTCAGAATATATTGCAAACACATGAGTATCATTACCTTCATATTCAAAGATATCAAAAAAGAAATCAAAATTAAAAAGCAAAGCTTGTATTACTTACAGGAGCTGCAGGGAAATCTACCGAAAGTTCATATGGCTCTTCAGAAATCCAGTGGCCATATTCCAGAGACCACAACACCTACAGCAAAAAGGGGCTATAAGTTATGATTTGTAGAAGCAAAACAGCAGCCTTTTCAACACAGGACTAAATCAAATTACAAGGCAAGCAGGTCACTTCATATTTTCCCCTATAGCTTTCAGAAAACCTATTATTTAGACACAGCATTGCAAGTAAAAATCAGGAGTTTGGGCTTACCTTGGTAATTCCTGTTGCTGGTGGAGACAGGGGGCATTCCTGACAGATGGGAATGTCCCTTGTCGCTTCATATAGGCAGGTCAAACCCAAAGGAGGTTGGAGCTCTCTTTGCGGGGGGACCAGGACCCAGACTAATAGCCGAGCTACAGTCCTCAGAGACAAAACTTAATAACTGGAAAAGATTAAACTTCAGCGAAAAAAAACTGACCAACATCCAGGATAGAACAAAGCTCAGCAAGACCCCAACCACCAGTATTAGCCCATCATGTGTAACAAAATTTAACTGGACCAGAAGGGTGCAGAGTCCAACAATAATAGAAGAAGGGAGGGCAGAATGTCCCGTCTCCACCAGGAACAGAACTTACCAAGGTAAGCCAAAACTCCTGATTTCCCTGGTGGAGACGGGAGCATTCCTGACAGATGGGATCTCCCTGAGCAGTAATCCCTGAGTTGGGTGGGATCAGATACAGAATATATTAAACGCTAAGCACTGTCTGGAGGACTCTACGTTCGAAGGCAGCCTCTGCAAAGGTGTGAGAACTAACTTTACAGTGCTTCAGAAAAGTATGTGGTGGCGACCACGTAGCTGCTCTACGATCTCAGACAACAAGGTGATGTCATCAAAAGCGGCCAAAATGGCTGCCCCTCTCAATGAGTGAGCAAGGATCCCTAAGTCCCAAAGTGTTGTAAGCCAAGGAAAGGCAGGTTCTCAACCACCTAGCCAAGGTAACAGGCAATATTTTTCTTCCTAGTGTTCTAACCTGATAGGCTATAAGGGCATCAGTCTTTCTAAAGGATTTAGTGCACTTTGTGTAGCCCTACGTACATCCAGCATATGGCAAGATCTCTCTTTAGGATGTTTGGGATTAGGACAAAGGATGGCAAGACTAATTCTTGTTGATGGTGGAAAATTGAATTAATTTTGGACAAGAACAGATCAGTCCAAAGAACCAGGCTATCTTTATGAAGATGCAGAGTTTGGGATGGATAGATAGCTCTCCCAGCTGCGAAACCCTACGAGCGGAGGCGATAGCCACCAGGAAGGCAGTCTTGATAGAGAGTAGCTTTAAGGGATTGTAGCTACAGGCTCAAAGGGGGCACTAAACAAAGCTGTAAGAGCCTTGAAAAGGTCCCAAGTAGGGACTCTATGAATGGGAGGAGGATTAAGCAGATCCACCCCCTTTAAAAACCATTTAACATCAGGGTTCATCAGCAGTGACAGATGACCTCCCGCTCCCAAAGTGCCTTGAATTGCTGCCACCTGGCATCACAGGTTGGAGGTCTTGAGGCCCTTCTCTAACACATCCTGCGAGAACAAGGTCCTTTTCTCTACACCATGAACGGAACTCTTCCACCTGGTTCTATAAACCCTTCTTGTGGAAGAACATCTAGAAGATAATCCGGTGGAGATTACCCTCTCAGAGAGACCTAAGTGTTGAAGCTCTAATCTTTCCACACAGACAGATGGAGTTTGTATGACTGTGGGTGATTTAGCAGACCCTGGGACAGAAGATCTGCTTGATGAGGAATTTCCCAAGGGGGAAGAACTGACAATTGCAGTAGCTCTGGCTACCTGAGCCTTCTTGGCCTGCTTGGGACGACTAGGACCACTGGCGCCTTGTATAACCCTTTTAGACTGAGCATTTGCATCAGAAGGGGAACAGGAGAGGGCGTAAAGACGACCCTTGGGCCAAGGGTTTGATAATGCGTCAATTGCCTCTGCCTTCAGGTCTCCAACCTGGAAAGAATCTCGCCATTTGGGCGTTTTCGCCTATAGCGAACAGATCCAGTACTGGTAGACCGAAGTGGACTGTGATTTTCGAGAAAGTCTGAGGATGCAGATGCCATTCTGCCTCCGCAAGCCTGCTCTGACTTAGCCAATCCACCTCTACATTCAGTCCCCCCCCAGATGTTGTGTGCCTAGAGACATTAGATTTCTTTCTGCCCATTGAAGGATTAGGTTTGTCTCCCTCATCAGCCTCCCTGATCTTGACACCCCCCCCCCCAGTGGTTCAGGTAGGCTTTGGCAGACCAATTGTCGGTTCTGTCTAGGACGTGTCCCTGGTGCAGAAGAGGCTCAAACACTCTCAATTCCAGCAGTTGATGTTGAGAGATGATTCTAGGGAGGACCATAGTCTCTGAATTGATCTCCAGTTCAGGTGAGCCCCCCATCCTATTAAGCTGGCATCTGTGGTTAGGACTATTTTGGGATGAGCATGAAGACTGACCCCTAGAACTAACCAGCTCTCAGTCAGCCATCACCGCAGGTCCTTCTTCAATGACAGAGGAACGTAAATCCTGAGCTGAGACCTTTTCTCTGTTAGATTTGTATAAGGGGACAGAAACTGCTGAAGTTCCCGAGTATGAAAAGATGTGCCCAGTTGACTAGCTGAAGTCACGAAATCAACATCCCCCAAAACCTGGCAAGTGTGCGTAACCATTGTGTGATCTTCAGTTGTCTGTCGCTGAAGAGGAAAGCTCAAAAAACTCTGGGTATCGAACTAAACCCCCCAGGTGATCCAATACTTGTGAGGGTGTCAGCATGCTTTTGGTTTTGTTGATGACAAACCTATACTGTTTGAGACTGTAATGTAAGGGTGGTGTGCACCTGAGCTAAATCCCTGGATGACACTTTGATCAGGAACAAATTTATCCACTTTAAATCTAGGATCCCCTGCATCTCTCCGTTTCATTTTGGAAACGGAGAAAGAGATTAAGTAGACCCCAGAGTTCCTTTCTGGCAGAGGAACCTCTTCTACCGCCCCTATTGAGAGAAGATGATTTAAGGTATCTAACATAGTAGAGTTTTGCTGGTACCCTGCAGAAAAGAACCTGCCAGAACCTGTCTTGAGGCTTCCTGAGGAACTCCAGGGAGTAACCTCTGCTGACAGTTTCCAGGACCCAGGCATCTGAGGTGATTTGATGCCATAGGAGGGCAAATTGAAGAAGCCTGGCTCCCACTGGAACTGAGGGAAGGGGGGAGACTTGGCGTCATGCCGACTTATCCTTGGAAGATCTGGGGTTTGAATTGGCCCACTGAGAAGAGTGGAGTTTTCCCCATTTCTGGGGAAATCTGCCTATGTTTACCTAGGCTTAAATCTGTTTGTTCTCTAGATATACCAGAGGAATGAAAGGAGCGAAAAGGCAGGTTTAGTTTAAACTTGACCTGACTTTTGGGTGCAGAAGGCAAAACCTTGGCTTGTCCTTGTTTTCTACCAGGACAGGCTCAAGAGACTGTCCAAAAGGTTTGCCCCCTACAAGGGGGTGCCTACCATTCTGCTTTGCGAATGAGAATCAGCATCCCAAGGGCAAAGCCCCAGGTTACGTCTAGCAACTACATTGGATGCCATGGCACTGGATGAGGAGTGCATCCAAGGAAGAATCGGTCGCAAACACTACTGTCAGGGAGATCTTTTTGAGGGGACCTTGATGGCCTTAGGGAGAGAAGGGCTGGAGTTAGACTGCTCATCAACCCAAAGAAAGGTAAATCTAGCAAAGATAGAAGTTGCAGCCACAGCACACAGGGCAAGAGGAAGCCTTGAAAGCACTCTTGAGAGCAGACTTGATTCTCTTACCAGAGGGATCCTGAGGTCCGCCCTCCCGCTTTGGATAGAATGATAATATTGGTGGCTAAGGCTGCTACTGGGACATCAACGGAAGGTGTCTTAAGTTTCTCAAGGACTTCCTTGGTGATGGAGTAGAACTTGTTGACTAATCTAGCATCCCTCCTACCATGTAAAGGTATTGCCCACTCAGATTCCATGATCTTAAGAGAAGCCTCAGGAAAGAGTATCTCTGCCTGGCGAAGAGGCCCTTGGGGAAAAAAGAGGTCTTCCAGATGCAGAGGACAGTGCTGTAGAGCTAGGCTCACCCTCTGCTGATGCTTTGAGGCTTAATGCTTTAATTACTTTCTCCAACACCCTGGGGAGGAATACTGTTGGGAAAAGGCGATTCATGTTGGAGTCAGCACCCCCCCTGGTCTTCCCTTGAGAAACTCCCTTTCTTCTTTGGAAGAGTGTTCCTTTGAGGAACTAAGTTCAGAGCCCCCATAACCTGTAGCTGTTAGGAGCTTGGGATTTTGCCAGTATGTGTAGCTCCCTGTGATTTAGGGGATTTGAGATTTTTCGTGCCAGGAGGCATGGGAGTCTGAGGCAGCTGAAAAATCAGACCCCTGCGGAGCCAGGGGGGGAGATAGGGGGCCTGGGGCATTTAGCTTTGCCCTTACCCTTGGTACTGTGGCTGAAAGGCAGAGCCATGTGTAGCCAATCTGGAGTCTATAAGCCCCTCCAGCCATAGTACAATATGCTCTCTGTCTGCATTCCTTAGAGGTGAGGGGGCAGCAGGAGTCTTGGTACCTTGTGAGTAGGTGCAGCTCTGCCCAGTGATTTGGCTAATCTGGGTATGCGTGAGGTACCCAGGTCAGGGAGGCTGGATTCAGAACTCGTGTCAGAGGACATTGTGAGTTCAGAAGAAACTAACAAATAATATCTATGAATGCAAATAGATATTATTATTATTTTTCTTTTAGGCGGGGCAAAGGAAGTTTACCAGCAAAAGAACAAAGAGCAACTAACAATTTAACAGCCTCAGCTGAACCAACCAGGCAGAGCCTAAACAGAAAATTTTCACCAGCCAGAGCCAAAACACTGAGGCTGCAATCCTAACCACACTTTCCTGAGAGTAAGCCCCATTGAACCAGATAGGGCTTACATCTGAGTAGATCCGGTTCGGAATGTGCCCTAAATCACTGAAAAGGCTTCCCAGCCCCTTGCAACTCACAGTTTAGGCGGGAAGCATGAGAGCAGGCACCAGCAAGCAGCCCTGAAATGGTGCCTATGCCTCCGTGGAGGCGCCTGAAGCTGGGGTGCGCAGGGCAGACCTGGGTGCCAAGAACCTGTGGAGTGGTCTGCCTGGTCTGAACCCAGGCACCACGTTAGCACTGGGCAGACCTGGGGGGAGAAGGCAGTCGGTCTCCCCTCCCTGACACCACCTCTGAGAGGTGCGAACCAGGCGCGCCCAAATCCTGCTGTTGCTGCTTCCCTGGGAGCAGGCGTGTGGCTGTGATGCTGCAGGGACCTCAGAGCGGCAAGGCACAGAGGCAGGCTGTGAGTGCTGTGGGGAGGAACGTGCCTGCCTGCTCCGGAGGGCCTCCCTCTGCCCCTGCCTTCAAGCCCCAGGAGGGGGAAGGGAGAAGAGGCACGAGGAGAAGAGGAAAGATGCGCTGTGCAGGAGAGCTCCAGGAGGGCGACCAGCCTCTGCGCAAGGCAGAAACGATCTGGGTCCTGGTCCCTGCGCATAGGGAGCTCCACCCTCCTTTGGATTTGACCTGCCTATATGAAGCGACGAGGGACATTCCCATCTGTCAGGAATGCCCCTGTCTCCACCAGGGAGCATTCCACAGCATATATTTTAGTCTACTTAGAGAATTCTCAGAAATGAAATATTACTTTGCAATGGAACACTTAAGAATAGAGAAGGAAAACTCAACCAGTAAAAGGCTTTAATGGGTTCAAATTCTGCAGGCTGTAGTGAGGATTTAAACTGCATACCATGACGTACGCACACAGGCACAGTGGGATGTCCCTGCTGGTCCCTCCTACTGGTACTCCCAGGTGCCACCATCCTGGATCACACAAAACCTCACAAGATCCAAGACGGTGACACCCAGCTGAGCTGGGAAGAAGAGGTTGTGGGGGTGCTATAAGTTTGGGAACTCTGATCTAACCTATCTCAGCTTGGGATTTCTTTTTGCCTTTTTTTTTTTTTGGTTAACGACAGCTGCTAGCCAGGTCCTATCACAAGCCTTTTTGAAAGTCCCTTCCATGCCAAAAGCAGGTTTGCCACATTTCAAGAACTGCAGTTCAAGAAACATGATCCCAACATGCCTCAGGACACTTGGAAGCAGTTGGGCAGTTCTTTGAATCCTGGTCATTCAGACAGTTCCAAAAGACCATGCAGCAGAATACCAGTGCTGATGTTGCAGAGACCAAACTTGTTCGTCAGTTTTTAGCAGATGCATCACAGTGAGCAAAGTTCTGCTTTTCCATGCAGCCCCTTTCACCTACCAAAACACTGCCTTTATTAACAGAGGGACCTTCTAGAATTTCTGTGAGTGAAACAGGGCCTATAACAAGGAGTGGAATTGGTGGAAATCAGACGGCCTCCGTTGCAAAACTAAGACCCTTGGATTGTGGAAGGGATACAAGCCACTTTTTACCATTGGCCTGTCCAAAAGCAGTTTGTCCTGGGAATGGCCAATTCTGCCAGAAATAATATTTCAGAAGTCATCATCCCGATTTGTGTTTCATGGAGAAAATTCTTGTCCACCCCCTTTAATAAAACAATTTGGATAATTCAAACCAGTCTTCTCAACCCCCATCCAGGTCTACTATGCATATTACACAAACAAGGATATGCACACAATATTTGGATTTCCTTGAGTAAAAGTCCTCTTCTTTCTCAGCTGTAACTACAGTCAATTATCATATTTTATGTGGTAATCTATTGCTCAGTTCTATGCAAGATGGAATATATGTGAAACCAAAATCACAGCATTTCATTGTTTCAATTAGATCTGTGGTCAGCAGCTGGAATGTTAATAACAATGATTTAACATGCCTGTTCCGGAAGGACCATTACAAATGGATTTTAACAAAAGATCAAAACAAGTGCCCTTTACAACTGTTCAATGACTTTTTCCACAGGAACAATATGACATCCTCTACAGTAACCTGCTTAAATATGTAATTTCCTCTACTAGTCTGTATTTAAAATACAAAGACTAGGATTTTGCTCTTTCATACTTTTTGACCAATAAAATATTCAACACCATTATTGTCTGGTAAATGAAGCACAAACCTTCTTAGCAATCATCAGTGACTTGTCAAATGCCAAATGCTTCCAAATTCATGGCAATCCTTCCCCCTCATTCTAAGAAAAGATCATGACCCAGAAGCTTTTAACAGCCGGATAAAAGGCTAAAATTGGACACATTAAAATCTGACATAGTGAATGACTTTTAATAATATTAAGAAGAAAATTAAATCAAGAGCATTTAAGTAATTCACACAGGGACATAAACTTTCCATAATTATATTTTACAAGATAAGGTGCTAGGAATACTTTCTTACAGCAGTTCCACTTCAGTTGCCATCATTAAAAAAGGTAGCCTGGCTATTATTTTTCTCCTTTGGAACAAAAGGTCAGAAAATCAAGGAGCATGTTATATTTTTTTAAGCTGAATATTTGAGGTGAATAGAAAACTCATGCAGGACTCTATCCTAGTTCCTACCCAGGTGTCTGACTCCTAGCCCTACCTTAGCTCTCTCCTTCCAGTGGTACTGAAGTAGTGGGCAAGAAGTTAGACCTCCTTCCTAGACATTCCACAGCGTGCCCCCCCAAAAGAGTCCATGGGCCCAGCCATAAGTCAATTGCACACTGAAGATGGTAGAGATAGCTGAGTAGTTCATATTATCAACTGGCTTAAGCCATTCTTCCTCCTCAAGAGTTGCTGAGTTGTGGCATAAAGTACTACTTAATGTATAATTATGGAAATGCAACATGTATCAGACAGCCCAATCCTAACTAATTCCCAGTGTGGCAATCCAGCATGGCCAATATGGCATCCTCTGCATCCCACGGGGGAGTTTTAGTCTCCAGAGACCTCCTTGGGGCAAGGGAACATTTGTATCTTTGTCCCAGTGTAAGCCCCTGCTGGCCCAATGAGTCAACTCAGACTTGCATCAGCTACTTTGCTAGCAAAAGTTCACGTGGACCCATGAAGACAGAACAAGCCTAGGAAGGTGGTTTGGATTTGGCAGACGCAGCTCCCGCCAAGCCCACCTTCTTCCCTTAATCCAGAGCCCTGCTGGATCAGGCCAAAGGCCCAACTAATCCAGCTTTCTATATCTCATAATGGCCCACAGGTGCTCAGGTATAATTATGGTTAATTATATAATACCAGGGGGTCAATGTTCAGAAGCAAAGTTACATCAATCAGTTACTAATTCTTTTAGGCAGCAATTTTATACACACACATACTTGGGAATAAGACCTACTGAATTTAATACGGCTTACTTCTGTGTAGGCATGCATAGGATTGCCCTGTTAGTTATTTTTTAAATACCTTTCTAGCTACTACAGGTTGACAACCAATAAAATAGGCTTGAGAGAAGCAAAAACTGATTATATATTATTTTTCACATTTTTATACCGCCCTTCTTCCAAAGAGCTCAGGGTGGTGTACACAGATGCTCCCCTCCTTTTGTCCTCACAACAACCCTGTGAGATAGGTGAGGCTGAGAGAAAGTGACTGGCCCAAGGTCACCCAGGAAGCTTTATTACTGAGGAGGGATTCAAATCTGGACCTTCCAGGTCTACCTCCCAAACCATTACACCACCCTGGCTCTAGGCAGGAGGTTTCCCTTAATACACAGAAAGCACTCTGCTCCAAGAGAGATAATTTAGGAAATCTCTCTGCTTGCATTTAGGGAAATTTTAAGCAGTTCCCATATCACTTACCCACTCAAAGCAAACAATCCAGCACCCTCGAGCAATTCCCATCAATACACTTAAGGTACGACGTGGACTCCCTGCAACCACATGACTTGTATTTTTACACACTTCATTTGAAAACTGAAAGCCTCCTAACTTCCTCACCACCTGAACAACTGCATTCTGTTTCCTTTAGAAGAGACAAAAAAAACACGAATGATATTGGTTTAATATACCTATCAAGAGGAAAAACACATATCACTATGTAGTTAAACATATAGGGCCATAAACAATAACATAAGCCAGGAATCTCAATTAGATCAATCCATATAGCTGTTCTTCATGTAATCTTGTTTCTTCATTAATGTATTTCATTTCATTTCACCTTTATTGGCATAAACAATCCATCAAGTAAACAAAATTAAAACATCCAAGGTTGCAACCAGTCATTGTTCAGGATCATTGTGTGGGAGCATAGAAATACAGAGGAATTTACGCCTTGACAGCACTGCAGATAAATATTTTGCAACATTTATTGAGCGTACATTGAGTGTACATCTGTCAGGTGTTCACTGTCTTGTAAAAGTTTCTGTAGAAGTCTACCTACACTATGTAATTTGCAAATATAACTGCACCTGTTTTCAATGTTTTGCTATTAATAACATTCTTAGAAGACAATGGGTTGTAGCCTAATCCTAGTGTATATGGAAGGAAATTTCCACATGAAACTTCCTAGTGCCTTTCCCTGCATAGAAAGCTCTTGCAGCAGCCAAAATTCACTCCTGAAGGAGGGATGGCCTGGATCTGCCACCTGATGTAACCCTTGCCGGTTCCCCAAGTCCCCAGAAACTATGCAACCTGACCTACCAGCCAGAGAGGGAGGAGCTTCCAGATGACAAGGACTGACCCTGCCATGCAGTTCCCAATGGAGAACAGGAAGTGCAGCTCATTCTGGGAAATCTAAGCATGTCCTGCATTTCCTGTTTTATTTAAAGGAGCCCCAAGGAAGCCAAGGTAAGTGGCTGCTTCCCAAACCTTACTGTTTCTTAGAGCAGTCCCTTTAAACTTAAAGGGCCCATGTGAGGAAGGACTGAAGTCGATGGTTACTGCTTGCACGTTCAGCTTCCCTACTCACTCATCTTGCTCCTTCATCACATAGTTTCTTTGTTTAAAGGGTCTGCATGAGGGAGAAACAAAGTGAGAGAGTAGGGAAGAGTATGCTTCACTTCCCAATTGCTCAATGTGAGACACATTGTTTGTGTCATGGATGAGCAGACCATTTTTTTGAGCAATATGGACAAAACTGACAAAATCACCTCCACTGTGCAGAAACAAAAATGCTTCCTGTTTCAGTAAAAAAGACGTAAGGGTACAATCCTATATTTAACTGTTTCTTTTATGAAAAATAATTGGAAACAGATCTTTTATGTTAAGTTTTTAAAGCAATTCAAATTCATTTAAAATTTGTTTTGAGTTCAAGAGCAAAATATAATGGAACGTCTATTTTTATCTTTTTAATCGCTATATGGTGCAAATGTAAGCTTTCAGTGACAAATTCAACTCTGTAATTCTTTCTCTAGCCAAACAAATACTGCCACTCAGGTTGATGGCGCAATCTGATATGCACATCTTCCGGGGAGTAAGCCCCATTAAACAAAAGGGACTTATTTCTGAGTAGACATGCGTATGATTGTGCTGTAAGTGTACCTGTCAGTTACTATGGCAGCAATTATTAGTTTAATTCCTGACCTATATAAACATATATTATTCAGCATGTTATTTTGCAATGGTGCATAACTTTTAACTTCAAGTTTTATAAAGACAGAAAAAATAACCTTTACTTACTCAGAGGACATGCTTGTCATGACTAATGTTCTCAATGGCTAGGGAGTTTTTAAAAAGAAGGGAAAAAAGATAAATCAATATGACGATACTCTTCCTTTCCAGAATCAGTAGTGTTACATGGGGAAAAAAAAACTTGTATAGATGCAGTAGACATGCAAATCTAAAGAGCAATTTAGATCAAAGTCCTTATCCATATTGCAACTGTAGTATAATGTGCTGTGTTTGACAGCAAAAAGACTCATTCAACCAAACTGTATTCCAGAGATTTAGTAATGTTTTGGAAACAGCAGATAGTTTGAGCATTTTTCATTGGGTCAGGTGCAAAGGGACCCTACTACAATCAGAAAGTATTTCTATTCAGAAGTAAATAGCTTTCTTTGGTTGGTAGAAATAACAACTCCCTTCAGGCAGCCTCCTTGTCACAATCATATGCTGCTCTTCAAGATCCCCAACCCCCAAAGCACAAGGGGATGTAGTGAGTAAAAGAGAGCAGGAAAATCCCACTCTGCAATGAGAACTGCATTCACAAGATCTTGTTGGACAGCATAGAAAGAACACATTGTTGGCAAGACCCATCCTCATACCGATGTGCTCCCCAATGCACTGCTGAAGCCTCCAGTCGTCATCCCCCATCCCTGTTACTGTGTGCAGCAACAAATGCTCTTCATGGGGACAAATTGTCCTTATGACTATCAACTTAGAATCAAAAATACGTAGTACTCACATGCCCACATGTATGCCATTCAGTCTTGATATTTCTGATTAGCTGTTCTCACCTTTTTGATTCTCCTTGTTGTCTTTAAGTTCTCATTAGGCTCATTCCTTTGATCAAGAAAAACTTCACAAGAATGGTCACTGATGCCACACAATGTGTTATCGCCTAGAAACCAAGTTAATTACACATTAATCTGGAAGAGAAGAAAATGCAGTTCTGTGGAAAACCTCTTCCATAAGAGTGCATTTGGCCATTTATCTTAGTCCAGAATATTTGTAGAATAAACACTTTTCAAAATACGGTTGATATACTATACTATTTGTGGAGGTATGTGGGTTTTTTCAAATGGTTTGAAGCTCAATAATCTCACAGAACATACAATATATGGATTTCTATTATATTAATGTTTTTCATTTCTGAAAACATAGGAACTGCCTAAAAATTGCTTTCTATACATGCATAGATGGTAATTATTATATTAAATTCAAAAATATTCTCAGCATGGAAAAGTTGAAAAGAATGGAAGAAATCTGCTCATTTTTATTTTTAAAATATGTGACAATTTAATAAAAGCTGTCTTGAGCTCTTGGAAATAGAAAGGTATGCATAAATCTTTTAAATAATGTATATAAATAAATTTTAGAGCTCTATTTAAACAGGACTGAAATGGCTATTCCAAGTGTATTTTTAAATTATCTTGTAGTGAAAAACTGTATTCTATTAGACAAAAAGCCCACTGAGTTCAGTGGGACTTACTGCAGGTAAGTATAAGATTGCAGCCTTAATGTTGCTTTCTACCTTGGTAAAAAAGTATTCATTATTTGTAACATGAAGAAAGCCTTCATAGATGATTTAAAATGGAAACATTCTTAATGCTTATGTACAGCAACACCATTCCCAAGCTTTGTAGTGTGAAGTTGAGATGTTTGAGAAAATTTGATCTCCAAAGCCATCTTGGCCTTTCAAATCATTGGCCATCTTTTAAGGTTAGCTATGAAAATGAATAAAAATAAAATATGCACTTCCTTTGTTCCTTTATCTTCCAACACAAAATGAAGTTTAAGTACCATTGCTATTTGGATCGTGTAGACCTGGCCACGGTGATATCGAGGCTAGATTATTGTAACGTGCTCTATGTGGGGCTGCCCTTGAAGATGATTCGGAAACTGCAACTAGTGCAGAATGTGGCGGCCTGCGTGGTTACTGTAGGTAGGCGGTTTGACTCTGTCAGTCCGCTTCTCCAGCGGCTGCACTGGCTGCCCATTCGTTTCCGGGCCCAATTCAAGGTGCTGGTTTTGACCTTTAAAGCCCTATACTGCTCTGGGTCAGGGTATCTTAGAGATCGCCTACTCCCGTACAATCTGGCTCGTCCTCTTAGGTCATCAGAGAAGGCCTTTTTACAAGTGCCACCGCCTAGGGAGGTACGTGGGGCGGCAGCAAGAAATAGGGCCTTCTCAGTAGTGGCACCAACGCTATGGAATTCCCTCCCCCTTGACTTAAGAACGGCTCCCTCTCTTGTAACTTTCCAGCGAGGCCTGAAGACCCTTCTGTTTAGACAAGCCTTCTGAGATCCTGGCCTTTTTAACATCTTTTAACATCTGATCTCAGGCCTGATCCTTTTCTAATTTGCTGCCCTATGCTCTTACCTGATTAGTTTTTATCTGACTACTGTTTTTATGATATGTTATGTTTTTATCTGCTTTTAAATTATGTTTTTAACTTGTTTTAACCTTGTTTTGTAAGCCGCCTTGAGTCCCTTTAGGGAGAAAGGTGGGGTAAAAATAAAGTATAATAATAATAATAATAATTTAATCCACTTTCATGAGCATCAAGATAAAGAAGAGACTGATGTCACTGGAGCTTCCTTCAGCAAGTTCTAATATCTGGCAATGTATCCTAAGGTCAAGGTGTTTTAGGGGCTAGATGACAAAGGACATGTATATGTGGGAAACATGTACAAAACATATGCAAAATCTTAAAGTATCTTGATCGTCATCATACACATTCATATTTCCAAAGAGGCAAGCCAGTTTTGAAATTGAACAGTGCCTTGCTTCTTTAGCAATAGGAGACTGCTTCAATGAATATAAGCAAAACTCTTTGGATTTAGTTATTTGATTTTCTCTGTAAACCGCTTTGTGAACTTTTAGTTGAAAAGCGGTATATAAATACTGTTAATTATAATAATAATAATCTTGTGTATTGTACTTATTACTTACATACCTAGCTTAATTTTCAAATTCACATATATTCAGGGCTATATCTTCAGGCAACTGTAAAATGTTAAGATTCTAAACAGAACTGCATTTCAAAGAATCTACAAATATAGTTACCAGTATGCCAAAGGTAACCATAAATTTAATTTTAATTCTGGCATGTAGCAGAGAAAGCCTCTAGTTATTCAACTATAGAAGCAATAAGCCTTTTTTTGTTAAACTATGGCAGCCCAGGAAGACAAAATACCTCATTCAAAATTGTGTCTGACCACAATAGCATCCTGGGTTGGAAGGGAAGGGTTGCTACAAATACCCACCCCTCTACTCCTTACCTACAAAACTCCATCACTTGGAAATTGGTATGAATTCCCTTTCCCTTTGTAGAGCAGAAAACATGATAGTCAACCTTCACTAACTACTAGTAACTCAACTAAAAGGCATGGACATCATGCACTAATCTCTGGCAATGTATAACATGTAATATAACAAATAACATTTTCCACACACTAAACAGCAAGAACACTTTCATAACCATTCACCCTGTTGAGTCTGTAAGGAGTGGAAGAGACACCAAAGACAGATCTAGGTTACCTAAGAAGATTCTAGGACTGGAAAGATGATGCATTAGGAAGCAGAGTTGTGACCACCAACCAATGGATGGTATTGGATGGCAATGTACAGAGCCACTACACAATTTTCAAAACGAATAGCAATAATACACTGAGATACATAGGGAGTTTCATCATAATCATTTGAGCTCCTTTCCTGCCACATCCCTTTCTAGCTTTGAAAAGCTGCTTTCAACCTGAGACATCATCCACTATGAGCAGCATCTAATGAAAGAAAAAGCTCAGGGTAAGAGCCACAGTGGATATGTAAAGTCTTGGGATGGACATGAAGCTCTTAGAATCTCAGCTTATGTTTGCCTGAGCCAATGCTGCCATGGGAAGGAGTTGCATTCGCATGCCAACTGGAGCTTGCTACATTACTGGAGTGCTATGGGAAGGAAACATCCTGCTGTGACTCCAATGCTGCTAAGGTAATTGAGAACAGCGCCAAGTGATATACACACATATGTGAACTACTTTTAAGAAAACTAGTGTTCTTGGGTTGTGTATATAGTGGCCTAAAGAGAAACGCAATGTGGATTGAGAGCCACTGCTAATTGCATACAGGTCAAATCTTCTTTTCTTATCCATGGATATTTTATCGGAGGATCTGACTCAACGCAGGGTTCCCTGTCCTGCGTTGAGCCAGACCTGTAGTCTCCTGACATGAGCAGAGGGTGTTCTGAGGACCAGAGAGTCCAGTGGCATAGCTAAGGGGGTGCAGGGAGTAGCAATTGCACCAGGCAACAAGCTTTAAGGGAATAACAAGCTGAGCTTGACGCTAGCGGTCAACATTTGTGTAAACCTTGGAATGTACATATAATATCATGTTATATATCAGTGGAAAGGTGATTTTATACAGAATGCAATGAAACAAACTGCACTGGAATATCTGCATTCTATCAAAAGTTATGGCCATTTAACCAGAAAATGAGAAACACAACTGCCTTACGGAACCAAAAGTGAATTTCTTTAATTCCGTACTGACCTATGAGACTGATTATTCTGAAAGCCAATGAGATGTTATTGGGAACCAACAAAGTGTTAATATGAGTCAGCTCTCATTTCCAGGGATCATAATACCCCTGCTAACTGGGTAAAGAGGCACTTTTTCAAGTGGTGCTCCTCTTATATTTAGCAATAACTGTCCCTCCTCACCCGAGCAGTGAGTCTAACCAATAAGGGGGCACACTTCTTATTTATTTACTTAATTAAATTTGATTTTGTCATGGAGGGGGGCTACAAAATCTTCTTTGATCCCCAGGTAGCAGATAGATAGCATGCCACTGGCTTGGGGGGGGGGGATGGCAGAGCAAGTGAGTGGTGAGCTGCTAGGGGGAAGAGGTGGGTTTCCCCTATTTTCTCACTTTTTTAAAAGCCTGGGCATGATATCACTTAAAGGGCATCATTTTGAGCTCTGCACCGGGCTACACGATCATTAACTACACCACTGCCAGGGAAGCTGCCCGCAAAACGCCCCCCTCCCCGCCTAAGGGTTTCAGGAGCATCACCTTCTGGTTTTTCAGCAAAATTGGATGTGACATTCTTAGGAGGCCTTTGAAGGGTTGGGGAGGCCCTTTCCGGCCCTCTGAAGACCTTAGAACATTACTTCCAGTTTTGCCAAAAAAACCCAGAAGTGACATTCTAAGGCAGGGGTGTCCAAAGTTTTCGGCAGGCGGGCCACATCATCTCTCTGACACTGTGTCGGGGGCTGGGGAAAAAAAGAATTAATTTACATTTGAAATTTGAATAAATTTACATAAATTTACTAGAGGTGGAACTTATATGAATGAATGAAGGTCTTGCAATAGCTCAAGGCCTATAAAAGGCCTTGCACAAAGCAAGGCTGGCCTTTCCTCTGCTGCTGCATCACACACGTGAAACAGCAAGCAGTGGAGGGAGCCCTCATCCCACAGCTAACGCAAGAGGTCAAACAGTCGCCCTCATGCTGAGAGCAGTTGGGTCGGGCCATTGTGGGCTCCAGCAAGTGTTCATTGGAGACTGGGGTCTCTCTGAGGGCTGCATTAGGAGTCCTTGAGGGTCGCAAGTGCCCCCAGGGCCGGGGTTTGGGCACCCCTGTTCTAAGGCCTCCTGGAAGAAGTCATTTTGAGGGTTGGCCTCCTCAGCTCTCAAAAAACCCTCTGGTTGCGTTTTGAGACTTTATCTGCCAGACCCACAGATTTGACTATCTGCTGGTTTTGGCATCCAGGGGAATTCCGGGATCTGACTCCTGCGAATACAAAGGTGCAACTGTATTTTGCTTTTATAGTAGATAAAGTTAACACACAATCCCATTAATATTCGAGACTGAATAATTTGGAACCTTCGCGTTATCTCTTTTCAAAATATTCAAACTATAGAATGAAATTATAAAACTTGAAATATCAGTTTCCAGGGCTTTCTTGAGACACTTCATCAAAAAGTTTTACACTTTATTGGATTCTTATTCAACTGAAACAAGTGATAAATATTGAAAATGAATTTTCCTACCCCCATATGAATAAGTGTGCATGCATACACAAGTGCATTGTAGCATAGGGATATACAACTCAAATAACTCTGGGCCACTTTTACACTTTTATTAATTCACAAAGATCACACTGCAACATTAATTTCAAACACACATATCATATTTCTAACACAATCAATCAATCAAACCAACCTTTATTGGATTAACAATAAAACCAGGGTATTTTTAATGCAAAGGCAGACATAAAATTTATTTCTAAACAAATTAAAAAATTTACATTTATGTAGAAGTTTAAACTGCATCGATATTCTTTCCCAGATAAGAAACATATTTCTCCTATGGATGAAAGAATAGAAGATGACCTCCTGCTTTGAATCAAGAGCCTATGCTAGAGATTATAGTTTTTCAGTCCCCCATCTGCTCTCAATAAAATACTCTTGGTGGAACTAAATCACTACCTTCTACTTGAACTTAACAAAATAGATGCCACCACTTTCTTCAACGTACAGTAGGTATCCATATGTACTGGGGTCCATGATAAAAATGTTTTTAAAAGTTAGAGCACTAACTACACCGGCTGCAGGGCAGTCTTTGGAGCTTCCAGAAGTCACTTCTGGGTCATACCAAGGCCCACAACCCCCTTCCCTTGGCCCTGGCGTGCCTCAGAATGTATTGCGGAAGCATAAAGGAAACACTTCTGTGACACATTCTAAGGCACAGGGCCAAGGGAGAGGTTCGTGGGCCTCGGTGCAACTCAGAAGTGGCTTCTGGGAGTGTCAGAGACTGCCCTACAGCCAGTGTTGTTCGCAGAACTCGGTTAAGGAGTGCTGTTTTAAAACTTTATTTTTTACTTTTAAAAACAGTTCTAACGTGGACTCCAGTAACTGTGGATACCAAGGGACTACCATATGACGAAAGAGGTGGCATCTGTTTTGAATGGTGAAATCTGCAGATGTTGTGACCATGAATTGCAAGGGACCAAAAGTAGTTTAGAGGTTAATAACTCAAGTTTACTAATTAGTACAATGATTATACTTTTCCAAGGTAAATTTTAGAACTGGAAGTTTACAATCTTATGGTTCTCAGGTTTACCCAGAAGTAAATTCCACTAATATAAATGTGGTTTGCTTCTCAAGGTTGTAATCCTCCTATGCACACTTATTTGAGAGTAAACCCCCATTAAACAAAGTGAGACTTACTTCTACGTAAACAGGAAGCATCAGACTGTTAGAAGAAATGGAAAAACTGGATTATCTCATGTCCGACAGGATAGTTACCAAGGCTGTTCAATAAACTGCGATTACTTTATGTTATATTCAATGGGGATGTAAGGGACAGATAGTATTTAAAAAGGGAGGGAGTGAGAGGTGGGATGGAAAAAGGTACTGGATCACTTCTCCTAAATCTAATTTTTCTACTGTGACATTTAAGAGACTAGCATTAGTCTTAAAAAAGATGAAATTATGCAAGTCTCAAACTAAAGCCTCAGGAGTTTTTCTCTTTTGCCTTCTCTAAGACCTCCCTCCAGCTTTCAAAAATCTCCTTCACAAAGGGGAGCAAAGAATCAGATGAAAAATGAATATGACAGCGCTTTGCTGGCCAGGAGGGTCTGCCCGCCAGGGAGTATACACACTCTCCAACACTGCCTTGTTAACATGGGAAACACTGGATGACTATGAACTGTGATTTACATGATTGCTGTGCCCCTTTCAATTTTCAAAAAGGCATAGGTAAGCCACCAACAATGCAAAGTTAAAATGTTCATGTGGTCTACAAGCTGTACACTTTATTCAGGTCTAGTAAATGTAGAGAGGACATTGATTGTCTTCTTTACTAGAACAAATGAATATTTTACATGTAATGAATTCTCAATCAACTATCTAGGTCAGTGATTTTCAACCTTTTTTGTCTCATGGCACACTGACAAGGTACTAAATTGTCTAGGCACACCATCAGTTTTTTGACAATTGACAAGGTACGAGTACATGCTGTTGGTGGGAGGCTCGCATTCCCCAATGGCCCTATTATTCAATGACCCTCCCTCAAACTCCTGCAGCACACCTGCAGACCATTCATGACACACCAGTTTGCCATAGCACAGAGGCTGAAAATGGCTGATCTAGGTTATAATAACTAAATTTAAAAAGTTATTTTATAACAGAAAAACCCGCAGTATTAAATAATGCAGTTAAAATGGAATCACATGTAAACTATGTCTTTTAACAGCAAAGTTGAATCACAGTGAAGGAAGTCTTCCATTCATAGTACAGATTGAGTCTCATTATTCTCATGGGTTCCTTCCCAGAACTCACATGGATGGCAAAAATCCCACTATAGCAAATTAATTTAAAAAATAAAGCCTTGCTGACCTTTGTGATGTTAAGACAGTCATTAAGACCACAATCCAACAATCAGTCTCTCTCTAGAGTCTAGACCAGCCATTTTCAACCTTTTTCATTTCATGGCGCACTGACAAGGTGCTAAAATTGTCAAAGCAAACCATCAGTATTTTGACTATTGACAAGGCACACCTGCTAGTAGGGGGCTCAAATTCCCCAATTGCCCTACTAATAAATGACCCTCCCCCAAAGTCCCAAGGCACACCTGCAGACCACCAAAGGCACACCAGTGTGCCACGGCACAGTGTTTGAAAATGACTGGTCTAGACCCTTAGAAAGGACTGTCTTTCTTTCAAGTGTTCAGGGGAAGGAAGGAGAGTTCAGGGAGAAGTGAGGGGATCGCTTGGAGAAAGAATGGTTGATGGATTGTCAACTGGCTGCCCTCTCTCTAACTACTGTAAAGGACTGTTTTCCTTTCATTTAAGGGCCCTTCTCATCCTGTTGAGATAAAAATCTCTAAAACAGTAAGAAAAGCATTTTAAAGGGGTGCATTTTTCCCCTTCTCCAGGGATCCGCACATTCCTTCTCATTTGCAGGGGCCATTCGTGTAGAGTCAAGTCCGTGTATAAAAAATCTGTGAATAACAAGGTTGGACCTGTATATATTGAAAGACAAATATATCTGGTCCCATGGTTGATTACTCAACTTCCAAATGATTAGAGATTTTCCATGCACAAGCAACTTTCAGATGACTGGAGATTTTCCATGCATAGACTAAACACTACACTGTATTATCCTTGGAATTTAAAAAATGCACAAACCCTAAAATTTAAACTCTACACAATATAAAAACCATAGATATCCTCTTTAAAGTTGTTGTCACAAAACTATTTTCAGGTATTGAGCCATGTACCTCGGCTTTAAAATGGATTCCATAACCTGAAACTCCTAACCTAACTAGATATTAAAAAATAAAATCAACATTTTTTCTATATTAAAAATATGACAACAATTAAAGGGTTGGATGCTAAGTGTGAAAGCTCTGTCCCATGAACAGAGCTGGCAGTTCTCAGCTCCAATCCCAAATCTAAAAGTAATTTCATTAATTCATAGGTCTTTTGTTCTTCAGCAAAATGAGTGAAGTACCAAGTACAGCTTGAGATTGATTATTCGCGTGGGTTCCGTTCCAAGCCCTCATGTGGATAGCAAAAAATGCACTATAGCAAATCAATTTAAAAAACGAAGGGCGCAATCCAACCAACTTTCCAGCACTGACATAGCTGTGCCAATGTGGTGTGCACTACATCCCACAGTGGAAGGCAGTCAAGGGCAGCCTCCTCAGGGTAAGGGCATGTTTGTTACCTTACCTTCGGCCTGCACTGCAGCTAGGTCAGTGCCGGAATGTGGGTTAGGATTGCACCCAAAGTTTCTTTGCTCCAGTGATTTAAAAACAGCCTTGCTGACCTTTGTGATGTAAGATAAGAGTCATTAAGAAGACAATCCATCAATCAGGGCAGGAGGTCTGGTCTAGAGGGTAGAGCCTCTGTCTGCCTGAAGATAACATCCACAAGGTCGCCAGTTTGAGGCCACCGGCACCGTGCGACCTTGAAGCAGCTGACAAGCTGAAGCCAAGCTATTCCATCTGCTCTGAGCGTGGGAGGATGGAGGCCAGAATATGAAGCCAGATCGGAATGAAACACCTTGAATGTAGTGGTTCTTGAAAGAAAGAACCTTCTTTGAAATTGTAAAAATCCCTATTTAATAAGGGATTTAAATAAAGCCTGCCTATGTAAACCGCCTTGAATAAAGTCTTGAATAAAGACCAAGAAAGGCGGTATATAAATACCTGTTATTATTATTATTATTATCAGTCCTCCTCCAAGCACTCACAAAGGTGCTTCAAGTCACTTCACTCAGCCCCTCCCTTCAATGCAAAGTGATCACCTTTCTTTCACATGCTGAGGGGGAAGGGAGGGGTCTGCTGGGGAGAGGATTGATGGAATGTCAGCCAGCTGCCCCCCCCCCATTAAGGAGGTTACTGTTAAAGGACTGTTCAGTTTTTTTAACTGATTTTAAAGGGGTGCATTTTTTCCCTTCTCCAGGGATCAGCACATTCCTTCTCATTTGCGGGGGCCATTCGTGTTGAGTCAAATCCATGTATAAAAAATCCGTGTATAAACAGGCTGGACCTGTATGCCTTATCAACCAAGTTTGCATTACATTTGTTTCAGCAGGGTTTGCATACTGCAATAGTTCTGCACGTTCCCAAGCAATATTGTTAGAACAGTCTTGTGAGATTTTCCAAGCTGTTTACATATGTGCAAACATAACCAGATTGTGGCACCAGAACTTTGCAAACTCTTGTACAAATCTAACCTTTAATTCATGGTTTGATTTTCCTTCACTCACTTCTCAGAGAAGAACTACAGAACTGTGAACTGTTAGATGATTATTGAGAATCTCAATTTTAGTGATCATGATTTTAAACTACTGTCTGACTTTGAAATCCATACTAACAATGACCCATCCCAAATGGCTGACATTTAATGAACACAATTAGGTCAGAAAAATGTGAAATATTTATGGCACTTTGGAAAAAGTTCCTACTTTTAATTATTTTTGACATTTTTCAATCCATAAGTCAGTCTCAATGGGTTCTATTTTTCCACTAAAATATGTGGACACCATGCATTCCGTATTTTTCTTCCTGGAATACATTTTCAAAGAAAATACACTCTTTCAATCTATCACTCTGGAATGAAATCTTTCAAACTGCTTTTAATAGTTCACAGTGCTAACTTTCATGATGTTCACATCTTAGTAGCAACTTACCAGTTGAAGGGTTGCATCGATTTACACTGGATGTGCAAATCTGGATCTGAAAGTTGTGATTCAAAAAAGGAGCTTCCACAATTTCACCTTTTGCTCTCTGCGATGTACAATTTAAAGTCGCTCTTTTTTTACTCTGAGGTGTAGTCAGACTTGCAACAGTCTCAGACACCCTTTTTCTCTTTTTGCTACAAGTTGTTCCTTTTTTATGAGACTCTTGCTGCATTGTCCCTTGCTGACTTTGTGAAGGGCTGCATTTGCAAACTATATCAGGGAGACACTGGGATTTCTGTAGGCATTGAAGAGGAAGGCTAATTCTTACTTTATTTTTATTAAAATTAGCTGGTGAAAAATAATCTTCATAGGAAGAATCTTGGTCATTAGTAGACTCTGTAGGAGCAAGAATTGCTTGCAAAAAGTCATTTTCCAAATCTCTCTCACATAATGGTGAGCTGCTCCATCCAATACTTGATCTTATGGTTTTCCTGGGTTGTTCGCAGCTAGAAGCACAATCAGTTGTTAATGGAGACAATGCTACATTAACTGAAGATGGATCACTAGAACATCCTTTTCCTGAATTTAAACTATCATTGGTCCCTTCAGCAGCTTCCAGATGGATTGATTTTTCTGAAGAAAATCTGTAGCCCAAGTTGTTTGCCTCAGAAAGCAACTTTCCAGTTCCAACCATGAACCAATCATTCCTGAAACTATCACTTTGTGCAGAACACATTTCAGAGGTCACACTTTTGGCACAGAAGTCATCTTCTAAATTGTTAAGCTGAATTAATTTTCTTCTTAAATGTCTGGAGTCACCTATGGAAACCGGAGAGCTCCCAAACGCCACTGTGGAAACATCTGTAGCATTTTCAGTCTCAATCACATATTTACCAGACTTCTTTCTAAATCTTTTGCTTTCAGGGTTTCCCAGCATATTCGTGAAACTTGAATTTAAAGAGTCTCTACCCGGTCCATCTGCAAGATATTAAAATAAGCATTTTAACAATCAGCCAGATAAACTGACAATATTCAAAATTGATTCAGTTTTTCATGTTTAAGGGCACTTCATTTAATGCAAGATTATTTTTCTACCAAGACATGACTGTTTCAGTATGGAAAAAATGGATGTGAAACACATATGTAGAACATTTCTCTGCAGGTGCCCACAATGAAATAGAATGTGTATGTTTGTTATACCATCTGCCATTATCTTTGCATATTATTCGATTGCATATCAAAGAAATATACATAATCTCAAGAAAGAGCACCAGCAAAAAGTCAACTGTTTTCAACAGATCATGGACACAAAAACCAGAATCCAATTTTTAATAACATCTTTGTTATTTTTGTTTTTAATGGAGCTCTGAACAAAGAGGCCGGAGACTAAGCATTTCATTTATCCTTTCATGTGAATGCTAGAATACACTACAGCTTCAAAATACTTACTAGGGTTTTTCCCCCAAATTCTTAGTTTAGCTGCTGTCTTCAATAAAACAGGAACATAATTCCATATGTTACTATCACAGTGAATGACAATACACTATCTTACAAATATAACCACTGAAAGAAGCAATATATAAGGCAGCCAATTTCTTCTTGCTTACTACAGTCATTCAAATGTAAGACATTTAATATTTTGTTTTAAATTGTACCTTAGAAATTTGTGTGAGAACTCTTAAATACTACGTGCATACCACTATACCACATACATGTATCTTTTCTAAACACTTAGACACAATGAATCTGATCCAGAAATACCTTGCACAAGCAGAAAAGCACTTCTACTCATGCAACTGAGAACAATTTTCACTAATTCTCAATCATGCAGGCAGCCATCTGTACCATATTCCACACTTTCTCAAAGATCCCCTACAGACAGGATTGGCTTTTTAGACACCCTGAATGCCGCAATATGGAGAAAGATGCACAAAAGCCCTGTATCATATGCAGAACACAATTCATAGTTTTGCTGGATCCAATCTGATGCACTAAATTCAAGACTATATTTATTCTACATGCTTCTCTTTCTCTCTCTTTACCTGATGACAGGGTACAAGCTGAACTCATAGAAACAAGAGTTGGCTCACATGTTGCTGGAGCAGAATTTGAGTCAGACACTTGAGACATCTGTGAAGCTAAATAAAACAGTTCCATTAGCTCAGTAACTCAAGCACAAATTAAATACTATCATTTCAGATACATAATCAGCTTTAGGTCACCTTCAAAACTGATTATTACTGAATATTACTACTACGCAGATATACATATCATACATAGACTGACAGACAGCTAACAAAAAGCTTTTAACAGCTTCCACCTTTTAAAAAATATTTCAAATCATTTCATTGTCAATATTTAAAACATTCAATGTCTTAAATATTTCAAATTTTGAATTCAAACCACAAAGCAAGAGCTTAAAATGTCTTATGTGAAGAGATAGGAATGGCTTTTAAAAAGTGTTGAAATCTAGTTCTGGGAGTGTCCTGCTTGTCACAGTTCACATACTGAAAAAAATTGCATGACCTACATAATCACAGAACATTTCTTTGACAGAACCCCATTTCAGCTAGTTTCAATATTGATCACTGCCTGGAATAAATTTTGCCAGTCCCAAGAATGTATATAGGTTGTCACTGAGATAAGATGAATTGAATTCTCAAGGTGGACTGATAATCCCAAAGTGTGGCTAATAAACTAAGTAAAATGCAATTGTTTTGACTTCGTCTACACATTATCTTATTTGCACAGGATGATCCATAAGATATATTTATGCAAAACTCATGACATGACAAAACATGAATGTCTTGTATCAGCACTGAAGATATTCTAGGAGGGGGTGTTATACATAAGGCCAGCAGGCTGGATGCAGCGCATGGAAGCTCTTTATCTGGCCCTCCAAGCATCACCATCAACTGCTGAGCAGTGCTGAGATGTCACTGCTGAAAGGACAGCCTGCATGATAATTGGGTTCTCCCATTGCTTGAAAATATGATCAAGATTTTCATATTTTCTCTTTTGTCATTTGCAGCTAATGAGTTCCCAAGTAAGAAAAAAGTGGTTATTTCTGGTTATGACATCACTTCCAGCCCTCAGCAGGCATCATGAATGCCATTGGCCCACTTTATGAAATGAATTTGACACCCATGTTAGGAGATCAATGAAAAAAGAGCTCCCAATTGACCTTCTACGCTTCATTTTTTATGACTGCCATGGATCTGTTTTTATTTCATACTGTTACTACAGCAGCAGCCATAAGAGAGAGAGAGAGAGAGAGAGAGAGAGAGAGAGAGAGAGAGTGTAGGGGGGGAAGATTCCTAAGAACATTTGCATTAGGAATACATAGGAATGGAGTCATAGTCGAAGAGTACCTGATTTGAATGCAGAAGGTCCCAGGTTCAATCTCTGGCATCTTCAGGAAGGGCTGAGAAAGCTCCCTATCTGAAACCCCAGAGAGCTACTTCCAGTCAGCACAGATAATACTGAGCTAAATCTGACTCACTAGAAGGCAGTTTCTTATGCTGCTTCTTGGCTGTTTGGATATGGACCATGAGCTCATTGGGGACAGGGAAACATTCACTGATTTATTTTGCTATGTGAACCACTCACATGTGAATTATTTTTTATGAAAAGTTGTATACAAATATTGTTGATAATGATAATAATGTCTGCAAACACTGAAAACCTGCTACAGGGTGGGTAGGCACAAAAGTTTCAAATATACCAAATAAAATATGTTTCATAATAAACCAAATAAAAATCCTTCCCTCACCCAGGAAACATAAGCAACAAACAGAGAACTTTTTTCTGCCTTTTCATAAGTAACATTCACCATCATACCTGTGGGGGAAAGATTTTCCCTCTTCTCTTTCATGTCCTTGATTCTTCTCTCCATTGCACTGCACTGAAACTTTATTTTACTTGCTGGGCTGTACACTAGTGAACCATCATCTTCAAACAATAAAACAGGTATATCTGTTTCTAAAAAGTTGTGATTAGAAAGTTATTAGGAGAATCTGAATTACAATGGCAGGCAAATACTGGAATATGAGTAATATACTGTATAATTACTGTTACACACAAACACCCAGGTAGAGGCTTTGAACAAATTTTCAAAAAAGTTTAAAGATAAATTTGAATAAAAAAGACATTTTTTAAAAATTACAAATTCATATCCTGCTTTATCTTCCAATTGGGCATTCCAAGCAGCTCACAAAGTGAATAAAAACGTAAAATACAATATAAAAATATAAATATTAACCATCCCTAAAGAGCAGTATACAATCTAAAACGAATTTGCTTTGTATACAAACTAGGTGAATGGAGAAGGGGAGCAGGAAAGGAGCTGTCACCACCTTCTTGTGTCATCCATCATTACACAAGGGTATATGGGTAGGCCTCATTGAACACAATGGGACTTCTAAGTAGGCATGAATAGGATTGTGTCAGAGGCACTATTTCTGCCTCTGCATTCACAGCCCAATCTCTCCTCTTGCTCACTGGAAAGAAGTCACATGTTTACTGCATGCACTTTCAGCAAGAAGGCCAATGTAAGTGGAGAAAATGTACTTTGGAGACAAAATGCAAGCCTCTTTCTCTGCAACTATAGGATTGTAGCCCAAAACGCTTTCCTGGGAGTAAGCCCCAATAAACACAATGGGACTTACTTTTGAGGAGGCAAAACCAGATAGTATAACAGTCTGTGCCTCCCCCCCAGCAGGAAGAGGACCAAAGCACTGTTGACTTTTCCCTCCTTTCCCCCCCCCCATCCTAAGCAGATAGGCAAGAAGATCAAGCAAAAGCCACTTTCTCTGCTGACTCTCCTACTCACCACAAGCAAGGGGAAGAGATGGCTGCCTTTTAAATCTGAAAACAAGGAGAGGAGCAGCTGTGGTGGACTCTGCCAGCAGTTAATCTAGGATGCTTCTCACATACAAAGCTCATGGATAGAGAACTATGTGAGTTTTGCAACCACATGCTCAAAAACACACATGGAAAAATCCAAAACTTATGGATCAGAAGGGCTATGAGTGGCAAAGAGACACTTGGATATTCCATGGCACAAAATCCATGGAATAAAGAATCTCACATGATTTTTGCATCCTGAAGTGTGTTTATGCCATGGAAAATGCTCATTACAACATGGATTTCTGCACATGTGGTTTGGGCCCAAGTCCTACAAATGATCAGTATTGCATTTTTGATTGGATAAAAAATGCATACAGAAATCAGATGCTGGAGGTAGAAGTTCCTCTACCACCAAGGAACTGATATTTGCACATCCATGCATGGAAACTCATTTCTATATATAGTAATTATGTAGAAGTCGCTGTACTGCAGCGAGTCATGGACTCTTCGCTCACAACAGGAGAGGAAAGAACGCTTTCCACATGCGCTGTCTCCGACGCATTCTCGGCATCACCTGGCAGGACAAGTTTCCTAAAAACACAGTCCTGGAACGTGCTGGAATCCCTAGCATGTATGCACTGCTGAAACAGAGACGCCTGCGTTGGCTCAGTCATGTCGTGAGAATGGATGATGGCCGGATCCCAAAGGATCTCCTCTATGGAGAACTCATGCAAGGAAAGCGCCCTACAGGTAGACCACAGCTGCGATACAAGGACATCTGCAAGAGGGATCTGAAGGCCTTAGGAGTGGACCTCAACAAGTGGGAAACCCTGGCCTCTGAGTGGCCCGCTTGGAGGCAGGCTGTGCAGCATGGCCTTTCCCAGTTTGAAGAGACACTTTGCCAACAGTCTGAGGCTAAGAGGCAAAGAAGGAAGGCCCATAGCCAGGGAGACAGACCAGGGACAGACTGCACTTGCTCCCAGTGTGGAAGGGATTGTCACTCCCAAATTGGCCTTTTCAGCCACACTAGACGATGTTCCAAAACCACCTTTCAGAGCGCGATACCATAGTCTCTCGAGACTGAAGGTTGCCAACATGTTGAAGTATAGTAAATATGTCAAGTATGTAACTGTTGTAGCCAGATCAGACTTGAGCCATTAGTACTTCACACACAACAAATTTTAAGAAGTGTAAAGGAAATGAAATTGAGTATTTTTCCCTTTTTCCTTCCTTCTTCCTCAACACATATTTTGTAGAAGTTCAATTAATTTGGAAGTGTAACTGCAAATGTTTTGACATTATCAAATTTCACAATACACCAGCATTACTGTACAAGCAGGAAATATACTTGCCTGTTGCCGCTTTTTGGACATCTAAATTTTTTGCCATAATCTCCAACCTTTTCTGTAGTCTCCTATCATTTTCTGGAGTTTTTTCAATAAAGTCTTTTGGCTGCATACATTTGTGCTACAGAAAAAAGATACAAAGCACTCATAAATCTAAGCATAAATCTTGATTAACATCATGCACAGGACACGGCAAATTAGAAATTTACAAATTCAAATAAGGAATATAATTAATCTGATTTATATGGACCTGCTTTACACTGTTGGTCTCCATTTTATAAAGGGCAAAAGTCCATTTTAGGAGTTTGCCAAGTCAGTTAAAACTAGTATGTGTATGCTGCATTTCCTTATTTATTTGGTCTGTCCCAACTGAAAAACTAATTTATCAAGTGAGGTAGATTTATCCGGGGTCTTTTGTGTCTTGCTCTGCTTTAAATGGTTAAGAGACATGATAATAGGATGAAAGCAGGCTCCCTGTTTGGCATTGTACAAACTCCTCCTTTGATCGATTCATACCCAAGAAGGCATGGAATCCTCTCCCCAATCCTGAGTGCATTAGGGTTTGAAAAGAAAAAGATGCAGCCTGGGAGCTCTCTTTTTCTCCCGATATCTGCTTTGCAGACAAATTGCAAACCTGGAGCAGTCCACTGTTAAGATACATATGACTGCAGCCATTTTGAAATAACTTGAACAAGGAAATTTAGTAACTGCTTAACAATAGTACATCCAAGCATTATCCCTTTATGCCATCAGGGAACAACAGAAGTTTGCTTTTTAGCAACCCACTCTCATTCTCTGTTTTGAATTCCACATGATCCAGTTTCCTAACAATAAAACAATTTTAATCTATTCAATTTATGTGCCTGTAAATTTAAACACTCCATGACAAGTAATCTGCTAAGTTTGACTTCTGACATGGATACTGTTGATCTACTTGCATGCACAGCCATCTCAAATCTTCCTTATGTTTGTTTACATCTAATTTCCATGTGGAGAGTGGAGAGAATTGATAGCAGGATGTGCAGACTTGCATAAGCTAACTAGAAGGAAAGGGAGAAATCAGAGGCTGAATGCATCAGAATGTGTATCCAAGAGCAAATGTCTGTCAGCATTGCACTACTCTCAACAGGATGTGTATTGTAATGACCAGAAGATTCACAGCTAGCACACTTTCCAAAATGCATGCGTTGGTTGGTTGCTTTAACTGCACATCAGTTTGTACAACTGCTTTTTCAAGGGAAAAAAACTCAAAGAATTCTGGATGCACAAATGTTTTTTTCAAAAAGGCAGACACTCTGCAGACTTTCCAAGAATATCCAAGAGGTGGTGAGACAAATCAAGCAGAAAACTGTGGAAATAATGGAAGAGGATTTGCACTTCCTTGCACTTTTAAATAAACATGCCACTGTACTATTGATAAACAGATACTTTTGTTTCACATAAGAAATTGAAGGGGCCTGCAAAAGCCTAAAACTCTAAAAGGATGGCTACTGGGAGTAACATCCTTCAGTCTCAGAAGACTATGGTATCGCGCTCTGAATGGTGGTTCTGGAAGAGAATGTCCTCTCCAGTGCGTGAAGCCTGGGTAAGGTAGATATGGAGGATAGACTGTTACCCATGCAGCAAATCCCCTCTCTCCACGTTGATGAAATGGTTCAATGGAAAGGCAGAAGCCAATACGGTTGGTTCCAGCGGCGTCGCAGGAGTTGCCAGAATGTTCAGCCATGAACTGCCTCAGGGACACCTCAGGGAATAACAATAGCCCAAATAACTATATTATGTGTTTTTTCTTTTAATATTTACCAGGGAAATATTGATGGGTGCAAGGCTAGGTAGTTAATAAATACCCGTTTGATCACCAGACCTCCTGTATGTTGAGGAATACTTCTGGCCAATTTCAAAAACTGAGAACTGAAACTGAAGAAACAGCTGCCATCTAAGCAAAGCATCAGCATCTCCACTTGCCGCTGCTTTTCCAGCTGGGACTGGTCCCCTACTCCTTTCACAGATGTTGGAAAATATACCAACTTCTTTGTGTCAAAGATAAGGTGGTAAGAAAACCTCCATCTTTTTTGTTTTAATGATTTGCTATTTTAATTGATTTTAAATATGTTGTTCTGGGAACCATGTTGGCTGAAGAACAGGGTAATTAACAATTCACAGACAACCTTAATTGGGACCAGTTTGAACTAAAAATTAAGAATTAAATTTAAGACAGTTAGGAAGTGATTTTAAGATGCCCACCTTTTTAATTAACTGAGGTAGTCCTTCATTAGTATTGATTGCAGGATACAGTGATTCATCAACATGTGCTCCAACTTCTCGGCATCTGAGCAAAATAAATAAAAATGAATTTGTTTGGTTTAGGATTAGACATATTTACTGCTATGAAAAACTGTGCTAGATCAGATGCTTCAGCTCCTTAATACTGCAATATTGCCATACTCCTGATAGGGTGGCCACCCATCCATAGTCTAGTTCTTATCTATTCCTACTATGGTATCCAAAAACCCTGAGAGGCACATTTTCTGCAGAAAATCCAGGTCATCAAATAAGCCTCTCACTAGAAGTGACATTTGAAATGCTACAGTTCCTATTTATGTTCACTTGAATGAAGATAGAGCACAAATCTGAAAGAGAGCTAGTAATTTAGATCCTAGACAGGAACGGAAAAGAGAGTCTTTGAGGACAGGGTCACATTCTTTGGTTTTGCAGGCAACTGCAATCCAAAACACAGCCCTTCTGGCATTGCTTACATATTAGTCAGGTCAGTTACTTTGTTTTATGTTCTGAGAAGTAAAGGTCTTTCCCTTTTTGAAAGCATATACTTAGGAATTTCAGTATGAAAAAATGTAGCAAGCCGTTCTGTGACTTTTTCGGGTTCATTTTCTCAGTGCTGAAAACTAAGAAAGACATAAAATCAGCCAGCTACCTACAGCAGCCTCTTGCTAAAATGCACGACTGTAGCTTCCCTAACTATGATGATGCCAAGAAGTTCCAATTCTCTTAAATCATGGCTTTAGCTAGTCAAAACAACCAGGACAAATTTGCAAAGTCACTTGTGATAGGCAGTAGTTGAAAGTACAATTAGGTCTGTTCTAGAAAACAGAGATGCTTTTCTGTGCTTAGTACCTTTTATCTACATCCACAGCCTGTCAGGAATCCGTAGCCCCCCTCTTAGAATCACTTCATAGTCTATGGTCCCAAACTGTGTGCCACGGAAGCTTACCAGAGGAGCAGTGGAATCATTCCAAAAAAAACCACAGCACACCATCCTATACAATGTACAGGATTGTAGACCTAATGAGGGGCTGTAGCCAATGGCACAGTAGGTTAATGGAGCGGCCAGTCAAAAAAATTTGGGAATCACTGGGCTATGGAATTCCTATACATCAGTCACAGGTTACAATCTTTACAAGTGTTATTTAATTTCCACATTTCCATTTTCAAAATCCTTACAAGTATTTTGTAAGAACACACAAGGATGGCCTCTTAGCCTTCCCATCTGTACATTGTATGAAGACACAAAAGGACATACAGCACGTGAACTAACAATTTGTCAAATAACAGGCTTAGATTGTTTAGTGTCACTTCATTTCTGTACTGTACTCTGGGAAATCGTGTGATTCCTCAGAGCCTGATTAGGGATCCTTAATGAGATTATTGCTCTCCATTACCAAACTTTCTTGAAAGATAGGTTTTCCACCATTTGTGATTTGACCTACAAAGCACAACTACAGGGAGCTTCTGGGAATGTTCTAGGATGTGCTCAGGCTTGGCCTCTGCCTTGGGACAACTGAGGGCCCAATTCTACCCAATTTTCCAGTGGGTGCTGCTGTGCCAATGGGGTATGCATTACTTCCTGTGTTGGGTAGGCAGTCACAGGTATGGGAGGTATGGGAATATTTGTTCCTGTACCTTGGGGCTGCATTGCGGCTGCACAAGTGCTGGAAAATTGGATAGGATTGGGCTCTGAGTTGGCATGTTTGAATGCCTCCCCCCAGTCCTCTGCAACACAGAAGTTCCACAGTAGACATGGAGAGGTTCCTCAAAAGAGAGGTTTACAGGAAAATGTTCCCTTCAGTTAGAAAGTTTCACAAGTTAGAAACAGTTTCCAGTTACAAAGTTTCACTGCTTCACAATCTTTTGATATATAACTAGGGCTACAAAACCATTCAACTGCAAGAAAAAATTTAAAAAGTTCAATAATGTGAGATTCTAGTGACACCTAGTGATCTGATGAATGTAAAGCATATGTGTTACAACTATCTCAGATACTGACATATTTTACTAACGAAACTAAAAAATAAGTCTTTTGCTTACAAATGAAGAAAGATATTCTCCTATATATTATCCCCTGCTAACTGAGCATGAGGCACTTTTTCAAGTGGCATTTCTCTTATATTTAGCAGGGGGAGAGTACCTGTCCCTTTTCACCCCAACACAGTGTCTTTTTTATAGTGGCTGTTCGCTGGTGTTGTGAGCCCTTTTGGGACAGGGAACAATTTGATTTTTGTCTGTAAACCACTTTGTGAACTTTTTAGTTGAAAAAGTGGTATATAAATACTGTTAATACTATTTATTATTATATTGTCATGAAATTCTGGTCAGAATTTAAATTTAAAATTTAAGTTTTAATACCTAGTTGATTTAAAGCAAATATTATGTTAACTGATTTTGAGTTTTGTTGCCAAGCCTTTTATTTTCTTGGTAAAGCTAAGCATATTTGATATAATGACTGAATATGAATCTCTGTGGAATCTATAATTAATATTGTATCTAAGCAGCAAATAACTACAACCACGAGCCAGATTTTGTCATCTCAAAGTGATTGGGAAATACAAAACTATCCCAGGAAGATCACTAACCAAAGGCCATGAAGTGCCACCTATAGAATTTTCTTATCACATCACTTTGGAAAGATAACCCACTAAGTACTGGGTGAATAGAACGTACTTGTTTCAAAAACAACTTAAAAACAAGAAACAATTATACTAAACTTTCATTTTATTAGGTTTGCAAAGTTATGCCCTCTTTGCATCTCTGAAGACTAGAGCAGTGAAGTCTTTGTTAAAGGTATTTTTCTAGTGATGCCAAATTGTAGGAGACAAATTACAGTGCAATCCTATACAGGTCTACTCAGAAGTAAGCCTTATTGAGTTCAGCCAGGCAAGTAGGCCTTACTGTCAGGTAAATATGAACAGGATTACAGCTGGGCAGCACAAACTTAACCTGCACTGGATCAGGCAAGCCAGCTGGCCTGCACTGTATTCAACGCAGGGTTGGAGATGGCTGTGGCACAACTCAGGGAAAGGGGATATTTTTCCCCTTATCCTGAGCACTGCCCCAGCCACCATAATGGGGCTACTCAGATCTGAGCCAGCTAAATTACTGGCACAGATTCGAGCAGCCCAGTTAGGTCGGGCTGCTAGGGAAGGGGGTTAGGATCCAGCCTAAGTGCCAAAGGCCATTCCTAACCCCCTCTTGGGCCTGCCCCCGCCCCTTCCCCATCCTGGAACATCCCCGAAATGTCCTCCCCCACCCTCCTCAAGCCTCCCCAAGCCCTGTGCGAACTCACTTTTCCAGGGGCTTGCTCTGGTGCAGGGAGGCCAGCATGTGTCCTTAGGCTAGCCTACCCAACTCGAATGAGGCAGAGACATGACTTACGGTAGGTTTGTGACACTCCTAGGCCGGCATAACAGGTTTATGCTGGGCCAGCGCAATCTCTGGATTGTGCTCTTAGCCTCTAGAACTCTAGACAAAGTTCTGTCAGGAAGAAAAGACTTGCCAACTAATATGAATACATGAAGCTGTCTCATACCAATTCAAATCACTGTGTCACCTAGCCCAGTACCACCCAACTGTCAGGTACCCAGAGGCCTGATTTAGCCATTTTAGCCAAAATGCTAGGAATCTCTTTGGGAGATTTCTAGCATATATCAATACTCACTTTTCCACCCAAAGCACAGATACTAGTTTAACCCCACTCTTCTGAGCTCTGTTCCAGGTAGATGAGCGTCCATCTTTAAAAATCACATGAGTCACTTGCTTGTTGAAAGTTTTTGAAACCTACAAAATGTAGGGAATAAAATGCAAGATATTTTAGAACATAAATGTAGAAACTCTTTATGGAAATACATAAAGCTCTTCAGTTTTTTGTATTTTGTGTTGAAAAGTGAGAAATTCTTTACTACACACTGCTTTACTAACTGAGCAGATCATTTGCAGCTTTAAAACTTTTCTGTAGTTCATATCTGATAAGGAGAAAAATAGGTTTATTAATCATCAGCAGTTCACTATACACCCTGGTCCCAATCTAATACACTGGATCCAAATGCATTGCTTTGCAAGCAAAAGTCTGTCATATGAGTACAAAGGGCTTCTGTTCAAGAAGCATTCAATGGAACTCAACCCATAGTTTAGGGAGCTTAAGCTCATAGATACCCTTAGGAGTATTACCAGAAGAGACAATCTCTGCTATAGTCTAGCTTAGTGCTTCTCAAACTGTGGGTCAGGACCCACTAGGGACCCACTGGGATGTGACTGCATTTGGAAAATGTTACAGACCTGTACTTTTAACAAGCTACTATGTTTATTTTTTAACAAATGACAGTAAATGAGACTTACTCCTGGGTAAGTGTGGGTAGGATTGCAGCCTAGGATTGTTCTGCTTGATGACATCACTTCCAGTGGGTCCTGACAGATTCTCATTCTAAAAAGTGGGACCCGGTGCTAAATGTGTGAGAACCACTGGTCTAGCTCTCCATTTTTATATTCCTGACCAATGTTTCAGAAACTGCTTTAGATTTCTAGGGTTTCTAGTAGTAAAACTTCCCACAGTTTTCACATCCAAGTTCCTCTTTATATGTATTATCATGATGCAATCCTTACAACGACCCTGTGAGGTATTATTATCCCCAGAATCTGAGTAGAAGTGGCTTGCCCAAGGCTGCCTAATGAAATCATGGCAGAGGCAAGATTTAAACCAAGGAAGTGCTGAATTGCAGCACAGTCTCTTAGCCACTACATTATATCAGCTAGGGTTTATCAAATGGTTATTCTTCTTAGCAGGAACTTTGGTCTTTATATGTATCTTATCTCTTATTGCTAAGGCTGCTATTCTGCCTTTATGAAGCCCTAGGGCCTAGGCGAACTGATGCAATTCTCTGTTCCCCATGCCAAGTGATTTGACATCAGATTTCTGGAAATGCAATGAGCAGAACAAGTGACGATCCTTCTGTAGTATAGCTGAGACAGACCTGTGTTGGATAACACAGCAGCAGTGGAGTTGAATGAGCAACCATTCATGGAATGATTATTTGCAACAATAGTGTACCCATCCAACATGAATTCAAAATATTTATCTTCCAGAAGGGAAAGTGTATTAGTCTAAATAGCAACAAAAAAACCTGGCCTGCTCCGGATTTTTACTTCATCATCTGATGGAGTGGACTGTGGTCCAAAAAAACTGAGATGCAGTCTTCATCTCAGAAGAGATCATGAATGCAAAAGAAGATATAAAGCAAGTAAACTGCAGCTTAAAATAAAATAATACAATCACTGCACAATCTGCTTCCTGCACAAACCATTACGTACTTTGGCTCCCATGTCAAAAAGTTGCTGTGCAAAGGTTTCTGAGTAGTTCTCAGTTCTGCTTGATGACCATACGTCGACATAGGCCACAACACCTATGGGGGAGAAAAACAAAAAAAGATAAAGATCTAAATTACAGAAACCATGTTCAATATTTTGTTTACCATCTTTTGGGTTCAAATCCACATCCATTTCCATCATATGGATCATTTATGTCAGTTAAGTACTATACATTATTTACATTGTATTCATACAGTTTGGAGAGGGACTATGTCAGTGACTGTCAACCTTTTCCATCTCACGGCATACTGACAAGGGGCTGAAATGGTCAAAGCACACCACCAGGTTTTTGACAATTGACAAGGTATACCATGCTGCCAGTGGAGGCTCACATCTCCCATTGGCCCTATTAATAAATCACTTTCCCCCAAATTCCTGTGGCACACCTGTGTGCCGCGGCACAGTGGTTGAAAATGGCTGGACTATGTAAATGAATGGATAAAAAGCCCACACTGTTGAGCATTCCACCAGCAATTGTCCTTACCACTATGTATGTATGTAGGGCCCTAAGCATGATATAACATACATGATATACAGTTATGTATAGCTGAAGTACACCCTCTAAAGATGCTCAAATACGTAGCTGATGGTAGTGACTCAGGACACAATCCTATCCAACAATCCTATCCCCCGTGCCAATGGGGCATGCGCTGCATCCTGCAGGGGGTGGTAGTCATGGAGGCCTTCTCAAGGTAAGTGAATGTTTGTTTCCCTTACCTTCAGGCTCAGGGTGACCAGATATAGTGAAGGACAGAATGCCGACCAGTGGTTCCCAAACTGTGTCCAGTGGCAGGAGCTAATTTTTGGTAGTTCACAAAACTGACAAGGTAGGTTAGGCTGTGTGCATCAAGGATAAACAAGCTGCTACTTGGTGGGGGGGGGGGAAGCACTGCTGACAAATAACCATTATAGCTACAAAGACTTGAGCAGCTGGGTGAAACTTTTTTTAGGAGCTTAAAAGTGAATAGTAATAAGAAATAACAGCTGTAAGAGAAACAAACTCAACAGGATCGGCCTTTTCCTTTCTGGTGGGGGATAGAAGAATGGGGCTGATAGCTCAGGGTGACCAGATGCAATGGACTACAGAGTGCTGTACCTTTAACCATAGAAGAGGAAATTTTGGCAAGCACAGCTCAACATGGAAGGACTTAAAACAGGGGTGGGCAAAGTTTCAGCTTTAGGGATCCCGAACCTTTAACAATTCCATAGGAGAGATAATTTCAGCAGGTGCAGCTTGTCACCAGTGAAATGATAAGCTGCACCTGCTGAAATTCCCTCTTCTATGCAATGGTTAAAGGTCCAGGATCCCTAATTTTTGGGATTTTGGCAGGTGCAGTTTTTTAAACCATGAGCGGGCAAACTTCCAACTTTGCCAGCCCCTGGTTTAAAAAGCTGCACCTGCCAAAATTCCCTCTTTTATACAATGGTTAAAGCAGCCATTTTCAACCACTGTGGTGTGACACACTGCTGTGCCACAGGAATTTGGGGGAAGGTCATTTATTAATAGGGCCAATGGAAGATGTGAGCCCCCACTGGCAGCATGGTGTGTCTTCTCAATTGTCAAAAACCTGGTGGTGTGCCTTGACCATTTGAGTGCCATGAGATGAAGAAGGTTGAAAGTGACTGGGTTAAAGGGACAGACAGACTGTCCTCCATTTTATCTGGTCACCCGGAGATACATGCTGGCTCAAGTTGCATACTGTCAGCAAGCAGTCTGCACATGCACAGAAGCACTCTTGCTTGAAACACTTCCCATCGCCCCCTGTGAGTCCAGACTGGAATTCAATGCCTGGAGAAGGGAGGGTGAAGTGGGGGAAGGGAAGGAGGAGGTGGCAGTGCACAGCTGCTGAGAAGCAAGCAGAGCACGTGCTTTGGGTGCATGAGGACCCAGGTTCAGCCCTGGCACCTACAGCCACAGGAGCTCAGTGGGAGGTCAGGAGAGACCTAAGACCTTGGCTGGCTGCTGCTGCTGCCAGCCAGAGCAGGCAGTAGGCAGGGAGGCACTCAAGGGAGGGGTCGCCCTCCTCGTTGCTTCCCCCCCACAAGAGCCCCTTCTCCTCGTTGCTCCCCCCCCCCCGGAGCCCTGATAGGGGCCACGCCCGAAATACGTCAGTACCTGCGAGGAAAGACTGGGCGCAGGAACGACCGTTGCCGGGCTCCATTGGCTCGCGAGCAGGTGGGCCAACGGGCACCGCGCGACCGTTTCAAACGCCAGCCTTCCTCCAGACGCACGCGCAGTGCAGCCTCTTTCTTTCCCGTCCTGCTCCGCTCTGGGTGAGAACGCTGAGAGCAAGAGGCGTATAGACGCAGAAAAAGCTAGAGTGACGCGCGTGGCGTCTGAAGAGCTTTCACTGAGGAAGTGGCTAGGAACAGAACCCAGTTTGGAAGTGCCAAGGCTCTCTGCATGCAAGTCAATCAGTGCAAAGGGTCTGCATGCAGCTGAGCGCTGGATTTGAGATGCGGGCTGAGGGGGATGTGCAAATGCACACCATTTATGGACTTTGCTGCCATCTGAACAGGGTGACCAGATGCAAAGGCAGAGTACCCATCCCTTCAGCCATTGCATAGAGGGAATTTGGGCTGGTGCCGCTTTGCAAACCCTTCCATGTTGAGCTGCACCTGCCCAAATTCCTTCTTCTGCACCAGTGATTTTCAACCCTTTCCATCTCACTGAACACTGGCAAGGCACTCAAATGGTCAAGTCACCCCATCTGCTTTTGGACCATTCACAAGGCACACTGTGCTGCCAGTGGGGGACTCACATCCCCAAATTCCTGCGGCACACCTGGGGACCATTCACGGCACACCAGTGTGCCACACCACAGTGGTTGAAAATGGCTATGGTTAAGGGCATAGGCACTCTGCCCTCCATTATATCAGGTCACCCTGCATCTGAAGGATGTTGGTTTGGGAAGTACTGTACTTAAATTATCCAAGCCACCTTCAGCACCCTCCCTGACCTGGAATATTAATAGGGGACTACATTGCAGGAGAAGATTTTATTTCTGCTATTTTCTCAGCCTCAGCCTGAGGCTGCCCCCCACTTGCAGTGTTCACACTAGAACATGTAGGATGATCATAACCTACTTTCTCACCGTCTCAGATCTCTCCACTGTAACAGGAGAATGAACTGAAATTTGCACTGACTGGACATTTTAAAAACATGTTTTAAAAGCACATCAGTTTCATTTTGCATACTGTTCCTAAAATTTTGTGGGATGTGTGGAGACAAAGTCCCTGTACTGATTCAGTGAGAAAATAACCCAGACTTGTGTACAGTTAAAAGAAACTTTATTTGTATAACCTTTAGGGTGCAATCCTAACCAACTTTCCAGCACTGACATAGCTGTGCCAATGTGGCATGCACTGCATCCTGCAGTGGGGAGAAAGTCAAGGGGGCCTTATCAAGATAAGGGCATGTTTGTTACCTTACCTTGGGGCTGCACTGTGGTTAAGTCAGTGCTCAAAACTTGATTAGGATTGCGCCCTTGCAGCCCAATCCTGAGCTGCCCAGGGTGCCCTGGCTTGATGGCGCCGAGGAGGGCTGCCACCGAATCCTGCACCTCCTGCGCTACCGCAGGAGGCATCTCTGGAGAAGGGGATGCTCGTCCCCTTCCCCCAAGTAAGGTAAGCAATGGAGAAATTAGGAAATGGGGAAATGAGGAAAAGGTGCCCATGTAGGGCGCGCAGCCCTGCACGAGCACCTAGGATCCTGCGGAGCTCTGTGGATCCTCCTCCCTCCCTCCCCCCGGCACACCTCCCTCCACCCTCTCTCCACCCCCTGCCAGCCTCCCCCTTCCCGAAACGCCTCCTCCAGCCCCCACCCCCACCTCCCGTTCCACAGCCCGGCGTTCCCAGAGATTGCCAAGTCGCGGAACCTGGGCTCCCGCCTTGCGCTAGCCCAGCACCGGCCGGCGCTGGGCTAGCACTGGCGGGAGTCCAGTGGTGAGTCCCGCAAACGTGCTGTAAGGCACGTTTGTGACTGTGCTCGGCAGCACAGAGTCATGCTGCCCACCACAGGACTGGGCTCTTAGACATATACATATAACCCTTTTCAGACCCTTTTGACCAGTTTCCCCTCTAACAAGAACCAAGTGGACACTGCCCTCTCCAGCATAAATCTATGATCCTTACTCTCACTGTGCTGTGACTTACAAGATCATTCTCTCTGGCTGTCAGGAGTCCCAAACATGGAGAACCACTGTGAAGGAGCAAGGTGAAAAAAGAGCCCCTTTCACCCTCTGTCTCTGCCTTTCATCGCCTGAGGCATAACCATATATGATAAGTAGTTCTCTGCTGTCCTTGAAAACTTCCTGGGTGACCTTAGGCCCAGTGGCATCGCTAGGAGGGTGCAGGGGGTGCAGGCCACACCGGGTGATGCGCAAGGGGGGTGACGCACACTGGGAGGGTGATGCGCTAAAATCATGGTGGTTAAGAGCAACACCATCATGTTATATACCGTTGGATGCAGAATTTCTAGCAAAATGCAGTGCAAGAAACAGCAGTGAAATATCTTCTTTCTATCAAAAGTTATTGGCAAAAAACTGGAAAACAAAAAATGCATGGAGCCCAATGGAAAGTGAAACCGAGCTGTATTGCTTGTGTACTCGTGAGTAGGCAAACGTGCCTTAGTCCATCTGAAAGGGCAGGCTGAAAGGAATCCAACAACACCAGAATGGTCCTGATCCAATTAAGATAGCCCCCAAAAAACACCCATGAAGGAGGTCCCTTCCTTCAAGCTGGCGAATGTATTCAGCCCTATGGAAAGTGAAACTAAGCCACATGGTCGAATTTACTCACAAGTAAGCAAACTTGCCTTGGTTCCTGGGCAGTTCAGGCAAAGGGAAAAGTGAGGCCACCAGAATGGTCCTGATTTGATGCAAGTAGAGCTCAACAAATGCTCCGGAAGGCAGCGCCCACCCCTAAAAAGGAATGAAACAGAGGCTTGACAGGATAAGGTGAATCTTTTTGTTTTAGGCTGCAATCCTATCCACACTTTCCTGGGAGTAAGCCCCACTGACTATAATGGGACTTACTTCTGAGTAGACAGGCATAGGATTGGGCTGTCAGACTTGTAAAGCCAGGTGGGTCCTGATAGTGATATGCTTGAAATATAAAAACTTAAATTGAACTGGGTACTGGGTAGAGGTGAAAATCTTACTGATTCTTTTTTGGGGGGGGGGTGTTATTGCAGGTAGGCTACAGAGAAAATTCACTTGGTGGAACAGGGCTGGCTTTCCCTTATTTATTTATTTTACTTTAATTTATTTATAATTATTTATTTTAATTTGCTTTATGATGGGTCCTGGACATTCTAAAAAGTGGGTCCCAGTGCTAAAGTTTGAGAACTGCTCCAATAAGGTGTTAGTAAGTTGATACTTACACCCTGGGGGGAGGTGACACCACTAGTGACCAAAATCACAGTTTGCAAAAATAATACCATCATGTTATATATCTATCAATGTGTAATTCCAAACAAACTGCACTGAAATATTTTTATTCTATCAAAAGGTACAGCCAAAAAAACCAGTGGGGATGGGGTGATGGTAGATCACCACCTGGGGCATTGCTCCACCCACTGCATAGGGGTGACATGCTGGCCTCCCATACCTGGTGATGCTAACCCTAGTGACACCACTGCTTGGGCCAGTCACTTTCTCTCAGCCTCACCTACCTCACAGGGTTGTTGTGAGGACAAAAGGAGGGGAGCATCTGTGTACACCGCCCTGAGCTCTTTGGAAGAAGGGCGGTATAAAAATGTGAAAAATAAAATAAATAATAAATAAAACTTAAATTTTCTCTCTAGGCCTCCCCTCACTCCTCCTTCCTTCTGTGGTGGATACATCAGCAAGGGTGAGACAAAGCTCAGCCAATCAGCTTATGGTTTGTCAGAGGATTCATGCTGGAGGCATAAAATTTCTGCTAATGATGCCAAAAAAGACCCAGAGTTCGACACAGTAGACACTTCTATCTTTCCTATTACTGTATGTTTCGCAGGTTACCCAACTGTGGCCGCAATCCTAACCAATTTTCCAGCACTGACATAAGGGCAATGTAACTCCAAGGTAAGGGAACAAACATTGCCTTACCTTGAGGAGGCATCCATGACTACCCCCCAGCTGCAAGAAGCAGCACATGCCCCACTGGGACAGCTATGCCAGCGCTGAAAAGTTAATTAGGATTGCACTCTATGTTACTCAACTACATCTACAATAACATTTTGGATTTCTTCATTGATTTCTATAGGATGCTATCATACCTGGAGGGCATTTAAAAATGGGGTTTCCAATAAAAATCCAGGAGTATATAGACAATGACATCTTTGTTTTATTTTAAATGATCACCCTGTCACAAAATATGAGAGATTCAGGCTTTGCAATACAGGTGGAGCCTATTTATGTGCATGAGCTCCATTCCGTCACCTGGCGCGATTAAGAAAAACTTGTTGTGCTAAATTCCATAGAGTTACACAAATATGCTGCAGCCAGACACTTCCAGATGGAAGGAAACTAAGGCAGCTATTATCAATCCCCTCCCCTCCTTCGCCTCCCCCTCCTCCGCTCTGTAATCAACCCTCTCCATTGCCAGCTGTCTCCACTTCTTTCACAGGTGGGATGCTGAGCTTTTAAGAGTCCAGTCCGATGTGTTTCTACTCAGAAGTAAGTCCCATTCTAGTCAATGGGGCTTACTCCCAGGAAAGTGTGGATCAGATTGCAGCCTAAATCTCAGGCTTTGGCTTGCTGGGAAGACTTGCTTGCTGGGCTGTTTTGTTTCCATAGGCTGGAGCACGGAGAACCTGCATCATCTCAGTCTGAAGGGGGGGAATTTGGAAACACTCCCTTGGTTTTTTTAAAGCAATCCCCTCTGTTGCCTGCCCCTGTGTGTGTGTGTGTGTGTGTGTGTGTGTGTGTGTGTGTGTGTGTGAGAGAGAGAGAGAGAGAGAGAGAGAGAGCTAGCTAGCTAGCTAGCTAGCTAGCTAGCTAGCTAGCTAGCTAGCGCGCTCCACCTTGCTGCATGTGCTCTGGCTACAGAGGTTTTCTGCCCCCCCTTCCCCTCTTCAGCCTCAGTTGGCTCAGGGGCTCCAGGAGTTTAACTGTTCCTTCACAAGGGGAGCCACTTCCAGGGCTATTTCCCTGCCTGTTCGAGGCAGAGCCTTTTTGTAGTGTTTTGGACTGCCTGGAAATGGAGCAGATGCCAGCGCAGGGCAAAGGTGTGTGCTATTTTCACTTCCCCCCACCCCATTTGTGTTGAGACAAATCCAAAGATTAAAAACCAGTTGATAAATAGGTTGCACCTGTAGATCTTTCCGATCTTCTGGGGAGTAGCCAACCCCAAGCTGAGCACAACCATTTTCCTACTAAAGCTTTCCTTCCTGTCATGCTGCAGAACACTTCTATATTCATCCTAGGGGCTTGCAAATCTGCTAAAAGGTGAATTTTAAATGGGGATGGGTGGGAAACACATATTGTTGCTGCAAGTTTGACTGCAACCTTTCAACAATCAAGAGGCAGAATTGCCAGCAAGTTGAAAGGCATCAACAACAGTGGAAATCGAGAGGCAACTGAGAGGAAATTTCAACAACAGTGGAAATCAAGGCTGAAGTGTCTTGATCACTGATTGCCTATTGAAGTTGTACCTCCCTCTGGCTACAGTGGCTAGTGTAACTAAAAAGTCAGATACTGTACCTGGAATGGATGCTGTTTCTTGTTTTAATGACTGGAAACGTAAATTTGAGTCCTGTTGCCACATGGATTTTGTTATTTGTTTTTCAATATAAAAAGGGCAGCCCGTTTTATGCATGATTTCAGTGCACATTAAACTTGGGTAAATGCTGCTGCTTATGAATACATGAGGGAGTCATACTGGAACGGATTAACATTGTACTGTGAGTAGACACATATAAATTTATGCTGCAATATCCTTTTAACTGAAGACAGCAACACTTGAACCCAGAACCTTGTGCATACAAAGTGTGTGCCTCGGCCTGTTGACAATGAGGCTGCCACGTTGGGCCTTGGGCATTACAGAACCAAGAGTGGGAATCGTATTGACTAGTATTTCCCTAACTGTGAGCCGTGGCTGCCCAGGAAGCCACAGAAACCAGCTAGGGGAGCTGCAGAATTCTCACGAAAAACCTGCCACCCTATATAATGTATAGGATTGTGGCCCTAATGGGAAGCCACAGCCAATGGCCCAGTAGGTCAAGGGAGCCCCCAGTCAGAAAAGCTTGGGAACCACTGGTATAGACATTCAGACAGCTGCCATGATGTTTATGCAACATCCTATAATGTCATGCTGCACTGGCAGCAGTTAATAAGTTCTATTCTAACCACTTGGGTAACAGCAGAAGATGTGGCAAGGCCATGCTTTTGAAACCAAGAGAAAGAGAAGGGGCAGAAGCAAAGAAGTGCAATTCTTTCTAAATGCATCCTGTTTTGCTTATGCCAAGGGAAAGAAGTGGTTGGAAAAAATTTTTGGATATTGCTACAGTATTTATGTGTCATACAGTGCAGCATTGCCAGTTGAAAGGGTTTCTGGCCAGTTTGAAACCTGCATCTGCACAGTAGATGGCACTACAGTGTCAAAATTGCAAGTGGTTTACTCTGTGCTACAAAAGAGATTTAGGATCTGTTCCTGATAGCATTTTACTAATCCATTTTTGGCACAGGTATGTGCATATGTATTTAAAGGGACTAACTGTGGCATGCTATACCACTTGATGCCTTATATTCCTTCTTATATAAAGAGACAATTGTTCTTGTCTTTTAAAAACACCATTTACAAAGCAACAAAAATCAGATAGAAAATTAGCACTTTCCTCTTTGCTATTTGTAGATGTACAAGGGGTGGTGGTTAAAATAAAATTCCAGCATTTCAGAGAGATTGGTGAGATACACATTTTAAAAAAACAAAACACATGTCAATTTATATTTGTATGTATTTGTATGTATTTAGTATGTATTTATGTGTATTTATTATATGTGTATGTAATACATATACATTTATGTATGTATTTATGTATGTATATATTTGTGTGTATTTGTATTTGTATGTATTTGTATACAGCAACCCCAAATACTGGGTCAGTCATCTTATGTGCCTTCAGAATATGCTAATTTTGTCTTGCATATGTACAGTAATTAAAAACAGTGAGGTGGAAGTTACTTTTAAATCTGATGTACAACACTTATTACCAATATTTTAAATGAGGGCATTGCAAACTTTTAAAAAATGCAGCTGGGCTGTACTTATGCAATGAGACGTATCTTTTTATGGCATTGGCTGCAGAAAAAGCAGGACACATGGTATTTATACCTCTACTGATTCAGTGCCTCCAATTTTACTCTCTCTTGCTGTCCTGTAATTTAACAAATCACCCCTTCTGGATTTGACTCAGCAGCAGGTTTATTTTTGAGTACTTGGAGTGCTGATAATAGGATAGTGTCATAGCCTTACCATGGTTAGGTCACGCTGTAAAAATACGTCTTTTTGACATAGTGTTCCCCTAACAGTCAAAATGACAGGGGGAAGGGGAAAACTCAACACCAGTTGGGCAAGGGAAGATTTCAGTGCAAACTTACCAGAAATGAAGGCATTTCAGGGAGATGCCTTCCTAGGACCTAGACTGACTGCTAGGCAAAGAAATAAGAGCCATTGTTATTTGCAGTTGGGCAGCAAATTTATCCAAATTGTTTTCCATGCAGGCCTTGGTAGTCAATAGTCCAGCCTCCAGTGACATTGGGGCACAAATTTGGGGCGGGCAGGCAGGATCGTGGGTGGGCAGACAGGGAGCGGGAGGTAGGGCCGGGAACCGGCAGTTATGCTGAATCCTAACCCCGTTTCTGGGCTGTGTAGAGTGGCTTTAGGCTGCTCCGTTCTGCTCAGACCTGCACCACCTCATCAGGTAGCACAGATCTGAGTAGACCCATTGGAACTGCTGCAGCTCTCCCCAGGGTAAGGGGAACTTTTTCCCCTTGCTTCAGGCTGAGCTCAGCCAGCCCCAAATTTGCACTGGATACAGCGCAGGCCTCCTGGCCTGCCTGTTCCAGTGCAAGTTAGGATTGCATTGTCAGTTTCCTTCCCCCTCAACCTGCTTGAAACCCACCCCCATGGCTTCTAACACCCTGCCTGAAACCCCCAGTGGTTCCCCCCCCAACACCCTGCCTGCCCACCCCTGCACTCAAGCCACTTTCCAGTGCACAATGGGACTTACTTCTGAGTAATATGCATAAGATTACCTGGTAGCAGCTCAGTTTTCTGCATGTTTAGCTGAAGTAAGTCACACTGAGTTCAGAAGGCGATAGGAGTATGCATATGTTATGACTATAATTTATAACACAACATACAGGATGTGTGTATGTGTCTGTGGGTATGAGGAAATGTTAGCGATTGAATATGGCTGTGATCCTGAAACATTGTGCCACAAATTAATTATTATGGCATTAAAAGAAACACATGAAACATTAACGCCTTAGGGAATGGCTTTCAGATACACAGTCTGTTGAAAGGAATGCCGTACACCATGAATACAGCATGGTTGTACTTTCTTTTATTATTCTTGTTCATTTTAAGTTTCTGCTATCCCCAGTCCTTATACAGTATAAGCAAGAGTTGGAGATCTGAGGTCTTCAGTCTTGTGCTGCACTGAATTTCAGAGAGGGGTCATATAGGTAAGATGTTCCCTAGACCCTCCATTGCTACATGTGTGCTGCTTCAAAGTGTGGAAGTACTGTAAGGCCCAAATCCTAACCAATTTTCCAGCACTGGCATAGCGATCCCAATGGGGCATGTACTGCATGCTGCAGTTGGGTGGCACTCATTGAGGCCTCCTCAAAGTAAGGGAATGTCTGTTCCCTTACCTCGGAGCTGCATTGCCCTTATGTTGGTTCTGGAAAGTGGGTTAGGATTGCACTCTAATTCATTCAATGAGCTGCAAACAGTGGCAGCACTAGAACAAAAATACTTTGGAGTACGAAGAAGTAGAAAGCTGGTCCACTTAATCATGCCTCTTGCAGTTACATCCAGAATGTTAAAAATGAAAATTGGGACTATTTTGCACAGCACAGGATTTGGTGTGGGAGGTGGAAATTGGTGTAAATCATAGTCACCCTTGTGCAAGCAGAAATGCCCAATATTTGTACAATGGAGATGTAAATTAATATTGTGATTACTTCATGCCAGACTTCAGGAGGACTGGTTTGAATTTTATGATCAATAGAATGTTCAGCGTTTATAGTGATGGGATGCTGTTTTTACACGTGGTCCTGCCCATACAGGCACTTTCATCCATGCCAGTTTAATAGTTGAATGTATTTGTCTTGACCACAACCATGTTCTAAACATCTGGGATTAGGAAGAAGTCATAAAACAAGTCTTCCAGGCTGATTTCATTTGTGATATCTCTGATTTACTCCACCAGTGTCTTTTCTAGTGGCTGTCTGCTGGTTTTCTTTTGCATCTTTTTAAATTGTGAGCCCTTTTGGGACAGCGAGCCATTCGTTATTTGATTTTTCTCTGTAAATCGCTTTGTGAACTTTTTGGTTGAAAAGCAGTATATAAATACTGTTGTTATTGTTATTGTTATTTAAGAAATGCCATCCTTCTACTTCCAAAAATCCAAGCTATAGATCAATTCTAATAACACTACAGAAAAAAGAAGGGGTCTTATGAGTTGCAGAGACAAATCAACAGCAGAATATTGCTGGAGAAGCAAATCTTTTTTCTTCCTTACGCCAACTCTTCTTGCATAACCTTCTGATCTAGACTGAGTTTGGAAAGTCACCTAGAAACTTAAAAAAAAATGCAGCCAGCAATTTTTCCAATAGTTTTCAAGACACGTTGCTTTTGTCTTTTTTTCCCCTTTCAGAAAGTAGGTTATCTGGCCAACAGAGATAAAGATCTTGTTTAGTAAATTCAGGGGTAACAAAAATGATTCACACATAAAGATTGAAGGTTTTCATTGCTTAATATAAAGACTTTTAACAGAAATGGGCGAAGATATAAACAGTGGCGATGTCATTTCCTACCATCTTTATGTAAAAAGTCATGTTTAAATGGCAGTTTTTGAACTCTGATTTTTTGGGTCTGGTTTCTTATATGTTTTCCCCCCCTTATTATTCTGTGAACGTGAATTATATTTTTCGAAGAGTAGCTGTGCAATACATACATTAAGAGCCCAGTCCTATACAAGTCTACTCAGAAGTAAGTTCCATTATAGTCAATGGGGCTTGCTCCCAGGAAAGTGTGGATAGGATTGCAGCCTAAATTGGCTTTATTGACAAATTTGTGATTGCAGAGGTATTTGATGACCCAGTTTATGTATCCAGAAATTCATAAAGATGTCCAAACTTTGACTGTTTGAAGTAGTTCAAGCCATTACATTGTTAGAACATTCACAGACATGATGCTAAGCTTACAAATCTGCAACCATGCATTGTCACTCAAATGACTTCTTATGTCTAGATGATTGAAGCTTGTAGATCCAAAGGTCATCAGTGGATGATCTGGAAGAGAACTTTGCACATAGGAGAAAATGAATAAAGAACCCCAAGAAAATACGTTAGATTTATATTTGTGGGTAGCCAAATCCTAACTGGCGGTGATGCAGCAGGGCCGCACTGCTTCCTATGCTGGTAGTGAGCAGGCTGGAGGTCTCCTTGAGGTAAGGGAATATTTTTCCCCTTACAGCAGGGAAAGTCCCAATCTGTGCAATGGGTGTACTCAGTCTGGTGTAAGTCCTAATGGAGCCATGTTGGGCTTTCAAGTCCGGGGAGGGGGATAGGATACGGGGTGTGCCTGAACCTCTAATGCTCCCCTCCTAAGACCCAATCTGCCCATCCCTGCCCTGTTTGCTTTTACCTGCTTTGGCCCGCATTCCTCCTTACACTGGTGCCAGCACGCTGGTGCAGGCTTTCCTGCCTGCACCACTGACTCCTACGCTGTTGCAACTTGCTTTACAGCACATTTGCGATAGCCTAGGCGGAGCAGTGGTTGCTGCACAGATGCTACTGAAGATTAGGACTGTGCTGTAATTAAATTTGAAGCCAACATAAGCATGCTGTCTCTGAAATGAGTCCCACTAAGTTCAGTGAGACAGTCTTTGTAAGTATGTTTAGGATTGCAACTACACTCAGAAACTGTGTTTTCTAACTTTCCAGCACTGGTGCAACCACAATGCAACCTTGAGGTAAGGGAGCAAATGTTCCCATACCTTGAGGAGACCTCTGTGACTGCCTCTCCAGCACAGGATGCAATGCATGCCCCATTGGCACGGCTGCACCAACACTGGAAAATTGGATAGGATTGGGCCCTAAGAGTGCCTGCAATTGGAGCCTTAATGTTCTGCTTCTCTTCAATAAAATAAAATCTGCTCATTATAATATTTACCATTTTCCATATAGAAATATTCTATGTTGTTTCTCTAATCTTCTAACAAATAGTAGCTCATTTGTTGGCCTATATAATCATCAGGAATAATGCCAACAGCAATAACATATTTTTCAAAACATTGTGTGTGTGTGCATTCAACTCGATAGTGCTGCTCTGCTTTGCAAATTCTAAGGGCCTCAAGATAAAGTAAAGAAATAAAGCAAAATTTCATGAAAGAAATGTGTAATCAGCATCACCCAGCGCATAGTGTTGCCCAGTCTCATTTTGCTGAGCTACATTGAAAGTTGCAGTTCTGAAGGAAAAGATCTGTTGCGTTGTAAAAATATTGCAATTATATATTTTAGAAGAATAGTTGGGGAATAACTGTTCTCATTATATTTACATTTTAACTGAAGAGTATAGGAATTAATCTGAAAAACAGCAGTACAAATAATTCATCTAACCAATTTGTTCTGGGGGAATTTCAGTATAATTAACAGGAATGAGACAAACTCGCATGTTTTATAGAAACCAGAGTTCAGCATTTTAGTGCATGGCAGTCATGGAATGGATCAAAATGGTTTTTGAAAAGACCCTATAGTCACAAATAGAAATCTTACCCAATGCCCATAGAAAATTCAATTCAGACAAGATAGTCTACGTTTTTGAACCTTCTAATACAAATACTATGTTAGGGCCCAAACCTATTTTCCAGCACTGGTGCAGCCGCAATGCAGCCCCAAGGTAAGGGAACAAATGTTGCCATACCTTAAGGGAACTTCTGTGACTGTTGTCCCACCACAGGATGCAGTGCATGCCCCATTGGCACAGCTGTATAGGCACTGGAAAATTGGATAGGATTGGGCCCTTAGACTGCTACAGCCAAATCCTACACAATGCTGGTGGTGCAGGGCCACTGGGCCCACACTGTATCCAGCATTGGATTTGAACAGGCAGAAGGTCTCCTTGGGGTAAGGGAACATTTGTCCCCTAACCTTCTGTACCTGCTCAATGGGGCTACTTTGATCAGTGCCAGCTACTGAATTACAGAATCAAGTTGCCCCCTGGAATGCCAGCAGGCCCAGGACTGGGGCTAGGATGTGGTGGAGGCCAACTCTGCTGTCCCACCTCCTCCTAAGCCTGAATTGCCCCCACCTTCCCTCACCCCCAAAACACCCCCTCCTCACCTCTGGAACAACCTCCTGCCATCCCTCTCTGCCACCCAGTGCAAAGCTTACCTCCACCAGTAGTTGTTGGGCAGGATGTGGCTCCCGGGGGATGGCACAAGCCTTCCTGCAAGTGCTGCTTACTTACTGGATGTCAGAAAGTGCATTATGGTGCTTTTATGACACCCTGTGCCAGCACTGCAATTGCAGTGCCAGCAGTGCCCATCAATAGGATGGGGCTCTATGACATGATGAAATAGATAAGAGAAAAACCTGCACATTTTAGAAACTCATCAGCTGGAATCAAAAGAACCATGAGTGGCCAGAGAAAATGAATTATTTCTCTTCGATGAACTTCTGGCAAAAGACATCTCATTGTGCACCATCACAATGTAGCAGAAGTTAGCTTTAGTAGGCCATAAAAATGTCTTGCAAAATCTTGTGCAGAAGGACTTCTTTGGATCAGGGGCCATTGTTCTCACACAACATTCTTTTGCTAGGTTGGAAATAGCCCGTCTGTGAGTAGAAGAAGCTTACTATTAACAGAAGGAAAGGACACTTTTGTATCCAAGCCACTGTGGACCCAATCCTATCCCCTGCCAATAGCACTGATGCAGCCTGAAGGCTGCCCTATTGCCTATGAGTCTCCCCAGACCTGCATGTTGGCAACCTTCAGTCTCGAGAGACTATGGTATTGCGCTCTGAAAGGTGGTTCTGGCACAGCGTCTAGTGTGGCTGAAAAGGCCAATTCGGGAGTGACAATCCCTTCCACACCGGGAGCAAGTGCAGTCTGTCCCTGGTCTGTCTCCCTGGCTATGGGCCTTCCTTCTTTGCCTCTTTGCCTCAGTCTGTTGGCCAAGTGTCTCTTCAAACTGGGAAAGGCCATGCTGCACAGCCTGCCTCCAAGCGGGCCGCTCAGAGGCCAGGGTTTCCCACCTGTTGAGATCCACTCCTAAGGCCTTCAGATCCCTCTTGCAGCTCCCCAGACCTACACTAACCATTTTGCTAGCATATGTCCATGGAGAGAAAAAGGGGCACAGAGGTTCCAAAAAGAGGGATAAGATCTGACCATGTTGGTGCCACCAAGATCAACCCTCCCTGAAGCTCCCATCCCTGTCCACGACATGCCCCCAGTGCCAACAGAGACCTCTGGAGCTGCTGCTGTATGCATTGTGCTGCTGCCCATTTGGGGGCAGCAGCCTGGAACCATGTGACAGCAGCTTGGTTTCTGCACCACTGTAAAGGACCTTGCACTGCTGAAACACTAGTTCTGGCAGTTCAAGACCCCAGTAGGACTGGGGTCTAACAGTGCAATCCCATGCATGTCTTCTGAGAAGTAGGTCCCATTATGTTCAATGGGGCTTACTCTCAGGAAAATGTGTATAGGATTGCAGCCTTAGTTGATTTTACTTTGTGACATTGTAACTGGGAAGTTTTAAAGAGAGAGGAGGTGAACTTCTGGTTTTATTTTGTTCAGTGTCAAAACACAACTATAATTAGTCTACTTGGTGAGCTGCCTAATTATCTCATTTTCAAGTTGGTGCTACTTTGTTCTGTGCTAATGAGGCCATTATGACCTCAGTGACAGATTCTCCAGAGGTGGATATACCCTACCCCTGCCAACTGGTTAAGAGGCACTTTTTCAAGTGGGTGCTCCTCTTTTATTTAGCAGGGGGAGAGTAACTGGCCCACCTCACCCCAGCAGTGTCTTTTCTAGTGGCTGTCTGCTGGTGTTGCATCTTTTTAGATTGTGAGCCCCTTTGGGACAGGGAGCCATTAGATATTTGATTTTCTCTGTAAACCGCTTTGTGAACTTTTTGTTGAAAAGCGGTATATAAATACTGTTGTTGTTGTTGGATATAGGTACAAATATGGTGATCATGATCAGTTTTGCAATTACCTTAGTTCGAGCATTCTTTAAAAATAGAAACTAAAACTGGCTTGCTCTTTCATTTCAGTAGTGGCTGAACCAAATCTATCAGGCTACCGATTTTTCAAATGCAAGACTACCCTCTGGATAAAACCAATGTTACATTTGAATATGTTTTATGAGGAGCCTAAATGGGTAACTGACAGCACAATCCTTTGCTTCCTAACTTGCAGCTGTGCAGTGTGATCCTTAACATGTTTAATCAGAAGAAAGTCACTGTTCAATGGGTTGTACTCCAATACACACTCATGAGTAAGAGATTAAGGGCCCAATCCTATCCAACTTTCCAGCACTGGTGTAGCCACAGTGCAGCCCGTGGTAAGGGAACAAATGTTCCCATACCTTGAGATCTCTGTGACTGCTACCCCACCACAGGATGCAGCATACATCCCATTGGCGTGGCTGCACCAGCACTAGAAAGTTGGATAGGATTGGACCCTAAGGCTACAGTCCTATACACACTTTCCTGGAATAAATCCCATTGAACACAATGGGACTTCCTTCTGAGTATACCTGCCTAGGATTGGGCTGTCAGTGCAATTGGCCACAATGCAGCAAGAACCACGTAGACTCAGCTATTAAAGAACTGTATGAAGAGTAAGGAGGGGGAGAAGCACTTCTGAAAATGCATGCATGCACATCACCTACACCTACATCCTTATTGAAATCCTTACAACAAAATTTTATTTATGAGAGATTTTAAAGAGCATTTTGCTGCTGTTCTTGACTTTGTAGAGCCGCTGAACTGAATGAAAAGTCATGTGCAAAGTCGGGTTTATTATTATTTAATTTATGTACATTTTTTACTTGCCATCTGCCTTCTCTGTCATCTTTGACTTACTACTTTTATTAATTTTTTCTAAAGTGAACGCTTGCAGAGGGTTTCCTTTGTTTGATCACAGCTTACTGAGGCATCTCTTCTTCAGATCACAATAGAAGTCAAAAAACATGTGGAATGCTTCCCCCTCCCTAACAAGGATAAAACAAATACATATACAAAATATTCTCAAATAGCACAGAAAGCATGAAAGGAATGCCTTGTCTTTCATGAATACAACACGCTTTATATTCCAAGCATCTGATTAGAGAAAAAGACTTCTGCAAACAAAACAAATTTAGCTCTGAGCTATTGTGTAAAAAGCACTCATGGCCATGCTAGATTTTATATGGGAGATTTGTGATTGATTTTCCCCATGTAATTTGAAATGGAGGTTCTAACATTTTCCCTCTGTCCTGTGACCCTGATCCAAAGTGTTTCTCCAGAGTTGTTATTAACTATAGAGGGAAAAACATCACAGGTACTTTGTAACGTGCCTGTGTTGTGTTTGCAATGTGTTTTCCTCTCGCCTAATCTGCTTGGGGGTGAATCAGGGCTGCAGTGTCGGGAGAAGGTGTTTGATGCCTTCCTGCACTGTATCCAAGTTATATACTATTTGTTTCAGCTGCCTTTAAGGATTGTGTTGGAATATCCAGTTATTATGAATCTCCCATGGAACCCCTAGTTTGGCCCTTGGGATGCAACTCTGGTCAGCTTTTACTTTGTACATTCTGCTTGTGATATGAAACAGAAGCTGGAGAAGATGGGCCTTCCTGGACCACCTCCCATGAACCAGGTTAGTTTAGACCAGTGTTTCCCAAACTGGGGGTTGGGGCCCACCAACAGGTCGTGAGACAATTTTTGGTGAGTTGTAAAGTTTTTGAAACATTAAAAAAAATATTTTGCAAGCACCCTTTGCTGGTTTGCAGAAGAAAATTGTTAGCTAGAATGCTACACTGTGCTATGAGGTAATCTTCATAACCCCAGATTAAAATGTCATACTTTTCAATTTTTTCTAGTAATTGGCATGCCACAGATCACATTTGGACCCAGTTTCAGCCTTTTGTCTGGCCTAGAAGTCCCTAGCTGCACATCTTGCTCTCCAGTTCAGCCTTCTGGGTACTCTAGAATGACCTTAGGCAGTGGTTCTCAAACTTTTCCAGCCCGCCGCTCCCCTGGCTCCCCATTACAACACCTCACCTCAGTTGCCCCCAAAATGGGGATGAAGATGTTATAATTATACACTAGAAACAAGGCTGCCACCACTCTGAGGCTGCAATCCTAACCACACTTACCTGAGAATAAGCCCCATTGAACAAAATAGGACTTACTTCTGAGTAGACCTGGTTAGGATTGTTTGTTAGCCCTGAGTTTGTTAGCAGCATACCTGGAGGCTTTTGGAAAGGGAGGGGGGGAAGTGATGAATTTGCTAGGGGAGGAGAAGACTTTGTTTTGTATCTGCTAATTGCAAACTGATGCAAACTGAGACCCAGAGACTGTTTGGCTGCAATCCTAACCTCACTTTCCTGGGAGTAAGTTCCATTGAACACAATAGGACTTCTGAGTAGAGCTAGCTAGGATTGTGCCTTTTGTCTTATAATAGCAGCTAACATGGGAAATAAACCCACCCCTCCCCCCCCACCAAAAGGAGGCAGGAGGAAAAAGAGGGGTGGCTGAAAAGGAAAGGATATTTTTAATTTTTAATCAATTTTTGGAGACAAAGCCATCAAGAGTGGCTTTTTTTTTTGAAGGGGAAGGAAAAAGAGAAAGGTGAAGATCCTTGGTTAAGCAGACACAGAGCCTATGTAGGTCTACTCAGAAGTAAGTCCCATTTGAGTCAATGGGGCTTACTCCCAGGAAAGTGTGGATAGGATTGCAGCCACACAGAGCAAGATTACAGCTCACCCCGGAAGTAGATGGGGGCTGCTCACACACATACACCCCAACATGCAGATGCCACCCCTATTCCCCCCAGGCAAGACAGAGGGATGCAGGCTGGGCATTTGGACACCCCCCCCCCCAACAGCAGGCTGAGCTCCCTCTTTCACAAGCGCTGCTCTCTCTAGGTCAGGCTTCCCTCCCAGTTTGAAGCCTGCCAGGAGCACTCCTGTGCTGATGAGATGCAGCAGGTCTGAGCTGACCAGCCAGCCTTCTCTCCCACATTCCCCCACCATGTTTCTCACACCCTCCCCACCTCACGCTGCCCCACCCACCTTGTTCTCAGCCACAAAAAAGCAGCAAGTAGGGAGGCAGCACCTGCAGCAGAGCAGAACAGATGTGGCCACCTCTCTCCCCAAGATGCCTGGTGAAGCCCCTGGAGGCTAGCCACGCCTCACTAGTGAGGCAGGAAGCACAAATTGAATACCTCAGCCTTAAAGGTTTAGGGGAATAGTCCTTGAACTCCATTTCTAGGGAGAATCTAGCAAACGTCTACACACGCACACTATACGTAAGGTCTCTAGAAACCTCAGGAGCACAGAATTCCAATTATTATTAATGAATAATTTTATGATTATTACTAATAAAATATATCTTTCCAGATCTCTTTTTTGTCTAGGGGGTCATGATGGATTGTCATTTCAAAAAGTGGGCTCCGGTGCTGAAAAGTTTGGGAAGCATTGGTTTTTAGACCATGGAGAGCTAGCTTAAATCTCAATTTAGCTATGAAGTTTACTAGGCAAAGTACAACAAGATGGTGTGAGAATAATGGTACAATCCTATGGTGCTGCTGTGCTGGAGGAGTAAAGCACATTGCAACAGCACAGAAGTTAATAGTGCTAGCGGGAAGGCCTGTGCTGTCCGTACAGCACCACTGCAGGCTGTGACACATTCCATGCTGAGCTGTGGAGTGGGGGAGTGTGGGGAAGGTGTGCATGGGGGTGTAACAGGGTGGGGTGGAGTGGGTGAATTGAGTTTGGGAGGGAGGTAGGATTGCCAGCAGCAGTGCATGCTGTATCCTATCCCCCTTCCTGGGCCAGATCTGCTGGCATGGATCCACTCAAACTTGTGTCAGCAATTTAGCAGGGACAGGTCCGAATAGACCTGTTACCTTTTCTGCAGCTTACCCTGGGGCAAGGGGAAGAACTTTACTTACTTTGAGGAGCCCGCTAGCATTCTAGCAACCCCCATGCGATGCAGCGGAATGTGTGCTGGCAGTGCTGCATCAGTGTGCAGGAGGTTGGATAGGACTGGGCTGTATGTTGTGTTAACCCAGTGTATTCTGCCCCTCTCAAAAGAAGAACAGGAAACAAAAGTGATAATCAGATCCCTTATCTTTAATGCCGAGTTTGTGGCTTTGTTTTTGTGCAGTCATTTGCCATTGACACCTGCTCACTTCTTTGCCTAATCCTGGTTGAGTCACAATCCTGGAGCTAAATTCCCATGGCACACCTGCAGACCATCCGTGGCACACCAGTGTGCCACGGCACAGTGGTTGAAAATGACTAGCCTAGAAGGGGAAAGCTCATATGGATGGGAAATAAATGAAGATTAGAAAGGGGCCCAAGAGGAATAACAGTAAATTTGAAATCTACATGATTTCTTTGTCTGGAATCTTTTTTTTTTTCTTCCAGAATATGTAGTGACTCCTACTGCTGAATTAACAGGCATCTTTCTGCACTATAGGGGCTATGAAGTGGGAGGAATGGCTAGACAAACAACACATGAAGACAGAACAGAGAGCTGTCTTTTCACAGAAGTCCTTCATAAAGCAGTTTCTCCTGTATATCAAGAAGGGAACATAAGGGCTGCCGTTCACATTCATTTTCTGTCAGACTGGTCAGAAGGTAGTGCAGATTAAAAGAAATGAGGCAGGACTCGCTACAAGAGATTGTCTGTGATTTGAATTGAAAGCTTAGTTTTGTATTACTGTAGCCCCCCTCCCATGGCTAAAATCAGCTTCAAGAGTCATTTAAATTTGGGGATCAGCCAGGGGGAAAGGGTTAATCCACCCCAGCCCCGTTCCAGTCCTGATCAAAGTCAAGTCTTTCACGGTCGTTTCTTGAAAAAGGAAAACAAAGTTGTGAGTTTCAGTCGCAGAATGGACATATTCTAGTCTTACAATCAATCAGGATAACTGGCGCTCGAACCAAGTGTCTGACTCACTCATGCCCCATTATGCCTGTCATTCTGCTGGGACTGTGTATACAGTATTATTGTACCTGCCTGTTTTTGATCCTTTGGAGAATCAGGTAAAAGCCACTGCAAAACTTTTTCCAGTGGGTTGGTGGCCAATATATACATTATGGATGAATCCAAGGAATTGTGAGATTAGTTCTTTGGGCTCACAGGAGACGTCAGTCTTTCTGTTAAATGGCAGCTCCTACCACCACGACATGACAAACTATAAACTGCTTTTGAAGGTAAAGAGATTTTCAAAAGCAGTTTGTGATATGGCATGCTGGAAAGGCGAGTTGTTCAAAGATTCCCCTGAGATGGCACAAGTCCCTTTCATGAGCCTAGTGGCCCAATCCTATACTTATCTTATGCTGACACAGCAGCTGCTGCATCTGCCTAGGGAGTCACATTTGTGGTACCTTGGGAGTAAGGAGCATTGGCAGGAATGCCTACACCCTCCCAGCTGTGCCAGATCTGGAGCTGCACCTGATGGAGCAAATAGGAACTGCTCCATGTGGGGCAGGGGCAGGGGGAGGGCAGGGAGCAATGGATCAAGCCAAGGAGGGGATGGAATTGTTAGAGGGGGTGTTCATCATTTCCTCCTGAGGGTTCATTCCCCCTCCTGAGCCTTTTCCCCACCATAAGACCTCTCAGACTTTCCTCTAGCCTGTTCAAATCCAGCACTGGATACAGTGTGGGGTGTGCAGTCCCACTGCACCAGCACTGGATTGGACAGGGCTGCCCAGCAGCGATCCTATTCTATCCATATCTAGGAGGTAGCCCCATTGACTATAATGGAACTTACCTCTTAATAAGCATAAATAAGATTGGGATATAAGCAGTTATTTGGATCCCAGCATCTATCTCAGGGGTGTCAAACTTGTTTCATACAGAGGGCCGAAGTTAGCATTCAGGGTGCCTGTTGAGGGCTGGAAGTGATGTCATTAAGCAGAAAGTGACATCGTTAAGCAGCTGATGGCCTCAAATCAGCACCTTGCCCTCATGTTCATTAACTGCAAATGAAAGAAGAGAATATGCAAACCTTGATCATATTTCAAGATATGGGAAAGCCCAACTTTCCCATGTGGGCCACTGTTTCAGTGGTAACACCTCAGCACTGCTCAGCAGCTGAGAGCCTGAGGGCCGGATAAAAAGCTTCTGGGGGCCGCATCCGACCCACGGGCCCTATGTTTGACACCCCTGATCTATCTCTTACTATGTTGCCATTCTCACTATCACTGTCATCCTTATTCAGGCAAAATTTAAGTTCATGTAAAATCATGTTCCCAAATGTGACAGCTAACTCCTGGAATTAGAATCTTTATTTGATAAAATCAGGTATGATAAAAGTCCCAACTTTCTATAAAGTAAGAGAATTCTATTATGGGTGCCATTGATAGAGTTCTACTTTTTTTAAAATCAGCCTTTGAATCAAACTAGGAAGCGCCTTTACTAAAGGTCAGACAGAGAGTAATACAGGCAGAATAAATTTGTGTGTTCTTTTTATCTCCTGTCTTATTCTATCCATGGGGTTCATCCTTCCAATTTAATTTAGTATCACAGGACATGTTCCTGAAGTTCAGAATTCGAATCTACTTCAAAGAAGCTTTCTTCATCAGTATAACCCTCTTTGGCTTTTTTTTTTTTTTTTTTAAAAAACCAACTCCAAAAAACTATCTGAAATATTTCATATGATTTTAAAGAAGCAGTATAAAATAGTTATTCGCATAACATTCAACACCACATCTGTTTAGCTAAGAGCCACTTCAAAATGCACAAAATTTCTTACATCGTAAGTATTTTGGTATAGGAAAAAAGCACAAAATTAAATGCAACAGGAGTATCAACAGTCATTCTCCTTTACAAAGTCAACTGTTCTTAGACTGTAACAAGGCATTTGCACAGATAGCCAGGAACAGACCTGTGCTTATGGAATTCAGACTTTAAACCAGAATTGATTGATTGATCAATCTAATCTACTTGATATACTTAGAAGTTTCTCACAAAGATGCAGACAGGCTTAGAATAAACGCATAATCATAATGCAGGTAAACTAATGTATGCTGTAAATTTCTCTGAAACTCGTCCCAGGTGGATGCTCAGAGTCACATTGTGTGTTTCTTTGTTCAGTTACTCTGCTGCCATTTGCATTCCTTGCTGTTTGAGTGCTCCCAGAGAGACGCCACAGGGCACCTGTCAGTTAAGAAGAATGCTTGTGGAATACAAGTTGCATTTGCTAGTCTGATATAAAATCCATATTTTCACAGATAATCCACACCCAATTGATTCATCTTTATGTTCGTTTGGAATAGACGGATTAATCGGATGGATGGATAAAATGTATGGCGAGTCTAACTTGCCGTATGCTGAAACTACAGAGCACCAAAAGGGACCTAATAATCACAATTTTAGCTGTACCCAGCTGACTCGAGCTAGAGAACCATACTGTACTATGCAGCAGGTGAAAGAACTCCCTCGAGTCCCCTTTGGCTTGACCTGGAATACATTTTCTTTTTGACCCAAATGACACAGAGCTGATTTGTATGTGATGGGTCATCTTGATTTGCACAAATAACAGCTCACTTGTATGGTCTACTTGCATGAGCAGTGTAATGTGAGAGAAATTTTCTCCTAGCTGATACAGTAGCTGTTTTTGTGAGCAGGGTCACTGAGGAGAGACCATATCTTAGTGGCAAAGCATCTGCTTTGCATGCAGGAGGTGCCATATTTAATGCCCATTATCTCAAGTTCAAAAGCTCTCAAGCTGCAGGGCTGAGGCTGCCTTACAGTGCTACCCCCACTGTATACTCTATACTCACTGCCAGCTCTGGGTGTCTTAAAGAGTGCTTGCACCAGCTATGAGAGTGCGGTGCCGACGCTGAGGCCAGTGCCAGTTGACACTGGTCTTAGTGCTGCAAAGTCAACCAGATGGCGTTGCTGCACCACTGGCCAGTGGTAAGCTTATTCAGGGTGGGGGGAAGTAGGGAGGGGGTGGAATGGGTTGGAAGAAGAATGGATAATTGGATGGAAGGACCGGGGGTGGGGGGGAGACAGTGGCAGACTCTGTTGCTGATCCCTGCTGAGCTAGGAAACCTGACATGGGTCTCGGTTCTGTGCTCACTCAAAGAGTGGGTGCAGATCCAAGTAGAACCACTGGGGCCACTGTAGGTTGACATGGGGTAAGGGAATGTTTGTTCCCTTAACCCAAGGAGAACTCGGACTGCTTCCCTGGCCCCATAGGATACAGTGGTAGCCAATTCATTGCTGCTATAGCCCTGAGTGCTAGGGAAGCATAGGACTGAGCCCTTAATCCTTGGAGATCCTCTATCAGACAGTTGTAGGTTACGGGGACTTATTGCTGCCTATCAGTATAAAGTAGATTTGCATAGGACATGGAAAAATTCATATGCTCATGGAAGTTTCATCTGCAAATGCTCTTCTCCCAAATCACTTGTGAGAGTTGACCATTCACACAAGCTGTTAGTTGCAGAAATTGGAATGGATGCATAATGTCCCAATCAGCTTCATACAGCAAAGGTATGAATCATCAGCATGAATACAGTGTCTGTATTACACATGGCTTCTAACGTTCTACCATTCCTAAGTTTTAGTGTTTCCATTCCTAAAAAGGTTGGACAAGGAGCATGTGAGCACAGGTTTTCTCTGGGAGGTAACTGGGACAGGGCAGCCCACTTTCCTGCTTCATTAAAAGCAGGGATTGTGGCAAAGTAGTGGGTTAGTTAATATGAGCAACATCACAACATTCTCAAAGGAAGGAGTACTTGAGGGGGTAATTGAGTGTGGCAATGCACCAAGTTGTTGGCTGTGCTCAGTAGGGGACCACTTGCTTTGGTTTTATGCTCATTTTCTTTAGCTTTTTCAAAAATGCTTTGTTGAAAAAAGCCCTGATGCATTGCATGAATTCATCCCTAGTTGACAGAAGCAATCTCTTCTATAAGCTGAAACAGAGGAATTATGTACTGTATATGGCTTGCAAAATGGGTCAGATGAATTGATGATGATGGGCTCTGTATTGGAATTGCGGAAGAACTGGCGAGGAGGTAGATGTGGTGTCAGCAGTGGCCCCTTTAAGGGTAAGACTTGGGCATCCAGCAGAGTGTGCTGCACAGCTGGAGCCACTGGAAGGTAATAAGGCCCTCAGGGATATAAGGAGCACCTGAGGCAGAAAGGGTTGGTGGGTGATAGGAATGCAGGTTGGAGGTAGGAGACTGACTGACTTGGTTTATGGAATTGGGAAAGACTGGATTGTGATTGGCTTTGGACTTTGATTTGGATACCCTGACGGATTGGACTGACCTACCTGGCACCTGACCATTGGACTGGAACTTGACTTATTGGCAACTCTGGTTGGACTGGCTTGCAAGGCCCAGTGGCTTGGGATTTGGCAAAACAATTGGTACCAGGAGTGGGGTACAAGCCCAAGGCAAGTAGTATCCCCTTGTCTAACAAGAGAGCAAGCAAATGGATCTCTGGCAGATCTGGGAGGCCCTGGACCTTGCTATATGGAAAGCAAATGCTCCTGTCCTATTATGGAATGTCTGGGCTACTTTGAGCATTCTTTGGACCATTTTCCAGATGGTGCAGTATATGGGAGGACTCATTAAATATGGCATCCTTTCCCTGAAAAGGCTCAGGGGGTCAGGTGGGGAGGATGTGGAGAAGAGAATTCTGAGAGAGGAAGTTGCCAAGTTAAAAGGGCTAATTTGCATTGAAAGAGAGAAAAATCTCACATATGTGAAGGCCTTTGCAAATGCCCACAAAGATATAAAGGCTGCAGAGAGCCTGTATAAGGCACAGGCAGGAAGCCTGGTTGAACTGAAGTGCCGGTCTGGACTAGAAACAAAGGGGTGGGGCTGCAGAAGCAGCAAAGAGGGCCTCTTTGACTCTTTTCAGGCTGGCAGATTGGGAAGTACTGTGTTTGTTGCCAATTTGAAGTACAAAGTTGGCTGGAAGAAACTGAAGGATGTGTTCAGCATGGCTGGTGTGGTTGTCCGTGCAGACATTTTTAAAGACAAAGATGGCAGAAGTCGAGGGATTGGCACTGTGACTTTTGAGCAAGTAATTGAAGCTGTCCAGGCCATCTCCATGTTCAATGGACAGTTGCTGTTTGGTAGACAGATGCACGTGAAGATGGATGAACGAGCCTTACCAAACAGAGACTGCTCTCCTCCAGAGCAACCCCAGCAGCTTCCTCATGGACTTGGGGGCATTGGTATGGGGCTGGGACCAGGAGGGAGACCTATTAATGCAAACCACTTGACCAAGGGCCTGGAGATAGGCAACTTGGGACCTGGAACAACGGGTATGAAAGGCTTGGATTTTAGGATGAACAAAATGGGAGGAATGGAAGGCCCTTTCCATGGCATGGAGAGTTTGGGCCATTATCCTCCTAGAATGGGGCTTGGCAGGATGAATAAAATGGGCTTTGCTGCTGGAAGGGGGTTTGAAAGAGACTCCCCAAGAAATAGAATGGGAATGCCTCGTAGTTTTAGAGATGCCCTAGAGAGGGGAACAGATGGAAGTGGAGGAGCCAGCATGCCTGCAATTAATAGGATGGCCTCTGGACTTAATTGCAGGACCACTGGGATTGATAGGCTGCCCTCTGGGATGGGGCATGATATAGACCAAATGGGCACCAGAATGGATTGGACTGTATGGGAGCTTCAGCAACCGGTATGGAAAAGATGAAACAGACCAAGGGGTGGATGGTCCAAGAAAAAAGAGCAATTGATAAAGGGGACCACTGTGACACCAAGGGGTGGAATGTATTGGAATTGCGGAAGAACTGGCGAGGAGGTAGATGTGGTGTCAGCAGTGGCCCCTTTAAGGGTAAGACTTGGGCATCCAGCAGAGTGTGCTGCACAGCTGGAGCCACTGGAAGGTAATAAGGCCCTCAGGGATATAAGGAGCACCTGAGGCAGAAAGGGTTGGTGGGTGATAGGAATGCAGGTTGGAGGTAGGAGACTGACTGACTTGGTTTATGGAATTGGGAAAGACTGGATTGTGATTGGCTTTGGACTTTGATTTGGATACCCTGACGGATTGGACTGACCTACCTGGCACCTGACCATTGGACTGGAACTTGACTTATTGGCAACTCTGGTTGGACTGGCTTGCAAGGCCCAGTGGCTTGGGATTTGGCAAAACAGGCTCAACCACTGGCACATGGTTTTTCCCCTCCCCCATATGGGGGTTTAAATAATCTCTAATGAGATAAATATGAAGTAAAATTGCATTGAAATGGAAGGCTGATCACATAAACATGTTTATTACTTGATGGCTGCCATATCAAATGTTGAATTGTATGTGTGAGTCGACTGTCATAGATACAGCACAGCAGATAGAACTTTTATGACTTTTTTCTGATTTTCAGCATGATCCTATGCATATCTACTCAGAAGTAAATCCCATTGTGTTCAATGGTGCTTATACCCAGGAAAGTGTCCAAAGGATTGCAGCCTGGGAGCACAGTCCTATGCTTGTATACTCAGAAGTTAAATCCCATTGCATTCAATACGGCTTATTCCCAGGAAAGTGTAGATAGGATTGGGCTCTGAGTGTGTTGTTTCGGTTGAGTAAGTGCTTCTTCTTAGATTTTACAGGATCAATGGGCTGGGATTATTTTTTATGTTTTATTTAATTCATTTATATCCAACTTTTAAATTAACTTGCTTACAATACATATACAAGATTTAAACAGCAAAAATAAAAATGGACAGCAAATTAGAAATGGATAGCAGCAATCTAACAGTCCAGTGCTATCTAACTCTTCCCCCCCCCCGCGGATGCAGCTGCACCACTGGGGTGGGCAGCCGAAGAGGTCTCCTCCAGGCAAAGGAACATTTGTTCCCTTGCCCTGAAGTAAGGCTCCACAGCCGTGATGGGCAGTGCACCAGTAATTGCTAACCTGCACCGGTAATTGCTGGCACAAGTCCAAGTTGACTCAGGAAAGTGGATCAAGACCGGATATTGGTAAAGCTGCTGCCACCAATACCACCTCCCACCCAGCCTCAACACACCATCTTCCCAGTCCCAGTCTTTGCCTTGTTCCTCCCCTCCCTATTCTGTCCACTCTCCACCCAGCCTCTGAACCAACTTACCAGCACTGGGTTTTTCCTGGAGACTACTGGTGCATGGCTGCAGGAATTGCAGGTTTATGATGTCTTCTGGAGCATTCTGGCCCTAGGACGTTCAAACCTCCACAATTCTATCATCTTTGAGTAGCTGCTATACAATACAGTGACTGACAAAACTCTACCATCTCTCTCTCCTTCAGCAGTAAGGCCCATACAATGTGTTCATTTTCTCACAGACTCCACCAGTCCAGTTTTAGACATTAATCTGAGGCTCTCAGGTTAACCTCTGAATTCACCTCTGAGTTATGTTTCTTCACAAGCTCCAATCGATTGGATGGAGTAAATTCTATGAGTGTTCACAAATGTGTTTTGCAATCATCAGTGAATATTTGTGTATAAAGCAACTGAAGTGTACAATAATAAAGTACAGACAAATCAAGATATATGAACGAACCAGGGTAAAACAAGCTAACAGATCCAATAACACTGATAAATAGGAAGCTTTACCTATGTATGTCATGCAGTTTGACAAATTAATTCCTGTTTTTAAATAGAACAATCAGGGCCATCAATCCAGGAAGAAAAGGTGAATGGAACTGAACTAGCAAATTCAGATCCTGACCCACCAATATTTAAGCCTGAATTCATTTGACTCAGAATTGATCTCTTGCAGAGCTTTTTCCAAAACTGTAGCTGTTGCATGTATTTTGACTTTGTAAAAGTGAGTTCTTCTTATACTTTTTGTGCGATATCAATATTAAATACTACTTGTCAGTCAACAAGAACAAAATGAAAATGTGTAGGTTCTTATGTCCAGCTAGAAAGCATTGCCCTCAATAAATTTTGAGTTCTGCTCCCCATTTTCAGATGGTGACATAAAAGTTTTCCCTGTTGATCAAACTTGTTCAGAACTTCAGTCCTACTGCTCAGACTCAGAAGAGTGCAGGGAAATCTGGCAGTTTCCAAATAGAAATTTAGAAGCATGTCTGTTCCAGACACTGGCACTCAACAAAGTTTATTGAACAATTTAATGCAGAGAGTTCTTGGATACCGCACAATGAGACTGCAATTCAAGCAGAATCTTAAACCTGTTGGGGCTTTGGGGCAACTCTAACCAAGCCAAAAAAAGAAAAAAATCAATAAAAAAACTCAGATCCTTGCAGGCACAGTTAAAGCAGATGTAGATAGCTAATATACACAGAAAAGTAGCCACATTCGCCTGAACAAGCAGATAGATAATAGGTGCTGTTGGTAAACAAGAGAAGTTGGTGCTCAAGTCTGCCTGGAGGTAACTGTGGGCTCAAACTAGCATCCTGCCAGCACCACTGGCTTTATGGCAATTGTGAAAGGACTTTCAGCAGTGCACAGGCTCATGCATTGCAAGAGGTAAGGAGGTAAGGTGACAGAGAAGGTGAGACGGGGTGGTAGAGAAGGTGCAACAGGGGGAGGGCGGAACGAGGTGGGGATGGGGGCAGGGAAAGGCTGATTGAATTTGCAAAGGGAATGAACCTGGAACCACTGAGCTAGAGCCCCTTCTCCCAAATGAACTTAGAACAGTCTTCCTTTTTTTCTTTTTAAATCAACATTTATTAAATTACATTCTTAGGGGGAAAAGAGACTATGCAAGTATAACATAATGGTATTTAAGTATATAGGTCATCCCTTGTTATCCAGTGGGGTTCTGTTCCGGAACCCCTAGTGGATTAAAAAAATCCGTGAATAAAAAATAGTGGAAAAATAGATTTAAAAACCTGCTTCAGGTTTCTTGCCCCTCCATTGCTCCTAATACAGTGGTTCTCCCACATTTAGCACCAGGACCCACTTTTTAGAATGAGAATCTGTCAGAACCCACTGGAAGTGATATCATGCCAGAAGTGACATCATCAAGCAGGAAAATTTTAAACAATCCTAGGCTGCAATCCTACCCACACTTACCCAAGAGTAAGTCCCATTTACTATCATTGTTAAAAGCATATACATAGTAGCCTGTTCAAAGTACAGATGTATAACATTTCCCCAAATGCAATCACATACCATGGTAGCATCAAGTCTAATATATTAGAAATAAAATATTGAAATGAATGGGGACCCACCTGAAATTGGCTCATGATGCACCTAGTGGATCCCATCCCACAGTCTGAGAAACACTGTCCTAATGGAATAAGACCTTGCCTTGACATCCACAGGGGTTTGATTCTGGGACTCCCTGCTGATACCATAAAATGTGTTAAATAAAATGTGTTAAAAAAATAAAAAAGTGTTTCCCTTAACAACTGTGGTTTAAAAACAGCTTTTCTTACTGTTGTAGAGAGGCAGTCAGCAATTAGAAATGCAAAGGACCCCTTGTGTTTGCCTGGCTCAGTTGAAAAATGGAATGATCGCTTGCATGACTGTCAGCCCAATCCTATGCATGTCTACTCAGAAGTAAGTCCCATTAAAGTCAATGGGGCTTACTCCCAGGAAAATGTGGATAGGATTGGGCTGTGTCTCTCTACAACAGTAAGAAAAGCAGTTTTTTAAAAACTGATTTTAAAGGGATGCATTTTCCCCTTCTCCAGGGTTTAGCACATTCCTTCTCATTTGCAGGAGGTAGATTCGTGCTGAGTCAAATTTGTGTATAAAAAATTTGTGTATAACAAGGTTGGACCTGTATAATGTTTAAAAATGGCAATCACATATTGCAACAACATATACATTAGCAGCATCCAATACAAAGACAGAAAAGGGTATTTTTCAATCATTCCTTTATTTACGTGTTTATTTCAAAAAACAATGACTAGAACCCATTATTTTGGCAAAAAGAAATCACATCTTTGCAAATGTTTCTTCTGCATTTTTTTTGCACTGTGGATCCTTATGGAACAGGGAAAATTTTATTTATTTATTTTACTATGTAAACTGCTTGGTGAACTTTTTTGTTGAAAAGCAGTTGGTGTATGTATTGGGTGTATTCTTACTACTACTGCAGCTGCTACTATTACTACTACTACTCTGTCTTTTTAAATCAACCATTTCTCAATGGTTCAAGGACTGAACTCCTTTCAGTCCCTTTCCTGACCATCTGCTGATTTTTGTTATTTGGGATAATTTCAGTTTTTACCACTTATTTATGTTTAAGCTTTCAATGAGGAGAACTGCATGGTAGGCAACATTTCCATAGTACTGAACTCAGGATCTTTATTTGTGGCCACTTGTGCTGATCCTGTTCCCATGATGGTGAGCAGCTGAGATCTAACATTCTCCAGACTCTGTGCAACCTTCTGTTGTTCCTCTGGAGACAAGGTTTTGAATGCTTCTACCACATCATGTAGAATCATATCATGTGCTATGCTGAGTTGTGTCAAAAATACATTTTCATCTGGAGGTTGGATACAGTCCCTGTCCTCAGACATCTCAACTTCAAGGCCTGTTTGCTTAACATCTGACAACTCTGCCTGTGGGTTCTCCTGCACTACCTCAATATTATGCATTGAATCAGCACTAACCTCCTGATCCCTCTTCTCTAAAATGGAATTCCCTGAAATCATCCTTACCTTCCTTACAGAAGGGGGGAACGGGACCTTAAGTTGTTTTAATTAAAGCCTTTTCCAAAGATGCTGTTTTTTTCCACCAAGATGGTAAATTCTGCACTTATCAAAGGATCTTGTAAGGGGTTAATCTGGAGGCTAGATCATTCAATGCAGGAAGGGCTCTTTAAGGTGTTGGTAGCATGAGGTGCACCTGCCCTTAGGCCAAGGTAATTGTGCCTACTCACAGGACAGGTGGAATGTAAGGGCTGCAGAGAGTTTGAAAGGCAACAGCAGCTTGGGTGACACATTACTGAAAACCCTTTTGACTGTGATATTGAAAGAGTGTAGGAATTTTTCCATCCTCAACAATGCCAGCGGGATTATTGAGATTTCAAACTTTAGGAGAAGCTTAATTTCATAAGGAGACCCTGGCAGTTTCACAAATTCAATCATGTCTATGTGCCTTCTTTCCATTCGCAACCAACTACTGAGGGAGCAGCAAATACTCCTTCTCCCCATTTCTCCCTGTTCACAGGGATAAGAGAAATTTCCAGAATCAGTTGGTTTGCTTGAAAGCATCTGTTGGTTTTAACACTTGCCCCACCGTTCTCTTTGTGAAATGAATCCTCCTCATCCGTCCCACTCCTCCCCAGGTCTACCCCCTTATCTAAGCCTGCACCCACTTGCTGGAACGACATCTGCAGTGAGTTGAGTTGGTCAGAGAAATAAGATAAACTGCTAAGGATTGCTAGGACCGACCTCCCAGTGGAAACAGATCTCCCATCAAGTCCAACAAGCATTCCTCAGAGGATCTCACTTGTTCCACAGCTCCCCGCTTTGACTGCAAGACGGGGGGGGGGGGGGGCAACTGTGCAGATGCAGAAGATGGTAATGGCAGATCTCTGGTCGGATTCCTATCAGCCAAATGTCTGGTGGCAGGATCAACCAAACCACTTACTTCAGAGGTTAAACCACTTGGCAGGGAAGGGTTTAATTCTTTGTCTTCCTGTGGGTCCTGTGGCTCCAAGTCCAGTGTGCTAAATCTATTTGGGGAAGCTGATTTAGCCAACACGTTAGCAGCTTCAGCCCATGCTGTAAGATCATCAAAACAAAGTTGTTTAGAAGCTTTCTGTGCAGAACCCCAACCAGAAGGAGCTCGCTGCCACTTGGTTTTCCCCATTATCTCAAAGAGACACAGTTTACTATCCTCTCAAACTGTCTTCATCCATACAATTGCAATTAATTAAAAAAGAACTTCCAATACTGCTTGCCATAAGGTTCTCTCAAAGTCCCATCATCAAAATGGAATACATACAAACTTAAAAACAAAGAGCTTATAGCAGGTGTTGCTGAATAGCAGCCATCTTGGCTCTCCACAAAGGCAAACAGTCTTCCTGATGCCTCTTTCTGGTGTTTCTAGGTCTTCCCTGAAACTTCTGCCAATGTCAGCAACCTTCCAGGCACGATCCCAGGGCTAAGAGACCTTTGACGCTTGCCCTTCGGCTTGCGCTACAGGCTTGCATCTCTGGCAAGCCAGAGGCTTATATCTACCTGGTGAAAGAAATCAGGGACCAAACAGTCCTTCCTCTCTTTCCGAACCAGGTGTCTCCAGTCTGCCCCCTTCCCTCATTATGTTTCAGCAACCAACAGGCTTTCTTATCACTGCTGTGTATTGAGTTGCTAAGAATAATCTATAATATCCCCCCTCCTGACCATCTTGAAGATTATACCCAATCATATTAAGACCAAAAGTTACCAACAGCTGGGCAGAGCCAGAACATAAAAAAAAACAACCACATCTGGAAGGTGACATTTCCAGTATCCTCAGTTATTAGTTGTGAAAATCTGTTTATTTTTTCCAGTTTGAAATATGCTCTCAACTTTTTTATTAGTCCAAATGTTAAGTTTCAAGATGCTCTCAACTTTTTTATTAGTCCATATGTTAATAGTGGCAGTTTCAGGCTGTTTCCTCAATTAAGTCCTAGTACTGAAACACCTAACAAACTAACAGTCTGGTCCTAACTAGGACTGAGTTGTATTCGGAGGGATTTACAGCACTGGAACAGAGTTCTGCTGTTGAAAATTGGCTGTCAATGACATGTGCAGTGCCCTGCCAGTGGCCATTTTCTGAGTGCTGTCACACTCAGCACAGAGGACAGTTGGAGGAGTGCTGGGGTAGCCCTTTGCCCCTGCTGGTGCCGATTCTGAGCTGTCTGAGACAGATCAGGAGAGAGATCTTGGGGTCCTTGTGGACAGCTCAATGAAAGTGTCGACCCAATTTGGTGAATGCCAAAGATAACACAACTTGTCCTGATTGCTGACGTACTAGACAAGAACTAAATGCATAACCAAATGAGAGGCAATTTTCTTTGCTTAGAAGAACTACCTTGAATATCCTGTGAGTGAGAAACAACTTCTTTTGATTGTACACATTAATAGTGCTATGCAAACTAGGAACAGACAGACTTTTTTTGTTACAGGAAGAGATAAACAAGAATTACAAAAAGAAAAACAAGGGCATAAAACCTATAGCTTTACAGCTTTTAGTCAACTTGGTTTATGGTTTGAATGAAAACAGGCCTGTTTGAGGCTCTGGGTGTTTTCATGATACAAATTATAATAGCAGACAGATGTTGATCAAATGGTTGGCATTCAGAAAACTGCAATGAAAGTGATTAAGGGCTGGAGGGAAAGATTAAGAATTAGACATCCATAGTTAAATGGCAACTCAGGGGGTTATGGAAACCATCTATATCTGCCTACTGAAGCATGTCAATAATACCACGAAGAGAGACCAAGAGGTTAGAAGAAATCCAATGGAGCATCATTAGCAATTATAGGAAATGGAAAAAGGGAAATGGAGGAGTGAGATCTGAAAAGTTCCCTAATAAAGAAACCATTTTGGTTGTTCAGTACTCTCCCAGGGAAATATGGAAGCTCCATTAATCAGAACAATCAAAGCCATGGTGGATTAAGTCCTAGAAAATATATACTAAAGGGTATAATCTGATTTTACGGAGGGATGTGAAAAATCACCCAACACATGGCCACTCCTAGAGGTATGTTTATGGTTAGACTATAAAGAATAAAGGATGTTGCAAAGTCAGGGCTGACAGTAGTTATTGGAGTGTAACCTATCCACTGACTCTGAGAATGTACCAAAATGTCAAGCTGCTAAACTGTAAATATCTAATTTATCTTTGACTTTTCTCTGGGCATGCTTTGAATAATTAAAAATGATGTACAGCTTGTAGTACCATAGGGCTGCTTACCATCTGGTGAAGACCAGACGTGATTGTGAGGAGCTCCAGAAGGATCTCTCCAAACTGGCAGAATGGGCAGCAAAATGGCAGATGTGCTTCAATGTCAGTAAGTGTAAAGTCATGCACATTGGGGCAAAAAATCAAAACTTCACATATAGGCTAATAGGTTCTGAGCTGTCTGTGACAGATCAGGAGAGAGATCTTGGGGTGGTGGTGAACAGGTCGATGAAAGTGTCGACCCAGTGTGCGGCGGCAGTAAAGAAGGCCAATTCTATGCTTGGGATCATTAGAAAAGGTATTGAGAACCAAACGGCTAATATTATAATGCTGTTGTACAAATCAATGGTAAGGGCACACCTTAAGTATTGTGTCCAGTTCTGGTTGCCACATCTCAAAAAGGACATAGTGGAAATGGAAAAGGTGCAAAAGAGAGCGACTAAGATGATTACGGGGCTGGGGCACCTTCCTTATGAGGAAAGGCTACGGCGTTTGGGCCTCTTCAGCCTAGAAAAGAGACGCCTGAGGGGGGACATGATTGAGACATACAAAATTATGCAGGGGAAGGATAAAGTGGGAAGGATGCATGGGAAGGATAAAGAGATTACTGCGTGTGGTTGGTCTGTGGACCTCCTTGCCGCAGGATGTGGTGATGGCATCTGGCCTGGATGCCCTTAAAAGGGGATTGGACAAGTTTCTGGAGGAAAAATCCATTATGGGTTACAAGCCATGATGTGTATGTGCGACCTCCTGATTTTAGAAATGGGCTATGTCAGAATGCCAATGCAAGGAGGGGGGGCACCAGGATGCAGGTCTCTTGTTATCTGGTGTGCTCCCTGGGGCATTTGGTGGGCTGCTGTGAGATACAGGAAGCTGGACTAGAATCCACAACTGCTGATATGAAATCCTTCTCCCTAATCCCTGACGTGTGAGGACTCTGCTTGAATACCAATGACTATTGCCAACTGGTAACTTATTGTGGTAAATTGTCATAGTCCCTCCCATAACATTTGTATAGTGTTTTTAGGTGTTCAAGGTGCTTCATGTTTTGGTGTAATCCTTACAAAACTTCTGGGAGTTATGCAAGTAGTGGCATCACAAGGCTGGGGCAATGGGGGTGGAGCTGGGACAATGGAGCACAAACTGCCTCGTGCTTAAGGCTTGACAAGGGGTGACATGTCACCTCCTGAGCCTCCCTTTGGCAATCTTCGGGGTTGCTTTGGGCCCAGTCACTGTGCACTCTTGTGTTGGGGAGGAAGTGGTGGATTCTGGCAGCACCAGTATATGCCAGGATCCCGTCCTTTCTTTTCAAACCCGTCCATCCCCTTCAATCCTGCACAGCTGGTGTAGGGTCAAGGAGACCCTTAGGCCACCAGGACACTTATGTACAGGTAAGGGAAAAATACTTTTCTTTACCTCTCTGAGGCCTCCTAATTGCCCCACCCCACAATTGAATGGAGCATGTGCTGCATTGGTGCAGCTGCATCATCGTCAATGGTGGGGGATAGACTTGGGCTATAAATGTTATGGATGATCCTAGACTGAGTGAGAGTGAATTTTTGTGTGGAGTGGGCTCTAAATATGCTCCTGAAACTGGCCTCTACAGTTAGACCTGTGTAATTACCACAGGTCTAAACACCTGAAAGAGGTCTTTGAATTTTTAAATGTGGATCACTTTGGTCCAAATGCCTGAGCCAGGACAATCACATTTTTCAGTTTCCTAATGATGATCAAATGCTTGCAGGTATTTAGGTACTACATGTCTTCTCTGCTTCCTTTATCTTCCTGTTTTCCTTTTTACTTAACCTCATTATGTACAATTTTTCTGTCCAATCAGCATGGCTGACCATAACCCTCCTTAGTGCCTTCTGTGGAGACCTTTCAGACTCTCCGTAAAAGCCTATATATTTATGTGAAGTGAATAATACATGAATCCAATCCTTTCTGAGTGTGATATTGTGTTCCGTATAATGTCATTCATTAATCTATATGGCATAAACAATGGAAATGGGTCGATATGGTTAAAGATAATTAACAATTGATTAGCACCTAGGAGCCAAATGGATAGGCACATTTTTTTTCCAGTGACCTAAGGTGGTGAATTAATAGATAAAAGCAAGAATCTTCCTTGAAGATCATCAAATGATGCTGTCCTGATGATTACTGAGATAATTTCTCTATTAATGTTGACGTGAATCCGCCTAAGTAATAGTATGAGGAAAAGAGACCATTTTTCATTTAGCAGATTTATTCAGCGCATATTGCAGTCTTGTATTGTGCTTGTGGTAGTGAAGTGCAAGCAAAGGAGATGATGAGACCATGTGGTGTGTCCAGCGCCTAGCGGCAAGGGCTTTTTGCCAGACCCCCACATCTGACAGAAGTTCATGCTGTGACATTGTGATATTGTAAGTTTCAGCACCACCCCTGCTTCATATCATTGGCTCCTACCATTGGTGGGGATGGGCAGTGTTGGGGAACTGCTTGCTCCCCTAGGATTTGACCTGGAGAAATAACACACTCAAGATACAATAGCAGCTTCTGGTTCAGATATATTCCTACTCTCTTTATTAATGAGCAATTGCCCTGTGCACAGGCCAACACACCTGACGCAGGTCAGCTGTGAAGGGGAGCGCACCATTACAAAAGTGACAGAGCTCGGTACTGCTCATTACGGAGACACTAATTCATGTCAAATTGACAAGAAGAAGCCAAATAAAAAAATCTCTCTTTATCTAACCTTTGAAATGAGTCCTCCTAAAATATACTATTTCCCAGTGCTTGTTTTAAACCTTCCATTATGTTGTCTCTGGTAGAGAAAATTCAGCCCAACTGGCAGGCCAATTCTCACTCTCTCTTTCCCACCTTCATGTAGCTGGGTCCTGTCCAAATGGAGCTATTTCTCAATATTCTTTCACTCACTGCAGCCTAAATCTCTGTGAACTGATCTTACAAATAAACATTGCCTTTTCCTTGTTTCTTTATATCTTTTAATAAAATCTATATTCTTTTGGAAAACTCTGCCTTGTGGTTACTCTTTGCCTAATTGGAGGTACTTTGAGGTTGCTTGCTTCACTGTCTAGTCAACAATCCCTAAACAGCCAGATGCTGCATTTTGACTTCGCACAGTATAAATTCCCCAATTTAGTTTAATTGTGGGCTGGACAGACTCAAGTCCATGTGTGTGTATACATGTAATGGTAGTTATCTATGTGTGTGCATGAGAGCACAGTTTGCAACATAGAATATCATCTTTCTTTGAGTTGTGGCTGTTTTTCATGGACTCATTAACAGCCCAATCCTGAGCTGCCCAGCTGCTGCTGCATCCAGCTCGCCCCAGGCAGCTGCTGCCACCGCCTCCTCAGGACTTTCGTCCCTTTCCTCCAGGTAAAGCAAGTAGCCCCACAATGGAACTACTCAATTCTACGATGACCTGAGGGTCGGCATAGAATTCAGAGCCTCTGTGTCCGGTGGGCAGCTTGGAACACTCCATGGGTTCTGCCTCCCTTCCTCCTGTTTTGCTCCCTCCCCCTGGCATGCCTCTCCCCTGCCCTCTCCCTGCCTCCCCTTCACCTCCCCCTGCCCCAGAACGCCTCCTCCACGCCTCCCCCCATGCCCCTATCTACTTCTCCACTGCCCAGTGGTCCACACAACCACCAAGTGGTGGAGCTCTGGTTCTCCACGGCGCTAGCCCAGCATCGGCCAGTGAGCTGGTGCGCACTGAATAGGATTGGGCCCACAGTTGCCTATTATTTTGCTGGGACAGTGGAGTGGGGGAACATTATCTCATCATTCACTTCAGGAATCAGAATGACTTGGGCCAGCTCTGTCCACCCAACAGTAACACACACAAATGCAAACAAATTCAATAGGTCCTTTTTCATTTTTCAAAATAGGTTTTTTTTCTCCCATTCATAGAATATTCCAACAAAAAATAATGTGCAAAATATTATTACTTCTCCAGGATAGTTAAGCAATGCAGTCTGTTATTCTATATTGTACTTTCTGCAAATTCTTCAACCAAACAGAAATATACTTTAGAGCACAATCCTGAATGGTCTCTGGACTGGCTCAAGTACCTTGCACCAGCCCAATATTGTCACAAATGTGCTGTAAGGCATGTCTGCAACAATTTCTCAGTCAGCTGGGCCAGCGCAAGGTTGTATGCCAGCCCACGGAGGCCAGATCCGGCCTCTGTGCCAGAAGAGTTCACACCAGCTTCCCTAGGCTGGTGCAGAGGTTTAGGGAGGGTAGGAAAAAGACCCTGGATATCCTGGGGTGGGGGGAGGGCTAGTGGTGGGTGGCCCAATAGGCAGACCAGCCTGGGGGGGGGGGTACCAGGATCCAGCTCTTAGGCCGGATCCTAAGCCCCCTCCTGAGTAGCCCTGTCTTACACCAAGCTACTCGGATCTGCACCACAAATTTCGGTGGCACAGATCCAAGTAACCCCATTGGGGCAGCTGCCATGTGACACAGGTAAAGGGAAATTAATTTCCCTTACTCTGAGTTGTGCAGCAGCCAGCCCCAGCTCCACGCTGGATATGGGGCAGGCCAGCTGGTCAGCCTGTTCCAACACAGGTTAGTATTGGGCTGATTTTCCTAACCTCTGATTTCAGTGATATTAAACCTGACAGGGCCTTTTCTGTTTATCCCAGTAAGTGCGTGTAATTGAGCCCAGGTATCGGAATTCAGCAAATTATCTCATTATATTATGGCATCACGTTCCATAAGTTGAGATTTTCTAGAGAAGTTAAAATCAATCTAGTTTCTCCTGATATCAAGCACTGATTCAGCGGTTCTTTTCTTTTGATTTTTGTTTACTAAGATGGATCAATTTTGAAAATCCTCTCCATTTCCTCTTGCGTGGAATGCCTTTGAAATCACCAAGTAATCATATGCACATGAATAACTGTTTTCAGGATGTCTTCCATAAAGTTTACTACCATTTACAATCTTTAGCAATTACTAATGGCCTTTAAGGCAATACAAGGCTGAAAAAGTCTCCAAGGATAATGAATAATGGTTCTGCATTAGTACGATGTATTCAATAAAGATAACTGCCAGCAAGAAGAAGCTAATTTGGCTTAGATCCCAATGTAGATTCTATAATAGTTCATAAGCCTTGAGGGGCAGGCCGGTACCTGCAGGATTAACCTGCCAGATGCACACATTTCCACATTTATTTTTTGACACTTCAAATGTTTTGGCTTTAGGCACCCAATGAAATCAATGGTTACTTTTTTGCATAGGTGTCTTGTAGGACTCAAACTTAGATTCATATCGGGAGAAATAAAATGCCATCTTGCTCCTCAATATCTTTTCAAGGCAATGGTGCTGATGTTTAGGAGAGCACATACAGCTTTCCAAGTGCATATTAATTTATTTCATTTAATAATTTTATATCCTGTCTTCCCCTCCCCCCAAATTTTGAGCATGCAAGGTGGTTTGCAGAGATCAAAGAATCTAAATCCAATAAAGCCACCATATACAAAGACTAAAAATTAACAATTCAAAATCACCCACACAGTAACAAAGATCCTCATTTTGACTTAGCATGGTGTGCAACACTACTTAAATTAAAACAAATTTTGGTAAGTGGGTTTTGATGCAATTGTGGTAGGAGGAAGCAGTGGCACAGCAACGGGGGTGGGGGTGGTGCACTCTGGGTGCCAAGCAAAAGAGAGTCAAAGAGGGTGCCAGCATCGCTCCCACCCCTGCCGTGCCAGCCTGCCAGGAGAGCCAGTGGCACTCACCGTAACTGGAGCTGATGCACACCCACACCCACATCCAGCAAGCCAAAGGCTTGGTAACTCACACATGTGATGATGATGTCATCACATCATTGCTAAGGTCTGCACTGGGTGATGCAGCCCCAGCAACACCACTCAGAAGAAGTGTACAATATCAGCTGTCCTAGCAGTACATGGGCCTTTGTCCCATAGGCATGCCACTCACTGTCATACAAGCCATTTTGCTAATTGTCAGGGTCAACAGAGGAGTTGTCAGTGATAGCACAGTGTTCTAGGGCAGTACCGCCGAGTAGTTACAACACTTAGGGCGCAATCCAAAGTGAGCCTTATGCCGGCCCAAGTCCCTTGAGCCAGCATAAGAGGGTCGCAAACATGCCGTAAAGCACATTTTGCCTCCTCGCGGGGAAGCCAGGCCAGCACTCTAAGGAGCGCTGTCCTGCGAAGGCTGGCATAAGCCTCTGCTGCAGTTTCCCCGCAGCTACCTGTGTCAGTGTACTCATGCTGGCAAAAGCGGCAAAGGTAGGCATGGGGGGGTGGGGAGGAGGAGAGAAGGAGGCGTTTCTGGGCAGGGGAAGGGCGGGCGATGGGCAGCCCCGGGGGCAGGTGTGTAGGGAGCCAGAGGTGGGGCTGGGACCCGGCAGTTATGCCGGATCCCAATCCCGTCCCTGTGAAGAATGGAGTGGCTTGAAGCCGCTCTGCTCTCCTTGGACTTGCGCTACCTCCAGAGGTGGCACAGGACCGAGGAGACCCATTGGGGCCAGCAGCGCTTACCCAGGGGTAAGGGGAAGAGTTTCCCCCTACCTCTGGTTGAGCCGCTGCTGTCCACAAACCTGCCTTGGATGCAGTGCAAGCCTCCTGGCTTGCCTGCTCCAGCACAGGTTTGGATTGCTCCCTTACTCCCTTCCTGCTCCCTTCGTTTTCCTGTTTGAATGCACAACTGACTGTGAAAAACCTCGGTAGATTGAATCCGCTGCCACCAGCCCAGGAGGTGAGAGCCAGAGGGGCTCACTTGGCAGAAACCCCTCCTAGAACAATACAGAACCTCAGAGGTCGCTATCAAAATCACTTTCACAGTAGTACCTGCAAAACAAGGAGACGTGACAAATCCACTGTATTTACCAGTCAATCTCAAGGTTAAACTGTAAAAGGTTTATTAAAAGTCTAATAAAAGAAAAAGGGATAGCAACACCAAATGAACCAGAAAAAAGAGTAAGGAGAATTGAATTTGGTAGAAAAAATTCAGCTTTGAAGATGCTTAGAGCACAGCTTACAAGAGACAACACTAAAATCTACATAAAATCCTGACAGTTTTTCTGATTAATAAACAGTCCCATATCTGATTTTACCTTAGTGATGGAACTACAAACCCTTTCCCTCACATTCCCAGCAAATGGGTGGTCGGACGGCTGGAGAAAGAGAGAGCGAGCACTCCAAATTTCCAGCTGGAAAATTGTTTTCTTCTTTGGCTGGAATGGCATCATCTGTCCCTCTAGTTGGAGAGGTGCCAGGTGCCATTCACTTGAAATGGGCTAAACTAGTTTAGCTAGTCCTAGCTGCTCTGAATCAAATCTGCATTCCTTTCCCCTTCTGGCTAGCAAGATTTTCTGTAATTTGCACCCCAGCTGCTGCAAGAAACTGAAGTAGCAGGGACAGCCAGAGGAGTAAGAAAAATACACCAAGGCAAAAATATATAGAAAGGAGTAGAAACACACACAAAACATAGTGATTTTATGACACTAATTATGGATGTTTTTGGTGTTGTAAATACCTGCAATTCTGAAGTCCTTCATTCAGGTCAAAATATGCCAATGGTGGCAGTACTTTTTTTCTCCTTTCTAAACCTAATCACATCATATGAAAGAAAAGTGAGGGTCAAGATAGGCTTTCTTTCTTTCTTTCTTTCTTTCTTTCTTTCTTTCTTTCTTTCTTTCTTTCTTTCTTTCACATTTTTATACTGAGCTCAAGGTGGTGTGCATGGCTCCTCCCCTCGTTTTGTCCTCACAACAACAATGTGAGGTAGGTGAGGCTGAGAAATAGTGATTGGGCTAAGGCAGTGATGGTGAACCTTTAGAGACCGAGTGCCCAAATCGCAACCCAAAACCCACTTATTTATCGCAAAGTGCCAACAAGGCAATTTGACCTGAATACTGAGGTTTTCGTTTAGAAAAAACAACTCATATATTAGCATCTTTTACCTACTATTACTTGTAACCCTTAATGAACTTTTCCTCTAGAAATTTGACCAATCCCTTCTTAAAGGCATCTAGGCAAGTTGTCATCACTGCTTCCTGTGGCAAAGAGTTCCACAGACTCATTACATGCTGGGTAAAGAAATATTGGCAGGGAAGGGGTGGCTGCAAGACCTTGCCACTGCTCATTTTCTCAAACAATAAATTTTTTTTTTTTAAAAAGACCCACCCACAGAAGTGGGCTCTAAGGCTGCACTCTTTCCTAGAAGTAAGCCTCATTGACTCTAATGGGGCTTACTTCTGAGTAGACACGCACAGGAGCAGGCTCCAAGGCTGCAATGCCACCTTTCCTGGTGCACCCTTTCCTGGGAGTAAGCCTCATCCATTGTAATGGGGCTTACTTCTGAGTAGACACACACAGGAGCAGGCTCCAAGGCTGCAATGCCAACCACCCTTTCCTGGGAGTAAGCCTCATTCACTGTAATGGGGCTTACTTCCAAGTAGAAATGCAGGACTTGCCTCCACCTCTGCTGTGGAGGAAAAGCCTCTGCTGGCATTGAGTTGGGAGCCTGCTCTCAGGGAAGGGCTGCAAAGGCTGGCAATGGCTGAGGAGGAGGGCGGCTCAGGATTGGCTGGTGGTCAGCCAGTGAAGGGCCCTGAGCCATTCCCACAGAAAAAGCCAGGAGCCTGCTGGATGCTGATTGGCTGAGCCTGCTACAGAGTTGGGGCAGGGAAAAACAGGGAGCTTAAGCCTGCAGAGCGGGCAAAATTGAAAAGGGAAACCAAGGCGGGGCAGGTGTGAGCGAAGGGAGAGGAGGGCAGTGAGCTCAGGGGGCGGAGGGAAGCAGCCCGCCCTCCCCACACAGGAGGCTTGGAAAAAGTGACACGCAGCTTCAGCGCCCCTCTCCAGGCTGCCTGGCTCAGCGCTGCGTGCCCACAGAGACGGCTCCGACTGCCACCTCTGGCACGCGTGCCATAGGTTCATCCCCACTGGCCTAAGGTCACCCAGGAAGCTTCACAGCTTAACAGGGATTTGAACCTGCATCTTCCAGATCTAAGTTCAACTCCCAAATGATTACTCACCCTCTGCCTTGAAAACACATGCCTCTGAATGCAGCTAATGGATGTTGAAACCATTTCCACCAAACTGCAGAATGCCTGTCAGTTTTGATCCTAGATTTACTGAGGGCCGAATCCTATCAAAGTTTCCAGCACCGGTGCGGCCACAGTGCTGCCCCAGGGTAAGGGAACAAATGTTCCCATACCAATCTAGAGGGGTGGCAGAAACAGAAGTGCACCCCAAATCTGCCACTTTCTTATCCCCCACCATCTGCTGTTGACACAAGCCACATCAGGCTATCTTACGGCTGGGCCGGCTGTGATCAACTATTTCATATTTAGAGTTAGCCAAAAACATTTGAATGCTTGTATCTGTGGTTATGTATATGGAAAGCATATATTCTATTTCCTAGATGCCAATGAGTAATTTTAACTAATACAATAAGGTGCGGGAAATGAAAGACAAGGAATGAAAATCAATGTTTTTGCATGTGGACACAACAAATTTTTGATACATGATATCATTAGTGGCTAAGAGTAATATGGACTAGCTGAAACTGCAATTACAGTAATTGTGGATTTAAGACTCTCTGAGCAGTATCAAAGTGTGTCCAATTAGCTTTATTTATGGCTACCATGCATATAAATCAAAGATATGACACTACACAGAAGCTGAAGCATTTGACAATGTCGCTGATTTGCTTTACAGAGTCTTTGATCCTGAAAGCATACTTCAGAAGATATGTTTTCCAGAAAACCATATTCCATTAAATGGGAAATTCAGTTTTGTAGAATGTGTTTCTACAATGTAAGATATTTTGTGTAATGCATATGGTCTGTGTGGGCTATATCCTGAAAGCTGTTATAATGTAGAGGCTAAGAGACTTGAAGGCCCAATCCAGAACAGAGCGCACCAGCACACACGGTTGCAAATGTGCCTTAAGGCACGTTTGTGGGCCCTACCACTGGGCGAGCGCTGGTGGTAGCCCAGCGCTCGCTGGTGCTGGGCTACCACTGGTCAGCCACCAGAGTTCCGCCACTCAATGGTTGCGGGGACCGCTGAGCAGCAGAGAAGTTAGTGGAGGCTTGGGGGGGAGGAGGTGATCCAGGGAGAGGATCCAGGGAGAGGTGGGCAGAGGGCAGGGAGAGGGCGGGGAGGAGGCATTATGGGGAGGCGGAGAGGGGGAGAGGAGGCGTGCCAGGGAAAAGGAGCGGGTAGGGAGGGAGGTGGGACCGGTGGATATTAGCTCCACCGGATCCAGAGCCTCCGCGTTGGGCTCACTGCCCGACACGAACACTCTTGATTCACCGCCAACCTTTTTGTTAGTGGTGAATCAAGTAGCCCTATTGTGGGGCTACTCCATTTACCTAGGGGGAGGGGACAAAAGTCCCCTTCTCCCAAAGAGCTGCCGGTGGCTGCTTGAAATATTTTTGGCTCTGCTGCAGCCCTGCGTCCCGGGGAGCTCAGGATTGGGCAGTGAGCTGTGAATCAGAACTTCTCTAACTCAAATGTCACCTCTGCCAACGAATCCATGAGGTGGCCTTAGGCAAGCCACTCCCTCTTAGCTGCAATATAGGGATAAGAATATTTATCTTACATGGTTGTTGTAAAGAGTACATCACGATAACATCTGCAAAGTGCTTTGCACACCTAGAAAGTGACATGCAAATTTTATTACTATTACATATGCCTCTTATATCTGATATATAAGTGGTAGCTCTGTCTCATCCTTTTAAATTATTACACCAAAGATACAGGTTGCTAACTACTCAGGCCTAAGGCTTTTCACCCTGATCCAAAGTCTCATGGGAGGACAGAAGGAGCCCTGCTTATGAGACAGGCAACACAATCCTAACTTGCGCTAGAACGGGGAGGCCGGGAGGCCTACCCCATATTCAGCGAGTTTGGGACTGAAAGCGGCTGAGCCTGCGGCAAAGGGAATCGGTTCTCTTTACCGATTCTGCTGCAGCCCCAATGGGCTACTCAGATCTGCACCACCTAAAGAAGTGATGCAGATCCGAGCAGCCCACAGCTGCTCTGGGTTACCTGGGACCGAGGTCAGGATCCGGCATACCTCAGTGTCTGAGTGGTTCTGGCGTACCCATGGAGCTTCTGGTCATTTCTACCAGCAGCTTCATTGCATGTGACATTTGTGCCGTCACTGGGTTGCTTACAATCCACTGTCATAAATGGCCAATAGGATTAAAGTTTCTATTTGTAGCAATGGCGGGTGATACTTGCAATGAGTAAGTAAATGTGCCTCTCTGATTGAAGAGCATAAGAAGGTATTGTAGATGTTGTTGTTTCCAGTGACTATCAGAGCACACCCATAGGAAGATGGAAGGATTAGGACAGTTTATTAGCCACATTGCTTTCATTAGAACTTGCTGCTCTATAGCAAGAGCAAGATATAGCTGCTCTATATCCTGGTTTAGGATGACCCGATTGGTTTACATGTTGCATTCTTAATGAAGGATCAAATGTATTAAAATGTCCCCTGTACATTCAGTAAGCTCCTGTTCTGGCACCTCATACCTCTGACACCTGCAGCTGCTGCAGAGCCTTTTCTGTGTCTCACACTCCCTGAAAAGGAGACCTGCTGCAAGACAATTAGATTGTTTTTCTTAGAATTATGGCCACTTCCCCTTTCGTTCCTATTCCTGTGCTCTGAATTCTGCACGTCATTAATTTTCAGGACTCTGCAATATTTCATTGATATATTTGTGTCAATAAGAGTACAGAACTGAGAGGAAAGATGTTTGGAACTTTACTCCTCATGCTAAATTAGTGATCAGCATGGTAGAAAGGTCAGACCACCTGTTATCTTGCAGAGAGACACTGCATGTCTAGCAATGTCTTCGCCTGAATATTAACAAAAGGAATGCAAGCAGAATACATGTAGTGCTTCACATATCTAATTTGTGCACAGAGGACATAAAGCAAGGGTGAGAGGCTACATTTTGTACCAATTGATTTTGTTTCTGAAAATTTGCTGCACTTACCTTCAGTTCCTTTGTTGAAGCAGAACCATCCTGGTGAGCAGAGTTGTCCCATATGCCAACCAATTTCTTACCTAAATGAAGCAACCATGTAAAAGTTCAAGACTTGTAGGCAGTTGGCACTGCAGACTATACAAATTGCAGCTGGATGGGGAAAGAGAGGCGCTCTGCCAAAAGCAAGTGGCAAGGGAAGCTGGCAGCAAGGAAGAAAAAAGAGTTTCTGCTTGCAAACTCGACTGGTTGACTTACCTGGAAAATAACTACAGCTCTTGTAACCCTTGAGGACACATTGCAGAGGTATCATGCATAACAAATGGGGCTGACAAAACACAGCGCCACTGAAGCAGCGAGGTTTCGGTCTTCGGTTGCCACTTCTTTATCCCTGCGCAGTCTTTTGCTTGATTTGTAAACATTTCCTCGCTTCCTCTGTTGTCTGGGCTGCGTTTTCCTGTCGCTCATTAACAGGTGAGTTACATCACAGGAAAATCCCGTGAGATGGTTTGGAACCAAGTCAGAGGCGCCATATTTCTCAGTGAAGCACAGTCATTTTTCACTCCAGTGGCTTTGCCATCATATATGAATTTTGCAGCTGAAAGATCTGAGGGGCATAAAAGTCACTGGTAGTTCTGTGTGAGAGCGATGCATCACCAGACCTAATTTTTCTAAAATTTCTTCTTTCTTCGGGTCTTTTCCCGCATTTTGTCTTCTTTATTCAGTTTAGGTTGGGTTTATGGAAACAGATGTGAGCATTTAATATTTAATTGTCCTAACATGCTAAGAGCCATCGGGTACTGGGAAGTCATATGCTATTATTCTGTACTAAAGTCCCTTTGATGCAAGACCAAGAACTAAGCAGGTCAGTACATATGACATTTTGAACTGTAATGGACCATGCAAATCTAAAGGTAAAACAGAAATTTTTATTAAACTTCATTGTTGTCAGATTATCTATTTGGAATTGTCATCCTGGGTCCTAAGATAGGGTCCAATCCTATCCAACTTTCCAGCACTGACGCCCTGCGTATTGGAATCACGGAAGATCTGGCGAGGAGGTAGGATGTGGTGTCAGCAGTGGCCCCTTAAGGGTTAAGGCCTGGGCATTCAGCAGAGGTGTGCTTCACAGCTGCAGCCACTTGAAGGCAATAGGGCCCTCAGGCATAAAAGCACCTGATGAAGGGAGAGTTTGGTGTGGTTAGCAGAAGGAGGAAAGTGAGGGGGAGGTGGAAACTGGATTAATGGCTAATGGACTACTGGAACTGCTGATGAACTGATGTATGAATGGAGTTTGGAGACTGCTGGAAACACTGAGATTGGTGTTTGCCTGCCATGCCCATGCACTGCATGGCAGTGTCATGCCACCACTGATATGGTATTCTCCCTTAGACAGCTGCAGGAGAAATGCAGGGAACAACGGCAGCCACTCTTTATAGCCTTCATAAATCTCACAAAGGCTTTCGACCTGGTCAGCAGGGACGGCCTCTTCAAGATCCTCCCCAAGATCCGATGTCCACCCAGGCTCCTCAGCATCATCAGATCCTTCCACAAGGACATGAAGGGCACTGTTGTCTTCGATGGCTCCACATCAGACCCCTTTGACATCTGAAGCGGCCTGAAGCAGGGCTGTGTTCTTGCACCAACCTTGTTTGGGATTTTCTTCACTGTCCTGCTGAAGCAGGCCTTTGGAACTGCAACAGAAGGCATCTATCTCCGGACCAGATCAGACGGAAAGCTCTTCAACCTCTCCAGACTGAGAGCAAAGTCCAAAGTCCAGCTGAAATGTCTGTGTGACTTCCTCTTTGCCGAAGATGTAGCTGTCACTACCCACTCTGCCAAAGATCTCCAGCAGCTCATGGATCGTTTTAGCAAGGCCTGCCAAGATTTTGGACTTACAATCAGCCTTAAGAAAACACAGGTCATGGTTTAGGATGTGGACTCACCTCCCTGCATTACAATCTCTGCGCATGAACTGGAGGTTGTCCATGACTTTGTGTACCTTGGTTTAACGATCTCCGACACTCTTTCTCTCGATACCGAGCTAAACAAACGCATTGGTAAAGCAGCTACCACATTTTCCAGACTCACAAAGAGAGTCTGGCCCAACAAGAAGCTGACGGAACATACCAAGATCCAGGTCTACAGAGCTTGCGTCCTGAGTACACTTCTGTATTGCAGCGAGTCATGGACGCTTCACTCACAACAGGATAGGAAACTGAACGCTTTCCACATGCACTGCCTCCGACACATTCTCGGCATCACCTGGCAGGACAAAGTTCCAAACAACACCGTCCTGGAACATGCTGGAATCCCTAGCATGTATGCACTGCTGAAACAGAGACGCCTGCGTTGGCTCGGTCATGTCGTGAGAATGAATGATGGCCGGATCCCAAAGGATCTCCTCTATGGAGAACTCGTGCAAGGAAAGTGCCCTACAGGTAGATCACAGCTGCGATACAAGGACATCTGCAAGAGGGATCTGAAGGCCTTAGGAATGGACCTCAACAAGTGGGAAACCCTGGCCTCTGAGTGGCCAGCTTGGAGGCAGGCTGTGCAGCATGGCCTTTCCCAGTTTGATGAGACACTTGGCCAACAGACTGAGGCAAAGAGGCAAAGAAGGTAGGCCCATCGCCAGGGAGACAGACCAGGGACAGACTGCACTTGCTCCCAGTGTGGAAAGGATTGTCACTCCCGAATCAGCCTTTTCAGCCACACTAGACGCTGTTCCAGAACCACCATTCAGAGCGCGATACCATAGTCTTTCGGGACTGAAGGTTGCCAACGGCCATGCCCAAGGCCTGCTGAGAACCAAAGTGCTGCTATAGTGGTGGGAGGAGCTGCTGGCAGGAGAGGGAGGATGGAGGATGGAGCACCTCTGCAGGTTAAACAGGTGAGGTACCCTGGTGGTGGGGTCCAGCAGTACTGCAAGACAGAACTAGGGTCACTTTTGGGGAAAGAAGGGGAGCTAATTAGCTGAACGTGGGTACAATTCTCTAGACAGAGCTTGGCCTTGGAATCTGGCAAAACACCGTGCCAGTGGGGCATGTGCTGCATCCTGTGGTGGGGGGAGCACTCATAGAGGCCTCCTCCTCCTTACTCTGGGGCTACATTGCGACTGCATCCGTGCTGGAAAGTTGGATAGGATTGGGTCCATGGTTTACTTTTGTCTTGGTAAGTTTCCCCCTCTATGGCTGATAGCAGGGGCCATTTCAGTTGGGAAATTGGCATGAGGGCACAAAGTTAACCCACCTATGCCAAGTTGGGCATCTCCATAGCTGCTTTTTGGAAAAAGAAAAAGACACAGGGCATGTTAGTTATGGAACTCTCAAATCACATCTGGATTAATTGTCTGAGGGCCCAATCCTTAACAACATTCTAGTGCCAATGCAGCTACAGTATAGCCCCTGAGGTAGGTGAACAAACATTCCCTTATCTTGAGGAGGCCTCCAGGCTGCCTCCCCATCACAGGATGCAGCGCTCGCCACCTCCCTGAATTGAAAAAACAAGTTGTTAGCAACACAGAAGAAGGGACCCTAGCTACCCTCAACAATTCCATATATAAACTCCAAAAGGAAGCATGTTAAAGGAGAAACTGGCATCCTGAGTTAGCTACCACACTCTTAGCTAGTTGCAAGAGCAAAAAACACCCACTTAGGACGGGGGATAAGCCATCAAGTCATAAAGGAAGGTTCCTTGATGCCCTCAACCCACAAAAGATCTCATAGGAGTCCATGGGAGAAAATAATATTTAAAAGCTGGGCCAGAAGATATGTCTCTTTTGTCCCTCACTTGTCTGTCTACCTTGCTGCTGCTGCATTTGTGTGTTTGATCTACTGGTGCTACAAAAGCCACCTTAGTTTCTGCCACAATCTAAGGAACACCATGCCAACCCCACAACTCCCGTTTCATTCTGAGCACTTTCTCTCGGCTTCTCTCCTCAATTGCACCTGAAGACTCTGTGCCAGTGCAACAGAGACCTTCAAAATGGCATCCACAAGTAGTGTAAAGCCCTTTAAAATTGGCAAGGGAAGCTTCTCAATGCCAGTGAGTGCTGAAGAGACCGTGGATAGCCGAGAACAGCCCACAAATCACAAGAGGTGCATAGCAGTTCTGCTCCCCAAGTTTAAGCAAATCCATGGGCAGCAAATTCGCAGGTAGTGGAAACTGACTGTACTTGTGGGGTTGCTCTCTCCTGCTTTGATTAGACCTCTTTGTAGCTTTTATTTCCCCGGTCTTGTTTTTTTCTGCCTATGCAACAATGGCTGCAGTTCTTTATATTGTAGGTGTTCTTAGCAAAACTCAGCTTTGCTGTGTGTGTAGGAGAGATCGATTCCTTCATTTCTATTCTCCTAAGCATAGGCGAGGAGGAAAGGACAGAAATGAAGCAACAGGTGCAGCCTATTTCTAGTACAGAATAGTGATGGGAAACGCTCCACCTGTTACACTTCTGTCTCTGACAGAGCTGCCAAAAACATAGGGGTTCCTGGTAGGAACAAAAAGGTTAGCTGTCACAATGCTTACTGCTCGGTAAAAATGATGACTGACTTTCTGTTCTATGGATGGGTAGGCTCTGTTTTAGGCTCCCAAGAAATAAGACAACTTGCTTTAGTTCATTTCAAAGGCAGAGCACCACTGTGCTTTAAAGCTGATTTGTATTAACTGGGAGAGAGCATTAAAGACATTGTGCTGCTACCTAATTGTAAAATGTACGTGTCTTCAGAGTTAGACATGCAATTAATGCTGAGACATGGATCTATCTATCATGCTGATGTATATTTTGAACCTAGATTTTTCATTTGCCAGATTATGCATGATATTTGCCAGTGTGGGTTTGGTTTAGAGCAGAATACTAAGCAAGGAACACAGTAGTGAAATACAGGCTGTGTGAAGGAAACTTGTAAGAGTGCCACCCCATCTAGTAATAAGAGGTGCAGGAGAGGGAGAAGGCAGAGCAGCCCAGTGAGCTGAGCACCATAAGAACATAAGAACAGCCCCACTGGATCAGGCCATAGGCCCATCTAGTCCAGCTTCCTGTATCTCACAGCGGCCCACCAAATGCCCCAGGGAGCACACCAGATAACAAGAGACCTCATCCTGGTGCCCTCCCTTGCATCTGGCATTCTGACATAACCCATTTCTAAAATCAGGAGGTTGCGCATACACATCATGGCTTGTACCCCGTAATGGATTTTTCCTCCAGAAACTTGTCCAATCCCCTTTTAAAGGCATCCAGGCTAGAAGCCAGCACCACATCCTGTGGCAAGGAGTTCCACAGACCGACCACATGCTGAGTAAAGAAATATTTTCTTTTGTCTGTCCTAACCCGCCCAACACTCAATTTTAGTGGATGTCCCCAGTTTCTGGTATTATGTGAGAGTGTAAAGAGCATCTCCCTATCCACTCTCTCCATCCCCCGCATAATTTTGTATGTCTCAATCATGTCCCCCCTCAGGCGTCTCTTTTCTAGGCTGAAGAGGCCCAAACGCCATAGCCTTTCCTCATAAGGAAAGTGCCCCAGCCCCGTAATCATCTTAGTCGCTCTCTTTTGCACCTTTTCCATTTCCACTATGTCTTTTTTGAGATGTGGCAACCAGAACTGGACACAATACTCCAGGTGTGGCCTTACCATAGATTTGTACAATGGCATTATAATATTAGGAGTTTTGTTCTCAATACCCTTCCTAATGATCCCAAGCATAGAATTGGCCTTCTTCACTGCTGCCACACAATGGGTTGACACTTTCATCGACCTGTCCACCACCACCCCAAGATCTCTCTCCTGATCTGTCACAGACAGCTCAGGACCCATCAGCCTATATCTAAAGTTTTGATTTTTTGCCCCAATGTGCATGACTTTACACTTACTGACATTGAAGCGCATCTGCCATTTTGCTGCCCATTCTGCCAGTCTGGAGAGATCTTTCTGGAGCTCCTCACAATCACTTCTGGTCTTCACCACTCGGAAAAGTTTGGTGTCGTCCGCAAACCATGCAGCTCCCTCCCCAAGTATCATCTCTGGCTATTGTATGTATTTATTTTTTTAAACGTCTGTATCTGCTTTGTACAGATCTGCTGTATCTGTACCTGGGGGCTGGGGATAAGAATAGTCCCTCAGTTTGGCTGTACTTGTCGTAAGAGGCGACTAAACAGACACCAGATAGATGGGACTCGTCAGCCTGGGAAGGCAGCTCATCTGAGAGAAGGAAAACTCTGATCCCAAACTTCCACTGCCTTGTGGCTACATCCAGTTATGGAAAAGGCTTCAGGAGTCAACCTCAAGGCAAAATCCGGAGCCGGAGCCCCTGAGGCAGTTCATGGCTGAACACAGTCACGTTCTGGCAACTCCTGTGATGCCGCTGGAACCAACCGCATTGGCCTCTGCCTTTCCATTGGACCATTTCAGCGATGTGGAGAGGGGGGGATTTGCTGCATGGGTAACAGCCTATCCTCCATACCTACTTCACCCAGGCTTCGCGCACTGGAGAGGACACTCTGTTCCAGAACCACCATTCAGAGCGTGACACCATAGTCTTCCGAGACTGAAGGATGCCAACATCTGCTTTTTCCATTCAATACAGCATGACATGGTACTTATAAAATATATAATGATTACTGGGCTGGGGCACCTCCATTATGAAGAAAGGCTACAATATTTGGGACTCTTTAATCTAGAAAAAAAGGTGCCGGGGGGGCATGATTGAGCCGTATAAAATGATGCAGGGAATGGATGCAGTGCATAGAGGGATGTTCTTTTCCCTCTCACGCAACACCAGAACCAGGGGACATCCATTAAAACTGAGTGCTGGGAGAGTTAGAAAACACAAAAGAACATATTCCTTTACGTAGCGTGTAATTAGTCTGTGGAGCTCCTTGCCACAGGATGTGGTGATGGCAGCTGGCATAGATGCCTTTACAAGGGGATTGGACCGTTTTATGGAGGAAAATTCCATCATAGGTTACATGTCATGATGGGTATACCTCCTGGTTCTTAAAGTAGGCTATATCTGAATGCCAGATGCTGGGGAATGGCAACAGGATGCAGGTCTCTTGTTGTCTTGTGTGCTCTCTGAGGCACCTGGTGGGCCACTGTGGGATATAGGAAGCTGCACTAGATGGACCTTTGGCCTGATCCCTCAAGGTTCTTATGTTAACCCGCCACTCCTTGCTGAGGGGGTGGAGATGGAAGGCAGAGTCTAGAAATTTGTTCAGCTCAAATGGTTTCAAATTCAGAGTGAGGTCCCTGTCCAGAATCCAGCACAAAAACTGTTTATTCCCTAAGGTACACAGCAAGACACATGCATGGGCACTCACAAAGCTCAAACTCATATTTGAAAGGAAAACAACCAAAGAACACCAAATCCCTTCCCCTGCTCTTTTGGCAAACATCCCAGAAGCAGCCCAGCTCCCAAAGGTTTTTTCTTTCCTTTTCTAGTTGGTTGTTGGCTCTTCCTGGGATCTTTTCCTTCAACAGTCAGCTAATATGTCTTTCTCTTATTCTCCATCTTTCCCTATCTCCTCATTATCTCTGTATTTCCTTCCTGCAATGGATGCTGCAAAGAAGGGAGACTAACAAATACGAAAAGCATTTTGCTTTTAGCGCTGTAGCTTTGTGGAGAAATGTTTAGAAAGGGAAAAGAACACAGCACTTCACTTTCAGAAGAGTATGTTTTGCAAGTTTCTTTGCTTTAGCCTCAGCAAGAGCTTATTTGACCATCAAGAATTAAAACTTTCAGCATCATCATGTGGTGAAAGGTTTCAGGTTTCTCAAGGTTTTTATGTATGTATCCTCTAATCCAGTCTTAAGTGACGACCACCTAGTCCGATCCAACTTTCCAGCAATGATGCAGCCACAATGCAATCCTGAGAAGGAGACCTCTGTAAATGACTCCCCCCACTGCAGATGCAGTGCATACCCTGTTGGCAAGGCTACATCAGTGCTAAAAAGTTGGATTGGATTGGGCCATCAGAGCCCAGTCCTATCCCCTACCATCCTATGCAGTGCAGCCATGCTGCCACAATGCGTAATACATGCTATGGTGGAGGGCATTCGGATGGCCAATGAGAAAAATAACCTTTTTTACTTACCTCCAAGTAGGCTGCCTGATCGACTATGGGACCCACACCAGCTATTTTACTGGCATAAATTCAAAGACAGGAAGGGGTAGGGCAGGCTAGAAAATCAGGTAGGGCAGGCTAGAAAATCAGAAAATCAGATCAAGCATGGTCCTTTGCTGCCAAGACTCTTAAGCAGCTCCAGCCCACTCCCCGCCATCTTCATCCCCCCGAACCTCCCCCTCCCCACTCACAATCTGCTGACTTTCCTGAGTTGGTGCAGGCTGGGGTCCATGGTAGTGGCCACATAGAAATGTTGATCCTTTAGGTTGGCAGCTCCAAAGCTCTCAGTGTATCATTTGTGGACCACAAGGATAAGATTTGGGCCATTATGCTTCTGGAATTTCAGCTGTCCTCGTCATAGCTAATTACCCCTGCTAGTTGGGTAAGAGGCACTTTTTCAAGTGGGTGCTCCTTTTTTTAGCGGGGGGGGGGAGTAACTGGCCCACCTCACCCCAGCACTGTCTGTTTTAGTGGCTGTCTGCTGGCATTGTTTTGCATCTTTTTAGATTGTGAGCCCTTTTAGGACAGGGAACCATTTAGTTATTTGATTTTTCTCTGTAAACCGCTTTGTGAACTTTCAGTTAAAAATGGTATATAAATACTGTTAATAATTAAATAATAATAATAGCTGTGTGTTGTGGGGAACCTGCCTGTCAGGACTCAAACTGGGCATCCACCTTGTGTGGGTGTTTTCTCTGAGACACGACTCTGAAAGCATTGCCTTTCCTTGCTAAATCAGGACAGGTGGAGGATAAAGTAATGAAGTGAGAGAAGCTGGACATGTTATCAAAGGAAGTCAGGAGAGTGTTTACCCCCTGACTTCCCAACCCCACATCTCATGCTACTTGTGATTTATTTCTAAGAAACTCTATATATCTCTGTCCACTAGGGGACTGGTCTTATCTGACTTGTCATAAACAATTAACAGTATACTTGCTCAAAATGCAAATCTCTCTGCTTCTGAAAGGCAATTATTTGTCCTGCGCTAATAACATTATTCTAATAACTATAAGAATGCTTTAAAAGTAGATAATAATCATGACACACTTCCCTAAAATATGGTGCTTTGTCACAATTTAACCTTGAATGTATCTAAGAACAGATTCAGCCTTTGGACTTTGTTGAGTTTCCTCTAAACTTTAATGTGAAGTGGCACCTCTGGGAGAAGCTGCTGTTGCACTCTCTTCTGTAGATGGCTCTAGAGCTGTTAAAGAGACATGAGGGCTGTCTGGGTTATGATCTGACATCCTTCTGGGATGTCACAGTAGTGCTGTCCCTGTGACATTGTGCTGAAGTGCAACAGTAAACACATTAATTGCACTAATTAAGAAAACACATTATGAAATGCTAAATATTCCACTGAATAAATCCCAATAAATTGATGACTACGGACCTGAATAATGGATTAATTAAATGCAGCGACATGTGTTTCATTATTTTGGGTCTGCTTTTTATTAAAGACCTCTTTGCAAATTTCACCTAAATTCCCATTCCTCATCAAGGCCAATATAGAAAACACTAGTCCACAAGACACATGACAAACCCAAGTTTATTGTTTAAATGAGAACAGAATACTGGTGATTCAGTCAGTGTGTGTGTGTGTGTGTGTGAGAGAGAGAGAGAGAGAGAGAGAGAGAGAGAGAGAGAGACTCTGAGGCACTGCATGGGGGATGCTTAAAAATGGAATAGAATTCTTTGCTTTCCTTATTTCCTCAGCAAGAAAAAAGTCATCGGTGACAGACTGGCAGTATTGCCACCTTAATAAAGGAGCCGTTTGTCACCTATGACAGGCCACACCAAGGACCTGTTAATAGGCACTTCAGTAGCATCATCAATCATATGTGAAGTTATCTTCAGCCTGTCATTCTTTCCATGAAACAATGGTTCAAGCCTCACCATCTGCCAAGAGCTGGGTTCCTATTTATAGGAAAGAGATACTTATAGACATCTTTTTGTGTCCAACAGAACATCTACTTGCTGTTTGCTGGGCTGGCATTTGGTACCATCACACACAACAACTGAACAGTTTCTGATAAGATTAATTTGGGCAAATCTGCCAATTAAACCTGGTATTTGTCAAAATGCTTTATGGGGGTAGCGGTTCATTATTTATGCTGCTCCTTGTACTACAGGGAACATTAGTTTTCCGAACAAGTCATTTTGAAAGTTCGCCCTGTGATAGGACTAAGACATTATAGATTGCCTCCAGTGACACTGGTGGCTGCATGCTTTCAATTTAGAAAATGCATCCCTTTGCCTCATATCTGATTCATAGAATTCCTGGCCCAAGCCGAAGTTGTGTATAATGCGTACACCTGAACAGCTTGGAGCGGTTTCTTTAAACAGGCCACTTTTGAAGTTGCTTATTGATTGAATAGTTACTTATAGCCATATAAAATCTGACAATGGCAAGCCTTTTGTCTTTCTGTCACCTGGGCCCTGAGAGTCACTATCTATTATACGTGGTGCAATGTGTGAATTGTCTTGAAGGGAATGGGGGGAAATGAGGAGCCATATGGATTTCTCCTTTAAACTTTCTCCACCCTGATAATGTTCCATGGACCATTAAACTTTGTTATGCTTCAGGTGACCAAGGAAAACTAATGAGGGTCAGCAGACATTGGCGTTATCCATGTAGATACTGGTTTGTAGTCTCTTTGTCAAAAAGAGAAATATCATTATTGCCAGCACATTACTTCTGTTCCTCTTTTTCCTCTCCTATAATGAAAAAAACTATAGCTCCACTCATTGTTAATCAGTTTCATTGCGGCTGTTGAGTGTGTCGGTGTGACTTGTTGCTGTTTGCACTGATATAAAACCTAAGTATGCCAAGCTCCTCCCTGATACAGGCCCTTTTAAAAAAAATTCTGAAACCTCATAACCTGTGAATCTCCTGTCTCCTTGCCATCACTTCTGCTAGGCACCTTCTTCTCCCATAATAAACACTCCATCATCTGCCCACGCAGTCTGCCTTCTCTGCACCTGTACCTTTTCGGCTGTCAATACCTCCTCTCCCTTGTTTTCTTTTCCTGATTTCCAATTATTTGGTCTGGCCAATTGATAAACAACTCCTCAAAGCTTCACTAATTACTTGCTCACTTGAAGGCTGATCTGCCAGCATTTTGTGATTTACTGAGGACACTGAGTTGAACAGTCATTTAGCGTCAGTGGAATTTTTTCTCCTTTTTGTATACCTCTCAGGTTTTACAGCATTTCTGGAGTTTTGTGAAAAACAGTACACATTTGAGCCTGCACGCAAATGCATTGGCCAATTATTTATTTTATTCCATGCTTTCTTGTATCACTTTTAAGAGAACACGTAATATTCAAGAAAATAACAATATTTTGATTTTAAAAAATCAGTTCTTTATTTGGTGTCTAGTATACTTGCGTTTCAAAAACAAATGCAAAAAGGATCAAAATCATGACATGGGCAGGGAAGCTTTCACATTTTGTCCCTGCCATATTCCCAGTTCAGATCAGGAATCCGCACCCCTCCCCATGCTGTGGCTTTTTTCCCTGGGAGAGAAGCTGCCACTGTTGTCAAAAATACCACCCCCTGCCCTTGTTTTCCCCTCAAATAGATGCAAGGAGAAAAAATTAATTTTGCTTTAGTAACTTGAACCTGTCAAGCATTTGTGCAAGCATCCTGTCATCGTTTTGTTTCCTGAGCACTATGATGTCATCACAATGTACACCATGGAGAGTTTGCCACTGAAAGTGAGTACAGTTTTGTGTCAGTCATACCACTTATGCAAACTGGCATCATAGTAGAGGAACTAGGACCCAATCCTATCCAACTTTTGAGCTCTGGTGTAGCCACAATGCAGCCCTGTGGTAAGGGAACATATGTTCCCATACTTTGAGAAGGTCCCAGTGACTGCCCCTCCACTACAGAATGCAGTGCATTCTCCGCTGGCACTACTGCACCAGTACTGGAAAACTGGATAGGACTGGACCCCTATTTGACAAAAGGCACAATCCTAGCCCACTTTCCAGCACCAACATAAGGGCAATGAAGCTCTTAGGTAAGGAAACAAACATTCCCTTACTTTGAGGAGGCCTCCGTGAGTGACACCCAACTGCAGGATGCTACACACATCCTGTTGGCACAGCTGTGCCAGTACTGAAAAGTGGGTTTGGATTTGGGTCAAAGTTGCCAAAACCTGTGAAGGGGTTGCTTTACCCTTGTACCAAGCTATAAACAGGGCAATCCACCAGCAGCTACTTCTTGAGTCCCGATTGGATGGCGCTGAACAGAAAGAGTGCCTGGTAGGTTTGAAGCCTTATATTCTTTCAAGAAGTGCAGTTCTTTCAGCAGTGAGAAACGTCTTGGCAACTAATCCAATCCAATAACCTTTATTGGCACACGTAATACATGTAGCACATCCAACAGTAAAACAAAGCACAGAAGCCACAAAAAATACAATAAAATAAAAATAAAATAAAAATAAAACACATTAACCAAAATGGGCTTAAGAAGTAGACTGGGTTTGCTTAGAGGACATTACGAATAACAACTTAGAACCCAATCCTGAGCTTGGAATGCCAGCTCACTGCCAGCATACACTGTCGTAAACATGTTGTAAGGCATGTTTTTGGGTCCTAGTGCTGGTGCTCCATTGGTGCTAGCCCAGCACTGGTTGGCACTGGGCTAGCACTGGGCAAGCACTGAGCGACCACTGGAGCTCTGCCACTCAGCAGTTACGTAGACCTCCAAGCAGCAGACAGGAAAGTGGAGGCATCGGGGGAAGCGGCATTCTGGGGAGGGAGGAGGCGGAGGGGGGCAGTTTTACGGGGGGAGGGAACAGGAGCATCTGTGTCAGGTTTACCACCTGACTTGGAGGCTCTTGATTCTATGCTGACCTTCAGGTCAACGTAAAATTGAGTAGTCCCATTGTGGGGCTACTTGCTTTACCCAGGGGAAGGGGACAAAAGTCCCTTTCTCCCGAGGAGCCGCCAGTGGCTGCTTGGATGCAGTGGCAGCTATTTTTGGCACCACTGCAGTTCTGTGCACTAGGAGCTAAGGATTGGACTGTTAGAAACACAAAGCAGTCAGAGTCAGTCACAAAAGATGCTGTCAGTACACTGCTTTGCATACTGGTGGCAGTGCTGTGTTACCTTCGTCTGTGATCAGCAGGAAAGTCTGTGGGAGAGGTGGGAGGAGCTGGGAGGAGAGCAGGGAGAAGAAAAATGGAGTGGGAATGAATGGGGTTGGGGGATGGGCAGATTGGGCCCAAGAGGGGTGGGATTGGTGGCGGTGGCACTACTGATACCCTTGTTCTTGGACCCAATTCTGCAGCATGGGTCCATGAGGACTTGTGACAGCTGTTTAGCTGTCACAGATCAGAGTAAATGCCCCTATGCCACGGAGGCTTACCCCTGGGTAAGGGAAAGAGACCTCTTCAACTGCCCCCATAAGTGCAGCATTTGCCATTTTGGCATGGCTGTATCGAAGAGAAGGTAATGAATAGGACTGGGCTGTATAAGTAGTTCAAATTTTTAGTATTGTTTTTGCATGTTTAACTTGTGGGTTTAGGAAGGTTTTTTTATTTTCAGCTGGATTTGATAGCTTTTAATAAGGTCATTTTTAATGGCACTAGCTTAGTCTTTAATAAGGAGCAAAAGAAAAGTTGACACATTGATGGATGTCTGTACAACAGGGTGTTATATTTTTATGTTTGCCATTTTGTCAGCTACTGAACATGCTGTGATCACAGGTGCCAAGAGTTAGGACAAAATGATATTTCTATTTCATGAGTGGCCACAAACAAAGTCTTTGTTACCTCATCAAGGGGGATACCTTCTAAATCTCCTGATATCTGATGTATCCAAGAAAGATATATTTACAGGTATGAAAAAGAAGCAGAAGGAATTTTGCAACCAATTATATATATTTTCTGTAGCAATAGGTTTGTATCCATCTATATATATATATAGAAAAGTGTGTTTTTACGGATTCCTCAATATCTCGATGAGATATCGACTTGGTTTTTACTTACAGAGGTTACCGATACAAATGTTGAAAAACATAATTCAGGATTTCACCCTAATCAATCCCTAAAGGGATGAATCTAGAACACAAGAACAGCCCCGCTGGATCAGGCCATAGGCCCATCTAGTCCAGCTTCCTGTATCTCACAATGGCCCACCAAATGCCCCAGGGAGCACACCAGATAACAAGAGACCTGCATCCTGGTGCCCTCCCTTGAATCTGACATAGCCCATTTCTAAAATCATGAAGTTGCAAATACACACCATGTCTTGTAACCCGTAATGGATTTTTCCTCCAGAAATTTGTCCAAACCCCTTTTAAAGGCATCTAGGTCAGATGTCATCACCACATTCTGTGGCAAGGAGTTCCACAGACCAACCACACACTGATTAAAGAAATATTTTCTTTTGTCTGACTTAACTCTCCCAATACTCAATTTTAATGGATGTCCCCTGGTTCTGGTGTTGTGTGAGAGGGAAAAGAGCATCTCTCTATCCACTCTTTCCTTCCCATGCATAATTTTGTATGTCTCAATCATGTCCCCCTCAGGCGTCTCTTTTCTAGGCTGAAGAGGCCCAAATGCTGTAGCCTTTCCTCATAAGGAAAGTGCCCCAGCCCAGTAATCATCTTGGGGCACAATCCAAAGTGCGCCTTATGCCGGCCCAAGTCCCTTGGGTTGACATAGGAGGGTTGCAAACATTCCGTAAAGCATGTTTGCACCTCTGTGGCTGGGAGCTGCATCGGTGCATTTAGATGCGCTGACGTGCGGAGGCAGGCAGAAGCCTCCGCGGCGGCTCCCACATTGACACAAGCAGTGAAGGTAGGCAGGGGGTGGGGAGGAGGCAGGAGGGAGCATTTAAGGGTGGGTGGAGGGCGGGCAATGGGCGGCCCTGGGGACGGGCACGTGGGGAGCCAGGGCGGGGCTCAGACACGGTGGTTATGCCAGATCCCAACCCTCGTCCCCGGAGGGAATGGAGTGGCTTCCAGCCGCTCCGCTCTGCTCAGACTTGTGCCACTTCCAGAGGTGGTGCAGGTCCGAGGAGACCCATTGGGGCGCGCAGCCCTTATCCAGGGTAAGGGGAAGAGTTTTCCCTTGCCCCTAGCTGAGCCGCTGTACCCAAGCAGCCTGCACTGGATGCAATGCAAGCTTCCCGACTTGCCTGCTCCAGTGCAGGTTTGGATTGCACCCTTAGTTGCTCTCTTTTGGACATTTTCCATTTCCACTATGTCCTTTTTGAGATGTGGCGACGAGAACTGGACACAATACTCCAGGTATGGCCTTACTGTAGATTTGTACAACAGCATTATAATATTGGCTGTTTTATTCACAGTAACTTTTCTAATGATCCCAAGCATAGAATTGGCCTTCTTTACTGCCGATGCACATTGGGTCGACACTTTCATCAACCTGTTCACCATCACCCCAAGATCTCTCTCCTGATCTGTCACAGACAGCTCAGAAACCATTAGCCTATATGTCCAAAATATGTATTTTGATTTTTTTGCCCCATTGTGCATGACTTTACCCTTACTGACACTGAAAATGGCATCTGCCATTTTGCTGCCCATTCTGCCAGTCTGGAGAGATCCTTCTGGAGCTCCTTACAATCACGTCTGGTCTTCACCACTACCAAAGTTTTGTGTCATCTGCAAACTTAGCCACCTCACTGCTCACCCCTGTCTGCAGGTCATTTATGAAGAGGTTGAAGAGCACCGGTCCCAGGACAGATCCTTGGGGCACACCGCTTTTCACCTCTCTCCATTGTGAAAATGGCCCATTGACACCCACTCTCTGTTTCCTGGTCTTCAACCAGTTCTCAATCCAGGAGAGGACCTGCCCTCTAATTCCCTGACTGTGGAGATTTTTCAGTAGCCTTTGGTGAGGGACCATGTCGAATGCCTTCTGAAAGTCCAGATTTATAATGTTCATGGGTTCTCCTGCATCCACATGCCTGTTGACCTTTTCAAAGAATTCTAAAAGGTTTGTGAGGCAAGACTTACCCTTACAGAAGCCATGCTGATTCTCCCTCAGCAAGACTTGTTCATCTATGTGTTTTGAGATTCTATCTTTGATGAGGCATTCCACCATCTTACTTGGCATAGATGTTAGGCTGACCAGCCTATAGTTTCCCGGGTCCCCCCTCCTTCCCTTTTTAAAGATCAATGTGACATTTGCTATCCTCCAATCCTCTGGCACCGTGGCCATTTAGGGACAAGTTGCATATTTTAGTCAAGAGATCAACTTCATTCTTCAATTCCTTAATAACTCTTGGGTGGATGCCATCAAGTCACCAGGCCCTGATGGCATCCACCCAAGAGTTATTAAGGAATTGAAGAATGAAGTTGCTGATCTCTTGACTAAAATATGCAACTTGTCCCCTAAACGGCCACGTGTCAGAGGACTGGAGGATAGCAAACCTAGATTCGGGGCTGAATTTTAGAACTCTTCGTATTATTTATACCTGGCTGGCTTTTTTCCTCATGCTACTGTCTGAGAGAGGCCTTGGCCTACATGTCACCTTAGGCCAGACAGACTTTTTTCCTGTGCTACTGCACAAGGGAGGTCTATGGCTTAGAGACCAACTTAAGCCTTTTAAAAAGTATGGCAATTGAATTTTTAAATGTTAATGAGGAGATGGCACCTGTGATACCCCATCACAGGAGATGGAGCTTGCCCCTTCTGGTCCCTCTGCAATCTCATGTATGACACTCAGCTAATGGCTAGGGAGGTGAGCTAACTGTGAGGCACAAGGTGGACAATTCTCCATCATGTACCATGATGAGAGCAGTTCTCCATCATGTACCATGACAGTGACGGGAAAACTCTATCAGCTCCCCTGAGTACCTTGCTCACATATTCCAACCGTTTACTTATTATGGTTTATGTGAGTTGGTGGTGGCTATGCAAATGTTCAAGTTTGTCTTTGAAGTTTACCTCAATGGTGAACTCTATGATAGTCTTGGTGCTGAAGGTTACCCCATGAGGAGGCTATACTTTACACAGGACCTTCCTAGGGGCCATTTTGATGCATACCTGCCATGTGAATCCGAAGAAGTGCCCACCATGTCACCTCTTCCTCAGATTGACTCCATCTCACAGCCATCATCTCTTCCTGTCCCCAAGAAGTTTCTTGGCAAATGTCATGCCAGATACACTCACACTAAAAGGAGGAAGCAACTTAAGGATGCAGCAAGGAAATATGTGCATTTTTGTATGTGTGTAATCCTGCAGTGCACCATGCTATGGTGGCCAAGTACCTACAAAATAACCCTGAGGTGTACAGAGCAGTGATGGCCACATACCAGCAAGATCCCCCTGAGGTGTACAAAGCTGCAGAGTCTTGATATGAGCAAAGCAATCCTGGAAGACAAGCACATCTGTGGAAGGTCAAGGCTTACTCAGGCATAGCATATGAACATGATGTCGCTTATGTGGCAGAGAGCTCTGATAGCTCTGGGTACCCTGAGCCACAAGTGCCAGTACTGCAGTGCTCTCAAGTGGAAGGAGGAGGCCCCTGGCATGTGCTGCAGTGCTGGCAAGGTGCAGCTCCTGCCCTTCGAACTTCTGCCCAAGCCTCTCTACAGCCACCTCAAGCACATCCACTTCATGGACCATGTTTGGAACTACAGTGGCTGCTTCAACATGACATCATTTGGGGCCAAGCTGGTTCTATGAAACGGCTTCATACCGACCTTGAAAGTTCAGGGGCAGGTGTATCACTTGGAAGGAAGTTTACAGGAAGCCCAATTCCTGCAAATCTATTTCATTGGCGAGAACAAAAAGGAAGTGCGTCTGAGGTGCAGCATATAGGATTGGGTTCACAGTATTTCATTAGCCCAGACCAACCAAATTGGCCTCCTGTTGATCAGGCCAGTGCTGACATTCTATGCTAACACTCACTTTTCCACTACTTCAGTGGAGCTCTTCAGGAGAAGCTATTAACAGCATAGGAACTATTGTATATCTCTGAACTAAGGGTGGTAAGTATGGCAGTTGTGGTGGTTCTGGAATTGGAACTAGACCTGGAAGACCCAGGTTCAAATCCCCACTCAGCCACGAAGCTTGAGCCAGTCACTATCAGCCTTACCTACCTCACAGGGAAGTTGTGAGGACAAAAGGAGGGAAGGAACTGCATACACCATCCTGAACTCCTTGGAGGAACGGGAGTATAAAAAGGTGAAAAATAAATATTTAAATATTCAGGGCCCAACCCTATTCAGCTTTACAGCACTGGTGGGTGTGTGCTGCATTCTGTGGTGAGGGAGGGTGGTCATGGAGAATAAAGGAACAGTTGTTCCCTTACCTTGGGGCTGCATTGCAGTTGCATCAGTGTTGGAAAGTTGGATAGGATTGGATCCTGCAATAAAAAAATAAATTTATATATATATATATATATATATATATATATATATATATATATATATATATATATATATATATATAATACTTATTAGCCACAGGAATATATTTGGCAACTTCGATTCTTAAAGCTAATTCTGATTTAAAGAGAGTCTCTGAAAAACTTCATTGTATTCCAACAAAATTATCAGGCCAAATTATTTTTAATAAGAATAACTTCTGAAGGATTTGATATTTGATTTCTGGGAATGTTATTATAAAATGTCTTATTACCAATATTTTACTTCAGTCACCCATCATAATTCTCCTTTTTACTTATTCTTTGAAATATCTTAAAAGACAAACTCCAGCTGTCATTTGTTCTGTTCAGTTTAAAACTTGACTCATCTGTCCCCAATTCTCCTGGGGGCTGGGGATAAGAATAGGCCCTCAGTCTGGCTGTACTTGTCGTAAGAGGCGACTAAACAGCCACAGGGTAGATGGGACTCGTTAGCCTGGGAAGGCAGCTCATCGGAGAGAAGGAAAACTCTGATCCCAAACTTCCACTGCCTTGTGGCTACATCCAGTTATGGAAAAGGCTTCAGGAGTCAACCTCAAGGCAAAATCTGGAGCCGGAGTCCCTGAGGCAGTTCATGGCTGAACACAGTCACGTTCTGGCAACTCTTGCGACGCCACTGGAACCAACCGCATTGGCTTCTGCCTTTCCACTGGACCATTTCAGTGATGTGGAGATGGGGGGATTTGCTGCATGGGTAACAGCCTATCCTCCATACCTACTTTACCCAGGCTTCGCGCACTGGAGAGGACACTCTGTTCCAGAACCACCATTCAGAGCGTGACACCATAGTCTTCCGAGACTGAAGGATGTTAACATGTCTCCAATTACAAAAATACATGTTTTCAAATATGTTGCAGATATTTTTTTTGCTTCTGAAAGCTTAACTGCCACTTCAGAAGGTTTCAATGTATAATGCTTTTATCACTTCATTTTAATCATTTGTAGTTTTCTATATCTAACTTATTTCTAAAGCAATTATATTTCAATCTAAGCATTTGACCCTCAGGATACTGAAATTGCTATTTCCTTACATACTCATTTATGGCTCTAATATATTTTTTCAGGTTTTTTTTTTTTCTTTTTCTGCTTTCTCTAAAGATGTACCAGACTGATTAAGGTTGTCCATTCAGTTTAATAACATACAATGCTGCTGCAGGAACCTAAAGTCTCAAATTTGTTATCTAAGGTTGTAAAAGCCATTAGATTTCTGTCAATCTTTCGTCTTCTTTCCTCCAGAGATCTTTCAGAGGCGTCATCATGAATTTCTCCTAGCAAGTGAGGGCAGAAGTGAGATCTTTTTCTTCCTATGCCATAAAAGTTATATTTGGAACTCAGTATTTTGCAGTAAGTATAAATCTGCATGTTTTTACCCCAGTTTTGGTTTTAATTAAAAATATAAAGTGGCCTAGGGTAGCCATGTCAGTAGTAAGCAACTCCTAACGCCTGACCAATTGAAAAATGTGTTATAGGTGCAAAACAATGCAAAACTTATTTTCAGAAATACAGCAAAATCCCTTCCCTTGGTATCTAAACACCTCTACCACAGGAAAGTGTAGCAGTGCCTAAAATCCAGGAAAGCTTAATTTTGTTATCTGTAATTTATTTAAGAATATCTAGATTGCCCTCAGACAATTCCAGTATGCAGAATTTAAAATGCAATAAAAAAGTAAATGGAATAGTAAAGCAGAAGAGCAGCCTAGTAAAATATGGCAATTTGTGGGAATAAAACCAGTGTTCCCTAAAATGCCCAGACAAATGTATTTGCCTGGCACTGTATAGACACTATTTTTAGTACCAGACAAACCTTCCAGGGGAAGGTATTCTAGACCTGGGCTATGACCAAGAAGGCTCTCTCATCAGTACTACCTCCATGTTCAGATGCAGCATGATCTTAAATAGCAGTTGCAGGGGAAGAGAAGTAGGTCTTGCTCTTCTGCTTGTGGGCTTCCCAGAGGGACAGTATTTCATGAGCCAGTGTGGAAAACAGGATGCTGGCATAGATGGGCCTTTAGCCTGATCCAGCAGGGCTTTCCTTTTGTTTTGTCACCGTTCCCCAAATAACAGACAGTGGAAGACCTGAAGTAGGGCCTCGAATAATGATGCAGATGTACAGGCAGGTTCTTGAAGTATGAGATGGTCCTTCAGAAACTCACCAACAGTTGAGGGCAGTGGCTCCCAAACTGAGCTGTGGCTCCCCAGGGAGCTGAAGAAACAAGCCAGGGGAGTCACAGAATCCTTTCGAAAAACCTACTGCCCTATATAGGGTAATTGTAGCCCTATAGGGGAGGATTGGATTATATAGAATTGTAGCCCTAATGGGAAGCCGCAGCCAATGGCTCAATAGGTCAAGAGAGCAGCCAGCTGAAAAATTTTGGGAACCACTGGTTTAGGGCTTTATGGGTAAGCTCCAGCACTTGGGACCCAAAACAAACCAGTAATCAATGGGGCTTTTTCATAACTTGCAAGATAATGTTTCAAGCAGTTTCAGTTAACTGTCTCAACACAGCATTATGTACTAATTGAAGTTTCTGAGAAGTCTTCAAGGACACACCTGTATAGAGCATATTACATTAACCTAATCTAGTGGTTACCATGGATGACAGTGGCCATTTATTTTTCAGTATTGTTTATTATGAGTACATTCGGCTGTTATAAGGAGCTACTGCTGTAAAGATTGCTGAAGAGGTCCATGCCTGCATAGCTTTGGTACTGCAGCAAAGCCTATTGTTCTCAGACCATTCACTGTAGTTTATTTTTCAAATCCACAGTTTATTAGTCAAAAAATTCATTATTTTCCACATTCTGCTGGAACAACTAGGCAAGGAAAAAGATTCCCACTATAATGGGCATTCAGTGTATACGTAATAATATAGAAACTCACTTTCCATTTTTTCCAATAAAGTATTCATGTGTGTTAATGTACTCTAGACTTCAAAGGGAATTTTCTTAAATAAGGTCTGCAGGATAAGGTTTATATGTTATAAATGTTTTAATATAGCACAGAGGCTCTTCGATATAGCTGGAAGATCCATAACCCACATGCCATCAAACACATCTCAATTAGCCGGGCTCCCATGGCAAGAATTTAGACAATTTATCTAGGACTGAGCCAGTAGTATTTCATGGTAATGTTGGTTCCCTATGGCAATAGCCCAAGCTGAAGCAGCAACGGTAGACAAACCTTTATGCTTTACTTAATTTATTTCAACCCATCCAGCTTTAGTGATCTGTTCTTACAAAACCAGGATATGTAAATCTGATGATCTCTGCAATAGTGAGGGTCAAAAAATATAGAGCCAAGGGAAACTTCTGTCAATCATAGGAAATACATATTATTCTAAGAGCTTCTCTGCTGTGAAGCTCACTGAAACAAAATGACACAGCAGTCACGATCGCTGGTTAATTGAGTCCAGTCTCCACACATTTTTGTGTACACACACATGTATATATTTTTTTTCCTCGTCACATTGCTAGATCCTAATCAAGACTGATTCCAAGGGTCAACTTTAATTTGATCAGCTCTGTCAGCACTTTGGTGGTTTTGAGGTCTATTATTATTATTAACAGTCTAGTTTTTACCCACAACAGCATAATTCCTTCAAACCACGGTGTGACTGAAGTCAGGATGACTTCTGCATTAACGATCATATCAAGGTACCTGCCAATAAGAACCATTTTCAGGCAGCCCTTTGCTCATCCAATGAACCATTCATTCTTCCATCAGCAAAGCCTTTAAAATAACCCCTTTTGAGACGTACTCTTAAGACCATCAATTTTTCTTATACACATCACTGAACTATATTTACGCATCATCTGGTAACTGCACATTTGTATTATTGTGGTAATTTTCAAGCCATGTAACACACGGTGAAGCAGAACAAATATATCCTTCAGCCTCTGTTGTGAATCTTCATCCTGTCAGTTTAAAAAGTGCTGCCCAAGTGAAAGAGACATCTAGCCCTCACTGTCTCTCTGTTTCTTCAATGCATTCCGCTTTCACATGGGAAACTACTGATTAGTGGCCAAGTCAAGAGAAGGAAAGTTGTTGTAAAACACGGGACTCTTCTTGCTTACCTAACCTAATTAATCACAACTACTCCACAACAGCTTACTTAAGTTTTTAAAAATCACACACAACAAACCTTCTTCTGCTATTAGCTATATGGCATTACAAAATATCTAGTGGCTGTCATTTCAATTTATCTACATTTCATTACATAACTTTATAATGCGTTCTAAAACTGAAATAATAAATTATACTTAATTTTGAAATTGTGATTAGAACATGAGCTCTGTTGGAGCAAGCAAACAATACATCTAGTACGTTGTTACCATACTTGCTGAGGAACATGTAGAAATGGGCCCATATGTATATCAAACAAGCACATTAAACTAAAGGATCTCTGTTGGTTGTGATGCACTTGTTCACAGCATCTGGAATTAAAAAATATATTGTCTTTGGACTAAGAGCAGTGGTGCTCAAACTTTTTGTCACCAGGACCCACTTTTTAGAATGACAATCTGTTGGGACCCACAGGAAGTGATGTCATGGCCAGAAGTGAAATCATCAAGCAGGAAAATGTTTAACACCTCCCCCCCAATATGGCAAAATCAAATCTGAGTGAGTGAATAAAAAGTTTACATTAACTATAAGTTTTAAAATGTATTTAAAATAAAGAACTCTCCTAACCCTTTCAAGCAGTTGTTGATTAGTTTAAAAAACAATTCCCCAAACATCCTAAGGCTGAAATCTTATTCACACTTACCCGGCAGTAAGCCCCATTGCAGTGGCGTAGCTAATGAACGAGTAGCCCAGTACAGAGCTCAAAATGATGCCCCGGAAGTGACGTCACAACTGAGCTTTTTAACAAGTGCAAATTGAGGGGCAACCTGCCTCCTCCCCCCAGCAGTTCACCACACACTTGATCTGCCACCTCCCCCCAGCCAGTGGCAAAGCTAAGGCATCTATCTGCTACCTGGGATCAAAGAAGATTTTGTAGCTCCCCCCCATGACAAAATCAAATTTAATTAAGTAAACAAATAAAAAGTGTACCCGTTATTAGTTAGAGACACTGTGCTGAGGTGAAGAGGGATGGTTAGTCTTTCCCTGTTAAATATAAGAGGAGCATCACTTGAAAAAGTGCTTCTTTACCAGTTAGCAGGAATAGCTGTATTATGATACATGGAAATGAGAGCTGACATATTAACACCTTGTTGGTTCCATGCTGCAGCATAATAACATCACATTGACTCTCAGAACAATCAGTCTCATGGGCCAGTTTTGAGTTAAGAAAATCCACTTTTTGTTCCATAAGGCAGTTGCATTTTCTGATTAATTGGCCATAACTTTTGATAGAATACAGATATTCCAATGGGGTTAGTTTCATTGCATTCTGCATTAAATTACCTTTCCAAGGATATATAACATGATGGTATTATATGTACCAATTTTTTTTTTTCACAGTTCTGACCACTAGCGTCAAGCTCAGCTTATTACCCCCCCTAAGTTTGTTGCCTGGTGTGACTGCTACCCCCTTCAACTCCATAGCTACGCCATTGCCCCATTGCTATTGTTAAAAGGATATACATAGTAGCCTGTTAAAATTTCAGATCTGTAACGTTTCCCCAAATGCAGTCACATAGCATGGTAGCATCAAGTCTAATATATATTAAAAATAAAATACACATTGTAATGAATGGGGAGCCACCTGAAATTGGCTCATAACCCACCTAGTAGGTCCTGACCACAGTTTGAGAAACACTGACTTAGATGGTATTAGCATTTTAAGGAGAAGAGAAGAGAGAGTCTCCAAAGGGTTCAGATCTCAATACACAGCTTATTAAGGGATAATTATTGACAAAATTTGGAGGTGAATGCTGTGTGAGAAGCAAAAATAATAAAACAAGGGCCAATACAATAATACAAATGAGAGGCAAATAAAAAAGCAATACACAAACAATCCCACTTAGAATGAGCTGATTTGTGTTTCAGCCCAAGAACTATGTTAAAAGGCAGTTTGATGCTTGGGAAGTGGAGAAATTTGAGCATCCCTTGCTAGGCAGCCAGCAACTGGCAGGGCTAGTCACTCTGAGGACTCCATTGCCATAGTCGTGGAGACACCAGAAGTTGTTTCTTGAAGTTGGAAACCTTGCAGAAGGAAAGGACCAATGGGGCATGCACAGCTTGCCCTGTTCTATTTGAAACTCCAAGGGGAAGTACAAATGAAGAGATGACCTGGGGCATATCTGAAGACTCCCATCTCTGTGAGGAGATAAGAACCTGGGAAGCAGCTGCAAGAGGAGGAGGAAGAGGACTCTACTGAAAGCAAACCTCCTCCCCTCTCTTCAGCACAGATTGAAGTGCTGGGGAATGGAGACCACTGAAATGGGACTGAGGACAAATTTGTATGTATTGGCAACCTTCAGTCTCGAAAGACTATGGTATCGCGCTCTGAAAGGTGGTTCTGGCACAGCGTCTAGTGTGGCTGAAAAGGCCAATCCGGGAGTGACAATCCCTTCCACACCGGGAGCAAGTGCAGTCTGTCCCTGGTCTGTCTCCCTGGCTATGGGCCTTCCTTCTTTGCCTCTTAGCCTCAGACTGTTGGCAAAGTGTCTCTTCAAACTGGGAAAGGCCATGCTGCACAGCCTGCCTCCAAGCGGGCCGCTCAGAAGCCAGGGTTTCCCACTTGTTGAGGTCCATCCCTAAGGCCTTCAGATCCCTCTTGCAGATGTCCTTGTATCACAGCTGTGGTCTACCTGTAGGGCGCTTTCCTTGTACGAGTTCTCCATAGAGGAGATCCTTTGGGATCCGGCCATCATCCATTCTCACGACATGACCAAGCCAACGCAGACGTCTCTGTTTCAGCAGTGAATACATGCTAGGGATTCCAGCACGTTCCAGGACTGTGTTGTTTGGAACTTTGTCCTGCCAGGTGATGCCGAGGATGCGTCGGAGGCAGCGCATGTGGAAAGCGCTCAGTTTCCTCTCCTGTTGTGAGCGAAGCGTCCATGACTCGCTGCAGTACAGAAGTGTACTCAGGACGCAAGCTCTGTAGACCTGGATCTTGGTATGTTCCGTCAGCTTCTTGTTGGACCAGACTCTCTTTGTGAGTCTGGAAAACGTGGTAGCTGCTTTACCGATGCGCTTGTTTAGCTCGGTATCGAGAGAATGAGTGTTGGAGATCGTTGAGCCAAGGTACACAAAGTCATGGACAACCTCCAGTTCATGCTCAGAGATTGTAATGCAGGGAGGTGAGTCCACATCCTGAACCATGACCTGTGTTTTCTTCAGGCTGATTGTCAGTCCAAAATCTTGGCAGGCCTTGCTAAAACGATCCATGAGCTGCTGGAGATCTTTGGCAGAGTGGGTAGTGACAGCTGCATCGTCGGCAAAGAGGAAGTCACGCAGACATTTCAGCTGGACTTTGGATTTTGCTCTCAGTCTGGAGAGGTTGAAGAGCTTTCCGTCTGATCTGGTCCGGAGATAGATGCCTTCTGTTGCAGTTCCAAAGGCCTGCTTCAGCAGGACAGCGAAGAAAATCCCAAACAAGGTTGGTGCAAGAACACAACCCTGCTTCACTTCCGGATCTGTTAAGGAGAGAAATTTCTCATTTTTCTGGCAGGGAAAACCACCAAACGAAACCAGGGAACATGGCGTTGGCTTTGCGGTCAGAAATACCCTGCTGAAATCCATCATCCCACCTACTGTGGGAAGTGAAAGAATTTTGTCCCTGGCAAGGCTTTGGCAAGGCACCTGGAAAAGACAGCATCCCTGCTGAAGTCCTAAAATGCTGCAAAGAAATCATCGTCACTGAGCTGCATGAAATCCTCTGTCTCTGCTGGAGAGAAGGTGGAGTACCTCAAGACATGAGGGATGCAAACATCATCACGCTGTACAAGAACAAAGGTGACAGGGGTGACTGCAACAACTACCGCGGCATCTCTCTCCTTAGCGTTGTAGGAAAGCTGTTTGCCCGAGTTGTACTAAAGAGGCTCCAGGTACTTGCAGAGAGCGTCTATCCAGAATCGCAGTGTGGATTCCAAGCCAACAGGTCCACCACTGATATGGTATTCTCCCTTAGACAACTGCAGGAGAAATGCAGGGAACAACGACAGCCACTCTTTATAGCCTTCATAGATCTCACAAAGGCTTTCGACCTGGTCAGCAGAGACGGCCTCTTCAAGATTCTCCCCAAGATTGGATGTCCACCCAGGCTCCTCAGCATCATCAGATCTTTCCACAAGGACATGAAGGGCACTGTTGTCTTCGATGGCTCCACATCAGACCCTTTTGACATCTGAGGACAAATATAGCTACTGTAAGAGGCACCCCCCTGGTTTTCCTCTTCCCACAATGGGAATCATTATACCACCACTCCTCGATTTCACTGGACCTTGTGCTTAGGCCTTGCACAGGTACCAGAGTTCTTTATTTCCAGATTTAGTGCCCAATCCTATCCTTTCCCCGTGCCCATGCAGTGGAAACAAAATGGCAACCACTGCACCTGGGGAGGGGACAATTGCATAGGTCTCCTCTGGGTAAGGGAGCGATTGCTCTCTTACCCGGGGTAAGCTTCCTGTGCTAGCTAAATAAATGGTGCCGATTCAGGTGGCCCTGCAGAGCAGGATCAGATCTGGAAAGGGGAATAAGATTTGGTGGCCACTGTGGACACCAAAACCGTTCCCTCCCTGCCCCTGTTCCGCCCTCTCTTCTCCCTCTTGCCTCTCCTGCTGATTTACCTGCTCCGGTGGGCAGCAGGAGAGCCAATGATGTGACTGGAAAGGTGCCAGCTTCCTGCTGGCATTCCCAACAGTGCACTCTGTAGCACTCTGTTGGAGCACCTTTTATGACTTTATGATAGCGCCAGTGGAGTAGTAGCAATGAGTATAGGATTAGGGCCATTAGCAACTCTAGTTGTGATAAGTCAAACATGACAATGGTTTACAGGTGACCCTAAGCGGCAGTTTGGATTCTGACCAATGAAAGTGGAATTGAGTTCAGGCAGAGCAGTGTCCTTGTGACTAGCTTAGTCATGGTGACTTAAGAACAAGACTTCTGGTTCCTTTCTCATCCATTGCTCTTATGATCATCACAGAGTTATTGGTGATAAGAGAGATGTTGAGTAATGAGATCCCATTTGATCCAATGGGAAGTGTGGTGGCCTTTGACCTTTATAAATTAAAAACAAATGGCTATGCCAATGGCTAGCAAGAAGGGAGCAATTTGGCATGCTGCACTTTGGGTTCCACTATATTTAGTATGTGGACATTGTGTCTCTGATTAGCAAAAATCTAAATTATGTTGTTATAGGTAGTTGCGGTAAGAAAGATCAAAATGTGACATAGATGGATGTGCTGGGGCTTCTTGTTTTGTTTTCCACCTAGAAAGGAAAAACTGTTATTCTTTCCTCATTAATAATAGTTCAAAAAATCCCAAACCTCCATTTGTTAGCAAGAGTTACTTCCCTGGCTACATGCAAGTAATTTATTGCGGGAGACAGCAGGCTCCATTAGAAGTCCTGATGTCTGTTCCTCCAGATGTTGAAGTGCAAGGACTGGCTGACCCACGTATAAATAGTTTTGATGGTTTTCATTGTGTCTTCACCTGAGCTGGTGAAAGCATTTCAATAGCAATTTTTTAATGCGTTGCTTTTTGTACCTTTGGCCTACATTGCTTGACTTATAAAACCACAAACTGATGTGGAGGGGCCATTCACGCAATCATCAAAATTGCCTCTGACCTATTTTTTTTCCTTCCAGTTTCCCTCTATGAGATGTCCTCCTTTCCCAGAATTGTCTCTCATAAAAAAGACCACAATTTTACTTCAAGAAAAACTATCTGACTTTCTTGTGTTGCCTTGCCTGCTTTGTTATTCATTTTGACTCTTTCTGAAAATTGAAGTCATTGGAGTATTTTATTTTCAGTTATAACACAAAAGCAAAAGTAATAAGTTATATAAAACAAAGAGAGGGTTTTGTTTTTTTAAAAAACTTGTTTACTGGATCAAGTCTTGTTGGTACAACAAGTAAATTTCCAATTGCATAAAATATCTCATCAGGCAGGTTGAAAATTAAGTTAAAGCACAATCCTATGCATGTTTACTTAGAAGTAAGCTCCATTGAATTTAGTGGGATTTACTGTCAGGTAAGTGTGGATCGCATTGTAGCCGGGCAGCCCAATCCTGAGCTATCCGGAGCGAAAGGCTGCAGCAGCGCCAAGAATGTCTGTCGCAGCATCCTTAGCATGCTGGACAAAGCCCATTCAATTATTAAGTCCAAACTATGGGAACTTGAATTTATTCAACTTTCTTCCAACCTCAATCCCACCTGTCCTCCCTGGTTTTTTGGCCTTCTTCCTTCACCTGGCCGTTCTTCTAATTACTTCACTATGTTGATTAATCCTGTTAAGAGGAGGGCGTTTATGTTGGCAAGATTCAACATCTTTCCTTCAGCCGTTCATTCAGGCAGATTCTCTAATATCCCCCTGGAACATAGATTGTGTCCCTTTTGCTTTCTGGAGCCAGACACAGTGGCTCACATTTTACTTTGCTGCCCAGCTCTCCATTTACTCTGAGAAACTCCTTTCCTCTTTTCCTTTATCCTTACCCCCTTGCTGCGACCTTTTTTCTCGGTAGCACAGCTATTGTATCTGCTAATATTATTGTATTGTATTTTATTGTTCTACTTAATTTTATTGTTCATTCCAATAAAGGTTTTGGAATTGGAATTGGATTGGCATGCTGGACAACCACATTCGTCCCTTTCCCCTGGGTAAGGAAAGTCGTCCTGCAATGGGGCTACTCGACTCTGCACCGGCTATTTAGCCAGCAGAGAGTAAAGACACCTCATGTTGGGCCATGAGGCCTGACATGGAGCTCTGGATCTGGGGAAGCAGGAGCCACCGATTCCACCGCTCTCCCACCCCACTGCCTCCCCTTCTCATGCCTTCTCCTCACCTTCCCTCCACCTCCCCCTGCCCCAGAACACCCCACCCCCATGCCCCTACTCACCTCTCTTCAAAATCTCCAATTCCGTGGAGAAAAATCTCCATGGTTGGATCTTCAGGTTAACCAAGTTTACCTGATGGATGATCCAATGATGGATCATCATTGGATACATTCAGAAGGACTTTCAGATTTCCTTGGCATCTGGTGGGCTGCTATGGCATCTGGTGGGCCAATGTGAGATGCAGGAAGCTTGACTAGATGGGTCCTGGGCCTGATCCAGCAGGGCTCTTCTTATATTCTTACGTATGTTCTGAGATGTCTGGGATATTTATAACAGGTTTACCATCCATTTGTTTGGAAGCTCTGCCTTGTATTTTGCTTTGCAAAATGTTTTGACAAGATTGCAGGTGTATTTGCTCTCATATCATCCTGGAGAGTGGTGAAGCTATGCATGTTAATTAAGATGCAAGTCTGACTGTGTTCAATGGGAGTTTACTCCCAGTGTGCATAGGAATGCAGCCTCTATCTCTTTCCTGGGAATGTACTTTTCCAACAGCCAGAGACTGCTGAACTTTAGCTGGAATTTAAAACATTAATTCTATAGCTTTGCGTAAAATATTTTCCTGACAATACCTACTGTGTTTCTTACCATCCAATCTGAAGTGTTGGAAGTAGACAGTGGATTTCAATGGATCTCATTTCCTCTGGGTGTCCTTAGGAATGCAGCCTTAGCATATATAAAAGCAATGCTAGGATAACCTTTCCACCCATGTACAATGTTTTTGAATTATGGTTTATAAATTAATTAATTCACCTTCAACAGGACTGGAACGTCGAAGGAGCAGTGTGGAATTGGTAGATTGCTTCAGATGAAACACAAGGAAGTGTGTTGTCTTATGAGGACTTAAATTTTGTCTTCAGCTTCTTGAAAAATTCATGCCATTCTGAACATATGTGGCTGTTTAGAGTCTTGTGCTGTAGGCCATACTTTCGGATCAGTTAACCATCCTTTGCTGAGGCAGTTTCTTGATGCTCCTGGAAAATCCCGTTATAACTTCATAAAAAGATTTCAGTATTGTCTTTATAGCTGCGCTAGTAGCCTGTGCCAAAAATCATCTTCTTTCCATTGCATTTCTTCTGACTAATGTCATAGCTCTTCCTAAGATTCAGTACCTTTTCTCCCAACATTCTGTGCACAGTATTCTCATCCTTCATTCTATATGCAGTTCTTTGCTTCAATTTCTCCCCTACAACCTACAGTATAATATTCCACTGCTATGCTGATGGCACTCACCTCCCTCCTGCTTCCCCAATGCTCCATCTGCAGCCTATGTTTTGTCGCAGTGTCTGGCAGAGAGTCAGGGCTGAACACCTCAATATTAAAGTGAATTTGAACAAGATTGAAGTAAAGTCAATTATCTTGTGACACATTTTGCAAGCCCCTTTCTGCTACCCTGTAATTGAATAGTCCTTTATTTTTTGCTTCTCATCTTAAGGTTCTGGGTTCCATTTTGGATCAATATTTTGATTTTTTTTTTCAAAGTCTAGATAACATATATGTCCAGAGTGGAGACTTTTCAAAAGGCATCTTTTCAAGATTCAAAAGGAATCTTTTCAAAAGGCAACTTTTAGCTGAGTTTTACATTATATTTACCCCCAATTTTCCCCCTGCAAGATCTATGCATGTATTCTGAATTATTTGTACTATATGAATTCTCAAGATTTTGCTTAAAAGGATCCAGGATAGTGTAGCTGGAAAGAATCCTGCCTGAATCCTTGAACGGCTGCTGCTATCAGAATAGGCAATGCTGAGTTAGATGGACTGATGGTTCTACATATAAACTGGGCAGCATCTTGTGTTCAGGAGAACCAGGATCAATTAGTACAGTTATTTTTAGTCAAAGTCACCAGGAAGGGTACCCTCCAATGCATCTTTGTGTACACTGAAATAGTCTCATGAAACATTTCTACCAGTGATAAAATCAAAGACTGGACTATCTGAAGAACTTTTGAATTGAAATTCAGAGGTGCAAAAGATGCGCTGAAACTTGATCATAGGAAAGATGTGACCAGTTCTCTCAGATGGAAGGGGAGAGGTTATGCTCATGTGTGTTCCATGAGTGTGCATGACGGTTCATGCATGGGGCTTCTGGGGGCAATAAAGTATGATTTAAAGTTAAACAACTCAATAGACAATCCATGTATATAAACCTGGCAGTGGTGGACCTCCCCATGTTTTAAGAACGTATAGGAATTTTAAAAGGGGGAACTTGATTGAAATAACCTTTTTTCCCCCTTGGTGATTGAAATCAGTAATTCAAGTTACTTTGAATTAAATTAGACTTTTCTCCTGCTTCACCATGTAGAAAAAGCCATTGAGGAGAAATCAAAGGTAGATATTTCATGCCACTGTACAGTTGTCCCCCGCCCGCCCCGCCTTACCACAGGAGAGTGAGGAGGAGCCTCCAACCTGGGAGGCTTCCGGGGGCCTTACCTGGCCAGGGGCGGTGGGGGGAACGGAAGAGGCCAGCAACCCACTGAGGGGTGCTCCTCCACCCTGAACAGGCATGAGCCTCTAGGCTGCGCGCCTGCCGTGGAAGGCTGAGGAGCCCGCGCAGCCACAAAGCCAGCCTCCTCCTGCTTCACAGCAGCTGGGCAAAGGAGGGAGGGGTGAGGCCAAGGGGGGGGGAAAGGAACGGACAGCAGGGGGAAGAGGAGATCCAGGCGTGCTCCCAAGGCGCCCCATCCAGCCAGGCCATGAGGAGGAGGAAGACTGAGAGGCTCTGTGAGGGGATGTTTCTCACATCACCCCCCTCTGCCCAGCAGCCCAATTGGAGCGATTCTTCCCTCCCCGGTCTGGGGTAAGGCGGGTGGCTCACATTACAGTGGATGAGGCTTGCTCCCAGGAAAGAATGCCTGGGATTGCAGCCTTGCAGCCTGCTCCTGTGCCTGTCTGCTCAGAAGTAAGCCCCATTACAGTGGATGAGGCTTGCTCCCAGGAAAGAGTGGCTGGGATTGCAGCCTTGGAGCCCACTCCTGTGTGTGTGTGCTCAGAAGTAAGCCCCATTAGAGTCAATGAGGCTTACTCCTAGGAAAGAGTGGCTGGGATTGCAGCCTTAGAGCCCACTTCTGTGGGTGGGGCTTTTTTTAAAAAAAAATTTATTGTTTGAGAAAATGAGCAGTGGCAAGGTCTTACAGCCACCCCCTCCCTGCCAATATTTCTTTACCCAGCATGTAATGAGTCTGTGGAACTCTTTACCACAGGAAGCAGTGATGACAACTTGCCTAGATGCCTTTAAGAAGGGATTGGACAAATTTCTAGAGGAAAAGTTCATTAAGGGTTACAAGTAATAGTGGGTAAAAGATGTTAATGTATGAGTTGTTTTTTCTAAACTAAAACCTCAGTATTCAGGTTAAATTGCCGTGTTGGCACTTTGCGATAAATAAGTGGGTTTTGAGTTGCAGTTTGGGCACTTGGTCTCTAGAAGGTTCGCCATCACTGCTCTATGCCATTCTGCAGCTTGCTGTCAATGGCATGGTAGCTGGGAAGCCCCACGCCGGCAGCAGTGGGCCTCAGAACCTGTGCTATCAGAAGTTCTGATGAAGAAGGGCTGATCATGGGTGGATTGAGGCAGGGATCTGGCTGGACCAGAGGCATAAAGGGGGTGTATCTTGGCAGCAGCTGCACACACCAGATCCTATCCGGCTTTCCTAGTCTGGACCTGCCCCAAGTGTTTTCTCAGACTTGTGCCAGCCAATGAAGTGGAATAGGAGACCTATTTGAGACCAGGCAGCCTATGGAGAGGAAACTAAAGATGTTCTTTACTTACCACTCCCTGACCAGCTCACAGCATCCAGCAAATGCTTTATTGGCAATACTGCATTCTCTGGGGTGGGTGTGTGTGTGTGTGTGGAAAGGATTGGGCCATTAGTGTGATATTTTCCATTAGGCGTTTTGCTGATATTTTTCAGCATGTGTACAAAGTAGGTGCTTGTAATCCACTCCAGTACAACTATTTAGAAGGGTGACCAATGTTGAGCCATTGACATATAATTGGTTTCCCCTATGCCTGCAAATACCAGAGGCATTTATGTTTTACAATGAATACTTGCATTTACAAAAACGATACATTTTACTATGAAGCACTAAAGCATTGTTTAGATACAGCATGAAACGTGTCTTTCTGTTTAATACCAGACTCTTTTCACAAGGAAATTAAGCAAACTGTGCCTATCCTATTCTTACGGCCTGAGGCTATTTTTAACAGTTCCCCATTTACCACAATATTACCTTATAGTACTTTTAAAAACAGTTCTAAAACTGAGCTTGAACACTGAAATGCAAATACTAACTCGTACAACTCTGATGTTTGGCAGATCTAAACATGACCTCCAGCTTCTCCACGTCAACTCCGAGTAGCAGAAAATGCTGGAAAATGAAGTGGCAGCAGTCCTCACCCTAGCCTCAGTATTCCCGGTGCAAATATCCTGTACTTTACAACCTGGACCAAGAATTGTTCTCAGCCCTGGTGTAGCAGCAGCCATCTCAAAGGGCTTTGAGGGCATGCCTTCTTACAGCATCCTCAGCACTTTTCCGATGGTCCTTTGATAGACTTTTTAAAGTGGCAGCATTAGATTAGTAGGTGTTGGCAGCCAGAAACAGGGCCTTCTTGGTGATGGCTCCGTGTCTGTGGCATTCCCTTCCCCTGGAATTAGAACATCTTCCTCTCGGGAAACCTTTTAGTGGGGCTTTAAGACTTTTTTTTTTTTTAATTCAAAGAGGCTTTTAACAGCTGACACATTGAGCAGGCACTTTTTTTTAATGAATGTGATTTTAATTGGTGATCCATTGGGGTCTGATTTGTTTCATTGTTTTAGCTGTTTTAGGTTTTAATGTTTTAATATTGTTTTATCTTTTACTGTATTTCACGGTGTTCCTTTTAAGTTCCTTTTCTGCAAGCCAACTTAGGTGCCCCTTTGGGTGGTATAAAGGTGGGGTAAAAATTCATTAAATAAATAAATAAAATAGTCTTGGGGTTCAATCCTATCCAACTTTCCAGTGCCAGTGCAGCCATGCCAATGGGGTTGTGCTGCATCCTGTGGTGGTGGGGCAGTCATAGAGGCCTCCTCAGGGCTGTATTCGGCAGCATCAGTGCTGGAACGTTTGATAGGATTGGACCCTTAGTTGTATGTGGTGATATTACAAACAATTGCTATGGTAACACTGATTCTGTTGTGTGTGTGTGTGTGTGTGTGTGTGTGTGTGTGTGTGTGTGTGTGTGTGTGTGTATAAAGGCTGACTGTACATATCCAGTTTGGGGAGTGATTGTGATTGATGTGATACTAGTTGGGTGCATCTCTTTTTTCTCATTGGCATCTTACTTTTCCTTTTAAGGCAGTGCAAGAATTTCAAGTATTTTTCATCCAGAAAGCAACTATGCTTTTCTGAAAGGCCTATAATACTGCTGATGTGTTCATTGGAGAATTCTTAAAAAAAAAAGTCAGAAACCAACTGCTACACATAATTTGTTAGTTTAGCATTAATAGAGCAGCATTGCAATAATTTTTAAGGCCAGTTGGTTGCTGAGAGAGAACTTTATTCAATATTAATTTATGACATTAGATTCATCCAGGAGGAAAAGCTACTGTGGAAATTATCCTTTTCATATACAAAAATGGCTAAAATTATTACCTGACTTAGAAGCAAAGCAAAGCAAAGTAAAGAGAAAAATGCAAACAATAAACTTGTTTGCAAAGATTAAGGAGCTAAGAAACATAAATTAGAAGACACAAAAGATTAATTTTTATTTATTGCTTGCCCTAATCAAAAAGACCTAGGGCAGGTAATGCTATGTTAATTATAAAATATAGAAAATAGTGTATTGTAAATAAACCATTTAATCATTATAGCATAGACACACAAGCATTTTATCATTATAGCACCCACACTATAGGACAAGTGTGGTATTATAGGAATTATGTCACGGTTAAACTGCTCTTGAAGGGGTAGCTAAATAAGAGCCCAATCCTGAGCTCCCGGGGTGCACAGCTGTAGCCGCAACCTGCGCACCCACAGCAGCTGTGGGTGGCATCTTGGAAGAAGAGGACTTTCGTCCCCTTCCCCCAGGTAAAGGAGTAGCCCCGCAATGGGGCTACTTGATTCACCACCGACCAAAAGGTCGGCGGTGAAGTAAGAGCCTTCATGTCAGGCACCGAACCTGACGCAAAGGCTCAGAATCTGGTGGAGCATTGCTCCACCGGTCCTGCCTCCCTCCTTTCCTGCTCACTCTCACTGGCACGCCTCCCCCTACCCTCTCCCCCCTCCCCCCTCCCCCCTCCCCCCTCCCCCCTCCTCAGAATGTCTCCACCCTGCCCCCCTCCCGCCCCCGCTTTTTTCTCTGCTGCTCGGCGGTCCATACGACCACCGAGCGGCAGAGGCCGGGTGCCCACCCGGTTCTAGCCCAGCACTGGCCAGTGCTGGGCTAGCACGGGCACTCACCTGGCATTAGAGGTCACAAATGTGCCTTATGCCACATTTGCAATAGTGCACAGTGGTGGTAAGCCAGCATGTTGAGCTCAGGATTGGGCTCTAACTTATTCAAAAGCTGATTTGACAAGCCTAGAAGAGCTTTGGAGATTAGGTCTGGTACTTGGCAGATTGGAGTATAAATGTATGGTATGATGGGTGTAATGATGGTAGGAACCCACATGTTCTATGCGTGAATACATGGAAGGAAGCCTTCTGAGGAACATGAGATCTGAAAAAAATGAAGTCTAGGACAGCAGTGATTTTCAACAAGTGTGCCATGGCAAACTGGTGTGCCACGAATGGTCTGCAGGTGTTGTTGTGGGCTGATCATTTATTAGAAGAGCCTTTGGGGGATCTGAACCCCCAGCCAGCAGTGTAGTGTACCTTGCCAATTGTCCAAAAACTGATGGTGTGCCTTGGCAATTTTAGTGCCTTGTCAGTGTACCGTGAGCTGAAAAAGACTGATAATTGCTGATTTAGAGTTTTGTTGTTGTAGGAATTGTACAGCATTAGGCAGAATATGTTTGTTTTTAGTTCAGTTTCTTGTGACATTATTACACAAAGTTTGTGGTTGGTTGGCAACCTTCAGTCTCGAAAGACTATGGTATAAGCCTACAGCACCCGGTATTCCCAGGTGGTCTCCCATCCAAGTACTAACCAGGCCTGATCCTGCTAGCTTCCGAGATCAAATCCATGTAGAAGCAAATATTGAATGTAGACACAAAGTTTGTAGAAGCAAATATTGCAGTAAGGGTGGAGTCTAGTGGCACCTGTGAATTTAAGGGATGGCACCTAATGGACTAGGCATAGAACATTGGTATGTCCTGGCGCCTCAGTGGGTGGGACCGGATGGAGATTGGAGCAGAGCTAATTTTTAAAATTCATCAAGGCAAGTAGAAAATAGACTGTCCCTGCATGTCTACTCAGAAGTAAGTCTCACTGAGTTCAGTGGGTCTTACTTTCAGGTAAGTGTATATAGGATTTCAGTCTGAGAAATACCACTTTTAGGTGTGTTAAATACCATTTTTAACACATGGCTAAAAAGAGTAAATTATCTTCCCCTGTAGCATACTGAAAATTGAGTGGTGTACTCTTAGGAACAAAAGTGATTTTAATGTAACGGCAGCTGCAAATATTGGATAAGAATTGTATATGGTACTACTATGTATTTGTAAAACCCAAGTTATGTTCTAGCATGCAAAAGAAAATTGATTTTCTTCCTTTCAGAGATTATACTCCAGCTTTGATCAAGTACTTCCCTTATTATAGATTGCAAGAATAATTAAACACACACATGTGCACAACCAAGTTGAGAAGCACCCCTTCTGGCAGGAAGGGAGGGGGAAGCAAACTATGCAGCTGAGCTGCTTCTGTGATGGTTGGGGCCAGGCTGGTCTTCCCCTTGCTATGAAGTTCTTCTTGGGTGGCAGATTATGCAATCTCTTAGGGCTTGTTAATACTCTGGTTAAGGGCAGAGACCAGAAGGTGCTTCCTATTAATAGTTCTGGCCCTGGGCAGCTGACAGTGGATCCAGAGTCCTTCCTGATAGTGAGGAAGCCAGTGAGCTCCTTGCATCCATTCCTTCTCTGGCTGATATTGAGGAAAGACTGAAGTTCTGTTTGCTTAGATGTTCTCCTTGGGAGAAAGGGGTAATACTTCCCAAAATCTGCTGCCCATTGGCCGTGCCCAAAGGGTGTTTGCTTCCCTTCTGTTCAGCTGCCACTAGGTAGAACCTACCTACCTTTCTTTCTTTTTACAAAAATGTTTATTGTTGAAACAGAATAGTTCTCTTTTAAGTCTTTTCTTAAGCTACACAATGTATAATACTAATCGGTGTTGTCTGTATCCCATTATTCACCCCAATTCCATGCACTGATATTCCATATGTACTAATTAGAATTTGTGAACTTATCGGATGTTGTTTTGTACCTTGTGTGCCACACAGTCCATGATTAATGCTGAATAAATATTAATTTTTGTTACTGATGACAAGAAATTAGCGTTTTCTATGCAGAATCAAATTGTTTCTATCATTTGTCAGAATCACTGTCATGTAGCTTTCAAGATTATCATTAAACATTTTTTTTCATATTCATCAGAGAGTGTTTGTTATCCACCTTCCAAGGATCATTCATGATCAGGAATGTTTATTAATCTGCACAGTCAAATAAAAGCCCTGCACATAATGAGAGCTTTATTTGCACACCTGTTTTCCTAATGTGTTGCCTTTTTTTTGGACTACATGTAAATAAGCTCCAAGTGAGTAAAATGCATTGCTTTCAGCATCTGCAGTTAAGAAAAAACTCTCATGCACTTGAAAAGGTTTTAAGGTTTCCCAGCAGCCCAACAGTATCAGCTGCATATAAACAGGCATTGAAATGGAAACAGCATCCTCTTTTTGTTACCAGTATGATGACATGCACATAGGATATTGAAGTTGCATCATTTTTGGGATCTTGTTATACTTTCTCTTACTGTATATTGGGGGGAGGGGATGGGAACACATACGTTGGCACACTTGTTGACGTTGGTGTCAACATCTGCCTATTCAATGGAATACATGATTAAGGCCTATGTATGTACAGTTGTAGGGCTCTTACAGCCCAATCCTATCCACACTGTCCTGGGAGTAAGCCCCATTGACTCTAATGGAACTTACTTCTGAGTAGACAAGCATAGGATTGGGCTGTTACATATCTACATTCTGTTGGTATACGATCTCAAACTTGCAGACGTCAGCTTACACTAGGCCAAGTGGGGATCTAGGCTCTCAGCCTGCACATGGAGGCTTTCCAGCACAGCCAGCCCCATTCAGGGGACATTTATTTGTAAGAACCCAAACCTGCTTAAACTGTGTTTTCCCTCACCTGTTGTTAAAACCTTTTTGCTTAAAACCTCTGCCTGTTCTGGGATCAGTGGATTTGTCAGCATCCCTGCTCTGCAGGCATTACTGGCATAGTGAGGGTATTTTAACAACCACACATAACATTCTTGGGGAGGGCTTTTGCCCAAGGAAACCCCTCTGGGAACCAGATCTCTTGGGCTGGTGGCAGTGGACTGGATCTACCAGGTCTGGTCCCACTAAGCTGCATGTTAAACCGATTGGAAGAGTGGGGAAGGGAGTGAGTGCTTGGCACTAGGCATCACTGCCCTGGATTAGCAGGTGGTTGCTGAAATTCTCCCTCCTCTTTCATGTCACATGTATTGTTTGAAGACTAGCATTATGATTTTGAATAAGCTTGCATAGTTTCATATATTGTAATTCATATAAATTGTGATCCAATGATCGTACAAAATTATGATCCAATGGAGAAGGTAAGGGGCCTAAAAGAAATTTGTACCCTCTGATAAAATTCCTCTCAGAGGCCCTAGTTACTACTTTGAGTGGCAGTGGCTCCTGAAGGACTCAGGCAGAAGTCTTTCCCACTTCTTTTACTCGTGGGCTTTGAAAACTGGAGACAATAGATACTGAACTTGAACGTTATGGTCTAGTCCAATGGTTCTCAAACATCTTGGTTTCTAGAGCTCTTTGTACCTCTAGATGGAGTCTCAGGGAGCCCCAGAGTGCCAGCGCATGCATAGAATAGCACAGCACCAAGCAGATAGTGGTCAATTATGCTATCCACATGGAGCCCCATAGGGGTCTCAGGGAGCCCCAGGACTCCTAGGAGCACACTTTGAGAAATGCTGGTCTAGTCTTTGAATGAACTATGACAATTCCCCATTTTAGTATTTTCAGAATTGCTAGAATCTTATTTGGCCTAAATTCTATTTATTATAGAATTGGGAAGTCCCATTGAACTTATTTTTGTTTGAACATAAGCCTATAGTTCTGAAAAAGTTTGGGTTAGGGCTGGACTTGTGACTGACCAAGCCATCTGCGCTGTTCAGAGAGGGTCTTCAAAAACCTCCTGTCTTTGCTGTCAGCCAGGGTGTACAAAACAGGAGCAGCTGTTGAGCACATAAATGGTAGCCTACATTTGACTTCATGGATCACAAGTTGCACAGGGGTGATTTGACCTGTGTAATTTTAAATATCCAGTGTTTAAAAATCAAACTTTCCATGTTTTCATTGTAATCTCCAATTCAATTTGTTCCTTTCCCCCCCTGTTATTCAGACCAGCTGCTTCACATTCCAGCATTTCAGCTTCTCCCAATTTATGCGCCAATACCTACCAAAGATTAGGTTTTACAATGTTGTGCCCTTGCCCAGGTCTGAAAAGGCAAGTTTAGAAATTGAGCCAAAATTCTGTGATATTCTGCCAGTGGACAAATAAGGACAGAAATCCAAAGCAAGTAGGTTAATAATGCTTGTCTGCCAGCAAATAGGGTTTTTTCATTACTGCAGGAATAGCAACATGTGGTTTTAAAAAGTCAAAGCTGGAGCACATGATCAATGAGCCATGGTCAAGCCTACATAGGGCCACCTTCTTCCAGTTCACCAAATCAGGGCAGTCTAATGTGCATATAATGCAAATCATTTACTAATTATGCAAATTGAGTTGCAGATGGGAGACTTGAGTATCACAGCTGCATTACCATTCTAAGATTTGTCAGGCTTTTCTTGTGCACTGTTGAATGTAACAGACATTTATTTATGTATTTATTTACTTACTTACTTACTTACTTATTAAAACCCTTGCCATGAAATGACCTCATTGGAGTTTACGCCACTAATGTATAGCTGAAACATGAAGGACTAAAGAAAAATGAAATGAAGTAGTTCCAAAAGGAAGCTCACTGTGTGGCACAGGGACTCTGTGAGCCCAGCCAGTTGGCTTCACTGTTCCCAACTGGTGCATAAAAAACTGGGCGGGAGGCCAAGCTGAGCTCCGTGTGGGCTGCTTCTGGGTGCTCGGCACCTTGGATATTTGGTGGTGACATCACAACATCACCACTGAATGTCCAGCCCCTTTAAGGAAAAAGGTTGCTAACTTCTGGTCTAAAGGAAGCATGATACATAGAGGGGGTGGAGGGGGAGGGGTATGGAGGGGTGAGTGGATTTTTTGAAGGGAAGTGACAGAGATTAGAGATCACACAGTTGAATCTCAACCAACTCTCCAGCACTGAGGCTGCTGTGCTGATGGGGCGTGAGCTGCATCCTGAGGTTGTGGGGGGGGGGCAGTCACAGAGGCTTGAGAATACTAGGTGAGAGGCACAAAGAAACAGGTCAAGACACAAGCACATTGACGGCTCAGTGCATGAAATGAATTGGAAAGCAGGGACCAGGAGGGATCTAGAGTGCCTCACTATTCACCCATTTTGAAGGGGGTTGCTCTCCTCTACAAGACTCCCAACTGATGTCTCAGTGCCTCTGAGGAAGTGGAAACAGCTTGACGTGAACTTCTTCAGATACCAGGGCCATTCAGTTTTTCAGTGCATTGTTTTTATTCTTGCATTTCCCCCTTCATTACTTTTATAAACTTTGTGTTTTTACTGTTTTATCTGTCAGGAGAGACAAAATGCCTGTCAGGAAGTACAAATACTTCCAGACTGCCCATATTCCATTACTATGTAGTTTCAAGGGGACTGTTTGGGTTTCGGGCTCCCTGTTAACCTGAGAGGGAAGTTTTCCCATGATGGCCTCCTCCTGCCATGGCTTTTTAGTTTTCCCAGTTCAATCCCAGTTTACCCAGCTGAAAGGGTGAAGTGGAAAAGAGGGATGGGAGCCAGTCATTAACCACCAGGTTTTGTGCTTGTTTCACTTTCTATCTACTTTTATCCTTGAAAATGGGAATAATAATGACCTCTCATTAGCTGATTGTGAAAATGAATAAGAAGAAGTTATTACTAATCCTGAGGGTTACGGATAAAGTAGACAATTAATCTAAATTATGACTATGAGATTATTGTAATGGCCCTATATATCAAAGCTTTACAGTAGAACAATGAGAGAAGGTTTACAAAAAGTGGATTAAATTATCTTTCCCTTCATGTTACTCGGACTACAGAACGAGAATAGTTCTCTCAGCTTTAGAAAGTCAGCTTTATAAGACTGTGTCTGTCCCTAATTCGAGAAAAGGCACTTCAATGATGAGGCCTCAGGCTTGCTTGCATGGAAATGTTTGTCACCTCTGTGTGCAAATATTCCATGAATATTGACCCCTCTGGAAATGTAGAGGGGCCCAATACTAAACAGTGCATGCTGGCTTACCACTGGCAAGCGCAAACGTGCCATAAAGCATGTTTGCAAGACTCTAATGCCTGAGAGCAAGGCTCTCAGTGGATCACTGGTGCTCCATCACTCGCCGGACATGAGGGCAGCGGAGAGATAGGTGGGGGCATGGGGAAGGCAGGGAGGAGATGTTCCAGGACAGGGGGAGGCAGAGAGAGGGCAGGCAGGAGGCATGCTTGGGGAAGGGAGCAGGGTGGAAGGGAGGTGGGACCAGTGGAGCTCTGTTCCACCGGATCCTGAGCCTCCATGTTGGGGCCACCGCTGACATGGAGGCTCTTGATTCTATGGCGACCCCAGGGTTGCCATAGAATTGAGTAGCCCCATCATGGGGCTACTCGCCTTACCTGGGGGAAGGGACAAAAGTCCCCTTCTCCCAAGGTATTGCCGGTGCTGCCCGGTTAGCGCTCAGGATGCTGCAGCAGCCATTTTCGGTGCCGTGGCAGCCCCACACTCCGGGCAGCATAGGATTGGATTGCCTGTCCTTTAATAGGATGAATGCTAGAATAATCCCATGATGCAATTATTAAAAAATGTACCCCAATAGTAGCTTTATGAAGAAGACTTAAGTCTACTTGTAAAAGATAGTTCTCATTGAGCAACACTCCAATTATTTGTATGCCCTTGGGAGAGAGTGTGATCCCACCCAGCACAGGAAATCTACTCCCACTCTCTATTTTGATATACCATCCTTCTCTCTTGTTAGGATTCTGTTTCAGTTTATTAACCCTCCTTCATTCCATTCACTTGGTAGTGACTGTACCACTATTCTTGTATTTGTTGGAAAAGGAAATGTAAAGATTGTTGATGACACTGCATACCAGAGCTTCAGATGATATCTTCCAGTGGTTGAATTTAAACATTTTCAAAGAATTAAGCTAAAATATTAGAAACATTCCAAAAATATCATAGGACACCTTAGGTCGCATAGCAGTTGCTGACTACCTAGCAACCGAATCACAAACATTCTATCCCTAAATGGCTTAAAAATGTCAGATCTTGTGCCCCAGTTTGGAACTATCAGAAACTCATGGCACCTTAAACTCGAACACATTTACAGCCCAATCCTATCAGGCGGCCCAATCCTGAACTTCTCGGTGCCCACTATAGCAATATCCAGCAGGCACTAGAAAGCAGCTAGAAGTCTCCTTAGGGGAAGTCCCAAGCCCTGCAATGGGGCTTCTCAGGTCTGTGCTGACTATTTTGTTGGCACAGACTTGAGAGACTCCATGTCGGGCCTTTTGGCCTGATACAGAGTTCAGAGTTCAGCAGAGCTCCGCCAATCCCAGAGTTCGTACTGCTGCCTGGCGGTTGCACTTACCCCTGGCGTCCTCTTCCTGCTGGTGCTGGGCCCAACACCTAACTGGTGCATACCCCAGCGCCAGTGCTTCCTACTCACCGGGTGCTGTAAAGGTGCTGTACGGCACTTTACGGCACCCAGTGCTGATGCTTGGGCTCAGAGCCGGTGCTGGCCCAGTTTAAGATTGCACCCTATTATCTCCTTACACCAGTGCAGTCATGCCACCCAGTAGCATAGCTGGGGGGGAACTGTAAGTACTGCAGGCACCATGTGCCATTTAAGTGCCCACTCAGGCAGCAATGGCAACATGTAGGTGCTTACCAAACCAAATGGCATCTCCGTGCATTGCTTTTGTTGCCCGATGGTTCCAATGGCAGGGTTTGAGGGGCTGCTTGCACTGCACATTGTGGCACTTGCAGTACTTGTCATTTTGCCCCCTCTAGCTATGCTACTGATGTGTGTGCTGCATCCTGTGGTGGTAGTCACAGTCGTTTTGTCCAGGTAAGGGAACATTTTATGACAGCAGAATTGCTGTCCAGTGTTATAAACTGCTCTTCATGATGGGCCCACTCCTAGATAGGATTGGGCTATTAGTAATGCGTTCATTGGATGGAAATAAAGGCAGAAGAGGAAACAAAACCCATGAGGGTGCCCTTTTCTGCTACATGAGGGAGGGAGAATGCAGTTGGCAGGAAGTTCAATACAAAACTCAGTGTGGTAGGAACTTTGTGCTCATATTGCAGCAGTTTCAATGTGAGCAAACCTGCAGATTGGGGCTCCAGGGTGTGAGATAAAGGTAAATTTGAATGGATTTGCTCAGATCTCAAAAATGCTAGAGAGGAAAATTTCCCAGCTCCTCCATTTTCCTAGTATAGATTATACTCTTTTTTGTGGATAGTAAAAAGATGACTTTATGATTCTCCTTAGGATCTGGGGCTTTGCCAAGCTGCAAGGCAGAAAAACACACCTATAAACACCTTTATTAGAAATGAAAGACTCTAACAGTCCCTTGCAGGTGATCTCATTCTGCTGCTCCTTGAGAAAGTCTTCATCTAGTTCAGTAGTTCTTACACACTATTGAATTTAGGGTCACCAAACTTGTCTGTTCTTCGTGGATTACCACATTTTCTCGTTGTATGGACAACACATGGCAGGAACCTCAAGAGCGTCTATTTTAAAATTCAGCAATATAACCAGTGTCAAGTTGTGTTCAGGGAAAGTCATGTTCTGATAGCATGTTCACGGATGGGCAGAGGAAACTGCTGCGCTTGTCTTCATTGGCAGCAATCCAACTAAACTGTATCTGTGCATGGGTTGAAAATGTATACACATCCCTGGTTTTCATGGCATCTTCTAGTTCAGGGGTGTCCAAAGTTTTTGGCAGGCGGGCCACATCATCTCTCTGACACTGTGTCGGGAGCTGGGGGGAAAAAGAATTAATTTACATTTGAAATTTGAATAAATTTACATAAGTTTACATAAATTAATATACTAGAGGTGGAACTTATGTGAATGAATGAAAGTCTTGCAATAGCTCAAGGCCTATAAAAGGCCTTGCACAAAGCAAGGCTGGCCTTTCCTTTGCTGCTGCTGCAGCATCACACACGTGAAACAGCAAGCAGTGGAGGGAGCCCTCATCCCACAGCTCACGCGAGAGGTCAAACAGTCGCCCTCACGCTGAGAGCAATTGTGTCGGGCCATTGTGGGCTCCAGCAAGTTTCCGGAGGGCCAGAGGTTCATTGGAGACTGGGGTCTCCCTGAGGGCCGCAAGTGGCCCCAGGGCTGGGGTTTGGGCACCCCTGTTCTATTTCAACCACTTGCACTGATTAAGAGACAAGCTGCTTTTCAGCTTAGTGTTTAAAACTGAAGTGTGAATGTTGGTAGCCTCTTCAGCATGTGGTAGAAACATCAATGAAATGTCTGGTTTTTCACCATTTATTATTTATATGACTGTCTGAAACTCCCTGTAAGCGAACTAAGAATCACTGGAAAATTCTTACACTAGTTATTTTAGAAGTGTAACTTAAAATGAAGTATTAAAGTTATTCTTATTGTGTTTTATTATCACAAGCAAGTTTATATTGTTCATCTATTTGTAACCCAAACTGTGTCTTAGGCAAGGAATCGTTGTTTCAAATATTATTTTATAAAAACCATTTGTCATTATGACATCAATATGGCAGCTATCAAATAGCAAGGCAGACAGTTTATATCACTGGCATTGCTAGCGGAGTGTGGGGGGTGTGGGCCGCACTGGCTGACACACCGGGGGGTGACGCGCCCTGGGGATGACGTGCTAACATCGTGGCCTTAGGAACAACCCCGTCGTGCCATACACTGATGGATGCAGAATGGTCAGTGGAGCGCAATGCAATAAACAGAATTGAAATTGCTCCTTTCGTTCAAATGTTATGGCCAAAAAACCGGAAGGAAAAAATGCATACCCTATGGAAAGGGAAAGTGAGCCGTAGTGCGCGTTTACTCATGAGTAGGCATACTTGCCATAGTCTATCGGAAGGGGCAGGCTGAGAGGAATCCAACGACACCAGAGTGGTCCCGATCCAATGAATGCAGCCCCCCAAAACACACAATTAGCTCCTCCCTGAAACGAAGCCATGTGGTCGCGTTTACTTGCAAGTAGGAGGACTTGTAGTCAAGGCAGGCTGAGAGGTAGGCTGAGAGGCTCCAAGGACGTTGGAATGGTCCTGATCCAATGAATGCAGCCCCCAAAAACACGGAGAAGGAGGTTCCCCCTCCCAGCTGCGAGTCTATGGAGCTATATGGAAAGTGAAGCAGCCTCACGTCTCAGTTATTATTATTTATTATTATTTATATACCGCTTTTCAACTAAAGTTTACAAAGCGGTTTACAGAGAAAAAAATCAAATAACTAATGGCTCCCTGTCCCAAAAGGGCTCACAGTCTAAAAAGATGCAAAAGAACACCAGCAGACAGCCACTAGAAAAGACGCTGCTGGGGTGAGGTGGGCCAGTTACTCTCCCCCTGCTAAAAAAAGGAGCACCCACTTGAAAAAGTGCCTCTTACCCAGTTAGCAGGGGTTTACTCATGAGTAGGCAGATGTGCCCTGGCTGGTGAGGCAAACCAGGCAAAGGGGAATGTGAGGACACTGGAATGGTCCCGATCTATGGAGCTGGAGAGCAACAAATGTTCCAGAAGGCATCCACCCCCCCACTAAAAAGGACAAAAAAGTGGCATGAACTGGTAAGGGGAAGTTTTCTATTTTGCACTTGCAAAGCCAGGTGGGTCTTTATCCTGATATGCCTGAAATAGAAGAACTTTAAACTGGGCACTGGGAGGGTTGGAAATCTCACTGATTCTTTTTGGGTGGTTTATTGCAGGCAGAATACAGAGTAAGCCCCATTGACCACTATGGGACTTACTTCAGAGTAGACATGCATAGGCTTGGGCTCACAGGCTGCAATCCTACCCACACTTTCCTGAGAGTAAGCCCCATTGACCACAATAGGTGACCACTTCAGAGTAGGTTCACTTGGTGGAACAGGACTGGCTCCCCCTTATGTAATTATTTTATTTTAATTTAATTATTATTTATTATTTATTTTAATTTGCTTGATGATGTCACTTCTGGTCATGACATCACTTCCAATGGGTCCTGGACAGATTGTCATTCTAAAAAGTGGGTCCCAGTGCTAAAAGTTTGAGAACTGCTGCAATAAGGTGTTAGTAAGTTGACACGGGGTGTGTGTGTGTGTGTGCGTGTGTGTGTGTGTGAGAGAGAGAGAGAGACTCTACAAGTTTTCAAAATCACTAAAATCAGAATTTGCAGGAATAAGACCATCATGTTATATATCAATCAATGCGTAATTTCATGCAGAATGCAGTGAAACAAATCACCTTGAAATATCTGTGTTATAACAAAAGGTACAGCCAAAAAACCGGTGGGGTACATGGGGGTGGGGCATACATGGGGGTGGGTACATCACGACGCCCACCTGGGGCATTGCCCCGCCCGCTACATGGGGTGACACACAGGCCTCCTGCACCGGGTGACTCGAATGCTAGTGACTCCACTGGTTTATATTATCCAAAAATAACTGTACAGCTGGCCAGTAGGCTCTGTGTACAAATTCAGTACATAGAATAGTGTTAAAAAATAGATACTGATCCTATTAAATAGGTGCAGTTAGAGCATATGTAATCCCTTGTACCAGGAAGACTGGTTGGTGTAGACTTGAATGCTACATACATTGCTGATGCTTCAGACAAGAGTAATTCTTCAACCTGGTTTTTCATGGATCACTGCAGGAAATAGCAGAACGTGGCAGGATGTGGATGTGGTAGAGGGAGCCTGGCAGGGTCAACAGATGATAGATGATAGGTAAACACTGAACTGGAAAACATTTTTCATCTATTTGATTCTATAAGTGAATTCATTTTGTGCATGTGCCTCTTTTGCATTTATTTCCCCTGACTATTCGGACTTTATAAGAAGACTTGAACAATATTCTGCAGTTGGTCAATTCCTGTTTTACAGAACAGGGGAGAATGTTCTATGATTTATTGTGGTGGGAGACGGCACCTGATTGAACCCATGGGGGGAAAATTGTATGGAAATGACTTCTTATTATAGCCTCACCCTGTTACATAATAGTTGGTCAAACTAGGTGTATATAAGTAATGTGTAATCCAAAAAAAAGTACTTTCTGTAACAACAGATGGATTGTGATTTATTATGGAGTCTATATTATTTTATTTTATTTATTTTTAATATTTTTAAACCATCCTTGCTCCAAGGAGCTCAGGGTGGTGTACAAGGTTCCTCCCCTCTTTTTGTCCTCACAGCAACCCTGTGAGGTAGATGAAGATGGCCCAAGGCCACCCACAAAGCTTCATGGATGAGTCTGGACTCGATCCTGGATCTTCCAGGTATAAGTCCAGCTCCAGAACTATTACACCATCCTGGCTCTTGTGAAACTTCTGAAGATGATGCCAGTTACTTTTGACTGAACTGAGTAAAAATTTTCAGCCTTTGAATGTGGAATTGATTGCAGCAGTCCCCAGACTGCATATGCTCTCAGGGTGCAGTCCTAACCCCTTATGTCAGTATTTTCCAGCACTGACATAAGGACAATGCAACTCTGAGGTAAGGGAACAAACATTCCCTTACTTTGAGGAGGCCTCTGTGAGTGACACCCAACTGCAGAATGCAGCACATGTCCCATTGGCACCGCTATGCTAGTGCTGGAAAGCACTGACGTAAGGGGTTAGGATTGAACTCTCAGCCTCTCACCAGGACTGGTCCAAGTCCTCCTGGTGCCTGAGACCACGTGCCAAATGCTACCTGGTTGATGCATTAGCCTCTGCTCTGCCAACAGTCTAGCCTCCTGCTGTCCTTTCCTCCACACTTCTACTTTGTCTCCCTCTTCCTTTTGCAATTCAAAGAGTGGGAGGAGGAGGATCAGTGGAGGTGAGCAAGTGGACAGAAGTGGGCAGTCCCTGTCAGGCTGCTGACTGAGGCAACTACTTCAGGTGGCCTCATTGATGGGTTGGCTGTGGCTGTAACTGTTCCTATTTATCAGGGATGGTCGTATTTTCTGGCCCCTATCCCTGGTTAATCACTGGTCCAATTTCATCCCTATTTTGCTTTTGAGAAGATGCTTTGATAGCATATTGTTAGTGTGAGTCACTAGTATTGTCATTCTTCAACGTTCAGCTTCCCCATTTTGCTCTCTTGAGGAGAGATTCAATTCAAATCAAATGTTCCCTTACCCAGAGGAAATGTCCTGGACTGCTCCCCAATCATTTTGCCACCACTGAATTGGCAGGGGAGGGGGAAGGTAATGGATACAATTGGGTTGTTAAATGCTGTATCCTCACTGTGGTCTTGATGAAAATGTCTCATTGGTGCCAACGGCAGCTTCCTTTCTGAGATAAATAGTAGGTTAGAGCGTTTTTGTTGGGTTTGCAGCATGGATGTAAAAGGTTTAACCCCTACCCCAGCTTCCACTTGATCCCAATCTCCCAATGGCTGTTATCTGCACATGAAAAAACGCACATGCAAGGGTGTATTGATGCAAATAATGTTATGACTAGTTTTGTCCTGCCTAAGAAATATGGAATCTCTGGTGACTCATTTCTTTGTGCATGTGACCAAGCCCTTAGAGGCACTGTATTGCTAATTCTTGCGGGTAATCATGCTGATCTAGACACTGCTATTTCTGCTGAAAGTCTCCCTTCATGTTTTATTGTGCATTCAAGGCAAAAACCTGAGCATTTAATATTAATTTGAATGGCATAATGACCAGCGCTTCCCAGAAGCATTTATTGTTCAAGCTTAAGTGCCTTTTTATTCAGTAGCATGACTTTAAAATAGACACAAACAATGTGTTAGGTGCCTTTCCGCAATAAATTCATTAATAAATCTTCACCTAATCATTTCCAGCTAATTGCGTACTCTAGATGACTCAGATTGAACCACACTGGGGTATTAGCAATACTTCTGGAGAGGTCAAATTCAACAGCGTCTGACAGTTTTTGGATCATTGATGTAGGTGAGTGGTGCAAACAACCTCAAAGTGCCTCAAAATTAGGCTGCCAGTAATCACAAGAGTGAGATTTTCAAAAGAAGATGGAGTTCATTAAAGAATAGAGAAACAGGAAAAGGCATGTTACTTTCAATTACTTTGCTTCAGAGATCCGATAAATCAGGGGTTTGCTAACTTTGCAGTTCTGCAACCCACCTCATCCTCTGCGGTGGGTTGTGAAGACCTCTCCCCTGCAGGCCTCAGAATGCCCCCAGAAGCTCCGTAAGCCACTTATGGTTTTCAGCAGGAAAATGGAAGTGGCTTTTAAAAACTGGAAGTGGGTTATGGAGGCTTCTGAGGGCCAGTCTGAAGCCCGCAGAGGTCTATAGAGTGGGTTGCTGGGCTGGGAGAGACCTCTGGAGGCTCCAGTAAGCAATGGGGCTTCTGGAATGGCTTATATTTGGACCCAAATCAACACAAGTGCAGGTAGGAAGGCCCACATCACAACACACTAAGTTCAGGTTCATGACCCACATTTTGGAAGCACAGAGTTGGATGGTTGCAAGTGAAAGAAATATTTATATGGGAGCGGGAATGGTTATGAGGATCAATGGGTGGGGGAGAGATTGCCAATCCTATTCTGCTGGGCAGGTTTTGAGTACAAAGTCTGTCTAAGCAGCAAGGGCAGGGCACAATTCCAGGTTCCTGGTGGGAAAAAATAAAGCAAAAATCTGCTCCTTGAGCCTAAAAGGTAGCTCCTATAAAGGTGAGAGCAGCTAACAGAGCAAGAGGGGTCAGCAAGAGGTTTCCTGACCCGAGGACAGTTTTGCCAAGCAAAAAAATATGAAGGTTTTTAGCAGGGAAAAAAGCACCACCAAAATGGAGGAGGGGGGATTTTTATGGGGAAGAGACCCTCAAATGCATAGCAGGATGGGCACTTGACAAATGGAAAGACAACGAAAACGCTCAGCAGCATGAACACTTTCCCAAGAAAGGTGATCTAAAATGGAGGCAGCTTCTACTGGAAAGAGACCTCCAAATACGTCAGCCATTTTCAACAACTGTGCTGTGGCACACTGGTGTGCTGCGAGTGGTCCACAGATGTGCCACAGGAAATTGGGGGAAGGTCATTTATTAATAGGGCCAATGGGAGATGCGAACCCCCCACCGGCAGCATGGTGTGCCTTGTCAATTGTCAAAAACCTGGTGGTGTGCCTTGACCATTTTAGTGCCTTGTCAGTGTGCCATGAGATGAAACAGGTTAAAAATCACTGAAATACATGGATAGCTCCAAAGCATTTGGAAGTAAAATGGTCAGTGTGGACAATTCCAAGGGATAGAGAAGTGAAAAAGTTCTGTTTCCAGAGTAGGGGCAGTTATAGGACTTTGTACAAAGGAAACAAAAGCATTTCTGGGTGAACAAAGGAATTCTCTCTCTCTCTCTCTCTCTCTCTCTCTCTCTCTCTCTCTCTGGGGAGGGGTGAGAAGGGAACAGCCCTCACAGTGACACGGAACTGCACCGATAGTGACTGTGAGCTTGTAGCCACTATTGCACCACTCTGAGTTTTGCCCATTTCTTCCCTTTTAAAAATGAAGAGCCTGGTGCCTTTAAAAATAAAGAGAAAGAAAGGGAGGCCATCAGAGTGGTGAGATAACACCAGAAGTAATTGCATCCCATCATCACGTCACTATGTAATTAAAACTCTGATCCCAAAGCTCCACTGCCTTGTGGCTACATCCTGTTATGGAAAAGGCTTCAGGAGTCAACCTCGAGGCAAAATCCGGAGCCAGAGTCCCTGAAGCAGTTCATGGCTGAACTCAGTCACGTTCTGGCAACTCCTGTGACGCTGCTGGAACCAACCGTATTGGCTTTTACTTTTCCATTGGACCATTCCAGTGACATGGAGAGGGGGAATTTGCTGCATGGGAAACAGTCTATCCTCCATATCTACTTTACCCAGGCTTCGTGCTCTGGAGAGGACATTCTGTTCCAGAGCCACCATTCAAAGCATGATACCACAGTCTTCCGAGACTGAAGGATGCCAATGAATGAATTGGGGGGGGGGGGTTGGCATTTTTATGCATGGACAGCATGGCAGCAAAGCAGTCAGGATCGCCATGATTTATAACAATGTGCATTTTTAAAATGACAACAGTATTATTAGAAAAGGAAATACCTGATACCATCTTCTAAGTCAAGGGTCTCCAAACATTTCAGCCAGAGGGCTGCATCAAATATGGTGTCAAGGGCCAGAAAAAAAAAATTTAAATATAAAATTTAAATACATTAGAGATGGGACTTGGATGAATGAATGAATGAATGGGCTCAAATTTCCAGGATTTCTCCATGCACTACCACACACTACAGAAATAAAGCACACACTCAGATGGATTCCCATTCCCCCACCTCTCAAGCAGCTTACTTAAGTATAAAGGAGTAGATATCTCAGAACCAGCAAATCACAGGAAACAACTGGAGCGTATTCGGGGGGGGGGCAGTGGGGAGACCTCCCTGACCATCAGAAAGGCTTCCAAGGCTTTCACAGGGCACAAAAGGTTACTTCTGGTTTTCAGGAAAACCAGGAAGTGATGTTTTTAGGTCTTTAGAAGAATGTGTGCAGCCTTCCTGGCCCTCAGAACACCCTCCAGATGCAACCAGGAGCACAGCTCCAGTTGTGTTCAGCTGTGTGGGCCAGAGGCTCACAGGGGACCAAAGGCTGGCCGCAGGCTGCATCTGGCCCCCGGACTGGGGTTTGGAAACCCCTGTTCTAAGTTCTACCATTGTGTATCTTTAGGCAAGTTACTATTCCTTAGCTTCCCTTCCTCATCTGTAAAATAGGAACAATGCAGTGCAATTCTATGCACGTCTATGGAAAAGGAAGTCCCACTGCATTCAAAGAGACTTTCTCCCATGGGAGCCTGTACAGGATTACAGCCCTAGTGACCTACCTCTGAGGGTCATGGCGGGGGTGAACACGTTAAAGATTTTACATCACTGTTGCTAAGTAGCAGCAGCCATTTTAATCTTGACTTTCAAGTCTCAGAAGTGAATTATGCTGCCTGTGTGCAGGAGAGTTTGTTGGGGGAGAGCATATCAGTTTCTAGCATCCAGACACTGTTAACTCTGAAGCTATAATACATTTCTTTATCAATTTGCTGGTTATCTCATTTATTCTCCACAGAGGCTTTGGAGAAATGAGGTCCTCCTATGTGGGTGATTTACAACTTTTGAATTTGTCCTTTCTTCTTTGTAAGATTCTATGAAGAGTCTTCAATTTTTAAGGCAATATCCTGGCTTCTCATAAAAAAAAAGAACCTTTGGAACGAGACTCTTCCTATTATCTTCAACAATGCAGCAGCTGCTGCAGTAATAAATGAGCATGAAGATATAAGCTGAGCCCTGCACACAGAAGTAGCCCTTTTCCTCTGGTAATCGTTTTCTTCATATCTGTGAACATCTACTTGGTCAGAAAGAGAAAGAGGCCTTTGATGAGATGTTCTGCTTGGTAAATATCAACAAATTACAGAATATTTGCATATTGAACAAAGCCACTACCTCATCTGAATTTGACAAAGCTGTATAAAATAGATGGGTCGTGGTATGGAGTTGATTTCAAAGTCTTTGTGTTTGCAGAGGTCGCGTAAGAGGTTTTCTCATGCTTGCTGTTAAGTTCACATGTGCACATTCATCATTTGATGCCTGCAACATCAGTTCTGTTTATATGTTCCCTCCTGGAGAGGAATGTGTAGCATGAAGTAGCAGGAGCATGTCGGAGAGCCCTGCCCCATTGCACCCTGTAGCCCTGTCCTCGCTGTTCCTGTCCTCACTGTTTGCCTGGATAGCCAAATGCCCTCCACAGGGAGACTTCCTCTCCATGACTGCAAAAGATAGAGCAGTGGAGGCTTACCTCTGGGAACAAATGTCCCCTTACCTGGGGGAGACTTCCAGAACTCCTCCCCCCCCAAGATGCAGCGCATGCTCCAATGACCTGGCTGCATGGGAGGGGGGGGTTGATAGGATTGGGCTGCCCAGCTGCAATACTAGGCAAATTTACCTGGAAGTAAGTCGTATTGAACAGTGGGATTTGCTTCTGAGTAATCATGCATAGGCTAGCTCTCTAACAGGCCAATCCTATCCCCTGCCATCTGCATCTATGCAACTGCGCCAAAAAGGTATATGCTGGATCCTATGGTGGAGGGGACCCATATGTCTGACGAAGGAAAAAGGAACAGGGTAGTTTGTTAAAGATGGGTAAGATCCACTGTTCCAGTGATCCATTGCTGCCCAATCCACTGTGCCCCCAGTTCCCATTGCTGCCTCCTCTGTGCCCCAGTTCCTTCCTTCCTACCCTGCCCAGAAATAACCCCATTCCTCCCACTGCCTGCCCCACCGCTGCCTTACCTGGTGCTGGTGGACTGCGTCTTCTCCAACAGTCTATGCACTTGGCTGCCAGCTATTGTGCTGGTGGCCTTGTTACGCTTGCCAGCAGAATGTCATGTTGGCAACCTCTCACTTCCACTGGTGGAAAGTGCATTTTTCCAATGGAACAGCAGGGTAGGATTGGGCAGTGATATACCTTTTATAGTTATCTGGAATATTTTCTAATTCCATTTTTCAGTTTTTATGTTGCAACCCACTCCACAAATTTGGGAAGAAATGAACTCGATCTGTAAATGAAGGATAATCAGATTCAAAGTAGAAAGAAATGGCATGAGAAGACAGTCCGATGAAGAAATTTAAAGTTGATTTGGGAGTTGAATACTCTTAGTGGGGCATCGCTATGGGAGGCGTCATGATGTCATGGCCTATTCAGAACACACTACTACACCACTGCAAATGGCTGTGTTGAACAATGGGTGCAGTGGGACTTCTGTGGCCTCTCCTTCTGGAGACAGCTTTCCACATTGCCAAATCAGCTGCTCCTCCAACTTAGTGGACAGCCTCTGATGAGGTAAAGGTGTTTTGGCTAGGAAAAATCAACTCAGAGGGATTTTGATGCATGCCCAGATGTGCCTTGTGCTTGTCAAAGGGCACATTAGGTTCTGTCTTAAGAATCTGATGTTGGTGAAGGGGGTCATTGAGGAAGACGTGGTTCAAGAAGAATTATATTAGGGTGGCAGCCACCAAATTGTGCCATAATGTTACCGGGATTGCACGTGTTGCATTGCTTTTGTTAGTTTTGGTGTTAATCCATTGCTCCAAAAGTTCCTAAACATCTATCAAAGTCATAAGTAAACAATATTGCAACAGGCTGTGAGTTTGTCTGAGGATTGAATGTGCCATGAAAAATAAAAGCTCACAGTAGGATTAAAAAAAAAAAAATTTTGTTTGCTATTTGTTTTAGTTAAAGAAGGCCACAGCTCTAAAGCAGTGCAGGTGATTTCTAACATATGATCTCATTCATCATTTCTTGTGGGCTAACCTTACTGCCTTAAATATTTATTACTTAATCCCAAAAAGTAATAATAGTAATGTTGTAACTTTTCTCAGGCTGTGTTCCCTCTGCAGGGTAATTACTTGCGATGAGTGCTAGAGGGTACACTATTCCCAAGCTGAATTTCTCTGGCTGGAGTAGAAATTATAAAGATAGTTCTTACCTTTTTGCTGCGTTCCAGTCCCAGAGCTATTGTGGAAATATTATATTGTAAGCAAAGGATAATAGAATTTCCCAAGTCTCAGGGTCTTTAATTGCAAGAGTAACAGTTTCCTAACTAGAAAAAAATTACTGATGTGTTATGAACAATTGTTTGTATCATGTTTTGCGTATTAACTACTCAGTATAACCAAATAGAGAATTTCCAATAAAGCCAATAACTTTAATTGTTATTCTATGTTATTCCAATCTATTAAAAAAAAGGAGTGTGGGTTTGGAAAGATTCTGCAAACAAAGTGCTGGCCAGAAACAACATACAGAAGTCAGTGTATGAAACAACCAGCAGAAGCTTGCCAATTTCAGACAACTTTTATCATTAGCAGGCTGATAAGAGTAAAATACATACAGCTAAGGCAAACTCTTACTCTCATTTACAAGCACAAGAGCAGGCAACATGGAGCACAAACTTCTTGATCTAAATTTGGGGGTACAGAGGACTACATACAGGCGGATCCTTTAAGTATCTTGGTTCCAACTTCCTTGTGGCACAAGTGTCTCATGTTTCAACTATTTGTTATGCAGTAATGTATGAGTGGAACTATACAGCACACCAAGTAACTTGCTTCACCATCCACTGGTTTTCATGCTTTACTAATCCTTCATGAGTTCTAGTGGCGGACCTCCCCAGCCCCACGCCCCAGGGTAAAGGTCTGCAATGGCAAAGGTCTGCGATGACACCCCCAAGGGCTGTCACTGCTCCCATGCACAAATCCGCCCCCCCACACTCACCTATGGCTCACAGAGCCTCGTGCGACCATAGGTTACATTGGGGAAGCTTCCTGAGGTTTCCCCGAGGCTTTAAACTGCATTTGCTTTTCTGGAAGCACAGTTTCCGACTCTGTCGGGAGCCTCAGAGAGGCTTCTGCAGGGTCCTAAAGGCTTGTGCCTGGGGCATTTGCCCCATCAAATATAATGGGCAGTCTGCGACTGATGAGTTCTTAATCTGCTTTCACTAGGCTATACTCCTCTTTGTTATGATCTGGGGTATAAGACAATCAAGTCCATTTTGCAAAGTATTGCAAAATGCTTTCTGTCACAATCAGAATAGAGGAGCTGTGGAGAGCAAACAATGACCTCCATTGGAAGACAGATCCCAGTCAATTTGATGCTGGTGATAATGGGTTCATATATAGTGAATGGGCAGGTGTCTGGATACAATAGCTTGAAAAAAACCTTTTTGTCTATCACTTAGCTAAAATACTGATACAATTAATTTAACACTGAAACCATCCATTTTTTCTCTCTCTTCTGTGTGACAAACAGCTGGAGATTAGACAGCTGAACATTTGCTGAGACAATAGTTTATGTAGCTGGGTTGCCAGCATGTTCCTTTCACCATCAATTTGTGTACTGTATAGTTATATCTCATTGATATGCAACGAATGAGAAAATGTGACCAGAACTTCAGAGCATCTTCAGAAAGAGAGATGAGATCTTGCTTAATAATTACCTGATGGCAGGTTGTATGTGGCCCTCCATGCCTTTCCCACACTCCTTTCCCTTCAGGGTGGCCTTATAGCTGGTGAGATGTCAGCAGGGCCAGGGCATCCATGAAGGCAACTGAAGCAGTTGGTTCAAGAAGCAAATAGTGGCCATCTCTGTCCTTCTGCTTGCCCCCACTGCTCCTCCTTCTCATTCCACTGTGCTCTCATTCTAGAAAAGGAAGGGAGGGACAGGAAATGTGGAGGGGAGGCAAGTTCTGAATTAGAACATTGGTGAGCGGCAGTGGCATTACTAGGGTTTGCGTCACCCAGTGTGGGAGGCCAGCCTGTCACCTCTATGATGGACCTTCTCCCATGCAGTGGGTGGGGCAATACATTGGGCAGCAGTTGTGGTGATGTACCATTGCCCCACCCCGCTGGTTTTTTTGGTTATAACTTTTGATAGAATAGAGATATTTCAACATGGTTTATTTCATTGCATTCTGCATGAAATTACACATTGATTGATATATAACATGATGGTATTATTCAAAAATACCAAGATTTAAAAAATTTTGGTGAGTGGTGGTGTCACCCCCCCTGTGCACGTCACCTGGTATGGCCCACACCCCCTAGCGATACCACTGGTGAGTAAGAGGAGCAGTGGCTGGTACATCATAAGGGGGCAGCATTTGGCATTCACCTCACTCATCAGGAGGTTTTGGGCCAGCCCAGTTTGTCACATATTGGCAGCATGGAGCTACCATGAAGGCTTAGTGGGTGAGAGCTGTGGGTGAGCCATATATCATTGGTTGGTTTTACACTAGACCTGGCTACACATTACAGTCATTGCGTGTACAACCTGTGGATGCATAATTGTTGATCTGCACATGAATTCAGTCATGCAGTCATTATGTTCAACATGCATGTGTAGTATACATGATCAATACACCTTGTTAGTGCTGTTTATATGTTCCCCTCTCTGCAGAGGTGAAAGTGAGCTGTAGCTGCACCCCTTTCAGTGATGGAAAGGCTCTAGATCAGGGGTGCTCACACTTTTTTAGCTCGAGAGCTACTTTGAAACCCATCCAGGCCCGGAGATCTACCAGAGTTTTTTTTTACAATGTTTGCGCCATCATAACATATAACATTTATGTGTACAATGTATGTTGGTGTACCTTGAGCCCCACTGAGTATAACAGGACTTACTCCTGAGTAGACATGCCTAGGATTAGGCTGTGAGGCTGCAATCCTAGCCACACTTACCTGGGAGTAAGCCCCATTGAGTACAATGGGCCTTACTCCCGGCGTTTCCTCCCAGAGGCACCTGAAGGGGGGGTCGGCACTCCGCGATCTACTCATTTTGCCTCGCGATCTACCGGTAGATCGAGATCCACCTATTGAGCACCCCTGCTCTAGATCTTCCCTGCTCTCCCCATAAACAATTGTCAGTAATGACAAAAGCTGAACCGATACGTTCCAGTGTTGCAATTGTAGGAAAGCTTTCTCCCTCAGTGTTCAGTGTTTGTTGCTCTCCAAGGGGAGATGAATACCTCAACAAGGCTATTTTTGAAGGGTACAGTCTCCGTGTTTTAAAATGAACATATGTGTACCCATACACAGTCACCTGCATATGCATATAATGGACTACTGTCCACTCCTACATATGATATTTGGGATTAGAGTATTATGCTACAATCTCTCAGTTTAAGTCTACAGTTTTGTTTACTACTATTCTTGAATAAACAAATTCTGGTTAGCTAGTTAGCTAACCTACAATCAGGACTTGGCAAGATAAGAAAAAAAGAATGACCAGATGAAACAGCAGAGCAATTGGGGCTAACTGATGTACAAACAGGTACACAATGGAAAGGGAATGCAGTGGAAGGAAGAGAAAGAATGAAAGAATGACACATAGTTTAAAGGGAAGCATACTGGAGATTTGCTCACATAGAGGCAGCAAATATCACAGTAGCAGCTGCCCAGTCGATATACACGCAACACATAAACCACCAGGTGGGAAAAGAAGAACGATGGGTGGTCACTCGACCACCCCTCTCACTTGCTGGGCTCTTGAAGGTGAGTCTCATTTCAAGTTGGGGTCCTCACTGCTGTCAAGTTGAAGACCTGGGCATGGAGAAAATACATGGGAAAAGGCAGAAGCAGAGTGGCAGCAAAGTAGTCCTTCCTGTGGTCTTTTCCTTGATCCTCTGTGGGTCAGCTTAGATGTGATTGATTATTGGTAACTTGTTGACTTCTGGCAGAATGAATGGACTCCAGTAAAACACACTGTACTGTATGTGAGGGACAATTTCGGTATGAAGCATTTATATCTGTAACTGGGCATTCACACATGCATGCTAATATTTTATGCTGCAGTCATCACAATGTGTTCATTTTTGTGAACAAGTTCTATATTGCAGACCCCTAGAATTGTGAACCCTGAACAAACTCGTGTGTAGGCAGAAATCACTGAATTGGGTGGTAATTAGTCATGGAAATTCATGACTACTCCAGTCCCTTGACAGAAGGCAAGGAGTTATCAAGTTGGGGTGGTGGTGGCAGTGGTCTGATTCATCTCCATGGTTGAGACACCTTGTAGTATATTCCATGGCTTTCATTTCTGTGAATCCAGCAACCTCATAAGGGATTCTCTCTCTAGTACAGGAGGTCATAATGTCACCCAGCAGACTGAGACCTGCACAACAGATTTCAGTTCCTTTTTGAAGAGGTAATTTGTGGCAACAAAAGGTCCTCATACTCAGTGGCCCATTATAATCAGAGTGGTCAAATGCCTGCAGGTGAGGACCTGTGTTTCCCAGCTGCACTTCCACATTAAAGAAAATAAAGACATTAGGCAATTGCACCCTTGGTATAGAGACAGAAAGCTGATGTGGTAAATATAGCACTGGCTTTTCCGATGATGAGTTCTCATTTTTTGGATCATGATTGCAGGGAGGAGGTGGGGACGAAAGCTATGTTCCTTTTGAATCTCAGGAGACAACTGAAATGTTTTTTGCTGTGTTGCATTGCTTTTAAACATCCTGAATTGACCCATCAAAAAGGGTTAATGGTATAAAATAACTTGCTGCAGCTATTTGCTTGGGTTCCCCCTTTACATATTTGAAAATAACCATTGAAGGATGCTACAATTTCCTAAGATCAATATACTATTGAGACAGAGGGGAAGGAAAAAAGTTAGCCAAAAGGCAAGCCAAAGAACTAACTGAACATGATTGAAATGCTTAATGAGCAGGCAATTTCAAAGGCCAGTGTCAGAAAGTGAAACACAACCTCTGTGATGGACATCTTAGTCTTCCGCTTGGCTCATTTAAACTCTTCTAAATGCCACATGATGTCAGTAGCAGTATTAGGAGAAATTTGTGTTATGCGAGATGCCATTTCATAAAGCACTTTTAATGCAGAGAAACATGACACCAAAATGTCAAACTTGCACTTAATTTCTTCCCATTATCAACATTTGCTCCTGTTGCAGAACAGCTAAGACAGGAGGGGTGAAAAAAAGTAAAACTCCATTGAGAAAAGACGATGTGTTCTTGAACCAGTGCAGTTCATTATGAGTCATCTTCTTTAAAAGCATGTGGCAGTATTATGGGCTATTTACATATTTTGATAGCCAGTTGGCAGATTACAATGTGTTGATTTTGTTACTCATGGGAATTATTCAGTGTTGTGAACCATGTAGCATGTGGGCTTACAACTCAAGGATCCTAGTTGCAGCATCTTGAGAATAATATTAAGTCACACTCTGCTGTACCAGTGATCCACATGTTGCTCAACACATTAATATACAATCGCGTGTATGCCAGGACAATGTGTCCTGGGCAGTCCTGTGTTACTTTGCTTGGGCGGATAGTCTCTTACTCAGACAAAACCTTCTCAGGGTGCTATTTCAGTGGAGATAACCATCTCCACCAGATACAGGCTCCTTAGGGTCCTCAAGGAATTAAAAAATGGTCCAGGATAAATTCAACCCTCAATAGACTCTATGTTATCCAATGGGAAAGGTTCCTATAAAAAGTCTTGTCACAGACACCTCTAACTTGTTTCTTCTTTCAATTGCTCACTTTCCTCCATCCTCATATTGTGTTTTACCCTTATTCTTGCCTCTCTTATTCTTATTTCATGCCAGTCTTTGAGGTATGTCATGAGCCATCACACCTAGGGCCGTGTACACGTACTCAATTAACCCCATGTGTACATATCATGAGTGTCTCAGAGTATATCTAGTAATAGAGGAGCTACTGAACTGTATGTTAACTGCTCCACACAGTTCACAAATACTTGCTAACAAAGCACTTTATAGGGATGCTTGGAACATCTCTACAAGGTAGCTCAGTGTAATTCTCATATTGCAGATGGGAGGTTGAGAGACAAAGGTTTCCTAAGGCCGCCTATTAGTGATGTAATGTGGCCGTGGTGACATTTGAACAGAGAACTGTCTGGTTCACAGTTCACACTCTCATTCATTACACTACTACACCATCTTATAGACAGGTTATAAGGCAGTGGTTCTCAAAATTTTTAGAGGCCGTAGAGCAGGGATGGCAAACTGGTTTCATACAGGGCCGAAGTTAGCATTCATGGTGCCTACCGAGGGCAGGAAGTGACATCATTAAGCAGATGATGGCCAGAAATAAGCACTTTGTTCTCACATAGGAACTCATTAGTTCCAAATGACAGAAGAGAAAATGTGTAAATCTTATTCATATTTTCAAGATATGAGAGAGTCCTAATTATCAAGCTGGGAGAGCCCAATTATAACAGGGGTCAGATAAATTGCCTCTGGGAGCTGCATTTGGCCCACAGGCCTTATGTTTAATACCCTGCCCTAGAGGCTACTTCCTGATTTATAAATGCCAAGGGGTGTTGCTATAATGGTGATTGGGCATCAGTGCCCCCCCAGTAGCAGCTTGTTTATTAGCCTTGATGCATGCACATAGCCTAATCTGCCCTGTCAGTTTCGCGACCCAACAAAAAATGGATCACGATCTAGTGGTGGGTCCCAGATTCACAGTCTGAGAACTGCTGAGTTATAGTATAATGTATTGTATTGTAAGAAGAACAGAAGATTCTGAGACACTCCTGCAATAATTAAAAACATTTTAGTGGGTTACAAATAACAACAACAGCAACAGCAGCAGCAGCAGCAACTTTCTGGAAGGACCCAGAAAAGCCATAGACTTATGCTATCAAACAACATTCACATATTCCTGTCTGGCTGCAATTTGATGTTATATTAGGCTAGCTTATACTTTTGTCCATTAGATGGTGATGCAGCTAGTAATGCCTGCCTGAAAGCAATAATGTGCTGTACATGTATACAGAATCCAAATGCAGCAGAAAGTTTAGTGAACTGCTGTAATGAAGGAATGCTGGAATGAGACGTTCTGCCCTGAAGCATTACTGCTGGGAAATAAAGCCCTTGGGTAATTTATGTCTTGAGTTCACCATCTCAGATGACAGAGACTGGGGCAAGACTTTGCATGTTTTATGAGAGTTAAGGTTAGTACATCTGTCCTGTTTCTTCAAACTTTTTCCTCCACTTAGGGAAAGTACCCAATTAACGCAAACTGGAAAAGTAGATAGCAGGTGTGAACTACCCAGGACTTGGGCAACTACTCAGCTGCCCAAGTCCATGATGTCAAGAGTGCCTGTGCTAAGGCTATGGTAGTCAGAACTGCTGTGACCTCCTTACCTACTGTGCTGTCCAAACAAGGTGATAGCAATTAGAAAAAGGTGCTTGCAACTAGATGAAACTTGTGTGTGTTTCCATGTGGAGGACAGTTTTATGCATCTGTCAACATGGAATTCTGAATTCACTCGAGAAGCCTGTGCAGCTTCAGATTGTGGCACCCATCTAGCCCTGTTTAGGTATTCAGTGTATGTTATATCCAGGTATAGGATGAACCAGAACAAAAAGGCTAGTCATGCCCTTTGCTAGCTATGGCCCCCTCTTTAGAACATATCTGCAAAGAGAAGGAAACTTTCTCTGTGGTCAGTTTCTGCAGACCAGCATGTAACAAGAGGCCAGCAAAGGGCAAGGGTACAGTGTGTATTGGTGCTGCAGGGCATGGAGAATGGGTGCACTCCTGTTTACCCTGTCCCTGGGTACAAAGTATGCAGTTTCTGAATCCTGGTAAAATGGCACATGAAGGTCCGAAAAACAAAGCATCCCATGTTTCTGTCAAATCTTGGCTACTGAATTCAGGCTTCACAAAGGCGTTGGTCACTTAACAGGTTTATTAAGAGGACTCCATACAGCTCCCTGACTGGGCTCCTAGAATAGGGGCACTATTTCTTCAAGACAGGGAAAAGAGTGAGGGGAAGTATAGAGGCTGGGTTTTATTTAAGGGGACAATGCACGGCTGCTTCACTATGCCTGAATTAACACATGTTTATCCTGCACCAGCTAATACGGTGAAAATAATCTGAATAGTGCCAAGAGCATTAGAGGGAAGAAAAAATACAACACTGAATTTGAGTGTGAGTCAAGTTTTGAGTAAAGTACTACTTTGAGTAAAGTTTAAGATTTACAGAGCACACAAGCCCCTTGAACATAGTGGAACTTACCAGGGATGTGGAAATCCACCATGGCCACACTTGAGCCGAGTCCCTTCCCTGCCTCCTGGCTGCTTGCCCCATCTGAATGATGCCCCCACGAGGTGTAAGAAAGCAAGCACACCCAGTCACAGACCAACTCGAGTCTGCACATGTGGGGACTCATTTCCAAGTCAGTGGCCTCACACTCAAGTTAGTGCCCAAGTCAGTGACAAGCCTGACTCAAGTGTACCTGAATCAGCAAAACACACATGTTTTTGTGACTGGGACTCGAGTCATGTGCCTCGAGTTCCCACCCCTGGAGCTTATTTCTGAGCGAAAATTCATAGGCTTGTGCTGCATGTCTTGTAAACCAGCACCTACACCTAAATCTAAATGCTGGTTTTCCAAATCTGGATTTCTTGAAAAATTCCTCCAGTTTATTGACAACTATAAATGTTCATTGCATGGGAAAATATCTGCATACGTATCTCAATACAATGCAGGAACCAAGTGTAATATCTGAACATTTAAGAAATCCGTCTTCCATCACCACTGGAAGCTATTTGACTATGTTAACCTGGTCTATGCTCTGAAAGAACTCTGTTCCTTTTGCCATTGATCTTGTCATACACTTACCAGTATTTATCCTAAAGCCTATTTCTCCCCTAATCCATGCAAAATGCACTCCAGATTAGTTTTCCATGGACTGGTAAATAACATGAACGTCTGCACCACTGGAAGCAGCCGTATTGACTTTCTGTCTAAGTGCTTCTTGGCATACACTTAGAGAGGGTCTGTCGAGGGCAACCACAGAGACATTCAACATGGAACGCATTAACATGTCTCACATCTGCAGTCTACTCTTATTATCATTGATGCTACACTTATTTTTGTTATGTCAAGTGTGTGCTAAGAAAACCTAAGGCACTGGATTAGAAAATGCTTTCCAATTTGGAATTCTCTTCAGCTCATTGAATGTAGGAAGTCCTTTTGTAAGTGAATGGAGTAACAAAAATAATAAACTTCATTAGATAAGATGCAAAACCCACTTTGACAGAAATGAAAGTCAGGCTGTGTAATGGAGTAGATGCTCATAGATGCAATGTTATATTATTATTATTATTATTATTATTATTATTATTATTATTATTATTATTAAATATTTATATACCGCTTTTCAAGAAAATGTAGTTCACATAGCAAAACCTATCGATAAATGTTTCCCTGTCTCCAGTGTAAAGGCATAACTAGGGTTTGCATCACTCGGTGCAAGGGTTCATTGTGTCACTCCCATGATTCCTGTCCATACATGTATGTACCAGACCATACAGAATACATTGCAATATCATATGCACAGCCTAAATGCAGAGGCATCACTAGGCTTGGTGCCACCCCCATTAACTTTCTTTATTTTAATAAATCACAGTACAGGTCAGTATCCAACAAATCAGTAACCAACAAAAAACCAGTGGCAAACGTGATGGCACTCACTCAACTGAATAAGAGTTCTAGTATTAGCTCTGATGCATGGAAATGAGAGCTGACTCAGACTGACATTGATTCCCTGCTGTGTCATAATAACACCTCATTGGTTCTCGGAACAATCTGCCTCATTGGTCGGTTTTGAGTCAGGAAAATCCACTTTTTGTTACATAAGGCAGTTACATTTCTAGTTATTTGGCCATAACCTTCGATAGAATATGGATATTTAAACACGATTTGCTGCATTGCATTCTGCATGAAAATCTGCATCAAATGATATACAACGTGATGGTATTATTTGAAAATATTAAAATTTCACAATTTTGGCCAGTAGTAGTGTCACTACTACCACCACCCCCCACACACCGTGTGCATCACCTGGTGCAGTCTGCACCTCCAGCATCCACCTGGAAACATGACTGCCCCACCGGGCTCACAGTATAAAAAGAGATGCAGAAGAGACACCAGCAACAGCCACTGGAAAAACGTCATGAAGAGGGACAGACAGTTGCTCTCACCCTGCTAAATATAAGAGTACGCAACTGTATAGCACCTATTCCAGTCAGAGATCCTTGCATGCAGTAGTGGGCATGCATGTTGCTGCATATGAGGATCTTTCCTGTGGAACAGACGATTATTGTATATTCTCATTGGAACCAGTAGAATTTTAAGTGATTAACTGCAGACCTGTAGACTTCCTGCATTTGAGAATGCTAGCAGGACTGGGAGTGTAGGCTCAGGCATCCCCTTCAAACCAACAACACTGGGTACAAGGGCTTACTTGATCTTTTCATTTTCCAAAGGATGAAAACCCCTCATCAGTAGGTATTGCAGCCTTCTGCATTAGGATTCGTTTCCTGATCCTTCTTTTGACGTGGCTTGTCTATGCTGTTAATAACCTGTCTACGGTTTGTTCTCTAGCTGATTGCCTCGTGTTCTGAAATGTATCGTTTGTTATTTTCTTGTCAGTAAGCTTGGCATTGAGGAAGAGATCTAGATGGCTAGATTAGCAGAGAAGACTGACTTGCATCAGAAACCAATGAAGAAGTTACAGAACACTGGGAAGAGTCACTGTGATGGCTTTCAGGTTTCTGTGTGTTTTTTTTTTCATTTTCAGCAAACATATCTTCAGCAAATTTCAGGTTTACAGCCTCATCAATCATCCTCATCTCTCTCTCTCTCTCTCTCTCTCTCTCTCTCTCTCTCTCTCTCTCTCTCTCTCTCTGTGTGTATGTGTGTGTGTGTGGAGAGAGAGAGAGAGGGAGAGACTGAAAACATGAGATAGTCCGATAATTGGAAATTCTTGCATTGTGCCATTTACTTTGAGCTGTAGTTATAAGGTGGTTTGAGAAGCAGTTGATGAAATGATACCATAGTGTCTTTAGGGTTAGGGTTGGAGTCAGTGAAGTGAACTTGAACAGGTAATGGAGACTATATTGCAACCAGAAGTGAAGCTGAGCTGCTGAAATTGTCCAATTTCATTGTGTGAAATAACACTAACCTTGAACTGTTCTCTAGCATTTATGGCAATTAATATCCTAATGCAGGGCTATATTTTGAGCTTCCTGTGAACTATTTCCATTGTTAATAAAAATTGATTGGGACCCTGGTCTCTCAGAAATGCTTTTCTCTCTGCCCTCCTTAGTATCTCCAAAAAAAGTAAAAAAAAGAAAGACCTTTTAGTAAGTCATGCAATTGCAAGTTCAATAACATTCTTAGCATAGAGCAGTGTTTCCAACCTGGGAATTGTGACTCCCCCTCCCCCCGGGGCAGCAGGAAACACCGTATTTCCCCTTAAGGGGAGCTGCAACCCGGCAGTTTCAGTAGGACCGTGGCAATGGCAATTTCAGGTTTGCACTGCCTCTGTAGCTGCCTAAGTGAAAAAGGGGATTTTGGACTTACCCGTGTTCAGCAGCAGCTAAGATGCTGCAATATCTGGGTTCTCACTGCCGCAGAACACAGATAAGTCTGAAACCGCTTTTCTTACTTAGTGGTGTGAACCTGCCGCTGTCACCACTGAATCGCCACCCCCCTTGGTGGCCCTGTGAGTACTTAGTGGTTCCCTTACCTCACTGTAAAAGTTGGGAACCACTGGCATAAAGGGACACCACAAAATGATGGAGTATGGCAAGGTGTATATGTACTTATACATGTTCTCGACAAGCCTGTTTTTGTTTTTTGTTTAACCAAAAATAGGTAGGAGATATTGGAAAGTTCATGGGTACTGAGTTTGGAAACAGGCACATACATTGTTAAAATGGTCTGGTTCCACCAGCGGTTATGTCAACTGGTGGCTGATAACATTAACTTCAAATGGTTAGTGGGAATGGATTCGTGAATGTTGTCCTCACCCAATGGAATTCTGAACCTCAGTTAGACATCACTTCTCACACATATTTTCCTGCAATCAGTGATGCTAATGCAAGCGTTTGGTCGTATTTCAGCCAATACGCATTTTTAACATCATGGCTGTGTGTCTGGAGCAAAGGATATAGTGAATGTGAACAGTGAGGCAAATGCAAGCCTTCTAGGTTCCGTTGCAGCTAGTAGTAGCATTTATAACATGGTGGCTGTGTATATTGAGGGAAGGATACAGCCTTGTAATTTGTGTTCTATAATTACAACACTGTGTAAACCAATAACCATGGCCCCTAAAGAGCACAGTAAGCACCTTCTAAATTATCTTTTAGAGAGGAAAATATCTTAGTTCTGTGGCAGAAACTTCAGCTTGTGATGTCTTGGAATGAATGAATTACTAAAATGCTATGCATTATTGGATTCACATTACAATATTTTCACAATACAGTTGTGTTACTGGGTCAGCAGGGGCCCACTATTGTGAAGCAGGTGTCCGCTTGTTATAACTGTGATTCTATGCATGCCTATTCAGAAAAACCCTTCTTGGTTTAATGGAACATAACTCCCAGGTAAGTGTGTATAGGATTGCAGCCCAAGTATACCCTAGTGTTATCCTAGTGTCAGTTTTTTAAACTGATTTTTTAAAACTTTTTAAAGGGATGCATTTTTCCCCTTCTCCAGGGATCAGCACATTCCTTCTCCTTTGCAGTGGCCATTCGTGTTGAGTCAAATCCGTGTATAAAAAATCCATGTATAACAAGGCTGGACCTGTATAGATGAGGAACTGGTGCAGGCAAGAGACACATCTCCATTTGTCTACTTAAGGCTGCTTCTCATAATGTGTTATGACAGATGAGTGTACTGAGGCTGCAAACCTATACACATTTAGTATGTTCTTTTCAGTGGTGAGCCTGGAGGGAGGCAGAGGGGCAAATGCCCCAAGCGCTGAGTCCACGCAGAGCTCCATACAGCACGGGAAGTCTCTGAGGCTTCCTACACAATCCTATGCAGTACGTCTGGTTTCCCAGGAGTATTGTTTAAGAACGCGGGGAAGCCTCAGAACACTTTCTCAGTTGGTCCTTGTGGACCTTTGCTTTAGGGTGCGATGAGGGGCAGGTCCTTTATTTATTTTTTTAAACTCAGTTGGGCTTATTTCTGAATAGGTATGCATAGGATTGCACATATACTTGAAAGTAGAGAAATCATGATGTGAGAGAAGTGGAGCTTGAATGAGGTTCAGAATTCTATTGTGTTAGGAATTAAGAATATTTGCTAATGCATTATTATAACATCTTTGAAGTTACTGTCCTCCACCATTGGTTGACAACAACAACAACAACAAATTATTGAGAATATTTATATAGGGCATAGTGCAAAAGAATGGTAGCTTATGAAGTATACAAAAAAAAAACAACCCATAGAAAATGGGCTCTTTGGAACAATTGCATGAGAGAAAGATAATTTCTGTTATCTTCCATGTCTAATGTTCAAAATATATTTTATATAGAAGCATTTTTATTCATTGATATTCTACTAAAGCATCACTTTCTGTGGTTTGAGAGAAACAAAACTAGTTCTGCTTGCATAATTTGCACATGGCGTATATCCTCTGATCCATATTTTAAATATTGTCATAATCATAGCTTGAATAGTTTGTTGGCTATTTGAGAATCCTGCATGGAGAGATAAATGGCTTTGTATTCGTCATGTATTTATGGGTTGGCCTTAGCAGTTGTAGGCTCTAGCAAACTGTTTAGATAATACTGAGTGTAAATCTGGACAAGGTTTCTATTACACTTCTTGTGATCTCGCAGTATAACTTAATGTTCTATCATAAATAATTTCTGAAAACACTGCATGGGAGGGTAAGTGCTATGCTTACCTATCTTGCTCCAAAGACAGTTATTTTCCTAATGTATGCTTCCGCAATAAAGTATTTACATCATTCATCCCACTGGAGTCAAGTGCCACAAGAAGCAATAGCTGTTTGCAGAAAGATGACACAGGAAAATACGTTGAGTTTAATGGGACCATAGTTCCATTGCCTGGAATCAGATAAACTATATAAATCAGATGCGGCTTCTCAAAGCGGTTTGTCCCATAAGTACACCACTCCTCTGCCCTACCTAAAGGTTCAGCTCAGTTAAAACTCATAAGAACAGCCCCACTGGATCAGGCCATAGGCCCATCTAGTCCAGCTTCCTGTATCTCACAGCGGCCCACCAAATGTCCCAGGGAGCACACCAGATAACAAGAGACCTGCATCCTGGTGCCCTCCCTTGCATCTGACATAGCTCATTTCTAAAATCAGGAGGTTGCACATACGCATCATGGCTTGTAACCCATAATAGATTTTTCATCCAGAAACTTGTCCAATCCCCTTTTAAAGGCATCCAGGCCAGATGCCGTCACCACATCCTGCGGCAAGGAGTTCTACAGACCGACCACACGCCAAGTAAAGAAATATTTTCTTTTGTCTGTCCTAACTCTCCCAACGCTCAATTTTAGTGGATGTCCCCTGGTTCTGGTGTTATGTGAGAGTGTAAAGAGCATCTCCCTATCTGTCCATTCCCTGCATAATTTTGTATGTCTCAATCATGTCCCCCCTCAAGTGTCTCTTTTCTAGGTTGAAGAGGCCCAAACGCCGTAGCCTTTCCTCATAAGGAAGGTGCCCCAGCCCAGTAATCATCTTAGTCGCTCTCTTTTGCACCTTTTCCATTTCCACTATGTCTTTTTTGAGATGCGGCGACCAGAACTGGACACAATACTCCAGGTGTGGCCTTACCATTGATTTGTACAATGGCATTATAATATTAGCCGTTTTGTTCTCAATACGTTTTCTAATGATCCCAAGCATAGAATTGGCCTTCTTTACTGCCGTCGCACATTGGGTCAACACTTTCATCGACCTGTCCACCACCACCCCAAGATCTCTCTCCTGATCTGTTACAGACAGCTCAGAACCCATCAGCCTATATCTAAAGTTTTGATTTTTTACCCCAATGTGCATGACCTTACACTTACTGACATTGAAGCACATCTGCCATTTTGCTGCCCATTCTGCCAGTCTGGAGAGATCCTCCTGGAGCTCCTCACAATCACTTCTGGTCTTCACCACTCGGAAAAGTTTGGTGTTGTCTGCAAACTTATTCATCTCACTGCTCAACCCTGTCTCCAGGTCATTTATGAAGAGGTTGAAGAGCACCGGTCCCAGGACAGATCCTTGGGGCACACCACTTTTCACCTCTCTCCATTGTGAAAATTGCCCATTGACACCCACTCTCTGTTTCCCGGCCTCCAACCAGTTCTCAATCCAGGAGAGGACCTGTAATTCCCTGACTGTAGAGTTTTTTTCAGTAGCCTTTGGTGAGGGACCATGTCGAACGCCTTCTGAAAGTCCAGATATATAATGTCTATGGTTTCTCCCGCATCCACATGCCTGTTGACCTTTTCAAAGAATTCTAAAAGGTTCATGAGGCAAGACTTACCCTTACAGAAGCCATGCTGATTCTCCCTCAGCAAGTCCTGTTCGTCTATGTGTTTTGAGATCCTATCTGTGATGAGGCATTCCACCATCTTACCCGGTATAGATGTTAGGCTGACCAGCCTATAGTTTCCCGGGTCCCCCCTCTTTCCCTTTTTAAACCTATCCTCCAATCTTCTGGCACCGTGGCCGTTTTGAGTGATAAGTTGCATATTTTAGTCAAGAGATCAGCAACTTCATTCTTCAATTCCTTAATAACTCTTGGGTGGATGCCATCAGGGCCCGGTGACTTATTGATCTTTAATTTATCAATGAGGTCTGAAACATCTTCTCTTTTAACCTCTATCTGACTTAATTCCTTGGTCAGAAGGGGCCGTTCGGGCAGCCCGAGGTCTTCTGCCCGAGGTCTTCTGCCATGAAGACAGATACAAAGAACTCATTTAATTTCTCTGCCATCTCTAAGTCTCCTTTTATCTCCCCTTTCCCTCCCTCACCATCCAGAGGACCAACTGCTTCTCTGGCAGGTTTCCTGCTTCTAACATATTTGAAGAAGCTTTTATTATTCCCCTTAATGTTGCTGGCCATGCGTTCCTCATAGTCTTGCTTGGCCTCCCATATCACCTTCTTACATTTCTTTTTCCACAGTTTATGTTCCTTTTTATTCTCCTCATTAGGGCAAGACTTCCATTTATGGAAGGAAGTTTCCTTGCCCTTTACAGCCTCTCTAACTTGGCTCGTTAGCCATGCAGGCTCCCCCCTGGATTTAGTGGAGCCCTTCTTTCTTTGCGGTATACACCTCTGCTGGGCCTCTGTTACTGTTGTTTTAAGCAGCCTCCATGCACTCTGTAGAGATTGGACTCTTTTTACCTTCCCTTTCAACCTCCTTCTAACCAGCCTCCTCATTTGAGGGAAGTCCGCCCGTCGGAAGTCAAGGTTTTTGTGAGAGATTTGCCCGGTATTCTTCCCCTGACGTGCACGTCGAATCGGATCGCAGCATGATCACTGTTCCCCAACAGCTCAGTAACATTGACATCTCTAACCAGGTCCTGAGTACCGCACAATATTAAATCCAGAGTCACCTGTCCTCTGGTGGGCTCCATGTCTATGTGCTCTAAGGCACAGTCAATTAGCATGTCAAGGAATCCGGTCTCCTTTTCGTGACCGAAACACAAATTGACCCAGTCTCGTAAATGAGGATAATTGAAGTCCCCCATGATTACAACCCTGTCCTTCCTTGTCACCTCCCTGATCTGTTTCTTCTCACCTAGATCCTGTGTCCCAATTTTCTGAACCTTTAGATTATGTTTTAACTTGGATTAAGTTTAACTTGGGTGAAGTATAGGGTTAAACAGAGTAGAAAAACTTGCTTTCTACTTTATCCTCCTATGTTTTATTTACTTTTCCAAGTGCCTGTACCTTGGGTCCTTACTCACAAGTAGGACTCTGCTCCTGCTCAGAGTAGACCTATGTACTCACTCACGTATATATTTTTATTGCCCTCACCTAGCTCCTGTGCCCCAACTTGCTGGACCTTAACTCCCTCCCTCTGGTTAGATTAGCTGCTAACTTAGGTAAAGCTTAGGTAAAGCTAAGCTTAAGGTAAGCTAAATTTCAATGTTGATTTAAGGTTTGAAGACAAGAGTAAGAAAGACAAAGAGTTAGAAAGAGTACACTTACCTTCTCCTTCTCATCGTCCTCCTCTTCGCAACTCAGAATCCTCCCTCTCCTTCTCCAAAAACTCAGAGGTCCACTTGCCTTCACCCTCTCTTCGCACTGAGGTTAAACTCGTGGTGCCTTACCTGGCACTTCGTTCCCGAGGAACTTGGTGTCCCAGAGGCCACACGTGCTTCTGCAGAATATAATAATACTCAAATAATACTCCATGTGTTTGGCACAGTACATGGAGACTTCTGCTATTAAGGAATCCCACCACAGCAGATTAGAGTTTGGTTCTCATATGCATATCCACCATTTGGTAGCTAGAACATTGTGATCACTTTTATGGATGGATGGGCTATCAAAGATAAAATGCCACAGGTAGAACATTCCAATCACATCATCTCACATGAGATGATGCCTTTTGGTAAGAATCAGTTCACATGTTCAACTACCGGCCATCACATAAGGGCAGTGAAATCAAGTAATATACATACATATGTGAACCTAGAGGACTGTGCTTTTTCCAGAGAACAGAGGGAGAACAGGGGAAAACTCCACTCAACTGGTCAGTTAACCATAAAAAGAGAACCAGCTCAAGACTGAAACATGGCCACAGTCATTTAATGACTTCAGTAAATTGTCAAACCAGTTAATAGAGCTAACAAGAGAATAAAACATACTTTGTAATTGAAATGTTACCAGTGATGTTATATGAGAGAGAATGAGAAAATGGCGTTTGGCCAGTTATCAAGAAATTTGGAGACAGAGCTTTCAGGGAGATATATCTTCATTAGTGATTAGTTCAATGCATCTTATTTGCTTAATGGACCTTGGAGATATGTATCAATAATGGGCTCTAGGAAGGTAAGAAAAGTAGACTTCAAAGCATACCTGCTTAAGAAAATTTTTATAAGCTGTAAAGAACGTATTCAAAGGTCAGAGAGGTTGCATTTGAAATGTACAAGCATTACCTTTCTTGGGGAGGCCTTCAGAACTTTACAGAAAGTTCACCAGAAACTCACCTAGCCACATCTGTTTCCACAAGCATACCAGAGTTCTCAAAATCTAACCAAGATGGGATCACAATAAGGAACTCTTTCCCTAAGAGTTCAGAGACTGAGGATTGGGGAACACTGACTTGCCTGAGGCCAGCCAATAAGGTTATGGTCAGCTAATTTTCATCCATTGCAGTGTGATAAAGATGCATGGCATGAGTTTGGCAAAGTAGTGAATTGGAAGGCTGTTAAAATAACCACAGTTATAATAAAGGTAGGATGTGACTGTAACTCACCAGTTTAAAACTAACATTTTAGAATTATAAGGCTCCATGTATGTTGAGATTTAATGTGACTGATGTTTGAACATGATAAGCCCCAGGAAGTATCATATTCCTTATTCCCAGGCACTAGATTTTGTGTGTTACACAAAATACAGGCACAGACCCAGACCCAGAAGACCCACACACACACACACACACACACACACACACACACACACACACACACAGTGATATGACACGGTTTGCTGTATTACGGTATTATGCCACATGATCCGTCACCTGACTTTGGTGACACTGTTACACCCTTGTTGACTGCTCTTAAACATCAAGATGAGAGGGAGAAGCTATGTACACAATTAACGCACCATATCAGTTTGGTGATTTTTAAAAATACTCTTTGCTTATTAGTAAGTACACAGTATATTTGCTTACAGCTGGTTAAGTGTTATAGTTAGGAAATGCCTCCCAGATTATCTTAAAATACTTGAGAAACTGTCAAAGAGCGCAGAAGACTTTCTCCTTAAATGGTTATTTTCTTGATGAAAATGCTTTGAAAATGTGCACAACTTGATAAAACCTCAACTCTCACTAAACACAGGTTGAGAATGTTAAGCTCCTGTGAAGCGTAGAAGCTGTTGTTGCCTTTTTTAAAATTCAGCACTGATGAGCCTCAGTGGGGTGGGAAGCTGCACATTAGACATGGGGGAAAAAACCCAATAAATAAATGACCAAGTATGAATACTGAGCAAATACAGCCGGAGATAGCAAAATTCTGGCTCCATCCACAGAGAGCTCTAAATGTATGAATCAGCTCCGTGATTGATCCTCAGAAATGGAGAACCAGGTTCTAAGGCCAATAAAAGACAAGGGCATGGGAAAGGGTCTGTACATGATAATCAACTTTGTTCCATGATTACAGTCAGGAGGTGATTGCAAGTACTACCCCCCTGGCTATAGGAAGACATACTATTTGTATAAATTATCTTAATGAGAAACTCTTTTTCATCTTGCAGGAGGTCTGATCCAGATCAGGACCATGACAGAGAAGGGTACGGTTAAAGACTCTTTCCCCGTTCTGATGCCCTGATCTTTGGAAGGCCCAATCTAGTTGATGTTTAATGTAATGTAAACAGCACTAAGGAATCAAAAAGCTCTAAGCCTGCCTTTTCTGTAACATGTAGATTGATCTTCACAGACACTTCATTTTTTCTGAACTCACTTGGCTTTCAAGAAGGCACCTGGTACTGAAACTACACATGTCCACGGCTGATGATATTCAGTCAACAAATACAGCTGATCCTGATTGGCCCTACCTTATCTTTCCCCAGCTGGTTTTTTTTTTCTTTTACCGCAAGATTCCTTCTTTTGTAAAGATTGGCCAGCTGGAAGGGAAAGCAACGTTCCCAAAGGAAGGAACTAGAACCTGGGTGCCACCTTCATGCATACAATACTAGTGGCTTAGGAAGAACCCAAAAGAATAGCTCTCACATCCTTTAAGTATGAACTGAACCTTGGAAGATTCTTCTTGAAAACACAAAGTATTCCATCAAATTTAAATGTACTTTTGCCTCGGAACCCAGATCAATATGATTGCTTAATTTATCCAAATAAGCAACTTATTTCTAAAATCACTACTTCTCTTCTGAAAACTTCATCAGCAATGGCCAGCTGATGTGTTTATCACAAGTAGCCAAGCTGCTTTCTGCAAGTGTGGAAGGCAGCAAAAGGTCCCTTAATAATAAACTGCCAAACCTTTCACTGATGTCTCTGACAGCTTATAGAATTCAATTTTGTATTATCACTGCAAAATCTGGAGCACACTGCAGACTTGGTGACTGTCTACAACGTGCTGAATTCCATCGCTTTCAGATATGTGATAAATCTGTATGTATTTTGGGGGTGAGGCTTCGAGTTTCTAGCCCCATAAATTCAACAAAGTGAGTAGAGTTATGAGAGCCAATAAATATATAATTATAACTTCCAGAGGAGTTACAGAAGAAGTAGGGAGTCTGACTCTGTGACAGGCTTGCATCTGAAAAAAATATGTGTAGGATCAGGCTCTTTGTCATTTATTATTTCTTGAACAAATATTGCTCTTTTTATCATTATATCAATCATTTCAAGATCTCACAAAGAGTAACCACACCAAGATTTTTAAATGCTACCCAGTGGCGTAGTTCCGTCATCTGCCACCTGGGGCGGTGACTCATGGTGTCACCCCCCCCCCCCGAGTGCACAGACACAGAAGTAACTTGGGGTGACATGATGATGTCACGACATCACCACCAATTATTTCCAAGTCAGCAGCTACTGAGTTGGCTGCTTTTCTGCTTTTGGAGCTCAGTGAAAAAATGGCTGGTTGGAAAGGCTTCTTCGCCTCTAAGTGCTTGAAGTAACACTTAGAGGAGGTGGTAGTGATCTTACTGCTGCTGCCCCCTTCATTCCAAAGGAGAATGAAGGAAGGGGTGCAGGGATATCACACTCACCACTACCTCTAAGTAGAGGCAGAGATGGGTACAATTTCACTGCACCCCTTTCTTTTCCTTTGGAAGGAAGGGAGAGGCAGCAGCGAGATCACACCCACTGCCTCTAAGTGTCTGAAGAAATACTTAGAGGCAGTGGTGGTATGTATGATCTTGATGCTGCTCCCCTCCTTCCTTCCAAAGGACAAGGAAAGGGTGCTGCAAGACTGCACCCACAAGGAGCTCTGCAACCAGCACTCAGTGTGGGCCACCAGCATCACAGTTGCAGGTTCAGGTAAAAAATTTTTTACTTGATAATCTTGGGGCCTCTCACAACACCCCTTGTGGCTTGGCACCTTGGGTGGCTCCCTCCATTCCCGCACTTGCAACGCTACTGATACTACTACACATTCAGAGAGTTGGTGAGCCAATCTAGTAACTTGTAGAATCTGATTTAATTTTTTTTGAAAGTTTTTATCTCTGCAAATGATAAAATTTTCAATGAAATTGGGGTGGTAGAGTGATTCATCTTAAGAAGCTAAGGTTTGCCCATGTGGCTCAGCATCCAAAGTATTTATTTATTTATTTATTTATTTATTTATTTAATGTGTACCCTACCTTTCTTTGGATAAGGGCACTCACAGTGACTCAGGAGGTGGTTCCAAGAATATGGGAATTCATGTATTGGCAACCTTCAGTCTCGAAAGACTATGGTATCGCGCTCTGAAAGGTGGTTCTGGCACAGCGTCTAGTGTGGCTGAAAAGGCCAATCCGGGAGTGACAATCCCTTCCACACCGGGAGCAAGTGCAGTCTGTCCCTGGTCTGTCTCCCTGGCTATGAGCCTTCCTTCTTTGCCTCTTAGCCTCAGACTGTTGGCAAAGTGTCTCTTCAAACTGGGAAAGGCCATGCTGCACAGCCTGCCTCCAAGCGGGCCGCTCAAAGGCCAGGGTTTCCCACTTATTGAGGTCCATCCCTAAGGCCTTCAGATCCCTCTTGCAGATGTCCTTGTATCGCAGCTGTGGTCTACTTGTAGGGCGCTTTCCTTGCACGAGTTCTCCATAGAGGAGATCCTTTGGGATCCGGCCATCATCCATTCTCACGACATGACCGAGCCAACGCAGGCGTCTCTGTTTCAGCAGGTCATACATGCTAGGGATTCCAGCACGTTCCAGGACTGTGTTGTTTGGAACTTTGTCCTGCCAGGTGATGCCGAGGATGCGTCGGAGGCAGCGCATGTGGAAAGCGCTCAGTTTCCTCTCCTGTTGTGAGCGAAGAGTCCATGACTCGCTGCAGTACAGAAGTGTACTCAGGACGCAAGCTCTGTAGACCTGGATCTTGGTATGTTCCGTCAGCTTCTTGTTGGACCAGACTCTCTTTGTGAGTCTGGAAAACGTGGTAGCTGCTTTACTGATGCGCTTGTTTAGCTCGGTATCGAGAGAAAGAATGTTGGAGATCGTTGAGCCAAGGTACACAAAGTCATGGACAACCTCCAGTTCATGCTCAGAGATTGTAATGCAGGGAGGTGAGTCCACATCCTGAACCATGGACCATCCTGAACCATGAACCATGACCATGGGAATATGGGACGGCAAAGAAATGAGTTATTTGGAGGAACAAGAGACCTTTGAATGATTATGGGTGGTGGGCTGGAAGAGCAAAGATCACAAGCAGGAGTGCAGAAACATGTGAGAGCTGAGAGGTATATGAAATGTATACTTTATATAGTGTGTGTTATATGGTGAAGGCTTATTGCTTTACAATAAATCAATCAATACTGTTACTCTAAGTTGATATTGTAAAAACTGTGATAGGACAGGCCTAAGCTATACAAGGCCCTGGACTCTACTATTTTGTCTTTCATGAGGACTGCAGAATACTTGAGACCTGGCCTCATCTTGAACGTATCAGCTGTGCAAAGACAACAAACCTTACTCTACTGCCCATGACAATCTAGCCATGCCAGGAGAACTACTACAGACCATTAGGGCTGGGCCAAATGTTATCCACTGAAGAGTATTGGCTAAGTTTGGGAGTCTGGTAAGTGAAAGAGGGTGTGAAATTGCCTCATCACTTTTGCTTTTGGGGGGGGGGTATGCAATTTGGGAGGAACTCACTAGTCCCTTTTACAACCAAGAAGGGATACACTAATATCAGGTACTTGTGCATTGTAAATATTGGCAAGTCATTGAGCATTATCAGGTAAAAAAAGAGTACATAGAGGTATATAGGTTTAAATGTCAGCATGTCGTTATTTAGTAGAAAAGAACGGTGAAGAACTGTGTAGATTTTTGCTCCCAGAATCAATTGTAGCATGATTATTCTAGCGCAGCAAGGCCCTTGCAAGGCCACCCACACACACTTCTGTTGGGAGAGTGTGTCTACACAGAGCCACTCTCTGCCGTTGTAAAGATATCATTGCTGAGACCAGAACACCCAGCACAACATCATAAACACACTCTTCCCCCCCCCCAGCAGCTGCCTTCCTTGAATACAGAGAGAAGCAGCCAGTGCACAGAACAAATGGCCTCACAAATTGTTGGACCGAGTGTCCTTGACTGGATAAAAATTTGTCTGTTTCTAGCAGCCGATAAGGAGCTGTTTTGTGGCCACTTGTGCTGTCTCTTTGAATAATGCAAGATGTCCTCTTTGCATTGAGCTGGCTCAATGCAATAATTCTTACATAGAACATTAAACCTAGCTGGAAGGATATTCGTTTAGCCTGTCACGGCTTCAGTGCCATGAGAATGGGTCTGAAAAAGAAGAGAAATATACTCCAACTTAAAACTGTTTTCTTTTACAGCATCCTTGTGAAGATGAGAAAGGGATTCTGTGGATGATATATATGGGATGTACCAACATAACACTCCTAGAAGTCTTGTGGCCTAAGAAAATATGAGGTGAAAGCATTGTTTTGCAGTCTGGCAACATTAAGAGTTATTGATTTCAAACTCTCTGGTTACTTGTAGGTCCAAACCTATGTGGGACTTGCACTGCCAGAACTTACACTCCAGCAGCATGTTATGTTACACTCTAACAGTTATGCCGGATCCTGACCCTGTTCCCAGGTGGCCCAGGGTAGTCAGGCAGATCCTGACCCTTCTCAGGATTCGAGTAGACCCATTGGAGCTACTGTGTTGCGACACGGGAAATGCTTCCTTTTGCTCTGGGTTGGCCTGCAGTCAACCCCAAACTTGCTCTGGATACAGTGCAGGCCCATTGGGCTGCCTGCTTCCAGCGCAAGTTAGGATTGCGCTCTTAGATGCCACCAAACCATATTTGACTGTCTTTGACCTGTTTCCTTTCTCAGGTGAAAAAGAGACTTAGTAGGACTTCTGAATAAACACGCACAGGATTGGACTACATTTCAATAATCTCAGTATCATTATTTTGATCTATTAGTACTGTGCTAGTACTGTGCCTCTCCCCACCTCTTCTCCAAGAGGTTGGAAGCTCTAGGGAAGGCATGACAGAGTTCAGTTTCTTCTGGAGCAACTGAGGCTTATCGAATGTTTGCAATTACTGCTTTATTTACAGTGCACAAGCAGAACTTCACCATCAGACTCCTAAATGTATGCAGGAGAGTCACACAACACAACTTCTGCAATAACCCCCTGAGGCCCACCCCCAGTGGCAGCAAGCTCTAGACAGAACCACTCGAGCTTAGAACTGCAGAGTATAAGCATGGTTAACAAATAAACAAAGAGAGGAAAGTGGCATTGTGCCTTCTGTCACCTCCCCTCACTGTGTGTTCATTATGCCTTCCAAAAGAAGGGATGTGTAAACTGGAGAAGTATTCACAAGCTTTTGCAGGGTTCCTGATGGTGCAGCAACAGCAAGTTGTCTCTTAAAGCAAATACCAGCAGAGGAATAAAAATGTAGTACTGTAGTGTTGTCTCTGAAAGAAACTAAACCCATGAGCATTGTCCCTGGAGCTTCCCACTACAGATGGGGAAAAAGAGAGCATGTAATCATGCTATGCCATGCCATATCACTATACCTTTTGGCTACATTTTTCAATTCCCCATTTTCTGGTGCAAATGTTTCTCTATTCCTTCACAGACAAATCCTATTGACAAATTCCCCCATGCAGCCACACCACTAGACCATGCTTAGCATCCTATGGGGGGGGGAGTCAAGGAGGTCTACTCTAGGTAAAAGAACATTTGTTCCCTTGCCCTAGAGTCTGCCTTATCTTCATCAATGGGTCTATTCAGACCTGTACCAGTAATTTTGCTGGCACAAGTTTGACTGGACCTGGATAGGTCGACTGAGACTGGGAAGGGAAATATCGGCAGAGCTGCGGCTGCTATTGATAACTTCCTCATTCATGCCTTTGTCCTTGCCCTATTTTACCCCATCCCTGCTCTGTTCTGGCCACCTTCTACCCCCCCCCCCCAGATTACTAGTGTTGCAGCTCCCTTAGGGCGCAATCCTAACCCCTTTCCAGCACTGGCATCGCAGTGCCAATGGGACATGTGCTGCATCCTGCAGTTGGGTGTCACTCACGGAGGCCTCCTCCAAGTAAGGGAATGTTTGTTCCCTTACCTCAGAGCTGCATTGCCCTTAAGTCAGTGCTGGAAAGCACTGACATAAGGGGTTAGGATTGCACCCTTAGTAGCTGCTGGCCACCCTGTCACTCACCATTTGTGGCAGTAGTCAGGCTGCACTCTGTGGTGCATCATGTTTTTGACAGCTATAAAGCAAGCTACATTGTGAGAACGTATGACACGACAATGCAGCAGCCTCATAGGATTGGTCTGTTTGTTACACTACAATACAAATGCTATTTTCATGTCTGGCATACATTAAAAAAAAACACAAAACTATTTTAGAAGATTTGTAACAGGCATTTCAAACAAATAAAAGGAATGTGCTGCTTTGTATGCTTTTGCCAAAGTTAGAATCCCAGAATAGGCATACACTGGGAAAACAACACACATTGTGTTTCTCTTTTGATGGTAGAAATTACTAATTAATTTGACAGTCAGTCACTAAATATTTGATGGATTACTTCTTTAAAAGAAGAAAATATCAATTAAAAGACAAGATTACTTGCATATTAAGTATGATCTCCTGCTTGTGATGAATGAAGCTCCCTCAAAAACTGTAGGCATTTCTCCTGTGAGGAAGTGTGTGTCAAAAGATCCATACTTCTGAGTTGTCCAAGGATGCAAAGAATATTTAGTGGGATGAGAATCAATAGACCATCTAGTTCAATAATCCTCTCCCCTAAAACAGAGCCCACTGTGTTAAACACATCCTTGACAGACCAGATTTTCTATCTTGGCATCTGTGCCTCTTTCCAAGAAACATAGCTCTTGCCATTGATGAATGAAATGACATGGGAACACATGAAGTAGGCATTGCTGTCAAAGCAGAAATAATTGATCATGAACACTCAAGTGCAACATTCCATGAACAATCAGCTCTAACAATTATACTGCCTGTATGAATAGTCCAATGTTCAAGAGAGCCACAGAAAGTAAGGTTTGAATACACTCTCAGCTTCAGCCCTGTGCACTGCAACAGTACTATCCCTCCCTTTGACTGAACTGATAGTTTGACCAAACTGATAGTTTGGTCAAATATCAAACCTTCAGACTCTCAAGGCAAATTGACAGCCTAATCCTGAGCTGCCCGGGGTGCCCAGGCTTGGCGGCATCGAGGAGGGCTGCCGCCGAAGCCAGCACCTCCCGTGCTACTGCGGGAGGTGCCTCAGGAGAAGGGGACATTCATCCCCTTCCCTGAGTAAGGTAAGCAGCCCTGCAATGGGGCTACTCACTTTACCACCGACCAAAAGATTGGCGGTAAGGAAAAGGTGTTCGTGTAGGGCGAGCAGCCCTACACGAGCGCCCTGGATCCTGTGGAGCAGAGCTCCGCAGATCCTTCTCACTGCCTCCCCTGGCATGCCTCCTGCCCGCCCCCAGGCATGCCTCCCTCTGCCCTCTCTCCGCCCCCAGCCAGCCTCCCCTCTCCCCGGAACACCTCCTCCCCGTCCCTGCCCCCGCCTACTGTTCCACAGCTCGGCAGTCCGCGAGATGTTCCTTGTCTTTACCTTCAAAGTCCTCCATGGCCATACCTCTCCCTTCAGGTTCTCTCATCAGGTTCCTATCTCATCAGGTTCCTATCATCTCATCATCTCATTTGATGTAAAGCTCTAAGCAAATTGTTGGTGTTATATAAAATAAATATCATCATCATCATCATCATCATCAATGACAGCATGCTCATGCTAATTTCCTCCTGGGATCATGGGATTTGTAGGTTTCTCTGAGCAGAATATTTGATAGAAATGGTTAACTTAAAGGCTTGGGAAACATCCATAAATACATTAAAACAATGGATTTCTACACATTATTTGATAAATGCGCACATTACTAGACAATAAGCAACACTACTATTTATGCCTGTAACATAATCTCGACACTTTCTCCAAACCTGATGTGTACTACAGACGCCCACTTACAGTATCAAGCATCAGTGAGTAAACATTTCCTCCCATTTGACCTGCATTTCTTATATTGAAGGGGTGGCAAGCTTGATAATTAAATAAGAGCCAGATACGATAAACTTCAGATGTTTGAGAGCTGCAAGAGAAAAGGTTGAGAGCCACAACATTTAAGAAGCATGTGAAATATACAGTATAATCCAGTGGACTCTCACTTTAACCTGCTTTTGCCTGGCTCACAGGTGTACACATTTGGTCCCTGTTGCATATATGCAACATTGGACAGAAATGGCTTAAACCCAGTAAATAATTATAAAACTTGAAAATGCCATATTTACCTTTTATAGTAATAGACTATACTATTAATAATAATAGTATAGTAATAGTAATGCAAAAAGGAGCTCAGCCAATATATTTCTGCAAACTGCACTTTATTTGTCAAAGAGCTGCATGTGGCTTGTGAGCCATGGTTTGGCCCAGTAGCGTCGCTAGGGGGGTGTGGGGGGTGCGGACCACACCGGGTGACACGCACGGGGGGGACACGCACAGGGAAGGTGAAACACTAAAATTGCGGTGGTTAGGAGTAATACCATCATGTTATATACTGTTGGATGTGGAATTTTGAGAGGAATGCAATGCAAAAAACCAGCATGAAATATCCCCTTTCTATCAAAAGTTATGGCCAAAAAACCGGAGAACAAAAATGCATGGATCCCTATGGAAAGTGAAAGTGAGCCATATCGCACGTTTACTTGTGAGTAGGCGAACGTGCCTTAGACCATCGGAAAGGGCAGGCTGAGAGGAATCTACCAGAATGGTGGTGGACACCAGAATGGTCCTGAAGAATGCAGCCCCCAAAAACACCTGAGAAGGAAGTCCCTCCCTCCAAGCAGTTGAACGTATTGAGCCCTATGGAAAGCGAAACTAAACCTCACAGTTGAGTTTACTTGTGAGTAAGCAATTGTGCCTTGGCTGGTGTGGAAGATCAGGTGAAGGAGAATGCAAGGCTACCAGAATGGTCCTGATCCTATGCACCTGGAGCTAAACAAGTGTTCCAAAAGGCAGTCTCCCCCCCAATAAAAAGGGTTAAAACAGAGGCTTCAGCTGATAAGGTGAACTTTTTTGAGACTTGCAAAGCCAGGTGGATCCTGACAGTGATCTGGTTTAAAAAGAAGCTCTTAAATTGAACTGGGCACTGGGTAGGGCTGAAAACCTTACTAGTTTTGGAGGGGGGGTGTTATTGCAGGCAGGCTGCAGAGGAAATTCACTTGGTGGCCCAGGGCTGGCTTCTGCTTATTTTATTATTTGTTTTACTTTAATTATTTTTACTTATTTATTTTAATTTGCCTGATGATGTCACTTCACCATGACATCACTTCTGGTGGGTTTTGGACAGATTGTCATTCTAAAAAGTGGGTCCCAGTGCTAAAAGTTTGGGAACCGCTGCAATAAGGTGTTAGTAAGTTGACGCCCTTGGGGGGGGTGACACCACTAGTGACCAAAATCACTAAAATCATAATTTGGAAGAATAATACCATCATGTTATATATCAGTCAATGCGTAATTTCATGCAGAATGTGTTTTATCTTTGTTCTATCAAAAGGTACAGCCAAAAAACCAGTGGGGGTGGAGTGATGTTACATCACCATGCCCACCACCTGGGATGTTGCCCCACCCACTGCATGGGGGGGTGACGAGCCGGCATATCGCACCGGGTGATGTGAATCCTAGTGACGCCACTGGTTTGGCCACGCCTGTTATATAGCAATGCTAAGCACAGTTACTTAGATATGATGCACTGAAATGAAAGGGACTTTGAGAGCCACAACATAAGCGATGGTCACCACCAGGATGTTACTGAATTCACTCCAGCTCATGCTGGAAAATACATGTGCTGAGGAGGTAGCACACAGAGGGATACAGCAAATACTCTAAATTCACTGATGCTTACTCTGTTTAGAATGTCTGTAGCCTCTCTTGCTTCCAATTAAATGGATTGGGATTAAGGTACCATTATCTACATGAACAAAGGTTATGTCACATCTCAGAGGGATCATTGGGTCCGTCCCAGCCGCCTGAATCTAGGTTTGCTTTTCAACAAAACCATAGTCTAAATTATAATAATGAACACCATCTTTTCCAAGACGTCTCTAAATCATATTTTGAATGGAGAATATTCATATTCTGACTGCATACCTTTTACCTCCTGTGAGAAGATGGATTTCTTTTTGCTAATTTGAATCTCTAATATTTACCTCTGTGACACAGAGGTCATTTCCATTTATATTCCTTAAGCAGCCCTCATTGCAATGACAATTCAAGATTAACACAAAGATCAAGGGAAGCATATTACCTTCCCTTGCTAATGTGCTTTCCGAATGATTATTTCTTTTTCCTTAAAGTTATTCATCAGTAAATCTTTTTGAGAAACTTCACAGCATTCATTCTTTTGGTAATGTTTGATTGTTTCGTTGGCTGCAACAGATATATTGACAAATGTCATGTAGTCAGCTAATCAAACACAGCATCTCCTTTTGTTTAATTTAATACAGATATTAGCTGCTGGCTGAACTGTCAATATTTGTTGTACCAACATCCAAAATCCATTGCAGACCAATTGATTTGTTTGCGTTTTATCATCAGAGAGATTCATAGATTACAGATATCAAAATAATATTCTAGTAGCTTTCTTTGTTCATAATTTCTGGGGAGTTTAACTTGTCAATATCCCTTCCTTCAATACATTATGTTTCCACTTATGTCAAGGCAGTTTGCAGCAATGATGGCAATGACACATCAAGAGAAAGGGAAAATTTATTTGAGGGGGAAAATTATTTTGCTTTTTCTCCCTATAAGGCCTAACAAAAACAGTACACAATAAATCCACAACAGAGATAAAAAACACGACACAAACATAGTGAAAACAGACTGCAGAAAATCAAAACTCCAAACCAGAACTTTATTCCAACTCAGAAGGGTCCTAAAAGCATGTTCAAGGTTCAAAGCCTTGGCCAATGTGAAACAAAGTGGCCTTTAAGAGGCCTTTGACATTTAAGAGGTGGTATAGAGAAAGCAGGGGCAGGGCCATCCTAATTTCTTGAGGCAGAGAATTTCACATAGTGGGTGGCTCAATGGAAAAAGAACTTCTCTCTCATTCCCACCAGATGAACCTCAGACATCAGAAGGACATGCAAGAAGGCCTCCTTGGGTGATCTCAGGGTCTGCACAGTCCCATACGGAGGGAGGCACTCCTTTGGGTGCTTTGGTCCTAAGCCATTTAGAGCTGTAAAGATAATAATCAGCACCTTGAATTCCACTCAGAAATGAACTGACAGCTGAGGTTGTTGACCTAACAATGGTGTCATCTGATGGAAACTCCTGATGTCACTGAAAACACATGCAGCATCATTCTGCACCATTTCAAAATTCTGGATGATCTTCAAGGGCAGTCCCACTTAAAACTCCCATTACAGTAATCCAGCCTTGATGTAATCAAAGCATAGATCACCATAGCCTGACTGATTCAAGAAAGGGTGTGGTTGGCACACCAGCCTAAACTAGGAAAAGGCACTCCTGATACAGGCTAATGGAAGCCAGCCATTCATGTTAAAACAAGTCATTTGAACAGAGCAAGTGCTTGGCAGTTTGGTGGGGAAAATGTTCAAATGTTTACTTATGTTAATGAACCAAATGTTATGTTATGTTATGTTATGAATGAATTAGTTTAAAACAAATTATTAGTTTATATGTTTGAAAATGTATGATTAGAACAAATCAAATGTTATGCTTAGCATTTCACAAACAGACTTACAAAGAATCCATTTCTCTGGTCTCAGTCTGATGTAGGAAGTGCAGGCTATAAATCAAGGGATGTTAAGCTGTCAAAGCATCAGATAAGGAAGGCACTGTTTGTAAAAGGGAGTGAAAAAGTTGGAATTTCATCTTGGCTCAATTAATTGGGACAGATGGAAACTAAAACAGAGAACCATGAAAACCCATGGCAAAACAAGGCTTTTTGAATTCTAAGCAATGTTTATTTAGGCTTCTCTTTGAATCAAAAAGAGTCTTGTATATGCATTTTACCAAAGCATCATTGTGTAATAGTTATTGTTTACAAGTGTAAATAATGTTAGTAGCAACTATGGTAGTTCAAAGTGAATTCTAGCTGTCAGAATGATTTGATTCCCTGAATATACAGAATAAGTGGAAAAAATTAAATTGAAAGAGACTTAAGTCTCAGATGTAATTCAAATTGCAACCTTAGCAAAAATTAATTAGGAGAAGACTGGAATGTGGTATACTCTTCAGAATAAGACTCTTATCTTAGGCACTCTGTAGACTCCAGGTCCTGCTTAATTGGAACCAGAGACAGATTTACAACTCAGAAAGACAGATTTAGATACAACATACAGAGAATTAGAAAGGAGGCAGGAAGCAAGATGCCTGCACCGTTAATTAGGAAGAGTTATAGCAGATAACTAAGAGTTTATACACAGGTCAGAGACATTCTAATGGGGAAGAAGACCTTGGCAAAACAGTAAATCTGTTGCTAATTAAAATAGAGTTTGACAAATGGAGGCAGCTGGACAGGAACAAGATAATGAAGTTGTTTATGAAAAAGTCCCTAATTAGCAAACATTCCAGAGAATCTCTGTCAAAGCCTCTAAGCCAGAGGTGCCCAAACCCCGGCCCTGAGGCCACAAGCAGCCCTCGAGGCCTCTCAATGCGGCCCTCAGGGAGCCCCCAGTCTCCAATGAGCCTCTGGCCCTCCAGAGATTTGTTGCAGCCCGCACTGGCCCAACACAACTGCTCTCAGCATGAAGGCAACTGTTTGACCTCTTTGCGTGAGCTGTGGGATGAGGGCTTCCTCCACTGCTTACTGTTTCATGTCTGTAATGCAATAGTGGCAGCAAAGGAAAGGCCAGCCTTGCTTTGTGCAAGGCATTTTATAGGCCTTGAGCTATTGCAAGACCTTCATTCATTCATATAAGTTCATCTTTAATATATTCATTTATGTAAACTTATGTAAATTTATTCAAATTTTAAATGTAAATTAATTCTTTCTTTCCCCGGCTCCCGAAGCAGTGTCAGAGAGCTGATGTGGCCCTCCTGCCAAAAACTTTGGACACCCCTGCTCTAAGTCGACAGAGAAAGCTGGATTTAATTAAAATAAAGAGAAGAGTCTCTTAAAGTCTTTATTTACAAATAAGAAGCTAGTTTGTTTGGTATAATTATACCACTATGCAACACACTAACACAGTCACAGAAAAGAATTAATAAAAAGAAGACAAAAGCTTAGTTTAAACAGTGATTAATGAAATCAGACGGAAAGGAATTTGAAAGCACAGGACATACCAAAGCCAATAATTGAGTAAACAGTGCCACCTAGTGGTTTTTGAAATATGTATGTGTTTACCATATTTAGAACATGAAATTTGAAACTGGCCAATCAAATGTTTGTAAAGTGATCTCTAGCCAATCCTGAGAAAGCCTCCATCTCTGATGTCATAACCCCGGCCAATGACAGTGTGAGATTTTCAAACAAAGAAGCCAAAATGCTATATAAGCAAAAGGCTCACTCTGGGGCTTTGCTTTTCTCTGAGAGTGCTGGGAGTTCCCACATGGCTCCCATTGCTCTCTCCTTTTGGACAGGAGTCCCTGAGAAGCCCGTTGCTGGCAACGAATAAAGCTTGCAAACGATCACCACTCTTGCCTACTGAGTTTGCTTTTGAACTTTGCTGCGGACCTTGACCATATCCTGACCATATCACTCCTGACCATATCAACACTTGGATATCCAGAAGTACAGCTGGATACAGGAGGACCACCAAATTGTGAAGATGCTCCTTCAAGGGGAGTGCAACACCATCTAAAGCAAACTGACAATCCATAACCAGTCCTGTAGGTTTCTTGATCATAAGGATCTCTGTCTTATCTGGATTCAATTTCAACTTGTTTGTCCTCATCTAGTTCATTACTGACCCCAAGCAGCATTTCAGGACTTTCATAACCTTTCCAGTACTTGATAGAAAGGAGATACAGAGCGGAGTGTCATCGGCATATTGATGACAACCAATCTGCACTAGGCTGGGGCACTTATTCATGAATAGGTCCCTTGGTGGGTGGGTGCTCCAGCAGGCTGGGTTGCTTACTCACAAATATATCTGTTGGCAGGCATGTGCTCCAGGTTGCCAAATGGCATAACATATTGTACTAGGTTGCTTAACTACAGATGGCTGATGTGAGCAAGCTTGGTGAAGATATGTGACTCTGTCCTGACATTATTAGAAACAATAGAGGGATAGTACTCAGCAGTAAGTACCACTGCTAATTGGGTAAGAGGCACTTTTTCAAGTGGGTGCTCCTTTTTTTAGCAGGGGGAGAGTAACTGGCCCACCTCATCCCAGCACTGTCTGTTCTAGTGGCTGTCTGCTGGTGTTCTTTTTGCATCTTTTTAGATTGCGAGCCCTTTTGGGACAGGGAGCCATTTAGTTATTTGATTTTTCTCTGTAAACCGCTTTGTGAACTTTTAGTTGAAAAGCGGTATATAAATACTGTCGTTGTTGTTGTTGTTGTAAGTCCTACTATGTTAAATAGAGTTTACTGCCAGTTAGGTATGCATAATATTGTGGCCTCAAACATTTTACTGGGTTCTCTGCATAAAACTGGAAATGGAGACTAAGCAAGGACACAAACCAGGGTGAGATGCATATTGTACCCACAACCAATTCTTCCAGGCTGACCTGCAACCTTATATCTCCCTAAAATCTCTGTGACATCTTCAGTGTAAGCAGCAATATAGCATAGGCAGGAGAGTGATGTAAAACTCAGCTTGAATAATTTGGAGTACACTATCTGCTAGATAGACAAATTCCCTGATTAGGGATAAGCTACACAGCCCTGATTCTGATTGACCATATTGTGTTCATCTAGGGCGTATAATTGGTCAAATAGCTGGACAACACACCAGTTTTGGACCACAAACTTATATCATACACATGAAGCACTTTGTGCTCTTGGAAAGTACTATAAAAATGCTAAGTAGTATTAATGTTTTTTATTGAGTTTACAAGCACACACACACACCTTCCAATTCTTTAATATCTATGCAATGCAGTTTCCCTTCATTAGAGAGATATTGTCTCAAGATGGTTATATATTGTGCATAGATGAGCAAACCAGGTACACCTATAATTGGATTTCATTGAGTAGACTGGCCCTGCACCATTGGCTCTTTACTATTTTGTACTATGAAGCCCATCATTATTGGCTACTCTGCCCTACCTGACCACAGGTACAAGAGGGGACAGCATTCTACTTGGCATCAAAAGGGATCTATTATTCTGTTCGGTCTGGTAAATCTTATCACTTTCAAGATAACCATTTGTGATTCAGTCGAAGCTCCATTAATTGTTATGTCAGTGCTCTTGATCCAAATGCCGTGTGTACTGCAAATCTTAGGCCACCATGTGATAACCATTTATACAACAATAAACAAATGCCCCCAAATCATTTGTGCTTGAAATCAATTTGCTTTGCTGTGCGAACACAACTGCTTTATTTTTAATAGACTAATCCTATCTCATTATCCTCTTCTTGGTTCCCTTCTCCCTTCTCTTCATTTTATTGGCAATGGTGTTGTGGCAGTCCTGTTGTATTCTCCCTCCCCCCTCCCCTAAGAATTTCATTTGGTCTGAAGGTTCAAGGGCAATCTTATAATTTTGTCATCCTCAGAGTTTTGTCTTTTAATACAGAGACCACACAATTCCTCTGGTTTTACTTAATTAATTTAATCTCGTTTCTTTTGTTTATTAGCTTTTGAGGATGAATCGACAGCACGGCCAATTCAATAATCATGGGCCATGTTGTGCCATCAATTTTTCAGCAGCCCCCCTTTGTTTTCTAAAACCAATTCTGTTTAGAACCAACTGAAGTACCACAGCTGGTACGAGTAGAAGGACCGTTGATCAGATAACAAACAACATCACTGAGGACCACATTTGGATTTGATATAAGGCTGCAAAAATGATAACGTGTGTTTTAGTGGTATCATTCCAGGCAGCATAAAACTGTTGCTGCTGATCACACTCCCTGTTTGGTGTTATTTAGACTTCAATATTACAAGCACACATTCTTGGATGTAAACCTCATTCATTTCAGTGGAACTTCCCCTTAAGTAAGCGGTTTAGAATTGCATCTTTAGTATCTTATTGATACATATAAACACCCAATTGGTGTTTTGATAACACTTTTTACTGGCAAGCATTTTTCAGACTTCATGTGGGCTGCCTAGTACTATTCTATGTCAGTGCAACCCTGATTTTTTATTGTGAGGAATGGAGGCAGTGACATACTAAGCTAGTTCATGACAGGGGTAGGTTTTGAAATGAGTTCTCCAGGGTTCAGGCACGAACATGTACCTCCCTGGACTCTCATGTTGCAGCTGTATGTTACGAAACTGGCTTCCCTCCTTTAGAGAGACTTTGTGATGGAATGTATGGGATATTCCAGGGAATGTACCACCAAAAATCATCTAGTATTTTGTATTCAGACAAAATTTGAGTTCTTACACCAAGTGACAAATGAACATGAAAATCTGTACAAAAACATTGGTTGGCCAAATTTGGGGGCAAGGTAATAGACCCATAACTTTTGGGAAGCCCAGCAATCTCTTCCTAGACTTGAATTCATTGAAATGGAACCATCCCCAGGAGTTTGAATGAAAACAATCAGCAGCATTTTCAAAATCATGTCCACTAGCATATTGGTACAAAAGGTCTTGCTTTGAAGACAACGCCAAATGCAACTCAGATGAGCTATCTTTTTGATACATCTCATCGCTGGGGTTTTGTCAAGCCAGTTAACTATACTGGACATACAGATTATGTGCTAGTAGTTTCCTAAATACCACTTTCTTGAGCTAGTGATGTTTGATTGCCACACACTGATTACCCAGTCTCCTGATGCACAATGTTACAGGCATTTCTCTTGGCTTGATTTGCTGTGTTTTTCCCCTCCTCTAGCTTTCCTTTTTAGAAGGCCAACAACATCCCCTCTCTAGTTGTCTCCTGGTGAGGTTTGAAATCTGGGATGTATTCCAAAGTTTCCTAGCATGCCCTGGACACTGGCCAGCACACATGTTGTGCTGCACGGTTCCTTATCTGAAGAGGCAGCAAACAAATGCTGAAGCACGAGTAAGACGTGCTCCTTGCTTCCTTTGTGGGGTTTCCCCCCCCCCCCCGATTTTCAACACGCTTCCTTGAGTAGCCAGTAAAGAGAATTCCTTGACTAATAAGCTGAGCAGAAGCTCGGCAAGTGGGTCAACCAGTCAGCGTTATGTGTGTCCTCATTGTTGATTCCGGCAGCCAAGGGGAATACTGGAGTGAAGCTCTCCTCTTGGCTCTCAAAGGACTGGCTTTAGCGCTCTCACTAGCTAGCGCCGACAATCTGCATATCCGAATAAGTGCAGCTGGGCCATCCTTATGTGCCCTGATGCTTGAGGCAAGCAACTATCACCCCAAATCTGGATTGCATGAACAAGGGCAAACAATGATGACAATTGAAGGTAAATATGCTATGAAGGTAGTCAGAGAAGGCAGGAAAAATGGGGGGGGGGAGATAAGGGGGGAGTTTTCTTACTCTTTTCTTCTTTATTCTCCTTTTATTGTTGCTCTCATATTTAAAGTGTTCACTTACCTGCCTTTTCCCATTTTTCATCCTGCCTTGGTCAGTTTTCTGTGGCTGGAGACCATTTCAACATTGGAGCTCCAGCCTCACAGCTGTGGGAGCACCACAGCGCTTTCCAGTTCCCACCCCCATGACACCAGATGGATCAACTGATTCGCTGCAAGGGGGGGTGCTTTGAGTGGGGCTATGCAGCACATCTGCCTCCTCACACCATTCTGAGCCAGCATGCAAAGCAAACCTAACCCACACACCCATTAATTAACATAGTCTGAGGTTAGCTGGCCACTGTTTCAGGCTGAGAAGCAATTTTTTGCTTCACCCCAGGCTGGCTTGGGAGTTGAATTTTTTTCCTGCTCTGGACTGTGCTCATAGTATGGTGTTAGCCAGGAATGCTGTGGCTAGCTGATGTAGTGTGGCACAGGGAGTAAGAATAGGGACCCCGGTATCTGTCCTGAGACAAGCAAGAGTCTGAGGGAAAACCAGAACTGGTCTCAAGAGGCTGTCTAGTTTGGGGGCGCAGGCTGGTAAAGTCTTGGGCTTGAATTGGAAGGCTGACCTTAAAGGCTGTCTGGCTTGGGGTAGGTGGACCAATTCAGCCTCCTTGACTCCGTTACAGGGGTTGGTGGTAATAAAACTAAGGGAACCTCCAGGGTTTGAAGTCAGGGTGGTTTGGCCCAAGGGGATGTTTGGCAGGATGGCGTCTCCTCCAGTTTAGGAGCGCACACTTGAGGGGTTGGAGTGGCCTAGACAGGACCCGTGGCATTAGTTGATTGTGTATTATGATCAATAAATATGGCCCTTTTTATATCAAATTTTATACCTATTTTATACCACATCAATAAATGTGGCTCTATTTTATACCAAATATCATTGTCATGTATGTTTGTGTGTGGGGAAATCCGGACAATAAGAGGGTCTATCATTTTGTTGCAAAGTCCGCTCCCTTCCCCAGTGTGGTCAATATGCTTAAAGGTGACCCCTGCTCAAAGTCTGCCCACATCTCAAGTAATTGGACTCTCTTCCTCCCTCCATCTTTTATCAAAGATTTATTGGTTCTCATATTGTGGGCACAATCCTAACTAGGTCTACTCAGAAGTAAGTCCTATTTTGTTCAATGCGGCTTACTCTCAGGAAAGTGTGGTTAGGATTGCAGCCTTATTTCCTTATCACAGGGTTGGATGAGTTCTGCCTTACCCGATGGTTTAGTTTGAGTCAATCTTTTGGCTCTAGCAGCATACACATTCCTGTAAACACCCAACAGAGACATCAGAACAGAAAGCAATGAAACAGCAGCTTTGGAAATGCCAGCAACATATTTCAATGTGCTGAGATTGTTTTGCCCTTTTCTAGGAATCTCTGCCAAACCCAGCTAGAGTTTGCATATTTCAGATCAGGAGCAGTCTACATTTAAGATGGTAAATATGTGCTGTTGAAAGATAGTGAATAATAGTGTTGGGCCTAAACATGTGAAAGTCCTTGCTAAACTACGCACATAGGATGAATGAGGGCAAAGCATTACATGCCAGTCATAGTTCACCATCTGAGAAATAGAAATATTGGCTGGCAATTCTGTATCAATTTACCTGGGACAAAAGGAAGGAACAAAAGGAAGTAAGCACATATTGTTAAACTACGGAGGTTATTCCTATTGGATGCTGTGACGCCCTCCTAGCAAACATTTCTTTCATACTTTAAACATAGCAGAGAAATGACTAATAGCTGTAAAGGTTAAAAAAACCCAGATCCTCTAAGTGCAGGTTGCGAGCCAGTTTCAGATAGGTTGAGTAGCATCTAGCTCAGCTGCCATTGAAAATATAGAACTGAAAATACAGGGTACAGAGCTGATGGACAGGACAGACTCCCCATGGGAGAGAGGCATGGAGCTTTGGTCTGAATAGGTGGGAAGATGGGATGCTGGATAGCGGGGAGGGCTGTGTGATTGGAGAGGGATCCGTGTTCTACTTTGACTTGAGCTGGAATGTTTGAATTCTGACCTATGCAAAATAACAGCATAATTGTGCTGTATAATGGGACTTTTGGCTGATTGCAGCTTAGGTTTGAAGACTTAATCAATGTCACTTCTGGCAATGGCATCACTTCCAAGTTCGACATAATTTCCAGTGGGTCCCGACAGATTCTCATTCTAAAAAAGTGGGTCCTGTTGCTAAAAAAGTTTGAGAACCATTGCTCTAAATCCAAAGACAATATATCTGTTAATTCCAGATGCTGTGAACAAGCAACAGGGATTGGCTGGGAACTTCATGCCCAGTTTTTGAAGCACCCAGCAGCATATGGTTATCCACCTTGAGTGTTGGCTTAGAATAGAAGTACCATTATTCATCTGATATGATAATTCTTATAGACATATGATTCCACGCTTCTGGATTAAGGAAGTGAATCCTCCTTCATTCTTCACGTCATGTATGACATTATGAACTTTATACTCAAAAGAGTCCAAAAGGTAGGGTAAAAACCTCCAAAATAAAGAAACTTCTGTCATGAAGCTACTCCTTCACTCCTGAGCCGACAATATCTTGTCGGAAAACAAATATGTGAAGTGAAAAATGATAATAACTCTTTGCAGGAAGAAAAATCATGACTTTCCCAACAATAAAATGCACAAGACAATACTGAATTGCTCAAAAGTCCCCCTTTCCCTGTGGTTTCTGAATGCAAATTTGGCACCAGAGAAATAAGGAGGATTTATTTTCCTTGTATTTGAGATTCCTTCTTGTTCTGAAAGGGACTGCCAAGTATTGTGCAAGAGAAGACTGAGATAACCTTAAGATGGTAAAAAAGTAACTTTTTTTTGAGGGGAAAAAAACAAGGCTGAGAAAGTTTTCTGTTTGAGGAAAACTCCTAATACTTTAAAAGGGATTATTGATTTAGCACCAAATCTGAAGCACCAAATCTGTTATTTTGTATGCTGGGAATTAATTAGGAAATGGAATTAAAAGCTTTAGAACATGGACAAAAATAAAATCTGTATTTGAAAGTGAATATGCTTTTTTCAGAGCAAGTAATATATATGAGGAAAATGTACTTTTATGCCTTGAATACTTCAAAGATAAAGGCGCAATGTTTCAGAATGCCACACAATAATACAAGAAATTTAACTAACACTCTAGTGAGAGAAGTAAGTAAATAACAGCCCAATCCTTTCCTGGGTTGGCCTGCACAGTATAGGGTTGCTGATGCAACTTCTGCTGAATCCTGTGGGCCAGCTGGGGACCAGGCAAGCTAGGAACAGTAAGAAAAATTTTGCTTACCCCCTTAGCCACTGCCTGGTCTATGAGACTCTACATAGCTATGCCAGCTCTTTTGCTGGAGCAAAATTCTGGGGGGCATGCCTTCTGGGGGGCATGTCAGGCCCAAGACAAGGGCACAGGTATTGGCAGCACCACTGCCACCGAGATCCACCCTGGTCTGCCCCCAACCTGGCCTGATCCCCACCCCAAACTGACCCACCATCAGCAGAACTTCATAAGTAACTGATCTTCAGGGCACTGTCTGATGTGCCAGGCTGTACTCCCCTTACTCTCCAATGTTGTAGCTCAGCATTCTCCTCTACATTCGTTGCTGCCCACCTCTTCCTTTACAATCAAGGGAGTGGAAGAAGAAGGAGGAGCCGCTGAGGCAAGTAGGTGAACAGAGATGAGAACCCCACTCCACCAATCTGCTGCCTAAGGGTGCAATCGTGAGTGATCCTTGGGTTGGCGCAGGCCCCTTGCGCCGGCCCGGGAGGCTCGCAAACATGCCGTAAAGCATTTTTGCATCTCTTCAAGAGTTGACTGAGCTGGTGTAGGGACGTGTGCCAGCCTGTGGAGGCTGAATGTAGCTGTGGCTGTGGAGGCCTCCACACCAACTCGAACAGGGAGGTTTGTGTCAGCCAAGCTCAGGTCTGGAGAGGGCAGGAAGGAAGCGGGAGGGAGGCGTTCCGGGGCAGGAGGAAGGCAGATGGAGGGCAGTCCTGTGTGTGGGAGGGCGGGCAGGCGGGCAGGCAGGGAGAGGGAGGCGAGGCTGGGACCTGGCAGTTATGCCAGATCCCAAACCCATTCCCTAAACAGTGCAGAGAGGCTGCAAGCCACTCCACTCTCCTCAGACTTGTGCCACCTCCTAAGGTGGCACAAGTCTGAGGAGACCCATTGGGGCTGTGGTGGCTTACCTGGGGTAAGGGGAAGAGTTTCCCCTTGCCTCCGGTGGAGCTGCTTCGGGCCCCTATGTTGCGCTGGATACAGTGCAAGCCTCCTGGTCTGCCTGCTGCATGGCAATCATCAGTTGGCCTCATGGATGGGCTTGCCCTGGTGTTACATATAACATGTTATTTGGTTCTAAGTTGCAAATACAAACAGCAGTTTTGGTTTCCAGTTTTAGGGAGGCTTCAGACATTCAGCTCATGAATAGAAAAGGAAGTGTGAGCTGGTTTGTTTTTCTGTGTTCTTTTCAACAACAGATTGCAGATCCAAGAAGCCCCATAGGACTGGTTGGTACATGAGTTGGGGTAAGGACCAGTCAGCCTGCCTGTTCCAGCACAAGTTAGGATTGCAACCTTAACTGTATCGAACGTTGGTCAAGTTATACTTTAATAAATTAATAAAAAGGGGAAAATGTTTCATTTGTTGTTGTTTTTTCTGTGAGCAGTATGGTTAGATTAATCCTCCAACCATAAAGTCCATTTACTTCTGTTCACTATTGGCCTCAGTGGCCTACTCCAGACCAAGTGCTCACCCAGTTCATAGGCCCATGTCAGATGCAGAGTTTCTGCACCAGTTCCCACATTCACTTAAGTATACAAAAATGGATGTCCATGCTCTGTATAGTGGAGCAAATGGGATATGAAGCTCAGTTTGTCCTCAATCACAGTGAACTTCACACACACATTGGCGGTTCCATTCCTATACCTAATCACTTAGCTGATGTGTAGGTTTAATTTCACCAAAAACTGTATTGAAAGAAAAAATAAATGTCATAATTAGGCTTCAATGAAAATTAATTGCCCTTAAATTATGGATAATGACTGTAACTAGTGGATAATGGACTACAGAGCAACAGCAACTGGAATAGGGGCTATATTTCAAAGACAAAGATTATGGAGATTTTAATTATGACAAATATCTTACCAACAACTATCTCTCATACAAATGTGCAGCATTTTACTCCACGAATGAAAGTTTTGGGTAACCAATGCTCAGAAGCAATGCACCTGATTAAAAAAAAAAAGAGTTTTAATACAAATACATAGTCAGTCACCATTAATACAGTCACCGTTACGGCCTCTGAAAGGGGGCTGCTGGGAGTGCATAGTATCTGGGCCTGGGATAAAAAAGGGTGCTAGGGTGCCAAAGGAGGGGAACCGGAAATCTCTGGGAAATTCAACTGGCCTAATGGAGAGGATGGAGATCAGGCTAACAGAGGACAGGTCTACCAGGTAGGAAGACATGGGCTCTGCAATGGAAAGCCTGGTAGATCTGGGCTATAGAGACTTTTGCGGCTTTTGCAGTCTCCCCTGCCCCATTTTATACCTTCCTTGTCCCTGTTTTGCCTGCCCCCATGCCGCCACCCGCCCTGTTCTAACCCTTCCCTCCCCCCTTTGGGGAAGGGCCCAAAAGAAACTTTGTACCCCCAGATAAAATTGCTCTTGGAGGCTCTGGTCATCATACAAAGGCATAAATGCTACCAAGGTGTGAGATAAAGCACACTTTCTAAATTCTACTATGGGAAGATGGACCAAAGATTACTTCATAATGTTTCTTCCCTTTTTTACACCACTTGAAGCAGGCAAAAGAGGAACGCAACAAGTAGGCAGGCAGCCTGGATGCTAGAGGGACTCAGCTTCCTGCTTCCTGTTAACTTTCACTTAGTCTCCTCTATCTAGAGTTCAGGCTGCCTGCCTGTTTGTCTCATTCCTCCTTGAGTGTTCTGTAAAAAGAAGATCTATGCTTGCTTCCCCACAGATACGAGGAGTGACTGTATATGCAATTGTCCCCTTACATGCTGACTCCAGAACCTAACCCACACATAAGATGTGACCTAACTGTAATATATTTTAAACCACCATACTGAAAGGCTTAGATTGTGCAAATGCAACTCGTCCAGTTTGTGTGATAAAGGGCAGCACTTCAGCTACGGATTTTGACTGAATGGACACTGTATATCAAGAATGCTCCTGAAAGTCAAATGTATGTCAATTCAGTAGATTCCATAGTGGTCCAATTGGTATTTTTATGTATTTTCTGCCTTTCAGACATTTCATATTAACTCAGCCTTAATGCTACTCAGTAGATAATTCTAGCATATATGCAAATTGATTACAATAACCAAATGAAAACATGGTTGTTTTTATACATCCTAGGAAATCCTAACTTAGGGCCCAATCCTGAACAGTGCTGACCAGCTTACTGCTGGCGCGGACTGTTGCAAACCTGCCATAAGGCACGTTTGCAGGCCCTAATGCCGGGTGAGTGCCGGTGATCGCTAGGCTACCACTGAGCAGAGCTCAGCCACTCGGTGGTCATGCGGAATACTGAGCAGCAGAGAGGTAAGTGGAGATGTGGGGGAAATGGGGAGGACGTGTTCCAGCGAGGGGGAGGGAGCAGAGGGCAGGGAGAGAGTGGGGAGGAGGTGTTCCAGGGGCTAGGGAGTGGGAAGGGAGGGAGGGAGGCAGGGAGGCAGGACTGGTGGAGCTTTGCTCCACCAGATGCAGAGCGTCTGTGTCAGGCTCACCGCCAAACACAAAGGTTCTTGATTCACTGCTGACCTTTGGGTTGGCGGTGAATCGAGTTGTCCCATTGCAGGGCTACTCACTTTGGGAGAAGGGGATGAAAGTTCCCTTTTCCTGAGGAGCCGCCGGCAGCTACCTGGATTATGTAGTATGCGGCGACAGCCATTTTCAGCACCGCTGCAGCACCGTGCCCCAGGCAGCTCAGGATTGGGCTTCCCATTAGCAATGTACAGTATATAGCAAATGTTAAGAAAGCTATTAACTAATGTTGCTTTTAGTTCATATCCTAGTAATGTGCTTTATCATAGTGAAAATGAAAAATGGAACAGGTAACGAATGAAGGATGATTGAATTTTCAGGAACAGCATGAAATAGTGTTTCATTCAATGCCATAAGCAGTGAACATTTGCACTTGATGCCAATATTGCACTTGATGCCAATATTGCACATACTTTACATACATTAATGCTTTAGGCTATCTCTAGTTCTCTTGTGTTAGTGACAAAATTCCCAGTAACTTGGGAATGCCTGAAACTGGTTTCCTCTTCCAGAACTCATTATGTCCTCAGAATGCTTACAGGTTTACAATGAGCTCTTACCCATTGTCTTTATTGGAAAACCTTTACTCCCATTTACACACTGTCATCATATTAGTAGCAGAGCCTGGAGGGGGCAGTTGTAAGTGCCACATGGCTCTGAAACTCAATGTGTAAGCTGTCCCTTCCCCTCACTCTTGTCCAGGGGCGAAAGCAACACGGAGGAGACATTTCCGCATTGCTTTCACTCTTCGGAATGGCCCTGAGAGCAAGGGGAAGGGGCAGCTTACATGGCGAGTTTGGAGTCACGAGGCACTTACAGCTCTACCCCCCCCCCATGGCTCCACTACTGCATCCCAGCACAGTTACTGGCACAAAACTGGCTTCTGTAACTAGTTTCCATGCTGTTTTGATAATTCATGGGATATACTTCCCACTGGGGTTGCCAGTCCTATAGGATTGGCCTGAGGTCTCCCAGAATCAGCATCCACCTCTATGTGACTACTGAAAACACTCCTGATGATTTTAACAGGATCCTTGTGACTTGATGATATCATGTCATGTGGGGAAAAGAAATTTCCAGGAATAGGTTCAACCAGAATGGGCAACCCTTTTTTCTTGCCCCAGCATCAGTGGCTCTGCAATATTTACTCTGCAACATTCTCTTCTGCTCTCTAGTGGTAGACGTCAGAGATACAGTAACTTGTCCAGATATTCTACAGGGTGGACAGAGTTTTAGATTCAAGAAGGTCAAGGTACATGTGAAATCAATCCTGCACTGGACATATCGTACAATCCAGAAAAGCACACCCAACTCCCAATTAGGCTGCATCAATCGATAGTGAACTGTTATTTGAACTCTGGTAGCTCAAAGGTGTGTGTTACAGTCCCTTAAGTGGCGAGAACTACAGCAGTGAAATTGGTGTAGCCTTCTGTACTCCTTTCTTAAAAGACTTTAGTCCCTCGGTGCAACATTGCTTATGCTCCAACTGCCCCAGGTTATCAAGGACAGTTGATATCTGTCGTTGGTAAATCACTGTCTCAGTTTTGTCTTTGGGGAAGATTTTTCAGAATGCCTTTTCAAAATGTCAGTTTGCATTCAGGTTGCTTCTTTCTTTCTTTCAAAGTTAAGTTTATCAGAAGATGGGTAGGTAATACATTCAGATGCATGTAAATGTATGCATTTGACCACAAAAGCACTATGTCATGCAGAACCTGCCATCACAAATGCTATACAGTTGGAATATTCATCTTGAACTAACATTATTATTATTATTATACAGGTCCAATCTTGTCATACACGGATTTGACTCAACACAAATGGCCACTGCAAATGAGAAGGAATGTGCTGATCCCTGGAGAAAGTGAAAAAATCCATCCCTTTAAAATCACAGTTTTAAAAACTGCTTTTCTTACTGTTGTAGAGAAATGGTCATGCAAGTGATCATTCCATTCTTCAGCTGAGGCAGGCAAAGGCAGAGGGTCCTTTGCATTTCTAATTGCTGACTGCCTCTCTACAACAGTAAGAAAAGCTGTTTTTAAACCACAACTGTAAAAGGACACACTTTTTTAAACTGCTTTTAACACATTTTATGGTATCAGCAGGGAGTCCCCGAATCAAATGAGGCATGACTTTATTTCATTAGGAGCAACGGACGGGCAAGAAATCTGGAAGTGGGTCTTTAAATCTATTTTTCCACCATTTTTTTATCCACAGATTTTGTTTATCCACTAGGGCTTCTGGAACAGAACCCCAGTGGATAAGAAGGGATGACCTGTACTGCTTTTCAACAAAAAAGTTCACAAAATGGTTTCCACACAAAAAGGTTTAGAAAATCAGAATGAGAAAATGCTTCCCTGTTCCACAGGGCCAAACAATCTAACAGTTCAATCTTATCCTTTCCTTCCTCCCATTGATGCACCATTGCCAAAATGGTGACTGCCACATCCTATGCGGCATCCAATTGTTCCCTTACCTGGAGGTAAGCCTCTGTGGCATGGATAGGTCTACTCAGGGCTATGACTGCTATTTCTTGGCAGATTGGGGGAGGAGAGGAGCAGGGGCTAGGCTGAAGGAGGTGGATTATGTGGCAAATGCGTATGCAGGGTCCTATCCCCCATTTTATAGCCTACTTTGCCCCCTTTCTTTCCTTGGTCTTATGCCAGCTATCACCCCTGCCATTGGATGCAGTGCACTCGCCATTGTATTGGCAACCTTCAGTCTCGAAAGACTATGGTATCGCGCTCTGAAAGGTGGTTCTGGCACAGCGTCTAGTGTGGCTGAAAAGGCCAATCCGGGAGTGACAATCCCTTCCACAACTGGAGCAAGTGCAGTCTGTCCCTGGTCTGTCTCCCTGGCTATGGGCCTTCCTTCTTTGCCTCTTAGCCTCAGACTGTTGGCAAAGTGTCTCTTCAAACTGGGAAAGGCCATGCTGCACAGCCTGCCTCCAAGCGGGCCGCTCAGAGGCCAGGGTTTCCCACTTGTTGAGGTCCATCCCTAAGGCCTTCAGATCCCTCTTGCAGATGTCCTTGTATCGCAGCTGTGGTCTACCTGTAGGGCGCTTTCCTTGCACGAGTTCTCCATAGAGGAGATCCTTTGGGATCCGGCCATCATCCATTCTCACGACATGACCAAGCCAACGCAGGCGTCTCTGTTTCAGCAGTGAATACATGCTAGGGATTCCAGCACGTTCCAGGACTGTGTTGTTTGGAACTTTGTCCTGCCAGGTGATGCCGAGGATGCGTCGGAGGCAGCGCATGTGGAAAGCGCTCAGTTTCCTCTCCTGTTGTGAGCGAAGAGTCCATGACTCGCTGCAGTACAGAAGTGTACTCAGGACGCAAGCTCTGTAGACCTGGATCTTGGTATGTTCCGTCAGCTTCTTGTTGGACCAGACTCTCTTTGTGAGTCTGGAAAACGTGGTAGCTGCTTTACCGATGCGCTTGTTTAGCTCGGTATCAAGAGAAAGAGTGTTGGAGATCGTTGAGCCAAGGTACACAAAGTCATGGACAACCTCCAGTTCATGCGCAGAGATTGTAATGCAGGGAGGTGAGTCCACATCCTGAACCATGACCTGTGTTTTCTTCAGGCTGATTGTCAGTCCAAAATCTTGGCAGGCCTTGCTAAAACGATCCATGAGCTGCTGGAGATCTTTGGCAGAGTGGGTAGTGACAGCTGCATCGTCGGCAAAGAGGAAGTCACGCAGACATTTCAGCTGGACTTTGGACTTGGCTCTCAGTCTGGAGAGGTTGAAGAGCTTTCCGTCTGATCTGGTCCGGAGATAGATGCCTTCTGTTGCAGTTCCAAAGGCCTGCTTCAGCAGGACAGCGAAGAAAATCCCAAACAAGGTTGGTGCAAGAACACAGCCCTGCTTCACTCCGCTTCGGATGTCAAAAGGGTCTGATGTGGAGCCATCGAAGACAACAGTGCCCTTCATGTCCTTGTGGAAAGATCTGATGATGCTGAGGAGCCTGGGTGGACATCCAATCTTGGGGAGAATCTTGAAGAGGCCGTCTCTGCTGACCAGGTCGAAAGCCTTTGTGAGATCTATGAAGGCTATAAAGAGTGGCTGTTTAGCACAGTGACTCGCCATTAGCACAGCTATATTGATGCCAATGGTCGGCGGTAGAATTGGGATGTATAAGTATGAGCTCAAAAGTGGAAGGCTGTAGTTCAACTCTCACCCCAGTAATCAACTCATCAGTGGCCTTAGGCAAACCATTATTTTTCATATCCCCTTAAGGCTATAAAAGTGAGCTACCCTAAATAGTTGTTGTAAGGATCAATGCTTGCAAAACACTTTGGATACTGACAAAACACTTGTATTGGCAACCTTCAGTCTCGAAAGACTATGGTATCACGCTCTGAAAGGTGGTTCTGGCACAGCTTCTAGTGTGGCTGAAAAGGCCGATTCGGGAGTGACAATCCCTTCCACACCGGGAGCAAGTGCAGTCTGTCCCTGGTCTGTCTCCCTGGCTATGGGCCTTCCTTCTTTGCCTCTTAGCCTCAGACTGTTGGCAAAGTGTCTCTTCAAACTGGGAAAGGCCATGCTGCACAGCCTGCCTCCAAGCGGGCCGCTCAGAGGCCAGGGTTTCCCACTTGTTGAGGTCCATCCCTAAGGCCTTCAGATCCCTCTTGCAGATGTCCTTGTATCGCAGCTGTGGTCTACCTGTAGGGCGCTTTCCTTGCACGAGTTCTCCATAGAGGAGATCCTTTGGGATCCGGCCATCATCCATTCTCACGACATGACCAAGCCAACGCAGGCGTCTCTGTTTCAGCAGTGAATACATGCTAGGGATTCCAGCACGTTCCAGGACTGTGTTGTTTGGAACTTTGTCCTGCCAGGTGATGCCGAGGATGCGTCGGAGGCAGCGCATGTGGAAAGCGCTCAGTTTCCTCTCCTGTTGTGAGCGAAGAGTCCATGACTCGCTGCAGTACAGAAGTGTACTCAGGACGCAAGCTCTGTAGACCTGGATCTTGGTATGTTCCGTCAGCTTCTTGTTGGACCAGACTCTCTTTGTGAGTCTGGAAAACGTGGTAGCTGCTTTACCGATGCGCTTGTTTAGCCCATTTGCTGCATGGGTAACAGCCTATCCTCCATACCTTCTTTACCCAGGCTCCGCGCACTGGAGAGGACACTCCAACTTCGCCATACGGCGTCGGCACAACACGGAAAGCAGCAGTTTACCGGTTATAAGTCTTTGCTCGATTGGCGTAGAGCATGACGCCAGGGGCTGCTTCCGACGGTGGGAGAGATCATTGCATCTCATTGGGCAGCTACCACCTGCCTTAAGCTGGGCAGTCCCCAACCAGTAAGGTGTTGCCTCACCACGGTCCGTTAACCTCATGGGGTGCGTGGGGTTTAGGGTGAAAACCGACAAGCGGATCGACAACTCTGCACCATGCAACAGAAAACAGAAAACTACTGCCCTAAAGCTGGGCACCTGGAACATTACGACAATGACACCTGGCTTCTCTGATGACCTGCAAGAAATAGACGTCGCACGCAAAACAGCTGTCATCGACATGGAGCTGAGCAGACTGCAGATGGACATCATCGCCCTTCAAGAGACTAGGCTGCCAGATTCCGGATCTGTCAAGGAGAGAAATTTCTCATTTTTCTGGCAGGGAAAACCACCAAACGAAACCAGGGAACATGGCGTTGGCTTTGCGGTCAGAAATACCCTGCTGAAATCCATCATCCCACCTACTGTGGGAAGTGAAAGAATTTTGTCCCTGCAGCTCCAGTCATCAGCAGGACCTGTCACTCTCATCAGTGCTTATGCACCGACTCTGTCGTCTCCAGCAGAAGCCAAAGACAAATTCTATGATGACCTGGCCACCACTGTCAAGAAAATCCCTGTAAAAGAGCCATTGTTCATCCTCGGCGATTTCAATGCTAGAGTTGGTGCTGATAACAGTTCATGGCCCACTTGCTTAGGTCAGTTTGGCACTGGGAGGATGAATGAAAATGGCCAACGCCTGCTAGAGTTTTGCTGTCATCACGGTCTCTGTGTCAGCAACATGTTCTTCAACACAAAGCCCCAACATAGAGTCTCTTGGAGACATCCAAGATCAAAGCACTGGCACCAGCTCGACCTGATCCTTACCAGACGCTCCAGCCTTCCCAGCATCAAGATCACACGCAGTTATCATGGTGCTGCCTGCGACACTGACCACTCCCTGGTGTGCAGCAGAGTGAAACTGCGAACAAAGCGACTGTATCACACGAAAAAGGAAGGAAGACCTCGCATTGATACCAGCAAGACCCGGGATCAGAGAAAAGTGGAGGAATTTGCAAGAGCGCTTGAGGAATCTCTTCCAGGCCCGGCCGACGCAAACGCATCCAACAGATGGGAACATTTCAAGAATGCCATTTACAACACTGCCTTGTCCATATTCGGCAAGAAGACCAACAAGGCGGCAGACTGGTTTGAAGCCCACTCTGAGGAGTTGACACCAGTCATTGAGGAAAAGAGGAGAGCTCAAGCAGCATACAAGGCCTGTCCCAGTGAGCGCAACCTGCAGGTCCTCCGAACTGCTCGCAGCAAAGTCCAACAGACTGCCAGGAGATGTGCTAATGACTACTGGCTCCAGCTCTGTTCCCAGATACAGATAGCAGCTGACACGGGCAACATCAAGGGGATGTATGACGGTATCAAGCAGGCCCTAGGTCCAACACAGAGGAAAATTGCCCCTCTGAAGTCTGCAGCAGGCGAGGTCATCCAGGATCGGGCGCAGCAGATGGAACGCTGGGTGCAGCACTACTCTGAGCTATATTCCAGAGAAAATGTAGTCACCAAAGAAGCACTGAACAACATTGAGTGCCTGCCTGTGCTGGAAGAGCTTGACAGTGAACCAACCCTAGAAGAACTTCACGTGGCCCTGGACTCCCTTGCCTTTGGCAAGGCACCTGGAAAAGACAGCATCCCTGCTGAAGTCCTAAAATACTGCAAAGAGATCATCGTCACTGAGCTGCATGAAATCCTCTGTCTCTGCTGGAGAGAAAGTGGAGTACCTCAAGACATGAGGGATGCAAACATCATCACGCTGTACAAGAACAAAGGTGACAGGGGTGACTGCAACAACTACCGCGGCATCTCTCTCCTTAGCGTTGTAGGAAAGCTGTTTGCCCGAGTTGCACTAAAGAGGCTCCAGGTACTTGCAGAGAGCATCTATCCAGAATCGCAGTGTGGATTCCGAGCCAACAGGTCCACCACTGATATGGTATTCTCCCTTAGACAACTGCAGGAGAAATGCAGGGAACAACGACAGCCACTCTTTATAGCCTTCATAGATCTCACAAAGGCTTTCGACCTGGTCAGCAGAGACGGCCTCTTCAAGATTCTCCCCAAGATCGGATGTCCACCCAGGCTCCTCAGCATCATCAGATCTTTCCACAAGGACATGAAGGGCACTGTTGTCTTCGATGGCTCCACATCAGACCCTTTTGACATCCGAAGCGGAGTGAAGCAGGGCTGTGTTCTTGCGCCAACCTTGTTTGGGATTTTCTTCGCTGTCCTGCTGAAGCATGCCTTTGGAACCGCAACAGAAGGCATCTATCTCCGGACCAGATCAGACGGAAAGCTCTTCAACCTCTCCAGACTGAGAGCAAAATCCAAAGTCCAGCTAAAATGTCTGCGTGACTTCCTCTTTGCCGACGAAGCAGCTGTCACTACCCACTCTGCCAAAGATCTCCAGCAGCTCATGGATCGTTTTAGCAAGGCCTGCCAAGATTTTGGACTGACAATCAGCCTGAAGAAAACACAGGTCATGGTTCAGGATGTGGACTCACCTCCCTGTATTATAATCTCTGTGCATGAACTGGAGGTTGTCCATGACTTTGTGTACCTTGGCTCAACGATCTCCGACACTCTTTCTCTCGACAAAACACTATATGAATGCTAAGTAGTATTGAGGCGTGCTTGTATGTAGTATTTGACACTTGTCGTAAAAAGTAGAAGCAGTGGTGGTTTTCCATGATGTAACTAAGGTCACGTGTCTTTAAAGATTCAGGCTACAATACTGTGCACGTGTACTAAGTAGGACCTGCTGAACTCATTGAGACTTGTAAGTAAGCAAGCTTAGATTTGTACTGTCAGATGTTGATATATATGCATACAATTCATGTAGCATTTCCACTTATTTTCTACCCTAGTCAGCACAGATCAGATTGCATTTGCCTTCTAATTGCAAAATTTGTCCTCAGACTATTCTCTGGAATAATTACAACAGTACTTTGTCACCAAGAGTTTATCATAAGGACCAAATGCGGTCCCTGGCAAAGGCTTGTCTCTGTGAGTCGAATCTCAAACTCCATAAGTGCCAGCACAGCCAATGAATAATACAGATCTTGACCATGCATTTTAAATACCTACTTCAAGCTTTGTTCTGAGCAAATGTATATGTTTTCATATGCAGCTGTTATTGTAATGTTTCATATTTTATGACAACCACAAAGCCTATGAAAATGAGTCATGTGAGTTATGCCCATGTATGATATAATTATGTTCTTTGGGAGCACAGCAAATCCCTGCAGTTTTTCCTTACGCAAATAGGCTGGTAAAATGACTGCCAAATCAACATGACCCACTTCATTCTTATTCACAGATTTGGGCTGAGATTCTATTAGCATTTACCTGGTAATAAGTCCAACTGAAATAAGCCAGACTTCTGTGTCCATTATAAAAGGTCAGGCTGTTCCATTTAACTGTATTTCATAATATCCTGTAGCCAGAGATTCTTGCAATTCCCTTTATGAATATGGTTTCTGCTTCATGTTGCTGTTTGTTTTAAGGTAAATTCTTGCTGACTTAAGGACAAGAAGATTGGATTCCACTTCTGCATTTACAGTCATACCAACATGCTTGTGCGCACATGCCATACTTCCTGGTGCCTACACTGAACTGTATTCTGGGAGTAGAAAAAAATGGAAAACAATGGAATATTGAAAACCAATGGAAAAGGTTTGTTTTACACCTTCTATTTGCAGATCTAAAAGTATTCTACTGAAAATTTTTTCCAAAACAGACAAAAGATCTGTATTAAACTTAGTACTGTGTATACAGTACACAGTATATTTCAAAAAAGAAAACACCAAGCATGACTAAAGAGAGTAATACTGGGGCAGAGAAAGCATTGCAATGCAGTGTAATTACTTTGTTTTTATATGACAATGTCCTTATATGAACTGCTGCACAAACGCAGGACTTTTTCCACCCATCTGGGCTGACAGCTTTTATGGGCCTTATGTTCAAACTTATGTCCACTTTTCAGGCCTGAGAGAAAATGTCTTTGTCATGTGGAAGCCAAAGTCCAACATGGACATCATGGCAGATAAAAAACAGTCTAGTCCAGTGGTTCCCAAACTGTGGGTCGAGACCCACCAGTAGGTCGCAACCCAATTTTTGGTGGGTTGTGAAACTGATAAGCTGATAGCTGACAAGGAAAATGTATTGAGCCCTATGGAAACTGAAATGGAGCAGCACATGCATGTTTAATCACAAGTAGGCAACTGTGCTTTGGCTATTATCAAAGGCCCGGTGAAGGGGAATCCAAGGTCCCCAGAATGGTCCTGATCCGATGAATGTGGAGCTCAACAAATGTTCCAGATGGTGGTCTCCCTTCAGAAGGACAAAAGGATTTCCTTTTAAAAAGGATAAAACAGAGGCTTGAGCAGCTGGTAAGGTGAAACTTTTTATTTTTTTTAAGTTACATAAAGCTAAGTGGGTCCCAACAGAGTGACATTTTAAAAAGTTGGTCTCGGTGCTAAAAAATTAGGGAACCACTGGTCTAGTCTCTACTATCTAAAACACCACAACTGGGTATTAATTTTTGTTTTTTATACGTGATACATATCTTCTACTGTAGAGCTTTGCCTTTTCAGTATAGACTTGGGATATTTGCATGATTTCAGATATATTTTTGTCTTTGCATATTTATTTCTAAACATTTGAATGGCATCATATTTTTCACATTTTTATACTGCCCTTGCTCCATTCCTCCAGGGAGCTCAGGGTGTTGTACACAATTCCTTCCCTCCTTTCATCCTCACAACAACCGTGCAAGGTAGTTTAGGCTGAGAGATAGTGTTTGGCCAAGGTCAACAGGAAGCTTCATGGTTAAGTGGAGATTTGAACCTGGTCTAAGTCCAACTTCAGAACAACTGCGCCATCCTGGCTCTCCATAAGTTATTTCATGTTGATGTCCTTGCCATAGTTTTCCAGAGTGCGTTTCTTAAAGTCATGTGAAGGGGTTTCCTTCCTGTGTGGAATTTGTTCCCTAATAATCTATACAATCACATTTTTTTCTGTAAATTACTGATAGATTTTTATTAGATGAACTGTAAATGTGACTCTTCAACCAATGACTTTCCTTATAAAATTTGTGTTCCTTTTATCAGCATTTTATACATGCTTTTTATGCTTGCATTATTAGTATTTGAAGCTGATCCATATCTTATGTTTTGCTAAATTCCTCTTATGTCACTCTTTTAACAGTATGCAAATATCCACACTAATGATGTAACCACTGTATAGTAAATTGACACAATGTGCTGCCATGATAACATCTTATGTAAAATTAATTTAATAATCTTGTTTGATGGCAGTTTTGCTCCTAATGTTGCTGCAGGAGTGCATTTATTCTGGCTGTCGCGGACTTCTTTTGTTTAAATTGTTTTATATATTTCCTTTCATGTATAAATCACCTTTTGGCTCAAGTGAAAGCAGCACCTGAGTTAGATAACAATAGATACATACAACATCATTTTTAAAAGCACATGAAAATAGTGAAATGCACTAATATTGCCACCAAATCCTGAAAGCACAGCAGCAAGACAAACCACTCCAAACTCTGTCTGTTCTCAGAAAGCGTGGTGAGATTAAAATGACCTTAGCCTGCTTTTTTTTTCAAATCTACAGACATGGACACTAATACTTAGGGTCAAAATAGACATGATATGAAATGCTTCTCTATCTCACTCTTTTTTCTGTCCACACAATCTTTTTTTCTTCCTTTCAACAAACACGAAACTAGTCACACTACATTCAGTACTGTGTTCCCTTCTGGAATCAGCTGTCCTGGATCAGCTCTTAAATTAACATTTAAGGCAAAGTTACAAGTTATCTGGGCAGCCCCATCCAAACTGCTGGCTGAGCTGGTGCAGGCTCCCAAGTGTAGCAACTGTGCTGTAAAGCATGTTTGCGCTGACTCGAGAGTTGGCTGGACTGGCATAGAGGCCTGCATTGGCTCACCAGGGCTGGATCCAGCCCCTATGTCAGCCGAATTGGGTATGTTAGCACAGGGCGGTGCAGGGGGTGGGAGAAGTGGCAGGAGGGTGTTCTGGGGGTGGAAGGGGGCATTTTCGAGCAGCGGGAGTGTGGACAGGAAGCAGACTGGGCCAAGGAAGGGTGCAATTGGTGGCGGCAGCGCATGCTAGATCCTTACTCGCACTCCCATGTTGGGCAGCCTTACATGGGCTGCTCAAATTTGCAGCAGATCTAAGCAGCCCCATGGGGAAGGGTGGGGCTTGACACAGGGTAAGGGGAAAAAAAATCCTGGGGTGATCTCCAGTCTGCACCTAACCTGTGCTGGATACCGCACATGCCACTTGGCCTGGCTGTACCAGCTCAGGTTAGGACTGTGCCCTAAACACACAACATAGCCATGTGTGTTTGCTTAAAAGAACAACAGTGGGGAGTGGAAGTGCAGGAGGAGTTCAGTGTTAGTGATGATGTACATGAAGAGCAGGTGCTTATTCCATTTCTCTATTTCAGTTGCCCTCTGTGGCTTTTCCTGTAATGGGGTTCAGAAGCTCCTTTCAGTCAGTTCTCCACTCAAAATCCAACCCTGCAGAACCTACTTTTCCTTTTCATAATTGCCAGTGGGCCCAATCCTACCCAATTTTCCAGCACCGGTGCAGCTGCAGTGCAGCCCCAAGATAAGGGAACAAATGTTCCCATACCTTGAGGAGGTCTCTGTGAATGCTGTCCCACCACATAATGCAGTGCACGTCCCATTGGCCTGGCTGCACCAGCACTGGAAAATTGAATAGGATTGGGCCCAGTGTCAGTTACATATTTTTCAATGTTGTATAAGCCTGGTCTACCTCATGCAGCATAATGAAGTGGCAGGACCTTGAGGTGGTCCTATATACGGTACAATTTCAGACTGGTGGGGGTATTAATTGTTTTAAATGTTCCCTTTGGAAAAATCACCCTATAAGTGAAAAACTAGCATAGCAAGATGTGGACTGGGCTGTACTATATTTTGTTTTGATTTGTAGGGAGTGTCTACATGGTGGAGCATTCAAAAATGGCACCCCCTGCCTGGAGTATGAAATGATACAGTCCATCTCGGGATTCTTCGTTCACCTCTATATGTAGACCAAACCATAGCTATCCTGTCAGAGGGGATACCAGAGGCAGGATTTGAAGACCTTCCTGCAATGTGTTTTTGCCCATTCAAACAGCAACAAAGAAAGCCGTACACGTCTAGGACTTGTTTTTGTGTCTGAGTCACTCACATTGGATCATGATACTTTACTATAGGAAGTGGATATGCCACAGAATACCAGGCAGTTTTGAAAAGCTCCCAGATAAATATTTGATGGAAACTCTTATGACGCTTTATTTGACTAGTTACTCTGTCTCCTTGTACGGAATTTGCAACTGCAGGAAGCTCTGGAATAAAATGTCACAGTTGGATATTAAAAGGTTTTGGATTAATGCCTGAAATTTATATTTGCCAATATGGCTTATAAGACAAGATAATCATATTCTGCAAAATAGCATCTGTGTGATGATGACAAAAAACTATATTAGATTACCCAGATGCCAAATGTTGAATATTTCCTCCTACTCCTTGCTTTTTATAAGGCATAAGACAATTGGTTACAGAATACTGACCTTGATGAATGCTGGATATAGTCAAGCAGAGTAAACCGATTTTTTTTTTAAAGAAGTAAATACTCTTTTCAATTACAAAACAAAAGCTAAAATACAACATAACCAATTATCTTATTATATCAAAGGAAAGGTAATGGTTATACATAAACAGTCTATGGGGAATTCTAAATGCCATCCACAATTCTCTTCTTTCCCATCCAAAGTCTGGTGAAAAGAAAACATAATTCTCATTACGAATATAGGAATACCCAGTATCTGTGGGGATTCCGTTCTGGAATGCCCAATGTTAAGTGAAATCACAGATAACCAGGAACGCCCCCATCCTTCCCCATCCTCTGAGTTCCCCTCACTTCTGGAGGCTTTCTGAGGCCTGCAGAGGCCATACGCAATAGCCCACAGCCACTGCGGGCCTCAGAATGGCTGAAAAGGCAAAAAAGCAATTTCTGGTTTAACAATAAAACGAAGTGACATTTTTAATGCCTTATAAGGCATTAGGAAGCCATGGAGGTTGCTTTCTTTGTTTTTGGCTATTCTCAGGCCCGCGGAGGCCATGGGCAGTTGCACGCAGCCTCTGCGGGCCTTAGAAGACCCTCTGGATGCAAGAGGAGCCAGGCTCCCCTTCCCTCCAGAGGGGGTGTGCAGGGGCACATGGGGGGGGCTCTGTGGATCCCTGAAATCATAGATACAGGATCTGCGGATACAGGGGACCCCCCCCCCCATATAAAAAAGCCCTACTAGTTCAACAAAAGGAATAATCAAATCCCATTTCCTGTTTCCAGCAGTAACCAGCCAAATGCTTCGGGGAAGTCCACAAACAGAACATTAAAGGCTTCCCCAGCTCTTCTTGTACAAACACCCAGCAGCTGGTATTTAGGGCCATAGGGAGGTTACAGAACCAGCTCAGCCAACTCCTGAGTCAATGCAAATGCACCTTATGGCACATTTGTGGTACTTGGGAGCCAGTGCAGGGTCCCAGTGCTGGCTCAAGCATCGCTCTGGATTGCACCTTCAGACAACTTCACAATACTGAGCCCACTGAGATGGACTGGTTGTTGGGTTCTCTACCTAAAGGGCTGCAGTCTTATGAATACCTGCTTAATCATAAATCCCAGTGAAATCACAGGACCTTACTACCAAATAAAGATGCATTTTAAGCTGCAAGTTGTCCATTTATTCAAAGCAGGAATCAATCTCATTTCACTGGAGATCATGTTGGCTGTTAGATATGATTTGGGAAAAATATTTAACACTAAACCTTACCAAAAAATTCACTTCTGTATTTATATACAAATGCTAGCATACATTGTTCACTTCTATAACAAGCAACAATGAAAGACTAGAATTTCTTTCAACAGAGAAATGCAAAAAAAAAAAAAAAGTTATTTGATTGCCCACAGGAGATTTATTTTAGAAATTAAACTATCCAGAGAGTTTGAAAATTAATTTATTTGAGATTGTTATTATAAAAAGAGTATCTTTTGAAATGAATTGTCCAATTTATATGGCACTACCTCTAGTATGCGGAAGCTATAAATTCTCTCTATAGAACTGTAGAGTTTCATTAAAAATACTATCCATATGCTTTAGCTACAGTCGAAAGAGATAGTAAGAAAGATTAAGCATGTTGTCAATGTATCTGCTTACTATGAAAAAAATCAGCAGAAAGGAAAGAGAGCTGCTTTATCAAAGTAGAAGACATACTAATTCTCATCTGAAGTTATTGCAGGCGTTATTGTGTTTATAATATATTTCTCATGAATATTTGCGAGGCACTTAATAATTGATGGGCGGAACTTCAGTGTCAAAATAAAATATAAAACCCAGATTGGATCAACCAATTCATGTTTTACATATAAGCAGACTTTTTACAGATTTAAAAAGCTTCCAGAATAACGGAAACATTGTCCTTGCAGTGTCTATCTGCAGTATCACACAGAGGCATCTGTTCTCAGGGGCAGCCCAATCCTAAAATAGCACTACGCCTGGGTAAGCCCCCAGTGCTGGCTCTCAAGTGGCACAAACATGCTGCAAAGCTCCAATTCCCTGCACCAGCTGGCACAGGTAAGTGTTGTGCGAAGCAAAACAGGAGGTGGGGTGGAAAAGGGTAGTGGAAGGACTGTGTGGAGGCGGGGTTATTCCTGGGTGGCAGAGGGTAGACCAAAGAATGAATTACGCCCAAATGGAGAGTGTGATAGGAGGCAGTAGCACACGCTGAATCCTAACCCCCACTCCAGGGCCATGGAGCCCTACACATGCTTCTCAGATGTGCACCAGCTAAATAGCTGGTGCAGATCTGAGTAGCTTCACAGGGCAGACTGGGACTCAACATGGGGTAAGGGGAAAAATATTACACTGAGGTGACCTCCAGCCTGCTCCAATTCTGTGTTGGATGCAAGGCAGGTGATGCAGCCTGTCTGTACTGGCTTAGGGTTATGATTGCACTGTAAGGGGAATAATTCTGTTGAATACTTCCATGAATATGTGTTTGTATCAGACATCCTCCTCCTCCTAATCCAGTGGTGTCACAGACCATCAGATGTTTGAACTGGAGTTTTAGAGTGCTCATTAGTTCAAACTCCACCAAGAGTTTAAGAACTGGTGAGATATTGCCATATAATGTATGATGTTCCTAGTAGTGCCATCTTGTCTATGCTTTCATTGGCCAGATATTTCTTAAGGGCCTTGGGGATTGTGCCTAGTGCAGCAATGACAATAGGGGTAGTTCTTGTTTTCTTTCCCCAAAGGCGCTGTATTTCAATTTCCAGGTCTCTGTATGTTGTGATCTTTTCCAATTGTTTCTCTTTGATTCATTTTTTCATTTTCAATATTCAATACTGAAATATTTCAATATTTTTTTTTTCATTTTCAATATTCATTCCTGGAATAGCCACAACAATAAGCATCACCTGTTTCTTCCCAATCACAGTTATATCTGGTGTGTTGAGTTCCAATTTTTTATGTCTGGATTTTGAAGTTCCACAAAATTTTGACCTGCTCATTTTCTACCACCTTTTCCAGCATGTGCCCCCCTACCATAAAGGGTAGTAGTAATTAAAAAAAAAAAAAGAAATAATAATCTATTAATTATTCCAGAAAATGAATCATCATCATCATTGGTTACTAGCCGTGATGCCTAGGCACTGCCTCCAGTTCCAGCAGCAATATGCCTTTTAATACCAGTTTTTCTCTCCTGCATGTGGGCTTGCCAGAGGCCGCTGGTGGGCCGCTGTGAGATACAGAATGCTGGACCAGATGGACTTTTGGCCCGATCCAGCAGGGCTTTTCTTCGGTTCTTATATTTATTTTTGAAAAGCTTGATTCAACTGAAATGTCCCAACAATGTATTTGATTATCTGTTCTAATCATTCATCATTTTAGAAAGGAAAAATGTTAAACAAACCCAAAGCTCCAATTTATCTATTTTGGCTCTTGGTTTTACATGCAAATAGAATGGGTGATTTTACCCGTTTTCTTTCATTTACTGCCCTACAGAATATATGGAGAGGACTGATCACAAGACTATTGTACTGAATAATTTTGTCTTTCTTCGCTGGTCTTTACAACTTAATGTAGTAAAAAGGCACAGGGATGTTGTGAATATCTGAGCCAGTTTGTAGCTCCTTTCCCTAACAAAGGCAGGCAGAAAATATTACATTTTGATGAGAAGTCCACTGTCCTCTTTGAAACTTTTAGATGACAAACATCATACATTTGGTCTCCCTTGTACGTGCCACACAACAGGTGCACCAGTTATCCTTTTAAAAAGAAACTCTTCTAAACTTACTTTCAGTATACATTCATGAAACAGCTTCTCAGCTATCTCTGATGAAAGCATTTTAAGCAGGACGCTATGAATGTCTGCATTTTTCAGATTCCAGTATGAATACTTCATATTTGCCTATAAAAAAAAGAAGCCTAGATATGCACCTGGTTCAAGAATCAGAAGCAAGCTTGCAAAAAAAAAAAAATCCCCCCCCCAAACCCAGAATGTTCCTCTTCCCTACAATAGTCCCCTGCATTCTCTGAATAGCCTCTCTTGAGGGTCACATTGTGGTGGCATGTTGCAAAGGATAGGGGGTCAGTAGGGGAAGCCGAAATGCTGAATATTAGGTAGAGGCATCCTCCATGAGCTCCATTTATGGAAGGTGCCTCCTCCAATGTTGGTAGTTGATGGACTTTCAGATGGGCAGCCAAATCCTATCTCCAGGCGATGCCCGGAGGTGCCGAAATGGCTACAGCTGCATCCTAGGGGCTGGGGCAGCCACTGGACTCTCCTCAGGGTAAGTGAACTTTTTTCCCCTTACCCCAGGTAAAACCATTGTGCCCCCAATGGGTCTCTTCACAAATGAGGAGGCCCATGTAGTGCTGTGCTGGTCAGGAGGGGGCATAGAATTTGGTAGCAGAGTCCCGCTCCTGTCTCCAATCCTCCTCTTCCTCACCCACCTCCGCCCAGTTCTGCCCTTCCCCTGCCAACCTTCTGCCATCCCACACCCCTAAAAGCCGCTCCACCAGCCAGCAGAAAAACATACTTCCAGCTGCTCCATAGAGACATCTTCTTTGCACTGAGACCGAGCACCAACTCACTGCCAGTGCAGAAATGCTTTACAGCACTTTTGTGACAGCGGTTGCTTGGGCATAGGATTGTGCCGGGCATAGGTTATAGGCATAGGCGTGGGCTGGTTATAGGATTGGGCCCTTAATATATCTTTTTATTTTTAAAAAAGATACGGATGGCATCAGAGATTGGCCAGGTGAGACATGGGTCCATGCCCATCAGAGAGCCCACCTGCCCAGGATATCCCTTCAACCCTTGAGTAGTGGTGTCCAATATGGGATCAGGGGCATGAAGGAGCCATTTGGACCCTGGGCAACTCAGTTCCACTACTATTAGGAACACTTGTTTTCCATGATTTTCTCGAGCAAAACAAAGACCATTCATTTTTCTAATGTACTAACAGCCCAATCCTGCCCCCCACCAGCTGATGGCACCAATGGAATACATGCTGCATTTTATGGTAGTGGAGCAATGCAACAGCTTGGGAGAGGTAAGTAAAAATATTTTTTATTTGCCTCCCTGGCCACCAATGAATGTCCAAAGACCTATGCTGGTTATTTTGCTGGCATAAGTCTGAGGTGAGTTGTGGGGCATCTTGGGCAGGGAAAAGGGAGATATGATCTTGGTATGTGCACCTGCCACCAATATCCACCACCTCCTGCCCACCCATTCCCTGACCCACTCCACTCCTGAACCACCCACAAACAGCTCCTGCCACCACTTTACCTGCTCTAGTGCAGCCTGGATGAGCTACTGGTATGCTGATGGGGCCTCAAGCCATTTGCAGCAGTGATGCTTGACAGAGGAATTTCTTTTGTGCTGCACCAGGACTTACCATAATAGACTGCAATATCACATGAGCCGATGCAAGGATGAAAGGTAGGCATGGAGGAGAGAGGGAAGCGTTCATAGGTGGGGAGAAAGCGGGCAGGTGGGGAGCAGGAGGCGGGGCTGGGATCTGGCAGTTATCCCGGATCCCAACCCCCATTCCCGAGGAGGACGGAGCGGCTTCAAGCTGCTCCGCTTTCCTCGGACTTGGGTCACCTCCAGAGGTGGCACAAGTCTGAGGAGATCCATTGGGACGAGCAGACCTTACCAAGAGGTAAGGGGAAATGTTTCCCCTTACCTCTGGTTGCTTATGGCCACTGTCCTGCCCTGGATACAGTGCAAGCATCTTGGCTTGATTGTTCCAGTGCAGGATAGGATTGCGCCCTTATAATCTGAATTCTAACATAAAGTGAGTCACATCATTTGACTAATCTGCAACAAAATAAACAAGTTAACACAGTATCATTCAGATTCAAATGCCTATGAAGGATAATTGCCAGTCAATTTCATTGATCATTTGGCTTGATCAGTTCATTTGATCTGATGATGAGATTTGAGGTAAGGGCACTGAAGAAACAGTGCAATAGCCTCCATTTTCTTTTGCTTTTCAACCATGGTCTGACTAGTTCATCAAAATCAGCACTTGTGCTCAGGGCCTCTGAGGGGAGTTTTATCAGGGGGTACAAAGTTTCTTTTGGGGCCCCTTCCCAAAGGGGGAGGGGGGCAATGGCGGCAAGCAGAACAGAGGGCAAAATAAGGCAGGGGGAGGGTGCCAACAGCCAGAATTGTTTTTGGAGCCCAGGTCTACCAGATTTCTTGATGCAGAGCCCATGTCTACCCCACCATTTGGCACTGGAAGCTAGATAGAGTAATATGGTAAACCACACACACTCCTAAGTCTCTTTAAAATCTTTGAAATATAGAAAATCATTGCAGAAAATTTGCATCTCTGTATTTGGGCTCACACTAGAATGCACCAAAATGAATTTCTGCAGCAGCTGTAGCCCCGCAGTTGTGTCTCTGAACTCCTATACACTCCTTCATGGTTATCGGATCCACAAGCCAAAGAGCAACTGTTGCAGGCCAGTTCCTCCCAGATTTGACACTGTGTTGAGGACGGTCATGGATGCTTTCCTGGGCCCGGTGTGTATGGCTTGCAGCAGCTGTTGCCACTGCATGCCCACAGTTATGCCCCCACTATCATGCGCAGGTAGTGAGTTTGGGTGAGACAGGAAAACATAAGATCCCAGGAACTTTCTGGGCCCCCTCCTTTGGCTCCTGGGCCCCCTTTCCGACCCTAGGCCAGGGTACAAATTACCCCCTTTACCCCCCTCTCCTAGGCCCTGCTCGTGCTGTATTAGGTAATTTTAAGGATACTGAGATAATTTCGTATCTAACAGATCAATCACTTGGTTTTTACTTATGATTTGAAATTGATTGTGAAGTGAATGAGCCTAGAGCTTTGTTTTATGAGAAAATCACTTTGCTAGCTGCTATTTTTATATGCACTGTAATCCAGTTAGAGACTATATAGCTTGCATAGCAAAGCTCTGCCTGCATATCCCTAGCCAGATGGGAGATCATATACATAAATGGTACTGCGTGCATGATGAGTGCCCTTTCCTGAACCAACAGCACAAACATCTTTCTTTGAACACAGCTGAAATCTCACTGATTGAGACGGGGAGTGAGGTTGCTGGACTTGGTTCTCTGTTTCCTGATCCCTACCAAACAACTGAGTGGTGGAATTCCAGCTTTTTAAAAGGGGCCATACAGGTACATAGGCACAGTTAAGTTGGACACAATTCATTGGATTGAACACATTGTCCAAAACTAGTCAGGTAGAACACTATTTCTCAAGGTTTGTCCTCTGCCGTGACACTTCACATGATCCACCAGTTTGAAGTACCACCAGAAGTCACTGGCGATGATATTATCATGTGGTTTGGAAGGCCAGGTGCAACATGATGGCCAACAGTAAGAGGCTCATGGTGGATGGGAGGGCTTTTCTGAGTGTGGAAAAGCATGCTTTGGAGCTCTGTCTGCGGAGCCAAAGCTCCTACCACTGTTTGTTGTGTCATGTTCCTGGTCTCGCAGCAGGTGTCCAGACACCATCTCAAGTACCGTTGGTGGTTCCCTTACCACTGGTTGAGAAACACTGAAATAGAAAGGTTCCTGAATGAAGGAGAGCCCTGAAGTCTTTATGGAGCTTTTTGAAGAGATAAAACCACTAACTGTACTCCAAATATCTGAATAACATATTGGCTTTTAAATCACGACTTAGTAGCACTAATGCACCATGAATATGGTACAAAGGGTAGGTAGTTTCAGACTTCAGACTAAATTAGTGAACTCCTGACAAGAATGGTGACAGGTCTCCATGAAACACTCTCAACAGTGGTCAAATCAGAGTGTGCTTAAGATGCCATCACCACAAGGTTTAGGGTTCTTTAACTGATGTTTCATATGCTGCCTTATTGGGCTGATAAGTTGTTCACGTGTTTGCACCAATGGAGTCCAGCATGGATGCTCTGGTAGACTTTGAAGTTGTTAGCGGAGCTACTTAATTACATGTGATGTGTATGCAAAGTTAAGCTGACTCATCCCGGAACGTAACACACTCAGGCTAAATTGTAAAGTGTTCGCCTAATGAGAAACTCTATTTACTTAATTAAAAGACAGCAACTTTGTGCTAATACAAATGAAAACAGTCAGGATGTAGCTTGTGGGCATAAACAAAGGGGATTTACCCTCACCTGAAAAACATCTTTGCCTTAATTACAGAACTCACATCCTGTAAATCTGCTCCCAATGAAAATGAGAAGGCTTAGCACAAAGAAAATGAGGTTAGCTCCTTATTTATGAGATTCATTAAAATTATATTTCACATATAATGCCTGTATATTTCTTTTAATGCTTTGCAAGGAAGTTTATTAGTGTTTTATTGTACTTAAGCTTTAACTTTGATCTAATTTCCTTGTACAGCTATCTTTAGTAAGACTCAGGGGTACAAGTGAGATGGTCCTGTAATTTAGACTAATGAAGCTGATCAGAGAACTATCATTTGTTCTGAAGCAGGCCTGCCAGTCCAAATATAGAACCCCATGGTCTGGAACCATACAGGACATGCAAGGCCACATTGCCAGGTAGAAAGCAGAAGAGCAATGCTTCAGACCAAAACGTCACCTTCAGAGCAAGCAAAGAATTTGTATTTTGGCACAGTATATCCATTGCAAGCAATGCAGCACTGGTTCCGGGGTTGTTCTCTGAAAGAGCAACAATGCCCTTTATTATAAACTATGACACACAGAATAGAATATAGAAATATAGAACTAGCATGCCGATCACGCAATGTAAGCAGCGTGATCGGGGTTTGTTTGGCCCAGCCTGGAACACGAGAGTCTCCTCCCCTGTGAGGGGATTGGAGGAGGGCTGGAGCTGGGCGGGCTCAGAGGGTTCTTAGGGCACCAGCACCCAGCCCTCTTCCTCCTTTGCATGTGGGCACAGTACGGACACCCACCTATCCACCCATAGAACAGTGAGTCTTACTGATCACTGTTCTGGGTCGGGTAGGAATTTTTTGCTGCCTGCCAGGATTGGCCAATGGCAGGTAGTTTTTTCGCCTACCCCAGACTGTCAGGGGTCGGGGTTTTTTTTCCTCTTCAGGCTAACATCGGTCACTTTATGAGGGCAGGTGGTGCAGGTTAGAAGGCGTGAGATGGACTTTGGTCTGCACTTTCAGGCAGCATAGGCAGGTCTCAGCCTCTCCCTTCTGTACTATAAATACTAATAAAGTGGCCCTTTCTCCCATGTCTGTTGTCTCGAGTGTTCATTGGGGGGTGCACAAACAAATATCCTAGTCACTTTCTTCAGGACTGTCAGCCCAATCCTGAGCTGCCTGGGGCTACAGCGGCGCCGAAAATGGCTGCCGCTGCATCCTGCACGCTCCGGGCAGCTGCTGGTGGCTCCTCGGGAGAAGGGGACTTTCATTCCCTTCCCCCAGGTAAAGAGAGTAATCCTGCAATGGGGCTACTCAATTCACCACCAACCAAAAGGTGGGCGGTGAATCAAGAGCCTCTGTGTAGGGCGGTAAGCCCAACACGGAGGCTCTGGAACTGCCTCCCTCCCTTGCTCGGAAGTAGGGCCTGCAAACGTGCCTTATGGCACTTTTGTAACAGTGCACACAGGCAGTAAGCCGGGGTGCACTGTTCAGAATTGGGCCCTAAGCGTTCAGATTCTGAGACTTCAGAAACACAGATCTTCAATGGCAAAAATAATCAATGAGATATTGAGTAAAAACAGAACTTCACATCTTCTGCAGTCAGATTTTAGGCTTAACTCCTTTCTATAAGAATTTCTTTAACAGAGTATTGGCCCAGTCCTAGTCAGATGCTGCATCAATATCATACAGATATTGGTGAGACACCCATCATGTCCAAAACCTGTCCAGGCAAAGCCATACCAGCACAGCCCTTTCAGTAATGCCAGTAAGGCCCTCTCAGTAACACTAGTGTAGCTCTTCCCAGCAATGCTCTTTTGCTGGTGTAAAACCAAGGCTGCAGGTTCTGGGCCAGGAAAGCGAGATAGGATCTGATGCAAGCTGCTGTGGCAGAGATCCACTCCCTCCTGCCCCCAAACCACCCTGTTGCTTTCCCTGAATCACCCCAATCCTGCCCTGAAATGCTCACTTCCTGGTTCTACCACTGTTTTCCCACCCAATTGAGGGTGCGGTAGTTCGTTGGATGAACATTGGGCAGTTCCTTGTTTGGAGCTCAATTATGGGATTGGTGAGGACCATTGGAGGTGTGAAGTTTTTCTATTGTTTTACAAAAATTAATGTAAGAACATAAGAACCACCTGCTGGATCAGGCCAAAGGCCCATCTAGTCCAACTTCCTTTCTCTCACTGTGGTGTACCAGATGCCTTAAGGAGCATACAAGACAACATGAAACCTGCATCCTGGTGTCCTCCCTTGCACCTGGCATTCTGAGGTAGCCTATTTCTAAAACCAGGAAGTTGTACAAACCCATCATGGCTTGAAACCTGTGATACCCTCTGCTAACTGGGCAAAGAGGCAACTTTTAAAGTAGTGACCTCTTATATTTAGCAGGGGGATACCAACTATCCCTCTTCACTTCCAGCATGGTAGCTTTTCCAGGGGCTGTTGCTGGTGTATCTTCTGTATTTTTCTTTTTTAGATTGTGAGCCCTTTGGAGACAGGGAACTATTTGATTATTTTACTATGTAAACTGCTTTGTGCACTACTCTTGTTGAAAAGTGGTTTATAAATATTCTTAATGATAATGAATAAATGAATGAATGATTATCTTTTCTTCTAGAAATCTGTCCAATCCCTTTTTAAAGGAATCTAGGCCAGATGCCATTACCATATCCTATGGCAAGGAGTTCCACAGACTAATTACATGCAGGCTAAAAAAAGTGTCTGTTCCAGCTGTATTTGGAGCTGGAAGTGTTTATATTTTGGAGGAATGAAGGAATTTGTCTATATTTTGGAGGAATGAAAATTTCATTCCATTTAAGGAGAAAACAGGTCTCTGTTCAAATTTATACAGTGAATTAAGATGGGTGATTACTTGACTTTGAATCAAAAGTGTGGCCTTCCTTGCCTTTGGATCTGCAGCCTCATGCCATCAAACCCTTTAATAGTCATGTTACAGATCTGGCTCTTTGCCCTCCATGCAGACATGGAAGGCATGTGTACATGTGTTGAGATGCATGACTCCGGCACACCTTAAATCCCAGGAAAGTCACAGAAATAAAATATTGAAATATTCACCATGTAACCTGGTCTCATGTCACAACATTCCTTTTCAGAAATTCATTTTGCATTGTAGTTATTTCACTCAGCAGAATGAACTCTTAACTCAGTTGATGGTGACAATTGCATCTTGTCTGCATCCTTCTTAGAAAACAACCTGATTATGGCATGAACACATTTGTTTTTTAAAAAGCTGCTGAATCTAAGAGACTAATGTGTTGGGACAGATCCAAGAAGACACTTCTGTGCTTTGCAGGTGGCATTGACCTAGATGGGATTTGCAGTCTTTGGCGTACAATGTGATCCTGCTGAAATGAAAAGTGTTGTGTCATCTAATGAAGAGTGTTTGTTGCCATGTAATTCCTAAGATGTATCTGAGATCATTCTATTTGAGCTATTGACAATTGCAGCTCACTGTTGTTTCAAGGGCGTAAGTGCACTTTCGATACTCCTGTCATCCTCTTTCTTCTGTGTCTAACAGAATCAATGCAGATTTTAACAATAAAAGTTTATCAGATTTTTCATATTGCCACAGTATTACTTCTGTTAACTTTATAACAACACCAAGACTCTATTTTCCCAGATTTAAGTATTTCAGTTTACGGACATATTATTCTATTGTATCTGTCAGTGTGCTACTAAAATGATTATATACAATTGCAATATATTATTCACTGCCAGGAACTAATAAACAGATAGGTGAGTTGGCTTCTTAGTCTATTTGCTGTATTTGTATCCCATCTTTCTTCCATGGTGGAACTCAGGGTGGTATACACAGGCATCCTCCCCACCCCCCAATCTAAGCACTGGTTAGATTCAATCCTGCTTAGCCTCAGCAAGACAGTTGCCTCATAGATTTTCAGAACAGATCTTCCTTCGCCACCATGGTTCACCCTTCACTACCAGGGTCCATAAGAGCTACATGTACACAGCCGTGGCTGTTGAATTGGGCTGGAGAACTGCACTTATGTCACCAAACAGCATCTGCAGCTCCCTATCCAGTTAGGAATCTATTTGCAGAACGCTGCTTTTAGATCAGGGCTCTCCAAACTGCAGCCCATGGGCCAGATCCAGGGTTTGGAAAAAGCCCTCCCCACTGTGGCCAGTGCTTACCATTACACGCAGCAGTGCTATTTTCCAACCTGACCACTGCAGGACGTTCCGGGCAGTTGCACCTGCTCAGACAGCTCGTTGCACAGCCTGCTGGGACACTGGCCAATAGATGCATCAACTGGCCTGGAGTATCCATTTGCAGAGATCAGGTTGGAAAGCAAGTGGTGCCACAGCAGAACAGTAAGTGCCAATCAGGATGGGGAGGGTTTTTTCTGAACCTAGTATTCTCCAGATTAGAGACCGCTGTTTTAGATGAATATGATCTTAATTGTATGAGTATCTCTAAATGAGCAAACACAGTCATATCCCTTTTCCTCTTGATACATCCTGATGCACTTGATCTCATACCAATAACAATTGGACATGTAATGATAATTTTTAAGGGCAGTAAAGAAAAAGATTTAGGGCGCAATCCTAAGCCCTTCTGTCAGTGCTTTCCAGCACTGACATAAGGGCAATGCAGCTCTGAGGTAAGGGAACAAACATTCCCTGACTTTGAGGAGGCCTCCGTGAGTGACACCCAACTGCAGGATGCAGCGCACATCCCAGTGGCACCGCTATGCCAGTCCTGGAAATGCCAGTGCTATGCCAGTGCTGGAAAGCACTAAAGTAAGGGGTGAGGATTGTGCCCTTAGATATCTTATCATCTCCTAAGAGTATGTTCACAATACCATTAAAGAATCTTATGGTTTTCATTTGCTTTTTCATGTGATCTGGTCTCTTACTTATGCTGTTTTATGCTCTTTTTTATTCTGACTTTTATCTGACTACTGTTTTTATGGTCTCTGTTAATGTGTTTTTAATATGTTTTTATCTGTTTGTTAAATTATGTTTTAATCTGTTTTTATATGTTGTAAGCCGCCCTGGGTCCCTTTAGGGAGAAGGGCGGGATAGAAATAAAGTTTATTATTATTATTATTATTATTATTATTATTATTATTATTATTATTATTATTATTATTATTACTTCCATTCTCTATTCCTGATGAAGTGTCAGTCATCAAACCAATAGCAAACCATGCCTCAGAGAGAACTAACCAAGGCAAAACCAGTGTTAAAATATATTATCCAGCATAAGCACATTCTGCAAGGTACATTTTTCTCTGCATCTGCTGTGAAGCAAGTCATTTTCTGATTTGTGCAGCTTGCCGAGTCCACAGTTTTAGGTGTTTATCAGTTGCAGCACTCACTCTAAGCCAATAGGCTGTCCCTTTGATCATTTGCTGGAAGTTTCAAAGTATCACTGCAGACAGCCCAGAGGTATTCAAGTTGGATCACGTTGCCAGTTTCTAAATATCTTTGGCACTTTCCTCATCGGTAGTACTTTACTTCAGTAATAAGCAAGAAGTATGACAAATACTTGTGTTGGCACAGACAGACAGTTAAATAATGCGCCTGTCTCCGTAAACTTCTGAGGCTGTTATCTGCCGTCTGTTACCTATAATTTTTAGAGGAAGCAGTCAGACATTCATTACAGAGGGGGAAAAACCCCAAAAACAAAAACAGAAAGCAATGATAAGTCAATAACATTTTTAAAAATAGTGACACTGTCTTCAATACAATGGATTAAATGTAGTATAAGAATTCTATGTAATAGCCCAGAAACAAGAGCTGATCTTGTCTCCTCTCTCTATTGCAAAGGCTTTGGGGCCAATCCTATCCAACTTTCCAGCAATGATGCAGCAGTGCCAATGGGATTTGCACTGCATCAGGCAGTGGGGAAGTGGTAATGGAGGCCTCCTCAAGGTAAAGGAATGATTTACTGGCCTAGACATAGATGCCTTTAAAAGAGGATTGGACAGATTTCAGGAGGATAGGTCCATCACAGGTTACAAGCCATGATGGGTATGTGCAACCTCCTGATCTTAGCACTAGGCTACATCACTGCCAGATACAACAGGATGCAAGTGTCTTGTGCACTCCCTGAGGCATCTGGTGGGCCACTGTGAGATACTAGATGGGCCTTTGGCCTGATCCAGAGGGACTCTTTTTTTGTTCTTGATTGTTCTCTTACCTTGGGACTGCATTGCAGCTGCACCAGTGCTAGAACATTGGATAGGATTGGGCCCTCAATGTCCACCCAGTGGCAGCAGAGACAACAAGCAGAGCAACTGGGTTTTCCCCATGCACTCCCCAATAAACAAGTGAGATAGTGATATGGGTAAATAGACCAGTTTTATTAAACAGGCACAGGTAGAAATGCAGCAAAAAAAGGAATCAATTGCCTGTACTGTGGTGGCTGATTCAATGGAAGGGATAGCAGATGATTGCATTCCCACCAAAACTCCAAGCTTTACTCCCCTGCCAACCCTAGAAGGGACAGAGGCAGCTGAACTGCACAAGCCCACCCCTAGCCAGAAAACCTTTGAGGTGGCCTCCACAATCCAGGCCAGGGGCTACCCTTCCACCCCCTTGTGCCAGCCAGCCACCGAGGAGTGACACTGGGTTTTCCCCCTGCCTTTGCTGACCTCCAAGTGCACACTGAGTGCCCAGCTCTAGCCTTTGGGCCCGCACTAACCTGCCACAAGGGGGCAGTCAGTCTAGCACTTGACTAACACCATCTAAAGCAAGAGTCTCCAAACCCCGGCCTGGGGGCCAGATGTGGATAGAATTGGGCCCTAAGTTATTTATACAGCCAGTGCTTCTTACAGCCTTCAGATACAAAAAACAGTGAAATGATATGACTGGTATACAGGTGAGGCCTTTTTATCCGTGGATTCGGCATCCACAGATTTGCCCCACTGTGAATGCCAAACCCTCCGATGGCCCCCGTGGCAGAACTCCCAGATGCAACTGGAACCTTGTTCCAGTCACGCCTGAGAGATTTTCTGAGCCTCAGAGAGGCCGCACGCCACCTCATGCAGCCTCTCCAAGGCTCAAAATGGCCCCCAGAGTGATTTGAGGATGACTTCTGATTTTACAGGAAGTTGCCAAAAACCACCCTGGTTTTCTGCGTCTCGGAGAAGCTGTACAAAGCGGCCACCCGGAGCGGTTTTGGAAGTAGCCCAAAAATTGCTCCTTGGGCCATTCAGAGCCTTGGAGAGGCCATGTGCCACCATGTGCAATGTCTCCGAGGCTCAGAAAACCACCCAGAGCAGTTTTTGGGCAACATCCCATAAAACCAGAAGTCACTCAAAAATCACTCTGGGGGCCATGCTGAATCTTGGAGAAGCCACACGAGGGGCCACGCTACCTCTCTAAGGTTCCGAATTGCTCCAGCTGTGACCAGAGCAAAGGTCCAGTTGCGTTTGGAACACAGGCGGGCTCTAAAAATCGCAGATTCCGTTATCTGTGATTTTCAGTATCTGCGGGGGGGGGGGGGAGGGTGTCCAGAAACAGAACCCCCATGGATTAAAGAGGATCCACCTGTATGTTCAAATTTATTTATCAGAATGCATTTTAGAGTTGTACAGTCTGTTGCCACTTTCCCTGGTCATTGATTAATCTGTGTATACAAATTTTCTAGAACTATTTGGTGGATTTGAATCTTTCCTAGATCCATAAACCACTCCTAAATCATGAGCAACCCTACACGCTAACCCAGCAGTGGCACTTATATAGGAGACTGCAGACGTACAGGTTTAAAAATTCAGTTTTGTTCTAAAATTATTTTAAATCCCATACAGAATGAAACATTGTTTAGTGATAATGTACTAAACCCTAGGAAAAAGTATTCTTTATCAAACATCTGACAGCAACTGTACAGAGAAACCACGCACACTATTGTATTTCAGCATATGAAAAATATCAAGTTCACAAGGCAGAAGAAACATAAATTTTGTAGCGAGGTGTTTTCTTGGGCCTGTAAGAAACCCCCTTCTTTTGTCCCTGCCAGCAACCATCCTGCATGCATAAACTGTCTTTTGAAACCTCTGCATCCTTGGCTCTAGACACAAGTTTTTAATCTATTTTTATTTTCCACCAGCCATCCACAGAAGTGTACTTGTCTCTTCTACTGCGGGAAGCTGACACTTCAAAGATCAATTTTTCAAAAAGGCATTCAGGATGCCAACCAGCCCTTGTCTTGAAGAGTGTTTTCCTCCCACAGACAACACGAATGTTCCTTGAGCATGATTGTTTCTTTATGGATGACCACAGTGGTTACTGCATTCTAGTAGGTGTGTATGGTTGCTTTTATATCCCCTTATTCACTTTTCTTTCACAGCCCAATCCTAACCTGAGCCGGCACAGCCAGATTGCATGTATCCAGCGCAGTCTAGGAGGCAGCTGGGAGTGTAAGGGTATTTCCCCTTAGCCTGTGTTGAGCCCCAGTCAGCCCTCTGGGACTTCTCAGATCTGTGCCAGCTACTTAGCTGGTGTAAATTCAGGAAACCCAGTATAACTCCAGGAGGGCTGGGAAGGTGGGGTAGGATATGGGTAGGATATGGCAGAGGAGGATCCCGGACCTGATCCAACCCCTTCCTCCATCCCCACCACCCAGAAATGCCCCCTCCCTGCCACCCTCCCCACAGACCTACGCCATCCAGCGTGAGCCTGCCTCTCTGTCCAGCGCTGCTCCTGGATGCAGCACAAGCAGGCTGGCGCAGGCCTTTGAGCCAGTGCTGCCGACTCAGGTGCAGTCGCAAACATGCTTCACAGCATGCCATGCTGTTGGCAAGCATGATTGCTACAAATGGCCTCCCTCCCTCTCCCTGGGCTTCTACAGCCAATCGTAAGGCAAGAACCCCCTTGGGCTCCTCCTTCTGCCTTTCCTCAGCCAGAGATCCAATGATCATTGGTTCTAATCAGAGACCGGCTCCTCCTCCCGCCTCTGCAAAAGCAAACATTAACCCTTCCCTGCCTCCTGACTGGAACTCCCTGCTGCTCACCTGGTTGGAATGATGGCGCCAAGAGGTTTTTCATGCTGTGAAAACAGTAAACAAGCACCCCCAGACACAGGCAGACTCAAGTCTGAATGCGTGGGGATGAGTGTTGAGTCAGAGGGTCCCTGACGCAAGTGCTTTTCAGAGTCTTCCTCACATGTGACTCATGAGGCAACAAGTCACTGAAAAATACACAGTTTCGCAACTTGAATCCGAGTCACTGACTCAAGTTCCCATCCCTGGTAAACTCCACATAGTAGTAATCTGTGGTGATGGGCAGCATAATATCACCTAAATTCCCCTGTGATACAGTGGTGCTGGCGTGGGCTATGCTGCATCCCATGGAGGAGTTTCGGCAGCTGGAGGTGTCCTCGTGGTAAGCCCTAGCAGCTGCAACAGGCTAACTCAAACCATCACCAATGATATTGCTGATGTAAGTATGCATTGAACTGCATTAGAAGATCAGGTTCAGGAAGGAGGATAGGATATGGCATGAACCACTGATCCCCCCTGCCTCCCAGATCTGGTTCACCCATCCCTGCCCCCTTTGCTTCCATCCCCTGTTCCACCACTCTACTCCTTGCCGTCCTCCCACCCTTCCCCTGCCCTTGTATTGAACCTACCTGCTGAGGCCACTGGAATGCATAGGAAGGCTCTAACCTTCCCGTCAGTGTGCACAGCTTTCCAGTGCTTTTGCAATAGAGCAAAGGCCTGGTAGAGTACTTGCTCTGCCGGCACACCACTTGGATAGGATTGGAGACTTAGTTATTATCTTCTGAGGTTGATGCACATGGCCTACACGATGTGCCACCCAGGAAGTTGATTGCAGTGCACAGCTATGTATAATGGCCTGACAGGTGTTTGGAACCACTCTTTTTCTGCAGTTGCCACCATGCACCAAAAACAGGATGAGTCCCTAGTAGGCACACCATATATGGCTGACAAGTGATGTTTTGCTTTATGAGTTCCCAGTTTCCCAGTTGTGCAGACTTGGATTACAAGATCCACAAAAGCAGCCCTAAGCAGACCTGGTGAAAAGCCAATTACTCCCATGATGTGTGAAACTACAGTCTACTGATAGTTCACTCCACAGCTTGACCCTTACAGGCCATAACTAGTTTTCTTTTTTCTTTTAATTGCAGTTCTTCAAACCATTCAGAAGAGTGCAGTGAAGAAGTTTTTCCTTTGAATGACCAGCCTAGCCTTGAAAGGACTCACTCCAACACTCAATACATGTCTCAACATTGTATCTTCTGCTTCAGTTTGGATGGGAAATACTCACATTCTCCGGTTCAAACCAACAGAAACAGCATTTAGCAAGACATTGCAGCAGGGTTCAGAAAGTGGTGGCTAGGGCCAAATCTACCTTCTGACCCCTGAAGGCTGCCTCCAGGTCACATTAAAGGGCACTTTCTCCTTCCTTAAAGGATGATGGCAGAGAGAAAAAGATAGGTTGCTAAGATGGACTGAGGTATGTGAAGATAGACTCAAAAAGCCCTCTGCATCTTGAAACAAGAACTCAGGGATACAGTCTCACTTTGTGTGTGATAAAAGTGCATGTGCATTGCTCAAGTCTCAAGTTCGATTCTCTTGAGTTGCAAGTCTCTGCAGCAAATTTCACAGAAAAAAGGAAGGTGGTGGTGAGCTGTGTGTGAGGATGGCGATTTGTCATTTAGCACCCCCCTAATATTCCAATCCCATCTGCAATGTGTTGAAGTGCAGATATCAGCCACAACATCTATGGTGTGCAGTGCACGCACACACACAGAGCCTTTGGGCCAAATAAACCAACGACCCTATTCCCAGAGTTCTTTTGGAGGCTGCTGCCCTGATAATAAAATGTCTGCTAAGCTGACCCTAGTGCAGATGAGCCACAGCACCTAGTCTGATGTGCAGCAAGGGGAAAAAAAAACAGCCTCCCTGGGGCTCAGTCAATCGATCCCACTCTCAGCATCCTGCCGTCTGCACTGAGAAATACCCAAGTGAGTGTAGAGATATGATCAGAGGCTTAGGTAGGCCATTTGACACTTGGAGCCCATAAATTTTTGACACCCCCCCATACGATATACTGCCCCTGCATTTGGAGGTTCTTTGTAGCCATCATGGTTAATAACTACTGATAGACCTATAGTCCACTATGAATGTTTAGAATCCACTTTTAAAATAAACAAAGCCAATGACTAACTCCCAAACTTCCCACAACCCCACATTAACTTCTAATTTCCTTCTCCTATTCAACAAGATGTAGGAACCCTGTGTGACCTGAACCATGAAATTTTTTTTTTTTTTGCATGTTAAAAATGTACAGCCAAAAATAGTTGTTGAACCAGCACTGTGTTATAGCTATTGGGGTAGGATAAGGAATCTTTTTTGCTACTCTGTTGAATTTTTTTTTTTTGTAAATGTAGAAACTGTCCTTTGATTATAGTACTGTATAGGGCAAGATCATATGCCTGAAGATCCATATGCCATTTAAGGCACAACATAAATCATTATAATTATCAACTTAAATTAGTTACTTTTACAAGTTTCACAAATTCCAGTTGAAGTTAACGAAAATTATATTCTGATCAGATTAGATTCTTGCATGAGAAGATCCCCTCAGCCTGTGTTCTCATTTCATAAATGCATTATGTAAAACTTGTGCTGATTTCTTGATGTATCTTATTGTTTTATACATTGGGTCTAGAGGAAAATCAAGCTAGGAAGTCTATAGAAAATAGAATGTTTCATTCCATCTTTATTTCATAATTTGCTATTTGTCCACAAGCCCGGTGTTACTAAGGATCAAGTTTATAGACAGATAAGAAAAAGGAGGGGACCATAATTTTTCACTTTTAATCTCTACTCAGGTCTGTGAAGTTCCTAAATGATGAGGTTTTCCTTGTGAATCTTTATAACATTGGGCCCAATCCTATCCAGTTTTCCAGTGCCAGTGCTGTTGTGCCAATGGGGTACGCACTGCATCCTGTGTTGGGGAAGCAGTCACAGAGGCCTCCTCAAGGTATGAGAACATTGGTATTGTGGCTGCACCGGTGCTGGAAAATTGGATAGGATTGGGTCCACCGTCTCCCTAACATACTGACAGATGAAAATACTGATTCATCTTTAGACATCATGGGATTCTAAAAGGTTAGAAAAATATATAATTTTAGGACCTGAGGGAAATGGGCTGTCCAGTAGAACACATGAGCTAGATTCTAGAGCAGCCTGCCTCCCTACAGTTTTTCATCCAGTTAGGTTCAAAGATTTATTCATCAATTTATTCGTTCATTAGGGCTTTTTATAAGTGATCCTTGTTACAAGTTGTTGGACAGGATCTAGATGTCTTCTCTCATGATATCTTAAAAGGCAACTATTTGTACTGGGGGAAATGGGACTTCACAACACCGCTATCATTATTGTATCTGTTCTGGGGAATCATTGCTGTGTGAGCATTGCAGCAGTTCTTTGCTATTTGTCCAACCCTATCAATAGATTGAGGTCCAACCCCAAAAGAGAGGACCTCAAATTTATATTTTCTAATTAACCAAAATATTATTCTAAGCTGAACTAGTGATGCAGCAAATCTCTCTGAGAAATACAGGCATGCCCCCTGATCCATGTGGTGGATATGTGAAACCACGGATATGGGTCAATGCCTGTCCCCATGGTGGGTCCAGGGGAAACCCCCAATCTGGCGGGGAGGCTAAGCTCTGCAGAGATGAAGGACATCAATCTCCGGCCAGGTTCAGACTGAGCTGTATAGCTTGAAACATGTGTTGCACAGAGAAACAGGAAGTGATTTTTTTTATGCCTTATAAGACCTTTTAATGCCTTATGAGTCACTTCTGGTTGCTCAGTGAAACTGGAAGTCATGTGTTTTGAGCTATGCAGCTCAGGCTGGATTAAAGAATATTGCTCAGAGGCTCCTTAACTGCCTCATTGATTTGGTGACCCATGTCCTTCCCCCATCCGGAAGACACTGAACCCCCCCCCCCCCGGCTATGAGGCAGTGGGTGGGGCACACATCACAGCACTCCAGGAAGTGCTCCTTACATCAGCCAAAGCTCAACAATCAGCCAGCAGCTGGGTGTCTGAGAGTTTCCACTCTGGAGGCTGAAAGAATGTGGGCAAATTACTTATAAACAGAAACAAAGGGATGATGTGTTTGGAGTGTGCCTAAAAGAATTATTAATTAAGTTTCACCTAGGTTGTTATGTTGAATCTGCTGTCCTATTGTATTTGTTAGTTTGGCATACTGTTTTTTACTCATTAGAAAAGTGTTTTTCAACCTTTTCCACCTCATGGCACAATGGCAAGGCATGAAAATGGTCAAGGCACACCATCAGTTTTTGGGCAATCGACAAGGCACACCGTGCTGTCAGTGGGGGGCTCACATCCCCAAATGGCCCTACTAATAAATGACCCTCTCCCAAATTCCCGCGGCACACCTGGGGACCATTTGCGGTACACCAGTGTGCCACAGCACAGTGGTTGAAAATGGCTGCATTAGAAAGTTATGAACCTCTCCTTGTGTGCGTGCATGTCCTTTTGGTGGTTTAGAAGTTTTCCAACAAATATCTTACACGATTCTGTCCTAGTATCCTGTTTTCCAGTGTGCTTAGGTTGGCTGTTGGCCCTAACTGAAAGGAAAAGTGTGTTTTCTTTTGGTAAGAAATGTTTGAAAGGAGGACAATAATCATCCACAGAAGCCTGAGACAAGAGGAGCAAAGAGAACATCAAGCAAAGGAATTCTTAGTACAGGCTGTGCCTCATTATCTACTGCTCCGGAACCCTCAGTGGATTAAAAAATCAGGGGATACCAAATCAGTGGAAAAATGGCTTTAAAGACCCACTTCCAGGTTTCTTGCTCCTCTATTTGTCACCCCAGAATGCATTGTTATAGATGCTATACCATATTCAGTCACTAGATGGGTTGAATAATGGAATCTAGTGGAATGAAATAATTATTTAACAGTACGAAGGTGGGAAATTGGATTTTAGTGCTTTTTTCCTTGTTACAAGGCATTTAAAGGTGGACCTTGGTATCAGTGGTGAGTTAAATCAGTGAATATTGAGGTTCCATCTGTAAACAATATCTCTCAACCAATTTTTTAAGTAGCTTATAAGGTAAGAGATAATGGGCTTCTCCTAAAATTGTGAACTTTGCAAAACTTTACTGTCACCTTTAAGTCATTTATATCATTCCCATGGTACTTTTTGGCATGGTGAAGGACCAGGGACTGATTTTTATTAATCCAGTTTCACATGGTGAATATTTCAAGGTGGGTGGTATATCATTTTTGCTTACTGCTAGTTCAGGGGGAAACCAGTATCAAAGCTAATTTTGGAGTTACAAGAAAGAAAACAAGATTTTCTGGTGCAATGAGATCGTACTGTCTTAGAATATTCACACAAAGCTATTGAATAGAATACTTTCATTTGTTCTCTACTAGGTAATACATGTACAGCAGTAAAAAACAGCAACAAAAAAACCCCACTGTTAAGTAGTCAAGGTCATGGAAAAATTCATTGTATCTGTTTTATGTTTTTTTTTTCTTTCCCAAGTACAGTACTGCTACTAATGTGCTTTCTACATCTTGGAGTAGAGCTGATGGCTCAAATCATATGTCACAGTCTGACTCCTTGCAAGGAGAGGAAATCAAATTATTGTGAGTAATGAAAGAGAGTGAATGTTTGTGTACAAGGTCCCGCACAGCAGTTTAGGAACGAAGTCTCTTTCTTTATAGCACTTTAAAGTGAATTTAGTGCTTGCAAAAGCCTCTGGATTGATTTCTTAAAGCCTGGGGAAGGGAGCTATCTCTTGAGCACACAGATGCGCATTCATTAGCACGCCAAGAATTCCACTTCTGCTCCCCTCCTACAGTCCTTGACCCTTCCAGTCTAACAACCCACAAGATTTTCCATTTAGCATTGATTAGATTGCTTAATTCCTTCAACATCATTCTCTTAGCAGGTTGAAGTACTGAACCCTGGCTCTTGCTGGCACCAATAGAAGGACTATTGCTTCTAAAGGGGATGAGACACAGGGTGAGCCAGCAGCTAGGCATGCAGCAAAATTGGTTTCTCTGGGCAAGGACATATTAAAGATATCAAAGTCATATTAGTGGAGTCATTTAATATCTGAATCTTATTGCTGTTGACTTAGCTGTTGTTTCAATGGTCATTTAAAGAGATCAAGACAGAACAGGCTCTGTTCAATTAGCATATGATTTAGAGGACCTTACTAGGTTGCCAATTCAGACTCAAGCTGTTCCTGGAGATTTATTTTTTCCAATATGGTGTAATGTTGGAAATTCCTGGAGGTCCTGTTAACATGTCCAGGACTGCTTGCAGTAGTCAGATTGATGCAAAATCCTGGAGACACCAGGCCAGTTCTGAACCCTAGATTAGCACATACAGTTATCACACCAAAGTCAGTGGTGTTTGGTATGCATAATGTTTCTTCCTATGCATTCAAATGTGCATATATACCATACCAATTTTGTTACACTCACTTAAGGTGGCATCATGCATTCAGTAGAAACATAGGATCCCCAATCCCCATGTTCGTTGTTGACACAGAAATAAGAGGTGGTGATGGTGTGGTTGGGCATTTGAAGAGGAGAAGTGGAAAGCGGAGGAGGTGCTTCATCCTTTCCCCACCCACCACTATTCCTCTGCAGCAACTCTTTCTGCTTACCCAGACAACCAGCAAACACAAGCTAGTAAGGAGGAAAGTAGTCAGAGGTGTTGCTGCAGAGAAAAAGCAGCAGGTAGGAGAAAAGCTTAAGCTTTCCTCTTTTCCCTGCTACAACTTTCTGCAAATGTTTTAATTCGTATGTCAGGAGCAAATGGAGGGTTGGGAGCAATCCTATGTTTGCTGCCAAATGCAGTTTCAGCATACTTGATAAAACATCCTTGGGGTTTATGTAAAATGTGCCACTATGAAGTGCCACTTCATAGGCACTACAACTATTTTTCATCATTGGTTTGCATTGGGAATGTTGAGAATCTACTACCAGTTACAGAACGACTTCTCTTCGCAAAGTTGCTAGCCCCCCACAGATTACACGGCTTTCCATTTGTCTGACGACTGTCAACGCAACCACGGCAGCATGACTTGCTGCCTGTTCCGTATGGATATTATGTACAGAACCACTTCACAGTTATGGTCCCATTTTGCTTTCCTTTGTCAGGTAAGTGTTGTTCACAGGACAGAAATTGAAGCCAGTGAAGTCAGCATTTCAGCCATTGAAACCTACATTTGGCCTGATTGCTGTTGGCCTAACTGTGGCCTTGCAGCCCATACTAAACATACAAATATAAATGGATAGAAAATTTGATTTCTACAACTGCCCCAAATGGTCTAGAGTTTGATGTCATTGTTTGATGATAAAGGATCATATCTGAAGCAGGGAAATCTTATATCTACCCACTGTTCAAATAACTACAACCATGTAGCTGTCAGAAGAGGCTGGTTTGTCCACTGCTGTGCAATGGCCACACTAGGATTCGCATCACCCGATGCGGGAGGCCTGCGCGTCACCCCATGCAGTGGGTGGGGCAACGCCCCAGGTGGTGGGAGTGGTGATGTACCATTGCCCCGCCCCCACTGTTTTTTTGGCTGTACCTTTTGTTAGAACACAGATATTTCAATGTGGTTTGTTTCATTGCATTCTGCATGAAATTACACATTGATTGACATAGAACATGATGGTCTTATTCCTCCAGACTCTGATTTTAGTGATTTTGAAAACTTGTAGAGTCTCTCTCTCTCTCTCTCTCTCTCTCTCACACACACACACACACACACACACACACACACACTCCATGTCAACTTACTTACTAACAACTTATTGCAGCAGTTCTCAAACTTTTAGCACCCAGGTCCACTTTTTAGAATGACAATCTGTCCAGGACCCATTGGAAATGATGTCATGGCCAGAAGTGACATCATCAAGCAAATTAAAATAAATAATGATAAATAATTAAATCAAAATAAAAGAAATAATTAAATAAGGGGGAGCCAGTCCTGTTCCACCAAGTGTATCTACTCTGAAGTATGTCCTATTGTGGTCAATGGGGCTTACTCTCAGGAAAGTGTGGGTAAAATTGCAGCCTGTGAGCTCAAGCCTATGCATGTCTACTCAGAAGTAAGTCCCATAGTGGTCAATGGAGCTTACTCTGTAGTCTGCCTGCAATAACACCCAACCCAAAAGAATCAGTGTGATTTCCAGCCCTCCCAGTGCCCAGTTTAAAGTTCTTCTTTTTTAGGCATAAGACCCACCTGGCTTTACAAGTGCAAAATAGAAAACTTTCCCCTTACCAGCTGAAGCCTCTTTTTGTCCTTTTTTTTTTTTTTTGGGGGGGGGGGGAAGGAGAATCTGCCTTCTGGAGCATTTGTTGCACTCCAGTTCCATCGGATCGGGACCATTCTGGTGTCCTCACATTCCTCTTTGCCTGGTCTGACCACCAGCCAAGGCACATCTGCCTAATCGAGAATAAACACGACCGTGAGGCTGCTTCGCTTTCCATAGGGCTCAATTGACTGCAGCTGGGAGGGAGGGACCTCCTTCTCCCTTTTGTGTTTTTGGGGACTGCATTCATTGGATCAGGACCATTCTGACGTCCTTGGAGTCCTCTCAGCCTGCCCTTTCTAAGGGCAGTTTGCCTGTTCAACTAAGGCAAGTTTGCCTACTCATGAGTAAATGCAGCCACATGGCTTCATTTTGTGCTCAATAGAGTGGGATGGGACTTCCTTCTCGGGTGTTTTTGGGGCTACATTTATTGGATCGGGACCATTCTGGTGTCTTTGGATTCCTCTCAACCTACCCTTTCCGACAGACTATGGCAAGTATGCCTACTCATGAGTAAATGCACAATACGGCTCACTTTCACTTTCCATAGGAATCCATTCATTTTTTCTTTCTGGTTTTTTGGCCATAACTTTTGAACGAAAGGAGCGGTTTCAATTCTGTTTTTTGCATTGCACTCCGCTGGGAATTCTGCATCCAACAGTGTACGGTATCCAACACGATTTTAGCGCTCACCCCAGGGCGTGTCACCCCCCCACACGTCACCCAGTGCAGCCTGCACCCTTTGCACCCCCCTAGTGATGCCACTGCTGGTGTGTTAAAAAATCAAAAGGATTAACCTTTTGCTGTATAACATGATTCTTTGACATCATATAGTATCACAGATAGAGGCTTTAGCGATGTTGCATACCTTCTCAGTAAGGCAGAAGACAAAGCAAAACTTCCACTGCCTATCTCAGAATCGAGACCTTGCGTGGATTTCTGTTTACAGCTGAACTAATCTCATAGCCCCACTTCCCTTCAAGTTTTGTTCATTATCCATTTAAATGTTGGCAAGAGTACTTTTAATTAACTGTGCCCCTTTCTTTCATGAATGGGATTGGGCTGCTTCCAAGGCCATAACTAATCTTTCAGTGCCTGCTTGCCATTGCTTTGTTGTGTTGTCAGAGAATCATTTCACATTTATTTTAGGCAACTGTAAGGAGTTGATTAAGACCAAACCTATTCAGGAACCCAGCTAAATAGGTGCTTTACTATTTTGCTAAGTGCCACTGCTTTGTTGAAGTGGGAACCTCAGCAGCAGGACTCAACCATTTTGTTCAGTCCTCAGGTTGGGAATTGCAGGCTTAGAACACTGTGCTTTTGGCGGCTGTCCTAGGTGGTCTGCTTCTATAAATAATACCAGGGTAAATTTAATTACCAGAGAAAAAATGCATTAAACATTAAAAGACAGACAACAGGAGCTTTAACACTATTTATTATAAATATTTATCTATTATTATACTTACATCCCGCTTACAGGGCAGAATTGCTCACTACGTGCAATTTCATAATTCTTGTCTTCAACGATGAGACTTTCAACAGGTGTAGCAGCTATAGTTAGCTTCAGATTGAACAAAGAACTGACCAAGGGACAGAAAAAGCTGTTTACCTGTTTCTTTCCTGGCTCCAAATCACTCCTCAGCTGTAAAGGTCCATATATGCACACATACATACATACATACATACATACATACATGTGTGCATTCTTCCCCTCCCCCCCCCCCATTGCGAAGAAAGCTACTTAAGGAGGATTTTTTTTCTATTTGACTGGGAATGAAAAGGTGAAACAGTTCCTTCCCCTTACAAGTCCTCTGGTCAGTCACAAGCTCCCATAAGCTTATTTATCTGATTAAAGATAGCCTTAGGACTACATGCAGGTATAGTTCATTAATGGGGCTGAGAAGCAGTGGAGAAGGTGCAGTGATAATACATGCAGTGGGACTACCAGTGCAAATGGCTGGCGAACACACAGGCACCACCAGAATGCCCAGCCACTGCTGGCAGAGGTTCATTGATGGTGGGAGTGGGCGGGAGGGGAGGACAAGCAACAGGATGTTTCAGGGGAGGAACCAGGGTCATATGTCAGGGAAGGGAGGGGATGCAATAATGCACATGATCCTGATGCTACCCCCCATTTTTTTTTTGGCCCACCCTGCCCTTTGGCTCTCCTTGGACTTAAGTCAGCTATAGAGCTGGTATAGGACAGAAGAGTCTCATAAGCAATCAGGGGCCCTCTCACACACCTCATGATTGTCACCACCATAGCATGCAATGCACACCTTCATACTGGGTGATAGGATTGGGCTGTAAATCTAGTTTTCTGTTTATGTGCATATGTGTGTGAGAGGGAGGGAGAAGCAAAGATTCATATTTACATGTCATTGAGTGGTTATGACTTGAAAAGAATATAATTAACATCAGGCATCTAAGGCATTTCATTGTCCATATCATTCTTCTTAATTAGAAGAACAATGACAGAGTTAATTGGTAATGGAATAGCCATAGGCAATAACATATGCATCCTGACTGGTTGTTAAAACATTTCACAGTTTAGTTATATATACTCTGCCAGAAAGATGTTTAATTTTATTCAGTGATAGGGAAGAAAGTGCAAAAATGTTGTAAACATTCTCAGTGGCGTTGCTAGGAGGGGGCGGGTGGTGCGGGCTGCACTGGGTGACACGCACAGGGGGGGTGACACACTAAAATCACAGTGGTTAGGAGTAACCCCATCATATTATATACCTTTGGATGCGGAATTTCGATTGTAATGCAGTGCAAACAACCTGAGTCAAACATCTTATTTCTATCAAAAGTTATGGCCAAAAAAACTGGAGAACAAAAAATGCACGGATCCCTATGGAAAGTGAAAGTGAACTGTATCGCATGTTTACTCGCAAGTAGGTGAACTGCCTTAGTCCATCAGAAAGGGCAGACTGAGAGGGATCTAACACCACCAGAATGGTCCTGATCCAATGAATATAGCCCCCAAAAACACCTGAGAAGGAAGTCCCTCCCTCCAAGCAGATAAATGTATTGAGCCCTATGGAAAGCGAAACTAAGCCTCACGGTTGAGTTTACTTGTGAGTAAGCAAATGTGCCTTGGCTGGTGTGGAAGATCAGGTGAAGGAGAGTGCAAGACTACCAGAATGGTCCTGATCCTATGCACCTGGAGCTAAATAAGTGCTCCAGAAGGCAGCCTCCCCCCCCCAATAAAAAGGATCAAAACAGAGGCTTCAGCTGATCTTTTTGAGACTTGCAAAGCCAGGTGGATCCTGACAGTAATCTGGTTTAAACAGAAGTTCTTCAATTGAACTGGGCAGGGCTGAAAACCTTACTGTGTTATTGCAGGTAGGCTACAAAGGAAATTCACTTGGTGGAACAGGGTTGACTTCTGCTTATTTAATTATTTGTTTTACTTTATTTATATTTATTGTAATTTGCCTGCTGATGTCACTTCCACCACGACATTACTTCTGGTGGGTCTTGGACAGATTGTCATTCTAAAAAGTGGGTCCCAATGCTAAAAGTTTGAAAACTGCTGCAATAAAATGTTAGTAAGTTGACACCTTTGGGTGTGTGTGTGTGTGTGTGTGTGTGTGTGTGTGTGTGTGTGAGACACCACTAGTGACCAAAATCACTAAAATCATAATTTGGAATAATAATACCATCATGTTATATATCAGTCAATGCATAATTTCATGCAGAATATGTTCTATCTTTGTTCTATCAAAAGGTACAGCCAAAAAACCAGTGGGGGAGGAGCGATGGTTCATCACCACGCCTACCACCTGGGGTGTTGCTCCGCCCACTGCATGGGGGGTGACGCGCTGGCACCCCGCACCGGGTGATGTGAACCCTAGTGATGCCACTGAACATTCTTGAATCCTGAAGTTTTCCCCTTGAATTCCAGCAAAAGAGATAGTTGCTTATTTTATTGGAATGGGAACTGCAACTGATAGTGGAGCACTCCACCTTCATTCCATAGGTTCTTTGCTGTTTCTGTTCTTTCCACCCTCCCTCAGTTATTGCTTTCTACAAATCTACTTTCTGCACACCTCTTTCTGTGCTGTGCAGTGACATTTCAAAAAAGAGAGCGAGACAATATTCATTTGAAAGTGGCAGTAACATGTCTCAGCGCCTGTTGTGCAACTTTACCCAAACTCTTTTTTGTGTGTGTGGATAGCACAAATTCTGTTTTCCAAGCAATTGGGCCCTCCACTCAGGGCGTAGCTCGAGGCAAACAGCAGATGTAAAACAATCCTTGATCTTTTTTGTCCTTGGCATCCATTACACTTGGGGGAACCAGGGGCACATAAGCAATGAACGCTCTACCTGCACTGCTGTAGGATAGAAATTTGGCTTGATAACAGATAAGTACTCTGGCCCTCAGCCTCCAGTGAGCATTGTCAAATTAGCATGAGTGTTGGATCAGCTGTCAGCTTCGTCTTTGTTCCAACAAATGACAGGTATGAACAGCTACTTGTGTTTTTCTTTCCCTTCCCCAAGAGAATGTGGTGACATTGTGCCCGTGTACAGAATGCTGCTGGGAATAGACGGTTGTGGGTTTAAAATCTGTCACAAGCATGATCACGCAGCACAGATATGGCTTCCTAGTTTTATGTCTGGTGAGTGCTTTGGGAAATGGGAATAAGTAGATAGACGCACAGATAAGAATAAAGCTACATATCATCCTTTCTCTGTGACACATTCCACATGTTAATTCCTGTCATCTGAAAGATGTTATTTAGGGAAAGCATAAAAGCAAAGACCTAAGTGCTTATTATCATTCATATTGCTGTGGATTTTGATTGCTTACATATCCATTTTTTTCCTAAGGATTTTCATTTACTTCACTCATTAGTTATTTATTTTTCTTTAGCTATTTGCCACTATTTTGTGTATTTTATGCAGTTTTTTTTCCCTTTACATAAAACAAAAACAAAGCATTAAAAATATTGATGTGGCATCTTTAAAATGAGGGAGAAATATGGCCTGGCATTTAGGATACTGATATTTTTACGTGATAACCCTGAATGCCACTTCCCTGCTGTTGCATGGACATCTCATACGACTTTGAACAAATGACCTGGAAAGCCAAATCCTTAAATCTCTTAAGGTGGGAGTGGTTCCTGTTCCACCCCCCCCCCCCCAGCTTGCCCCTGCCCCAGGGGAGCAGACACAGAGCAGGCCTCAGGTAGCCTGTTCATCACTGGTCCTGTGTGTCTTATGAAGCCTCCCTTCTTCCTGGGTGGTCCCATCCCCACCCTCAGTGTTACCTGGTCCCCCATTCCCTTGGAGTAGGAAGGCCCTAATCCTGCAGGCGCAGCCAACCTTGTACATTAAGAACATAAGGAGACATAAGGCATACTTCTTATTATATTAACTTATGAACACCCCTCCATGCTGCCCCACAATGTCAGTGAACTAGACCTACACTATCCCCTTTGGCCAACCCTGGCTGGGGGGTCATCTTCAGCCACAACTACAAACAGAAAGCAAACACTCTTCTAGTAACCACTACCACTGATGCTTCTACGCCCTGACTCACTGCCACCATTGCCTGAAGACCTGACTTGCTGCTGCTGCTATTGCTGATGCTACTGTGGAGGCCCCAAATCACTTCTACTGGCACCATCACCTCTAAGGCTTGCAGAGACACCCCAGCCACAACTTCATGCTGCCCCCTTCTTCCCTTGCCTAGCTCTGTTAGTGCCTCTTTACCTCCATGCACAAACTGAGGCATTAAGTAGTAGAAGCAGTCTTAATGGCCCCTGCCCAGTACTTAGATCCATCTGCAGTGCCTATTTTCCTGCCTTGCCTCGTGCGCAGGGATGGGGCAAATATTCCACTGTGAGGGGACGGCTCATACAGCCAACTTTTCAGCACTGATGCAGCCATAATGCAGCTCGGAGGTAATGGAACAAATGTTCCCTAACCTTGAAGAGGGCTTTGTGACTGCACCTTCACAGCAGAATGTAGCATGCATCCCGTTGGCACAGCTGCATCAGCATTTAGGATTGGGCTGATAATCTCCCATTTTGCCAAAAAGACTTCATACCTCTGGCAAAAAGAATGATTTTGGGGGGGTTGACTTTTCAGTGAGCCTGGAAGATATTAAACCACCAATGTGGAGTTGTATTGTTACTTTACATAGTGTGGGCAAAATCTCTCTGACTTCCTACACTCACTTTCAGGGCTGAGAGAGATCCTTCAGGCTCAGCTCTGAATATGAGAGGTACAGCTGCATCGCTCCAAGGAGAAGCTGCTGACAGGAGATTACGATGCTTCCGACAACCACTTCAATATCATTTTCACTGAGGGGAGGTCTGCTGTCTCAGTATTTTCAAGATGCCTCATCTTTCTACTTTGCATCCAGTCAGATCTTCAGGAAGACTCAGTGGCTCAGGGTTTACCCTAGTTAGTGGCTGAGAACAGATGACTCTAGTACAGTGGTTCCCAAACTTCTTATTTTGGTGACCCACTTCAGCATCTGTGGTGGGTCCCTTGCCTATCACAAGCAGGAAGATGTGATGCAATATGAGGTGTGAACTGGAAGCCACTTCCAGGTTGCACTGGTCCACAACCTGCATCCTTGGCTGAGTCATTGCATCATGCCCCATAATGCCTTGCAGGTAGCTTCTGCAAGGCATTTTGGGGTGTAACACGGCCTGACATGACCAGTGATGCAGGTCACAGGCCAGCGCAACCCAGAAGTGGCTTCTAGTTACGGCAGGCCCACGACCCACCAAAAATCAGATTGTGACCTGCCGGTGGGTTTAGGAAATGCTGCCCTAGTATACTAAATAATAATGCAGAAGAGGGAATTTTATCAAATGCATCTTTTCTCAGTGTTGCACTACTATGACATGACTGGCTGCATCCACTGACGTTTCCTCCATGATGTATTCTACAGAATGACAGTCTCAGTATACCTGTGGGAGGCAGCCCAAAAACTTAAGCTAGACCACAGTGATGTTTATGCTGGGGTAAATGAGTGAGATGCTGTCAAAAAGGAAGGATTGCAGGGTGGTCTGGGGCAGGGGCTTCTGATTCCAAAGGAAGACACTGATGGGTTTCACTATAACAACGTCTTTTTCAAGTGTCATTGGCATTCAAAGTGCTTCCCTAAATTCACATCTCTCTAATACTACCATCTTACTCCAAATATTCTAATTTGTGGGCTCTGGACCAGGCTATAATTCACTACAAACACTTATATGTATAATAACCAGATCACTTCATTCCCCCCCCCCTTACACCCAGTTTCAGTAATTCTGAAACAAGTTGTGTTTTTTATTGTTATTTGTAGAAATAGATTTAAGAGGAGAATAATGGAACTTGCTCTGTTAATAAAAGGAAAACTATCCTCTTTGACTCTTGAAAACAACTTATTCTTACTTGCTCTTTTTCAGTATTTCCTAAGTTTCCATCAAAGCAAAATAATCCAAAAGATTTCAGACTGAAGAACTGAACCATTCTTGTAACCTTTGTTGAAGTTGAGAGTACAGGCAGATGTCTGCATCACACAAAACATGACAGTTTCTTATATGTGTATCATTTATAAATAAATAGCAGTTGTTGTATTGCCAGCATAAATACAGGAAACATCTGTGATCTGCTCATTGTAGGGACATGGATTTGTATCCCTTTGCTGTCGTCTCATATTATATTTGACGTTACAAGTCTGTGACCTCCTGATTTCAGTCTGTCTTAAAGCTAGAGGTTTCCAGACTTGCTTACAGGATGCTGGAGGTTTCTGTCAAACCTATATATCCTGTTGTCCATTATAATTAAACTTCACTTAAGTTGGAGGTTGAGACAGGTAGATAAGGTCTAATGGTCTGCTGAAGAGAGATTCTTCTTGTGGTTAACTGCAACAGCTACTATCCTATCCAGAGGCAATGAAACTACTGACTGGGAAATAGAGATATTGCCTGGCAATCTAGTGAAATTGCTACTAATTCAGATTGTTAGGAAAGGTGCTTTTCTCATGTTTTGAATTATGATAGAAGTTTATTTGCTCAGTATGGAATGAGTGCGCTTCTTACTTGAAAGTATGCTATCTAATCCAGAGTACAGTGGGCCCTTGGTATCTGTGGAGGAACTGTTCCAGGACCCACTGCAGATACTGAAAACTGTGGATACTGGAATCCATTGATAGAGGCAGTACGGTGCCACAGTTACTCACCTGAAGTCTGTGCCTGGCCCTCCGGAGGTCGTGCCGGCCTCCTCAGAAGGCCTCCAGGATTCAGAGGCTTAGCTAGGTCATGTGACACCTGGGGCCCATAAATTTTTTACACCCCCTCCATATAAGACAAAATTATTTTCTGTAATAGTCATGACATTAAATGAACATTAATGGCCAGGAAATAAACACAGTGAAGATTTCCCCACAAGCAGGGGATGAAAGTCAGTGTCCTTCCCTGCTGATGTTCCCCTGTACTTAGTGACATACTGCCCCTGTATCTGGATGTTCAGTGTAGCCATCATGGTTAATAACCAATGATAGACTTATTTCCAAGGATGGGAACTTGAATCAGGTGATTCGGTGTCAAGTTGCAAAAATGCATGTTTTTCGCTGACTCCTGAACTTGGGAGTTGCACAAGTGGAAGACTCAGAATAACACCCGAGTCAAGGGTGATTTGGCACTTGTCCCCACGCATGCTGACTCAAGTCTGCCTTACCTAGGTGTGCTTGCTTACTGTTTTTGTGGTGAGAAAAGCCTTGTGGGGCCACCATTCTGCCTGAGTGAGCAGCAGGGAGTTTCCAGCCATGAGGCAAGGAAGGGTTAATTTATCTGAGCAGGAGAGGAGAGGCGGAAGTGGGCTTTTTTGCCCATCTCTGATAGGAAGGAAGGAACCAATCATCATTGGACAAAGGATGGGTGTTCTGATATTTTGTTTGGCTAAGGTAGGGCAGAAGGAGTAGCCAAGGGGGTTCTTACCTTATGATTGGCTGGAGAAGCACAGGGAGGGGGAAGAGGCAGGGAAGCCAGTAGGAGAGGCAGTTCATAGTGATCACGCTTTTCCCCAGCATGTCATGGCTGCTCTAAGCTCCATTGTTATTTGGGGGGGAGGAACCCTCATTGAATGACTGGCACCGTTTCCGCCCTGTTTACAGATGGGCAGGGACAGCAAGCGAGTGTTTGAAGAGAACTCTCTCTCTCTTTCACATACACACACACACACACCCTGGCAGCAGCCTCATTTTTTTCCATAGCGGGCTTTTTAAAGGGGACAACTTGACTTGAGTCCTTTAGAGTCATGAAAAGATGAGTCAAGTCACGGGGGGGGGGGCAGCTGGCTCCCCCTCCCAACATTTTAATCAATTCAATGTACATACTCATCAGTAGTCCAGTTCAAAATTTATGCCCTCCCCACAGCCCTGTACATATGGGAGCTTCTTGGTAGTGCGTCCAGTGATGTATGATGAACCCTACCCCCATTCTCTCTGTGATTAGTATTTGTTGACAGGGATAAATGCTAAATATGGGGAGAGATCCTGGAACATTCCAGGATAATCCTCTAAATTTTATTTTTTAAGGACATGACATGGAAAGTTTATATTGAAGCATTTTGCTAATCAATTTGTTTTCATCCTATTAAGCCATTTCTGCCCAATGTTGCATATACACAACAGGCATCAAATGTATACACCTGTGGGCTGGGCAGAAATGGGTTAAGCTTAATCAAGAAACTGAATTTGTCCTGGATTTCAGTTCACACTGCTAAGCGAGTCTCCAAATATGGCAAGACATATTTTTTTTTCTACTATTCTACTGTATGGAACTATGCAGACTTTTTTCAATGGAACTTCTACAGTAAAGACCTTCCAACAAACAAAGCATTAAGAGGTATTGTTGGGTTTTCTTTTTCCTTGTCAGCTTTGACCAGTCTGTAAATCTCACTGTAGTCATGAGCTGCAAAGTAATTGCACTGTCTCTGTGAATTCAACCGGTTCTTGTTTTATCAATGTGTCAGATAAGCAGATTGCAGGTGCCCTTTGGTAGATTGCATCACGGTCCTAATTGTTACACATGGTGACCACTGTACAGTTCAGAGTGCTGAAATCTTCCCCTTCAAAACAGTTCTAAAAGTTTTTCAGACATTAGAGAAATGCCCATTTTAAGTTGTTGTGTTTGATGAACTGAAGTCATCTTTGATGCCCTTTTCCACAGTAGATTCTTTTGGAGTATACATAAGTAAATATATAAATACATAAATGACTGAAGGACTCCTAATGTGGCAGTTCTCAAACTATGAGTCTGGGACCCACCAGTGGGTGGTGACCCAATTTTTGGTGGTTTGTGAAACTGACAGGGCAGATTACGCTATGTGCATCAAGGGTTAAACAAGCTGCTTCTTGGGAAGGGGAGCACTTCCACCCAATCACCATTATAGCCACACCCCTTGGCATTTATAAATCAGGCAGCAACCTCTAGGGCCTCTAAAAAGTTTGAGAATCACTGTCATCAGTTCCACTTCAGAAACAAGACCAGATAATTTGGAATTCCAGAATCCAGGCTGAAATTCAGATGTGGAGAATTATGAAAGCATCCATACCTCTAGCACACCTAGTACTCTCTGCAGTATCACAGTGCAGGGGAAGATCAATAATGGTTAAGTAACTTTTCAGAGGAGCCCATGACAGGCTGTGAAGAAACTCCAAAGTTGCCAAGAACACAATTAAAAAAACCACTCTTTTAGAATAGTCCCAGCAGCCAAAACTTTCTATTCACACTGCTCTTTACTTTTTTCAGCACCTAAGAGGTTATGGTGCCAGGGGCGATAAGAGATGGCAGTCTAAGAAATCTGCAGGTTGTTGATAGACCTTCAGGGAACCTGCTTGTTTTGTAACTACACCAGACATCTTGCCTGAAGCTTAAATATTAGTTCATATCACTGCAAAACTAAATGGGCGTGTGTCCCTTGAGTGATTGTGCCAGCTTGCTCTACAGCTGCAAGTTCTGAATTATAAATTAGTGTTATATTTTTAGAAGCAAATCCATGCTTTGTTTTGTAGGTGCCCTGTGTAAAAATGCAAGAATATATTATGAGCCAGGCTTTTCCTCCTAGGTGACTACATGCTGCGTGGAGCATTCTGGGATGCACCGCAGAATGGTCTTGCAGAGCCCAAAATGTGTTCCCACCACAGATCCCCCCAGGATGCCTTGGAAATGTGGGCCCTCTTGTCTGCAGTAATGAGGCTCAAGACAGATCCCCACCTAAGAGGAGGGAGGAGCTATACCACAGTGGCAGTGCATATACTTTGCATTCAGGTGGGTTGCCCTCACAACTTCTGTCACGAATTGCATGAACCACTGCATTGTGCCTATTTTAATTTGGGGTGTGTTGGAGGCACAGGCTGGAGTTGTGGGATTATGTATGTGGGGATGCATTGGGGTCATCTCACAGATGACAAGCTGCACCTGCTGAAATCCCCTCCTCTATACAATTGTTAAAGGTCCAGGATCCCTAAAATTGAAAGTTTGTCTACTCCTGATTTAGACCACTGATCCATCCAGCGCACTACTCTGGCAGAAGCTCTCCGATATCTCAGTCAGAGGCATTTCCCAGCTCTTCACCCTAAGGTCCTTTAACTGGGGTTGACAAGAAATGAAGCTGGGACTTCCTGCATGCTAAGGGTGTGTTTTGCCATTGAACTCTGGCTCTCCTTTCTCTTGAGCAGGGGTGTCCAAACTTTTTGGCAGGAGGGCCACATCATCTCTCTGACACTGTGTGTGAGGGGGGGGGCGGGAATAAAAAAGGATTAATTTACATTTCAAATTGAATAAATTTACATATATTTACATAAAGGAATATATTAGAGATGGAACTTACATGAATAAATGAAGGTCTTGCAATAGCTCAAGGCCGATAAAAGTCCTTACACAAAGCAAGACCAGCCTTTCCTTCACTGCTGCTGCAGCATCACAGTCGTGAAACAGCAAGCAGTGGAGGGATCCCTCATTCACAGTTCATGCAAGAGGTCAAAACAGTTGCCCTTACACTGAGTTGCGTTGGGCCAGCGTGGGCTCCAGTAAGTCTCCAGAGGGCCAGAGGCTCATTGGAAACTGGGGGCTGCTAGCGGGCCGGATTGGGAGTCCTTGAGGGCCGCAAGTAGCCCCCGGGCCGGGGTTTGGGCACCCCTGCTCTTGAGGTTAGTACTATAAGGCATACACAGATACTGTGTGAGGCTTCCATTTATTGCCAGGTTCTTGTTCAAGCTGCATGCTGTATAATATAATAGTGATGCGTAATAAATACAAAGGCCAAATATGGAGAGTTGGGATCTATGCTGCACTTGGTAATTATTTTTGTTGTTGGCTACTGTAAGGGAAGATGAAGGACCAGGAGCTCAGTGCCATGCAACCAGCACCACCCCGCCTCCATTACACCCAGTGAACTGGGACTAAACTGAGATAGAAGTTTTTGCTTCACTCAAAGCTAGGTAGTTCAAAGGATCCACCTTGGAAAAAATCTCCCTCCCAGGGTAGCAAAGAGGCCAAAATCCAGGGTCCTCCTTTGAACCACACAGTCATGCAAGGTGGGGAGTCTGGGAAATGGGGCATTCAGTTCCCTCCTGCGTGAACTGAGATGAGGAAGGTGAAACAGTAAAATAATTTTGTTCAAAAGGGTTGAGGGCACACCAAAACAAGGGCAATCCAAAAGAGGAAACAAGGTATGTTCAAGGCTTATGCAGTGTGAAGGGCATGAAGTGAAAGATTTTGGATAAAACCTTGGCATGAAGGTTAAAAGGCAAACTGACTGTAAAACACAAACACAGATTGCACCGTACTTTTCCTACCCTAAGTACTCACAGTTCACAGAGTCTTGGTCCTCATACCCCACCCTGCCAGGCAGGTGGCCAACCCTGTTGATGCATTCAGTGCTTTGATGAGAAAACAGAGCAAACACAGAAAAGAGAGGTGTGCAACCCTGCTTTTATAACCTGTGGGTATTAATCAAGTTTCACCTGTGTGATTGGATAGGGGAAGGGGATTCTCACCCAGGCCATTGACTTTCCTGTTCTTGAGAATCAGGTGAGCTTCACTGTCCAAAGAGCTGGCTCAAAGACAAATTCTTTGTTTACTGGTCACTTAAGGAAGAAGAAGAGGGCAAACAAACAACAAGGTAAGCATAATTACTTCCTTTGAATGACTCAGCAGCCCTTTCAGGATGCTGAGGCATCACCAGAACCTCTGAATTGATCAGAAGCTTCAAAACAGGTAGAAGAAATAGTAGAAAATCTGGGGCTTTCACCACAACTGCAGAAAGGGAAAGAGGCATATACACACCTTTTCATAACTGGCAATGGGAATCCTGTAGGCATGTGGCATTCTGGGTCATGGTCCACAATCACTATCTTCTTCTGGAACCAATGCAATATGTTGGAGTCAGTCAAGGTAGGTGCATTTCATATATGGAAGTGCAGTTGGGGTTGATGCAGCTGCTGGAGTATCATCCTGCACTGAATGGGGTTGCACTCCCCCTTAAGGAGCAGGTCTGCAGCTTGGGGGTCCACCTGGACTCACAGCTGCTCCTGGATTCCCAGGTGGCAGCTTCGGCCAGGGTGGCCTTTACTCAACTTCTGCTGGTGTGCCAGCTTCGGCTGTACTTGGATCATGGAGACCTGGCCACAGTAATCCATGCCATGTGAAATAGAGGTTAGATTATTATAATGTGCTGTATGTGGGGCTGCCCTTGAAGATGGTTTGTAAACTGCAATTAGTGCAGAATGCAGCAGCCCATGTAGTTACTGGAGGTAGGTGGTTTGACTCTGTTGCGCCACTTCTCCAGCAGCTGTACTGGCTGCCCATTTGTTTCCCATTTATTTCCTACTCTCATACAATCCGGCTCATGACCCCTTAGGTCATCAAAGGCCCTTTTACAGGTGCTGCCGCCCAGGGAGGTATGTGGGGCAGCGGCAAGAAATAGAGCCTTTTCAGTAGTGGCACCAACACTGGAATTCCTTCCCCCTTGATCTATGAACTGCTCCCTCTCTTGAAACTTTCCGATAAGGCCTGAAGACATTTCCTTTTAGATAAGCCTTCTGAGTTCTTTGCCTTTTTAACATCTTTTAACATCACAGGCTTGGGGCTTGTTGCTGTTGTTGCTGTTGTTGCTCTTTTACACTTTTTAATGTCTGATTGCTGTTTTTAAGATGTTCTTTGTGAATGAGTTTTTATCTTGTTTTTGATTGTGTTGTTTTTTTGTATTCTTTTTAATTATTGTTGTAAGCTGCCTTGGGTACAATCAGGGAGAAAGGCAGGATATAAATGCAGTAAATAAATAAATTAGGGTCATGCAATATTCTTTCAAATACCAGTTGTTGGGAATAAACAACAGGGGAAGTTTGTTGCCTTCATGCCCTGCTTGGAAGTTAGTGCAAAGTACCTGACTGGGTACTGTTGGAAACAGAACATGGACCTTTGGTTTAGAAAACCAAAACTAAACTAACGGTTTAGCTAGCCTTTAGAAAACACAACTTGAAGAGCTATAGCAAAGCGCAAAGCGTTCAGAAGCTCACACGTACGCAGAATCTTATATCAGACCAAGCTAAATTGGTGATGATGATTAATCTGGTATAAAACTTGTAAACATTCTGCTGGTTTGAATGAATAGTCCAGCTGTAACCTAGCTCCCACTGCATGGTTAAGAAGCCAAGTTTAATTTAGCATTGCCAGAGTTCCTTAAGTAATTGAGGACTTAGAGCCCAATTCTGAGCTCAGTGCTCTGTCTTTTCGCCGGAGTACATTGTTGCAAATGTGCCATAAGGCACATCTGCAAGGCTTACCGCCAGGCCAGCACCCATGCTAGCCCAGATCTGGGAATGCTCACAGTGAAAGCTGAACCCCAGGCAAGTGCAGTACAGCACTCAAATGAACCCAAGTTGCAGAAGAACAACTATGCACACACCATCAACGAGGGCATGTGTTTAATGCTGAGGTGTTAGATTGGCTTGATTCAGTTTGACTCTCTTGGCTTCCTTTCCAAAAATATTCAAATGTTGTGGTTGCCATGGTTGCTCTTTTTGCCAGAAAAAGCTGCTGTTTCAACTTGGGCCTCTACCATCCTATTTGCACTAAAGAATTATTAAGTAGGAGTATGTAGCTATAAAGTGAACAATATATATATTTTTTTTAATGCTGAGCATCGATAACAGAGGAAACTGGGTATTTTGCTGCTACCTTAATGTAGTAAGGCTTTTGCTGCAGTGACAATTTCAAGGGGAGATTCAAAACAATAACCTGCTGAGCACATTTCATCAGGGTCCTCTGCAAAGCCACTTATGGCTTTGACATTTCTTTTTAGGGTTTCTCTTGAGTACAGTGTAGAACCTTTAAAATGCTCACTTGCTGCAAAGTAATGTTTGAAACCGTTTCAGTGTCTGTTTAGCAAAGTTCAGATAATCCGAAAAAGTGCTCAAGACTCCAGCGTTCAGTGGATTTTAACGATACGTTTCTGTCATGTCAGCTTCCTCGGGGGAAGAGGCAAAGTGGACAAAGCAGCCACAGCCGAGTGGACTCACAATGTGAGTGAGTTTGCCCAGGTTTGGGCAAAGAAGGGCTTACAGATGTACCTGCTTCACATGAAAAGAGCTTGGTGGTGGGCTCTTGAATTGAAATAAGCCATTACATACTCATGATACTTGTGCCCCTGTAGCAGGTTTGCTAGCCCTCCAGGGTTGGCCTGAAGTCTCCAGGAAGCAGGATCAATTTACGTATTTATTTTTCACATTTTTATACCGCCCTTCCTCCAAAGAGCTCTGGGCGGTTTACACAGCTCCTCCTCCCCTCTTTCTTGTCCTCACAACAACCCTGTGAGGTAGGTGAGGCTGAGAGAAAGTGACTGGCCCAAGGTCAACCAGGAAGCTTTGTGTCTGAGGGGAGATTTGAACCTGGATCATCCAGGCCTAAGTCCACCTCCCAAACCACTAGACCACCCTGGCTCTATCTTTAAATGACTGCTGAAAGAGGGCCTCCTTGACTAATAAGACAATCGTAACTGGTTCTTACATCAGCGCTGCGTGGCCTAGAGTGTAGCAAAAGCTCTCCATTACATCCTGTGAGTAAGGAGCACCCGTGGGAAGGCCTGCACAGTCTCACCAGTGCTGGATCCAAATGGAGCACCCAACAAAGAAGGTAAGCTCCTGCCAAGCAGCACAGGGATGGGGGAGGGCGGAATGAGGGTGGGGAGGGGTGAAATGAGGCAGGGGAGGATGGGGAGGGGGTGTATCAGGCCTGGGAAGGGGTGGGATTAGTGGCAGCAGCACACACCATATCCTATTCCCCTTCTTGGTCTTAAAAGCCCAACAAAAGGCTTCTTGAACTTGTGCCAGTGATTTCACCAGCATGGATCCAAGTAGCCCCATTGCGCAGGCTATGGCTTTACCCAGTGTAAGGGAATGAATGTCTCTTTACCTCAAGGAGACCTCCAGCCTGCTCCTTCCCAGAGCTGGAAACAGTTTGGGTCAAGGGACTCTGCTGCTCCAGTACCAGTTAGGGTTGAGATGTAAATGACATCATGTCATGCTGGGGAAAAACATCTCCAGGAATATCTTTCTTCAGAGCTGGCAAACTTGTTCCACAGCCATTGTACTACAACAGCTTTTGACATATACATTTAAACTTGACAGTTTACCTAAAGTGACTTTGGGCGGAACCCTAACCCATTTTCCAGCATTGACATAAGGGCAATGCAGCTCTGAGGTAAGGGAACAAACATTCCCTTATGTAGAGGAGACCTGCATGACTGTCACCTAACTGCAGGATGCAGCACACGTCCCATTGCCACAGCTATGCCAGTGCTGGAAAGTGGGTAAGGATTGTGCCCTTTGTTTCTTTAGTTTTTTCTTTTTTACCAGGACAGGTGACAAAGTTTATTAAGGCATTTTTAGGCCTCAGTTTTTGAGGCCACTTTACTACTGAGCTTTACCCCATATAGATTCAACTACTCCACCAGGATCTACCTTGTAACATGACTAGGACTTAAATGGATGCATCCAATCTGACACCTATGTCTACCTTCACTATTTGGGAAGGCTCTAGTTGCATTTCACTTAGTTCAAGAGCACCTCAGAGTTAACAATACTAAGCTAGTAGACCAATTGACTCATTATAAGGCAGCTTTCTATGCATTTCCAGCATATTTGTGATTTGAACTGATTGATTGCAGCTATTTCTTCTTAAAAATGGGACTGATGAAGTCCAGAGGCCATCTGGGATTTCAGTCTATGCATTTCCTAAGTCTTCAGAGGGAGAGCTTCTACATTTGCAATTGCTATTTGTGGCCAGGATTGGAGCCATAAAGAGTAAGGCCTTTTCAGTGGTGGTGCCACAACTTTGGAATGCCCTCCTTTTTGAACTGAGATCTGTACCCTCCCTGTTAACCTTCTGTTGGGGACAAGACTTTTCCATTCCATCTGGCTTTCCACCTTTATCTTTTCAGTACAATTCAAACTTGCTCTGGTTCAGCCAGGCTGCATGGCCTTTGTTGTATCCTATGCATGTTAGGAGTAAGCTGCAGGTCATCTTGGGGTAAGGGGATATTTTCTCCTTACCCTGAGTAATGCCCCAGCCTGCCCTACGGAACTACGTGAATCTGTGCCAGCTTTTGAGCTGACACAAATCCAAGAAACCCAGTGTAATGCCAGCCCAGCCAGGTGGAGGTTAGCATACAGCAGAGGCCTGCTCTGCCAAACCAGCCCCTTCCTGGACCTGATCCCTCCTCTGTTCTGCCCTCCCTGCCTCTGAACCGCTCCCCCCCCTTCTTCCCAGTGCACACTTTCCTGTGCAGCCGGCACGGGGTCAGGATCTGGCTTGGCTGAGCCAGCTTGGGCTTCCATGCTGGCCCAGCTGGCTCCCAAGTAAGCACAAATGTACCTTACAGCACACATGTGACACTTGGAGATGGCCCAGGGAAGCCTACGTCAACTCAAGGGTGGGTTATGATTCGGCTGCCCATTGCTGTTTTTGCCTTTGTTTGTGTTGTAATTACTGCTGCTACAAAAGTTGTTTTTATGTCCTGTGCTCTGCCGCTGTTTCTAAGAGTTTTCATTGTGTTTTATCACATTTACTACCTCTTCTGTTATGAGTGCTTTATTTGTTGCTTGTTTTTTATTGTTTATATATAGGTTTTAAATTCATTATTGTGAGCTGCCTTGGGCAACCCATTTATTTTGGATGAAAGGCTGGATAAAAATGTTTTTAAATAAATACATATTACTTGCTCTTGGGGCCAGTTACCCCAAGTGGACACACGTGATGCCACTCCTAACCATGTCAGACTTCCAAATTCAGATGTGTTAAGTCACTTTCAAACTTTACATGGAAGGGGTACTTTACAATGCAAAGTACTATTATTTGCATATCCTTCTCAAATTGCCCTTAAGTTCACACTTGATGTATCCTTTTAAAAAACAAGTCTACCATTTTGTTAAAGCAAAATGATCACATTTCTACAGCACATTATTAAAATAAACTAATTGCTGCTCATTTGATTCAGCTCAAAACGTGGAGTACAGTGTTCAATAGCTATTCATACTGTACTAGAGATATTAATTAGTAGTAGTATTGGGTGGAAAATTGCTGTGATGAAGAATTTGTTAATCTGGTACAATGAACTCCCTCGGAGATTTACTGTACTTTTTCAGAATCACAATTGCTTGTTACGAGCTGCCGAAGTGTGGTTTTGGCAGTGCACTCCGAGTGAATATTCTCCAAAGTGCCCTTTGGTGGGCAGTAAAAAATGGAAATAGCAATTCACTCATTGAGTAATGATTGCTCTGGAAAAACCGTATAACATAGAGTATTGTAAACAGTGGCCTATCCATTTTATTTATAGACCCCTGTTCACCCCAGCTCATCAGCTATTCAAGTGGGTTATGGGATGTTTGACACTTCTCCTTTTTAAAATGTAATGCTAAGACTTGAAAAGAATGATTTTTTTTTTTTAAAAAATTCTGAGATTTGAAATTTTAAAGCCCCACAGTTTGCTGCATGAAAGTGGTTGGGTTTTATTTTGGGGCCAAGGTGGGAAGACTGTCTAAAGGAAGTCGGAATCTTGCAAGGGTCTGCCTAGCTTTTCAGTAGTGCTTTGTGCTGGCTTTTACAATGTTTTCAAATGCTTTGACAAATCAATTCCCCATTCAAACTGACTTTGAAAATTTATCATTTTTTGCAGCAAGCCCAGCCAAACTGTTACAAGTACCTGACAACGGGTGCTTAGGAAGCCTTATCAGGCCCATTTTTTCCCATAGAGATGCCAGTTATCATTTTTCAGAGACTACGACCAAGGTAGTTTATTTTATAACATCATTTTAAACAAAGGGAGATTTAAATATACTTATATTTAAATAAATGAAAGTGTTACTTAGTGGGAGGAGGGATTCCCTACTGGGCAGCTATCTCCATTTAGTGATATTTTTTAAGGGAATATCTATTTAAAGGTATCATTCTACCAGAAGAAGCTTCTATGTGTTTACTCAGAAGCAAATCCCACTATGTTCACTAGAGCTTACTCCTAGGTAAGTGTGCATAGGATTGCAGCTTATGACTAACAGAGCTGTCTCTTTTGGGATCATTACTGAGCTTGGAACTTTTCTTCACCGTGTATTCCTAATGTTGCCAGTTATGCAGCATTTTGCCACATACAGAGTTCTATTCACAAAGGAAATAATCTGTTTTATAGAAAATGTATTGCATCATTTTCTTACTTATGTTAACATTTATATCTTGCCTTTCTACCAATGCGTAATCCAGTAAAAATACAAGAACAACAAATTCAATATAAGATTCTTATAATTAACCAAAGATACAGTGGCATACCAGGCAGGGGGCTTGGGAGCAGTTCACCCTGGGTGCCTGGCTAGAAGGGGTTCTGTGTGAGGCTCATTCAAGATGGTGGAGATGGGAGAGGCAGCAGTGGCATCAACCGTGGTTGCCGCTATGCACGCTTCTCCATGTTAAGCAGCTTTGCAATCTGGACACGGAGACCCTCCTCTTCCTTCTCCAGAGGTTCATCAAGAGCCTCCAGGGGAGGAGGATGGGGCACAGTGGCCATAACTAGAAGACGCCACGGCCCCCTCATCTTCATGCTCAGTGTGCTGGCCTCTCGACCTGGCCATTGTGCCCCCTGGATATTCGAAGCCACCACTATGGCCACCTCCTCTTTGCACTTGGTGCAGAGGTCTCTCAACCCAGCTGCTATGCCTTCTCCTCCTCTCCTGGAGGCTCTCAAGTCAAGAAGGTGCCATGGCCTTCTCTTCTTCATGCTTGGTGAGAACCCAGAATTGAGGGCGTGTCATCATGCACATCGTAGCGGCACTGCCCTGGGCGCCGTGGCTCCTGGAGATGCAGCTGCAAAGAAGAATCCTAAACAAAAATAAATAATTCACCTGTAGGTGCATTTCCTTCACAAAGATAATATCTTAAGGCACAATCCTAACCCACTTTCCAGCACCAACATAAGGACAATGCAGCTCTGAGGTTAGGGAGCAAACATTCCCTTACTTTGAGGAGGCCTCCATGAGTGACACCCAACTGCAGGATGCCGCACATGTGCCATTGACACCGCTATGCCAGTGTTGGAAAGTTGGTTAAGATTTGGGCCTTAGTCATTCTTTTAAGAAGTCTTTCCTTCCTTTGCTGTATTTTCACTGGAAGTCATTTCTCATTCAAGTTTGTTCACAAAGCACTAAAGCCTAAGCACGTGTATATTAGGGTCACCGTAGAAGTGCTGCTGAAGATGGCTTCCTTATGACCAATGATGTGGTATGTTAGGCGAAATCACCGAATGCTGTTGTATGCCAATTGCTGGGGACAGGCAAGTCCTACCTTTATCATTCTGCACTGGGAAGTAGTGTCTGAAGTTGGTAGCGCCAGGGCCTAGGAGAGGGGGGTAAAGGGGGTAATTTGTACCCGGGCCCAGGGTCAAAAGGGAGGCCCAGAAGCCAAAGGAGGGGGCCCAGAAATTTCCTGGGTTCTGACATTTTCCCCTCTACTCAGACATATTGTCCGTATGGGATGCTGGGAACACTACCATGACTGGGATTACTACTGATGCCACATGGGTGGGTAGATCTGGGCTCCAAAGACTTTTCCAGCTGTCTCTACCCTTCTCTAACCCTGCTTTGCCCCCCCTGCCCCTGTTCCGCTCACCCATCACCACCCTCCCCTGCTCTGTTTCACCCCTCTCCCTTTGCAAAGGGGCCCAAAAGAAACTTTGTACCCCTTGATAAAATTCCTCTCAGAGGCCCTGGGTGGTGCCACAGCCAACATCGTAGAAGTGCATGGTGACTGACTGGATTAAGGATTTAGGCCTAATCCTATCCAGCTTTCCACAATCGGTGCAACCACAATGCAGCCCCAAGGCAAGGGAACAGATGTTCCCAGACCTTGAGGAGGCCTCTGTGAATACCTCTCCACCACAGGATGCAGTGCATGCCCCATTGGCACAGCTGCACCAGCTGTGGAAAATTGGATAGGATTGGGCCCTTAAGCTGCTTGGCAGACATGAGGTGCATGCCTAGTCAGCATCCATGTTGGCAACAGTGCTGGCTGCAGCCATCCACGCATTCACTGCCACCTCCCAGCACTGAAACGTAAGAGTAGGAATTCCTCACCAATTCCCCACTCCCTTAATTGTGACTTAGTGGTTATTGGTGGTTTTACCGAGTAACTCCCCCACCCCACTGGGTGCCACTACTGGTGGTAATTATTACTGACACAGCAGGAACACACAGGACTGTTGTTTACACTGTGAATTGTCCCTTGTCCTTCCAAGCTTTGGTGGGTGCATGGAGACATAAAACCTTATTATAGGGGTCCCACATGGTGGTCATATAAAAATGCATTATTTAATATTAATATGTTATGGGCAGAGATCTCCCTCAACCATAGAGAAACTGTTTTCCTTAAATGAGAAGGAAGTATTACAGCCTCTTTTAAAAGGAGCCTTTTTCATATAGAACGCGTGATGATGGAAAATTCCAAACAAGGTTCCTCTTCTCCTGCAGAGGTTAGAATTGAAATTTTTCTTCACATTTACTGAGCGGCAGGCGAGACATCCATCTTTCACTCTGTATGTCTGAGAGATCAGTATGGAACTGGTTCAAGGTAACTGGGTATAGATTTCCTTTCTGCAAATTAAAATCCAGGTCTTTTACGGGGAGTACAAAAGTATGTCTCTCTAAAAAAATGACGAAATATACCACACAGTTGTAAACCGTCCAATTGTATCTACTGTTAAAAAAAACTATCACTGTGCTGGCGTGCACCATTTAACAACTGTTCGTTTAATGACAGACGACATATATGATGGTGGTTAAAGCACAATAAAGATGCTCTTAATGAGGCAACAGCGTCTCCCATAGGCAGAGTGTCTGTTTACCCAACAGAGTGGCTCTTAATGCAAAGAGGAGGCAATCTATCTCCAGTAGCCTGTGCAACCAGCTTGTCTGGCAGGGAGTGTCTGTTTACACTACAAAGGCAATAGATTGGGCCGAATGTTCACTTAATGACCTAATCGCATAACCACAGTGATCGGAGAACTTATCCCTGTTGTTAAGTGGTGCAAATCTGTATTCAGTCTGTATTTTTCATACAATAAGTTAAAATGTTGGGATGTATCCCAAGCACTTCTTTCATTTGCAGAAGAAGCTCTGTTTGCTTAAGGTAGGAAGGACGATTTTGGCTAATCTTCCCTCCCCTCTGTAGGCTCTAAAAATCTGTTCGTGAAGGTGGAAGAACCTCACAGAGGGCTGCAGAAGGAAGGTGAGAAAAATTGCCCCTATAAAGATATTCCTAGCTCATCTAGAACTATAATTCATATCCTAATAGTCCCTTCTACTCTACCATCCTTTTTGCTGTGGTGGCCCACCAGTTCTGTTTGGGAGTCCACAAGCAGGAGAGAAAGGAAATGCCTCTCCCAATGTTGCTGCCCTACAACTGATATGCAGAGGCACCCTGCAATAATTATGCATAATGAATGAAAGCATGACTGACTAAAGACTAGGGGCACTATTAGGCATTTGAATACTGAATGTGTCAGCATCTTGGGGGTGGATCTAGTGTTTGTGTTGGGGGGAGGTATGAACACTACCTTAACTCCAGAGCGCAAGTCAACCAGATGGGTAGACCTGGCTCCCAGTTGAACATTGGTCTCCATCACCGAGGTTTGCTGGGTGGGTAGGTCTGGGCTCCCAGCCAGACTTGGAGTCCAGATTTACCTGTTGGGTAGACCTGGGCTCCCATTCTGACTCTGGAGCCACCTCTTCCAGGCAGGTAGATCCAGGCTCCCAACCAGGCACAATCTCATTGCTGATGTCCCACTCAGTGGGTGTCATCCCCTCTCTCCCTCTGCAATACCCCATTACTCACAACCCCCTCTCTCCTCCCTCCCCCCTTTGCAATCCTCCATTACCCTCATCCTCTCTCTCCCTCTGCAATCCTCCATTACCGACAACCCCTTCTCTCCCCCTGCAGTCCTCCATTCCCCACAACCCCCTTTCTCCCCCTGCAGTCCTCCATCCCCCACAATCTCCCTTTCTGCCCCTCCAATCCTGCATCATCCAGCTGCAGAAGAAATGCAGAGAACAACAACAGCCACTCCTTATAGCCTTCATAGCTCTCACGAAGGCTTTCGACCTGGTCAGCAGGGGCAGCCTCTTCAAGATTCTCCCCAAGATTGGATGTCCACCCAGGCTCCTCAACATCATTAGGTCTTTCCACGAGGACATGAAATGCACTGTAGTCTTTGATGGTTCCACATCAGACCCCTTTGACATCCGAAGCGGAGTGAAGCAGGGCTGTGTTCTTATGCCGACCTTGTTTGGGATTTTCTTCGCTATCCTGCTGAAGCATGCCTTTGAAACTGTAACAGAAGGCATCTATCTCCGGACCAGATCAGACGGAAAGCTCTTCAACCTCTCCAGACTAAGAGCAAAGTCCAAAGTCCAGCTGAAATGTCTGTGTGACTTCCTCTTTGTCGATGATGCAGCTGTCACCACCCACTCTGCCCAAGATCTCCAGAAGCTCATGATTCGTTTTAGCAAGTCCTGCCAAGATTTTGGATTGACGATCAGCCTGAAGAAAACACAGGTCATGGTTCAGGATGTGGACTCACCTCCCTGCATTACAATCTCTGCAAATGAACTGGAGGTTGTCCATAACTTTGTGTACCTTGGCTCAACGATCTCCGACACTCTTTCTGTCAATACCGAGCTAAACAAACACATCGGTAAAGCAGCTACCACGTTTTCCAGACTCACAAAGAGAGTCTGGTCCAACAAGAAGCTGATGGAACATACCAAGATCCAGGTCTACAGAGCTTGCGTCCTGGGTACACTTCTGTACTGCAGCGAGTCATGGACGCTTCGCTCACAACAGGAGAGGAAACTGAACGCATTCCACATGCGCTGCCTCCGACGCATCCTCGGCATCACCTGGCAGGACAAAGTTCCAAACAACACAGTCCTGGAACGAGCTGGAATCCCTAGCATGTATGCACTGCTGAAACAGAGACGCCTGCGTTGACTCGGTCAGGTTGTGAGAATGGGCGATGGTGGGATCCCAAAGAATCTCCTCTATGGAGAACTCATGCAGGGAAAGCACCCCACAGGTGGACCACAGCTGCAGTACAAGGACATCTGCAAGATGGATCTGAAGGCCTTAGGAATGGACCTCAACAGGTGGGAAACCCTTGCCTCTGAGCGGCCTGCTTGGAAGCAGGCTGTGCAGCATGGCCTCTCCCAGTTTGAAGAGACACTTGGCCAACAGACTGAGGCAAAGAGGCAAAGAAGGAAGGCCCATAGCCAGGGAGACAGACCAGGGACAGACTGTACTTGCTCCCAGTGTGGAAGGGATTGTCACTCCCAAATTGGCCTTTTCAGCCACACTAGACACTGTTCCAGAACCACCATTCAGAGTACAATACCATAGCCTTTCGAGACTGATGGTTGCCAACTGACTCAGTGGGTGTTCCCTTGGCACCCGACTTCATTCCCCATCCCAGAGGGTACCCTTCCCCTCTGTCATGACTTGGGGGGGGCATGCACTCATCGCTCTCCCCCCAGATCTATCCCTGTAGCACCTACAATTCTAAATCACCATTTGCAAAAACAATCAGTTCCCAAAACATTACTGTAGCTAAAATCACTGAGGCCAGATTTAAAATTTGTAAAATAGACTCTGATGCTAGCTTGGATGCTTTGTAAACTGTGGGATGATGCCCAATATGAACACTTGATTGATTTACTTTCCAATTGCTGCTTTGCAGGGAAATGGTACCAGAGATTGGCAGGTGGTCACCATTCTGATCGGCTTGCATCTTGTAGCTGAATTTGTCAGTTGACTGCCTGCCTAGTTATTTTTGCAGTGCAGATAGGGATGTATTTCAAAATGTGATAAATCGCAGTAATAAAAGTTAAAGATAAACTCTTGCTGCTACAAGAAATCACATTTACCAGTTACTTATTGCAAATAACTGGATGGATGGAATGATAATGTATTCATTTGCTTCTTACAGCGTCTGTGGTTTCATTTGCTTCTTACAGCATCTATGGTTTTATTGCTTCATGTAGCTACAGTTCCTGATGGCCTTCGTTACCTTTAATGAGAATTTTTATTTCTTTATCCTTATGGGATTTGATGAATTGAGCTCACTTTGGGGTAATATCTTTTTGCCCAGTGAGCTACACATATGAAGATGATGCTTCATTAATGAGGTGCTTTCTGTCTTTGAGACTGTCTTCCTGCTACTGTTACATTTGGGAGCCACCTTGCAGTAAGTTTTGTACCTGAGTACAAAATAGTAGTTCATTGTTTGTGATACTAAGGAGAGTGCACTCATGGAGAAACTGGGATGTTTTCCTTTAAAACAAACAATTTTGTAGTGCTGATGTAGCTGCAATGCACCTCTGAACTAAGGGAACAAATGGTCCTTTGCCTTGAGAAGACTTCAGTGACTGCCATGCAGCACATGACACAGCTGCATCAGCATTGGAAAGTTGGATAAGATTAGAATGTGGTTGGGACTGATTTCTTCCTATTACCTGAGAAGATTATATCAAGTGTGAAGTGTAAGCTAGGATGTCCCCACTTCAATTAAATTCCACCTTCCTGAAATTTCACATAGTGGACTTTTCCCACTATGGCTCTACCTTCCAACTCCCTTTGAAATATGGGGATAATAATGATATACCTTGCAGACCTTCTACTGGAGAGCTTTTTGGACAAGAGAGTCAGGGAGTGGCAAATCAAATCCTTAGGCCTCAAAGCAGTCTCCTATCAAGTCTGTGTACTGCTCATCCATACCTTTCTTTTTGCTTGTGGACTGGCAGTTTAGGGCCATGTGGTACCACTTATAGAGCCAGTTTTGGTCCAGGGGTCTCCAGTTGCTGACCTTCTACTTACAGACTTGTAGTAGGAGTTATTGAGATAGAGAAGTGTAAGTGAATCATCTATCTTCCGTCTCAACTTCTGCTATAATACATAAAGTGCTTTTTAGCATTTTGCCTAGAATTTTTTTATAGTATAGTATTTTACCTAGAAAAATTGTGATTTAAAAGTTTATGCTACATTCACGATTGACATGAAGCAAGTATGTCTTGCATTCTGGTATTGTCCTGAGTACTAATTGTACTGTATAAAGGAGTCCTTAGATTTCTCCTAAGACCAAATCTTCTGCTGAGAGCTGAGCATCCATGACATCAGGCCCTTCCACTTTCATCCCGCTATAAATTCTCATACAAAACACCATGTAATTTAAATCAATCCAAATGTCAGGTTAAAAAACGAAATCTCAATCCAGGTTGATAATCTTCAGATGCTTCAGTTTGAATAAAATAAAGTATTTTAAAAAATGACAGAAGTTAAAAAAAAAAACCCTTTAGAAAGGTTTAAGAAGACTGATGAATACAATTGTCTATATATAAAGACACGCCAGAAATGCTGACAAATGCCAAATGGGTGATTTATATAAACACTGAAGATAGATGAAGTGCTATAGCTTTGTTCTGCAGTATGAAGAGTACAAGTAAAGAGTGTGATGTTCATTTGAAAGGAAAGAAATATAGGAAGATATTGGGGGGGGGTTAAAAAATTAAGACTGTATTTAGAAAATCTTAGCATTGTCATTTTGGCTACTATTGGAATGTGATAACTGTGCATGGATATCATTCATTGTGTAGGGCAGTGGCTTATAAACTGTGTTCTGGGGAATCCTGGGGTTCTTTAGAAGCTAACCGGTAGTTAGTAACAATAATACTATTTGCATTTGTATGGCACTTATGAGTTCTCAAAGTACTTTGGGCAGGAGGTCTGGTCTAGAGGGTAGAGCCTCCATTTGCCTGAAGATTAACATCCACAAGGTCGCCAGTTCGAGGCCACCGGCACCGTGCGACCTTGAAGCAGCTGGCAAGCTGCAGCTGAGCTGTTCCATCTGCTCGGAGCGTGGGAGGATGGAGGCCAGAATGTTAAACCAGATCGGAGTGTGACACCTTGAATGTGGTGGTTCTTGAAAGAGAGAACCTTCTTTCAATTTGTAAAAATCCCTGCGTGGATTTAATAAGCCTGCCTGTGTAAACCGCCTTGAATAAAGTCTTGAATAAAGACCAAGAAAGGCGGTATATAAATACTGTATATTATATTATATTATTACTTCACGTGTATTATCTTGTTTCAAACCTTATAACAAAATAAGTATTATTATACCCATATTACACATGGAGCACTGGGAGAATAATGGCTCGCCTAAAACGTCCTAGTGAGATCGAGGCTAAGGTGAGATTCAAACTAGGGACAACCTAACTCACAGCTTAGGGCCCAATCCTGAGCTGGACCGGCTAGTGGCATAGCTAAGGGGTGCAAGGGGTAGCAGTCGCACTGGGCAACAAACTTTAGGGGGGCAACAAGCTGAGCTTGACATTAGTGGCCAAAATTGTATAAAATTGGTATGTACGAATAATACCATCATGTTATATATCATTGGAAAGGTAATTTAATGCAGAATGCCACTGAAATATCTGTATTCTATCAAACATTAAGGTCAATTAACTAGAAAATGAAAACACAACTGCCTTATGGAACAAAAAGTAGATTTTCTTAACTCAAAAAGGACTTATGAGACTGATTGTTCTGAGAGTCAAAGAAATGTTTTTATGATACAGCATGGAACCAATAATATGAATCAGCTCTCATTTCCATGTATCATAATACAGCTACTCCTGCTAACCATAAAGAGGCACTTTTTCAAGTGAGGCTTCCCTTATATTTAGCAGGGAGAGAATAACTGTCCTTCTTCACCTCAGCACAGTGTTTCTAACCAATAAGGGGCACACTTTTTATTTAATTAAATTTGATTTTATCATGGGGGGGGCTACAAAATCTTCTTTGATTCCAGGTAGCAGATAGATGCCTTAGCTATGCCACTGGCTGGGGGGAGGTGGCAGAGATCAAGTGGGTGGTGAACTACTGGGGGGAGGAGGCAAATTCCCCCCCCCCCAATTTGCACTTTTTAAAAAACCCAGGCGTGATGTCACTTCCGGTTGTGACGTCACTTCTGGGGCATCATTTTGAGTTCTGCGCCTGGCTACACGTTCATTAGCTACACCACTGGGACCAGTGTTAGTGCTGGGTGATGCAAATGTGCCATAAGGCATGTACACAGCACCCTGCACCAAGTTGAAGACCTCTGGCAGCTGCTGTGGTGCAGCAGGATGCAGTGGTAGCCACTTCGGTGCCACTGCACCTGGTAGCACCTCTGCCTTTAGGATTGGGCTGCCACTCTCTTACCAACAATGCTACAGCTCTAAAAAGATCAGTAATGATGAGAAAATTTATCCCATTGTCTACTGCTGCTGAACTGCCTCTAAAAAGCATAACCACAAGTGAGTGTTTCTGCCCCAACCTCAGTTCACAGTGGTGACAGACCCAACAGGTCCGCCCAGCATCCTGCATGGACTGAGTATGTGCTATAGACAGAGGTGGGAGAAAGTGTGTGTGTGTGTTGCCAGATTTCAGTGTTTTCCAAAGATAGAAGTGCAGAAAGTGGTTTGTATTTTTATTCAAAATTCACATTATACCGTTTTTCGCTCTATAAGAGGCACCTGACCATAAGACGCACCTAGTTTTTAGAGGAGGAAAACAGGAAAAAAAATATTCTGAACCAAATAGTGTAATAAAATATGTCTCTCCGCTGCTCTGTTTCCATGCTCCTTAGCATATTTTACTACCTCTAGTTTAAAAGGAATTTTGTATGCTAGCCTTTTCTGCTTTATCATCCTTGCACTGGTAGAATGAGGTACTGTAGTATTTTTCTGCAAGTGCATTGTCACTAAGCGCTGAACATTTGCATTACCATTGAGTGCCAGCATTTGCATTACAATTTGCATTTGCATTACCATTGAGTGAAGGCAGGACCCTGGTCAGGGGCAGAAGCACCTGCCAAGGAGGCTCTGCTGCCCTGAGAATGCCTGCAGCTTTGCAGTATTCACTCCATAAGATGCACACACTCCCCCCCCCCACTTTTTTGGGGGAAAAAGTGCGTCTTATGGAGTGAAAAATATGGTAATTATAAATTATGATTACATTAAAAGTGTACTAGGTAAGTGATATATGTTATATAGTGTCGGCAGTTGAAGCCACAGTCATTACCCATGCACCTCTCCATTGAATAAAATAAAACAGTTTTATTTTTTTCGCAGACTTTTGTTTTTTTTACAAAAATGAGAAGCGCAGAAAGCTGTGCTGTGTGTTTTTATTTCATGATTGCCATTTTCTCCCACCTCTAGCTATAGATGATGTCCTAGAATCCTGTGCAAAACCAGTCTTTGCGCCCATAGGTTTGTGTGTGTGTGTTGCGCCCAGCAGCTTCAGGGATTGAGAAAAGGGCCACAGTTTGGGTGAAAGGGCTAGTCTGATCCTCTCCACAATGCCATGACTTCCATTCAAATTACGCTCTTCCAAAAAGTCAAATGTGGGGTGTTTCAATCACAAAACCGCCACATCACCTCTAATTTGGCCCACGTTTAGGCCTGATTCATGCATGACATTTTCCCTCTATAGGGACATGCTCGGTTGTTTGCGCAAGGAATACTTAGGGGGCCAAGGGTGGTAGCTGTGGAAAAACAGTCATATTTTCCACTTACCAATCTGTTCTCAGATGCAGTCTTTTTGTCACTTTGGTTTGAAATGGTGATGCACTTTCAGCGACGTGCTGCTCCTGCATAATGTTCTCACTCGGTAGGGTGACTCTCCATTGATTATTTATTCTTGGAAGGACCTTGTCACAGCCCTGCAGGCCAGTGTCTCTTGAAGAATGGGTGTATAAAGACTATGACACCTAGGCAATGCTTCACAAAAGAACACAGTCCCTGTGGATAAATTGCCATTTGAATGGGGGAGCAGATAATGGCTTGACAATCTGTGATGGGAGATGTTTTCATAGATACACTTTTATTAACATTGCTTTTCATCGAAAGCCACAGGTCAGATTCTCAACCTCACACTAAGGGAAAGCAGTTGTAAAGCAGGTGCATTTATCGCTTTGGGGATGTTCAGGTATTGTATTACCAGAATAGTGATTCATGCAGGGTAGGCCAACTTACTTGCAGCCAATAGCAAAAAAGGCATGTCAGGAAAGAAAAATTAAAAAGAGCTTGAATAATAAAGGGAGCCCATTCCCCGCATACGTTTAGAGAATGTTAATGATGAAGCTTCAAATGAAGACTTTGATATGCTTGTAGGCTATGATGTCCTCCCTCAAAAGAATGATCATTTGAAAAATCTTTCACATAGTACTTTTCATAGATGATCACACACATTTTCTGCCTCCAGCAAAGGCTTAATGCACCTGCCCTGTTGATGTACTGTCCCGCCTTGCCATATTCTATGGCAATATGGAGCAAAAGCTCCTAATTGCCCTATCTTAAGCTGTAGACATGGGAGGAACAGGGATGTGCAGAAATGCCCTGAGCCCTTTTACTTGCTTTATTGAAACTCATTTGTCTGTCCTTGAAAATGATCAGATGTGTTGCCTTGGAAGGCACCCTGAAATTTGCATCCAAATTCACTCTGTGTGACATTTCAGTGCCAAATAGAGGTCAGGGTCTGGAGCAGTAAGGGGTGATTAGTGGTCTTCTCTTGCTTTTAGAAAGACTTGAGGACCTTTGTACTTAACATAGATTGTTGGTTTGCTTGGACATAGCGCTTCCCCACCATAGAGATCTGTCTGGCCACTGGAGATAATTTCCAGAATGGAGAGAGTACCTGAGAACTCTTTGGGATTCTTAGGAGGAAGGCATTATAGTTAAACTAATAAATTAATATTTATTTGAAAATCAGCACCATACATATTAAAATTTGTAATTGTTTGCTTAATAATGAACATCTGCATATCCAAGTGCAACTGATGCAGTGTCTTTGTTGAGCAACTGTTTCCTTGAGCATGACACAGCTTACCCCACAACTTGTCCAAATAGTGGGCACAGGGAAAATGGAGGCAATAAATGCACTTTATCAAATTTGCTCTTTGCTGGCTGAACACAGCTGGAAACTCACACAGGTTATACCACACTGAACTGTGTGCAGGAATTGCCACATTGTGGGGAGAATAATGCACGTGAGTGCAGCTGTGAAACGCTGGCAAATCCATCTGTTGTCTTTCACCACGCAGCTCAAGAAAGCCAATCTGACCCAGACAGCAGCACAGCAAATCAGAATAATGAGACATCAAAGGGAGTGTATCCGTGTAGAAGATCACATTCTGGGACTACTAACTGTCACTTAGCATATCTACATCAATTGGTTAGTGGTTTAAAAGTACACTTCTGTCCCTGGACAACTGTTCTGTGACAAAAGCTGGATGGGTGGGTAGGTGGGTGGGGGCTCACAGAGGATCCTCATCAAAAGAACAGTTCTCAAGATTTTGGTGAAGGGAAGTTACACAGCCAAATGCTGCCCCTGTAACTCAGTGGCACACCAGGTGCTGCACCTGCTCTTGCTCCCAGGATTTGAAAAGGAAAATAGAGTGGAAGGCGGAGCAGAGAGTTGTGGGCTACAGTGTCAGAAATGGGCACTCTCATCAGCTGTCTCTGCTTCAGTCAGCATCATGAATGGTCTGGCTCTGGGAAGCCATGACAGTTAAATCAGAATAAAGCTGATATCAGTTTCACACATCATACTGACAGATACACTGTGCAGGTATGCCCTCGGGATGTCGCTTCAAACTGTCCCAGTATGGCATCACTTTTGCATGAGGAGCAATCGCTTGTATAACTAGATCTCACTATGGATTGACCCCCCCCCCCCCCCAGTGTGTAACTATGTGTACACTTTTTCACTAAACTTTGCTGGGAGTGACAGAGGCATGGGGATACACTAGATAATGGGAATTGATCTGCATGACAAACCAGCCCATTCAAAATGGCTCATCACACGGCTGCTGTGTAAAAGCAGTTCTTGGAATAAGCCATATTGCCCAATGGCCACATATTCTATACTCTCTCCTCCTTCCAACATATGTGTAATTCCACAATAAGGATCTATTTGGGGAGGGGGGTGAATTAGATGCTTCATGTTGTTTATATATAACAGCTCAGCTTTAAAAAAAAATCCTATATCTCCTTGTGCATTAGAAATCCAAGTGAAACAACAGGTCTCTACCTAACATTATAAAACAATGAAATAGCTGGGCTCCGTCCATTTTAGCATCTGCTTTAACATATAAGAGGCAGCCTCCTTTTTCATTACTGGCAATTTCATGTTCACCATTTCTGACTGTGAGAGCAGCAAGTTTGAAATGGGTGTCTTGCTGAGCATATTAAATGAAGAGATGACTGAAGCAGAGAAAGATAGAGACAGGGGCAGGGAAGAGACTTCTTTTTTTCTTAATACACAAGTTTCTGCTTTGAGAAGAATGAATTTTAAAATGTCACACATGAATTCTCCTCCCTTCTTTCCTTAAGTTTTTCCATCATTGGAAAATAATCACTGATCAATGTTTTCCTACCAGTGGATATTACATCATCTCACCTCCCACTCCAGTGCCTTCAATATTAGTACAAAAAAATTCTTACATGGTCCTTAGAAGGTGACAAATTATGCTGATAGAGGATTAATTAGTGACTCCTTTCTGAAATGAACATAAAATTAATGTTTTATTACTTCTGCTATATTGAAAGTATGCATTGTTTTATTGGCTGGTGTTTGTTGTTTTGTAATTTGAGATTTTTTTCCCAGCCACTATCTATTACTAAAAGAGAGGTGGTATAGAAATTAAGTTTAGCACTTAAGAACACAATCTTAATTTGTGCTGGTACAGCCAGGCCACAGTCATCTGAGCTGCATCCTACACAGGTTGGGAGGCTGCTGGAGGTCACCTCAGGATAAGGGGATATTTTTCCCCTTATCTCATATAATGTCCCAGCCCACCCTATGGGGCTACTTGGAAATCTGGCACAAATCTGAGCAGCCTGCATAGGGCTCCAAGGCCTGGGAGTGAGGGTTAGGATACAGTGTGTGCGGCTGTCACAGATCCCACTCCCCTCTCAGGGTGAATACTCCTTTGCTCCACACTCCCCACACCCAGAAACACCCTCCCACCACCTTCTCCCAATCCCTGTGCTCCTATATAAACTTTCATGAACTTTTTGTTGAAAAGCAGTGTATAAATGTTGTTAATAATAAATATGCATAGAACAAACTGCTGCCACATGTAATGACGGAGTACTCCCAGATTTTCCTCAAAGTCAGCACAGACGGTTGCTGCTAAATGTTGGTGTGCAGATTCCACTTGTAAGATCGATTCCTAAACCCCAATGGAATTTTCCAAAGGCCGAATGGAAAGCATTTGCTGCTGAACTTGATCATAACATTCAGTGGATACCTCCTCAGGTAGGAAATTGTAATCGATTTGTGGGACTGCTGCTTTCTATAGCCAAGAAGCATATCCCATGGGGCTACAGAAAAGCATATATTCCAGGTTGGAGACAAGAATGCACAGAGCTATATAACCAATATGTGGAAATTCATGAGCCTGAAGTTGCTGATAAACTTCTTCACTGTCTAGACTCTGCAAGGAGAGAAAAGTGACATGCTCTTATGGAGCAAATGAATTTTCAACATGCTAGCAAAAAGGCTTCGTCCCTGCTTACAAATCTGGGAGATAGCTCTATGAAACAAACTCAAAATGCCGACAAGATGGGCCCCAATAATATAGCAATCAGAATTTTAAATCTCACATGGAAGACACCAGGAATACATAAAGAGAAAACCAGCGAAATTAAAAAGGGGGAAAAAAAGCTAGAGTTAATGAATTACTACCTGAAAGTAACATCTCAGAAGAATTTTCTACACAAGAAACCGTTGAAGCATTGAAAGCAATAAAATCAGGAAAAGCGGCTACTTTGATGGAGTATATTCTGAGATCCTGAAGCATTGTGGACCGTATACTATACTCTGGCTCACACAATTTTACAATGATATTTAGCGCACAGGTAAACCGCCAACAATCTTTAAAAGAACAAAAATTGTTACCATTTTAAAACCTGGTAAAGGTGGGAAATCTGTGGAGGATTTTAGCTCTATAGCGCTCTTAGAGCCTATCCTGGGCTTGACGTGCCGGCGTGCACTGTTGCAAATGTGCCATAAAGCACGTTTGTGAAGCTGCTGTTGGAACGCAGGGTGCGGCGGTAGCCGTTTTCAGTGCCGTGCGCCACCGGAGCTCAGGTTTGGGCTGTGAGTTCTTAGGACATCAGCTCTTGCCCTAGTATACTCGGTGGCTGAGTACTGTAGTTCTGTATGGCTAAACAGTGCCCATACAAAAGTAGTGGATGTCCAACTTATTCACATTGTGAGGTTAATATCAGGAACAATCAAATCAACACCCTCTGACTGACTACCAGCATTATCTAATATGTCACCTCCACATCTTAGAAGACAACTAGCCTTAAAAAGGGAGTGGCAGAAATGCAAGGCAACCGACTGTTACCTATACATGAGGATTGTCGTAATCAAATATTCAGACTTAAATCCCTAAATCTGTTGTAGAAATTTGTACAGTAATTAGAGAAGATTTTGATATTGAGACAGCAGGGCACCAGATGTGGGCAACTTCCAACCTTGATCTGTTGACCTGATCCAGTGCAGCATCCCTACTGCTTTGATCTTCTGCGGAGAACTGGGCAGCGCTTAATCGGATTTGTACTAACCATGGCAGGTGCCAATATTGGAAATACAAATGGGGGTTGGTTGATACTCCTAACTGTGACTGTGGGAATGCTTAGCAAGTTTTACATCACGTTGCAATGGTATGCCCCCTTAGAAGGTATTCTGCCTTCCTGCAGGAACTACATCAACTTGAGGGTACTGCTGCCCAATGGTTAAATGATTTAAGGTGCAATCCTGCCCTTCACTTGGGCCAGTTCAAGTCCCTTGCACTGGCCCAGGAGGGTCGCAAACGTACTGTAAAGCATGTTTACACCTCCTCAGGAGTAAGCCACATCGGCTCATGAAGGTGTGCCGGCCATTGCAGCTTCTGCAGCGAGCCATGCGTCAGCCCAGCTGGGCAGATGCAAGGCTCTTGGGTAGGCAGGGAGAAGGTGCGGAGGAGGCGGGAGGGAGGGCAGGGGGAGAGCAGGTGGTGGGTGGCCCCGGGGGCAGACTGGTGGTGAATGGGAGGTGGGGCAGGCATCCAGCACTTATTCTGGATCCCAACCCCTGTTCCCTGGGAGTCAGAGCGACTTCAAGGCACTCCACTCTCCTCGGACTTGCACCACCTCAGGAGGTGGCACAAGTCCGAGGAGTCCCATAGGGGCAAGGGCGCCTTACCCAGAGGTAAGGGGAAAAGTTTCCCCTTGCCTCTGGCTGAGCTGCTTTGGGCACCTATTCTGCTCTGGATACAGTGCAAGCCTCTTGGCTTGCCTGTTCCAGCGCAGGGTAGGATTGTGCCCTTAGATATTCATAGATATTCATATTCATAGATATTCATAGATTCATAGATATTCATATTCATTCATCTTAGATATGGCTTAGATAAGCCATAGGTCTAGTCACTTATTAACTGCTCATATATAACATATAATGTAATTTTATTCATAATTTTATTCACGTTTTACTAATTTATTGCTTGTTGTTTATGTTTTATATAAACCCTTACTAATTGGGCAAGAGGCACTTTTTCAAGTGGATTCTCCTCTTTTATTTAGCAGGGGGAGAGTAACTGGCCCTCCTCACCCCAGCAGTGTCTTTTCTAGTGGCTGCCTGCTGATATTTTGCATCCTTTTAGATGGTGAGCCCTTTTGGGACAGGGAGCCATTCGATATTTGATTTTTCTCTGTAAACTGCTTTGTGAACTTTTGTTGAAAAGCAGTATATAAATACTGTTAATAATAATAATAATAATAATTTTTATATTGTGAATTTTACATAAATAAAATGATGCTGCATTTTACCATATGATTAAATATATATAACTGTTTCTTGCAAAAATTATGCTTTTGTTTATTATCATTTGGGGAAGTCTTTTGGCACAGTCCTATCTACTGGCACAATCCAGTCTGCTCAGAAGTAAGTCCCACCAAGTTTAATTTGATACCTCAACAGTCCAATGAGGAGGAGATGGGGCGGCGGATGGGCAGTGCACTCTGAATCCACACACCCCCTTTCTGGGCCGGATCCCCCGACCTGGAGCAACACAAACTTGCACGAGTGATACAGCTGGCGTAGGTCCGAATTGTCCCATAGCGGTAGCTGGGGCTTACCCCAGAGCAAGGGGACAAATATCCCCCTACACTGAGGAGTCCTTCTGCAGCTGAAAATCTCCCACAGGATGCAGCAGAAGCTGAACTACTGCCACTGCATTGCCATGTGGGGACTAGGTAGAATTTGGCTGTGACTTACATGTGACAAATCTCTACACAGGTGAGTGCCACTTAACAAGGGGGATATGGTCTCTCATTGCCATTGTTATGTGATTACATCATTAAGCAGACATTCAGCTTAATCTGGTGCCTTTGTGGTGTAAACAGACACTCCCTGCCAGACACTAGCTGACTGCACAGGCTACTGGAGATAGATTGCCTCCAGTGCCAGTTTAGCACTGGAGTCAAATCCTTTCACAAAGGGCAAATTATGCCAATCCCGCAAAGTATGAAGCGGGATCAGAGCTTTGTTTTGCCGGCCGGGAACACAAGAGTCTCCTCCCCTGAAAGGGGATTGGACAGGGACTGGGAGCTGGGTGGGTCCAGAGGGTTCTTAGGGTACCAGTGCCCGGCCCTCATCTGCTTTTGCACGTGGGCATGGTGCTGACACCCACCCAGCCATCCCTAGAGCAGTCTGAGTTTTTACTGGTCACCATTTGGGGCCAGGTAGGAATTTTTTGCTGTCTGCCAGGACTGGCTGGTGGCAGGCAGTTTTTTCACCTACCCCAGACTGCTGGGGCTTAAGGGGTTCCCCTTTCCTACTATCCTTGGTCACTTTATGGCCAGTGGTGCGGGGTAGAAGGTGTGAGCTGGACTTTGGGGTGCACCTTCAGGTGGCTTAGGCAGGGCAGAACCCACTTTCAGTCCTCAGGGGCCCAGTGGCACAAGGGCTCGGATGGGGTCCTGACCAGGACAGCAGGGCCACCTCAGAGGCTTGGCAGCTCAAGGTGGAATTGCCTGCAGTCCAGCTGCCTCACCCCTTCACAGGGTGAAGACCTGGATAAGCTGCGCTGCATGTAATGGGGCCTGGCTTGGAGTTGGGGGCATGCCCAACCCGGGGACAGATACGATTCTGGTGCCTTCCGAGGGTCCGGCCTCCACACCACAGGTGCTTTGCTGCCCCTGCATCTGCAGGTCTCTCTCTGCCTCTCCTATCATATATTACTTGGTAATAAAGTGGCCCTTTCTCCCAGCTCAAGTTGTCTGGAGTGTTCATTGGGGCACAAACAATGAAAGAACTACTGTTGCTTCTCACTGATTCTCGTTCTGTAATTGCTGGCTAGACATAACATTAGGGATATAGTCTAATTTTCCTATTAGGTGGTGCTGAAAAGCACATCTAAATGGGTCCAGATATGTTATGCAACAGCTATAATTCAGCAATAATTGCTGCTTTCTAAGTCAGCACTTTATTATCCCATGAATATCCATTATTTCTATAACCAACTTTTTCCCATGTGATAAACTCATTTTCTTTTGGTGTCATTCATCCTGGTCATGATACAAACGCAGGTAGCTCTAGCTTTTTGTTTATCTGGAAGGACAGTAGTAATACTATCCAGTTTTATTTTCCATTGTCTAGCCTAATATGAAGCCTTAGATGCTGCTTTTGGAAGAAGTGAAATATGTCAGTAGAAGAGCCTTCCCCAATGTGGAAATGGTGACTGTAATATCATGATTAACTTGTATGTGTGAAGCGCAACAAACAGAGCTTTCATATCACAACCATAACTTCTGACACAATGCTTTGGTCTCCCATATGTGAATCTTCTCTTTCACGGTTTATGGAAGATGCTATAGGACCCTTGACATATGCTGTTGCCAGATACCTGGCTCTCATTCTATCAAAAACTCCTGCTTTCAGACAAGTCAATCTGTCCTCGCAAGATGTGTGAACCGTCCAACTTTTCCCACCAGCATCAGGCATTTCTAGAATGCACCTATAGTCGGACCTAAGACGTGAATCCCTAGTCATAGTGCTAGTTGGACGAACAGTTTCTCCCCCTGTAAATTTTTCTTTTATATATGTTGTTTATGTTACATATTTTTTAGTATCATTGTCCTGTTAAATTTATTTCATCGATGTATTTATGCCATTAAAGGTTTATTTACTACTACTACAATGCTTTGGTCATTGCCCTACTGAGCTGCAAGTTATCTTCTACTAAGTCATTGTGTGGATGGAAACACAATCAGACCAGACATCTGCTTGATGTGAATGAAAGAAATTGTGCTGAGCGTTGAGGACACATGTTCCAGCTTTCCAGTGTGTGCTTTCCAGATGTTGCAGATGTGATAGTGCTGGAGAGTGTGACCTGGCCACTGCCAGACACAGTGAGCAACCAGGTCTGCACATTGTTGGACTGTGGATGCCTGCCACCTCTGGTAAGGCTGCGCATGAGCTTGGAGGGAGGTGGAATGAGCTCGGAGGGAGGGGAGGAATGGAGTGGATGCGGTTGCAATTGGGTGACTGATGGGGTGGGAAGGATGGTGGATCAGGCCCGGGACCCCTGGGGGCAGGTTCCCCTTGGGAGTAACATCGGTGCCAGCTGAATCCTCACCCCTTTCCCAGGCCAGATCTGTCTTCATTGTACAATGCAGACTTGTGCCAGAGATAGTGCTGGCACATGTTCGAGAACTTATCAGGCCAGTGAATGTTCCCTTTCCCTGAGGAAGGCTCAACATGCCAAAATTCCTATGAGATACAGAGGATGCCACATTGGCACTGATGCATCACTGCATGGGGAGTTATAGATTGGGCTGCCCATCAGAACTTAGATACGGGTTGACTTATGGCCCAACTCTTTGAGGGCCTTACGCTGCCAGAACTAGTGTCCCAGCAGCGTAAGGTCCTTTATGGTGTCACAAAACATGGCATGCCATTTTGCGCAGCCAGATCACCACTACATGTGGTAAGCAGACGCAGCAGTGCACTAGCAGTCCCTCCACATCTCCCAGAGCTGCTAAGTCAAGGGGAGTGGGGTGGGTGGAAAGGGGTGGAGTAGGGAAGGAATGGAGGGGAGATCAGGAATAGAGGAGGCAGATCGAGGCCAGAAAGGAAATGGTATCGGTGGCAGCAGTACTGCTCATATTCTATCCGCCCTCCTGGCCTCAATCTGCCCTCCTGTGACCAACTGCGAAATCGTTGACATAGTTCCATGTAGACCCATGCAGGTGTTGGAGGCTTACCCTTGGGCAAAGGAACAAATGTTCCTTTACCCAGAAGAGACCTCCAGGCCTTCCTCCCCCCACAGGATGTAGCATGTGGCTGCTTCAGCCAGTGAGGGATATTTGATAGGATTGGGCCGATTATTATATACACTTGATTCCTAAGGTATTTCCCAGAGATATTCTTATACAACCTGTTAACTATGGATGCCTGAGCACTCCGGTGTTTGATCTGAAACCAAGTTGAGATTTGTGCATATTTGAAATGACTGTCCCTAGAGGTTCACGCCTTATGAACAGGAGCTAAATCTGCGAAACTCAAAGCAAATGTCAAGGTCACTCTCAAGGGGAAGCATCTTCAAGAAAAGGCAAATTAATTTCTATAACATACGCAAAATATATCAGGCAGCATCTGCACATCCTTAGGGTTGGCACGGAAATTGCACACAAAGTGACATTAAAGGCAAATTTCAGGGTGAAACATCTCAAAATTTTCAAGGAAAGCCGAATGAATTCTCTAGGACAGCCACTTTCAGCCACGGTGCCGTGGCACATTGGTGTGCCACAAATGGTCCACAGGCGTGCCACAGGAGTTTGGGGAAAGGGTCATTTATTAGTAGGGTCATTGGGGAATGTAAGTGCCACACCGGCAGCGTGGTGTGCCTTGTCAATTGTCAAAAAACCGATGGTGTGCCTTGACAATTATAGCACCTTATCAGTGTGCCATGAAATGAAAAAGGTTTTAAATGACTGGTATAATCAGTGACCTAAGGATGATGTATCTCAGGAGGCAGCCATCTCCCCAGAGCTGACATCCCAAGAACCCAGGGAAAAATAAGGAAAGGAGATTATGGGCCTAGCTGAGGCCTGGCAAATGGTAGGACTTGTAGCCCACATGAGCAGTGAGCAGCACAGGGTACACATGGGCACACCCTACTAATCTGCCATCTCCCACCAGCCTGCAGTTTGAGGCAGTTACCTCATCCTGCCCCAGTGGCAGATCTGGGGAGGGGGCAGGGAGCAAAAGCCCCAAGCACTGCGCTCACCACACCCCCATCACTGCCACCTTTGCCTACCGTGCCACCCTATCTGCCTGTCTGAGTTGTTCTGCAGGCAGGCAAGACCCTGTGCAGTGCTCAGCAGTGGGCAAAAAGCCTGCTGAGGCTTCTTCCACTGTTTTCAGTAATACTTCTGGTTTTGTGTCACACGAGTGTCACAAGAGGCTAATTGAACCTCAGTGAGTATCCTGGGGAGGGTGTGCTGGAGGGGGGCATCATGTCAGGGACTTGCCACGTGCACAATGAGGGCTACTGCCCTACCCTGGTATCTCTTGGTAGGAAAACATTTGGAGAGCCGCTGTGTGTCAGCGCAGAGACAGTACTGATCTAGATGGCTAGATCTGGCTGGATAGCAATGATCTGACTCATTAGAAGGCAGCTTCATATGTTCACATATTCTTCTCTCTGAAGTTTTTAACATTGAGTGGTTGATATGACTGATGCAACGGAACAAACCTAACTGCACTGATGAGACGTGACTGAAGAAAAGTTTTGAAAACTGCCATGATGCACATCGTGCAAAGCGGAGAGAACTGCAGTGTGTACCAGAGAGACTTGCCCTGACTTCGTTTTATTTAATAAAAAAATGCATTTCTTTTTTAGCATGGCATTCTTCAAGCAGATGAACGAGAAGCGATACAGGCGGAGGCAGCGAATGCGCTTTTGAGAATAATGAGACTTGACTGAAAGCCATTGTAGCAGATCGGAAGCTACATAACAAGAAGACAGCGCTTTTGTGAGCAAAACTGACAAAAATGCCTTGATTTGTAAACCTTCAGCAGGTAATGACAGATCAACTCTTGTTTTTTGAAAATAATTTGCTTTTGGGGGGGGCGGGCGGAGTAGGATGTAAGCTGCTCAGAACTCAGCTCAGCTTACAGTGGAGACTGTAGTAAACATCACATCTTATTGTCTGGTGCCAAGTGCCAGGGAGTCAAACCATTAAAAATGTAGGCCCCATTCCAGTTTAAGTTCCTCAGCAATTTTAACTCTCTGGTTCACTTTTGGTTCAGACATTGATTTTAAAAAGTGTCTCAAACACCCTGAAGTGTTTTGAACCAGTTTGGATACATTGCCTGCAGAATAATTTCAAACCCTTTTTTTTTTTTTCAGCTTCCAGAAGGATAGCCCTCTTGGGTTGTGATCCTACACACATTTTTCTTGGGAATGTCCCATTGAACACAGTGGGACTTACATCTGAGTAGACCTGCATAGGATTGTGCTGTCAGAGTGTGGCATCAAACCCAAGAGTCTTGTGATACATACTGCAGTCCATTTTATCCAGATGTACACGCTGAAGTCTTCAGTAGGCAGGGGTGTGTGCAAGCAGTGAATGGTTCATGAAATGAAATGGAAGAATGAAATGCTGTGGCTTCAGTGGGAACCCCATTGAAGAAATACCAGCAACAGCCACTGGAAAAGTTACCATGCTGGGGTGAAGAGGAACAATTGCTCTCACCCTGATAATGTAAGAGGACACCACTTTAAAAGGCACCTCTTTACCCAGTTAGCAGGGGTTGTGGCACAACATTTTCGACATCTGCTCAATTAACCTCACTCTCCAATCACCTATGATCCCTTGACTCACTCCTCAAGTCAAGCATCTGCACTGAGGTCCTTTCACTCTCTGCATCCACTTCAGACACATACTCCTTATCTTTAAAGCTCTCACCTCTTCATGTTGACTATATATGCTCTCCACTAGGTCTCAGGGTTCATTGCTTCTGTGCTAGTTATTCATTGTGAATCGGCTCATTTTACTATCAGCTCCATTTGCCACCTTCTTCAAATCCTATCCTTCTGCTTTATGCCATGGGATCTTGCACCAGCAGCAATCTTCTAAAGGCAAATTTCAGTCCAATTCTATCTCACTGCCAAGCACCAATGCAGCTGCAGTGCAGCCCCAAGGAAACGAAAACAAACATTCCCTCAATATGAGGAGGTCTCCATGACTGCCCCCTCCCCCAGGATGCAGCATCCACCCCATTGACATGACTGCACTGGTACTGGAAAGTTAGTTAGGATTGGGCTGTTTGTCTCCTCCTTTCAGGGTCATAACTTTCCCTGAAACGTTCTCTCCAATGTTTCCTATCTTTTTCTTACAGTTTGCCAGTCCCCGTAATCCTTAATTCACTTTAATTCTCACTGAGGGTAAAACTTCTGTCCGGGAGAACTGTGCCAACAGATATAGGTTTAGTATCCCTAGCAAAGTGTTGCTAAATAAATGTTAAGTAGCAGTAAAAGCAGGCAATAGTTCAGAGCCACATTGTCCCTCCTCAGCTCATGGAGAGATCACACAGAGCAACCTACAGGGGACCTCTATAAATCAAAGGTGAACAGAGGTCCTCTTGCTATACTGAATACTATCCTTCCCTCTCCCCCCCCCCCCGCCAATGCAGCAGCACCAAAATGGTGACTGCTATATCCTATGGCGGACAGGGCTATTGTGGAGATCTCCTCATTCCCTTACCCAGGGTAAAGCCTCTGTAGTCCAAGGAGTCCACTCAGACCTGTGCTAGCTAAATAACTGGTGCATAACTGGTCCACAAGGACCAGCACTGCGGAATTGAGTCTGGGAAGGGGACTAGTATTCTGCAGCCACAGCTGCCACCAAACCTGCACCCTTCCAGGACCTGATCCACCTATCCCAACCCCTGCTCTACACCATTTTGCCACTTCTCCACCTCCACTGCCCCTGCCTCTCATGCCAACATACCTGCTCTGGCAAGCAGTGGGAGACATGACACAGGTGGGAAGGAACAGGCCTTCCTGCCAGCGCTCCTGTCAGTACACTGAGTAGTGCCCTGTTCATGTGCCTTTTTGAACTGGCACTGACTGCTTTATGGCAGTCAACACCAGTGGAAGACCGGAACCAACATCATACAGTAAGGATGGTATTGGGCTCTTAGATTGTGTTTGAAAATTGGTTTGTCTGAAGCAGGAAATTGGTTTCTTAAAAGTGGTAATAAGAGAAAGGACATTTTCTGAAAACAAAAGGAAAGTGAAAGAGTCCTCAGAGTGCATGGCACAATAGGAAACACATAGAACAAAATGGTTATGTAATGACAGCTCTTTCTGTCTATTGCGCGAAAATGTATTTTGAAGAAGGTTGAGAACCATTGTACCAAGCTTTCAAACGTCACTCAGTGAAAAGTGCTATTGGCTTCAAGTATGACCTATGAATAGATCTATTACTAACAAAATATGGATTATGAAATTGGACATAATCACTACACAATGAATAAGCTAGGAATGTACAGACCGTTCCTCTCTAAGAAATTTCTTGTCTTAGAGCAGGGATTTCCACCTTTTTTTCTCATGGCACACTGGCAAGGGCGCAATCCTACCCTTCACTTGGGTCGGCTCAGGAGGGCTGCAAAGCTCTGGGGTGGGCAGGGAGGAGGTGGGAGGGAGGTGTTCTAGGGCCCCAGGGCAGTCGGGTGGGAGCGGGAGGCGGGGCTAGGATCTGGCACTTATGCTGGATCCCAACCCCCATTCCTTGAGAGTTTGGAGTAGCTTCAAGCCACTCTGCTCTCCTCGGACTTTTGCCACCTCAGGAGGTGGCGCAAGTCCAAGGAGACCCATGGGGCAAAGGTGCCTTATCCGGAGGTAAGGGGAAAAGTTTCCCCTTGCCTCTGGCTGAGCAGCTTTGGGCCCCTATCCTGCGCTGGATACAGCACAAGCTTCTTGGCTTGCCTGCTCCAGCATAGGGTAGGATTGCACCCTAAGATAGTCAAGGCAAACCATCAGTTTTTTGGTTAATTGACAAGGCACACTGTGCTGTCAGTGGGGGCTCACATCCCCTCAATGGCCCTACTAATAAATAACCCTCTCCCAAATTCCTACAGCACACCTGGAGACCATTTGAAGCACACCAATATGCTGTGGCACAGTGGTTGAAAATGGCTGTCTTAGATAATTCATTCGACTTTCCTTGAAAATTTTCAGATGTTTCACCCTGGGAGGAACCCTGAAATTTGCCTTTAATGTTACTTTGTGTGCAATTCCAGTGGCAATCCTAAGGATGTGCAGCTGCTGCCTGATATATTTTGCGTATATACACACACACACACACACACACACAAATATATATATATTGTGAAGATGCCGTGGCACACTGGTTGTAAATTGCTGAATTATATACACTGAGGTCTCCCAGTATTTGACAACTTCCAGTCCTAGGTAGGCATACATGGTTCAGATGCTGGTTTTGGTTTGGTGGTTTTATTTATTATTTATTATGGTATTTATATACAGGTGGGCCCCCATAACTGTGGAAGATCCGTTCCAGGGACCTCCATCAGATATGGAAACTGTGGATACTGGGAACCCTGTCTCCGCAGTCCCTGCATGCTCATTAACGCTGTTAAGATCCTTACTTGGGTGAAAATATTCTTGCTTTTACAGTTAACTTCCTGCTTCCTTTTAGTATTGATCGAGTCTCTTCAAGCACTCAGGCTTTTGGCAACCTGCCTGTACATCACTGTAAGCTTGAATGCTTACAGCTACCCGTAAAAGCAGGAACATTTTTGCTCCTGTAAGGATCTAAACAACGTTAATGGGTGCACAGGGTGTGTGCATCCAGGGAGCACAGATGCTCCTGGATCCGCAGATTAACAGAAAGCTGAATCCATGGGTACCAGATCTGCGGACATGTGGGCCTATCTGTACCACATTTCTCATAGACTCAAGGTGTTTTACATAGGCAGGCTGAACATAACCCTATTTTTACAATGGGGTTTTTACAAGTAATATTTCATAAGAAAATTTCACAGAATCTCCGTTTCTCCAGTTGTTTCCCTTCAGAGTGCAGTCGTCATCCTGGCTACCAACGTCTTGCACTTTTCCAAGCTCTCACAGGCAATTGCACCAAACTTCAGACCAGTTCCTCAAAGTTATGTTTTTTTGTCCCCTCCACACTCCACTCCATGCCCCTGCAGAGATAATGCCAGCAGCCTTTAGTCTCAATCTCTCTTAGGGCGCAATCCAAACCTGCGGTGGAGCAGGCAAGCCAGGAGGCTTGCACTGCATCCAACGCAGGTTCGTTGGCTGCAGAAGCTCAGCCAGGGGCAAGGGGAAGCTCTTCCCCTTACCCCTGGGTAAGGGCTGCACGCCCAATGGGTTTCTTTGGACTTGCGCCACCTCTGGAGGTGGCGCAAGTCCGAGGAGAACAGAGAGGCTCGAAGCCGCTCCATTCTCCTCGGGGACTGGGGTTGAGATCCGGCATAACCGCCAGGTCCCAGCCCTGCCTGTGGCTCCCCACGCGCCCGCGCCCTCCCCTGCCCAGAAACGCCCCCTCCTGCCTCCTCCCTGCCCCCCCATGCCTACCTTCGCTGCTTGTGTCGGCGCGGTTGCACTGGCACAAGCGACGGGGAGGAAGCCGCCATGGAGGCCTCCGCTGGCCTCCGCTTCCTCCCACGGAGGCGCAAATGTGCTTTACAGCATGTTTGCGACCCTCCAGGGTCTCCTATGCTGGCATAACTGCCCATTACCTCAGAGCTGCATTGCCCTTTTGTCAGTGCTGGAAAGCATTGACATAAGGGGCTAGGAAGGGCGCAATCCTAGCCCCTTATGTCAATGCTTTCCAGCACTGACAAAAGGGCAATGCAGCTCTGAGGTAAGGGAACAAACATTCCCTTACTTTGAGGAGGCCTCCATGAGTGACACCTGACTGCAGGATGCAGCACACGTCCCATGGGCACCACGATGCCAGTGCTGAAAAGTACTGACATAAGGGGTTAGGATTGCACCTTTACTCTCCCATCCAAGCAACTGATCCTTCTTAGCTTTTCAGGCAACCTGACAGCTCAACTTCCAGGTCACACCTCCTGGGTTGGGCAGTAGTGGGCAGAGTTGGTGTACACGATTGCATAAGAATATATACTTTACAGCTTTTCCACACTCTGCTAAGACAAATCCCTTAGAAAAGTGCTTCCCTATAGTTTCGTTTTCTGAGAACTTCTGCCATGTTTTAAATTCCTTCATTCTCTTTTCTTCTTCCCTTCCCCAGAGTTGCCCAGTGCATTTTATCAACTTAAACTGCAGATATATTACAGCAGAGCTCACGTGTTTCCATATTGTGTGTTTTTTTCTTCCATGCCCAGCTCAAGCGTATTTTAAATTCTGATTAGGGCCTTCAAACATTCCCACAGTACAAATAATAATTATAGTGAAGGGAAAAATTGCATGCTGAATTACAGGCTGTTCCAACCCACATCCAAAATAACTAAAGCAAAATGACAATTGTCTTCAAGTACATTTTGTTATACTGCTTTATATCTTATGTGCCATTGTCCTATATAAATTTTATATTATATAAAGCTATCACAGGAGGACATACGCTTTGTTTTCCTGTTTCTGTCCTTGGCCATTAGAACCTGTTGATGTATCATATTTTCAAAGTTTTTTTTTTTTTCAGTTTCCAATTAACTTAAATAAATATTCAAGTTTTCCAACACTGAAGTGATGAAGATTGAAAGAATCAGCACAGAAGGCAGCATTCATGGTGCCTGCTGAGGGCTGGAAGTGACATCATTAAGCAGGATGTGACATCTTTAAGCAGGTGATGGCCAGAAATAAGCACTTTGTTCTCACACAGAAGCTATTAGCTGAAAATGACAATTGGAAAAATGTGCCAATCTTGTTCATATTTTCAAGATAGGAGAGAGCTCAATTAACTACTGGGAGAACCCAATTATAATGGGGGCCAGAAAAATAGCTTCCAGGGGTCACATTTGGCCTGCTGGCCTTCTGTTTGACACCTCTGCCCGAAGTCATCCCCACAAAATGCTATTGGCTGCCAAGGAACAAACCTATGCATGCAGTTTTTATGTCCATATGGTTTCACCTGGCAAACGCACAATGCGTAGAGGTGTTTGTTTCCAGTAAGTAAGCTAGGATTATGGCCCAAGTTTTACTAAACACAATGGGCTTACTTCTGAGTAAAATAACACTATTTTCAAATACCTCTAACAATATGTCTGATCATGCAGCTTTCTTTAACACTATTTTGTTACAGCGCTCTGTGTCCCTGGTTGATTGACAGCTACTGCATCCAATGAGGGCTGCGCATTGGAGGGATGTATCCTCTTGCATATTTGGAAACATTATTGTGCCAGCTTCTGTGTGTATGGAAGGGAGCCTTGCGAGCTTGGCCGATGCAAGGCTCTGAGGTGGGTGAGGAGGAGGTGGGAGGAGGTGGGAGGGAGGTGTTCCGCGGCACGGGGAGGGCGATCCCAGGGGCGTGCGGGTGGGGAGTGGGAGACAGGGCTGTGACCCGGCAGTTATGCCAGATCCCAACCCCTATTCCCAAGCAGCATGGAGTGGCTTTAAGTTGCTCCGCTATCCTTGCTAGCTCTGGAGGTGGCACAAGTCCAAGGAGACCCATTGGGGCTGCAGTGGCTTACCTGGGGGTAAAGGGAAGAATTTCCCCTTACCTCTGGCTGAGCCATTTTTGGGCCCTATTTTGCGCTGGTTACAGCACAGGCTTCCTGGCCTGCCTGTTCTAGCACAAGATAGGATTGTGCTGCATGTCTTCCAGTGTTTCAGTTTTTTTCTTCAAAGCAGCTGCAAAGTCTTCCCCAGAGGGATCTAGGAAATGGTTTTAAGGTTGCCTTTTCTGCTTATGTCATTTTCCAGATCTAAATCCCCCCTCCCCCTGTTACTATTCATGGGGAAAATATCAGCTTGTGGAACAGAGATCAGGGAAACAGTGTGGAGAGAAAGGATTAAAAAAACCCAAGCACTTGTGTTTATTGACCACCTGATCAGGGCCAGCCTTAAAAAGATTTAAATGATTCAATTAAATTGGAACCTGTGCTTTAGGGGGCTCCGCACTGGGACAGTGAGCAGATTACCTGCTGCTGCTGCCGCCAAGATCACAGGGTTTGGGTGAGCAGCACAGCAAGCCCAGTCTCTATTCCTGTGGGCCCCCTGCCCACATCTGTGTCCATTTGGCCCGAAATGAGTCTTCCAGAAGCAGTTGGTGGTGACATCATCACTCAGCTGCAGTTGCTGTGGCTGTATGGTGAGTGGGTGGAAGGCCCTGCACGCATGTTCTGCATTGTGCTCTGTCATCCCTGGGGCCAGCCGAGTATCTGATAGCCAGCTCGTGCATTAAATCAGGGCATTTGCCACATGTTCTTAAATGTTTTGCAGAGGAAACCACTACCAAGTGTATTTGCAAACACTCAGTGAATGATGTAGTTTCTTGGTCTCCTGATGTTTGGGGGGAATTGATAATAACACCTATATAGCACTTTCTGAGTGTGCAAACCTCTTCATAGGTTTTCTCTTGTGGCCCTCCTTGTAACAACCCTGCCAGCAAATATTATCCCCATAGGGCAGGTGGGGAGCTCAGGCTAAGAGGTCATCACTTAAGAACATAAGAACATAAGAACAGCCCCACTGGATCAGGCCATAGGCCCATCTAGTCCAGCTTCCTGTATCTCACAGCGGCCCACCAAGCGGCCCACCAAGCGGCCCACCCAGTGGCCACAGCGGCCCACTTGCCGAAAACCACCTGCTGAGTTCACACCAGAGATGAGTTTCACACTAGGGAGTCCAGATGTGCACCTCAGCTGCTTAGCCACTGTGCTACACCGGCTCTCAACGTGCTTATGCATTAGGGCCCAATCTTATCCAACTTTCTAGCACTGATGCAGCCGTGCCAACAGGGCTGGTACTGCATCCTGCAGTGGGGATGGCAGTTACTGAGACCTCGCCAAGGTCAGGGAATGTTTGTTCCCTTATGTCGGGAGTGCATTGTGGCTGCATCAGTGCTGGAAAAATTGGACAGGATTGGGCTGTATGTGGCAGCCCTACTGGCATGTGCATTTGTGTGTATCAGAACAGATCTCTCACTTTATAGAGTTGAGTGCCATAAGCAGTGTACGTGTGAGAAACACACGTGCCCTAAGTGGGCCATTTTCTGTGTTCTTTTTCCCGCCATAAGAAACTGTCTAACTGGAGCTGCATTGAATATCTACAGTCCGGAATCTTACAACTAACATGTCACTTTCCTCCTTGATTAATGACACCCAGCATCTCACCAATGACATCTGGTTTCTCTTCAAGCTCAGCTGCAATTCCCTTGGCCCCTGGAACCAGTTCTCAATGAAGCATTGCTTATTAATGGAAATGTAGGTTTCCAGAGATCAGTCAAGCACACACACAAGATACCAAAAGGGAAGCAGTGGCATCAGAAACCCTGGCATCACTTCTTTTGCCTTTAGCTACTTCATGGGAAATCACTTTTGTCTACATCCAGATTCCCAGAATTAATGAGAAATGCCTCAGTCGCCAAGAGTGCTCACAGATATTCTACAGCAAGCTGTCTTCTTGCAGCTTCCACACTCCCTGCGATACATCAGTGGGCATCAGCGTAGGTGAGTTAGAAAAGCCAGCTTGAGGAATAACTCAGTGACACAGGGGCCGGTCAGGGACTGGGGTGGGTGTAGGGTCGGTAACAACCAGACTCAGTGCCACAACAGAGAAAGAGCAGGCGTGACACAGGGGAAGGGAGGCTAAGCAAGTGTGTTTAGTTTAGTTTTTTTTAAGTTTGAAATCACTCTTGACTGATTCTTTATTAGTAGGAAACATTAACTTCAGCAATCAACAAGTATCCAGCATTCCAGGAAGTGCATAGCAACCCCCCCTGCTTCTTTCAATCCCTCAACAGAAACATCGAAAGAATGTATTACACCATTCTTAAGGATCAGCACTACTTACCAGCTAGTTCCAATAATAAATGATGCAGAAATGTGAAGCCCCGGCAGGGGTTTTCTAGTCATCATAGCCTCCTTGAGATTCTTGGAAGCTGTCCATTGCAGTAGATTATAGTAACTTTGTAGAAACAGAACTCATAAGAACATAAGAACAGCCCCACTGGATCAGGCCATAGGCCCATCTAGTCCAGCTTCCTGTATCTCACAGCGGCCCACCAAATGCCCCAGGGAGCACACCAGATAACAAGAGACCTCATCCTGGTGCCCTCCCTTGCATCTGGCCTTCTAACATAACCAATTTCTAAAATCAGGAGGTTGCGCATGCCATTCAGACATTCAAGTCTATATGTTATGATCTAATTCAGAATTGCAGGGTGACACCAAAGGAAGTGTTGCCACTGGGAAGTACTTCTGCAGATACTGCCTTCTCCCTTGCCTTCCATAGATGAAGTGGGGCCTAGAGGGCTCAGGAGCAATCCCATTTGTTGCTACAGGACTTGTGGCAGCCTAGAAGTTAACTCTGGAGAATATACAGTTGTGTAGTGACTCTAGATTTTGCTAGTAGGCTGCCCTGAGACCTGCAGTAATCAATGATTGGGGCAGCCCAGATCACCTAGGACCCTCTATGGGTTATTACCCATGTCCCAGTGTGCCTGTCCTCTATTGCCCCTGAGATCAAGTCACTAGAGAGTGTAGGATTGATCTGGGACCTGCTGCATCTAAGTAATTTGCTCTTCCACATAACTATGACCCCATACCTATAGACCGGGGTGCCCAAACCCCATCCCTGGGGCCACTTGCGGCCCTCAAAGACTCACAATCTGGCCTGCGGGGAGCCCCTAGTCTCCAATGAGCCTTTGGCCCTCTGGAGACTTGCTGGAGCCATGCTGGCCCAACACAGCTGCTCTCAGTGTGAGGGCAACTGTTTGACTGCTTGCATGAGCTGTGGGACGAAGGTTCCTTCCACGGCTTGCTGTTTCGTATCTGTGATGCAGCAGCGGCAGTGAAGGAAAGGTCAGTGGAGCGATTGCTCTCTGCCTCCACAAAACTGGTGCACCCCAGTCCCTGCAGCCCCGTCAGAAGTGAAAGTGGAGCAATAGCGCTCCACTTCCGGTTTAGTGGAGGCAGGGTGCGATCGCCCCACTTTCACTTTGGAAGCATTGGGGAGCCCTGCTGACAGTTGCGTAGGGCTCCCCACATCCCCAGGAGGCTGCAGGAGGCTCTGGTAAGTATAGCCAAGCCCCTGCAGCCCCCTGAACGGCGCAATCCTGGGGATCGCGCCGCTGTCTCCTCCCTGCCTCCTGGCTGCCCCTGCCCCTTAAGGGCAAAGAGGCCAGGACCCACAAACTGGGGCGTCATGACGTCCCAGTCTGGAAACCTCTGGTCTAACACATTGGTTCTCACACATTTAGCACCAGGACCACTTTTTAGAATAAGAATCTTTCGGTACCCACCAGAAGTGACATCATCAACCAGGAACATGTTCAACAATCCTAGGCTGCAATCCTATGCACACTTACCCAGAAGTAAGTTCCATATAATATCATTGTTAAAAGAATATACATAGAGGCTTGCTAAAAATACAGGTCTGTAACATTTCCCCAAATGCAGTCACATACCATGGTAGCATCAAGTCTAATATATTAAAAATAAAATATTGAAATGAATGGGGACCCACCTGAATTGGTTTGTGACCCACTTCGTAGGTCCCGACCCACAGTTTGAGAATTCTAATCTGAAATCTAATCAGTTTGACTGATCTAACTGTAATTGAAAACAAAATCCAGTTCACTTCCAGTTTGAAAATGCCCTCTTTGGCTAGCCACCTAAAGGCAACTCCAAGTCATTTACTACAAGTGACAAAGTGAGTGGCAAGCCGGGGACAACATCTCTTTTGAACCCAGGTATACCTGTGTGACTCCAAGGAGCTCTGTGAGTACTGAACTATGAAAACTATCAAGGGAATGAATGCTTTATAGAAAAGTTCTGCTGTCTTGTCACGGTGCAGTCTTACTTAAAATTATTTTGACAGTGCCACTGTAGATTTATTTTCAATTGATTTATCTAAAATAGCCGTACAACAACTTCCATAATGTTTGGCAGTCTTTGTGTTCTGAACAGAAACTCTTACCTAAAATGCTCCATTTTCCTATTAGGAAAAGAATGAGTGTCTCTGGAGAGGAATAGCAGTGTCAGGTGGTGAATGGCATTTCTGCACCAAATCTAATAGAAGCTCCAAGTACCTGCACAAAAATCATCATACTTAAGACTGAGTGGGCATGTGAATGTGCTTCTGGCTTTTTTTCATCCTATATGTTCTGAGCAAGGGATGAAAATAAATATATTTTCTGAAGAGCCAATGTTAGGCTCATTTTTAAGGTAGACCCCCCTAATTTGCCTTCAAGCACGATGTCTCTTTTATGCCAATAAAGATTCTAAATAAATAGACGTTGTCTGTTGTCTCTCAGGCTTCCATGGGAGAGTCATTCAAATGAATCCTTCTTTCAGATTTTGCATATTCAACTTGGGAAAAGAGAAGCCTGAGAGGAGACATGATTGTATCCTTCAAATATCTGGGCAGTCACACAGAGAAGGGCAAAGGCTTGTCAATCTAATGGGGTTAGGTTGCAGAAGGGTAGATTTTGAGTGAATTTATGGATGCGCATCAGGAGAAAATATTTAATGGTAACAGCAGTTTGACCTTTGAACAAAATACCTAGGGTGGACTCTCACTTATTGAAGATCTTAATTTCTTCACAATGTAAAGATTTTATATGGACTTGTGTGTTCTACTAGCTTTACTAGTTAGACTCAGTGCATGTACACTTTACCTTGGTCTTTCATCTCAACATTGGAGTGGGGAGGAAAGTGCCAAGGCACAAATTCAACAGGAGAAGAATATACAGCCAAACAAATATGAATTTTTGAAAATAATTTGAGAGACACAAACCCAGAGATAACTGAATAAGAGGTGGCATTTGGAAGGTCTTCACCATTCAGATAAGAATTTCAGCTGGGGTATCTGTCATTTTGCAACAGATTCATACCACATTTGGAGGGATGGTGGAGAGTGTGACTTTAAACCTATTCCTGTCCCATGCCAGTCTACAGCACACAGTACTGTTGATGGAGCACAAATTGCATACTAGAGGGTTGACCAGAGAGGTGAGTAAAACATTTTCTTACTTACCTCCCATAGGTTGTCTGGTCTCCCATGGGTCTCAGGGGAATTCAGGACAGAGAAAGAGGTAAGACTGGGTGGCTAGGATTGGGCAACTGGTCACATACATTTCTCACTGTAATCTGCTGCAGAGTACAGTACTAGAGTATCCTTTTGCTTTTATCACGCCTTTCCTGTTCCCCCAGCAACACAATTTATGTGCATGCCAAGTCTTATGGTTGGCTTATCATTTTTCTTTCTGCAGCTTCCTTTCCTTGCTTTCCACTTCTGCTTTTTTAGCTCAATATCCACAACATTTTGCTCTCCCATCACCTATCTCATTATCCATTAAAGCTGGCTTAAGCCTAACCAATGTCTGATTGACCTGGTCACATGCCATGGGATTCTTCAAGGGGCTCTGCTTCCCAAGGGGCAGAGCTGCTTAGCGTTTCCTTGACTTCTAGTTTTGCAAAGAGAAAATAGCCTTCACCTGCTGAAGACATAGCTATAAATGGAGTTGCTAAGGCCAAAATCAATTATGTTTATGAGGAAATAATTGGTTTTCCCTCTGTGTTATCTATACCTTTTGTTACTTAGGTAAAAATGGGAGAAAACTCCATGGGGGGGAGAACTTGGGTGCCTCTTGAGATATGTGTTGTCTCTGTATTTAAGACATTTTTATCCTGCTTTACCAACAGGGGCTTAAGGGCCCAATCCTATCTAATTTTCCAGCACTGGTGCAGCCGCAGTGCAGTCCCAAGGTAAGGCAACAAATGTTCCCATTCCTTAAGGAGGCCTCTGTGATTGCCTCCCCACCACAGGATGCAGTGCATGCCCCATTGGCACGGCTGCACCAGCACTGGAAAATTGGATAGGATTGGGCCCTCAGGCGAGTAACAAAAATCAGACACACAACATAACATTGTGTGGTGTTAACACAAAACATAAATACAATACAAACAAATGAAGAACAAATTACAACATTTTAAAATTCCCAAAATGCAATAGCATTAAAGTTCATTGAATTAATTTGTCTGATCACTCCATCCCACTCGCCAACCCAGAGCAGCATTAAACTTCATATTCTTCTGTGGTGCAATTGGGAGAAATGCACAGGCATTTCAGTATGACAAAGAGCTCAATTTCCCTTTTTTAAGGATTTAAATTAGATACACACAGATACAAGGTGGCAATACAACATTTGGCAGTTGCTGACCTGCACCTGCTCGCCAAGGCGTACTGTGATGCTTTGACTGGAGCTATCTTGAGAATGGGTGCAAAGATGAACCTGCCCGTGCAGCCTGGACTGGCGCTGATCAATCAGCAAAAACTGCCTTCCTGTCCATATGCAGAGCAACTAGGATTGCTATATCTAAGTTCCCCACAGCCAGGTAGGCTAATTGGCATATTGTGCAAACTGCTCGCTAATTATGCAAATCAAACACATTAATGTGGGCATTTTAACTAATTGCTGTTTGCTCCTGGCAGACACCACAGAATTTGGGAAGGTGAAGTAGAAAGTTACTGGCTGGGTTTTTTGCTCTAGTGTTCTGTTCTGCCTTTGGGTTTTCTCTGAAAGCCCATGAAAGCATATTGGGGAAACCTGTAGCAGGCTTCTTGTCCCTACTCCTCTAGCAGCATGTGGCTCTGCACCTGGTCCTCAATCATGTGGAACTAGAAACTCCAGGTATTAGGTTGGAGCACCTTGCTTTCCTCCTTGGTCAGTGTGTGCTGAAACCCGTCCCCTTTCCACATGGAACATTTTACCCTTGGTTGTAAGGAAATGGGATTGCCTTATCACCAGCAGTATTAGTATGCACATCTAGCTGGGAGTAAGTCACACTGATCTCATTGGTTTCAAAATAACTACATCAAGGCCCAAATCCTAACCAACTTTCCAGCAGTGGCATAGCTGTGACATTGAGTTGTCAGATTGGATGCATTCATTTAGGTCCTAGTCATGTTACAAGGTAGATCCTGGTGGAGTAGTTGAATCTATATGGGGTAAAGCTCAGTAGTAAAGTGGCCTCAAAAGCTGAGGCCTAAAAATGCCTTAATAAACTTTGCCACCTGTCCTGGTAAAAAAGAAAAAACTAAAGAAATGAAGGGTGCAATCCTAACCCACTTTCCAGCACTGGCATAGCTGTGGCAATGGGTTGTGTACTGCATCCTGCAATTGGGTGGCATTCAATGGAGGCCTCCTCAAAATAAGGGAATGTTTGTTCCCTTACCTCAGAGCTGCATTGCCCTTATGTTGGTGCTGGAAAGTGGGTTAGGATTGTGCCCTAAACCAGCTAATTTGAGTTAAATTTCTAAGGCCACAATGCTAACCCACTTTCCAGCACTGAAGAACAATGCAACTCTGAGGTAAGGGAACAAACATTGCCCTACCTTGAGGAGGCCTCCATGACTGCCCCCCAACTGCAGGATGCAGCACACACCCCACTGGCACAGTTATGCCAGTGCTGAAAAATGGGTTAGCATTGCACCCTAAATGAGCCAAATTCCTCCTTTTCTCATTCCACAGGATGTTGTAGCTCCAGAATAACTACGGTTTGAGGATCCATTATCTGGACTGTTTGGGACAAGAAGGTGTTTGGATTTTGGATTTGCCTGGATTTTGGAATGATTGCATAAATAAGAGAAATGCTTCTCATTATAGTGTCTGTTGGCCTTGTCTTTGGCAGTGTTTGCTGGCCGCTGACATTTTTCAGCAGTGTCTGTATGGGTACACACCACAGAGCAGAGAATAGAACTTACAGCCTGCACCTGCACTGTATATGGGAATGAGCACAGGACCTTCTAGTGGTCACACTACAAAAAGTTTAAAAAGAAGTCTTGGACAATAATGTCCGGGTTTCAGAATAGTATGGATTTTGGATGTCTGGTAAGGGATAATTTACCTGTAATAACCAGGCTCCCTAGTAGCCTGTTGTATTAATTTGACCTCACAAAGGGATTACAGAACTGTACTGAACTATTGTCCTCAAGCACTTTCAAGTTGTAAAGTACAAAATTATAAAAAACCTCACTTTCCACTTTTTCACATGTTTTGCTCCTGTACACTCGTCTCCCCCCCCCCCCACACTGCCACTACAACAGAACAAATGTTTAACTTTGAAATTTAACTTCTTTTTTTCTCCTCCACCACATGATCCTTATCAGTTGGGGGTCCATGTAACAAATGTAAGAACGCATGGAACCAGTCAAGGTTGACTACTATAAGAGTGAGGAGCAAATGAAGCTGCATTACCCTCACTTGGAAGCAGTGGCATAGCTAAGAGGGTGCAGGGGGTAGCAGTTGCACCGGGCATCAAGCTTTGGGGGGGCAACAAGCTGAGCTTGACACTAGTAACCAAAATTATGAAAATCATACCATCATGTTATATATCATTGGAAAGTTAATTTAATGCAGAATGCAATGAAACAAACTGCATTGGAATATCTTTATTCTATCAAAAGGTTATGGCCAATTAACCGGAAAATGAAAACACAACTGCCTTATGGAACAAAAAGTGGATTTGCTTAACTCCAAACTGACCTATGAGACTGATTATTCTGAGTGCCAGTGAGATGTTATTATGATACAGCATGGAACCAATAACTTTTTTATTTATTTACTTAATTAAATTTGACTTTGTCATGGGGGGGGGGCTACAAAATCTTCTTTGACCCCAGGTTGTAGATAGATGCCTTAGCTATGCCACTGACTGGGGGGAGGCAGCTGAGCAAGTGAGTTGTGAGTGGTGGACAAGGCAAGTTTCCCCCCAATTTGCACTTTTTAAAAAGCCCGGGTGCGATGTCATTTCCGGTCGTGACATCACTTTCGGGGCAACATTTTGAGCTTGGCACCGGGCTACACAATCATTAGCTACGCCACTGCTTGGAAGCCCTGATTCTGCTCTGTTTGCACGAAGATGGACATTGAAATGTGTTTGCAAGTATGCAGCTCTTTGAAGCAAAAGAAACGTTGCTGAGAAGAGAACGGATTTTCTTGAGGTTGTGAAGATGTTCAGTACCTCCTCTCAGCCCTCTCCCATACCACTTCAGCTCTGAGGGACGAAACAAAGTACAGTAGTACTAAAACACAAGGCTAAAAACTACGGACCATTTCCACTGTGTTGTTTCTTTATAGTTTTAGGACCAAATCCTATCCAACTTTCCAGTATTGATGCAGCCATGCACTGCATTCTGCAGTGAGGGGGCAGTCACAGAGGCCTCCTCTAGGTAAGGAAACATCTGGCCCCTTACTTCAGTGCTGTATTGCAGCTGCATCAGTGTTGGAGAGTTGGATAGGATTGGACCCTTAGTCCCTTCTTAGTTTGTTTCTCATAAGCTTGGCTCTAGAGGGCCCTGGGAAAGAGGGAGGGGGGAGGAGCAAGGACAGACCAGAAGAGAGGGACAAGAGAAAAGAGGCAAAAATGGCAATAGAGTCTGTAACTAAACAACTTGTTGATGTCCACATTTTGCCTGTTGTCTCCTTACTAGAAACAATGTACTCATATACGGCATAATCAGCTCATCTCACAAGCAAGACATCATCAGTAATTTCCAGAGAAGAAAAAGGCAACGATCAGCCCTATCACTTATGTGGTTTGCACAATTTTTTTCTGCATGAGCCACCATTTAAAGGAACTGCACATCCCAATGGGGAACAGAATACTTGTTTTTACAAGCATGCAACACGTTGAAAATGTATCAGGTTTTGCCAACTGGGAATATGGGTAGGGGGAGGATTGAACATGGAAACCAACAAGCCTGTGATACAATAAAAGGAAGCTCTTTTTATCTGGAAAGCCTCCTTTCCTCAGTATCTGTGTCAGCAGTTTTAGCAAAACCCTGCAGCATCTGTTTACCAGAGATACCAGAGATACTATAGGATGAGTATTTCTTAACTACTGTCATTGCCATCACAGTGGCTGACAAATGGGCTCTCCAGCAGATGATTTCAAGTGTGAATATTTGCAGGGTTGGTGTGCTCATGGGCCTTGATAATAAATACAATCTGTACTCAGCCTGAAGAAAACACAGGTCATGGTTCAGGATGTGGACTCACCTCCCTGCATTACAATCTCTGAGCATGAACTGGAGGTTGTCCATGACTTTGTGTACCTTGGCTCAACGATCTCCGACACTCATTCTCTCGATACTGAGCTAAACAAGCGCATCAGTAAAGCAGCTACCACGTTTTCCAGACTCACAAAGAGAGTCTGGTCCAACAAGAAGCTGACGGAACATACCAAGATCCAGGTCTACAGAGCTTGCGTCCTGAGTACACTTCTGTACTGCAGCGAGTCATGGAATCTTTGCTCACAACAGGAGAGGAAACTGAGTGCTTTCCACATGCGCTGCCTCCGACGCATCCTCGGCATCACCTAGCAGGACAAAGTTCCAAACAACACAGTCCTGGAACGTGCTGGAATCCCTAGCATGTATTCACTGCTGAAACAGAGACGCCTGCGTTGGCTTGGTCATGTCGTGAGAATGGATGATGGCCGGATCCCAAAGGATCTCCTCTATGGAGAACTCGTGCAAGGAAAGCACCCTACAGGTAGACCACAGCTGCGATACAAGGACATCTGCAAGAGGGATCTGAAGGCCTTAGGGATGGACCTCAACAAGTGGGAAACCCTGGCCTCTGAGCGGCCCGCTTGGAGGCAGGCTGTGCAGCATGGCCTTTCCCAGTTTAAAGAGACACTTTGCCAACAGTCTGAGGCTAAGAGGCAAAGAAGGAAGGCCCATAGCCAGGGAGACAGACCAGGGACAGACTGCACTTGCTCCCGGTGTGGAAGGGATTGTCACTCCCGGATTGGCCTTTTCAGCCACACTAGACGCTGTGCCAGAACCACCTTTCAGAGCTGATACCATAGTCTTTCGAGACTGAAGGTTGCCAATACAATACTCAGGAATTAAGCTTTCTGATATCCTACGCTGATTCATCTTGTTTAACAAAGAATGAGTATATGGAGGTTTATTGCAGCAAGGACCAAGGGCCTTGTGAAGTTTTAATCAATGTACTGAAATGGAGAACTTCAAATGAGGGCAGAGTGCATTAGTGGTCACGCTAGAGCAAGACTGCTCACTTGTTTGGATAATTTCAAATGGGCTTCCCCTGAAAAGATAACCTGTTATTATTTACTCATTCATTTAGCTGTGTAAACCACTTTGTGAACCCTTTTTCTTGTTGAAAAGCATTATATTAATAATACAATATTTTAGTTTGTATTACAGTTTTACATGGGAGGAGTGGATGGTATTTGGCCCGGCTAAAGTCCAGCCAAGTGTGAGATGAACGCTGAAATCCTGGGCACATTTACCTGGGAATAAGCCCCACTGAAATCAGCAGTACTTCTGAGTAAATGTGTAGAGGTTTGTGCTGTTACAGCCTGATCCTAGGCATGTTTACCTGGAAGCAAGTCCCACTGAATTCAGTGCGGCTTCTTCCCAAGATTTAAGTTGCCACCCTATGCACACTTATTTCAAGGAAATCAAATAAACATCCATAGTATTTAACTGATTTTCTGGTGTATCCACTGCAACAGGAGGAACAGTGATGCTCTACACATGCTCCAATGAGAGGAATTAGCAGGAGAATCCATTACACCTGGTCACTGAATCCAGACCAGCGAGAATGATTCCAGGAGCTGGTTAGGCAGGCCATTCTATATATAACCTTGCTATGAGGACAGACGTGCAGAGACACCTATATTTAGTAGGGGGAGAGCAACTGTCACTCTTCATACCACCAGCATGGTATCTTTTCCAGTGGCTGTTACTGGTGTTGCTTCTGCATTTTTTTTTTTTTAAGATTGTGAGCCCTTTGGGAACAGGGAACCAGTTATTTTACTATGTAAATCGGTTTGTGAACCACTCTTGTTGAAAAGTGGTATATAAATATTTAGCACCACCATCATCATCTAAGGGCGCAATCCTAACGTGCCCTTATGCTGAGCAAGTTCCTTGCGCCAGCCCAGGAGGATTGCAAACATGCCTTAAGGCATATTTGCACCTCCTTGAGAGTTGACTGGGCCGGCGCAGGAATGCGCTTCAGCCCATTGTGCCTGAATCCAGCCTCCACACCGATCTGCAAGGGGAGGCTTGTGAGCTTGGCCGACACAAGGGTCTTGGCAGGGCAGGGAGGAGGCAGCAGGGATGCGTTCTGGGGCAGGATGAGGGCAGGCAGAGGACGGTCCTGGGGGCGGGTGGGGAGTGGAAGACAGGGTAGTGACCTGGCAGATATCCTGAGCAGTGGGAACTGAGGTGGTGCAAGTCCAAGGAGACCCATTGAGGCTGCAGTGGCTTAGCCGGGGGTAAGGGGAAGGCCTCCTGGCCTGCCTGTTCCAGCGCAAGATAGGATTGCGCTGCTCACCTCACTCCTCCAGGCAGACTCCAGACTGTTTAGCACTAGTGTGCACTGTCCTATGTTCCTCCCATAGATGGTCATAGTGTGGTGTGCTGTCACCACATTCTTTGGCCAGCTATGATAAGCAATGTGCTCTGCTGCAGCAGTCAGGGACAGTCCTCTTGATAACAACAGCAGCAGCTACAATGACTACTATCCACCTATCAGATCAATGACCTCTCACTATACATTCCCAAATTGTCTACCATCAGTAGTGAACTCTTTGTTCCTTCAAATATTTGCCACTGATATCCTAGCTGCTATCAGAAAGATTCCAATAAACTCAATAAAAGATTTTGAAACACAGCCCAATGCTGTATCCAAGGGTCACCATGTAATACAAGTTCAGTTCTTCTCATAAAACTAAAAATAACTGTCCAAAAATGTTTTTTTTTAACCTTTCAACCACATATGGGAACAGTAACCTGTATCATTGCTAGCTCTTCCGATACAACAAATTACCCTTCTTATAAATCTATGTGATCTTTAAAGAGATTTAATGCTATATAAACTTTTTAAAAAATGAGGTTTTTTTTTTAGGCTGAAATCCTACAAACACTTACCTGGGAGTAAAATTCATTAAACTCAATGAGACTTCTGAGCAGTAACACATAGGATTAACTTCTCAGAGAAACAGGAAGTGAAGCACCTGTGTCTCTGAAATCAGGTGCTAGGTTACCTCAGATTGTTTCAGGCATTTATCCTGGTAGATAATGTTATAATAATAATGCTGACTCACAGGTGCTTATAGAAATCAAACTTTTCCTGGTCCATTACATTCCTCCTCCATACTAACTTTAATATCACTGGTGCAAGTTTGAGTTGAACCATTGTGGCTAATGAAGCTTAGCCTGGGGCAAGGGGACACATGTTCCCTTACCCCAAGGAGACATCCAGCAGTCACAATTCCTCCATGGAATCCAGTGTAGCCCATGCCAGTGCTGCAGTATTGACTCACAAAAATTTAGTTGGAATTGGGTTGTAACTTGCCCCAAATCCTCTTATAACTGAATTTTTCATTATCTTTTTGACACAAACAATGGACACAATCCACAAAGACCTGATAATATATTTTTCACATAATAGAAGTGTATTGATAAGAAATAGACTGAAGCTGTTCATGTCATAATCTCTTGGTCAGTATGACCATTAACCATAAGGTTAATAATAAATACCAGAAATGGCAATAGGATCTTGCATTATTTTGACTGTGTGTTGAAGAGCATCACCTGTTTTTCACCATCTATTACAAACATATTCACATCGCTTTTCTTGGTGGCAAATTTTCTTCCTTCTTTGGCCTCCAAGGGTTGCATCCCAGATCCACCATCAAACACTTTCTCCAAGAACTTAAACTGCCTCCTTGAAGAGAAGGCAGATTCCACTCATAGAAGGACATCTTCCACTTGTGCAAGGACTCCTCAAGTGGTGAAATTATGAGTTGAAATGCTGCCCAAAGTCTTTATTTACACAGAGTACCATTTCCTCTTCTCTACTGATGATTCTACAGTGCTCTGTCAGGCAAGATGACGCTCTGTTTGCTCAGAAAGAAAATCACATGGGTTGCCACAGCCATTCAGATTCAATGGCAGTGGGGACAAATGAGGATGCAGAAGGAAAGGAAGAGAAAAGAGATGCAGAGAAGCAACAGCAGTAATCAAAGAACAAAAGGCCACTAAGCCAGTTGCAGACCTGCCATTGGGTTTGATGCGACAAATGCCCCAGGAGTGAGCTGCTAGGACCCCGCAGAAGCCTCTCTGAGGCTCTTGATGGGGTCAGAAGCTTTATAGTGTCAAAACTTTATAGAGAGGCTTCCCCAATGTGGGCTGAGGTCATGTGAGGCTCCAGGAGCCTCAGGTGAGTAAGGGAGTGGATTTTTGTGCGGGAGGCAACGACAGCCCACGGGGTGCACCATCATGGATCTTTGCCCTGGGCACAAAGCTGGGAAGGGCCACCACTGCACTAAGCAGCACTGAAGATATGCAACTGTTCAGCAAGATGAGTCTTTTTTCAGTGATCTGTTTAGGTGTAGGAAATGCCTGCTACTTTTAAAGTAAATAAGCTTCTGCATGTCTACTCACAAGTAAATCTCATTAACTTTAATGGGACCTACTCCCAGATAAGGATGCATAGGATTTCAGCCTAAATGGACTTTTTCCATGAGCGTTTCACTATGACCTTATCCTGTGTCATTACAGCCAGGTCAGATCCAATCAACATCATCAGGTTCCTCCCTGCATTAATGGGTGATTGTTTTGTTCTTTGTGCTTTGACCAGCACAAATCTGAATAAATGAAACCCCACCAGGAGGCTTTTTCATTTTCCATATTATATTCACTAATGTAATGAATATTGCAACTCACAATTTCAATATTGCCTAACTACCTTGTTTTTGAATTGCTCAGCTGCTAATATATCTTTTTTTCATATAGATATTAACATTCATAGGTAGACTGGGAAAAAACAACAACTCAAGGGCAGTCAGTGTTTGGCTTGAGAACAGCAGGAACAAAACTCTTATCTTTTCAAAAAGGAAACTTATCCTGAAGCTCTCTGGCCACTGGGACCAAATTCAGCGTTTGGAAACATAACACAGCAGATGTTTCTCAATTCATCAATCAGCTCTGTGAATACAAAGCAACCCTTGCTATTAATCTCAAAGAGATTGGGCATTTAGTGAAATCTGCCCAAACTTTATATTGATCCAAAGATCTAAAGAACCGTTCAGACAAGGTAGAGCTAAAAACCAATTTGAGTCACAAGTCACTACCAGTTTCCAAAATAAATCGTCTAATAAATCCCACCTTCGCATGTATTCAAAATCTTGCAATGATTTTTTGAAAATGCAAAGCAAAGACTTCAACAGAGCACCCAAGCTCAAGTGTCATGCTCATTTGCAGACTCCAGGTAGGATGCCAAAGAACTTTAAAAATATTGATCTAACCCACAAGGGTTTTGAACATTAGCTAAACAATGTTCAACAAAGTGTGGTTTCTGAATGACAAAACATGAATATTTGCTCAAGCTGGCAGAAACATTCCAGAACGAAATGAGGGAAAGATACAGATAGTTAACAAACATGCTTTCAAAGACATTTTAAGGAAAGTAGCATTGCCATTATTGGTGAAGTTGCAATGATATTTTCTGGTCTTCATTACATTGGATTAGAAACATGTGTTTGCTCAATATTTCAAAAATACGTACATCAGCATCTACTCTGCTACCCCTAAATGTGGAACAATGGAAAGGTAAATCTTACAGAACATTTCCCTAATTTGTGCCTGTGCAATGCATTGTGGCCCACAGGTGCTCAATAAATCACCTATATATTGCTTCTTGGCTAAGAAGAGACATAAAAGTATGAAAAAAATGACTAAATACAAATTAACGACCAAATCCTATTTAAGGCTCATGCCAGTGGAACCGGCAGAGCGATGGAGGCCCACCAGAGGAGGGAGCAGAACAGGGTGGGAGTGGGGTTAGGGAGGTGGTCAAATGGGGAAGGGTGAGGGCCAAATGATGTGTGGGGATGATGTGTGGGGATTTAGTTAGGACTAGGATGTAAAACAAGGAGGTACATAGTATGTCTTAGGCCAACAGACATGGCTGGAGGATTCCATATATTTTCGTAGTTCAGGAGTTGTGGAGGCCTCATCTAGCAAAATAGTTTGGGATGTTCATTTCCTGAATGCTATGTACATTTCTCAATCACTATTTAGCCATCAACGGATGTGTTTCCATTTTAACGCCTCACAGTTTCAGTAAAGGTAATTGTCTCGCTTGCTTTATATGTCTTCAACTTTACTAAGCAACTAAATGAAGGGCGCATTTCTAACCCCTTATGTCAGTGCTTTTCAGCAGTGACATAAGGGCAATGCAGCTCTGAGGTAAGGGAACAAACATTCCCTTACTTTGAGGAGACCTCCGTGAGTGTCACCCAACTGCAGAATGCAGCACATGTCCCATTGGCACCGTAATGGGGGTTAGGATTGCACCAAAAGTGAGCTAAAAAGTCCAGAGATTCAGAAATGTGGCTGCATTTCCACATTTGTTTCATTTGTAATTGTTTTCATTTTGTGCTATATATTTCATTGTATTCTTATTTTAATTGTGTTGCGAGCCACCTTGGGAGCCCTGTTGGAGGCTAACGGGCATGGTATAAATCTGTGGGAAAATGAATAAAATAAGTACATTAGATTGCTATTTATCTAGGTTTCAACAAGGAAAAAAGCAACACTTGTTTTCTACCCACAAAGATCTACTCAGACATGCGATCACATGGAGAAAATAAGTGTCACCCATCTAGCTCCACAGTGACATTCACAGCCTGTTCTGTTATTGTAGCAGCTTGGAGAAATGGAACTGTAATCACAGAAGTGGCTGTGTCTGTCACTATGTCGCTAGACAATTCACACTAACCTTTCCCCTTGTGGCTGTATATCTGAGTGCACATTGATCAAATGAAGGCTATTGGTGTGAACAGGCTCAGCGTACCCAGAAATACAAAATGAGTTTGAAAAACTATGAATTCAAAGCTATGAGTTCAATCGGATGGAAACTCCACTTTACATTATATACTGCTATATAGCCAGTTGAGCTTTGCTTAGAAGGGAAATAGGAGACCAGGATGATTCTTAAACTCCCTGCTACTCAAGGAATAATGAAAAACTTTACTTTCTGGAAAAAAAAATCTATTTGGTCACCTCTATTAAGCAGATTAATATATGCATGGCAGAACATAGCAGCCTGATTGGCCTTATGACATAGGGTTGACTTGGTTGTTATTCCAAACAGAAAGGCTCCCAGGATCCTTGCTGGTAGTTTCCACTGTCAGAGTTGGTGTTGGGATTGACTGTGAAATAAGCTATTATTTACAAATCTGTTTTACGATGGCAAAGGGTAGTGACACTATTACAAAGATAAATTGAAAATGTAATTGCCACTGTACAATAGCATTGTGTTGTATTATGACTGTGCTATTGTGCGGCGAATGTATTTCAGCGGCATATGTCAAAGAGCAAGGGATACCTCACCCATTACTTCACTGAGTCCTGGTGCCTGTGCTGGGGCTCAGTCGGAGCATTCCTGCTTCATCCTGGGAGAGCTGTGAGGTTGCCTACCAGAGCTGTGGAGAGCCGCAAGGGGAGCAATACAAATGCAATGTGTAGAATGCAGGCACCGGCAGAACTGGCAGCCATTAGGACTATGTATGAGCCACTCTAAATGGGGTTTGTATTTCTATGACAATATTTTGTTCAGGGTGTCAGACTAGGGTAGCAGTTCCTAAACTGTGAGGCTCAGCTCTAAAGGGAGCCATGATGTACTTACTCACAGGGGCATAGTGGGATGTCCCTGGCCTCCTCTTCCCAGGTACTGCCATCTTGGATTGTGTGAGATCGTGAAAGATCTCGCACAATCCAAGATGGCAGCTTCCAGGAAGATGACAATGTGGAAGAAGGGTGTCCTGATGCTGGTATGTTTGGGAACCACTGAACTAGGGAGAAGAGCTGCATCTTAGTTGTGCAGCACATGCAGAGTATCCCAGCTGCAATTCCAGGCACCCTGTAGTACAGCTGGGAAAGGTCCACGTCTGAAACCTCGGAGAGTGTCTGCTAGTCAGTGTAGACAACGCTGAACAAGACAGACCTAGCTGGAGATTTCTCCAGGTTCGAGTCAAATGATGTAATCAGGAAAAAGTCCCACAACAGCTGCTCATTTGGAACTCAGCTCTCTGGAAAATGGCTGTCATTGCAGGCCTGCAGAGAGACTGGCCTGCTGGTAATTGAGAACAGGTACGTGCAGCCAGGGAAGGCAGTGCTACCTGGAGGAGACAAGGAAAGATAGCAGCAGTGACAGGGAGCAGAGGTCCAGCCTCTTTTCAGATCTGCTGGGTAAAGTATATTATTTGATTCCTGCACATTATGGTCATGACCCCAGCTAATGCCTCTGTTGGGGCTTCAATGTGTTAGTTTTTCAGCTATAAAAAGGAAATGGCTCTGATGCCATTTTAGTTCTTGGTCTTCAACTGTCAAAGAAAGGAACCTGGGACCCAGCTGGACTGTGCCTTATGTGTCTAGGATGACAGACTGTTTATTACTTATTCAAATCTTGCATAAGCTGTCTTTCTTGTACTAACTTCCTTGCACAGCAATCTAAAACACTAAAAAAAAATACCCAAACACTGACCAAAATACAATAGACCGCATGATGGTCATTAGCAAAACTTACACCACTGTATTAAATTCCAGCCGGAAGAAGTGCTTTGTACATTCTTTGTGGAAGCTGCTAGAGAGAAGGCATGGTGAACTACAAAAGGCATATTGTTCTACAGCCCTGGGTCCAAGGCTCTCCTTCCAGCCACCACTATCTTACTTCAAACAGCAATGGAATGTGAAGGATGACCTGGCTGGATGATCACAGGGGAGGTTTGAGGGCCAATGTCAGGAAAGCAAGTCTGAAATGTGTGGGGCCAGCCTTGAAGAGGTCTACAGGACTATAAGTAGCTTTAGCCTAACTTCCCCCTGGTTCCAACTCTATGGTTCTGTGATCCTATGATTCTAAGTACGCTCCAGAAGTGTTTTGGTTTATAAATGTAAGGCCAAATTACTATACATTATATTTAGCATCTCACTGGCCCTTATGGTAGTGTTGGTGGTGGGACAACAATCAGGATTGGGACCAGAGCTGGCCCAGACCTCCTGACCCCTGAGGTGGCATGCCACATGCTGCTCCCCTTACCTAATTATGCGCCAGCCTCTCCTGCTCCCACTCTAATGTTCTAGCTTTGCACTCTCTTGCCTCCACATTTCCTTTTCCTCTCTGTCCTCCTCTCCCTTTTGCAATCTAGGAAGACAAGTAGGCAGAAAGAGATACTGCCTACTGAGATGACCCCTTCAGTTGGTCTCATCGATGGGCTGGCCCTGGTTGGAACCATGGTATGGGGGAGACAAAACTGAACCTTTTGCATCCCGGATAAACAGAGGTCACTGTGAGTCTGAATGGAGTTTGGGGCAGCAGGTGTAAAAGCCTGAATCCCCTCTCCCTCACACCATGATACTGATACCAATCACATCTCCTGCATCTGCTTGTTAGGAGACAAAATCTAAGCATGCAAGGTCCAAAGACATTCTTAATGTGTGTGTTGCTCTTAAAGGAAAGCTACTAACACTCCCTGGGAAGATTCAATAATAGAATGCATTACCGTCTTGGCTGAATGTGTATAGAGAAATTTTTAGGAATCAAATTAAATCAGTGAAAATTGATAATTTGGCAACTAAAGTAAGGAGGATATTTTATTCTTTGGAGCTGCATAAACTCACTATGATGGCAAGAGATACTTCCTGTGTTGCATTTTGAAAGCAACAGAGTGCACATAGATTCAGGCTGTTGCCTGGAGAAATAGCTGATGGAAATCCAAGGTCTTCATTATTACACAGCAATTTTCAGGGAGAGAAGAGATCACATTATATATGTATGGAGCTGCTTAGCCTGCAGAAAGTTCCATCCCCACTTCAGATGATGCATGATTGATGAAACAGATCTTGGAACACACATACTGATCCATAAATAAGGAGTTCTGGGGACTTATTTTTCAAAAGTTGTCCTTTTTAGGTGACTTTTTCATTACTTTTACGTGATTCAAAAATAAGCTTACAAGGCATATAATTTTGGCTATTTACATATTACACAACTTCATATTTGCTTTGCTAAGTGCTTACTACCTCTACTATAGGTGTTCACATTGGATAGCCACATACATATAAATACCAAATACTGAGCTTAGAAGTTATGAATGGTCATTTACTATTATGGAACATGAATATGAAGTTAGCATTATGTAATATAGTATATAACGTGGATGGTAACAAGAGTCTAAACAGGTCCTAAAGTGGGATGCCCTGTTCCATGGGTAGTTATAAGTCCATTGGTGGTGGAAAAAAAAATGGCCAAGGCTACCCAACATGAGATAAAATACTGTACAGGTATGCAGTATTTAATAACAGTGATACATTCTCTGATCCCTGATGTTGTGCAATTAAGGGCAGAATCCTAAGTGCACCTTGGGCTGGTGCAAGTCCCTTGCACCGGCCCAGGAGGGTCACAAATGTGCTATAAAGCACGTTTGCACCTCCTTTAGAGTCAGCTGGGCCAGCGCAGGGGGAGGGCGGTCCCAGAGGTGGGTGGGCAGGGAGCGGGAGGTGGGGGTGGGACCCGGCAGATATACTGCATCCTACCCCTTGTTCCTGAGCAGCGCAAAGCGACTGCAAACCACTCTGCTCTCCTTGGACTTATGCCACCTCTGGAGGTGGCACAAGTCCTAGGAGACCCATTGGGGTTGCGGTGGCTTATCCGGTGGTAAGGGGAAGAGTTTCCCCTTACCTTCAGATGAGCCACTTTGAGCCCCTATCTTGCGCTGGATACAGTGCAGGCCTCTTGGCCTGCCTGTTCCAGTGCAAGATAGGATTGCACTGTAAGTCTAGTGAACATTCAACCCAGTCTAGTGTAAACAGACACTCACTAGCTGCACAGGCTACTGGAGACAGATTGCCTCCTCTTCACATTAAGAGCCTCTTTGTTGTATAAACAGACACTCTGCTATAGGCTATGGGAGTGCTGACTACAAACCCAATCCTGAGCACTGCGCACTGGCTTACATTATGCTGGACTAGCACCTGTGCTCACCCAGTGCTGGCTGGTGCTGGGCTAGCGTTGGGCGGGTACCCAGCCTCTGTTGCTCAGCAGTCGCATAGACTGTGAGCAGTAGAGAGGAAAGTGGGAGCATGAGGGGTGGTGGGGAAGAGGCGTTCCAGGGAGGGGGGAGGTGGGGGGAGGGTGGGGAGAGGCATGCCAGGAGGAGGGAGCAGGGAGGGAGGGAGGCTTCGCTCCACTGGATCAAAAGCCTCTGCTTCAGACTCACTGCCTGACACGAGGCTTTTACCAAAAGGTCAATGGTGAATCGAGTAGTCCCATTGTGGGGCTACTCCCTTTTCCCAGGGGAAGGGGACACAATTCCCCTTCTCCCGAGGTGCTGCCCTGGGTGCGCAGGATGTGGCAGCAGCCATTTTCGGTGCTGCTGCAGCTGTGCACCCAGGCAGCTCAGAATTGGGCTCTACCTCATTAAAAGCTTCTGTGTTGTGCTTTGACCACCGTCTCATATATATCTCATCATTAAGCAGAAGGTTGTTAAACAACACACGCCTGTACTTCCAATTTATTCAATCCCTTTTTGGATCTTTGCAGTTTTATGGCTATTGTTCAGTCCTAGTGAATATTGTTGAGCACTATCTTATCCAAAATTAAATTGAGCCACTGGAGAAAGTATCAAACCACTATGCTTGTAGAGATAAGATTATCCTCTAAACCAGTGGAGGTATTCCCCAATGGGTATGACTAGGCTAGAAGGTCAGGAGTGAAATTGGAGGAAGACCAATAGGAGGAAACACACAAAGAGAGCTCCAGCAGAGTAAAAGGAGGTAAAAAGAATTTCAGCTTCAAGAGCTTGATGGAGAGGACTGTGACTGGGGCAAGACTTGAGAGTGAAATTCTAAGACCCAGCATTACTTGACGGTACTCTTATCTAGGAGTTTCCCCCAAAAGCCTTCTCACAACTGCTCTAGATGACCAAAAGTCTGACTTGAATGAGACTTTTAGCAACAAAAACAAATGGAGAAACTAAGCTATTTTTTATTTCATGCTGCTAGAAGGATATCTCTTTCAGCATCTTTTTCTTGCTAAACCGGACAGCAGGGATTGGAAATAGTGATGATACTTCTTGTGACACAATACAGAAAGGAGCTGCTCTTTGATAGCTAGAAGAAGATGGAGACCATCCCTTCTCTCAGACTGCCTGCTGCAGGGAAACAGTCATTTTCTGGGTGAATCCATACAAATATTGAATTAGCCATTAGCTAAAACTGGGCAGCAGCTGCCTGATAGTCCCGAATATCTGACCACTTTGCTGATCTGCAGATTTGGCACCTGGAACACCAGCAGGGAGGCTGGACTGTGAAAGTGAGCAAGTGCAATGCTCTTAAGGGGATAGGGGGAAGCCTTGCTTTAAGGATAATAAGGAATTCCACTGGGAACCTCTTGTGCAAGCATTCACAAGAAAACTGAGGCCAGTCCTGGGTGCCATCTTTTAAAATAATGTACTACTGCATAATGCATTTCATAAATAAATCAGAGCAGGAAAGTGAATTCATATCCTGGGTCAAGCTCCGTAGGGACATAGACTGGGATCTCACCTGTGTAAATGTAATCTAGAAACCTGATATCCATCTTTGCAGCTTCTTTACCTATAATTCCGTAATGGTGCAATTTTAGACTCAGATACCTTAAGCAAGATGACACACACAAGGGTTTTCCATACCTTTCATTAACATGTTAATGAGAGGAACAAAAACCCTTACCGTCTGAAGGCTTATTTTTTGTTAAAACAAGTTAATTGATTGGAATCTCTTATTCACAGTATAAATTTTTTTACATAACAGCCTTTTTTGATGATTCAGGTTAAGAAGCGAAATGACTATCGTGAGTGGCTTATAATTCATTCCAAACCACTTTTCATTACTTGCATATTAGAAAACACATTTACTAGCAGTGCTGAATATTTATTGATGTGCTTGTTTACAATTGTGCCTGTTGCATTTTCTATTTCTTGGAAGGAAAGGTGCATACATACTAATTTACTGTTTTTTAAATTGACTCCACCAAAATTCTGCATACGACTGCTGGTTTATTACTTCAGTAAATACAGTATCCTCCCAGAGTATACTGCTAGAATGTCCTTGCTGTTGTTTACTTGACAGTATTCTCTGAATTCCTAGAATAGCTAGGTCCAAGTGAAGGACTGGTTTCCACTGATTGTTTTTCATTGTCTTATGTAAGCTGCTTTGAGCTCCCAGAAGAGTGGAAAGGCCGGGTATACTGTACATCTTTTAAATCAATAATAAACAAATAAGTAGAATTCTTGCTTTAGCTCACTGCAAGCATAGCATGCAAAACCTGTGAATGGATACCTGGACTTTATTTTTACTTGAAAGGAGCCAATGGGGATCCAGTTTTGATTCAGACAGCAGTGCTTTGGGTTGGACGCAGTCCGGCATAGACAGACATAGAAGTCTCTCCTCAGTTACTGAGTCTCATGTGCGCAGACTGGAATCAGCTTTCCCTTCTTCACTGAATTTCAGCACATGCATGCTGTGCTCTTTTTCTCCCTTCACTTGCTGGTCTGCATGGCCGTGCATACTCCTGAGTGGGTTGTAAGTGAGGCATCACTCATCAGTAGAATCCATCCTGCACTAGACTTAGCTCAAATACCAAACGTACACCTTCTCTAGCTTCTCAGAAAGGAGAAGCGGTTTTTCTTTCCTGCCATGAGCCTGCCTGACTTGTCACTCACCAACTCAAATGCTGCCCACCAGACACATGTGGGCTTCACCCAAACAAGCCCTCATTTTTTAAAACTGGACAGCATTTTACATCAGAGATGTAAAGAAAATCCCTGGCCTCCCCCTACTTTTTCACCTATTTTTGACCTTTCTAGCCCTGCCCCTTTGAGCTGTATCCTGACGCAGTCTGCTGAGTCATTTAGATCAATGTTTCTCAACCAGTAGCATGGATACCAACCAGTGGTACTTGAGGTGGTGTCTAGTGGTACTTGTGGGATCCCTGGGCATCTATCACCCAGCAGTGAGACCAGGAAGGTGATGCAACAAACAGTGGTAGGAGGCTCTGCATGTCTGAATGGTCCAAAGCATGCTTTTCTGCATTCAGAAAAGCTATCCTGTCTACTCTGAGCCTCTTCCTGTTTGTCATATTGCATCTGGCCTCCCAACCTAGAAGTAACTGGTGATGATGTCACTTCACAATGGTCACCAGATACTTTCAGTGATACTTAGAAAAGATGAACCAGGTAAAGTGGTACAGTGGAGGACAAACACTGAGAAACACTGAGGACGCAATCCTAAGTGTGTCTTGGGCTGGCACAAGTCCCTTGCACCGGCCCAGGAGGTTTGCAAATGTGCTGTAAAGCATGTTTGCACCTCCTCAAGAGTTTGCTGGGCCACTGCAGGGATGCGCGCCAACCTGCAGAGGCTGAATCCAGTCTCCACGCAGACTCTGACGGGGAGGATTGCATCAGCCAAGCTCAGGATTGCAGAGCCAAGGCTCTGGGGTGGACAGGGATGCAGCAGGGAGGAGGAAGGAGGGAAGTGTTCTGGGACAGGAGGAGGGTGGGCAGGGGTGGGAGGGCGGGAGCTGGAGGCAGTGCTGGGACCTGGCAGTTATGCCAGATCCCAACCCCGTTCTCCGAGCAGTGCGGAGTGGCTGCAAGCTTCTCCGCTCTCCTCTGACTTGTGCCACCTCTGGAGGTGGCACAAGTCTGAAGAGATCCATTGGGTCTACGGTGGCTTACCTGGGGGTAAGGGAAAGAATTTCCCCTTACCTCTGACTGATCATCCTGGCCTGCCTGTTCCAGCGCAAGATAGGATTGCACTGTGCATTAGATATAAATGTCTATTATCCTTTGTTTGGCATCTTCTTTCTCCCCATGTACATCTTCCCTTGACTAGTATCTGGAGAAACCTGATCCTTTGCTCATTCATTTGACACCCACCTGTTGTCCAACAGCAGGAAGTCCATATGCTCCCAGGTGACCCCAAATGGCCAACCACTCAGAGAAAGTAGGGTTGACACCCACTGACTTCATCACTGCAGCAGAGAATGCTCAGTGCACTTGTGACCATTCCCCTGATTGCCTTGGGGAGGCAGAGCTGGTAGCCCATATCTAGCTTGTTTTGACAAGGCTTTTGAAATATTCAACTTGCAATTTCCTTGCCATTAAACCTCCCTCTCCCTTCTGCTTTGGTAAGGAATCCACATTTTTTTCCTTATTCCCTGCACTGACCTGCTTGTGGTTCCAGAGCCTTGTAACTCCCTTTTAAGAAGTGCCTTATATTGTCATACCATTTATCTGCCTGGTTTCAGTTCATTCAAGAGAGGGGGCTGCCATGCTTCCTCACTGTACCCGTTTCACTACTGCTCACTGTTGAGTTTCTAAGCGAAACCTCCAGGATTGAGGGATTCTCTATTCACCTGAGAGAAGGGATCTTTGAAGGCAGTCTCTCTCTGTGGCATCCATGGGGGGCGGTGGAGGTATCCAGACCCTGGCACATGCGAAGGAAGTATTTAATCCTTTCCCTTTGCATCACAGTGAAAACCACCTGCTGAAAGGACAGCTAGCTGCGATTGGCATCAATGGCAGCTTCCCTCTCAGGTCCAATATCAGCTGCAGAGAATCAGTGATTTTTACTCAAAACCTCAGAGCAAATAGAAAGAGTTAAGTCACGCTCCATCCCATCTCACTGGCAGGGTCCCGATCCTGACCACCTTTCATGGCCCCTGTCTTAACACAGACACACACACACACACAAAATTCTCATGACGCTTTTAGCATCATGTGTGGTTTGACACCCAGGCATGCAGGCAAAACAGGTGCTTTGTGAACATGCTGGTTGGTTGCTGTGTATAGCTCTTGGGCTGCATTTCCCCTGGCTTTACAAGTTTTCAAAACCATTCAGCTCTAGGCGCAATTCAGAAGCAAGGGAGGCAGAAAGTCCATCCTGTATAGAAATAACAATGCCTGAAAACTCCTTTCTTCTGCTGACTGAGGCCCAAAGTACTGGTTGCACAAATAAGAGATGTATTTTCCAAGTGTCATGTTTATCAATTGCCACTTGTAAACATCTCCGTGATTTGTTCTGGCTCACTTCTTGGCATGTTAAAATATGACATTGCATCATTTATTGGACAGCACTAACCTGCAAAAAAATGCCATCTCCTCCAGGGTTTTCAAAATAAACAAATAAATTGGAGGTTGATTTCACTTGGATTTCTGTTTAGTAAATTCATGAGGGATGTTCAGCAGATTTGCTTGATGAATACCTATGAGGATTCTGCTTGAACTTGTCAGCTGCATCAGAGATGCTGTCAGGTGTCGGTTAGAGCTGCTCCAAGCAGCTACATTTCAGCAGGTACGAATATCCCTGTGAATTTAAAAAAAAGCATTTTGATAACTTCTGCTTTGACCTGTGATTCCCAAATGTGGACCAAAATGGGTTGTGGATTGCTCGTAGACCACCAGGGTGCCAGGGGGTGGCAAATTTGTGCTTCCCAGCAATGTCCCTGTGCTACTGTGCTGATGACATGACATGACAATCCAGCATCTGATGGTACGATTTCTTCACATGAAGGGAAAGCCCATAGAAGAAACCAGTAGAGGAACCTAAGAACTCAAGAGCCTTGCTGGATCAAACCAAGGCACAATCCAGTTCACCTCCTGTTTCCAGCAATGGCCATCCATCAGCTCTGGGAAAACTGCATTGCAAGACATGAAAGCAACAGCCTTCTCCTGCAATTTGCCATGCAACAAAGGGCGCAAACCAAACCTGCGCTGGAGCAGGCAAGCCAGGAGGCTTGCGCTGCATCCAATGCAGGTTCATTGGCTGCAGCAGCTCAGCCAGGGGCAAGGGGAAGCTCTTCCCCTTACCCCGGGTAAGGGCTGCTCACCCCAATGGGTCTCCTTGGACCTGCGCCACCTCTGGAGGTGGCGCAAGTCCGAGGAGATTGGAGGGGCTTGAAGCTGCTCCGTTCTGCCCAGGAATGGGGGTTGGGATCCGGTATAACTACCGAGTCCCAACCCTGCCCCCAGCTCCCTGCGCGCCCGCTCCTGGGGCCGCCCATTGCCTGCCCTCCCCCCACCCAGAAACACCCCCCTCCTGCCTCCTCTCCACACCTACCTTTGCTGCTTGTGTCAGCGCAGGTGCGCCGACACAAGCAGCAGCAAGGAAGCTGCCACGGAGGCTTCTGCTGGCCTTCGTGTGTTGGCGCATTAACATGTGCCGACACGGCTTCCTCCCACAGAGGCGCAAACATGCTTTACTTGGTCTGGCATAAGGTGCTATTAGGATTGCACCCAAATACTCATTGTTCAGAGGCACAGGACTTCTGAGTGGTAGGCTACATTTAAGTTGCCACTGGCTCTTGCTTCTGTCGCCCCTTGAGGTTGCTGCCTTTCCAATTCTACCACCCCAAATGCCTGAAGTTATCATGTTCTCTCTCTCTCTCTCTCTCTCTCTCTCTCTCTCTCTCTCCACTCATTCTCCCTTACTGCCCCCTATGCACGAATTTTCCTCCTGAACATGTACGTGGTGCCCCATCTCTCTATTTTCATTCACATCCGTCCTCAACATTTGCCTTGCCTTTGTGGCTTCACTCCCAACTAGATGCCAATGGCAGATTCTTCCTGGGGCAATTAGCAGCTTGGATAGGAGAAAATTTGAGGCAGGACTGTGGCATAAAGAAAAAGGCTTAACCTCTCCATCTACCCGTGCCACTTTCCCCGTCAACATCAAGGCCCCAAGCCATTGTTTTCAACTCCCATCCTCCAATCCTCAAAATGGAAGACATGTTGAAGGCTCTACAATAGCACTTTGGCTCTACAATAGTGACATTGCTGTTCATTCAACAGTTGCCCCCCGCTCCAACCCATTCCATGCCCAGCATTCTCAGCTGCCACTGAATGAAATGTATGGAAACCAGGGATATGTCACCATACAGTGAGCTCATATCTAGCTCCCAATAAACCAATGAGGCTTATGCTTAAACATACTTTAAACATGCTACTGCAACTGTGGCTGATTAACTATTTTTTTTAAAAACCATGCACTTACAGATATGTGCTAGAAACTTCAATTGCCTCCTCAGCTAATGGAACTAAAAGAGAACCCTTTTCAGTATGAATAACTTCTTTTGAATTTTTTGGAAGATAATGTTTATTCACGTGAATCTGTGACAAGGAATAAGGAAGACGTATGCAGAATGTAAAGATAGATCAATACGTTGTTTGAATCCTCTACAAAGGGTTCTTCTAATTCCTCTAATTACCCCAGTCTCTTCTCCGTAATTCATCATTATCCTTTGTATGACATATCATTTTTAAATGATTGCTTTTGAATAGTGTTTTGTATGTTTTCATTTGTTATACTCATTGGTCTTGCCATCTATCATTGTCTAATAAGAATTGCCTCCAAGGAACTGTGGGCATAAGATGGGTATCACAGCTTGGAGCTATTGTAACTGTTCCAGATCTGGTTTTGTTCAATATACAAACATAGGTACACTTTGTCCAGAAGGGTTTCAGAAATGGTTAAGCTTTCCTTTTTTCATTATTATAATGTAAAATGGGGAACATTTCCATAAGAACATAAGAACATAAGAACATAAGAACATAAGAACATAAGAACAGCCCCACTGGATCAGGCCATAGGCCCATCTAGTCCAGCTTCCTGTATCTCACAGCGGCCCACCAAATGCCCCAGGGAGCACACCAGATAACAAGAGACCTCATCCTGGTGCTCTCCCCTACATCTGGCATTCTGACTTAACCCATTCCTAAAATCAGGAGGTTGCGCATACACATCATGGCTTGTACCCCATAATGGATTTTTCCTCCAGAAACTCGTCCAATCCCCTTTTAAAGGCGTCTAGGCTAGACGCCAGCACCACATCCTGTGGCAAGGAGTTCCACAGACCGACCACGCGCTGAGTAAAGAAATATTTTCTTTTGTCTGTCCTAACCCGCCCAACACTCAATTTTAGTGGATGTCCCCTGGTTCTGGTATTATGTGAGAGTGTAAAGAGCATCTCCCTATCCACTCTGTCCATCCCCTGCATAATTTTGTATGTCTCAATCATGTCCCCCCTCAAGCGTCTCTTTTCTAGGCTGAAGAGGCCCAAACGCTGTAGCCTTTCCTCATAAGGAAGGTGCCCCAGCCCCGTAATCATCTTAGTCGCTCTCTTTTGCACCTTTTCCATTTCCACTATGTCTTTTTTGAGATGCGGCGACCAGAACTGGACACAATACTCCAGGTGTGGCCTTACCATCGATTTGTACAACGGCATTATAATACTAACCGTTTTGTTCTCAATACCCTTCCTAATGATCCCAAGCATAGAATTGGCCTTCTTCACTGCCGCCGCACATTGTGTCGACACTTTCATCGACCTGTCCACCACCACCCCAAGATCTCTCTCCTGATCTGTCACAGACAGCTCAGAACCCATCAGCCTATATCTAAAGTTTTGATTTTTTGCCCCAATGTGCATGACTTTACACTTACTGACATTGAAGCGCATCTGCCATTTTGCTGCCCATTCTGCCAGTCTGGAGAGATCCTTCTGGAGCTCCTCACAATCACTTCTGGTCTTTACCACTCGGAAAAGTTTGGTGTCGTCTGCAAACTTAGCCACTTCACTGCTCAACCCTGTCTCCAGGTCATTTATGAAGAGGTTGAAAAGCACCGGTCCCAGGACAGATCCTTGGGGCACACCGCTTTTCACCTCTCTCCATTGTGAAAATTGCCCATTGACACCCACTCTCTGCTTCCTGGCCTCCAACCAGTTCTCAATCCACGAGAGGACCTGTCCTCTAATTCCCTGACTGTGGAGTTTTTTCAGTAGCCTTTGGTGAGGGACCGTGTCAAACGCCTTCTGAAAGTCCAGATATATAATGTCCACGGGTTCTCCCGCATCCACATGCCTGTTGACCTTTTCAAAGAATTCTATAAGGTTCGTGAGGCAAGACTTACCCTTACAGAAGCCATGCTGACTCTCCCTCAGCAAGGCCTGTTTGTCTATGTGTTTGTCTTTCCATTTCTTTCATTGGTGGAGGAGAGAAGCATTTTCATGAATGAGCATTGCTATTTACTGTGATTTGATCTGCATTTATTGTTTTGTTTGATTTGTTTTGTTTTGTTTGAAGAGCCCAATCCTACGCATGTCTACTCAGTAGTAAGTTCATTGTGTTCAATGGGTCTTATAATAATGTTCCTTTACCCTGAGGAGGAAATTCAAAAAAGGCTGAAACCCCTGGTGGGATTCAGTGCACACCACAATGGCACAGCTGTTTGTTGTGCTTGTTGCAAGATGCTAACAGAGCTTCCCTTCTGGGACTCAGGACCCTCCATTAACTACATTGTCCAGAATTCTTTTGGGAGGATAGGAGTAAAACTTATTTGCAGTATCAATATGCCTTTGAGGAGTGAACAGTATATTGATCAGTTCTGGATCAGTTTATTCCAGAAGTACACTATATGTTCCTGTGAAAGGAAGTGAAATGCTCTTTTTTATTTCCTGAAGAAACACAAGTGTAGACAAGATCATTCAGACAATCTTAGTGATCCCGCATCTCTGAATACCCTCTATTATAATTAAAAGATATGTAGTCATTTATTTTCCTTTGCAAGACAGAAATCTGCATAAAAAGTGGACTAAGCTGCAGCCCAGTTTCTTGCACTCTGACTGACAACTTTCCATGCTCCTTATTCTCAGCACCATAAAATTATGCAAATCATAGCATAAAGCTTCTGGAAACCCACTGAGACTCTGTATGAGACTTTTACCTTTCATTTACCAGATTACACCATAGTGGTTCTGGTTCTCTTTAAGCTGTCACACTCCAAATATAATTATAATATAACATTTCAGTCATGCTCAGAACATTTATCCAAATTCCCAAACGGCAGCGCACACATCCCTTTGAGGGTTGAAAAAGTCTTTCTATATTGATACAGTCACAAACAGTAACACTGTGGGGAATGATAAGCAGTTGTTGGACCTGGACAACTGAAAGAATTATTATTTTAGTTTTTACTTAGTCATGCTGGAGAAATTAAAGAGTTTCTCAAGGAGGATTGGGAAGGAGGCTGTCCACTTGTTTACAAGTTTTGAGGACTCACTTGGGCAACAATAGGGCACACTTTTTAAAACGAGAAATAAACAAAACCAGAAACCTAGTGATCAGCAATAAGCTACTTTTCACAGACACCGTGCCATCCCAGAAGATCTGCTGGAAATGGAACCCTCGCCATCAGTGCTATCAATGCCAACAGCCCAGTCCACCGTGAATCAACAGAATCTCCAAGCGTTTGGAACTTTGAACCAAATTAGTTTCACTGACATGGCAACTCCATGAAGTTTGTGGTTCTAAATTCTAGTGCTTTGGTTTTAAAGTGTTGTGTATCATTCTGTAAATGTGTGAGGGTTCTGCCCTTGTGCAGAGTTGTACCCAAGGAAAAGCATCTTTTCCTCACAGAAGGGCTTATGCCAGTGTTTGGCTAGAAAAATGTGAAAAATGTACTTCAACAATATTCTTCTGCTTGAGCTAATCCTAGTGTAACTTCTGGTCCAACTGGAAAAATGAAAATGGTTATTTAATAATGATGATGATGATGATGATGATGATGATGCAGAAATTACATCAAAACAATAATTGGTGGGAGCATAAAACAGAAAAAGGAACAGAAAATGAGAAAGTCAAGATCTTGTGGAATTTTCAAATGCTAACTGATAAAGTTTTGGCTCATAATCCACCAGATATTACAGTAATAGAAAAAAAAGTGCCATTATCGACACAGCAATACCTGTCAATAGTAGAATTGATGAAAAAGAGCATGAAAAAATTAGTAAATATCAGGATTTAAAAATTGAAATCCAAAGATGATGGTGCAAACCAACAGTGTTTATCCCAATTGTGATTGGTACACTGGGTGCAGTCCCAAAAGCGCTTGCAATGCATTTAAAACATCTGAACATTGACAAATTTTGGTCAAATTCAAAAAGCTACCCTGCTTGGTTCAGCACACATTATTTGTTAAAATATTACGATGTCCTAGGCCTCTGGGTGGTGTCCAACTAGTAATTATCGCCAAATCCAGCTAAAGAACAGGCAGCTGTAATGTGCAAGATAATAATAATAATTTCATGTAGTACTTTTAAAGTGTGCAAGGCCCTCCACATGTATTATCTTGCTGTAATCCTTGTGGCAGAAGTGAGATTTAAACCAAGGAAGTCCTGACTCGCAGCTCAGTCACTAACAGCACAATCTAATGTATATATACTCAGATGTAAGTCCACTGAGTTCAGTGGGACTTATCCTCAGGTAAGAGTGCAATCCTAACCAAATTTCCAGCACTGGTACAGCTGTGCCAGTGGGACATGTGCTGCAGGGCAGTCACAAAGGCCTCCTCAAGGTTAGACAATGTTTGTTCCTTTACCTCGGAGTTGCATTGCCCTTATGTTGGTGCTGGAAAGTGGGTTAGGATTGCACCCTTAGTGTGTATGGGATTGCAGCCTTAGGGCCCAATCCTATACAACTTTCCAGCACTGATGCACCCACAATGCAGCCCAGAGGTAAGGGAACAAGGTTTCCTTACCTTGAGGAGTAAGGTGACTGTGACTGTGACTGCCCACCCCACCGCAGGGTGCAGCACCCATCCTATTTGCATGGCTAAACTGGTGCTGGAAGGTTGGATAGAACTGGGTCCTTGGTGACTATGCTGCTCCCCTATAGCATGGTATGGTCTCTTATGAAAACTCAACAGCACAGTACAACTACTTTCCTAGCAGTCAGGGTTCTTTGACTCCAGCCCAATGCATCTGATAAAAACAATGGCTTATTGTTAGTTGGAGCTCAGGGCTTTCAGTCAGGGCTTCCAGATAGCAGGGCTTCCAGTCCGTTTCCACACAGTTTTAAAAACCAACACTTATAACCCAGTCTTGCCGTGGGCCTACAGCAGCAGATCTCACAATCTGCTGCTGTAAGTCTAGTTGTGGTGGCATGAATGGTAGAAAGCAGCTCTGGAGCCTCCAGCACAAATAGCCAGAGGCTCTGCATATCTGCCAATGGCCTACTCAGGCAGGTCATGGGTGATTTGGGGGATGACTGGGGCTGTTTGGGGGAAGGAACCTGGGGTGGTTTGGGGATGGGAGGGGGTTGATTTCAGTGGCAGCCGTGCGCACTGGATCCTTTCTCAGCCCAGACCTGTCCCCTGACACTCCTCAGACTTATGCCTGCAACAGAGCTGGCTAGGGTAGAGCTGGCTAGGGTCCAGAGCTTCCTTGACAGCCTGGAAGACAACAGAGAGATATGTATAAAATATTTTTACTTACCATTCCCAGGCCGTCTGTCACCCCACTATAGCATGCAGCATGTGCTCTGTCACTGGTGCTGAATGCTATGGAGTGGCAAGGGATAGGATTGGACTGTGAAGGTCTGAATGAAAAATGTGAACAGCAAACAGGGCCTAGGGCAAGAAGCCAAATGGAACTTCAACCTAGGCACTATCACAAGGATTTTATTTTTCCTTGGTTGCTTAGTAGGTTGAAGGCTTGAGAGTAATTTTAAATATGACAAAGCAGGCACCTCTGTCCGTATTAATGGAATGCATTTTAAATATAGCCTTCCCTTCTCCCAGTCGAAAGAAAATGCAGAATGTCTTTCATTATCCCCTCCTTCAGATATTTTCATGGTTAAAACAAGCTGGCTGGAGGCCACCTGGAGTGTGTAATTCAAAGCTGCACCATTTCCTGGAACGGCCATGCCATCAGCGAGACATTTATGCCAATGATATCATATACAGTAGGGTAGCCCAGGGCCTTCTGTCAGTTGCAGATAGTAGCAAACACTTTGGCAATTGTTATGCTCCATACAGTCGAGGGGGGGGGGAATACATCTATAATGACAAACCCTTGTCTGTCAGGGGAGTTTCATCTCAGAAGGAGACTTCCTTCCACAGAAATCATTCACAAAAGGCACCCTTTGGCTGACACTGTGCTTGTTCTTTTTGTAGCTCGTTGTAGTCCAGAACCACTTATTACTTCTTAGTTGAGATTTAGCACCTGGAATCCAGTAGCAGCCTATGAACAAATCAGGTCCGGTTCCGAATTTCTCCCATTGAAATACATTGATAAAAGACACGTGTCCTTCATCTATAACGCAACATGTTTGCATTTTGTATGCTCTGGTCTTTGTCAATCATCTAGTTCTTTCTTGCTCCCAAATTATCTGATCCGTAGTCATAAGAACGATCGTTGTAGCTAATATACATCTTGATATACAATTAACTGAATACAAGTACACGGGCATTAGGAGATTCAAAGCCCTTTAAGTCAAGAATGTAGGTTGAGGACTGACTTGCATGAACAAACTGGCATGTTAACTATGTGGGTTGAGGTGATCCATGCAGTTCAGCCTAGCAACTTGATGAGATGAGATGAGACAGAACACTGTGCAATCAATGTGAGCAGAGTTTATTCATTTATTTAAAATATTGGCACACTGTCCTTCAGCTGACAAGGCTCCCAGAGCAGCTTATGTAAAATTAAACAATTCATAATGACATCAGTTAGATAATTCAACAGAAAAGGTAGGTGGGAAGGACTGTGCCTCCCTGGCTTCTTTCCCCCTCCTCCTTCCTGCAGTGAGATGGGTGATTCCGTGGCATCTGTAAGAAGACAGAGGTCAGCTTGACAAAGACCAGCAGGTGGAGGTGGTGAGAGTCTCCCTTCACTGGACTAGCTGTTCTCGCTCCTCCTCCCTTTTTCATTGGCATTTCTTTGGTGAACCCATAATAAAACTCCTGTATTGACTGTTGGCAACCTTCAGTCTTGAAAGACTATGGTATCGTGCTCTGAATGGTGGTTCTGGAACAGCGTCTAGTGTGGCTGAAAAGGCCAATTTGGGAGTGACAATCCCTTCCACACCGGGAGCAAGTGCAGTCTGTCCCTGGTCTGTCTCCCTGGCTATGGGCCTTCCTTCTTTGCCTCTTAGCCTCAGACTGTTGGCAAAGTGTCTCTTCAAACTGGGAAAGGCCATGCTGCACAGCCTGCCTCCAAGCGGGCCGCTCAGAGGCCAGGGTTTCCCACTTGTTGAGGTCCACTCCTAAGGCCTTCAGATGTCCATGTATCGCAGCTGTGGTCTACCTGTAGGGCGCTTTCCTTGAATGAGTTCTCCATAGAGGACATCCTTTGGGATCCGGCCATCATCCATTACCACGACGTGACCGAGCCAATGCAGGCGTCTCTGTTTCAGCAGTGCATACATGCTAGGGATTCCAGCTCGTTCCAGGACTGTGTTGTTTGGAACTTTGTCCTGCCAGGTGATGCCGAGAATGCATCGGAGGCAGCGCATGTGGAAAGTGTTCCGTTTCCTCTCCTGTTGTGAGCGAAGAGTCCATGACTCGCTGCAGTACAGAAGTGTACTCAGGACGCAAGTTCTGTAGACCTGGATCTTGGTATGTTCCGTCAGCTTCTTGGCTGTATTAAACTCCTGTATTATTATTATTATTACATTTGTATAATATTGTATGAATATGCAAAGCAAGTCACCAGAATTTTCTTGTAATCAGAATCCTGAAGTATTAGTATCTCCATATTGTAGCTGAGGTACAGAGGAAGTGGCTTGCCCAAGGCCACCTAGAGGCAGAAGCGAGATGCATTTCAGACCAGGTAAGTCCCAACTCACAGCTCAGCCTTTCACCCACTATGCCGCACCAGCTTTTGACTAAAGTCAACCTGGCTTTGTGACCATCCCAAACCTGAAAAAACATGCATTCAGTATCTTGTGCCCCTACTGTGTTTGAATAATTAAAATATTTATGTTTAACCAATTTGAAATTATGAAATACATTGTGTTCCTGGCTGCATCCGACTTTTCAGAACAAAACCTGGAGGTACAAGACTATTGACTAGGAGAGATGTTTTTTCTTTTCCACATCTTTGCCTCCAGCCGACAACACAGTGCTTTTGACAGCAATAAGATTCCAGGTAGTGAAAACCAGGCAGCACCTGCCTCTCGCACATCTGTTTTTCCCTTGCACTTTAGAGGACAGCTTTCTGCTGTTCATGGACCTGCTCAAGCATTCAGCATACAAAGTGGAGTCCCAGTGATTTAGAGCCATATGCTTAAGTTTTCCTTTGACAAGCTGTTCTGCTGCAGCAGCTCTCTAGGGCTGTTCAGATTTCTACCAAATGACTACTGAGAGCCTATAACCACACTTACTAGCGACCTTCAGCAAATACCCAGGTTGTCTCCAAGGAGTCTCGTGGCCATTAAAGAGAAGGAGCAATGAGCAAGAGGCTGGATTAGGCTACTGCGAGAGGATTGTGGGTTGTGCTTCCCCCATAAATCCTGTTTGTGAACAACTTCTCTATAAAAGGGTTTAATTTTTACTAGCTGGAATTTTGCATTTAGCATGATGTATTTTTCAAGCACTTGGTTTATTTGGGCCAAATTTGCGTCTTTCATATTTAATGCAGGCAGCAAGCATTTTAGCAAGGGTTTCTTCATGTTTTAAGTTTGTTCTCAACCTAGGTGTCATTGGAGTTACATCTAATTTGTGTATATTTTGATCTTCTGAAGGGTATTATTTTATTTTCTATTATCTTATCTAGTGACTGTGCACAAAGTTGCAAGACATTTTTCTAAAGTTGAAAAAAGTCACATGTGACCTTCCGTGGGGGTAAACAGTTATAGACCATTCTACTTTAGGGTTTCCTCTACGGCCCTGCTTTCCTTCTTAAAGTTCTTCCCATCAGTCAATACGTCATTTCCTGTTGGCATTTTGCCCAACCTTTGTTGTTGTTGTTGGTTGTTGTTGTTGTTGGCAACCTTCAGTCTCGAGAGACTATGGTATTGCACTCTGAAAGGTGGTTTTGGAACATCGTCTAGTGTGGCTGAAAAGGCCAATTTGGGAGTGACAATCCCTTCCACAATGGGAGCAAGTGCAGTCTGACCCTGGTCTGTCTCCCTGGTTATGGGCCTTCCTTCTTTGCCTCTTAGCCTCAGACTGTTGGCCAAGTGTCTCTTCAAACTGGGAAAGGCCATGCTGCACAGCCTGCCTCCAAGCGGGCCGCTCAGAGGCCAGGGTTTCCCACTTGTTGAGGTCCACTCCTAAGGCCTTCAGATCCCTCTTGCAGATGTCCTTGTATCGCAGCTGTGGTCTACCTGTAGGGCACTTTCCTTGCACGAGTTCTCCGTAGAGGAGATCCTTTGGGATCCGGCCATCATCCATTCTCACGACATGACCGAGCCAACGCAGGCGTCTCTGTTTCAGCAGTGAATACATGCTAGGGATTCCAGCACGTTCCAGGACTGTGTTGTTTGGAACTTTGTCCTGCTAGGTGATGCCGAGAATGCGTCGGAGGCAGCGCATGTGGAAAGCGTTCAGTTTCCTCTCCTGTTGTGAGCGAAGAGTCCATGACTCGCTGCAGTACAGAAGTTTACTCAGGACGCAAGCTCTGTAGACCTGGATCTTGGTATGTTCCGTCAGCTTCTTGTTGGACCAGACTCTCTTTGTGAGTCTGGAAAACGTGGTAGCTGCTTTACTGATGCATTTGTTTAGTTCGGTATCGAGAGAAAGAGTGTCAGAGATTGTTGAGCCAAGGTACACAAAGTCATGGACAACCTCCAGTTCATGCGCAGAGATTGTAATGCAGGGAGGTGAGTTGCCCAACCTGGTCACTATAGTTGCCCAACCTGGTCACTATAGTAATGGTAAAAACAGGTGACACATAACATGTGGGCAGTATCACTCGCAGAAAGAGATCTTTCCAATGATAAGGGATGCTGGGCACCCAGAATTACTAATCATGTCTCATGTCTCTGGGTACAATGCTTACCTGTACTGCAGAAGTTCTCAAACTGAGGTGTCACAGATCAGCAGCCATGTCTCTGCCCCCTTAAGGGGCAGGGAGAGGCAGAGGCAGCAACATGATCCCCAGGATCTCATTGCTGCCAAGGACAAAGGGAGGATTCACACTTACCTGCAGCCAGCGCTGGCCTCTGGGGCATGCGGAGAGCTCTCCACACCCCTCTGCAGGGTTCCCCAAGCTTCCACAAAGCAAAAAATTGTGATCAGAACCGACTTCTGGTTTTTGATCGTGCACCCCCTCCTTTGTTCCTGGCAGCGACACAATCGCTGGGGATCAAGTCACTGCCTTCACCTCTCCTGTAAAGACTTGCTTTGGTTCTTAAACTCCCTGAGAATTTGAGAACAGCTGCTGTTCAGATAAATGATGTTACCATTGGAGGTGGAGCTACAGAACATGTTAGCAGCAGGGATAGGGCTTTCCAGAATGCTCATGCTACCTCCAACCGTGAATAGGAAAGGAACATCTGAAGAGTGTTTTGAAACTGTTGCGTACTTCTGGCCAATTATGGCATTAAAAAATCTTCCTTTGAAGCTTGCTTGACTTCACAAGCTAGGAACAGTGAGGGCACGATCTTACCTATGAAACAACATAGAATGCATCCTTGACTCAGTTACGCCAGAAGTCATCATTTTCCAGTGGCAGTTCCAAATAGTTTCCAATTTATGAGAGCTGGAATTCCAGAAACAAACTAGAATTTTCAAACAGCTCCATTTCTGCTTAGTGACATAGTGCAAAGCAGCTTTTTAAAAGCCCACATAAGTACCTGTACTTGATCCAAAACTGTGGATTCACATTTTAATTTAATGGAAATTACCCAAGGCAGTTGAGCCTTCTTGATTCTTTTATTTTAAATTTTCACACCACCTGCAGGGATGAGACATTTTGGGCCCAGTCCTAAAGGCCCTCGGCGCTTGCACTGAGCTCCAGCGCCAGCACTGGGTATCGTGCCATAAAGCACGTTTATGGCACCCTCCATGCAGGCAGTGGGGCCAGATGGACACCGCCTGGTGCAAGGGAAAAACTCTGTTGTGGTGGGGGGAAGTGTTCTAGGGTGGGGGGAGGCAGGGCAGGGGGAGTAATTGAGGCAGGAGGGGGTGGGACTGGTAGAGCCCTGCTCTGCTGTGTCCTATCCTCTGTGTTGGGCTGAAAAGCTCGACACAGAGGCTCTCAAGTCTGCACTGGCAAAATAGTTGGTATATACTTGAGAAACCCTATTGCGGGGTTTGGGGATTTCCTCTGGGGAAGGGGACAAAAGTCCCCTTCCCCCAGGGAGACCTCCAGTGGCCCCGGTTGTGCCACTGTATGCAGCAGCTGCTGTAGCCATTTTGGTGCCACTACACTCAGAGATGCCACCAGGGATAGGATTGGGCTGCCTGTGGCCAGTGGCTGTGAGTGTATCCTCCTGTGCTGCAAGAACGAAAACTTCAGTTCAATGAGATCAGTTTAAATTCAGCAAGTAGCAGTCTTTGTTGTGTCCTTCTCTTGAATTCATTCAGGTAGTCTCCTCTTTAAATGGATGATTTTAGCATAAAGGGGGCATAAAATTTACTCTCAGAGCAGTGGATAAATTTTTCTCAAGATAAAAACACCTGAAAGTCACACCGCATTCTTTGCCCACCTTGCTGTAGGCTAGGCTCATTCACTCGGCTTCCTTCCACCTCCAGACTTTTAGCTCTGAGCGCCTTCTGAAAAAGGGCATTCAGAGCTTTCTAAGCTAGCCATTAGTTCCTGAATGAGTAACAAATCAAATTCAGGTCCTGATCAATCCTAACATTATCTTGAAATTGCGTGACCACTTTGAAAGAATTTATTCAGTTCCATAGTCTAGGCTCAAGTTATCTGTATGCATTTTCTTCAGAAATCAGTCATTCATGTGACTCTAACCAAGTCAGTTTCTTAAAAAACAACAACAAAAAAAACCCTTTCTGCTACAAATTTCACAAAGATTGGTGAACACATTTTAAGGGCCAAACTAAATGCGATGCAAAATTAGTTATAAGCTTACTTTTACACTTCTGCAACAGCTGCTCAGGGCTATGATTGGATTGGAAGTGGAGCATGGTGAAGTGCTGGTGGGTAATCCTTTACTTCTGCACTGCTTTCCTGATTACAATTGCCTCAAGAGAGCAGATATTTAGCCTGAAAATTACCATGGGAGCAAATGGCAATTTTAGGGTTAAATAGCCATTTTGGTGAGTTGATTTTTTTAGCGAGAGAACAGAATAGATGTAAAGGGTTAACTATCTTCTACCTCCATGTGTTCCCATACGGCTGCTATAGAACAATAATCTGCAATGTACGTCATCTTGCCTGGTCCTGTGATGCAGCCGTACGCCAGCAAAACAGCGGTGGTAGGTAAAAGTAGACCCACCTGCACCTCGAAGGCTTACCTCTGGGTAAGGGAACTATTGTTCACTTACCAAGTGGAGACCTCCTGGACAGCCCCCACCAAATGATGCAGTGGTCACCATTTTGATGCCATTGTAACAACAGGTGGCAAAGAGGATAGGACTAGACCAGTGATTCTCGAACTTTTCCAACTCGCGCCTCCCCTGATCCTTGTAGCCATTGGCCACGGCTCCCCATTACAACATCTCAACTCTGTTATCCGCAAAATGGGGATGAAGGTGTTATAATTATACATTAGAAACAAGGCTGCCAGCACTCTGAGGCTGCAATCCTAACCACACTTACCTGAGAGTAAGCCCCATTGAACAAAATAGGACTTACTTCTGAGTAGACCCAGTCAGGATTGTGCCCTGAGTTTGTTAGCAGCACACCTGGAGGGTTTTGGAAAGGGAGGTGGGAAGTGATGAATTTGCTGGGGGAGGGGAAGACTTTGTTTTATGTGTATCTGCTAATTGCAAACTGATGCAAACTGAGACCTAGAGACTGTTTGGCTGGAATCCTAACCCCACTTTCCTGGGAGTAAGTCCCATTGAACACAATAGGACTTACTTCTGAGTAGACCTAGCTAAGATTGTGCCTTTTGTCTTACAATAGCAGCCAACAGAGTACCCCCCACCCAAAAAAAAAGAAGGCAGGAGGAAAAAGGGGAATGGCTGAAAAGGAATGGGGATTTTTATTTTTAATCAATTTTTGGAGACAAAGCCATCAAGAGTAGCTTTTTTTTCTTTTTTGAAGTGGAAGGAAAAAGAGAAAGGTGAGGATCCTGGGTTAAGCTGACACAGACCCCAAGCCTATGTAGGTCTACTCAGAAGTAAGCCCCATTTAAGTTAATGGGGCTTACTCCCAGGAAAGTGTAGAAAGAATTGCAGCCACACCCAGCAAGATTACAACTCATCCCAAAGTAGATGGGAGCTGCTCACACACATACACCCAACATGCAGATGCCACGCCTGTTCCCCCCTCCTCCAGGCAAGACGGAGGAATGCAGGCTGAGGCATTTGGATACTAAGAGCAGGCTGGGCTCCCCAAGCAGAGGACTTACTCTACCCTCCTGCTTTGAAGCCTGCCAGGAGCGCACCCTGTGCTGATGAGATGCAGCACCTCCGCACTCTTCTCTCCTCCAGCCTTGACCAATCCCAGGATGCCCAGGGCAAGGGGCACACTGGGAAATGTAGTTCATGAGGCAAGGTTGCACATGGAGAGAGCTCCATGCTGAGATGCACCTCTGCCCACCCGCCCGCCCGCCCAGCCAGTCTTCTCTCCCACCTCCCCTCATCATGTTTCACATGTCCTCCCAGCCTCATGCTGCCCCACCAACCTCGTTCACAGCTGCAGAAAAGCAACAGATCAGCAGGCAGCACGTGCAGCTGAGCAGGCCAGCCCAGCCCCTCTCCCCAAAATGCCTCGCGACGCCCCTGGACGCACTAGGGAGGCAGGACACACAGATTGAATACCTCAGGCTTAGACCCTTAGTTATATTTGCTAAGGTCACAGCACTAAGTTGTTACACCGTTAAACTGTAAACAGTCTCCGTTTCAATAGTAAAATGTTTTACCAGCAGCTGTTTTATGCACAACAATTTGCCAGGACAGTTGGTTTAACATTTTGGAAGTTTAATATAAACTTCGAATAAGGAAAACAAACATAAGAGGGTCAAGATGACCAAAATGTTTCTTATGACTAACTGCATGTTTTTGTAATTTTGCAAATAAGCTGTTAAGTCCAATCTTGTTTAATCTTGAGCCAGACAACTATATAAATCAGTGTTCTTCAACCTTGGGGAAGTGACCCAATGGTGTTGTGAAGTATCAGCTGTGGAGTCACAGCAACTTACAGGAATGAAAAAGGTTGAAGACCGCTAGACTAGAGCACCACCAGATAAAGGGGGCAGCACCTGGTATGCCCCTTTAGGTACCAGGAGACTGTGTCCCAGTTCTGCACTGCTTCTTAGCATTTGTGCTAAAATAAGGCCAGTGTCACTTTTTTCTGCTCTCTCTAATAAGAATATTACAGTGAACAGTGCCAGGACATAGCAGGGTGAGTGGGTGAATAGGGTCCCTAGAGAGAGGTAGACACAACAGTGGGTCCCCACGGCCCAATCCTGTGCATGTCTACTCAGAAGTAAGTTCCATTATAGTCCCTCCACATGCCCGATCTCATCTGATCTCGGAAGCTAAGCAGGGTCAGACCTGGTTAGTACTTGGATGGGAGACCACCTGGGAATACGGGAAGCTATAGGCTAATACCATAGTATTTCGAGACTGAAAGTTGCCAACCAGTCAATGGGGCTTACTCCCAAGAAAGTGTAGATAGGATTGGGCTGCCAGTCTCCTACTTTATGTATGTATGTATGTATGTATGTATGTATGTATGTATTGGGGGGAAAGGCATGAAAAGCATTGAAGGCCACTGATTTAGATATTGGGTGAATAAGAGGGATGGGGAGCTGATCCCTAACATCAGAGAATGGGCTTCAGCTTTTATTGAATGTGTTCCTCTTCAATAAAATAGATGTCAGATTGCTGCTATTTGATAACTTGATCTGAATGCAGTCAGACGACAAGCAAATTTGTTTCCAACATTCGCACTCCTAACCCCATGTGATTTCATACACTAAATGAAGATAGCATGTGTTGTCCCAGTGTTTGATTTTTCTGAACATCTCTCCTCTTCCCATTCTGTAATTGTATTGGAGTCTGAAGGCCTGTCAGATTCTTGGACACTTTGGCTCACAAATGAATATGTGGATTTTCTCCATTGAAAATGCTTTGTATGGACTGATGTACAACTTGAACATTCTAGTTGTTTTTCATCTGTGATAGCTCAATCAAACATGCAAATGAAGATTTGACACTGCAATTATTAGTGATGAACATGCAAATGAACCAGCTCAGGATGACTGGCAGCTGAATGTGTGAACTGGCTCAATGGAACATAATGTGTTTGAGATTATATAAACTTTCTTTCTGGGGTAATAGCCCACTTACACATGTAAGCATGATGCATCAGCTAAAATCTCCTCCACAGGAATTTCCCAAAACACATTTGAAAGGTAAATATGCCCCCCCCCCCAAAAAAAAAAACTAACACCAAAACACCCTGAGATCTGAATTTTAGTTATGGAATCCAACCAAATGTTGATTTAAATTAATAAAGATCTTTCCTGTTATTGATTTTTTTTCAAATTCTTGGCGCCTCTTCAGTTCAATTCGAAAACCACCATGTATGAGCAGGGCAGCCCAGACATTTTTCTGATCTCCTTTACCTCAGTCATCTTCTTCTCAAGTCTGCAGGGAGAGATCCTCACTTTACAGACAAAGAAGTTGCAAATTAGCACTTCTCCTATTCACTAGTACTTCTTTATAATGCACCTATCCAGCTTTTCTATGCTAATGAACGGTCCTGTCCCCAAATGGAATTAAAGCTCTAGCACTTAAACTTTAAGTGCTAATTGCCTAGTAATGAAACCTTTAATCATCAGGTGATTAAAATCTTAATCTCCAAGGGACTGGTGCAGATTAGTTATATAGTGATGAAGATTAATTCCCAACTTTTTGTTTAAAAAAGAATCCAAATGACATTTTTTTTACAAACTCGCCACTTATAGCATATAATTCGAGAAATTCTGGTAAAAGGAAAGTGAAAACATAAAGCACTGTACCTATCAATGGGGTATTAGGGTAGGTGTACAATGCTGCATCCCAAAGCAACTGTGCAAAAACCTACTGCAAAGCAGCCCAAACCTTTAATTAAATTACTTCCTTTCACTTCTTCAGCATTCTGGACCATTGTAAACTAGACACCTTCAGAATGAGAAATGGGCTACAATCCTAACCACACCTTCCTGGGAGTAAGCCCCATTGACTACAATGGAACTTACTTCTGAATAGGCATGCATAGGATTGGGCTCCGAGTTATCTTTTATAGCACCGAATCATTTAGGAAAGGGAAGGTATTTCCTTTGCAGCACTGCAATTATACCACAACCACCCTTTGATGGATGCCAGTCCCAACCATGCATTAATGTAGCTATAGCCTGTCGTCACCTAAAATAGCAATGGCAAGGGTGGGGGAGCAGAAGACATAGTCTTGCTGGTCTCTATCCATTCATGAAGAAGAAAATGGATGGGTGTGCAGTTCTTACAGAAGCAATGGCACAGCTACAAGGGGCAGTGTGTTAAATACAACAGGCACCGCAATGCAGCATGTAGGCAGCCCCTCTCAATCACCAACAGAGCCATTCCGAGCAGTGACTGCAGCGCATGTTTGCAAGAGTTTAAAACCTCTTTTTTTCCCCCACCTTCCAAGATCTGGGTTGTCACCTTCCAGTTAGCTCTTTGTCAGACCTGCTATTTCAGCCTGTGTTCTTTTATAAATTTTGTTTTAATGTATCTTCAGAGGTTTTCCGTTTGTTCATTTTTTAATAGCTACGGTAAGCCACCTTGAATGTCTCCAACCAGATGGAGTTCAGGTAGTATACACAACTTGTCCCCTTCCTTTTAATCCTCACAACAACTCTATGAGGTTGGTTAGTTTGAGAAACAATGACCGGCCCAGGAGGAATGCTGCATGGGCCACTGTAACCAATTTAGAATGGTAGGACTCTATCCAACTGTGTTAGGCAGCTTGTAGTATTGGGCTGTTTGTTTTCTAGTTGACATGCACAGGGTTGTGCTGTTAGTTAAAGCTTTCAGCCTAACCTACCTCATAGGTTTTCTCTCCTTGGACCTATGCCAGCAAAATGGCTGGCAGAGGTCCAAGGAATCCCAAAGGCCATCAGACAGCCTATCAGGGTCTACCAATTGCCCCCCCCCATTGGACACAGCACATGTTCTGCCAGCACAGTTGCATTGGTGCAAGTGTGGGGGGTAGGATTGGTGCATAAATTTCATTGATTCAATGGGGCTTGCTCCCAGGTAAGTGATAGAGCAGTGATTTTCAGTCTTTTTCATCTCAGGGCACACTGACAAGGTACCAATATTTTCAGGGAACACAATCATTTTATTGCCAGTTGTCCCTTGCTGCCAGTGGGGAGCATGTCCCCAATGGCCCTACTAACAAATCACCCTTGTCCAAGCCCCCATAGCTCTCCTGTGGATCATTTGTGGCACACCAATGTGCCATGGCACACCGGTTAAAAAATGCTGATGTATAGGATTGCAGCCTCACAGTACAATACTTTGCATGCCTACTCAGAAGTCAGTGTCACTGTATTCAATAGGGCTCACTTCCTAGAAAGTGTGTATAGATTTGTAACTGCACTCCTATCCACAGTTATCTGAGACCAAGCCCCATTGGTTCTTATGCCTGAGGTGACATGCATAGAATTATAATGGAAGTATACTGACATTCTTTTTTTATTTTCTTTTTTTATATGCTTAGGTGCATGTACTGCTTTTCTCACTGTCACCTTTATGTACATATTCCTGCTTTTTGCCCTTCAGTTATGTTGGGACATTTTAACAAACAGGCCCACAAAACCCACAAAAGACCCCTGCCTCTTATAAGCAAATTCCTCTTGATCTACTTTAACTTAAATAGGAGAGATTTTGAATGGCTGAAAAGTTATTAAAGATGTGGTACACAGATTTCATATTAACTCTCCTATAACTGTGGGATCTGGGAAACTCTTTTAGAGGAGGTAGCAAAAGATCCAGTGTACAAGGTGTGCAAGGTGGGAAGCCTACCTCAATCTATGAATAGTGACTATAGGAGTTATTGAGAGTCATCTCTGGTACCATAGAGTAATAGCAACAATGACTAACAAATGCACATTTATTGCACAAAATGCAGAAAGACCCTGAGTGAAGGGAGAACCGTGAGGCTTTGTTACTCCCAATGACTTGTGCATGATGTTACACACTTGATATAAGAGGAGGAAATGTCCTTCTTAATAGGGAATCACGTGGTCTCTTCAGTGGAATTACTTCTGCAGGCATGCAACTGGTAGTATTTGTGAACATTCGTAACAACATCATAACATTTTGTAATGAAGTATAGTGTATGAATTCCAAATTAGCATGTTAAACTGCTCAATGAGCCACAAACAAAGAAGGATTTCACTAGCTAGAATGAACCATCTGGTCTTCTCTATTTAAGGAATTGCTTAGATTCAGAAGGTGCAGCCATTGCTTTGTGTGGCAAAGGATTCTGGGCAATGCTATAAATCCTTGCTAGCTAAAGCTAAAGTAGGACAGATCTTTTTGCAAAAGCTTGCAGAAAATAGTTAAAATCAAATTCTGAATTAAGTGCCGATTAACTTGATCCACAGTTCTAACTTCCTACTATGCTAGATACTATTATTCTAAGCACAAACATTGAGAAATAAATAATCCACAGGAATGAATCAAGGTGTTTGTCACAAGTACTCGAGGGCTGGTCTGGCACAGTGGCTGATGGTGAATGCCACTTTTGAATTCTCCTACATTGTAGAAAGTAGACACAAGAGGGAGAAAGATTCTTGCTCAGTTTACGTCCCACTATACTAATTTTCCACTCCACTGGAAAGCATTCAAAAATCCAGTCCCCACCTAAAGTGAAATCCATGGCCAGCCCACTCATGAAATCAGGTGAAGCAACTGCTTTGAGCAGTGAGTTGGGGAGATGGTGGAGTGGTAGGGGCACAGACATGTTTTTGGACTAGTTACTTGAATATTTTGGGGTTAACTTGATGTTCTTCCTAGGTTGTGAACAGAATACTAGAAAAGACTGTCTTTGCTCCTGGAACCTGCGTGAAAGTACTGAGCTCTGCTTCTTGTCTCCATTATCAGACTTGCCCTGGCCTCAGCCCCTTGACCTGGATGGCTTCCCACCACACAAATTACCGAATTACTCTAGATCAGGCAGTCCTACTGGAATCTGCTGTAGTTGTTCATACAGAGCAAACATGTGCTACTGCAAAACATTGCATATTGTATCCATTTTTAAATTTCAAATGATTATAAAAATTGAAGTTGAATAAAAAACCTGGATTGAAAGATATCTCAGTTCTTATTTGAATTGAGACACTACCTTCCTTGTATCTTGTTGTGCAAACTGAACTCTCTCTCTCTCTTTCTCTCTCTCTCTCTCTCTCTCTCTCTGATATAGTCAAGACTTTTTCGCTTTAACATTCCCGGTTCTCAGATCAGTCTATAAACCTATTCACATTAACTAGGCTTGGGATTGCATTTCCTTTTATGGCTGACTAACCACACAATTCTGGATAATTTTTTAATTATATCTCCTTAGAGAGACTGGTTAATCAAAAATTTTAGCATGATTAAATATTCCCCTCTGCCGTGGCATTCTGTGAAGCATAAGAACTTAGAGGAGGGCTTGTTTCTTGTGCCTTCTGCTTTCCATTTGTAGCCTCATTTGTCACTTTTTTATAACTCCATCACACAGTTAAAGTGCAGCTGCCTACAAGGCACAATCAGCAGCTTCAGCTGTGTAAGGGCTTAAGCGCAAATTTATTTCACTTTTGACTACCAGTTCCATTTTGTGGGAGGAAGTTGTGTGCACACGGATGTTTGCAAATTACCCATGAGACAGATTCTCACACATTCCAGATGGAACAGGTAAGTGCCGCTGAGCCTAGAGATTGTAGAAACTCCTAGTCTCTGCAACTAAGCCTAAACAGACATCTGAAATCATTCTAGATTCTAATAATTTTCTCTGCCTCCCTTCCTCTTTCTCTACTGTCTCCCTTGCCTATTTCTAGATTGTGAGCCCCTTGAAGCAGGGACCAAATGACCCTGTCATCTCTCCTGTTCAAAAGGGCCATGTTCAAAAGGGCCAAGTAATAACTATTTATAGTTCTGTTTTGTATGGTTAAAAACCCATGAAACGTGAAATGTCAAAAATTTGTCTTGGCCTTCACAAACATGAATATGGTGAAGTGGTCCACTGGCCACAAAGAGCTTCTGCAGAAATAAATGTGTTAGTCTTTATGGTGTAGCATTCTATCATGACTACTGTCCCTGTAGAATCTGTAAATAAATGTGTCTTCAGAATTCCAGAGGGGAATGATTGGAGCAGAGTCTCGGCATGCAGAGAAAATGTCAAGACGCATTCCCTATTCCCTCTCCGCACCACAATTTCCCTCTAAAGAGTTGCTGTTCTTGAAATCCTTAGAGTGAAGACATCTGTATGCTCTGGAATGTTGTGGAAGTGGGTGATCTTGCAGAAACCAAGGGCCTCGGAATGCAGTGAATGTTTGTTCAAATTACCTCCATTACATTTAAAATATTTTGTCAGTTGTCAACTTTTTCCCAGCTGGTAACACTCTTGCTAAGTTCAATATTAATATAAATATCCTGAATTAAAAGATGACCTCACCTCATTTTTTAAAAAATCTAAGTTTTTTAAAAAAATTCTTGTGTCATCATAAGAAATATTATCTTTAGCTAATGCATTCTTTTCACAGATTTTCTTTAACCTAATAGTAAACTCTGTTCTCAGCAGCATCTTCTTCACAAAAGCCAGTTTCATAGCACTTTTTAATTATCTGATTTCTGTTCATTTTTTACTTGTCTGAATTGCATTGACAATTGATTTCTTGCTTTGCTAATAGAAAAAAAAGATTAGAGTAGTCTTCAGTACGTCCATCTCATTTTGTTTCAGAGTTTCTCTTTTGTATCCCAAGCACCCTTTCCATCTTTTGCCTGGTTTCATGGGTCTTTGATTTCCCCTACTCTTCTGTCCAGTGACTTTCAGCATTCTGTCTCAGGGTATTCCAAAGCCCCTTCCTGATTTGTGGCTTAGTGTTTTGTTAAAAACTGATGTGTGCTCTCGGCATGGATATGTTGACTCAGGTTACTCCAGTTTTAAATCCATTGCTCTCTCCCCTCTGGGAAAAAAAAAAATCATTACCTTCTTTTATTTGTTGGGTTTTCTGATTTTCTTCAAATTCGTTAAATTGCCTATCTTGGATTCTTCTGGTTTACTGGTTGATGGGTAAGTTGGACATTCTTTTAAACATCCTGAATTTACCTGTTTCCAGTAGCTGTATAATTGCTAACTTAACTCCTCATTCTCATTGGTTCTTGTTTTTTTACTTATGTTTCTTTTTTTTTCTTTTTCATGGAAAATGACAAAACACTAGATGGTTCAGTTCATTTCACAAGCAGTGAACAGGCCATCCAACCCAATTGCTAATCAGAACTTTGGCATCTAATGTTATTATGGTATGATCAGGCAGGAGACACATCAGCCTAGTCAATGCCTCTCACCTGGCAAATGATAGGAAATTAAGGGCCCAATCCTATCCAATTTTCCAGTGCTGGTGCATTTGTGCCAGTGGGGTGTGCGCTGCATCCTATGATGGAGGGGCAGTCACTAGGGCCTTATCAAGGTATGGAAACATGCGTTCCCTTACCACAGGGCTGCATTGCGGCTACACCGGAACTGGAAAGTTGGATAGGATTGGGCCCTGAGGCTGTAATCTACGAACTCACCTGAGAGTAATTCCTCACTGAATATAGGGGCTTGCTTCTGAATAATGTATAGGATTGAACTGAAGGAGAGAGTTTCTGCAGCCATACACTATTGTCAATCTGGTTGGAAGTTTGAGTGAATTTGGGAACTGACTTATATTGCAAATTCTCTTGTAAAGAGAATTTTCAGAGGGGCAGCCATATTAATCTGTGGCAGCAAAATCATCACAGAGTCTTGCAGCACTCTAGTCCAAAAATGAGTATGCTGAAATAAATGCATTCCATCTTAAAGGTGCTACATAGAGACAGAGTGCTTGTTCACACAACACTAATTTGGTTCATGTGATTCATTGCCATATAATGTGGTGATGGCCAGTAGCTGAGAATAGGCTTTAAACAAAGATTAGATAAATTGGTAGATGACAGGTCTATTGTCCATGCTGTCCAGACCAGGGGTCTCAAACTGGTTTCATACAGTGGGCAAAAGAGCATTCATGGAATCTGCTGAAGGCAGAAAGTGACATCATTAAGTAGGAAGTGACATCATTAAGCAAATAATGACCAGGAATAAGCACTTTGTTCTCAAGTAGGAACTCATCAACCACAAATGGCAGAAGAGAAAATATGTAAATCTTGATAATATTTTCAAGATATGGAAAAGTGTGATCACCTTTTCAGCACCACAGATTCTGCTGAAGTGTCACTTCACAACTCAACAGCTGAGAGATGCTTTGCACAGTGATGCCTCAGCAGAAGCAACACTGCTGAAACGTGGCTCTGGGAGAGCCCAATTAGAGGCTGGGTAAAGAGCTTGGGGGGGGGGTGCATCCAGCCCGTGGGCTTTATTTTTGACACTCCTGGTCTAGACTGAGCCTACAGGTCACTGAAAGCCAGTTGCTGGGAAGCAACAGTGGGAGAGCAATTGCCTTCATGTCCTGCTATGAACATCTGAAAGGTACCTGGTTGGTCATGTGGGAAGCAGGAAACTGGAGTGAATGGGTATTTGATCTGATCCAGCATATTCCTAAGAAATGAGTGATCAACTTTGAATAGATTCCCTTCTTGGCTGGGTAGAGTTGAAAAGGGAGATGTCAATTTCTGCTGTGAATTACAAACAGGCACCAGGGTCATTTTGGAGCAAGAATGATTCCGTCTGCTGCTCAGTTGCAATCTGCAGCTGTGTAGGAATCTTTCAGTCCTCTGAACGTACTGGCTGCCACTTATGCAAATATGCATCTTTCTCATACCTATGGGTATCTTCCATTAGGATCCAGCTCAAACAGTTCTCAGGCACACTGCTGCATATTTCTTCATGCAATGCCCATATGCTTCGATTATCAAACTTAGCAGGGAAATTTCAGTGCATCTGGATCAAGCGTCCTCTGTTAATTCATTTGAAGGTAAGAATGTAAATGTCATTAAGGCACTCTTCTTGGGAGATCCTTTGTTTGTTCTCCTACCAGGTCCCACTCAGACTCTGTTATGTGAGCATAAATACTAAACAGGACCAGAAAGATGACGTACTCCCACACCGCATTACATCTTAACAGCACTGCCAACCTGCCAAGTACTCATTTGTCAGAGGCTTCAGATACACCAGTACAAAGATAAAACAGTAAAGTTAATTGCTTACAAACTACTGCTATAAAGATTTCCATGGTAACATTTTTATTGTTTGTTCCCAATCCCCCCCCCCCAGACTTTGCTGATCGTAGAGTCTAAAGTATATGCTCATTCCATGATGTGTGGCTTCCAGTGGGGTAGGGTGATCAATATTTGGAACATGCTGCATTTTCTTCTTGAAAATCAATTATGTTTCAGTGTTTGTTTTAAAAGAAAAAGAAAAAGAGTCCTTTAGGCCAATGCTAAATCTTCAACTGTAAAAATAATAAACATCCACCATCCTGACTCTTGAAATGATGGCATGGTATCAACAGAATAAGACGCCCATCCTGAGAACTTATTTGCTGACAGTTACTAGTAAGAAGGGGAATCCACCCACCGCACTTTACTTAAGAAGAGCTTTGCTAGATCAGACTGAGGGCCCATCTAATCCAGCGTCCTGTATCTCACAGTGGCCCCTAGATGCTTTCAGGAGCACCTCTGATCACCCCATAGAATTGGCTGGTGGTTCCCACCAGCAAACCACTTCACCTATGTGTATAGCTTCCCTGGAGACTTGCGTTCTCTGTGTACTGCTACAGAGAAGAACATATAGATACCATCTGGATAAAATAAAAAGGCAGCAAATAGGAGTCTCTGTAGCTCAGTGATCTGTCACTGTCATGCAGAAGGTTTCCATTTCAATCCCTGGCATTGCCATACAGAACTGGGAACCCCCCCCCCCCCCAATCTGAAATCATGAAGAGCTGCCATGAGTCACCATGGGCAATACTGACCTCGATAAATCATTGGTCTGTTATCAGGCAGTTTCATATGGTCAATTTGATCTATAGTCTTACCACCACGTTTTTGACTGAAATACATAGTCTTTGATCAAGCCTCTAAAACACTGTTGTGGTCAGTGAATGTGTCAATACCAGTGCTCATGCATAGTACTATGAATGGACTAATGCTACAGTAGCAGCCAATTACACCCCACACTTGTAATACCCCACTTATTGTTCTCTCACACAGCCCATTGACATCAGTGTTTTATCACTAGATTGCCACCAGATGGCAGCATCTCAAAGCAATACTGCCTTGAGAGCGTCATATTATGTGCTACAATTTCGATATTTATGTTTCGTGAAGCAGATCCGATTTAAGGAACTGAGGTAAATTGACAAGAGATTATGAAACAAAAAACCATCAGTTTACATATTTGGGTAGAAAAATTTTTCTCTTTGTGAACATTAGGATTTAATTAATTTGGCAGAAGCAAGAAAGAAAACATGAAAGACGTCAATTAATAGACCACAGACAAGAAATCAAAACAGTAGTGTGCTTCCATTTTTCTTCCCAATTTAATAAAAAAAAAACAAAACCCATGGTAATTGTAGACTGTTTTTGTGACCTCTAAAAACATTTGTGTCTTGATAAACACAGAAAAGATACTCGGTTTCCTGGCAGATCTGGAGATATTCTTCAGCCAGCCCTGCTTGGATGTTTCTGAAACTGGATATATATACTGCACTTGATTGCAAGGGGAGTGTGCCAGCAAGCTCCACCCCCTAGCACCAAAATGCTCTGCAGCCTCTCTCTTCCATGGGTCATTATTTGTAGGGGCAAATGCCATTCTAAGAGCCTGGGCATCTGAGTTGGGGGGGGGGGCTTGCTGTCACATTCCTGCTGCCCCTGTAACCAGGTACAGAACATCTAGTTTTAATACTATCCAAACAAGGCTTCGGAGATAATCCAGTGCAAGTTGGTGGCAAATGTGACTCAAATCAATAAGACTTGCAGTCCACATCCATGCATATGAGGCAGGTGCTGTAGTGGTTAGAATGTCAGACCAGTAGCAGGGAGCCCCAGGATTGAATCCCTAACCAGCCATGGCACTCAAGTGGCTGCTGTTGGGCCAATCTCTGTCTCTCATTCTAAGCTACCTCACCAGGTGGTTGCAGAGATAAAATGAGACAGAGAGTACCTTTTGTTTGATGGTAAGTTCCATAAAAGGCAGGGTTGACATGTAAATTTTTAAAGAAAATCCTTGAGTTCAATGGGACTTGCTCCATGTGTCCAAGGCTCTCACATTGGTATTGGGAAAGAGGACCCTGAAAACAGGGCATACGGAGGGAAGACTGTACACAGTACTGTATCTATGGCTGATAACACTTTCGAGACGCATGTTTGATAGCTTCTATGTTTTCGTATCTTTCTTGGAAGTTTTTTTAAAGGAGGAGAATGGATAAAGACCAAATTGCCATCATTCAGCACATTAAAAAAAAAAAATAACAGCGGACACAAGCTTTTAAATTGGTACCACTTGCAACAGCCATGCAATGCAATTTAAGTAAAAGAGCCAAGGAAGAACTTGCAAACAGGCTTGGAAGAAAGGAAAACACATTTCAATACAATTGTTATTCCTTTGTAAAACCATCTCTTCCATAAGGCAATTTCACGTGGCCTCATAAATAGCCAGCCAGAAATATTTGCTCCAAGGAGTTCATGTATGGTAAAAAGGGGGTGGGTGGGAAGAAGACTGTCAACAACCATCCGCGTAACACCATAATGGGATGCAGCAAAAGAATGTCCTCTATATTCAGAGTTTTCTCTCAACTATTCCCAAAGTATATCCATAATTAATTGCCAGCACCTGGCAGAATCCATCTAGCAATATCCCTCCGTCATTGGTAAAATGAAAGCTGATTTCATGCAATGAACTTCTGATGTAGGACAGTGAGCCGAAGGCTGCTCTTGAATACTTAAGACTGGTGCATCTGTATATTGTACTACAAGCCTGGTCAGGTTGTTCTTTTCTTTTCTTTCTTTCTTGGTATTCAGTATTCTAAGATAAACTTACAGCACCTTTGTGCCTTTTATAATGCAACAAAACAGTTTTAAACAACTGCATACACATTTGGATGGTAATTCATTTTCTCCCCTAAAGCATGCAGCTTTCTACATTAAAAGAATGATATTCTTTTAATCATTGCTTTGATAGCCTTTCAGCTAGTATATCTTGAAATGATATCAAAGTCAAAGCTCTTCAAATGTGTCTTCTCAAAGAGATTACCATTAAGTTTCATTAAACATTTGTTGTTGTTCAGCACATAGGTCGTAACAGAAGGATAAATATTACAGAACCCAGCAGTATACAAATATCATGCATTTGTTTGTACTATAACAAATCCTGCTCATGGCTATCCTACCTCCTTCTCTCTCCCCCCCCCCCCAATACCCCTGCAAATCTGGTCCTGAGGGTTGTGGCATCCCCAGAATAGGATGTTATGTGGTCTTTGGGGAGGGCAATGAAAGAGGAGAGATTGCTGGAAATTGTGAGAAAAAGCACCTTCATCTTATGCAAGAGCATGTTAGGTTCCAACCTTAACTAACCAAACCTGCTGCAAGGCTTGCTAAAATTCTCTGGCAGCTGCAAAAGCCAAAGGTATGATCCTTTCAGCTGCATTTCTGTGCCTATTGGCTCACAAAAATTCAGTGTTCTGCTGAGGGGTCAAAACATCTCCAAAGAGCACATTATTCAAATATTTGGCTCTGATCTCCTTCTTTATACAATGGCCCAGCACTGTAGTATTGCCACCGAGACCTGCTCATTTGGTAAAACATACACCATGCATTATTACTGGAAAAAAATTACCCTCCTCCTCCTCCTCCTCCTCCCAACTCTTCTGTTCACTCACCTGAAAGTTTTCTCTGGGATTGCTAATGTCATCCATAGCCTTCTGCCTCTTGGCTGCTATCTAATGCTTTATGCCAATAGAGGTTAAGGGCGTAATCCTAACCCTTTATGTCAGTGCTTTCTAGCACTGGCATAGCGGTGCCAATGGGACATATTCTGCATCCTGCAGTTGGGCATCACTCATGGAGGCCTCCTCAAAGTTACGGAATGTTTGTTCCCTTACCTCAGAGCTGTAGTGCCCTTATGTCAGTGCTGGAAAGCACTGACATAAGGGGTTAGGATTGCACCCTTTATGAATGAATGAATGAATGAATGAATGCTGTCTAATGCACAGCTGTGGTTATGGCATAGCATATGGCTATGGAAGTGAGAGGAAGGACAATGAATGTATGAACCAATCTGCCTGATACTGGGGTAGATTTTTGGTGGGTCTGATGTAATAATTTCAGCTCTGATCAGCAGTGGTGTTTCAGGGTTTTGGGAAGCATCATGTGCTAATGAGGCTGGGACCTTCTGCATGCAAAGCATGTATGGGGTCTACCACTGAGTGATGGCTGCCTCTCATCAGGTCACAAGTTATTATCAGCCAGTACGGGGACTGCTGGGATAATTTGTCCCCTTTTACCTCACAGGAGAATGATAAGCCTGGCCCCAACAGAACTGAAATGGTTCAGAAGTCACTTTTGCATTCTCAAGCTAATCTCCTTTCTCTGTTTCCCCCCTCCCTGCACTCCCCTTTCCTTGAGCATCTTGTATCTTTAATTTGTAAACCTTAATTTAATTTGTTTTCTATACAGACTTGGGCACTCCAGAAATAAGCAAGCAAGCCAGTCAGCCAAGGAATGGATATGAAAAATAAAACAATGTTGACTGGGAACAGGGAGACTAGCTGACCAAACCAGTCTTTTCTGCTTACAAGTTCTTTTTGCTTTTTTCTTTTTCTTTTTTGGCCTTTATTTTTTTCTCTCTTCCGCTCAACTTGCCACCAACAAATCAGGAAATAGACGCATGAACAGAAAACCACCTGGCAAACTGAATGACAAAGCAATAATATCATATTACTGCTGCTAGCCTGAGGGGGAACAGCCTACAGGAAATCATTAAAAATGGCATCGTTATGCAGGTTCTCCCATTCTAATTAACTGTTACACTGAAAAACTGAAAGTTCTTATCCTACAGCAAAACAAGTTGGATAGGAAGCTGGTCAATTTTCCAATTTTGCTAGGTAATCAATGACATTTTTAGTGGCTTTGTGAGAGTTTGCAATATTCTAAATGCCTGTCAAACCCTCTTGAAAAACAACTTCTCCCCCCCCCCCCAAGAAAAAAAAGATCTTTTCCTGATCTTTCTTCTTCCACTTGGGACTCACTGCTGTTTTTTAGTGGTCCATTTGTTTGGTGTTTCAGGAAAGTATAGTTTACTGTTGTTATAGAAGATAGAAGACAAAAAAAAACCCCCAAGAATGACTTGCTCCCACTAGAATTTGTTGAATGCATAGTACAGTACTATGGACAGGGTCAGCTCATTCATGAGGCCAGGTAAAGATGCTTCTTTCAGCAGTACGCTGGAGGAAGCGGTAAACTGGAGGGGTGTCCCACACCTCATACTCCCACTCCCCACTCCGCTGTCTCCCAGTCACTCTAATCTTCCCACTGCCTCTCCATTCTCTTGCGAGCTGTCCTTGGAGAGCAAGCAAGAAGAGAGGAGGGGCAGCTTATTTACTCCCCTAGAGCCACTGCCAAACATTGCAGTGGTAGGGTGATCCTGTTCCCAACTGCTCAGGAGAGCAATCAGGAAGAGGATTGCCGCCGCCTCTATCTCCTCCCTCTGCTTCTTCGGAACACGATGGGTGGGGAGCATCCTGACAAGGTGCAGTTGTGGGAGATCAGGTATGCAAAAAGGAGGGAGGAATCATGGCTCCACTTAATGCTTTGGCTGAGTCTGACTATGGAGGTGACCCTTGGGATGTGCAATACAATCCTCTAGAGATTTACTTGGAAATAAGTCCCACTGAGTTCTGACAGGCTTGCTCTCAGGTTAGTATGCATAGGACTGACACTTTAAATCATTGGCTAAATCACACCTTAAGTCACTTCCCACAGAAATACCACTTTTTTTAGAGGAAAGCATAAATCAAACCAAACACTGCCTGTTCAGGCAGTGAAAAGCAAATAGCATTTCTGCATGCACATAAACATCACCCCATGTTTGAAAACAGAGTATCAGAACCAGCCCTGAGAGATACAAAAAAAAAAAAAAATTGTGGGGATTACAGAATTAGAGTCCAATCACTTTTCAGTGTGGGTGTATATAAATATGTTCACCCAGGAAACAATACTATAAAAATAGTTATTATGACGCATATGATATGAATGGATCACATGTCTCCCTATATAGTAGCTGGGATTCAAAGAGCTATTTTAGGCATGCCCAGTGGGCTTTTGGACTTCCTCCTTTGAATAGTAGATGTCCATGTCATTTCACAAATGGTTTTTACAAGTTCCCCTTCGGCCCAAACACTAACCAACTTTGCCACATGGACACAGCTGTGTCCATGAGGCATGTGCTGCATTCTGTGGTGAGGAGGGCAGTCACTGAGGCCTCCTCGAGATAAGGGAATGTTTGCATAAGCTTGCAGCTTAGTTTAGCTTAGCTTGCAGCTGCATTGCCCTTACTCTGGTGCTGGAAAGTTGGCTAGGATTGAGCCCTTAGTTTCAAAAATGGTTTGCTGTAGCCAAGAGAGATGCAGTTTGGGAAACACAAGCCCCAAAAAACAATGGGGCCTGCAAAATTTGTTGTAGGGATTGTTGGGTACAAGTCCCTGTTTGTACTCTTTAAAAACACTACCTACTATTTGTATATTTAACCCCAGCATACATATAACAACTGAAGAATAATGACTTATCAAGAAACTCTCAAAAGATTTGCAATGCCAAATACTTTCTATAAGGGTTAGTGTCTGGCTTACTCAATCCATCCATCCATCCTTTATTGGCATAAAAGAAAGACAACGTACAAAATACTCTGACAAATATAAATACTCCAGTGGTCTGGCACACTGGAATGAAAAGCATGGATTTTTGCTCATGAGTTCAGTAAGACTCAATTCTCACAAAACTTGCATAGGACACATGTAAAATCTCCACCTATTTAAAGATAACAATCCAAAATTGAATAATTTGAGTAACAGCCCAATCCTATCCAAGGCTGGCCCATAGCATTTAGTGCTGCTAGGAATCTAACGTTATTGAGCTGTTGTTTTTCCCCATAACTACAGCAAGAGGTCAGTATTTTCAAAGTCACTGAGCTGCTTGGGTGGTCTCCAAGCAGCTTCCATTGCTTGCTTTGCTGATATCTTCACAGCTGCACCTGCTTCAAAGCCCTGACCAAGCCTACTCATTTAAATGTCCATAACTCAACATACCACCTGTAAGTCAGGGATGTTCTTAATAAGCAACCCTTTCCTCTCATGCAATGGCTCCAGTAAATAACTTGATACATTATCCTCAACTTGCAGGCTGTCACTGGTCCCAACTGAAACCTCCCACCCAGGGCAAATTTTTCATTGGAACTTCAGCACCAAATTTCTGAACCTGATTCCATTCGCCTTCAAATATGTAGGGTTTGAAAAAAAAAAAAGCAAAAAAAAAAAAAAAGCACACACATATGGGGCCAAGCTGCACACATTTGTTGTAACAAGCATGTTGACCCAAAGTAGGATGCCATTGTTCTGGTAAAACTACTGGTTTTGCTTAGCTGCTGCTAATTTTAAACTCCAACTCTCTCTTTAGAGAGCAGGGTCGAAGATCATATCATGAGCATCCTCTGGTGCAAATTTGTAACTATTCATTTTTCTTCAGGGTTTTGTAAGCCTGATTATACGTATTTAACAACAGTGTGAAGTCTATGAGGAAAAAGGACATAGGCTGAGCTGAATTTGGAGGCACCTACCCAAACCAATTGGTTGTGGCGGTTTCAGTGCTGAAGGGTTTTCAAGAGGGGAATGATACAGATCATATCTAGCAAACATTTGAAGAAAATAATGTAGTTTAACCATTAAACAGCTGTAGGTCACAAATACACTGAGCACAAAATGTATGATATTTTTGGAAATATTTGCGAGTCACTGTGAAATGTTATTACAAATAATCAAGTTACTCCTTCTCTCCTTGGGGACTGAAGCCAATTATTTTGACTAGTAATCTCATCCAAAAAAAGGAATTAATCTTGTGTCAGGGTATGCAAAAGTATGATTATTAACCTCTGTTCTAATACAGCTGGCAAGCCTATTGAGTATTTCCTGAACTCCAAATATTAATTTTCTTTGAACTTTTTTAACCAAGTGCTGCCTTTGGGGCTATACTTAAAAGTTAGATGGATTGAGTTCAGTGGTTTTAATTAAAATTATTCAATTAACCCAAACAAAGCTGATGCTAAAGCCTAACAACACTTTCAAAATTCTAGTAAATAACTACTAAGTAAATAAATCCTGAATCAAGGGGAACTGAGTCCTTTTTTTCTTCTTCTTCGAGAAACCTTAAGTCAACAGCCAAAAAATCCTTTACTCATTCAAGTAATTAGGCAGTTAAGAAGCCATTTCGTTCCTGGAGTGACATTGTCAAGAACGCACAAACACAAGCACCCCTGCTGTTTAAGACAAAGCCTCTATCTACTCCAATATTGAGCTGTACAACTTTTACTCTACATTTAGGTCAAAGAGTACATATTACGGGCTGTGGCTGAAGAAATGGAATCCTGACTAATTGCCATTGAAATCAATGGGGATTGAGTTAGATACAACTAACTTGTGTCGTTGAATTTGATTGTGCTTAGTCAGGATTTGCTTTGGATACAACTCTGTGGGTTATTTTGGCCACGTTTTAAGACTATTATCAGGAAGTCCCTTCAAGGGCACGTGAAACATTTTCCACTATGGATATTCTTGGAGATAATGCTGCCAGAAGACATGGCAAACTGCAGACAAATAAGGAATTAGACAGTCCTGTGATTTTCAACTCCATTCAAAGCTCCATTTCTCTCCCCCCAAAAAGAAACCACCTCAAGACTTTTACCTGAATTTGTCAAAGTAGAGCAGAGCTGGAAGAGGTGTTTGGGCTCCCATTTGGACTGGGGAAGTTTTCATAAAACATACCAGCCTCATTCTCCATTGTTGCCTGTTCTGAACCCTGTCCCGTCCCAACAAACACACACATTTATTCGCTCTCCTTGTTGCTCCTGAGCAATCCTGAACCTTCCATCCCTTCTCCCCTGCAAACAGAAAATACTGCTTCAGATTTTACTTTCACTCGGATGGTGTCCACGTGGAAGCAAAGTCAGGATAAGGAGAGAATTGGGAAGGAATGCTTCTTGTCCTCATTCTGATAATAGAAAGAGCTATTCTTTGTCCCGCAAGACACCTGTGAACATTGTCCAAGAGCTTAAAGCCTTGTGTGTCATCAGGGTATAAGCATAAACATAACTCTTTGTTTCTTTTAAAAAACAATTTTACCAACTTTCCAAGATCCAGACAAAAATGAGTGCTTAATTGGTCTCCAAAGAGAAGCCAGTGTTTATAATGTGAAAGGATGTTAACTATAGAGAGGGTGACAGTCCTATACTATTAACTGACTAACTCACCATTAGGAGCCTGTGTTGACCTTAACTGCCTTTATATACTTTACTGAGACAGTAAAAGTTTATAATGAGAATACATTGTAACACATGCAAATATTTCTTACTTATTTTTTTACTTTTAAATTTCCTTGTAAAGTTGCAATTTTTATGGAGAGCTATCTGCAGAATAAATCCCATTCATTATTAACAGGTATTCATCCTCCTTAAACCACTGATTTATTGGTTCTGTTTAGTTTGCTATGCATTTTCTTGCAGTCTACGCAAAGAAGGAACAACAAACAGAGGGCTTCCGTTTTTAAAAGGCCATATCCTCTAGGGGGCCACAAAAAACTCTTTATTAGCTCTGCTATGCAGTAACTGCTATATTATCTTTTAAGACACAGGGTCACATTCCTGCTGAACCATTGCTGTAAAATGCCAGCACATAAAAATCTCAGCCACTCCCCATGCACTTCTGCTTAAGTTGTAAGGTTTTATATGGTTGCACAAATCAACTTAAAGCATTTAGTAAGCATAATTCAGTGTTTCAAAAATGCATGCCCTCTTTCTGATATTGGGAATTTGGCTTTCTAAAAGCGGTATGTCATTAAGAACATAAGAACATCCCCACTGGATCAGGCCATAGGCCCACCAAATGCCCCAGGGAGCACATCAGATAACAAGAGACATCATCCTGGTGCCCTCCCTTGCATCTGGCATTCTGACATAGCCCATTTCTAAAATCAGGAGGTTGCGCATACACATCATGGCTTGTAACCCATAATGGATTTTTTCCTCCAGAAACTTGTCCAATCCCCTTTTAAAGGCATCCAGGCCAGATGCCGTCACCACATCCTGCGGCAAGGAGTTCCACAGACCAACCACATGCTGAGTAAAGAAATATTTTCTCTTGTCTGTCCTAACTCTCCCAACACTCAATTTTAGTGGCTGTCCCCTGGTTCTGGTGTTATGTGAGAGTGTAAAGAGCACCTCTCTATCCACTTTATCAATCTCCTGCATAATTTTGTATGTCTCAATCATGTCCCCACTCAGGCGTCTCCTTTCTAGACTGAAGAGGCCCAAATGCTGTAGCCTTTCCTCATGAGGAAGGTGCCCCAGCCCAGTAATCATCTTAGTTGCTCTCTTTTGCACCTTTTCCATTTCCACTATGTCTTTTTTGAGATGTGGCAACCAGACGCAATACTCCAGGTGTGGCCTTACCATCGATTTGTACAACATTAGGGAAGAAGAGTATATTTAGCTGCCTTTTTTCCTTGAAGAGGAAAGGAAAGCAATATCTTTAGTCAAAGCTGGGCAAAGACAGGTTAGAAGCTAAAGCTTTGGGAATCACTTTATGCTAATACAGGCATTAGCCTGAATTTTAGTTCCTTTCATATGACAATCCAACTTTTTGAATTCTTAGTAATAAGGACGGGTCCATCCATGAGACCAGCTGATGCTGTTATATCTGGCAGCAGATTGATGGGGGGCACTCTTCTCCGTCCACCTTTTTGCCTCTGCTCCTCCTCCTCCTCCCACTCAGAGAAGAAGATGAAATGTGGAAGAGAGGGGAGTGCTGAGCTAGAACATTGGACAGTGGGAGGAGCAGAGACTGGTGCATCACTGGGTAAGGGGACAGAATTTGACATGCTGCCTCAGGGTCACATCCCATCCAAATTTCCAGCACTGATGTAGCTGCGCCAATGGGGTGTGCACCACATCCTGCTGTGCGGGAACAGTCATGGAAGGCTTCTCAAGTTAAGGGAATGTTTGTTCACTTACCTTGGGCCTTCATTGAGGTGACATTGATGCTGGAAAGTTGGATAGGATTGGGCCTCAGGCATCAGGAGGTTTGGGCTGGCACTAGTAATGAAGCTAAGAAAAGCAGGCACAAATGTTCCCTTACACTAGGGGTGCCCAAACTCCTGCCTGGAGGCCATCTGCGGCCCTCGGGGACCCCCAATACAGCTCACGAGGAGCCTTCAGTCTCCAAGCCTCTGGTCCTCCAGAGATTTGCCGAAGCCCGCACTGGCCTGATGCAACTACTCTCAGTGCGAGGGCTGACTGTGTGACCTCTCCTGCAAGCTGCAGGCTGAGGGCTCCTCTGCTGCTTGCTGTTTCACATTTGTGAAGCAGCAGCAGCAGCAAAGGAAAGGCCAGCCTTGCTTTGTGCAAGGCCTTTTATAGGCCTTGAGCTATCGCGAGACCTTCATTCATTCTTATAAGTTCCACTTCTAATATATTCATTTGTGTAAATTTGTGTAAATTTATTCAAATTTTAAATGTAAATTAATTCTTTTTTTCCCCAGCCCCCAACACAGTGTCAGAGAGATTATGTGGCCATCCTGCCAAAAAGTTTGGACACCCCTGCCTTACACCAAGGAAGCCTCTTGAGGCTGAAACTCCCCTGTGGGATAAAGTGGACCTTGTGTCGGTGCCCTTGCATCACTGTAGCTCTTTCAGTTTAGGATCTTTCGTTCACCTATTGGTTCCAAGGCAGCTGACAACATGTACTATTGCATACCACACAAAAGCATATTGAACCATAGAAAGCAATGGAGCTTCAATTAATTTGTCTCGCCATTGGTTTAAATGGAAACAAGGCTACAATAAGCCCCATTCAACATAGTACTTCTGAACAGATACATCCTGGAGTGTGCTGCTAGTCACAACTAATTTGAACTGGATCAAGGTCCTTCATATTTTCCTAATTAACCCAGGCTAGTTCAGTCCTGGAGTGACTGCAATTGATCCTGGTTTATAGGAAATGGCAGGAAAAGGAAATGTGATTTGTTTGCCATCAGCCACCAAGGAAAACGTGGCTTCGGGGATGAGTAAAAAAATAAAACACTGTAAATCTTTAAGAGAAAATAAAAGGTTCCACTCAGATTACGTTGAAATTATCATATCCTTCAACTCCTTGCAAACAACCTGCCAGCATCAGTAGAGTGTAAGATTCAGGTAGCCCTGTGTCTAACAACCCATGTAATGTGGAGCCTGCAGATAACAGTGCCCGCCATCTCTAGGTAAGCAGTTCATCATTCCACTCTTATTATGGCAAGTGAATGGGAACACATAACATGTGCATAAGCCCTGAGAGGTGAGGGGGAAAAAAACTGATTGGAGGAGATACTACAACAAAGCCTGCAGGATCGCACAGATCCATTTCATGGCTTGCCTACTCTGTAAATCATTTGATAGAGTCATAAAGTTTGCCAGGTTTGGACAGGATTGCTCATAAAAAGATTTCATTTTGTTTATTGCAGGCACGGTAACATGCCCAACATACCAGAAGGAATCACTAATGCGGTGCTCCAGTGGAATTCAGGGGTCTCCTTCCTCCAGCTCTGCCACAACAGTCTTCTGTGCCATGCTTATTTTTCCTTCAAATTACAGTCTGATATGGGGGGAAAAAATATGAACGTAGCATCTGTTTCTTTTAGGATCTGGTAGACGTTCCAGAAATATGAAACATTTCCTATTCTTTTTTCTTTTTAAACCAAGTAATGATTTCCACATATTGGATGACTCCTGCAAATTATTTTGGGGAGGAGTTCATCTGATCATGCATCCAGAATCCCAGTTACATTTCATGGAAACATGAAGCAGAAATAGTATCATATGATGCATTCCCACCTTAATCTCATCTAGGAATATCTGTTTTATTTCTTTTAAACACTTATATCTTGCCCCTTCCAGGATTCAGGGCAACTTACAACAATAAATAGGATTAAAGCATCACTCACTCACTCGCTCGCTCGCTCACTCACTCACTCACTGAGTTGTAAAAACAAGAATACACAAGAGGATCAGCAGCAAAAATTAAATTCACAGCACAGCAATACTATGACAGGAAAATCACAAGTCTCTAGTCCTCATGGGTACCCTCAAGCACAATTATTTTTGTCCTCCCTTCCCGACTTGCTGCCTAAACCTATCCCCACCATTAGTGCTGTCACAGCTGCATGGCTGGAGCACACACTCCATCTAATGGTGGTGGTGGGGAAATCAGGAGTCCTGCCAAATACAAGTAAAAATATTTTACATATCTCTGCATATGTTTCCTGATGGTCTATGGATCTCCTTCAGAGCCATGCCACCCATACAGCTGGCAGAAATTCAAAGAAAGAAAGGGGGTGGGAAGGCTGAAAAAAGAAGGATAGAGGGCGCAATCCTAACCCCTTATATCAGTGCTTTCCAGCACTGACGTAAGGGCAATGCAGCTCTGAGGTAAGGGAGCAAACATTCCCTGACTTTGAGGAGGCCTCTGTGAGTGACACCCAACTGCAGGATGCAGCACATGTCCCATTGGCACTACTATGCCAGTGCTGGAAAGCACTGACATAAGGGGTTAGGATTGCGCCCAGTCTAAAAAGTGCATTTGCAGCCCACCCCACTCCCTGCCCTCCCCTTCCCCATCTCTGAATGCCCCAAACCTTCCCCTCTCCACCCCGCCACCACCATACCAGCATCTGAAGAGCCTCCCACATCTGCTGCCACATGCACCATGCCTCACTGTTTGTGGCATTGGATTGGGGCCCTTGTTTTTTTAACCTAGAAATACTGAGAGATAGAACAACGCCCTTCCACTTCTTTTCTCAGTACAGATGGTTGTCTCCTTCCTCACTCTATATTTTGATTTCTGACTTATCGTTACAAACTCTGATGATGGCCTAGCAATCATCCAGATATATATTCAACAAACCATTCTTCCCTGGACTTCCCACAATAAAATCCCTGGGAATAACTAATCCCACAATAATTGCCTAATCAGAACTGCCAATTGAGTATGTGCTGCTGGATTTCATATTGGAATCTTTTCTAAATGCTGGAACTCTGCACAATATGGACATGTGGTAGAAAGCGGAATTATTCCTCCCTAGGAGCACAATCCTATGCGCATTGACTCAGCAGAAAGCTCCACTGAGTTCAATGGTTCTTATTCCCAGGGAAGCGTATATAGGACTGCAGCCTCGGTAGTTTATTGCCAGCATAAAGAATCACAGAAGAGAGACCATTTCAACATATTTTATCATTGAGTATGGCATTATCAATAAGTAATTGGGAATGTATCAGGAGTAAAAGAATTAACTCCGCTTCCACACAGAGATAGTACTGTACAGCACAATCAGTTAGAGTAAAAACAGACATTAGGGAACTGTTAGAAATAATATATTTGTCTGTTTCACTATTTGGTATGTAAATAAATAATTAGGTAGCTCCTAACATGAGAGGAGTGCTTCATCCCTGGTCTCCACTTCCCCTTATTAAAACATATATAATCTGAGGTACAAGGATGCCACTGTTATTTTCACACTATTGAAACAAATGTATAGGAAGAGGTGACATTTTTATAGCACTTATTCATTTGTACAGTGAAGGAACCGGTCTTCTGTGTGGGATTTTCCATCAGAAAGTTTGTATTAATGCTGTAGAGAGTGCTAAAAGTTCCACCATTCTGTGTGTGCCAGTCATTCGGTGGGCACAACCCCATAGTTTTCCCTCCCCCAGTCGCATCTAGAAATCACCTTTGAGTTTTTTTTTAAAAAAGAGACAGAATTTAATTAGAGTTTTTAAAGGGAAAAACGTGATACAGGCACTGGTGGCACTTTTTTCTGTACAGTATAACATTATTATTCCAAATATGTGCATTAAAAGAAAAGAAAACGGGGGGGGGGGTGTTAAACAGCATTTTTCAAGGCTGGGGGGGCAGTTTCTAAGGGACAAATAAGACTAAGTGGACCATTTGTGTGTATCTTATGCATTTGTGTGTCACAGTTCATATAGCGTACGCGTGTGTGTGTGTGTGTACAGAGAAGTGATTCACTTCCTGTATTGAAATTAGGCACTGGGGAAAACTGTTCAAAGCCGTGGTGTGCAGCTTCTATTCCCCACAGGCTCCTTTTCAGGGAAAGAGACAACACCCCATTCCTATTTTATACATGAGTGGGGAAGACACGTGAGTGGGTGCCAAAATGGTCATTTGGTCCAAAGAAATGTTGCTTTCATCAGAAATAAGTTTTAAATGTTATATAACTAAGAACAAGAAGCCAATCCTATAAGGTACGTGAAAACCTTCAACCCATCCTAGCTATGGAGCTGACTTAAGTCATGGAGAGACTGGTAGTATTCTGGGGAGGAATTATGGGGAGAGAATCTGGTGTGTGTGACTACTGTGAGAAACCCCCATCCCTCCCCTAGTTCCTCCTCCAAAATGCCCCATCACTCCTCTCCCTGCCCATGGCCCAACCTCACTGGCAACTTATTGGCTCCAGTGGGCCATCCAGACAAGTTTGGTGTGTTTACAGGGCCGTTGGCCCTTTCAGCCAATGGAAATGCACTTGCAACAGTGGCATGATGTTCTGCTGGTGCAAGGCCTTTTGTGAAAGCAGGACACTAGTTTTGCTGTTGGAAAAAACCCATAGGATTGGGTCATACATCTATGCATGTGTTCGGTATTACAAATGTTTAACCAGTTCAATTTATGGGTGTGGCAAACAGTGACCAAGGGGATAGTCACTTAACCTGCTATATCAGTGGTTCACAAACTTTTTAGCACTGGGACCAACTTTTCAGAATGACAGTCTGGCAGGTCCCACCAGATGTTATTAACTTGGAAGTGATATCAGAAGTGATATAAATTTTGGCTTCAAACCTAAACTGTGATCAGTCAAAGGTCCCATTACACGGTGCACTTGTGCAGCTATTTTGCATAGCTCAGAATTCAAACCTTCCAGCTCGGAAGTCAAAGCAGAGCACAGACCTGGATCCTTCCCCAACCACACAGCCCTCCTCCCTTTCCAGCGCCCCATTCACCCCACCTATTCAGGGCAAAGCACAGTGCCTCTCTTCCACCAGGAGTTCCCCCTGCCCAGTAGCTCTGTATAGTTTCAGCTCTGTATTTTCAACGGTGGTTGAAACAGATGCTATGCGAACCACTTGAAATTGGTTTGTGACCCACTAATGGGTCCTGATCCACAATTTGAGAAATGCTATGCTACATTATAAATCTGACATTCTGGCTAAAAACACTTATGGCACAATCCAATACATGATCACTTAAAAATCAATTCCATTGAATGCCATGGGGCTTGTCACCAAGTAACATGAATAGGATTGCAACCATAGATTATGCTCATTACAAAGGTGCCTGGCACAATAATCCAGCAAACAATTCACCTGCTTTTTTCCCCTGTAGTAAAGCACAGTCTATTGATGTAGTTTTTGTTGCTAAAGTCAGCAAGCAGCTCTTTGTACCCTACAATTGAAGGGCACAACTTTGTGGTATGAAGACAGAATTGCACATGTTGCAGATGTTATTCTTAGAGGCAGTGAATATTAGAGTGATCAGCTATACCACGTAAGTGAGCCGAGTGCTACATTGTTGATGAAGTTATAAAGCAGCCAATAGTATACTAAAACTTCTAGGAAATATATAGATCCACAACAAATTATCTCCTTCCAGAAGGTTAACTGTGTTAGGGCCCAACCCTGAGCCTGACGTGCTGTGAACGTTACAGCACGTTTGTGATCAGTACTGTGGGCCTAGCACTGGAACCCCCGTTTTGCTGCCCAGTGCTTGCCCAGACTGCTGGGCAGCAGAGAGTTGAGTGGAGGCATGGGGGGAGATGGAGAGAGACATTCTGGGATAGGTGGCGGGCGGGGGTAAGGCATGACGGGAAGGGAGCGGGATGGGAGGGGGCAGGACTAGCAGAGCTGAACTGAGCCAGATCTGGAGCCCCGGATCAGGCCATGCGGCCCAACATGGGACTCCTTGATTCTCTGCCAGCTAAAGAGCCACTGCAGAATTTAGTCCCATTGTGGGGCTACTTCCCTTACTCGGGGGAAGGGGATGAATGTCATCTTTTCCTGAGGTGCTGCCGGCAGCTGCCTGGTGCACGCAGGATACCATGGTAGCCATTTTTGGCGCCATGACAGCCCTGCGCCACGCAGCTCAGGATTGGGCTGTTAGTCTTGTGGCATTGAAAAAGACAAAGTGTCTTATGGTACCTTAAAGACTAACTAATTTATTGTAGAATACAATCTACTTCATTTCATGAAGTGACAACCTCAGTATGCTGATAGATGCAGGTACACACAGACACAGACATAGACACAGACACACAAACACACACAGAGAGAGAGAGAGAGAGAGAGAGAGAGAGAGAGAGAGAGAGAGAGAGAGAGAGAGAGAGGAAATGCAGCAAGTCTGGTCTTGTAACAAGATTTAAAGTACACAATTCACAAATGTGTAGCAGCATACATAATGGGAAATCCAGCATAATACTCCATGCATTGATGTGGCAGTGCCACCAGGGTGTCCACTGCATCCCTTTGGAGAGTTTTGCCTTCTGGAGGCCTCCTTGGGCAAGCAAACCTTGTTCCCTTGCCCCAGGTTAAGCCCCTGCTGGCCCAATGGGTCTACGTGGACCTGCACTAGTGATACTATTGGTGCAAGTCCACATGGAACCATGAAGATGGATCAAGCCAAGGAATGGTGCTTGGATTCAGTGGACACCACTGCCATAAAACCACCCCATTCCCAGTCCCAGTCTGCCCTCTTCCTCACCCTATTGCTGCCCCTTTCTGCCTATCCCACCTCCCTCCCTCCTCCTGTGCAGTGGGTGCCCTGAGTTCGCTGCCACACAGACCCAACTACTGTGGGGGTCAGCCCACACATTCTGGCAAGTCATGCTTTGTAACTTCAGGAAAGCACTTAGAGCCACCAGAGAGCTTATTCCAGTGGCGCTAATCACAGTTAGGATTGGACTGAAAGGCTACAATCTGATCCCATCCACAGTTACCTCAGAGTAAGCCCCACTGACTATAATGGGACTTACTTCTAAGTAGACATGCATAGAATTGGGCTCAAAGAATCTTGTGGCGCCTTGAAGGCTAGCTAATTTATTATGACATAAACTTCTGTTAACTACAGCCATAGCCATGAAAATATACTCATTTATAAAGAAGGTGACCAAACATCCAAAAATGTCACATTTTTATATGTGAAGAGATACTTTTATAAGGAAAGAAAGACGGTAAATATTATTTAACATGAACATATGGCTTTTGAATTTCTCTCCTCTATTCTTACTTAAAACTAGCTCAATTTCACTAAAAGTAATGAAGTAGTACTTTTTGCTGCAGTTCAGATGTGGAAAATGGATACTGACAGTCAAAAATGGTTGTTATACTGTTGGAACACATAGAGAATGGTTTAGCTGCTCTTGACTATCCTCTCACAGTGTAATGAGGAAATGTGTCATAAATGTTATGACTGATATTTGAGTTCTTTCTCACACTTCCCTATTAAGAATCCAGCCATAGGCTCTAACCTGCATGGACTATCCAGGATTTTACTAATGGCAGTAAAAACCACAACATCAGAGCTAGACAAAAGAAGAGTTATTTCTGTGAGATAACAAGCAAACCTGTGACAAAACTGTGATGGAAATGCAACTGATCTCACTGAGAAGGGGCCCTGGGACCTACTTTCCACAAAATTATAATTTCATAAATATTCTTTCTATATGCCGAAGGGTCCTTTTCACTATAACTGTATTTATTAAACTTTCAGGTCTCTTTTTTGTATGCAGAGTGTAGTTAGTCCAGAGCGATTACTCCTACATAAGCAGCCAAATCATATCCTCAAGATACACCAGCATATAACCATGTGTACTGCGCAAGGATGCTCCGCCAGTGTGGAAGTCCACCCACTTATGGACTTCCACAAATGATGATGCAACACCAGTGCAATGCAGTGCCAAAGTAGCTCAAACACTGGCACAACACTGGAAGAGAGGCCAAAACTTGTGGAGGCTGGCTGGGGCATTCTGTGGGAGGAACGAGGAGTCAACACATGCTATATCCTAATTCTGACATCAGGGAACTGAACGTGACCCGTTCTCACGTTCTCACCATTATTCCGGCAACCGGAGAACACACCTAAGTTAATTCAAAGAAATGCGACATGATTAACATACAATTTATTCGCAATGCATGGGAATCAATAATGGCTGTGTGTGCAACCTTTTCTGGAGGTACACATGTTGCACTCATCTTCACAATGCCCCCATTTTGTGGCACTCTGGAGAGACAGCCTACTAGACATTGGTGTCTCCTGGGTAAGTGCCTAGTGGATAAATTCTTGCACACTGTTTATAATAGTTTTATTTGTTTTTATCATTGTACAGTTTAATCAATATGATCTCATTAGCTATGGAAGAAAGGTCTTCTTTAGTCTTTAAATATTTTTTTTTTCTGCATACAGAAAAAATATGCATATTTTTTTCTTTATGCCAATAAAGGTTTTGGAATTGGAATTTTTTTTTTCTTAGTCTTCTCTGGCGATCCATAAGTTATCTGGGAGACTATTTTAGAATAACGTGTTGTTGGCCCCCTGTCTTGCTCTCTTCCAACTTGGCTCTTTCAGAGAGCATTTCATTTGGGGTACCAGCTGCTATCGGAGGCTGTCTTTTTTCTGAATGCTTTGCTTCTACTGCAAAATGCTATGTTATGACACTGCTATGCTGCTTTAATTTTAAATGTGTCGATTGGTTTATAGTTTTTATATTATTGTTACAAGTTTCTATGCCTGTATGCCTGTCTTAAGCTGCTTTGCGTTGCACATTGTGGGGAAAGCAGGGAGTTATTTTATTTTTTTAAAACCAACCATGCAGGACTTGGAAATGCGTATACGAACGCTATTCATCTATATGGATCCTGTCATTCAGAAACAGTGTTTCTCTTTTAAATATATGTTCATAACTGGCATCCTTCAATGTTTACCCTTCTGCCCTTGACTGAACCTGAGAAGCAGATGGTACTAACGGTTCAACAAATACTTGCTGGGTCATTTAAAAAAACCTGCCAGACTGCTAAATTCCCTGGCAAAGTGCCTTGTGGCATCAATGACTGCTTCAAAAAGAGCTGCTCTGGTCTTGTGATGGAGCCTTTAAAGGGAAATATGCAATATGGCTTATGGTTTTCATCTTTTGTTTTTCAACAGCCATTGCCACAACCTGTCAAGCCTCCTGAATCACTTTCCTTGACTAGAATCAGCCACTTAGATCTAGGTCAGAGAGGGTACAGGCTGGCCATGAATCTCCCCTGTGAGGCTCTGTTTTTCTGTTGTGGATACTACAGCAGCATACGAAATGGGCAGCGATAAGCCTGCAGCTTTGCAGTGTGTTCTTACTGCAGCTACAGAGGGCTTCCCTTCTGGAAGATAATGTGGTACAACCAGTGCAAACCATTGGGATGACTGGGGGGAAAAATACAAGTGGCTCTTTGACTGATGTCTGTCCATTTAAATGCTCCTGTTCCATGATTTGAAGACATGGTGATATTTAAACCCTTCACACTATCAGGCCTGATGCTGTGGAGGCAAAACACAGTAGGGAAGTGCTAAGCAGGTGAGAAGCCATAGGGGAAGCTCAGTTCCGCTCATCTTCCTGAAGATCCAGGCCAGAATCTAAGGGGTAAGAAGAACCCTATTGGTATTCTTGTGTCATGTGACAACAACCATGCAATATAATCTCTCTTCTGGCAAGCAAAATTAGTGGTACAGAGCTGGGTCTGAAATTGTCATTTCATGTCATAGATTTTAAGAACTAGGAATATTTCTTAGAAGTGAACTCAAACTGCTCCAAAGAAGAAATAGTAACCATCAAATTTCCTTTTTTTAAGAACATAAGGAAAGCCGTGCTGTATCATACCAAGGCTTCCTATTTTGAAAAAGCCTAGCCAGATGCTTTCATGAAGAAACTGGTGGGTCTCTGAGAAAACAGGTACATTGTGTGGGCCATACTACAGACTAGCTGTGGTGAGAGACCAGATCATGTAACTGTGCAATCCTGTGCATGTTAGCTCATAAAATAAGTCCACTATGTTTTAGTTTTCACGTCAATGTGAATGTGAGAGAAATAGGCACCCAGCCCTGTATTTAGAAACTCCAGATCGTTAGAAATCCCGGGTTTACTTAGCAGTCAGACATGACAGAGATCAGCATACCATTGTTCAGTTACACATTTTGGGTACCACCTATATTGATGATGCCTAAGTAACACTAACTATAGTAAGAAGCAGAAGTGAAAGCTCACTGTTCTGACCCGGGCAGCCCAATCCTGCCCTGCGCTGCATCCATAGCAGGGCTGGGGCTGGCTGTGGTGCAAATCAGGGCAAGAGGAAGAATAATTTCCCTTCCCTGAGTAACACGGCAGCAGGCTGAATGGGTCTACTCGAATCTGTGCCACTTATATAAGCAGCGCAGAGCTGGGTCTGATAGGTGGTGCAGATCTTGGCCTAACGTCTGGCTGCTTGAGAGCGGGTTAGGATCCAGCCTAAGTGCCGGATCCTGGGACCACAACCCTCCTGGCCCTGGTCCACTCACCGGCCTGCCCACTGCCCATCCTCTCCCCACCCTGGAACACCCCCCTGCACCCTCCCCAGACCCCTGCACTGACTGAAGCAGGCAGCCAACTACCCTGCACTGGCACCGCAGAGGCCAGCGCACCGGAGGCCAGTGCACTTCTGTGTGCTGGTCTCCCAACTCTTCCAGTGGCGCAAAAGTGCCTTATGGCACTTTTGCAACACCTCCAGGCCAGCACAGGGAACTTGTGCTGGCCTAAGCAGCTCTTAGGTTTGGGCCCACAGTCACTGATCAAATAGATTGATCTGTATAAACGTAGGCTGTTCTGGTTCCTACGTTTTAGATGCTGAGCTAACTTTCCATTTCTGTTTGCTTAGGCACTACAAAAACAGTGAATCTAAACTGCTGTCCACAGGAGATGAAATTTGCCAATGCCTGGACACAAATTCCAAGGTGAAGGAAAGAGACTCTTACATTTGTTGAAACTCTGAGTGCTGTTAGAGACAGTGCATGAAGCAGACCATTGGCTCATCCAGCTCAGCAGCTTTCCAGGGTTTCAGGCAGGGGTCCCTCTCTCCCATCCCTACCTGGAGATGCCAGAAAATGCTCGTCTGTCTAGAAAGCAAGTCTTTTTCACTGAATTACTATTCCATCCCTTTTTTTTATTATCCTTGGGCAATAATACACTCAAATCTGAAAACAGACAAGACTGAAAAATACAATGTTACCAGCTTATTAGTCTAGGGAAAGCTTAAATTAAACAGCAAACTAACCTTTTTCATTCTTCAGGTGGAAGAACAATTTCACCTGACCAGACTCGAAGTTTAGGATCAGACATGGTTAGCAGAATTTCCCTCCCACTTTCCAGAGCAGTGGCAAGTTTGGATAAACCCTGTCAAATCCATTTCCTTGGGAGAAAAATGAGAAAACTCTGTGGGATTAGAATGTCTTTGTAAAAAACATCTCTGCAAAAATGCACGTTAAGTAGCTGAGGCAGGAATCCAGCAGCCATCACAAAACAGGAAAATTCTAATGTCATGTCAGACCAGACCTCTACATCCAACTAAGTCACTTGTGCCGACCCAGGGATGTCACAAACATCCCATAAGACACATTTGTGTCAATCTAAGAGTCGGGGAGGCCAGCGCAAGGAGTTGTGCTGGCCTCCCCGTGCTGGATCCAGGCCTGACGGGGTAAGAGCTCAGCCGACACAGGAGTCAGGGGTGTGTGGGGAGGGCGGGGAGGATGCAGGGAGGAGGAATAGCTTCAGGATGACTGTGGAGGGTTTTAGAATGGCCACAGATAGCTAAGAATAAGCAGTGATGGCACAAAGTTAGCTACTGAAAATGGAGTGCACAGATAATGAGAATAGTTTGATGGTACACATGTTTTGTTCTCCTTTACAGCTGGTCAAATGCTCCTTTCAATGTTGCAAGTTTGAAAAGTATAACAGTGGAATCCATACCAAAATGCAGCTTGGTGAATCTAAAAATGTCTTTGAGGGTTCCTGTGCGTATTTGCTCTAAATGAGATTTTCATGCTGCCTTCTGTAGCTGCAAACTAATGGATTAAGCAGCATTGTTGGCAACATCACTAGGCATATATATTAATTGATTTCCAGCAATAGCAATGAGTGAGGTAATGAAATGTTCCAGTTAGTATTATCTCCCCCCCCCCCCCCCCCGGCCTGGAATTCTTGAATTGTGACTTATTTAGTAATGCAATACCAATATTGGGTAGATACGTAAAAATCTAGATTCACAAGTTCCAATTGTTATTTGTGTATTTAATAATAATCATTTATTTAATAATAAACACAGAGCTTCCATTAACAAAGTTAAGAGCCAAATCCTATCCAACTTTTCAGCAACAATGCAGTTGTATCAACAGGGCATGCCCTGCATCCTGTGGTGGAGATGCAATCAAGGACGCCTCCTCAAGGTATGGGAACATTTGTGGGGTGGGTGCAAGTGGTGGGGCAAAGGGTGCAAAGGGTGGGGTGATGGCTGTATTGCAGCTACATAGGTACTGGAAAGTTGGATAGGACTGGGCCCTTAAGCATCTAAAAATGCAATGCTGCCAGTTGATTAGTACAGAGTAAATGAAAACTCCAATATAATGGACCAAGGTTTGCACTGTAAATGTGGTTAGGTATATCATGAAAAATCTTTCTCCAAGTGAGTGAAAAGCTTTGCTTACTGGTTTATTTATAAAATGTTTTGGTCACATCTTGAACAATGGAGTACTGCATGCCAATGGGCTAAGGGGGTGCAGGATGGGTGTGGGGAGGGCTTGCCAAAAATTTTAAAATCTTGGTATCGTGTTATATATCCATCAATGTGTATTTTCATACAGAATGCAATGAAACAAATCACACTGAAATATCTCTATTCTATCAAAAGTTATAGCCAAAAAACCAGCCGGGTGGGGCGATGATAGATCACCACACCCACTGCCCGGGGCATTCCCCGACCCACTGCATGGGAGGCGGTCCATCATGGTGTGATGCGCTGGCTTCCTGCACCAGGTGACACAAATCCTAGAGATGCAACTGCTGAATGCTACATATAACTCTGAAAAATGCGTGTGCACACAAAATATGACACACAAACCAAAAGGTAAATAGGGGCAGGAGACAGTTTCATGAAAAATCATTTGCAATCCCATTATGTATCAAGACACCCAACTCTTCATCAGAGGATGAGAGAATAAGATAAGGACAGCACTTAGAAAAGAGCTGAAGCCTCCTGCAGAACAGTTTCATCAAACTGTTGGTGAAGGTGTTGGGAAAAAAAAAGTTGTATGAAATAAATATGTTTGCAAAATCAGTTGCTGGTAGAAGCTTTATAATGAGTGAACAAATCCGATGCCCTGGGGGAATGGCATTTGGCAGAGTGGGTATCATAGCAGAGTATACCTGCTCTATACCCTTTCAGAGTTGGCTACAGTAAATGGCTGGATGCAGAACTGCATGTTAAAGTATAAAGGCCAAAATCCTAACCAACTTTCCAGCACTGGCATAGCAGTACCAATGGGACATGTGCTGCATCCTGCAGTTGGGTGGCACTCACAGAGACCTTCTCAAAGTAAGGGAATGTTTATTTCCTTACCTCAGAGCTGCATTGCCCTTATGTTGGTGCAGGAAAGTGGGTTAGGATTGCGCCCAAAGATCCTAACGTGCCATGGTCTCAGTCTTGAGGACAACGCATAGGCTGTAATCCTATATGTGCTTACCTGGGAGCAAGCCCCACTGAATACAATGGGCCTTTCTTCTGACTAAGCATGCATAAGATTATACTGTTAGTCCATGCATATCGCTGGCATAACCCACTTTGTTGGGAATTCCACCACCTCTTTCATTCTCCAAAGTGTTACCACCTTGGCTTATGTTTCAATCATAACTATGTTACTAATGAAGGCAAAAGCTGAAATGTTAAACATTAAAATGTTCTCCATTTGGTCAATCACTTATTAAAATATAACTGAACAGCTCCAGAATCACCAATTGTTGAGATCCTTATGACTATTTATTCCCAGAGTACCTATTATTATTTACTGTGGAGCAAATGTAATCTATAATAGCAAGGTGAAAAGCAAACAGACAAGCTATAATGAAAACCAAACACGCCTTCCAAAAGACTTAACTATATCACAGACCCATATATGAACGTACCAAGAAGCCACCGGAGAAATTACCTCATGTATTTATGAGTTTTCATCACATTATATTACTGTCTTGGTGGGGTTGGTGTGTGTCTCCAAAAAACTTTGTAGGTCTTATAGCTATGGAGTCATGTTTTCTGTTTTTTTCCCCTTTTTCACCGCAACGCAAAGAGATCTTTATGCTCAATAAAGATCAATATTTACTCTTGAGTAAATAGCCTGAGACAGTGAGTGAAAACAAAATGAACTGCTGAGAGCAGTTTTGACATAACCTTAGCCCTTATGCATATTTTTCATGTCACTTGCCAACATACATACTATTGCTTCAAATAGCAACATTTCTTCAAAAGCAGGAGGCAGATCCTTTGCCCATAAAATGGGAAACTTACACAAATTGTGTTTTTTTTCCCCATGCTCCTGTTGCCTTGGGCTGATTAGCAAAATTGGATTTCATGCTAACCTGCTCAAGCGATTAGTGCCCAATTAGGATCTTGATGACATAGGGCAATGGATTTAAAATATATTCACACAGGCTGCTGAGCTCGTGTCTATCACCCTAACACTTCTACCATCCTTTCTGAGAGTTCTACACTTCCCAATTTCTCAAGAGATTAAAAGAAAACATACAGATAGGATATTGTAAGAAAAGTGAATGTGTTCATATGCTGTAACAGAACACTGAACTTCCATAAAGGCAGCAGAGACCAATATACATTCATATTGATTTTGGTGTGGGAGAAATGACCATGGTAAGAGAATAAAAGGAAATCTAACTTATAGTGCAGGCTTCACTAATGTTCTGTTTATACCATTCAAGTTTAAATCTGTTTATTTTGCACTGGTACTTGATGCTGCTGCAGAATAGGAGGAAATAAAGAGCGTGATCTAGCCAAAGTGACAACACTGTGCAGCCAGTCTTGTGCATGTTTACTCAGAAGTAAATCATACAGAGTTCAAGAGGGTTTACACCCAAATAAGTTTCCATGGAATTATAACTTTAAAGCTTCACTGGATTCAGTGGGAAAGATGTCAGGGTTTATTATTATTATTATTATTATTATTATTATTATTAGATTTTAGAAAGTACAATGACCCAAATTGTCTAGTTAAATACTCTACTCTTAAAAAACAACTAAGAGTTTTATTGGCAGAGAAAAAGAAAAAGTTTTGTTTTAACTCAATGGAATAAGCTGCATCAAGCGATTCAACAAAAAAATAACAAACAATTTTGGGCAGTTGTAGCGGGTTCATGTAGATCAGAAACATATGACTCTGCTGTTATTCCATCGTCTACATGGGTTCAACTCTTCACAGACCTTTTGTATGATAAGAGCAAATTGCCAGACACCTACCTGACTTCATCTCCATGGATCTGCCTATTTGGCCTCCCGTGACCCCTGAGGAAATTAAAGAGCAAAATGCAAGGCTGGGAGGATTCAATCATGCTCCAGTTTCTCCTTTCCACATCTGAACCTGAGTCCCTGGATAAGGTTGCTTCTTTTTTATCCGGGGCAATAGCCAGGCAGAATTCTGGGTCTCTGGGCGGTGTGTGAAGAAAGAACTGATGATTATGTTGTGATGTCATTATATATTTGTGTCTTGTTTTGTTTTGTTTTCTCTGTATTTTATGCCAATAAAGGTCTTACTGAACTGAACTATTATTTTCTCACAATGAAAGCAATGTGATCTTAAATTGTCTACTTTTCACTGAATTGTGTCCAAAATAAGTATCAGGGTGAGTCAAGTGCCCTTCCTTTAAAACACATCCTATCCCATTTTGTCCATTTGTAAGGGTGCTACTCCTGTACTGAACATTACAGCAATGGCCCTGTTCATTCTGGGAAGGCACATCTGTAAACACTGACCACACAACAGACTGAGAACAGAGCTAAACATTTTGCTATGATAGGTCCAGAAACTGTGCTCCCTGGGTCCACCACTGCTGTCGCTGCCAGAGCATGCTTTGAACAAAAGCCTCTTACCATGTTCCATTCCATGGTTTTTACAAACCAAGAAGTGCGGGACTTCTGGTTGTATTTAAAGGAAATGTACAAAGCAAAGAACTCCTTGGTTCACAATGTCTCCTTAAAAAAAATAACTGGGAGTCATGCAGTCCTGGTTTGGGAAAACTGGGCAATGGGCCATTATAAGGAAGCAGATCAATACCACTAACATCTGTGGCAGGCTGGAGGGAGATGGTGGCAGAGTGAAGGGCACTCCAAATCTGCCACCATTTCTCTCCCCTGCCATCCACCGCTGACACAAGCTGCATCAGGCTGCTTCATGGCTGAGCAAGCCCTGGACAGGTTAAAAATTGAACAAATGGGCTTTAATGACCAGTATTGGCAGAGGACTTGAATACTGGGATGCTATTTACTGTGACTACTGAAAGACTATTATAGTCTGTTCTTTTGTGTCTTTAGGTTTAAAAATCATTAAGATGGACCAGAAAAGCTCCACTTACATTCTATTTATAGGGAACACCATCAGGTTTGCTTTTAGGTATTCAAATCAGCATTTTTCTCCACTGAGTGTCAACAGAAGGGCAAGGCGATAGCCACAAAAGTAAAATAGCATGCTCTGAATTCCATCAGTAATGAACTCTTTTGTTCATAAAGATTAAAATTTAATAAGGCGCTGTTCCAAAGTTGGAAGCAAGAATGTGCTTCTGGAGAAGTATACAGATGCTTGAAGGGCTAGTTCATCCGATGTGGTCAGGGGTGGCTGCAAGTTTCTGTGGGCCCTTGAGTGCAACATACCATTGGCTTCCCTTTGGTTTCACCCTTTCAGTACCACTCCTTCTAATCATGCCCATCGCTTCTTGATCAACCTGTCCAGGATCACAACTTCCATCTCATCAGTGCCCTTTTCTGAAAGGCTGCATGTGGTCTGTCATGATGTAATTATTAACATTGTTAGAGGAAAAAATACAAATGTGGCTACTGTGAATGATTAATGGTGAGCTTAAAGGACACTTAGGGCCCAATCCGATGGGACTTACTGCTGGCGGTAAACACACACCACCAGCTCTGGGTAACGCGAACATGCCTTAAAGCATGCTTGCAGCACCCGGGGAGTAAGGAACACCGGCACTGGGCCAGTGCCAGTCAGTGCTGGGCCTCAGTGCCAGGAAGACGTCACTGTGGAGCAGCTGGTGGTGAGTATCACCACCTCTTGGCCGCAAGGCTTTTTGGGGTGGGGGGAGGGGAGGTGGAACTGGGTGGGGGGGGGACAATTGGACCTGTACTCCCTCCCTGTCCAGAAAGCCTGACATGGGCCTCCTTGATTCTGGACACAGGAGCCCACTTGATAGCAGGTGCAGATCCAAAGAGACCTGTTGCCGCCTGCTGCATTCTACTCAGGGTAAGGGAGCAAATACTCCTTTACCCTGAGGAGACTGCGGCAGCTGCCTTAGAGCCCATAGGATACAGCGGCAGCCATTTCAGTACCACTGTTCCTTTGGGTGCCAGAATGGATAGAACTGGGCTGTTAGTGAGAAAAACAGCCATTTATCAGACATTTGCAAGGGGAACACGGATTTTCAGACTTACAGCTGTCAGCAAACTGGTGCCATAGGAGGGAATGCAAGTTGCAGCAATGGTGTGCATTTCCCTGAAGTAAGCCCTTGAACTAAGTGGGACTTTCTTCTGAGTAAGGATGTATTTTTGTTTATTTATACAATTATAATCACCTGCCTACCTGAAGGGTGCTGAGTCAATGAAGAACACGCAGCAAGATAAAAATCCTTAAACAAAAGCAGCTATACAAACACATTCTTAAGACAAAGTTTATCTAACATAAAATGGGATTATTCTAAATTTCCAGGACCATGCTCATTGATTTTATGTAGGAGCTTTTTCGATTTTGTTTTTTAGATAGAAGAGTTTTTTTATCAGTAGCCAATTAAGGGCCCAGTCCTATCCAACTTTCCAGCTGCAATGCACCCTGGGGTAAGGGAACAAATGTTCCCATACCTTGGGGAGGCCTCTGTCACTGCCTCCCCACCACAGGATGGTACCAATGGCACACCCCATTGGTACTGGAAAATTGGATAGGATTGGGCCCTACTTCCCACTGATTGTAGTGGGAGGGATTTAAGCACATGCTAATTTTTCATATTGAAATTAATGTGATTTCACTGGCTAGCTGAAAGTTACTCTCTAGTTTTGTGAAATAAAGAACTCCCCCTCCCCATAGGACATGTTCTTTCAAAGGACAATACAATGAGAAACCTTTGCTCTTCTCTTGCACGCAAGGCAGAAGGTCAAAGAGAACTTTAAAAACAATGAAATGACTTCAAATCAATAACTTTAAAATACAGAGAGCCAGATTTCCTACATGGCAGAGGAAAGGAAATAAACTTTTCAGAGGCAGACTTTTGAATTTGCGTTTTTTAAAACTCCACTTGGATATAATAACAAGAATGAGATTTCTTGCTTTCACCAATGTCTATATTATCCTCCTTCAGCTCCAACTCACAAACCCCAAGCAGAGTAATCTCCCCAAATTCTGGACTCAGAGAATCTCGAAGAGTACATTGTATACCCTATTCCAGCCCTTAGTGAGAAAAGAGCATCAGAGGCAATGTCTTGGTGAGTTTAAGCTCCACTTACTATTCAGCTACTTACCTCTATTCCCACCCATCCCTGTCCCAGAGAAAAGAACCCTTAACAGAGGCAGAAGCTTTCTAAGGCTTGTTCATTTTTCAACTTCCAGAGCTAGAAGTACTAGAGAGCTGTTTTTTTTCTTTCTCCTTCCAGCATGCTAGGGATACATTCATTTTTCACCTTCTAGCACACTCACCACGCTAGCAATATTTCCGGCAAGCTCAGTGCTAGAAAACATGGCCACTGTGATTGTAATGATTTTGTATTGGTGGACATGGCGGTGCCACTCTAGGCACTGCGGGCCCAATCCTATCCAATTTTCCAGTGCCAGAGCTGCTGTGCCAATGGGGTATGCACTGCTTCCTGTGTTGGGGAGGCAGTCACAGAAGCCTCCTCAAGGTATGGGAACATTTGTTCCCTTACCTCGGGACTGCGTTGCAGCTGCGCCAGTGCTTGAAAGTTGGATAGGATTGAGCCCTGCATCACTATGGTAAAGACCCCATAAAATTTTAAATTGGATGTCATTTTCTGTGTCATTTCTGCGTCATTTGTTGTTTGTTTTTGAATCATGCTTCTAGCATGCTAGTGACTTCACTTCTGGCTATATCCTTGCTGAACAACAAACTCAGCCTAAGTTGAACAACTTTACAACTGTGCTGATTTGATTTGCTGTTTCATCCATGTTCCACTCCTACCTGAAAGGGGGAAAAATTCACCTGGAAGGGGTTCAAAAGTAGAGTTGCCTGAAACATCCTTCATAGTCTACTCCTTCTCTGGGGCTGAGCCTTACTCACTGCTGGCTCCTTGTGCAAAGTAGCTTGCTCGCTGGTTAAGGGAAATCTACAAACGCAGCCTGGGGCTGTGGGAACGGGAACTCTTCACAGGGGTAGAGGAGGTGGCTGGGTGCTAGCAGCCCCTGCAGGGAGCCAGGGATGAGTGGTAGAGTGGCTGTCAATGTAGCAGTTTCAAGTGGCTCAGGAGAGTTTGCTGTGTGAGGTCCCAGAATGGTCAGTGCTCTTGGCCTATATTCAAGCTTTACTACCACCCACAGCTGTGGTAGTGAAGAAAAAATTATAACAGATAAAATTTTTTTGAAAAATTCCACAGACTATGTTTTGTGTTTTGATTTAAAAGAGCATAGTACAATTTAGAGCTCAGGCCTAAATCAGTTAGGCTTCAGTGGGACTCATTTGGAAGATGTGCTCAGGTGGCCACATTAATGTTTATAGTTCTGGGTCTCTTTCCAACGGAGAAAAGGCATCATGTTCCCTGGAAGGTCAAATGTAAAGTCTGACGATTCAGCTTACACGTACGTGCTGTTGCAATAAATGCTTCAGTCCCTTGCTTATTCAGCCAAAAAGATGCTGAGATGCTAAATGAGTCACATACTAAAAGAAGAACCTTGACTTTTACTTAGGTAGGAGACTCATGTGACCATCAACCACATGGTAGATGCAGAAAATCTTGTATGAGGAAGATGAACTCTTAACTGCCTTGAGCATCTGGTCACATAGTAAGCTATGTGCCTGAAGTAGTATTTCCATTGCGTGTGGGAGGACGGTTCAACTAATCACACATGCACCCCAAATGAGATCAGGGAATGCCTTAGGAAGTGGGATTCTGATATACCATATATCAGACAGGGGCTGGTTGTTTGATTGCTTGGTAATCAAACCAAGGTGGATGATTAAATGAGTCATTCATATTGGCTGAAGCTGCAAAGATCAGATGTGTTTCAGGAACCTTCATGCTGCCATTTGCTTAAGGGCTTGTCTGAAGCCAATGTTCTAAAAGTTCGTATTGCGGTGGAGCAAGCATAGAAACACTGACTGTACCTGTGGATTTCTTGCAGATTGGACTTTTGAATTGCATTGGTGCATCAAGGCTTTGGGAATTAAGTGAGGACTGTTGGCTTTATGGACAATCTTTGTGGTTTTGCTTAAACTGCTGCTTCTGCTTGTTCTTCACTTTGAATATTGTTGTTTGACCTGATCTCAGTTATGGGAGTGGGGAGACAGCTACTTAGACATCCAAACTGTCATCCCAAGTTTCCCTGAGGAAAGGCTGCAGTCAGAATGGAGTAACAATGGAAGCTAACCCTTAGACACTTGAACTTGGCCCTTGGCCCTGACTTGCACACCTGTTTTCTTCTACAGTACCCTGCTGTCATTATCAGTTAACAACATTCAGAACTCTCTTAATAGCCAATCAACTCATGAGGTAGAGTGAAATGGTGGAATTCCAGATGTACCTTTTCAGAGGAGTAATGTACATTTCTCATTACATCTCTCATTGTAATGATGAGTGACCCAGTGGATGGGGGGGGGAGCTACTCCCTCACTTCACTTACCAGTAGAGTGGTGCACAACTTCCTTAGTCCATTTGGCTTCAGTTTCAAATGAACAGAGAGAATGCATGCTGGGAACCCATTCATCATTGCTGTGCATTGGAAACAGAGGCAGTACAGAGGAAGAAGGCTGCATGCCATGCTTTTAGCAGGGATGGGAACTCAAGCCAGAATCAGAGTCAGAGTTGCAAAGATATGTGTTTTTTTGCTGACTCGTGTACATTCTAGTAACATTTGTCACTGACTCGGGCACTCGAGTCCCAGGCCACTGAATCATAAATGAGTCATAAATGTGAACAACTCAAGTCTGCGATTCTGGGTGTGCTTGCTTACGTTTTTCAGTGGGTGAAAAACCTCGTGGGGCCATCATTCAGACCAGGCAAACAGCAGGGAATTCCAGCCAGGAGGCAGGGAAGGGTTAATGTTTTGGTTTTGCATTGAACAAGAGGCGGGGGGAGGAAGGCAGGAGAACTCTTGTCCATCTCTGAAGGAGCCAATGATCATTGGATGAAGGATGGGTAGAAGGAGGAGCCCAAGGGATGGGGTGGGGTCTTTCCTTAGGAGTGACTGGAAAAGCCCAAGGAGGGGGGAAAGGAGGAGGTGGGTGCGCCGGGGGAAGATGGTTCCTAGTGATTGAAGAGAAATTCAATGAATGACCTACTGCAAAGGGACTACTGATTAGAGCCGCAAAGGATTGGGTCATACTAGTAAACCTCCCAGCTGCTGCACGTGACCCTCTTGGGGTCAAAAGAGTGCAAAAGGTGCAAAAGAGAGCGACTAAGATGATTACGGGGCTGGGGCACCTTCCTTATGAGGAAAGGCTACGGCGTTTGGGCCTCTTCAGCCTAGAAAAGAGACGCTTGAGGGGGGACATGATTGAGACATACAATATTATGCAGGGGATGGACAGAGTGGATAGGGAGATGCTCTTTACACTCTCACATAATACCAGAACCAGGGGACATCCACTAAAATTGAGTGTTGGGCGGGTTAGAACAGACAAAAGAAAATATTTCTTTACTCAGCGTGTGGTCGGTCTGTGGAACTCCTTGCCACAGGATGTGGTGCTGGCGTCTAGCCTAGACGCCTTTAAAAGGGGATTGGACAAGTTTCTGGAGGAAAAATCCATTATGGGGTACAAGCCATGATGTGTATGCGCAACCTCCTGATTTTACAAATGGGTTATGTCAGAATGCCAGATGCAAGGGAGGGCACCAGGATGAGGTCTCTTGTTGTGCTCCCTGGGGCATTTGGTGGGCCGCTGTGAGATACAGGAAGCTGGACTAGATGGGCCTATGGCCTGATCCAGTGGGGCTGTTCTTATGTTCTTATGTTCTCTTCCCACTTGCCACTTCTGTCCCTGCTCTCACGCAGTCAGTCCCATCCCCTCTGCCTTGCTGAGCTCTGGTGCCTCCCAGTTCTTATTACTCTGTGCCCTGGGGTTCCTTCTGAAGGCAGAATCGGGAGTCATCATGTGAAGGGGGGTTTCGTTGCTGGGGTTCATATGGAACCAATCATTTTTCTGCACCCACTGCACTGCTACACTCACTCCTATAGCAACAACCACCAGCTTTTGTTTACATAAATGGAATGGTTGATTTTTCTGTGGAGTTGTGCCTGACTCATGCCATGACTTGCTTCACAAGAGACTCTGACTTGGGTCAAAATGACTTGGGAAGTTCCAGGGGGGTGAGTCGCTGTGGGAATGCACTGTGCCTTGTGCACAAATTAAGTCAAAGGGGGCAGGGAGAAGGGCTACACTCCAGTCTCCTGAGGTGACTCCAGCCCATCCCTGGCTTCTACTGAGTGAAGGAACTGGAAGTGAAAAGAAGGGGGTCAGGCTCCAATTTGCCTCTCTCTGCCCACTTAGTGCTTCGCAAGTGCCAGGTGGGTAGGGAGCAGTGGTTTGGAACCAAGGCAGTTGTTAGTTTGGAGAAGATAAATGATTGTTTGAATGCTTGGACTTATGGGAATGTAAGTCACAACCATTTGCCTCAACATACTCTTTGGAATGTCTTCTATGCCACAATGTACTGTCTAAACATAAGGCAAAACAGTCACAAAACTAGTATACCACTATGCAAAATGACTCACCATGTAATATGCATAATTTTAAAAAATCATGAATTGGCTTTGATTATTGAAAGGATTCTTTCAAAGAACAGGCATAACAGGCAGGACCACCTTGAGAGAGCAGTCCTACTTGGGCAAACTCTGGGGGATCACAATTCCCATAGTGTCCCAGCCTTCCTTCCCTGCCCCCTTGGTCGCTGGTGCAGGAATCATTGCAACCTCAAAGGGAAATAGAGTTATATGGTGACTGCAGATTTTCTTGCCTGGCACATAGAGATGGATATTTTCTTAAGTCAACCTCAAGGGTACCACAACTCCTGCAGTAGCCAATGGGATTCTCTCCCTAGAGCCCCAGGAGCATTCCTATTGGCCTCTTGGGGAGGAAGGGTGGTGGATGTGTTTGGCTGAATACTTCTGTTTCTCTCCTCCTCAGGGGCCAATGTACCTGAAGACCAGGTGGTCAGCCCAGCAGTGAGAACTCTGCTGCTTAAAGCTGTTGGAGCCAGGCCAATGCTATTTTGACAGGAACCCCCAGACTCAATTTTAAAAGCTCTACTTCCAAGTTTGGCATTGTCTCTAAGATAGTTTTGCTAACCTGTTACAATGTCAGGAGGCAATTTGAGGTTGTTACGATGTTTTGTTTGGAGACCTATGTTTTTATTATGCTGAATAGTGGTTATTGATTGATAGAAAATAATTCCTTGTTACTCCTTCCCCCCTCCTCCATCCCTTTCCCATGGAATGTTGCTGGGAATTAGGGAAACAAAGGAAGTGAAAGTGAATGTGAAAGACTAACATGAATGTGAGAGACTAACCAAGGCTCAGTGCTAAATTCTGACAAGAAGCTGAAGAACTGACTGAAGAGATAAGGAAGAAGGAATTCGTAGTTTACCAGTACAAGCTGTAAATTTGATACCTTCCATGAGGAGAAAGAACCCTCTGGTCAGTGGAAGTCTGTTTATCAGAACTCAAGGCTATGAAGAAAGGGAGTGGATTAAGCTGGAATGAATAGTGACGACTCTCAAAACCAGATTTAGCATGGACAGTGTTCTGCAAATCTCCACTCCCAAAATAATCCTGTGTATCTATCCCAAGGGTGTGTCAGCTCAGACAAGTTGACCTGAATCTTCCAGTCCAAGAGACAAAACAAAGAGGAGTTCTCCTGGAAGACAACACCCTATTCAGGAGGAATCACCCCAGAGGATAACTACCCAGAGGTAGTTCCAAGGTGGCAGAGACAGAAGACTCACCATTGTTCTTCTCCCCACTCTGGACTGGGTAACAACTATAAGTGGATTTTTGGCCAGCAGAGAAAGAAAACTTTGCCATCATGTGTTCATTGTAGTTGCCTAATAACCTCTGCAACACAATGTATAATTGTCTGGCCAATGTGTTAAGAAGGGGTGTGTCAATGCATAGGAATAGGTGTGTGTGCATTGGGGAACTTAGCATCTTCATGCTGTTAGCTACCTCTTGCTGTTAATCAATAAAATTGCTTTCTATTTATAGGGGAGCCCAGCTAGTCACTTTCATTCCACACTCCCCAAACCACTGCAGCCCCAGAGGCCACTGTAGCATCTTCTAAGGAGCAGCAGGATCTCTGCCTGTGTTTGGAGCATGCCAGAGTAGAAAGAGTGAGAGGAACTGCCTGTCACCAAGCCTAGCCATTGCCATGCATGCCTGATCCCTGGCCACTATGTGGGGAAGGGGGAGGCAGGGAGAGGGAATCAGCTACTGGGGGAGGGGGCCCTGGACTCTGATGTCAACTCTGCCAGTGGGAATTTCCACATCCAGTAACCTCTTCCTTTGTGTATCTGGAAAAAAGCTGGATAATGCGTCTGTTAGACATGACATTCCTTTGGGTCAGCTTCTCATCTATCATGTGTCATTTACCTTTCGGTTTGTGTGGGAAGAGAGACATTTCCCATTTCTGGTCTATTTTTTGACACTTCTGTAACAATAAAGATCCTGAGTCTTTATCAAAGATGACTTCCGGTGTGAGTTTGCTTAGCCTTTACAGCTGGGAAAGGGAAAAGTAGACCTGTGCCTATTTGGGGCAGCAGTACTTGGCACTTACTCATTGACAGTATGACACTGGATTCTATGAATATGTACTGTGCCATTCTGGAAGCCCATTTGTATTTAGGTGTATGAAAGAGAAAGGGATGCAGACAGGTTTGTGTGTATGCACGTGTGTTCTTTAGTGCCTATGAGCCAAGAAACACTCATCCATTGTAATTATAGATGTGTTTATATAGCAAAAGGCTTAGTACAATGCCCATGTATACTGTATTATAGCTTTGTACTTATTCTGCCTTTGCCACCAGCTGTAAATAAAGGATGAAATGAGAAAATATCTGGCCCGCAAACAAAGAGAATATTTATTCTGCACTCACTGCTGAACTGCTGTGTGCTATATTATTAACTAAGGGAAGTCAAATAAACCTGGAATTACAGATGCAGAATAAAGAGAGATTCCTGAGCTCTTTTCCTTTTCATCTGTTCTTAATTGCTTCTTTTATCTGTAGTTTTTAGTTCAAAGCTAAAGCTTTTGGGACCACACTTTCCCAAGAACAAAACTATATTTTATTTCACGCTATATTCTCACCCATCCCAGAGGTTTAAAACCTGTTTATTTTAGTTATTCAAAATATTATAGATTTGGGGAATTCTTAGTTCTTAGTTTTTCTTCTGTGAACTTGTTATAGCCACAGTTCCACTCCTGTTACGAAAAAGTTACAAGCACTTTTCACAGTCCAAGTTCTGACAGACTTTCACAGTTGTGTTCTCTCTGTCTCACTTCAATCTGAGTCTCTTAGGAAGTTGAGATAATTCTGAAGTGATGTCATCAGCATCACTAAGTAAGAGCTTGTTTGTGGGATTTCCCAGCACTGAGAGCCAAATAAACATAACACAAGTTACCAGCAGTGCTTTAAAAACACATGTAACATGTACATATGGATGAGAACCAAGCAGTGCTTTTAAAAACACACATAACATGTGCATATGTGTGCAGCAATCCTGTGCACAGCTGTATTAGAGCCCAATCCTAAGAGCTCTGGGTGCCGACACCAGTTCCGGTGAGTTCCGGCACCAGTGCTGGTTGTCATAAAGAAGCATAAAGCACGTTTACAGCAGCCTCCGTGTAGGGAGAGCCAGCCTGAGAAGCCCCATTGTGGGGCCTGGGGCTTTCCTTTGGAGAAGGAAACAAAAGCCCCCTTCCCCCAAGGAGACATCCAGAGATCCTGGCCGTGCTGCTGCATACGGCAGTAGCCTTTTGGTGCTGCCGCACCCAGCGCCATTGCTGAGTATAGGGCTGGGCTTCCCTTCAACAGGGAAGGGTGCAGAAATGACCCCTTCTCCCACCAAACAGTCCTAACTATGACAACTGGATCTCCTAGTTCTGGAGTTACTTGAGGAGCTTATTAAGAAGATTTGTTAGGGAAAGAAGGCCTTAGGCTGATCTCGTGTTTCCAACAAAAAAATATAAAAACAGGAAATGGCTTTGCATGCTCATGGTAACCACCACCAGAGAAGAAAAGTAACAAACACTAAGGACCCAATCCTATCCAACTTTGCAGCTCTGATGTAGCCACAATGCAGCTCCATGGTAAGGGAACACACTTTGAGAAGGCCCCAGTGACTGCCCCTCCACTACAGGATGCAGAGCACACCCCACTGGCACAAATGCACCAGCACTGAAAAATTGGATAGGATTGAGCCCTAAGAGTGCAGTCAATGTGACTCACATGAGACAGCAACAAGGAAAATAGTTTGGAGTTGTTGGATCATTGGTGAGGGTGCACGATGGATCAAAACTGTTATTGCATTGCAGGAGTCACAACAGCAAGAATCCTGGCCATGCTAGATTCTCTGAGCAAAGAGGGGTTTCACAGACTGAAAGAGCGTCATGAAGCAAGCGCTAGCATGCAATGAGGCAGTAGCTTGAAGGGAGTTGCACTATCTTTCTTGGAGGAATAATAGAATCACAGAGTTGGAAGAGGTTTTCAAGGCCATCTAGTTGAACCCATTGTTTGAAGCAGGAAAAGCATCTCTAGAGCAACTCCAAAAGTACTCATCAAACATTTCCTTGAAGGTTTCCCTTGGTAATCAGTTCCACTTTGAACCACTCCTATTGTTATGAATTTCTTCCTGATATCCATCTGGTATCCAGTCTCCTATCTTGCAGTTTAAGCACATTCAATCTAATTCTATTATCTGGGGCAGCCGGGAACAAATGTTTGCCCTCTTCCACATGACAACCCTTCAGCTATTTGAAGAGTGCTACCAATGTTACCTGTGTGATTTTCCTGAATTATTTTCATTTTTCCAGTTAGGCACTGGGCCCAGTACCAGGTTTTTCTGTCCTTCATGTGGGGACAATGACCTGTTCCCAGATGGAGAAGCAGCAGCAGGTGAAGGTGGTGATTATAGCCTGTATAATGCACATATTTACAAATATGTGTTTAGGTATAAAAATGTCAAGAGTGAAAAGAACTTCTTTGATCTCCCATAACCCACAAAAACTCCTGTTCTATATACCCTGGATCAAACTTCAGCTGATGGTCACTACTCAGTACACGTTATATTTAGATATGGATGGATCTGTTTTATCTGTATTCATTACTTTCTCTGGAGTCCTCTCTTTGCTTCCTGCACTCATCAAATACTAATCTTCATACCAAACCTCCACTCCCTTGTGTTATTTTTCATCTTCGTGATTCCTCTCTTGCAGATCCTTATGCATAGAACTCTCTCCCTTTGGATATTGTTCAGGCATCTTCTTTGTCCTCTTCTAAGGAATTATTTAAAAACCCATCTTCTTTTCTCTGGCATTTCCCTCTAATGTTGTTCTATTTTGAACCTGTTGTTTTTTGCTTTTTTTGAGTTAGATATTGTATATATTTCTTTTTACTCTCCTTTGATGCTCTTATTTGTGCCCAAGAACCGCAATATTTTATTTTCCTTCCAGGTTTCTTTATTTCAGGTCCCTTTATTTCAATATTTTTCATATTTTTCATATGTTTCATATTTTTATTTAGATTGTGTTTCTTTCAGTGGGACCTATTTACTTTTGTCTAAGGACGGTGCCAGGTTAGGAATTCAAAGAAATATTAAGTAGTAATATTGATATGACATTTATTACCCACAAATACAAAAAGAATGCATAGTACAGGGTGCCTAAAATGTATTATTTTATTATTTTACATAGAAGGTTTAAATGTCAATGACCGCTGGACTTTCACAGTTGTTTTACTGCTGTTTCATCATATGGTCATATTTTGTATCTTGTCACCATCCTGACAGTGTGGGTGAAAGGTAGATCACGATGTGTTCCGGGGTGACATTGGCTCAGGAAGACTAGGACCAGGTCTTGTCTTCCTGAGGTTTGACCAGGAAGATGCTGCAGGCAGCTCAGAAGACTTCCTGCAGCTATTTTGTTGCATGAAGGAAGGATAAGTTATTTTTTGCTGTTTCTTTTACTTTCCCTACCTTTTCAAAGGCCATCCCTGGTATCCAGTAAAGGGGGGGGGGGTTCAGAATGGATCCCTGCACACTTGGTGGCACACCTGTGCACAGAAGAGCCTAGTAGGCATTGCTAGGCAGCCAAGAAAGTGGAGCTGGTGGGAGAAATTGCCTTGCAGTGTCTTCTCTTCCGCATTACTAAACATTTCAAGGGAAAGAGGAGGAGCAGAAGTCATGGGAATATTTCATTTGTTAGCAGCCAACTGTTTGTGTGCTGAAATGTTTGGTTTTGGCCTCAGGGTGACCTGGATGGTGGAGAGTGTATTTGCATGTACAAGAGTGGGAAACAAGTGAACTGTCAAGAATGATTTATTTGCATAGGGAGTGCATTGGCAGGGATAGCACGAGATTGGGGCAGGAACACGGCCTGCCTATGGCTGGAATGAAACAAAATTTTTCCTCTTGATCAATTAGAATAAGGAAAGGGGTTTCTTTGTGGTTGTAAGTAGGGAAAAGAGTTCATGTTAGAAAACTGCTCCTTTCTTGTATGAAAAGAGTGGAGCTGACCAGAAGGCATCAAAGTGTCCCACCCCATCACAGCTCTGGCAAGCTGACACAGCTCATTGGAGCTTTTGGGGCAATGGAGGCAGGGCTTCAACTGCAGTAACTGCTGCTCAAGCATTTTGCTTCTCATTCAGTTGGAGAGGGGTATTGCCCCTACCCATCCAACCAGGAGATCAGTCTGGGATGATAAGGTGTCTTTTGGGGTCAAGTAGGAATTTTTGGCTCCGCTGTCCAATTGGTCCTAGCCAGGAAAATGTTTTTCTCTTACTCGGACTGACCAAGTGGGTTCATTTTAGTTTAGCCGGTTGGTCACAACTGGTAGGTGAGTATGGGCTGGGTATTTAGGGTTAGAGATTGATGTGCATTCTGAGGAAGGTGAGTGGACAAGGTGGGGGCAGAACCAGTTCCTAGAGGCTTCTTTTCTTGGATATACTGACTGGGAATCCCTTGTCCATGGATTGTAAAGTCAACCTCAAAGGCTTGATAGCTCAGAGAGGGCAGTGCAATCCAGATCTTCCTCCAACCCTTTAAAGAGTTTGGCACTGATAAGCTGTGATGATCTTTGTGATTGTTAGCTTGAAGCCACTATGGGATACCCATGGAAGGAACAGACAGTATCTTCCCCCCCCCCAAAGAAGGGAACTCACATTAAAGGGGGTGGAGATCAAGTCCTGTGCTTTTTTGGAGTGTGTGGAGCAATTAACGGCATGGTGGGAGATGAACAACCTCAACTGTACAACATCTGATCCAGTTAAAGGAAAGATTTTTATTCTTTCCTACAGTTGAGTACTGTACCATCAGGAGAGTGGTTAAAAAGAACTCTCTTTCTCTCTCTCTCTCTCACACACACACACACATACACACACACACAGCCCAGCAGCAGCCCCGTTTTTTTCCCCACAGTAGACTTTTTAAAAGGGAGGGAGCAACTCAACTCAAGTCCATTTGAGTCACTAAAGGGTGACTCAGTGATTCAGAAAGTGCCCCCATTATAACTTTTTTTCAAGTCAAGTCGCAGCAGGTGGTGACTTGGTGACTCGACATAAGTCAAGCCATACTGGGTTTTCCCATCCCTGGTGCTGCACTTTGGACCCCATCCTGTGGCTTCTTTCCTTTGTGACAGAATCCTTTGAGGTGGAACTAAGTGATTGCTGCAGTTCCATTCTGTTTATTGGGGGGCAGGGGGAGAGGAAAATAAGCAAGCTTCAAATGTTGAGAACAATCATCTGAAAAAAGATTCTCTTTGAGTTCCACTTGTGGTTGGTCTGTGAGGGCTTAGTGGGAATATAAGACAGGAAAGTTTTAAACTCTCAACTCTTTTACTCTAACTCTGTGTTTCAATTCTTAGTCTGGTTCCTTCGAAAAAGTAATAGGAGGTTAATGTGACTTTTCCCCATTCTACAAAGTGATTAGAAAGATCAATTAATTACAGATTCTACAGCATTTTGAAATTGGAAGGCACTAGATGACTGCAACAGCTATTATTGGAAGCCTTATTAGCAGAAGTGGCATCAAGTACAAAGCGCTGTTTGGTTTCATAGCTATTTACAAACATTAACTAATTAAAGCACACACCTGCAGTAGGACAGCAAAAATCCCCAAAGATACATAAATGCTTCATTAACATGCAGCGAGAGTCTGTATACCAAAAGGTGAAGATCTTCCACCACTTTCCTGAAAAGAGATAGACCACAGGTCTGCCCAAGTAAGGCACTCCCATTCATTTCAAACAGAGAGCTCCACGCCTGCTCTAATTTGGGGATAGAAATCAATTGGACCTGGAAGTGCTTTGCTGTCACTGGATTGGGCTCTTGGGTTTTAATCCATTCACTTCAGCAGATTTAAGGAATTAGTACACAAACTATGGAGGAAGAACAAAGAGCCTTGTAGCACCTTAAAGACCAACTCATTTATTTCTGTATAAGCTTTTGTGGACTATGGCACAAAACCAACACTGAAATAAACTGATTGTTATTGAAGTTGTTACAAGGCTCTTTGTTGCTTTAGCTGCGACTGATGAACACAGCTACCTCCCAGAAGAGAATGTGAAAATTGTCCACCCACAGTCTGTGTGTGGGGGAGGGGGAGGGAAAGGCGATGCCTAAGATGTGGAGGGAATTGGAAAAAAAACATGCCAAAGAGAGGGAAACAACAGTTCTGCTTAACTCGCGACACATGTAGGTGAACCTTGATAAAACAGAAAAGCTGAGAGCTCCTTTTTGATTTTTGTTTTTGGGGTTTCAGCCTTCCTGCTACATTTCTAATAATACCATTTGACATTTAGTAACACGATCCAAGCAGAAAAGAGAATAATAGTTCAGCCAAGTGTCACATACAGGATGCAAGTGAATTTTCAGGCAGACAGGTTGAAAAGGAATGAGCTATGAACAGAGTCTGATCCACAGGGAGACACGGATGTGAGGACAGGCCTCTTGGTTCAGAAGGCCCTGCTCAGACTCTTACCAAAGCTTTGATTAGTCCCTGGATCAAGAAGGGGGAAATCCATTAAAGAAAGAGCAAGTACCTTCAAGTGCATAGTGAAACATGGCAGGAATACCGAGAGTCGTATCACTGTTCTGTTCTTACGACGGCTTATGGTTTTCAACCTCACTGTAATGTTTGCAATTAAGTGCAGTATCTATAATTGAAAACACGGGCTGACAGCCTGTGTGTCAGTTGCTCCAACATTGAAAAACAGGAGGATCATCTCCAGTTGTACTTCAGAAACAGTCTGAGTATGGGATGGAAAGCTGCTGAAGATGAAAAGGAATCTACAGGGGGGACAAGACATGAAAAAAATCTCTTTTACAAAGAACTGTGTTGCAGGTACTTTACTCTGAATAACACTATCACATAAGAACATAAGAACAGTCCCACTGTATCAGGCCATAGGCCCATCTAGCCCAGCTTCCTGTATCTCACAGCTGCCCACCAAATGCCCCAGGGAGCACACCAGATAACAAGAGACCTCATCCTGGTGCCCTCCATTGCATCTGGCATTCTGACACAGCCCATTTCAAAAATCAGGAGGTTGCACATACACATCATGGCTTGTAACCCATAATGGATTTTTCCTCCAGAAACTTGTCCAATCCCCCTTTAAAGGCATCCAGGCCAGATGCCGTCACCACATCCCAGATGCCGTCACCACATCCTGCGGCAAGGAGTTCCACAGACCGACCACATGCCGAGTAAAGAAATATTTTCTTTTGTCTGTCCTAACGCTCCCAACACTCAATTTTAGTGGATGTCCCCTGGTTCTGGTGTTATGTGAGAGTGTAAAGAGCATCTCTCTATCCACTCTGTCCATCCCCTGCATAATTTTGTATGTCTCAATCATGTCCCCCCTCAGGCGTCTCTTTTCTAGGCTGAAGAGGCCCAAACGCGGTAGCCTTTCCTCATAAGGAAGGTGCCCCAGCCCAGTAATCATCTTTGTCGCTCTCTTTTGCACCTTCTCCATTTCCACTATGTCCTTTTTGAGATGCGGCGACCAGAACTGGACACAATACTCCAGGTGTGGCCTTACCATCGATTTGTACAATGGCATTATAATATTAGCTGTTTTGTTCTCAATACCTTTTCTAATGATCCCATGCATAGAATTGGCCTTCTTTACTGCCGCCGCACATTGGGTCGACTCTGGTTCTTGAAAAACCACCTTTCCTCCAGAGAAAGAGAACTTATTATCTCAGAATGGCTTGTGATTCAAGCAAATTCTTTACGGAGTTTAAATATTTACTGGCAAAGGAAAGTCAGAGATTTGGTGTGCTGTGTTTCTAATCAGTGGCAAGTATCAGAGATGCGCAAATCCAACGCAACTTGACTCAAGTAGACTCAAGAGTCATCGCTCCCCCCGTGACTCAACTAAAAAACTAGTCATAACCGGGGCTCCAATGGTGTCGCTAGGGAGGTGCGGGTGATGCGGGCCACATCGGGTGACATGCAAGGGGGGTGAAGCGCAAAAATTGCAGTGGTTAGGAGTAACCCCATCATGCTATATACCATTGAATATGGAATTTCCTGCAGAATGCAATGAAAAACACTGGAGTGAAATATCTCCTTTCTATCAAAAGTTATTGGCAAAAACCCAGAAAACAAAGGAATGCAATGGAAACAGAAACCAAGCCATATCACATGCTTACTCGCAATTAGGCGAACTTGCCTTAGTCCATCAGAAAGGGCAGGCTGAGAGGAATCCAACAACACCAGAATGGCCCTGATCTAATGTACATAGCCCCCAAAAAACACCTGAGAAGGAGGTCCCTCCCTCCAAGCTGGTGAGTGTATTGAGCCCTATGGAAAACGAAACTAAGCCACATGGTTGCATTTACTCATGAGTAAGCAAACGTGCCTTGGCTTCTGGGCAGATCAGGAAAAGGGAAATGTGAGACCACCAGAATGGTCCTGATTTGATGCAACTGGAACTCAATAAATGCTCCAGAAGGCAGCCCCCCCCCCCCCCAAAAAAAAAAAGAATGAAAGAGAGGCTTGACAGGGTAAGGTGAATTTTTTCTGTTTTAGGCTGCAATCCTATCCACACATTCCTGGGAGTAAGCCCCACTGACTATAATGGGACTTATTTCTGAGTAGACAGGCATAGGATTGGGCTCTTAGACTTGTAAAGCCAGGTGGGTCCTGATAGTGATATGCTTGAAAAATAAGAAATTGAACTGGGTACTGGGTAGGGGTGAAATTTTACTGATTCTTTTTTTGGGGGGAAGGGAGTGTTATTGCAGGCAGGCTACAGAGAAAATTCACTTGGTGGAACAGGGCCACTGGGGGGCCCTTTCTGAGCTGCCAAATCGCCACTCTAAAGGACTCAAGTCGAATCACTCTCTTCTAAAAGGGTGGAACCAAACAGGGCTGCTGCTGGGCTGTGTGTGTGTGTCAGAGTTCTCTTTAACCACTCCCCTGATGTCCTTGCCCATCTGTAAACAAGGGGGAGGGGTGGGAGGGACTGCGAGAAAGCAGGGACAAAAGCAGCAAGAGGGAGGAGCTGCTCACGAAGAGCAGCTCCGAGGCTTACCAGGACAACCCAATCCTTGGCAACCGTACTCAAAAGCAGTCCCACTGTAGCTGGTCATTCAATGAGTCTGCTGGAGCCATGCCATTAATTTCTTTGGAATGGCTAGGAACCGCCTCCCGCTGCCTTCTCCCTTCATTCAACCAGGGAAAAAAATCTTGCCCCCTCCTCCCGGGCTTCTGCAGTCAGGCATAAGGCAAGAACCCCTTTGGCTCCTCCTTCTGCCCTTCCTCAGCCAAAGAACATATCAGACGCCCATCCTTTGCCTAATGGTCATTGGTTCCTTCCTATCAGAGATGGGCAAGAGAGCCCGCTCCCATCTCTCCCCCTCCTGCTCAGATGCAAACAGAAACATTAACCCTTCCCTGCCTCATGGCCGGAATCTCCCTGCTGCTCGCCTGATCGAAATGCTGGCCCCACAAGGGTTTTCGCGCTGCAAAAACAGTAAGCAAGCACACCCAGACACAGGCAGACTTGAGTCTGCATGCATGGGCACCAAGTGTCTTCTGCTGTCATAAAATGGCTGCCAAAAGGAGCATGCAGCATTGTGAGCACTGCCACAAGAAGCAGCAGTGCAGTGGAACCCACTGCACTCGCTGGATCCAATAGGTCAGCAGTGGAAGAGGGCTCCAGGAGGGGAGTGGGAGGACTGGGATTGTAATTGGGCAGAGACGGGGGGAAATTGGGGTGGGGAGGAGCAGGAAGAGGTGTATAGCACACACTGGATCCTATCTCCTATATTTTGGACCTTCCTTCCCCTTTTCTTTCCTTGAACATAAGCTACCAAAAGAGGTGGCATATGTCTGAGGAGACCCATAGGTGACCTCTGAGCTTAAGCAGAGGTACATATAAATGTTTTATACTTACCACCCATTTGCCTTTGGGTCACCCCACCCCCATGGCTGCATGTAGTGCACATCTTTTTCACACAGTTGTATCAACACTGCTGGCCGGGGATAGAACTGGGCTGTCAGTATGTAGTGCTTGGAGTGTTGGTCTGAGGAGAGTCAGATATACCCACTGAAGCTCACTGGGTGATTTGGGGCAAACTGCTGTTTTTCAGCTCAATTCTCCCTCAGCAAGGCTTGTTCGTCTCTGTGTTTCAAGATTTTATCTTTGATAAGGCATTCCACCATCTTGCCTGGAGCAGAAGTTAGGCTGACTGGTTTATAATTACCCGGGTCCCCTCTCCTTCCCTTTGTAAAGATAGGTGTGACATTTGCTATCCTCCAATCTTCGGCACCGTGGCCGTTTCAAGGGTCCTGAAAGATTCTCATTCTAAAAAGTGGGTCCTGGTGCAAAACGTTTGAGAACCATTGGGTTAGAAATGTAAGAAATAATTAACATAGCTCATCATTGCCTATATAACACCTTCCATGTAAAGCATGTAATCTAATTCACACTTGATTATAATGCCTTCTAAATTAGGCTCATTCAATTAATTTGATACTTGGTCAATATAATGTGGACTTCACAATTAGACCCAGGCAGTTAATGGAACCAGCAGTCCATTAGCAATCCACCAATGTTCAGCCACACTGCTTGTTGGGAACCATGCAAATGGAATCAAAACATCAAAGAGTAAAGTTGTATAGCTTCTTGATCCATTGTAAAGGAACAAGAAGTGAAAATAAGACTTGAAAATAGTACTTTTGGGCCACAGGAGTAACATGGCTTTTCCCCTCTTTCGAACTCAGCCAGAGAGCTTCCTTTATAGCACTCAGCAAGTGGTTGCACTTCAAAGAGGAATAGAAGATTTCTCAGCTTCTTCCTCAGACTCATCTCACAAGCGCTGTGCAGGCAAAGTGGCCATTTCCACAGCTCAAAATGTTTATTTAAAAATGCCACACATGAATTAAATTAGGCTTTGGATATATTAAGCTGTCTAAACAAATACATTGAGCACCCTATGATGCCTACACAGATAAGCCCAATTCAGATATTGGGTTCAACTGCATACCACATACCTGGATATGGGCATCAGGTTGCACCCTGGCATGTACACATTCCAACGCACATCTGCAATAGGTCTAGGCACAACCGCTTGCACACTTGTAGACTGCAAGTTGTCCTGGTGAACGAGAAACTTGAAAAAACATATGGAGCCCTGCCTATACCCATATGCTAGGCACATTTCAAACATGCACTTGTATATGGTCAAAGTGGAGCCCCTGCAATGGAAGGCTGTAGCACAGAGCAGCATCTGTCACCTTCTGTAAGGTTTTGCAAATTTGGGCTCTCCATCTCGGCAGAAACTCATTTGCAAGCACACAACTCTCTGAACAATAAATTCAGCTTAACTGCCCCCTGGCCAGGCCACCTCAACAGTCTCCACTCCAGAATGTCTCTCTTTCTAATGACTCAAGCACGTGTGCGGCACACAGCCTGCCATACCTTTTGGCCTTTCAGGAATCACTATGATTGGGGTAAAGTTAAGCCTTTGTGCCCTCCTGGCACCACTTAACTCGGTCAAAGCCCGGGAAACTCCTGGTTGCACAGCCAGAAGATGGTCCAGATATTATTTGCCCTGCAATGTCTTGTATTCTTTCTCCAAAGTCCTGTAACACCCCTGTTCTGGGAGCAGAATGTTGGCATTTTCATTTCCTTCCATACTGGGAGCATCTACACTGCCTGTCTTAAGAGTCCCTCTCCAATAGATACTTCTACTTTGTCAGCTTCAGAGAGGTTTTCCCTCTCTTGAAAGCCTCCAGCTGCCATAGTTCCCTTCATATCTGGAGGAACTCATTAGATGCAATAAAAAAGAAGAAAAAATATGCAAATCTTGATCATATTTTCAAGATATGGGAAAGCCCAATTATTACGCGGCCTGCCCCTTCAGCGGCACTGCTTTTGCTGAGGCGTCACTTTGCAGCTCATCAGTCTCATAATTGGGCTCTCCCAGGCCCTTGGTAGCGTCTCCCTGTCTCATCTCTTTTGGTCTGCCCCTTCCTCGCTTTCTGAGACCCTCCTTCCATCTCTCTTCAGCAGAAGGAGTGCTGCTGAAAAGGATAATTGGTCTCAATTATCATGCGGGTCGGTTAAAGAGCTTCTGTGGACCACATCCTGCCTGCAGGCCTTACGGTTTATACCCCTGCAATAGCTGCTTGGCAGGCTTCTGCACATGACTTTTCCCAGTTTTACCCATTTGTCATAGAGAGAAACCAGTGTTCCCCCCCTCTAATTATTGTTGTGAGAGATATCCTGAAGTATATAAGCGCTGCTCTGTGCCAAATCTCACTTGAACTTAACCCTGAAACATTTTTCTGAGCCGGAAATCAACCCTGGAACAACCCTCTGAAATATCAATGATGAAAACAAAAATTATTCTGGGCATATGGGAAGCTTTCACCTACCACTGAGTAACCCACCTGCAGTCTCCATATGCAGCAATTTTCAGGCAGGTGTAAGAATTCCAGGAAGTTTGCGTTTTCTAATAGTGCTGAAAGTGTTGGATTTGTTTTTCCAAAATATTTAATTTGTTTTTGTTTTTCAAAAAAATCAGTGTGTATTGATCTTACAATTCATGCATTTCATTTTAGGAAATGAAGCATTGACTACAGTAATCTCAGAGTGGTACAGCAGGTATGGAAGATTGCTTGCGTTGCATTCATAAAATTGCACTATCCCATACCCTGCTGCAGGAGGGTAACAACTCTGGCTGTTGTTGTGCACAATTCTTATGTGTGCAACTCTGACCTTGTTCAGAGCCACATCATCTCCTCCTCTATTGGAGACACTGCATTTCCCATGTGCTGCTTTGCACTCTTGCCGCACTGGAGAGTGTTCAGCATAAGTGCCATGCAATAGGGAGACCGAAACCAGGGAAGTGCCTTTAATACCTACCGTTAAATGTAGATAAATGTTGTTAATGTTTCCTAGCACAGACTGCCTTTAGCAATGTTAATGTGATTATCACTCATTGGATTTGAGGCACTTTGACCTGCAAGACAATGTCTCCACACAGCAATGCGCTTGTTTAATGTTTTTGAACATTAACAGTAATAGTGGAATCTTGAAAAATGTCAGTTGCTTAGAAATGCGTGGCTGGATCATCAAACGATTAAAACAGAGCCTTAAAAGTAAAATTATACTGAGATGTTTCTGTGCCTAAAGAAAGTACGCAGTTGAAGTCCCAAAGAAAACCAGACCGCCCTCCCCCCCCCCCCGCTATTTCCATTTACTCTCCCATAGATTCTTCCTGATCTTGCTGCTTCACAGACGGGGGGGGGGGGAAGTACCCTGAGATAAATTGCTTGTCCCCATCCCATTGGTACATGAAGAAAAGGCACTTTTCATATATTCCAAATATTTTTCTTTTTCTTTATTTTTTCTCCATCCCCCCCATGTCTCTCCAGGTTGTTGTCTTTTTAACAGCCACAACTGACAGGTAGGATTCACTACCCTTCAAGAAACCTCAGGAGCTGATAGTTTCTGCCCTTCCTCTTCTTAGTAACCTCCACAGGACGCCAAGAAATACGGGTGCCTGATGGAACAATGTGCATTCTGCATTTAAACCAAAGGTCATTGGGTACTGAATTCCTACAAGAAAGGTGAATTGTTGCTTACAACCTCCCACTTGCTCTAGCATAAATAAAGTTGGTTAATCAGGCTCTGAGTTGGCTGTTACTGTTTCAAATTATTTGTTCAGGCCCAATATATGAGTTTCAGTGTTTGCTTTCATGATTGCCTCCCTGTGATTGTTAAAATTATTATCCAACACTAATCAAAATGAAACTGAACTAAGAATAGTAATGGAAAGGAAGTTATTTGATAACTCTAGCAGATTGGTATTATTTAGATGTATAAAATTACTTAGAGCAATGGCTAATGACAATATGGGTGCATAATGGAAAGTGTTTGTATAAATTTACTGCAAATAAATTTACTTGCAAATAAATGCATTGCATTTGTTTAAACCACTGTGCTCAAGATTGAAAACAGAATTGCAAATTAGGATATGTTGGATGACCCTAAACCCTGATTTATGTCTGAATCATTGGTACCCAGCTGTGTCAGTCATTGAGAGCACAGCACTGTGTATGATCCAGCCAATGCTGAGCAGTTCAGTTTCATGTCTCATTGATTTCAATGGAAGGGAGTTAGCCATGTGCTGAAGTTCCTCTCACTAAAAAGAGTGCTTAACTTTTGGCTGGTTTGTGCTCCATTGGAGTAATCTTCTCTACAGATGTCATGTGTCTTCTACTAGAATACTGTGGTTTCAATTATATGCACTAATGCATGTCTGGCAGTGCGGCCATAGTGAAGACTAAGCTCCAGGTGAAGTGGATTCTGGGACCGGTGTGGCAAGGGGAGAACTGGCTGTTTGTGAAAGTGGGTTGGAAGGACTGGGTTCCAGGGTAGCAATAAAGGATAGGGAGCAGGTGCTTTGGTAAGCAGTGCCCTAACACAGGAGAGAAATTGCTTGGATTGGGAAGCAAGGACTGGCGTCAAGTGGACAGGGTTTGGCCCCCTGGACCAGCTGGCTAAGAACATAAGAACATAAGAACAGCCCCACTGGATCAGGCCATAGGCCCATCTAGTCCAGCTTCCTGTATCTCACAGCGGCCCACCAAATGTCCCAGGGAGCACACCAGATAACAAGAGACCTCATCCTGGTGCCCTCCCCTGCATCTGGCCTTCTGACATAACCCATTTCTAAAATCAGGTGGTTGCGCATACACATCATGGCTTGTACCCCGTAATGGATTTTTCCTCCAGAAACTTGTCCAATCCCCTTTTAAAGGCGTCTAGGCTAGACGCCATCACCACATCCTGTGGCAAGGAGTTCCACAGACCGACCACACGCTGAGTAAAGAAATATTTTCTTTTGTCTGTCCTAACCTGCCCAACACTCAATTTTAGTGGATGTCCCCTGGTTCTGGTATTATGTGAGAGTGTAAAGAGCATCTCCCTATCCACTCTGTCCATTCCCTGCATAATTTTGTATGTCTCAATCATGTCCCCCCTCAAGCATCTCTTTTCTAGGCGACTCTTTTCTAGTCTCTTTCTAGGCGTCTTTTCTAGTCTCTTTCTAGTCTCTTTTCTAGGCGTCTCTTTTCTAGTCTTTTCTAAGGACTCAGGCAGGCTGGTGCTACAGCCTCAAAGGCCCCCTCAGAGCTCAGTGCCCCCCAGCAGCTTATAGATAATTAAGGGCCGAATCTATCCAACTTTCCAGTGCCAGTGCAGCCACAATGCAGCCCTGAGGAAAGGGAACAAACATTCCCTTACCCAGTGGTGGGATTCAAATAAATTAACAACAGGTTCTATGTCCTAATGAGCAATGAGCAACTCAGCTTCAATTGTCTGCCGCAAAGGAAGTTGAAAAACTATGGCTACACTCCTATACTGTACAGTACACACTTTCCTGGGAGTAAGCCCCATTGAACATAATGGGACTTACTTCTGAGTAGACAGTCATAGGATTGCACTGTAACTTTAACCAAGTTACTGTAACTTTAACCCAATGTCTAAATCCAAATTGCAAGGCTGCAATTCTGTCCTCTATAGTCATACTTACAGGCCTCTGGCCACTAGTTTCCAAGGAGGATAAACATGCGGCTGAAATGCACACTTCAAATGGACGTTTTTTCTTGAATTCTCAAGGCAGCTGTATAATGAAATCAGGAAGGCACCAAGAAGAGGAGGTAGGAACTGCCAGGGCTCCAGGTTACCAACCTCTGGAGACACCACAGCAGCATAGCACCTTCATCTGCACAAACCAACTTGCTGCACTGGGCTTTGAGCTGGGGCACCGTCCTTCTCAGTGGGAACTTGGTGATTTTTACCAGAGCAGTCAATCCTCTCAAGGATCTGGTTCACTTTTAGTGGTGAACATCTGGTCAGCAAAAGAGCACTGAGCACATAGTCTGACATCTCATCATCAACCAAAAGCAAGAACAGCATAGTAACATCTTTACATCTCCCCTTCTTTTTTGTTCTATTACAGCATTCCTCAGCATCTGCCTCTCACCCGCTGTACCATTTTGCATGACCCACCTCTGGGAAGTACAACTGGAAGTAACTGGAATGACTTTATCACCAGTTATTTCCATACTAAGAGGCCAGACATGATGCAACAAACCACGGTAAGAGGCTCAGGTTACAATCCTATCCACTTTTTCCTGGTAGTAAGTCCCATTGACTATAATGGAACTTACTTCTGAGTAGACATGCATAGGATTGGGCTCCCAGGGTAGATGGGAGTGCTTTTTTGAGTGCAAGAAAAGCAGAACTGAGCCTCCTACCACTGTTTGTTGCATCGTATTGCTGGTCTCACTGCCAGGCAGTGGAGGTCGGGGGGGGGGGGGTCCTGCCATGAGTGCCACTGGGAACCACTTCAAGTACCACTGGTGGTATGAGTACTACTGGTTGAGAAATGCTGCTCTATTGCTTTTACCACCCAGCCCCAAAAAGAATTCCAGTGAACTCTAAAGCTTCCCCCTCCAACTTCCAACTCTGCAATCCAATGCATGTCTACTCAGAAGCCCAACAAGTTCAAGGGGAGTTGTTGACTTCCAGGGTTTGAGAGAGAATGGCAGCCTTGAAGGACAGTTTCACTAATGAGCAAAAAAGTACTATGAGGGGACTGTTCTTCTAGGTTGCTTTCCAACAGGCAACAGCAGATATCCATCACTTTGGTCTACTCTAGTGGCAATTCTCCCACAAGTTTGAGGGCTGCTACTGACCAAGGAGTGCAAAGCAGGGGCCTGCAGTGGGTGGGGAGGCAGGTGAGGCAGAACCTCCCCACCACAGTCCTTTGAAAGTGTTGCAGCTGTGTAGGTGCCCAAGCACCCACAACCCAGCCTAACAAGCCTTGCAGGTTTTGAGGTTTGCCCTGATTACAAGTTCTTCCCAGTGCTTCTCCAGTTCTTCTTCATTAGGTAAACCCAATTTGCAAACTTGTTCAAAAAATCTTCCATTTCTAGTCAGCCTTTCACTTGCAGGGGGAGAATAACCTAAAGGAACTTTTCTGCTAGAGAAGGAGCAATACTAACTTTACCATCCTCAGCACACTTACCTGAGAATAGCAGCCCAATCCTATGCAAGCCTACACAGGAGTAAATCACATTATATAGTCAATTGGACTTGCTTCCCAGGTGTGAGTAGGATTGCAGCCTAAGGGCTATCCAACTTTCCAGAGCCAATGCAGCCACATTGCAGTCCCGAGGTAAGGGAACAAACATTCCCTTGTCACAAGGAGACCTCCAGGACTTGGTGCTGGAAAGTTACAGTTAAGAGGACTTAGGACCCAATCCTATCCAATTTTCCAGTGCCAGTGCAGCTGTACCAATAGCTCATGCACTGCATCCTGTGGTGGGGGCAGGGAACATTTGTTCCCTTACCTCAGGGCTGCATTGTGACTGCACAGGTGCTAGAAGAAAGCCTCACTGAGCACAATAGGACTTACTTCTGAGTAGACATGCATAGGATTGTGTCCTAAGGCTGCAATCCTACTTCCACTTTCCTGGGAATAAGCCCCATTGGCTATAATGAGATTTACTTCTGAGTAGATATGCATAGGATTCTGCTCAAAGGCTGCAATCCTATCCACACTTTCCTGGGAGTAAGATCCATTGAACACAATAGGACTTACTTCTGAGAAGACCTGCATAGGATTGTACCCTTAATGAAGTAATGTTTTGTGCCACATTCCTGCCTTTTTTTAACCTGAGGAATTTCAGCTGTGGGAGCATCGCCTCTATGTGTCTGATAGTGTATTATACAATCATTGTGTAACAACACATTGTATTGCAACGAAAAGATCCCAGGCATAAAACTGCATTCCCAAACCCCAAGGATGAAAACCAACCCCATGGTGCAGTCCTGTGCTTGTGGGAAGTAAGAGCACAATCCCTATGCCCATCTACTCAGAAGTGAGTCCCATTACAGTCAACAGAGCTTACTGCAGCATGAGAGCCCAAGCCTATGCATGTCTACTCATTATAGAGTCTCATTATAGCCAAAGGGGCTTACTCGCAGGAAAGTGTGGCTAGGACTGCTGCCTTTGAGCACAATCCTATGCATGTCTATTCAGGAGTAAGTCATTATAGCCAAAGGGGCTTACTCCCAGGAAAGTGTGGCTAGGAGTGCAGTATTTGAGCACAATCCTATGCATGTCTATGCAGGAGTAAGTCATTATAGCCAAAGGGCTTACTCGCAGGAGAGTGTGGATAGGATCACAGCCTCAGTGATGAGGATGAGATGCTTCCTTCTTCTGATTGACAATTGATTCTGACAAGCAATTGATTCTTGCTGCCTTCTGATTGACAGTGTCTACTCAGAGGTAAGTGAGACACTGGGAGACTGACCCTCTTGCCTGGATCAAAGGTGGAGGGGGAGCTCCAAAAATTTCTGCAGTCTGGAGCTGGAAGGAGGAGGTGCCCCTTGGAGGTCAAGGGCTGCATTTCATTCTCCTCCAGACTGACAATGCAATGCTAGGCATGTCTACTCAGAAGTAAGCCCCACTGTGTTCAATGGGGCTTACTCCCAGGAAAGTGTGGATAGGATCGCAGCCTCAGTGACGAAGATGAGATGCTTCCTTCTTCGCCTTCTGACTGACAGTGTCTACTCAGAGGTAAGTCCCACTGTATTCAATGGGGCTTACTCCCAGGAAAGTGTGGCAGAGTTTACCAGACTTTCCTGGGAGTAAGCCCCATTGAACACAATGGAACTTACCTCTATGCAGGCACTGAGCACAATCCTAACCAGGTCTACTCAGAAGTAACTCCTATTTTGTTCAGTGGGGCTTACTCTCAGGAAAGTGTGGTTAGGATTGCAGCCACTGTCAATCAGAATGTGAAGAAGGAAGCATCTCATCTTCGTCACTGAGGCTGCAATCCTCAGGGCGCTGGACGGGCAGCTGAACTGCTCCTAGTCAGCGAGGCTGCATGCTGACTGCTCCTGTTGCCCTCGTTAGCGGGAGGGGACACATGGCGGCAGGGGGGGCTCGCCCTGGGGGGGCAGCGGGGACTTTTTGAGCGGGAGCGGCTCCAGCGTCCCCCTCTTTCTCCCGCGCCCCCCGACCCACCGGGAAAGCTGAGCCAGCTAGCTCAGCCGGGGAGGACAGGCGCAGGGCAGGCAGCTGCTCCTGTTTCCCTCGTTAGCAGGTGGGGACACATGGGGGGGCTCACCCTCGGGGGCAGCGGGGACTCGCGCTCCAGTGCCCTCCTCTTCCTCCCCCGCCCCCGACTCACCAGGAGTGCTGAGCCTAGCCGGGGAGGAGAGTTGCGTGGTGAGCAGCTGAACTGCTCCTCATCAGCGAGGCTGCACGCTGGCCGTTCGCACCCTCTCCTGCTTTCTCCGCGCAGTCGCAGGACGGTCACAGCTGTGCGTGCGCTCCCCAGCCAACAACCGGTTCTCCGAACCAAGAGGTGAACTAGGAAGCGGTACTATAGAACCGCCGCGAACCGGCTCAATCCCATCACTGCCCTTATCTGGAGAATGCCTCTGTGCTTGTCGCACAGGATGCCACGCATGTCTCATTGGCTGGACTGCACCAGTGCTAGAATGTTGGATAGGATTTGGCGCTAAGGCTGCAATCCTATGCACACTTATCTGAGAGTAAGCCCCATTGACTACATTGGGACTCACTTCTGAGTAGACCTGTATAGGGTTGGGCTGTAAAATGCCTTACCTCCAGTCCAGTACTAGTCATATACAACTAGTTGTTCACAAGATCTACTGGGCCCCAGGTGGGGATGCACATTCCCAATCACATCAAAAGATGTATCCACCCCTTCAGGAGAAGCCAGATGAGCATCAGAGGGCAAACAATTCACATTCAGGTGGACAGCTACATCAGCCACCAACATGGAGCCTTGCTTCTACTTATGGAACCCTACTTCTGGATTATCATCCTTTACCAGATTGGAACAACTTTCTCTAGGGCAAAGGAACATAAGAACATAAGAACAGCCCCACTGGATCAGGCCATAGGCCCATCTAGTCCAGCTTCCTATATCTCACAGCGGCCCACCAAATGATGAGACTTGATGGGATGAGAACAGGATGAGACTTGATGATGTCTTGGCGTTTTGCAATCTCCTGTTTTTACAGCTCTGCATTTAGGCCTATATTATTCTGAATCCATGATTATGGATTGTTTCCTGAAGTAATTTCTGTACATAGACATATAAAGAGGCATTATATATCATCAAGCAAAAACTGGCACTGAATAAAATTGATAACACGGCAGCTACAGTTATTTTCATTTAATGTTTGACAGTTACCCATCAGCTAGCGAGTCTTATCATTTAGTCTGTCAAAGAGCCTATTTAACCTGTCCCAGGCTGCCAACCCTCCAGATTCCTTGCAGTCTATACTTAATTATTACATTGATCAAAATGTTAATTTATGTTGATTTATCAAGACATGACGATTACAGTAGTAAGCTTTTTATGACCAAACTTTTAGTCTAAGCCTATGTGGTGATAAATACATATTTTCCAGGCCAAAGACATGATTTACTGCTGCGGTTAATGTTTCATACAGAACTCAACTTCATTAAACACAACTCACTCAGCTAATGGCATCATGAATTTGCTTCATTTTATCAAATTGCATTAATTAGGTAAATGTGCTGAAAGTTGATTGTGAAGAAATGTACTTTCCCTCAGAATAGCTTTAAAAAAATGGGTAATTGGATTAATTTGTCCTTCTTTTCTTCCCTATTAACTTGGAATGTTACAGATTATTTTCTTGGCTTTATGGCATGAACTGCTTTGTGTTTAACATGATTCTCATTAAGCAATTTAATTGCAAAGGTTTAAACAGGACTTTTCATTGGACGAAGCCATGTCGCATGCCCTCTTTTGACTGTTGCAGTAATTGTCACCAATTCAAAGTCTTAGGCATTAGGTAAAGACTTGCGCATAGTGTTTCTTCATAATAGCAAGGAAAAGGAGACCAAAGGCTCATCGAATTGTTATCTAACATTATCTTTCACCACAATCTCATTTATCAAACCTAAATGTTTAGGGGCAATATTATTGTCCCACAACTTCCTTCTTGTACGGTGCGGCTCGGCAGGAGAAGCATGATTCATAGCGACGTCCTGATGCATTTTAAAATGTTGTGCAGCACTTAATTATAGGCAGAGACTGCTCAAACAATTTGAAATTACATCATTTGCAGGTAATTATGGCTATTATGAAAAATTGAAAAGTATAGGTGGCTTTCATTAGGAAGAAAGCTTGGGTCTTTAGTATATTAATATTTGGCTGTCCTTTCTTCCTAGGATTCATTGACATTGGGAAAGCAGCTTGATACAGTTATTGTTGTTCATTTATTCCATGTTCAGGAAAGAACGGTAGTGAGTTTGCCTGTGATGTTGAAGACAATTCCATTTCATATAGTAAAATTAATCCTTGGAAGCAGTGTTGAGATCATAATATTGAAGGTGTGGAAAGTGCCATAGCTAAGGGAGGGCCCAGGTGCAATGCTTGGGGGACATCAGGGGGATACCTTTCTGAGGCCTGGGGGAGGCCATGCGCAGCCTCCCTGAGCCTCAGAAGGCCTGCTGGAGGACTTACAAATGCAGTTCCGGTCTTCGCTAAAACCAGAAGTGCATTTCTAAGGCCTTCAACAAGCCTTCTGAGGGTTGGGAAGGACATGCATGACTTTGGAAGGCCTGCCGGAGGCTTTAGAAAAACACTTCCAGTTTTTGCTAAAACCGGAAGTGCCTCTGGAGGCATTAAAAAGTTTTGCCTCCAGGTGCCAGGTGGTATAGCTACACCACTGGGTAGGGGCAAAAACAGATTTAGATTATTCTAACAAAATAATCTAAACACTATAACACTAAATTCCACTGATTGCTTTAGGAAAATTAATTTAATTTACCTTCCAACAGCTTTGAATTAATAACAATATAAAGGACTCATAAAATCACCAAGAATGTCTCCCTTTTCACCCTCGCTCTCTGAACTTGAACTGGATTCTTAAGTGGCATGTTCTTCATCTTTCCTATTTAGCATCTCACCTACCCCACTGATGCCCAACCTGCCAAGTCCAGACCAGGGCAGATCATTTATCAGCAGTTCAAAGCAATTTGCACTCAAATTAAATATACATTAAAAACAAGAACAAAAAATACAGTGGCATCATAAAGATTTAAATCACAGGTTTATGATGTCCCCTCCCCCTTGGATGCCCTCATCCATGAGGAGGTGGGAGTCTAGGGGTCAGCACAAAGACATGGCCCTCTCAGCCCATCTGCTCCGCCTTTGTGTCAACTAACCATTCAAACTTGGGTAGGCTTATGTTCTTGTACTCCTCAAGCACCTTTAACATTCAGGTAGAGGCACGTTGCTTCACAGCCTGATTGAGCATGGTCCTTTTAACAAAACTGCCTCCTCTTTCTGTCCACAGATTTATTTACCCAGTTCTTATCCTACTTTTCTCTCCAAAGTGCACCCAAAAGATTTATTACACCTTTGGTTCTGCAGGCCTCTGTCAGAACAGACTGACCAATGGAGCAGCCACTTCTTTGTCTTCCAGATGAGTAACCCTGGAGCTAGCTCTGGGGTGAGCACTAGGGTGGTCCTGGGATACTGGGGCCTTAGGTACACTGGGATGATTGGTAGTGAACTTGCTGGTCTTGGTCCCAGCTGCACTTGGCACTGCCAGGTTTGCCTCCAGCACCAAAGAGTCTGCAGCCCGAGTCCCATGTCCTGGGTTTTCTGGGCTCCCTGGCCAGGCTCTGTGCCAGTGACATGAGCTGGCCATTCCCTTTTCCCATGCCCTGTTCTGCTCTTTTAAAAGCCGGTTCGGCTCCATCTCAGCCAATCAGAGCTGGGCTGGTGCCTGGCCCTCACCGCGCCTTGTCAGGCTGTTCTGCACACCTGTGTTGCTGCCTGAGCCTCTGCATATCTATCTCCAGACTGCCTAGGACCACTTCCACATTCCCCATTGGGATGGGCACTGGGTGGCAGTGAGTATGGGGCCTCTTGCCAGCCAGATCGATAGTGCAGGCATCACAAGGTACTATAACTTTAAAATGTTGTATAGGAGTCAAAATTTCACCAAGTCTGTTTTTGATGCTTACTGTGCTGGAACTGTGTTTTTTTCCATATGGATTAAATTTTTTAAATCAATGCATATCGCCACATCCTGGAGCTTAGCAAAACTTCAGCAAAAACACAAAATACCAATACAGCACAATGTTATAGCCCAATCCTGAGCTGCCCAGGGCGCCTGAGCTGAATCCAGTGCCTCCCACACTACCGCGGGAGGCGCCTCGGGAGAAGGGGCATTTGTCCCCTTCCCTCGAGTAAGTTAAGCAGCCCCACAATGGGGCTACTCACTTTACTGCCAACCAAAAGGTTGGCGTTAAAGAAAAGGCACTCGTGTAGGGCCCGCAGCCCTGCAAAAGCACCCTGGATCCTGCGGAGTGGAGCTCCGCAGATCCTCCTTCCTCCCTCCCCCCGGCATGCCTCCCGTCCGCCCTCTCTCTGCCCCCTACCAGCCTCCCCCCTCCCCGGAACGCCTCCTCCCGCCCCTGCCTGCCATTCCCAGCACTGGCCTTCGCTGAGCTAGCACGAGCAAGAGCCCAGCGGTGAACCCTGCAAACGTGCCTTACGGCACGTATGCGACTGTGCTCAGCGGCATGGAGCAGCAACCACAGGACTGGGCTCTTAGACTCTTCCACAGCTTATGTTCAAACCTGTCCACTGCCTTCTACCCAACTAGCTTCTTCCATTCACGCTGTAGTGACCACATAATTCAAGTTATGCATGTACTTCAACATGCAATAATATCAAAAATAGACCAAAATTGAAGGGGGGAGGAGGGAAGAGACAGATAGAGAAAGAGATTGAGCATCTAGAGAAGAATCCAATCTCATTTTGCTTTCACCCAAAAGATTCAAGGAATGGAAGAACATATACTACTGATAGTGGAAATCATAGTACGTATTTTATTTATAAATCAACAGCTTCTTCACTGCCAAAAAGCAATGTACATCTAGCCAGTCATGAATCTCACATAAAATGCCTAAAAATAAGTCTGTTGGCTAGTAGGAAAGTTTTGCAGAGCCAGGCTGCCAATCAGTCACTGCCCATGTAATTAGCATATAGCCTATAAATGGCATGAGGAAATGTCAAGGTTCACACAGTATTATCCAGACCATACTGGAGAATGCTGGTCCAAAATGACACCACCACAGGGCAATTATATATTTTTGGCCTGAATCTGATTCCATGTCACCTCTTGACAGGTGAGAAGATGAGCAATAAGCCTGATGATTAACTTTAGCTAAAACAGGCCTAATCTTACAACTAATGATGTAACTGAGATTGAAATCCTATATATACTTCCCTGGGAATAAGCCCATTGAACACAGTGGGACTTACATCTGCAAAGACATGCATAGGATTGTGCTAATAATCACCTATTCCAAGGTATTTCACTAGTTCGATGGGAAAATCTGACCAGACTCTTCATTTCACCGCTCATAAAAGGCCTTGAAGGTGCATGAATACATTTCCAACTTGCAATTCAAAATTCTGCGAAAGGATGCTGCAATTTCTGAAACAGAAATGATTCCAGGTATTAGGACATAATGCAAGCCCCAGGTCCACATGCATGAAATAAGCCAGTGCTTCCCAAACTGTAAGTTGTGACTCCCGAGGAGCCACAGTATCCAGTCAGGGGAGCCGCAGAATCCTCATGAAAAGCCTACTGCCCTATACAATGTATAGGATTGTAGCCCTAATGGGAAGCCACGGCCAATGGCTCAGTAGATCAAGGGAGTCACCAATCGATAAAGTTTGGAACCACTGAACTAAGCTATTGCTACCTCACTGCCACAGGTTAAAAAAAAACAACCGGTTGCATCAGTTCATAGAAATAGTGTATTCTACTGGCTAAAGACATCACCTAATACAGACACACCTGGACTTCTGTTCTCTTGACTTTCATCACTTTGCTCTTTTGACTGTTTTGATGATTTTGACTGTTTCCATCGACAGCTCTATTGCTTGCAGCTGCATCCCAACTTTTCCACCATTGTTGGACCTTTTGCATCAGATGCAGAAGTCCCATAGGACTGGGCTGTTAGTAGCCTTGGACTGGATTTCAGTGGATTTGATTGTGTCGGGGGACTGGGGTCAATGTACAGTTAAATTTTAAATTCTTAATATTTTATCTTTATACATTCTTCATCATCATTTTTTATTTACAGTCACAGACCTAACATTATCTTTATACATACAATCTCAGGATCCTGCTGAGCTGTAAAATTAAAGCTATATAGTAAATTTTGCAAAAGCCAATGCCTTTTCAGCAACCAGGTTTATCATATTAGAGGAAAAGTATCAACAAAACATGATAACATGAATTTTGTTTCCTTCTGCACAAAGACTATTGGTATGTAATGTATTCCACCCAGATAAATGATTCACAAGGAAAAAAAACCCCACTTAACATTTGTGCTTAATGTTTCTATCTTTTCTCAGATCTACCATGTTGGCAGCCTCTGTCTCCTAATCCTAGAGCAACACATTTCAATGACATTCATTTTGACATTCTAAAATCCATACGACCCACATTATGATGCTGAGTCATTCACTTCAGAAAAAGTATCTTCTGGTGGAAAGTGCCTTGGTTCCACAAATGCTGCTGATCCCCTGCTGCAAGTCAAGAAGGGATGACTTAAGGAAAGGACATGAAAAATAGTAACTGCATTGCTCAGCATCCAGATATACACAAAACCCGTGGGAAATATATTTTTAAAAATTGAAAGAATACTTTAATGTTATGTCTCTTTCCTTGCATTATAGAACTTAAAGTGGAATAAACAGAAACCCCACCCAGCCCCTGACCAGACCAAGACCTCCTTAACCTCAGCAAGGTGACTGTATCCTGTGCTCTCAGTCCATGCCCTGGACCAGTTCTCAACATTGGATAGTCAAGAAAACACGTTCATTCTTTGGCAAGCTTTGGCAAAGCTTTCTGCATCTATTTTTTTTTTTTTAAAGTTAAGCAAAATGTGCTTACAACATGCCCTCTGTGATCTGGTTTACATGCGCAGCAGAACAAGGTGGTACAACAAGGTGGACAGAAGGGATTATAGTTCAGGTTGCAGGTTTAGGGTACCATTTCTTATTTATTTCTGAATATGTCTACCCCAGGGGTAGATGCAATCTGGAGTGCTGCCCCATGATGCCTCCATGATCACTGATTCTGCCACAGTGGTGGGGGGGGGGGAAGCTCCTTATTATACTTCTTCTTGTTTCTGGTTTTATTGCAACACTTCTGGTTTTATTGAAAGGAATGACATAAACGAAGGAAGTCCTTTGTTCATATGGTCCCTGTAAATAAAACCAGAGGTCCTGCAGTTACCTTTCCCAGCTGGCTTGCTCCCCAGCTCACCTTGCAGGATGCAGCGGCCCTGCCCCATGCAGGTTAGTCCAGGAAAGGATTGAGCCATAAGCTCACCCCCACAGTCACTAAAAAGTCTCATCTAAAAATGTATTGAATGTTTATTGGAAACATTTTTAAAAGAAAAATTGGTGCTTTGGTGAAGCTGAAATACCCTCCAAAATCATTTAAACATGCTGTTTTTCACTGTCATCCACAGCCAATTTTTTTCCTTTCTCTGCTGCTTTACCATCATTTTTAAAGCAGCTTTTTCTTCCTAGAATCATCCCAGCCAATCAGGGATCACGCAGTTGGTAAGATGATACCATAACACCACAGAGCCAGTCAGTTTTGACTATATGAAAATGTCACTAAATACAAAACAAAGCTGATTTAAACAGAGAGCAATAACTATTCATTACAGAACTGGTTACAGAGGTGATTACAGCTAATTAAATACCTGATTGTCCTTCTCTAAAGCAGCTGCATGGGACACCCTTTTCTCCCCACCCTAAAATCATCCAAAGGGGATGCTTTGTGGATCTGCTGAATATGTTTGCAAATGCAACAGTTCATTATCACCCAAGAGCCAATTCCATTGTGAGTCACTAGAAAAATAGCATGGTAAGGGGATTGTTATATAGTGGTCCCTCAGTGAGGGATACTGAGGATTGGTTCCAGGAACCCCCACGAATACCAAAATCCACAGACACTGGAGTCTCGGATAAAGGGACAGGGGAGCAGGGTCAAGGCACTGCAATACCTTATTTTGAGATCATGCTGGGCCTCTGACCTACTGCACTGGCCTCTCAGTGCCTCAGAATCCCTCCAGGAAATGACCTGAAACAACTTTCAGTTTGCGCCTATGACTTCTGGCAGCATCCAAGCAGTGTTCTGAAGTGCTGGGAGGCTAATGGAGTGGACTGTGGGCCTCTCCATGTCTCAAAACACCTCCCAGACACAATCGGAAGTCATGAACACGAATCAGAGGTTGTTTCTGCTCACTTCCTGGAGGCATTCTGAGGAGCAGGGAGATATCCACAGTGGTTCTGTTGCGAGCTGCTGTGCTCAGGCCGCTGGGACTCCGCTCCGATATCTGCTGCTGCTGGAGCTCTGCCGACAGCATGGCACACAGATAGCTGCCCAGTTGTTATTGTGCCTATCTCCCAAGTTCGGAGCGCTCTCTGCTCCCGGCGAGAAAGAAGGACTCAAAGGCAGAAGTTCTCCACCACACTCCTCCTTTACTATATACAAAATATTTACTGTCCAGATAGTACATACAGTACACAATTCTCAATTCCAACGGACGTAGCCTCCGGCTCAACACTACTCTGCATCTCCCACACCACTTGCTTGCCCCTGCTGGAACTTATACTTCTTACATCCAATCAGGGTGCAGGAAATACTGCACAGTCATGCTGACTGTGCAGGTGCTGCCACACACATACACACTCACATTATGTCACCTGATGCATGTCACCCGATGTTGCATCAGCTTGAGGCTCCCAGGATGCTGTGCTGTCCTGGTCTGGCCAAGGCTTCAGGCCTGGCACTATGCAGCCAGTAAATTACCTGTCAGGACTGGGGATCAACCCGTGACAGGTTCAAATCCATGGATGCCGAGCCTGTGGATAAGGAGGACTTACTATACATTTTAGAGACAATTGGGGCAAAGATATGTGGCAAACTCCTATTTGCACTGCAGCAACTAAGGGCCCAATCCTATCCAAACTTCTAGTACCGGTGAAGCTGCAATGCAGCCTGGAGGTAAGGGAACAAATGTTCCCTTACCTTGAGGAGGCCTCTGTGACTGCCACACCACTAAAGGATGCAGTGCACACCCCATTGGCACTGCTGTACCGGCCCTGGAAAATTGGATAGGATGGGGCCCTAACATGGCACCAACAATCAAGATGTTCAATCAATTGTTTCACTTTAAGTGGAAACAAGAATACTTGTATAAATAGTGTGTTAGACAAATTTTCATATTTTCCTTCATAGACCGCTGCTGGAATTTAATTAATAAGCCAATTAACAGCCCAATCCTGAGCTGCCCGAGGCGCCCAGGCTTGGTGGCACCGACAATGGCTGCCGCCAGATCCTGTGCGTCCCAGGCTACCGCGGGAGGCGTCTCAGGAGAAGGGGACTTTTGTCCCCTTCCCCCGGGTAAGGTAAGCAGACCTGCAATGGGGCTACTCACTTTAACATCAACCAAAAGGTCGGCGGTAAGGTAAAGGCACTCATATACAGCGCCAAGCCCTCCATAAGCACCTTGGAACCTGCGGAGCAGAGCTCCGTGGACCCACCTCCATACAATATTTGACCTTAAATGAATTCTATGATATGTTTAAACTCTGCCATGTCTTTCATCTACTGGTTCCCCCCCCCCCCCACTAATGTCATTGATTGCGGAGAGTCTGGGCTGATCCACTAAAGTCTTTGATAATATCAGTAAATTGTCATCAGGCTGAGCAGTGAAGGTGAGTGAAGGTGCAAAGAAGAATTTTTGTAGAAAAATTTGTGGTGGATTATCCCAGTAGCAGCCGTTACAAGTCTTGTTTGTTGAGATGTGAACTGTATTACATGAAGGCCCAAATTGTAACCAACTTTCCAGCTCTGACATAGTTGTGCCAATGGGGTATGTGCTGCATCCTGCAGTTGGAGGGCAGTCACGGAAGCCTCCTCAAGGTAAGGCTATGTTTGTTCCAGAGCTGCATTGTCCTTATCTTGGTGCTGGAAATTTGGTTCGTATTGCACCCAAAGACATATACATTTTTCACAATTTATTTTTTAATCATTTCAGTCTATGAAAGCAAAATAACGTGACCTCAAAGGGAATGATTTCCTCTTTTCGGAGGGGCCTCTCCACAACTATCTCTTTCCACTGAAAAGCAAGTACTCGTAGCAAGGGTTGAGAAATTTTTGTAGCAGCATTCATCTTAACCACAGAGTAGAAACTGAAGAGAGAATTGCCAGCGGAAAACATTGACAGTACTTCTTGCTGTTTTATGGTGTTTTCAGAGGACTTTTGAAGTGTACTTACAGTGCACTGAATTGGATAGAATTGGACATGGCTTAAACATTGCCACTTGATGTGCTTTCATCAGAAACAGAGGCAAAAGCAATGATGAATGGATTTTATCTGCATGGTATTGTTGGCTACTGAAATAGGATTTAGAAAGATTATGATAGGAATAGTAATGATTGCATATGTGTCGCTGCTCATCAACTCTGATTACGGCCTTTCCCCATCCACATGTCCCAAATTTTAGAAGTGCACCTGTTGTCACATCAGTTATAAGGATGAAGCATAGAACTCAGTAGTCCAGGCAGACTGCCGGATAATCCACAAATCCAGAGAGATGAAAGGAAATGCAGATTTTATGCCCTCTTGTGGATGTCAGCCTTTCAGAAGATAGATCAATCTGTTTAGCTTGCCAAAAGGAAAAGGGGGGGGGAGAAAAGAGACAACATTCCTTTCTTTTACTTGCTCTCTAAGATACACCCGCATACTGTACATGTGGATTTATGAGGGCAGCACAGGGTCAGTCCATTGACACCTCAGTGGGTGGTCATAAATGAACTGTTATATATCCTGCATAAAATAAAATGTAAAATAATTTGTAGACATAGCTGGCATTGCAGAGACTTACGAAGAAGAGTGAGCAGGTCATTAAAGGCTGATCCCATGTGTTAGCTACTTAGGGCGCAATCCTAACCCCTTATGTCAGTGCTTTCCAGCACTGGCATAGCAGTGCCAATGGGACTTGTGCTGCATCCTGCAGTTGGGTGTCACTCGCAGAGACCTCCTCAAAGTACAAGAACGTTTGTTCCCTTACCTCAGAGCTGCACTGCCCTTATGTCAGTGCTGGAAAGCGCTGGCATAAGGGGTTAGGATTGCACCCTTAATTTTATCTACTGATTATGCGGAGTCATTCATGCATTTGCCTACTGACAGGTCAGAACATATGATGCACAGAGACAACCTACTACCCAGGTAATGGGTAATGATCCTTCTGAGTATTTTTAGAAGGCCCACTGAGTTCAGTAAGCACTCACAGGACTGCAGCCTTTCTTCTCAGCTAACAGAAGCACAAATTAACAACAACAATCACTTCTGCAATCTCTAATATGCAGGAAAAAGCAACATGTGTACAGTATTTTGATCACAGCTTTTCAAACAAAGTTGAGTGTCAGGCATAAAAATCATAGCTTGGTCTTAATCATAATCACTAATATGGAGTAGCATCAGTCCTTTGTAAACCCTAAGTTTGCTATTCTTTAACCATTTTTATTATGTCAATGAAAAAGTGAAGTGTTATGACTTCTTGTGGACCGATAGATTTATTGTGGCTTAAGTTTTCAAGGACCACTTCAGTCCATGCATTGGTGCATCCAAACATTAGGCTAAAAAAGAGACTGTCAAAGGATAACAAATGTGTGTCAAGTTTTTGTTAATATGACACCAGAAATCCAGGCCAGTGGTTCTCACACATTTAGCAGTTTAAGGACCCACTTTTTAGAATGAGAGTTTGTCAGGACCCACCAGAAGTGATGTCATGTCTAGAAGTGACATCATCAACAGGAAGAGGTTAAACATTCCTAGACTGCAATTTTACCCATACTTACCCAGGAGTAAATCCTATTGACTATCATTGTTAAAAGCATATATATAGTAGCTTGTTAAAAGTACAGGCTTCTAACATTTCCCCAAATGCAGTCATGTAGCATCACATCTAATATATGAAAAATAAAATATTGAAATGAATGGAGACCCACTTGAAATTGGCTTGCAACCCACCTAGTGGGTCTTGACTCACAGTTTGAGAAACACTGATCCAGGCTACCTACAAATATATAAATATTCCAGCCTATTCCTCTTTTATACTTTGACTCATGGAGACACCACTGGATAAGTTTTAAAAATATATTGTGAGGTGCTCAGGTTGCACCAGTTCAACCAACCCCTGAGATTTCCAGTATTGCAGTTGGGCTAACCAAACCTGAGCCCTTGCTTCTTGGGGCCTGCCCCTTAGTGGCTGCAGCAGCTTCCTACAAAAGAAGCACCATGGGAGACAAAGCAGCTGAGCCTGATCAAGTTGAAGTGGGTTCACAAGGAGGAGAGAATGAAAATGAGGAGGGAGCCAGGACAAGGGGGAATTGGAATTGATTGCCAGCTGTGCCGATATGTTCCACTCTGCAGACATTCATTGTGCCACTGGAGGGACCCAGGATTTCCTGGCCCACCAATGGTAGGGACCGAACACCTTTGTCCTGATGCACTGTCCAGAGGGGCCCTATGTTGTTCATTGCCCTGATCTACACCCCTCCCCCCAGAGGACCCAGGTGAGCCTGACATCTTCAGTTGGCCCCTGAGGAAGCCCACCCATGGGAAGAGGTAACTGGTTCCTGACCCAAGGAGAGGGCTGGGCTGACTAGCAAATAAACTCTGGCCATCACCAGTCCTTTTATGCTGTGGCAGACTCAGCAAGAGAGGTGCAATGCTACAATCCAAGTGAGAAAAGATCTATCTGGGAGAGCTTTAGGAAGAAGCATCTGTACCTCAATAAAAAAAAGTGTTGCAGCAAGTCATAGGTAATCATCTCCTTCCCAGTTCACTTTCCCAAGGGACAAAAATGGCATGAGGAGTAGGAGCTACCCTTTGGGTGTTGAATTACCTCCTTCGGGCATCCAAGGCAGCTCACAACAGTTTTATATATAACATAAATTTAACTGACTTTTACTCCTTTGCCCTTCTGAAATTTGGTAAAATCTGTCCCCTCCCCTTTACTGCCTGAGAATGGGGTGATAAAATGGCAGGGGTGGGAGGTATTTTTGTCTCATTCCTAGTATTCACAAGAGAGTGTCCCCTGGAAATGAGCCGCACGTTTGATTCTATTTTTGTCGTATGCAGCACATTCTCTTACATACTACGGCTAACATTCACGAGCAGTTTAATAATTGAGGGGTTGTCACTCTCATGCTCTAGTACTTGCTGTACTGTGTAATTTCTAAGGAAAATCTCTCCCAACCTGCATGCAAATCTAGTTCACATTTCATTCTGGTTAATGGCTAAGTGGCACTAAGTGTGGAGTTTCTCATTACCTGGATGTCAGAAATCCACTCTTGCCATAACTGTACTATCATTATTGTGTTTTAGGGTGCCAAGCATGGAACGGAGCCCATCCTCAAGAGGATGTGAAAGTAAACAGGCAAAGAATGATTTACATTGACCACAAGCGAACCATTCACTGGCTTGTTATAAGCCATTCATTTACAAAGCCATTCAGTTGGGGACTCCAGCTTCTAAAATGAATGAATGAGGTATCTTCTTACAATAAAGCTTGACTTCCAATGCTGATGATATTGAGTGTTCAAAGTTGGGAAAGGCATTGCAGAGACGGGATTTTTATGGCAAAATTCATGGTAAATTTAAGCTTGTTCTTCATTCTGGATTGTAATGCTGAATGAGGCATAGATGGTTTTTATTTTTTCCTTATAAGATATTAAGTATTTGTATATAGACTTCTTGTCAGATTGCATGTTGCTATCATAAACACTGAATTATTATCACTTGCCTTTTTGTATTCCAAGATTTATTTGCTAACGTTTGATATCTTTTAAAGTAGTTTTAAAAGTGCACCTTTATGGTTTTCCAGTCCATTTGGGAAAAACTAAAACATGTTTATTGCAAGGTTGGGCAGTGCTTCCATTCAGGTACCTGATTGTGGCTTTTCCCATTTTGAAGAATGACTTACAGAGTGGTCCAAGTTGATACACTGCCTGAAGACTCTGTTCTTCTTGTTCTCTGAGCGTGTGAGAAGAGGATGGGACTTCTGAACAGGGCCTGGGAAGATGACAGGTGGATGCCCATTGTAGGCGTCTCCCCCCATTAGGTTGCTAGCTCCCCAATCCCCCTTTTGCCCATTTCAATCAGCTTCACACCTGGACTGTCCTTGCCTGCTCATATGTTTCTTTCTCATCATGGTGAGATTGTGAGTGGGTTTTTAGCTTGAAAGTTCTCACTGTCGTGCTGTAGTTAGTATCCTCATTCCTGCCAGGGGATGTCAATAATATGGAATTAGAGTGGAAAAACTCAACTAAGTGATGGCCTAACATATGTTTGAGGATACAGCTTGCTTAAACTAAGCAGGTCCAGGTCATTGCCTGGATGGTCCAGGTGACTGCCTGAGAACACCATGTATGTGGAAGGATAGCTGAATATTAATGCCTCTGAGCAGCCCGCTTGGAGGCAGGCTGTGCAGCATGGCCTTTCCCAGTTTGAAGAGACACTTTGCCAACAGTCTGAGGCTAAGAGGCAAAGAAGGAAGGCCCATAGCCAGGGAGACAGACCAGGGACAGACTGCACTTGCTCCCGGTGTGGAAGGGATTGTCACTCCCAGATTGGCCTTTTCAGCCACACTAGACGCTGTTCCAGAACCACCTTTCAGAGCGCGATACCATAGTCTTTCGAGACTGAAGGTTGCCAACAATGCAATAAATAACAAAAGTAATTAGTAATATGAAAGTATGCACTGGCTGGTACATGTACATCAAATATGCTGTAGGAAGCATCATGATAACCATACTGTGCATCCTGGCTGTTAGATGTACTTCTGTTGCTTAATGTACTGAATCAGCGATGCAGGGTACAAAGCTACCTGGATACCTCTTTTGGCATTCAAAACATAGGGTTTCTGACAAAAATACGAAGATTCACAATCGGATGACTCCTGTTCTGGCAACATACATTGTGATTCTTTCTCCTATAAAACTACTGTTCTGTCACATTGCCTTGGAGACTGCGTGTGGCTTGCTTCCAACCACTCTTCTATTACAAGAGCTTCATCTTACCTTTAGCCTATCCACAGCAGATTGGCCTTGTAGTGGATGTGCAGGAGATGTCAGTGCAAAAACAATGATTCACAATACCCTAGTTTGCATAGAGAGTTTTGCATTTAAATAGATTGTCATGATTGTATGTGACAGATCCTAAAACAAGTTTAGCTGGTAGAAAGGAACATATCTGAGTTTCAGTCACATGAATAATCAGCAGCGAGAAGAAAAATAAAAGTCCTGCTGATACAAAATTGACTTTTATACAAAGTCACCAAAGGTCAAAAGAGAAGAACTGAATAATGACATCGGTTCAAGGGAAAATTCTGAAGGATTTAGAAGTGTCATCACAAGATTGAAAGATGTTCAGTGAAGGCAAGATTGAAAAAAAAATGACTCCAAGGATTCAATATGAGACAGAAAAGAGGCACTATCCAATGTTGGCAATGAGTATGTTAAGGACATAACAAGAACACAGGCATTTCAGATTGCCAAGACATTTAAAGATTTGCATCCAAGAAACAAGGCCCATTTCTAAATGGATCATTTACAGTCATGATCTAACCCATGAAGCAGCATTGATTTTGAAGGGTGCTGTTACCAAATAATGTTTGTTTATTTTATTAAAGATATTTATATCCCACATTTCCAATCTCATTGGAAACTTTGGAGTCATTTATAAAAACTGCAAAAAAGCCGGCAACACTACCTCACACATTTTTTCCTATATAGATAAAATTTCTGTGTAGTAAAACATGTAGAATATATGTACATCTGTGGAAAACACTGATGCATCTATTTTGCTGCTTGTTTAGCTGTTGGGAATCTGCAGCCAGCTGTCTTTAATCCAACATGCATCTAAATGCCTGATAGTGTAATTTATTATACTTAATTTGAGTGCAGTGTTTTTGTTCCAATTTCCCTCCTTTCTTTATACCATTTTCAGCAAGTCTGAATCAATGGACGGCAAATAGCACCTAGGTGATTTTATGGACATGCATGAACAGGTTTTAAGCCAAAGGATAACAGGGTAATGAAACTCTACTGCACTTGTTTGATTTCCATTCCAGTCCAGAGTATGCAAGAGATAACACAAAAGAAAACAGGAGGGATGATTCAAGATGGTTGCATTGCTGAGTACTTTTAAATAATAGTTGTTTTATTTGATGTGCTGCTGGCATATGCTTTTGTGTTGTTTTGCTACTGTGTTAAAGTGTAGTTCACAATACTGCAGTGAAAAGATGTCCAAAATCTGTGGGTAATTACTGCACTTTAAAGGCTTCCCTTTAATTGGGAATTAAAAAAGAAGAGGATCTGAAGGGTGCGTGCTCTCAACCCACTCAACACCTTTATATAGAAAAGCATTGCGAACATTATTTCTCTGGAGAAGGGAGCAAGTAGTCTATAAAGAAGTTTGAAGTATTCAATGAGAGACCCTCGATAAATGTTTTTATAGCATGAGTGATGCATGAGGGGCTAATGCTTAGAGCTGAAACATTTCCATCCCATCCAAATTCTCCTTTGTGAATGACATATATTCTCAGGGTATTGCCCAAACTGCTAGTATCAGGCAGGTGCTCCACACGCAGAGAGAGAGAGAACATGATTTTGCATTAGTAGTCACTATTTAGCATATTTGATAGCTAACTTTTAGAGGTATTTAGTAAATTTTGTATGACATTTAGGCAACAGTAGAGGTACCAGTAGGGCAACACTAAATGAAGCAATATAGGTGTGCCCCACTATCCAGAGGGGTTCCATTCCAGACCCCCCACCCCGTGGATACAGGAAACTGCAGATACCAGGATCTATTCCAAATATGTTCAGAGGTGTTTTGTTTTTTTTAAAAGACCCAGTAAGTTGCCCCAGTGTCATGCAGCCCTTTCTCTGTGTTTGCAGGGTTCCAGGCTGTCTCACTGGCTCCTTCCAGCCTATCCTGGGTCCTGGGGAAACTTGCTCAGCTTTGCCCCAGAATGCATCACAAATGCATTCCTGAAAATCCAGTAATGACATTTGTCATAATCTGTGTGCATCTGGAAATTGCAAGGAGCTGTCACGCAGCCAGTGAAGGGGTCTTTGCAGTGGTGTGGATCCCTTAGCAGGAATATTTGTCCCTCCCATCCCAAAAGCCTTTGAAAATCATCAGCACCTTCAGCTTTATCAGGAGCTGCTTCCAGTTTCTAGACAACACCAGAAACAGCCCTGAAAATTGATGAAAATGCTGAGGAAAAAATTGGCCCTGCACTATTTAATTTTTTTTTTTAAGTCTGTCACTCACTCAGCTGCACAACAAATTAAGCTCATCAGCTCCTTCAGAACGGAGAAAATGAATGGGGTAACAAATGAACCAAATGGTCAATATGCCATCTGACTCACGTGTCAGTTATTCCATTCATTCAATCCCTATAGACACTCATTTTGAATAGGCCCAATTCATTCTAATTTTTCATCAATTCCAAATAATGTTCATGCCTACTGACAGTCAGGAAGCCTGGTAAAATTCTTTCCCAGTCACGTCAATCAGCAACCAATTCAAGTTCACAAAAAAAAAATCTATCCAGCCCAACAAACTAGAAAAAATTGCAAAGTGGATGAGAAGGAAGGTAAAATACACGCTGGACTTGCTCCCAGTTCAGACTTTTATTTGGACTACTCCACTCTGCCCCTGCTGCCCTGTGCCAAACAGCATTGAGTACAGGGGAATATAAAACTGCCTTATAGTAAACCAGACTCTTGATTTATCTTGATCCATATTGTATGTGCTGACTGGAAGCTACTTTCCAGGGTTTCAGACTGGGATCTGCAGTTGCCAGGATTTGAATTGAGACTTTCAGTTTGAAAAGCATGTGAGTAATGCATAACATGTGGTGACCCCTTTCTGGATTTTTCAGAAAGTTGTTCAGCTGGCTCACAGACCCCAACCCAAGCAACCATGGCCATTGCACCTCTTTCCACTCACCCCCTCTGTGCCAAGTAAAAAGAGGTGACTCTGCCACATGGCTTATGTTAAGTCCTCCTCCCTTGCTTTGACCCCTGCATATCAGAGGGCCATTAAAACTTTGACATTCTGCTTTTATTCTGAAAAACCCAACATACTTTTTTTTTATTAAAAAAAAATCACTGTTCATTTTGATAAGAACTGTCCTCTGGAAAACATATGAAGCCCATCCAAGCTGTCATAGAACAGGGAAGACAATAATTGGAGAAGCTCAAAGTCTGCTATCTAATGGAAAATGTTGATGGCTGAGGAGAAAAACCCAGCCTACCAAGACAGCTTAAGGATCACATAAAATGCCACTAGGGAATCTGATGACCTGGAGAGCCATCGAGTGCTTGAACAACAAGTGCCATTCCTTTGAGTTTGCTCAGTCATCCTACCGTCTAGACTTTGTCATCAAAAGAACTGAAGTGCTCAGTACACCTCCCTCCCCCCTGCACACAAGTAGATTGTCTAACAACAAGTCTCCAAGAAACCCACAAACTATCTTGGTAAGATTTTAATGCATCTGTCAAGTCTCAATAAACCATCTTTGAAGGATAGTATACAGTGTGGTGGATAAAGTCTATTAGCATTCATTTGTCACCAAGCTTCATTTTTGAGATGGTTAGTCAATGAATCTTTGTAGACATTACCATTTTAGGAATACAGTAAGCTTTCATTACATAGAGAAGGAAATCTTGGACATTTTTTGCTTTTTTGCCAGAATGAGCTGGAAGCCAATCTTATACATCAGCACAATGCTGCACATTTAAAATGTGTACAGTAATTTTATAGCCAGTTAAAACACTCAGATTTTCATTAGTAGATGTCATTATTTAAAAAAAAATTGAGAAATTCTGTGGCAAGAGGTGTTTACGGTTTAAGGTTTTAATAGAGCAAAGCAAAAAAAATTTTTTAGAACATGTTGAAAAATGACATTGAACACACAAGTGAGTAGGTATGAATCCCATTATTGGACCGAAAGTCAAGTCAATCTTTTGTGCCTGCTCCAAGCAATGTCATCAAAAACTTGAGATTCAAATGAAAAATAATCTTTGTGAGCCATTGATTATCTTGCAAAGCTCAAACTTTTGCAGCCACATTTATGCTCATCTTGATTCTTCTCTCAAACATTCTAATGGGTGGAGATAAATATCTCTAGGTCCCCCAGTTACATGCTTGCAGCATCTCTATAAGTGACCAGTTCTTCTCAGTCTTATCTGAAATGGATCCTAAGGATCTGTCTGTATACAGCACTTGAGATATGAATCCCATGGACAGAAAGGGAGTTCAGAGGCAAACTGCTATGGCAGATCGTGTACAAAGCCCCTAGAGCAAGGGTGTCAAACATAAGGCCCAGGGGCTGGATACATCCCGCAGAAGCTTTTCATTCAGCCCTCAGGCTCTCAGCTGCTGAGCAGTGCTGAGGTGTTACTGCTTTAAGGGCAGCCCCCACAAAAATTGGGCTGTCTCATATCTTGAAATATGATAAAGATTTGCATGTTTTCTCTTCTGTCATTTGTAGTTAATGAATTACTAAGTGAGAAAAAGTGCTTATTTTTGGTTATGAGTTAATGACATCACTTCCTGCCTAACAACATCACTTCTGGCCCTCAGCAGGCATCATGAACGCCATTCGGCCCTCAATATGAAACGAGTTTAGCACCCCTGCCCTAGAGTACTGAAAAGCAGGCATGCAGTGAAGAGGTTTGCTAAGGATGCCTCCAACAAGGGCATTCAAAAGACTGAAACTCAGTGGCGGACTGGGGGCAGGAGGTGCAAATGCCCCAGACGCTAGGAATTTAGGCACTGTGACTTGCTCCCCCTGCCTCCAGCTCTTTAGGCGGTCAGGAACAGCGGCAACAGTGAATGAACCACGCTGATCTGAGGGCCACCCTCCTCCCCGCCCCTTTCTTTAAAGGGAAGGAGAGGGGGGCATCCCTTTGATCAACAATGAACTGCACCTAGAGTGACAGCCATTCTAGATGTGGTTCTCAACTGCATCTGAAGACCAACCCCTTCTCCTCCCCTTGAAAGGGGAAGGGAGGAGGGTGGTCCTCAGAACAGCGGAGGAACCTGCCCAGCAGGAAGTGGCACACACCTCCTCCAATTTCAAAGGACGCACCTGCCACTTGAAGCCCTGAAGGAGCTATTCATGCCACTGGAAGGCACCCAGAAGGTGGGTGGTGCTTGTCTCCTGGATGCCTTCCAGCGTCACGAACAGCTCCTTCGGAGCTTGGGCTCCCTTTTCCCTCCCCACTTCTTTCAAAGAGGGAATGGAAAAAGCAATGCACCAGAGGTAATTATGATGATGATGATGATGTCACCGTAGTTACTTCCAGGTCGAGGTGGCAGGTGGGATGGTGGCCCCCAGCATGAAAACTGCCAGGACAGGCACTGCTGAAACTAGCAGTGAATAAAGATGTTCCATACTTCTGCAGTCTGAGGCAACATCTGATTTGCATGTTTTCATTTGCTGAAGGCCATTCTACAACTGATTCTTCTCATTCTATTCTAGTGATAAATCAATTAGTGCAATCAATGCGCAAGACTCTATGATAAATTGTTTGGAACATGGATTTGTCAAAACAAATGCTAGAAGTGTGATCCTGGGTTTGATTATGAAATAATTTCTTTTCTTTTTTTCCATGGGACACAAGGTTTATTATCCTCATGAGTAAGCAGAGCTGTCACCTCTTTTCGTGACCTTACTTGAGTGCCTGCACTGCCCAACATGCAGAAATGCATTACTGAAGTGTGTATTTTAAGCATGGTGAAAAAGCAATGGGGAAAGGTTTTGCCTACTACAGTTTTACAGGTCATGCTGCTGTTAAAAGTACAGAAGTGGGTCCAGTGAAAGAAAGAAAGAAAGAAAGAAAGAAAGAAAGAAAGAAAGAAAGAAAGAAAGAAAGAAAGAAAGAAAGAAAGAAAGAAAGAAAGAAAGAAAGAAAGAAAGAAAGAAAGAAAGAAAGAAAGAAAGAAAATTTGGCAATCATACATAGGACTAAAGGAAATTGCAATCGTAAGTACGTATTTGATTCCTGGTAAGAAATGCCATGGATGTGCAGGGATTCTCAGAAGGAAACTAAAAGGAGAAGTTGTGGTTTCTAATCAGTTCAAAGTGCTTTTCTTGAGTTGGCTGCAGCTAAATAGGAAATGAATTAAGGAACCATATTAAACATTAATGTGGCAAAAAAGCAGCCTCCGTCTGCCGAAGTTTAAAGGAGCCACAAGTGTCCTTCATCACGAGAGCCAGCCTTCCGATGAGCAAAATGGGCTGCTGCGTCTGCTGGCAGCTGGCTGGTTGCAGCAATCACCTGAATCACCTGCTGAGAGCCTGGCCTCAATACGAATACCAGTGGTCTAGTGGAAGATGAAACAGCTGCAGTGGGAGCCGCCTCCCAACCACTTAAGAGAGCAGAAAGGAGATTCAGCAGTAGGGGTTTGCCATTCCAATACTCTCAGCTAATCAGTCTTGGGCCTGGTATGCTGTTCCCAGCCCTGTAGGAGACTGCACCTGAACATGACAGTCCTGGCTGTGCCAGCTATGGGCAAAGGTAAAGGAAGAGAGGAGTGAAGATGCAGTGATAATCTGTTTAGCACAGGTCAACTGGGTACAAATAAAATGACAAAAAGGGGAGGGAGAGAGAGAGAGAGAGAGAGAGTCTGGAAACATCTGAGATAGTCAGAAAATTGGAAATTGGATAATTGGAGAGAGAGATTTTGTATCCAAAAAGGGGAGAAACTGGTTGCTGGGACAGTGTGAGGTCAGCTATATACCCCTAGTAGCTGGGCAAAGAGGCACTTTTTCAGCCTGTGAACTGCCTATATTTAACAAAGGAAGATCAACTGTCCTTATATACGAGCGCATCACATCTTTTCCAGTGGGTGCTTGCGGGTGTTTCAAATATGTCTTTCTTAGATTGCGAGTCCTTTGGAGATAGGGAACTATTTATTTATTCAGCTCTGTCAGCTCTTTTGCTAAACTTGTTGTTGTTGAAAAGCTGCATATAAATATTCTTGATAACAGAGACTGCAACAGAATCATTTCTCAGTGGAACAAGTACTTTGCTAGCAGACTAATGAAATTCATCAGGACCATGCCAAGAGAGCAAAAATTAAGGTGATCTCTTGTTTTCATTTGACCTCTCCAAAAGCCCATTAAATATTTAAAGGCTTGCTGCACAATCCTAGACTTGCCTACTCAGAAGTAGGGCCTATTAAGTACAATTACACTTACTCCTGGGAAAATATATATGGAACTGCAACTTCACTTTAAGAAATGCTAGAGGGAGTGTCAAGAAACTGCAAAGCTCATATGCACATTGTGGTCCTCTCACACTGAAAGGAATTCTGGGATTTAGTGTGGATATGTCCTGAAATTGAAGAAATGATAAGACATATTTGCAATCTTGAGCATATTTCCATTTCCATGCACCCCATGTCTGCCTCAGCACACTGCTAACAGACTGCCACTATGCCCAGGGGCATTCCTGCCACTGCAGCTACTGCTCCTCTTGCTCATCCCACTCCTTGCCTTTTCAAAAGTTAGAGGACAGGGGATGAAGCAGCAGGAAGTGTGGAGGAGTAGAGTGGTGGGCTGAAGTAGATTTGCAACATGGCTCCTTGGAAAAAGTCGTAACATTCAAATTAAAAACAATAAATCACAATAATTAAAACAGTGAATGGTCTGTAACAGAAAAACCATAATACAGTTCCAACCTTAACACTTCCAAAGCAGTGATTAAACAACAGCTTCACTATTTCATTAAAATGCTAGGTGAATTCTTCTGGGGAAGCTATTTCATGGGTAATGTGAACTATCTATGTTCCTGTATGAACTTGCCCATATGTTGAGATCAATTTGGGAGTTCACTTCTTGTGCCCCCCTTTTGTGCCTTCCCACTTCAGAAGTGTGACAGATATCATTGGAAGGAGAATTTTTTCTGTGGTGACACTCTTGTTCCTGCTACAACCCAATCAACTGCACATCTCAGTTATTGTCCAGGAAGCTCAGAGAAGGTTGTAGATGTTGCCACAGTGAATCCTCATCCAGACAGTTTCTTATTAGCTGCAGAAGTAGAAGTACAATATGTACCTTCAGACAATTCTGTCATAGTAATACTAACTGCTGTAGAAATCAGACAAAATGTTCAAGAAAGAGTAGCAGTTTCAGCCAGTAAATGGAGTTTTCCTTTTCGATTTGGAAAAGTTCTTTTTCTCCACCCCCTCACTTTGCCCAGTTCTTGGGGAAGTGAAAACACCCTGGGATGAAGCAACATGGTGTTCAGGAACTGGAATTTAATTTGGCCAAGATTACTCTGCGCTTGGGAACTGTGGTCCAGTATGATGGTATCATTTTCAGAAACATTTTTAAACTGTGTGCATGAAGCTCCTTTTCAGTTAAGATTGTTTTAATGAAGGAGTTTATGATGCTCTTTTTTAACAACTAGCCAAATCTAGGGAGTAATGTACATAAAATGCATTTGGAGCTATAGGATTCTCCTTCAAGAAAAAGTGCAGTGTACATGCCATTCCTGTCATCAGAACAAGCATCATTATTGCACATGCACGAAGCTTTTGTAATGTTTCTATTTTTATACCATTTTAGAATAAAGTGCCAACTATCTCTTTTCTGGCATCACTCCCATCAGCCAGTAGACAAAGAACTTGGCATACATACAGCCCAATCCTAAATATATTTACTCTGCAGTAAGTTCCACTGACTTTCCTTGGGTTGACTCTCAAGAAAGTGTGCATCATTGCAGCCTTAGCAGAAGGAAACAAGTTTTGTAGGAGCACACTCTCCCCAACAATGACAAGGAAAAAGTTGTCCACTGCCTCTTGGCCCCACTGATTTTGAAGAATAAGGTCAATGATCATAGATAAATTCTAGGCTTTAGTTATGGCAACAGAACAACCAAAACTCAGCTTCATAATGAGGTTTTTGCACCCCCATGACACAAGACAAAGTCAGCCATTTGGGTTAATGAACCATGCATATTGAATTACAGTAACAACCATTTTGCAGCAGGTCCTAACTACACAAAACATCCCCCCCTGCCATTTTACACCTACCCTGGGGGAATACATCCCCCTTATATGTGACCACCTGACTTCAAACTGATGTAGCCTCCCAACAACTTTAGCTTTTAAATGCCAGCCCCTGGAAAGGGGGACCAGGCAGCTGAATTGTTCAGCCTATCCCAAGCCAGATTGAGACAGACCACTTTTCAAGTTCAAGTGATTACATTCCCCAAGCCAGGTAGCCTCTTGAGATCAATTCTAGCTTTCCTGCAGATTCTTGCTTACCTGAGAGTGCACACTGGTTCTCTACTTCTTCTCCCTATACCAGGGGTCAGCAACCTTAAACACTTAAAGAGCCATTTGGACCCACTTTCCGGAGGAAAAAAAACTTCAGCAGCCACAAAACCCTTTTGACATCTAAAATGAAGATAATACTGCAAATATAGTTTTTTTTCACCTTTATGCTCTTATAGGTCCCATTTTTATAATGCAGCTCCCTCTTGTAGCTTTTAGTTAGTTTTGTCGTACATTCTTGTCCTGTGTTTTCAGACACCTGGTCCTCTATGGTGTTTTGCCTGATTCCAAGGCCATTCTCTGCCTGGAGAATTAGGCCCACTTTAAGCAAATTAGCTCCCCTTCTTTCCCCCAACAAATGACCCTGGTTCTGCCCTGCAGTCCTGCTGGACCCCACCTCCAGGGTAGCTCACCTGTTCAACCTGCAGAGGTCCTCTCTCCTGCCAACAGCCTCCCACCACTACAGCAGACCCTGGGTCCTCAGCAGGTCTTGGGCACAGCAGCCACACACCAAACTGCAGTGTCTCCAGCAGTCCATTAGTCACAAAGTCAGTCAGAGCATCCAGGGCAGAGTCCAAAGTCAATAAGCCAAGTCACAGTCCAAGATCAAATTCCAAAGTAAGTCAGTCAAATCAGTCAGAGTATCAAAGTCAATAAGCCAAGTCAGTCAGTCTCCTCTCCAACCTGCACTCCTTCTACAACCCACACCCCCTTCCTCAGGTGCTCCTTATATCCCTGAGGGCCCTATTGCCTTCAAGTGGCTGCAGCTGTGCAGCACACTATGCTGGATGCCCAGGCCTTACCCTTAAAGGGGCCACTGCTGACACCACATCTACCTCCTCACCAGATCTTCCAGGATTCCAATACATTTGGTGGTTATGACATCTGCTTATCTTACATGGATACTAAAGAACTCCCCCCACCTTCCAGAGGCACCCTGCTGGAAGGAAAAAAGGACACAGACTCCAGAGGTGGGGAAGAGAAGAAGCCAGAGCTGGGGGGGAAGGTGGGGGGGACCACAGGCCAGCTTCTGCCCTGCCTGCCTGTCCTCCCTCACTCAGGCTGCAACCCTCTCCACACTATCCTGGGAGTAAGCCCCATTGGCTACAATGGGACTTCTGAGCACACAAGTTGGTTGGAGCTCTCAGGCTGCAGTCCTCTCCACACTTTCCTGGGAGGAAGCCTCACTGACTACTTGTGAGTAGACCTGCATAGGAGGGGGCTGAGGCTGCAGCCCTCCACACCTTCCTGGGAGGAAGCCCCACTGACTACAGCAGGGCTTACTTGTGAGTAGACCTGCACAGGAGGAGGCTGAGGATACAGCCCTCCACACCTTCCTGGGAGTAGCTCAGGGACTACATCGGGGCTTACTCTGGAACAGACCTGTGCGGGTTCCCACTCACCCGTCCTTGCACTTGGCCTTGAGCAGGCTTCAAGGCTGCCATCCCAGGCACCCTTTCCTGGGAGTAAGCTTCATCCTCTGTAATGGGGCTTACTACTAAGTAGACACACAGGATGCCTCCTCTGCTGTGGAGGAAAAGCCTCTCCTTGCACTGAGTGGGGACATGCTCAGGGAAAGGCAGGCTGCAAGGGCTTGCAATGGCTGAGGAGGAAGGCGGCTCAGGATTGGCTGGTGGTCAGCCAGTGAAGGGCCCTGAGCCATTCCAACAGAAAAAGCCAGGAGCCTGCTGGATGCTGATTGGCTGAGCCTGCTGGAGAGTTGGGGAAGGGAAAAACAGGGAGCTTAAGCCTGCAGAGTGGGCAAAATTGAAAAGGGAAACCAATGTGGGGCAGGTGGGGGTGAAGGGAGAGGGGGCAGTGAGCTCAGGGGGTGGAGGGAAGCAGCCTGCACTCCCAACACAGGTGCCTCCTGTCACACTCTTTGCCACTTTCACCTGGAGGAGCCGCAGCAGACGGCTGAAAGAGCCACATGCGGCTCTAGAGCCGCAGGTTGCCGACCCCTGCCCTATACCTACCGCTCATGACCATCCTAGCTACATTTGGATGCAGTCTGGGTAGCTCCCACCTCCAAAAAGCCACTTGACCAAGAGCCAATCAGACAAAGAGCAAAATGTTCCTACCTGTGTTGTGAACACTCTCTCTTTCCCAACATGTGTTAGTTGTAACTCCATTCTGGATTGGCAATCCTGGGAGAAGCCAAGCAGGGAACTTTTGTCTAGAGGTGAGGTCATAGTGAGGCTAGTGAGAAGATATGCTAATTCCAAGGCCATTATGGCTTGGAGCCTGTGGAACATCTGCATGCCTCCCTTCCCCTCAGGGTCTTGCAAATTTAGGTGCTTTATTCTGATCAAAAATTGCTGCAAGAACAAGTCCTGACTGCATAATAAGGTTCCAAATTATTCAGGTGCCAGGTCATCTGAGCATTCTTTTCAGGCACTTGTCCAGTCCTATCCCCAAGTGGGTTCTAGCACCAATCAGGTGCAGGTCTGGCTAACTTCCTTCATGCAGGAGTGGGCAAGTGAAAGGACATCCCTACCTACAGGTATGCGGACAGGGTAGCAGCATATTGTAACATGGGGTAATAAATAGTAATACCATGCTGAACTCCCTTTGACTTTCTCAATTAATCCTTTCTTAATTGAGTTAGTTCTAAATATTGAATAAGAGTAGCAAGTGTTGTTGTATGTGTATCTACCACTACATGTGGACACGTACATTACCTTGGGTCTGGGTTTGCCTAGCCAAGAATTAAACTCAGGGAATTTATAACTAGAGAGGCTGAAATGCAGTGTATAGCTGTATTTGAACTGTTGAGTGAAAAGTGGAGTGAACAATCTCAAAGCACCACCAATTAGGCTAATGGGAACCACAAGACAGACCTTTCCAAAAGAAGATAGATTTTATTAAGGAATATATCGGAATGTGAAATGGCACATTTGCATGTAAGACCAGAGGTTTAAGAGACTGTAGATGAAAGAATATTATAAAGAGCTATGTTTAGACAGGCATGGGTTAAATGGAGGGGAAGAGAGAACTGAGAGTTGGGCTGCCAGCTGGGTTAAGGCCCCAATCTTATCCAATTTTCCAGTGCTGGTGCAGCTGCACCAATGGGGTGTGTGCTGCATCCTGTGGTGGGGAAGCATTCACAGAGGCCCCCTTGAGATAAGGGAAAGTTTGTTCCCTTACCCTGGGGCTGCATTGTGGCTGCACCGGTGCTGGAAAGTTGGATAAGATTGGGCCCTGAGTTTCCTCCGCCAGAGATGATCCAACAGGAGAGAAGGAAAGAATTAGCAGGAGATTTAGAACAAGCATTAGGGAATGAAGGATTTTAGAAGAGAGTAGTTGTGACAAGGGTAACAGGAGAAATTATCTATCCTTAGTCTATTCTACTTGGTAGACTAGGGCAAGGTGTTCTTCTGCACAGTCAGGCTAGGCTAGCGTTCTCTGAAGTGCTACCTATTCCACGCGCAGGGCCAGCTAGGCAGGCAGAGATCAGGGGTCTCAATGCGTGGATGAGACGGTGGTGTAGGGAGGAAGGGTTTAGATTTGTTAGGCACTGGGGAACGTTTTGGGACAAGCGGGGCCTGTATAAGAGGGACGGGCTCCACTTGAACCAGACTGGAACTAGACTGCTGGCGCATAACATTAAAAAGGTGGCAGAGCAGCTTTTAAACTGATCCCTGGGGGAAGGCCGACAGGAGCCGAGGGGCATCCGGTTCGGGATTCCTCATCCCTATGGGATGAGGATGGGGAGGTTAGAGAACAACAAGACAAAGGCAGGGTAGGAGAAGAAATTGGGAAAGGTAGCGTGATGGGATGTGATAGACGGTTTGGCACAATGAGAGGATGCGGGGACAAAGGAGCAAATAAGCAGCGCATCCTGGGGCATTCCGTGTACAAATGCTTTTATGCGAATGCCCGAAGTCTACGAGCAAAGGTGGGAGAACTGGAATGTCTGGTGACAAGGGAAAACATTGACATAGTGGGCATAACGGAAACCTGGTGGAATGCGGAGAATCAGTGGGATACCGCAATCCCGGGCTATAAACTCTACAGGAGGGACAGGCAGGGGCGTGTTGGAGGTGGGGTGGCCGTTTATGTTAAGGAAGGGATAGAATCCAGCAAAGTAGAGATTGAAGGTGGGTCCGACTCCACTGTAGAATCTCTGTGGGTTAAATTACCAGGCTTGTGCAGCGATGTAATACTGGGGGCGTGCTATCGTCCTCCAGACCAGAAATCGGATGGGGACCTTGAAATGAGGAAACAGATCAGGGAGGTGACAAGGAAGGACAGGGTTGTAATCATGGGGGACTTCAATTATCCTCATATTGACTGGGTCAATTTGTGTTCTGGTCACGATAAGGAAACCGGATTTCTTGACGTGCTAAATGACTGTGGCTTAGAGCAGCTAGTCACGGAGCCCACCAGAGGACAGGTGACTCTGGATTTAATATTGTGCGGTACGCAGGACCTGGTTAGAGATGTAAACGTTACTGAGCCATTGGGGAACAGTGATCATGCTGCCATCTGTTTTGACATGCACGTTGGGGGAAAAATACCAGGCAAATCTCTAACAAAAACCCTTGACTTCCGACGGGCGGACTTCCCTCAAATGAGGAGGCTGGTTAGGAGGAGGTTGAAAGGGAGGGTAAAAAGAGTCCAATCTTTCCAGAGTGCATGGAGGCTGCTTAAAACAACAGTAATAGAGGCCCAGCAGAGGTGTATACTGCAAAGAAAGAAGGGTTCCACTAAATCCAGGAGAGTGCCCGCATGGCTAACCAGCCAAGTTAGAGAGGCTGTGAAGGGCAAGGAAACTTCCTTCCGTAAATGGAAGTCTTGCCCTAATGAGGAGAATAAAAAGGAACATAAACTGTGGCAAAAGAAATGTAAGAAGGTGATACGGGAGGCCAAGCAAGACTATGAGGAACGCATGGCCAGCAACATTAAGGGGAATAATAAAAGCTTCTTCAAATATGTTAGAAGCAGGAAACCCGCCAGAGAAGCGGTTGGCCCTCTGGATGGTGAGGGAGGGAAAGGGGAGATAAAAGGAGACTTAGAGATGGCAGAGAAATTAAATGAGTTCTTTGCATCTGTCTTCACGGCAGAAGACCTCGGGCAGATACCGCTGCCCGAACGGCCCCTCCTGACCGAGGAGTTAAGTCAGATAGAGGTTAAAAGAGAAGATGTTTCAGACCTCATTGATAAATTAAAGATCAATAAGTCACTGGGCCCTGATGGCATCCACCCAATTCAATTAAGGAATTGAAGAACGAAGTTGCAGATCTCTTGACTAAGGTATGCAACTTGTCCCTCAAAACGGCCACGGTGCCAGAAGATTGGAGGATAGCAAATGTCACGCCTATTTTTAAAAAGGGAAAGAGGGGGGACCCGGGAAACTATAGGCCGGTCAGCCTAACATCCATACTGGGTAAGATGGTGGAATGCCTCATCAAAGATAGGATCTCAAAACACATAGATGAACAGGCCTTGCTAAGGGAGAGTCAGCATGGCTTCTGTAAGGGTAAGTCTTGCCTCACAAACCTTATAGAATTCTTTGAAAAGGTCAATAGGCATGTGGATTTGGGAGAACCCGTGGACATTATATATCTGGACTTTCAGAAGGCGTTTGACACGGTCCCTCACCAAAGGCTACTGAAAAAACTCCACAGTCAGGGAATTAGAGGACAGGTCCTCTCATGGATTGAGAACTGGTTGGAGGCCAGGAAACAGAGAGTGGGTGTCAATGGGCAATTTTCACAATGGAGAGAGGTGAAAAGCGGTGTGCCCCAAGGATCTGTGCTGGGGCCGGTGCTTTTCAACCTCTTCATAAATGACCTGGAGACAGGGTTGAGCAGTGAAGTGGCTAAGTTTGCAGACAACACCAAACTTTTCCGAGTGGTGAAGACCAGAAGTGATTGTGAGGAGCTCCAGAAGGATCTCTCCAGACTGGCAGAATGGGCAGCAAAATGGCAGATGCGCTTCAATGTCAGTAAGTGTAAAGTCATGCACATTGGGGCAAAAAATCAAAACTTTAGATATAGGCTGTTGGGTTCTGAGCTGTCTGTGACAGATCAGGAGAGAGATCTTGGGGTGGTGGTGGACAGGTCGATGAAAGTGTCGACCCAATGTGCGGCGGCAGTGAAGAAGGCCAATTCTATGCTTGGGATCATTAGGAAGGGTATTGAGAACAAAATGGCTAGTATTATAATGCCGTTGTACAAATCTATGGTAAGGCCACACCTGGAGTATTGTGTCCAGTTCTGGTCGCTGCATCTCAAAAAAGACATAGTGGAAATGGAAAAGGTGCAAAAGAGAGCGACTAAGATGATTACGGGGCTGGGGCACCTTCCTTATGAGGAAAGGCTACGGCGTTTGGGCCTCTTCAGCCTAGAAAAGAGACGCCTGAGGGGGGACATGATTGAGACATACAAAATTATGCAGGGGATGGACAGAGTGGATAGGGAGATTCTCTTTACACTCTCACATAATACCAGAACCAGGGGACATCCACTAAAATTGAGTGTTGGGCGGGTTAGGACAGACAAAAGAAAATATTTCTTTACTCAGTGTGTGGTCGGTCTGTGGAACTCCTTGCCACAGGATGTGGTGCTGGCGTCTAGCCTAGACGCCTTTAAAAGGGGATTGGACAAGTTTCTGGAGGAAAAATCCATTACGGGGTACAAGCCATGATGTGTATGCGCAACCTCCTGATTTTAGAAATGGGTTATGTCAGAATGCCAGATGCAAGGGAGGGCACCAGGATGAGGTCTCTTGTTATCTGGTGTGCTCCCTGGGGCATTTGGTGGGCCACTGTGAGATACAGGAAGCTGGACTAGATGGGCCTATGGCCTGATCCAGTGGGGCTGTTCTTATGTTCTTATGCTACATGGATTCAGATCCTAGAGAAAAAGAAAACAGCCAAAAAGAGTTGCTGGGTGGGGGAAAGTAGCTCCTCTAGAGGTGAGGGCAGCTACACACAAAAAACTGACAGAATAGACACCTCTATTAGAGGGAGAAACTTCCAAAACAGTGTGGATGCCTTCTGTGGGGGAGAAAACACTAAAATTCTGCTCCCAGAGCAGGGATTGGTATAGGGTTTTGGACAATAAAAATATGACATTCTTGATTGAATAATGGTATCTGGAACATCTTCTGGGTGTGCAGCCAAGAGTTTCCTGTGCTTGGTTGAGTTGAGGTGTGTCCTTCCAGGAGGGCAAAAAGGCAATGTTGGGAAGAATTATGGGTTCTCATAAGAATTTGGAAATGGTCCACCCAGTGGAAATGTAAATATTCATTGATATGGCTCAGTGCATCACAATACTCAAATGACCTGACCCACCAAAGGAAATCAGTGTATGTATAAGAAAGTTTCAAACTTGGTTCACTTTGCTGTATACAGTCTACATAAGCAAAAGGTTCACTGCATGGTTATGAACAAAATCCTGTATCTGGGGATGTTATGATGTGGCCCTTCCTGAATATGACTACATGAATTAATCCATCCATTCTTTTTGAGGATTGACAGTCCAGTCCTCTGTTGGGAGATACAAAGAAAGAATTTCATGTTCCCCTTCTCAGCACTGATCCCCAGCTTTGATCAGTATTGTTAATGCTGGTGGGTTAGGCTGCAATCTTATTCACATTTACTTGGGAGCAATCCTGCTGACTTTAATGAAGCTTACTTCAGAGTAGACATGCATAGACTTGGGCTGTCTTAGACTTGCAGCCCTCCAGTGGGTCCTGGAGGCTTGCAGCACCTTCTGTGAGCTTCCCCTTCACTGCAGTAGGCTCCAATTTGCAGTCGGAGCCCACTTCTGTTTTTGGAAACTCCATGCTCTGAAGCTCCAAATGCAAACTGGAAGTGGGCTCCGACTGCAAATTGGAGCCCACTACAGTAGAGAGGAGGCTTGTGAAGGGGGCTGTGAGCCTCCAGAATGCACCAGCAGCCTGCATAGTCCCCCCAGGTATGTGTAAATGCGCCTGGGTGCCCACGGTGCCATGATCACTGTGGTGCTGTTGGGACATCCCCCCATCCCAGTGCCCACCCCCACAAGCACTTACCTCAGGTTCTCAGACTCCCGGAGAGTTTGAGAACCACTGCAGTAGAAAATTCAAACACATACTTTATGTACTGCTTTGAGTTAATTAAGGTCACTAAAAGTTAGATTCTACATGGTGATGCTACTGGAGTGCTAAGGCCCAATCCTATCCAATTTTCCAGTGCTGGTGCAGCCATGCCAATGGGACATGCACTGCTTCCTGTGGTGGGGAGACAGTCACAGACGCCTCCTCACGATAAGGGAATGTTTGTTCCATTTTCTTGGGGCTGCATTATGGTTGCACCAGTGCTGGAAAGTTGGATAGGATTGGGCCCCTGAACATTCATGGAAACTAGTGCCATTTGTTGTGCTGAGAATGGGGTGACTCATCAGTCACCTCATCATGCACCTGTATATTGGGGGGGACCTACTTATTTCAAAATTTGCAGGTGTTCTTACCTTTTCTGTGACTCTTTAAATTGTGGGGTCCTTTTTGATGAACTTTACTATAATTTGCATGCTATTTATTCTTATAGTCCTTTGTGGGTGGAACTGACGTGATAGCTCAAGTGATGGCAGGAAATTAGGCAAGCTTTACTGGCAATGCCCTTTCCTCCTCCATCTTGCTTCATGCATAATTTAACAGCCTGGAGCACCCTTATTTGCTCCTGAGGTCTATTCTTGAAGATCCAAACCACTCATTCATTCATTGATCTTTGCATGCTATGTTCCCTCTCACTGGTATCTGTATACACACCTACTTCACCAAACCACCTGCACAGCAGAGGGGAAGCCTGATGTTGCTAGTGCAGGGTGTGATGTCTCAGCTGAAATGTCAGCAAGAAATTCTTCCATGCCACAGTTTAATTATTTGGGGTAAATAGCTGAATTATGTGTAGGATATTCTTCCTCTCCCTTCCTGAATCTAATTTAGGAGCACTGAAAGACAATGTTTGTTCAATCACTAATAACATGTTTCTGCTAAATAATCTGTGCCAGCATCAGGTTGCTGGGAACCCAAAGGACAAAGCCCTGTAGTGGAACTCTCCTTGGTGCCTCCGTCATAAGCTATGGTGAGTGCTATCACTGCCACAGGGACTGAAGTTTTAGGTATCAACACAGGCAGGTGGGCCCTCTTAAGAGCATAGGCCCTTGACCAGTTTCCCATTTGGACAACCTCTGACTCCTCCCCTGTAAATACTACAATGTGCTATTTAATAGATATCTACATCTTCCAGAACTTGACAAAAGGATATCTTGTGAGTATACAGTGGTGCCTCGCAAGACGAAATTAATTTGTTCTGCAAGTCGTTTTGTATTGCGAAAATTTCATCTTGTGAAGCGCGGTTTCCCATAGGAATGCATTGAAATTTAATTAATGCGTTCCTATGGGCAAAAAAAGTCAGAACAAAGTCAAATTTGGTTTACAAAGTGTTTATTAAGTGCTCTTTAAAGGCATACATACTGTACAGAGGATTTCAAAAATTTCAAGCACAAAACTTCAACTTTTTAATTTTAAAAATTCGTCTTGCGAAGCACGGCCATAGAAAAAATTCGTCTTGCGAAGCACGGCATAGAAAAATTCGTCTTGCGAGTCACCAGAAAAATCGCAAAAACGCTTTCGTCTTGCAAGTTTTTCGGTGTGCGAGGCATTCGTCTTGCGAGGCACCACTGTACTTATTTTAGTTAGGCAGTAAATTTATATCCACTCTATCCCATGGACTCAGAATGGCTTACAGCATTTTTTTCCAAAAATGCTAACATTTCTTTCCTCAATCTAAGTAACTCACAACCTAAATAATATATACATATTATGTGTTTTTATATACCACCTCTCTCTGTTTAAAATGGCTTTAGGATTAAAAGAGGCCAACAGAGCAAGCCTATTGAGGTTCACCCAGAAGTAAGTCCATTGTGTTCAATGCAGCTTACTCAAAGGAAAGTGTACATATGATTGCAGCCCAAAGAGGTACGAGAAATAGAAATGGCTTTTTATTTATTTATTTGTTTGTTTATTTATTTATTTATTTATTTAAGAGATTTATATCCCGCCTTTCTATCCACTAAAGGACACTTAAGGCTGCTCACAATTAAAAACACAGAATATACATATATAAAAGACATTAAAACAATAAAACACAATAAAAACCTGGAACCCAAATTAAAATCCATTCAAAAAGTGCCATGCCCTCTGGTGTCAGCATAAAAGACCTACCTAAATAAAAAGGTCTTAAGCCCCTTCCAAAAGGACTCTAAAGAGGGAGCTGTTCTCAATTCTATGGGGAGGGAGTTCCACAAATGGGGAGCCACCACTGAGAAGGCCCTCTTTCTTGCCGCCATCCCCCTCACCTCCACTAGTGGTGACACAGTCAGAAAGGCCCCCTTTGATGACCTGAGAGGACAGGTTGGATTATATATATTTACAGATACAAAACCAAAAAAATTCAAACCACCAGTTTCATGTCATACATAACCAGTCCCAACAGCTCCCTCTCCCAAGGCACCTTATAGATCGTTTTTAGTTGAAGAGATGATGCAGAGTGGGATAGACTACAGTTCAGTCCCAGATGTACATGCCTCTGAAGCCCAGGAGGGAGGTTGATCACATAGGCCAGTACTATTCAAACTGGGGCGTCGCGACATCCCAGCCTGAGGGCCCTGGTCTCTGCCCCCTTATGGGGGTGGGGGCAGCCTAGAGGCAGGGGAAAGGCAGCGGCGCAATCCCCAGGAACGCGCTGCACAGGGGAATGCAGGGGCTTGGGTGCACTTACCCAAGCCTCCTGCAGCCTCTCCAGGGTGCGGGGAGCCCGGCGCGACTTCTGGCAGGGCTCCCCGCAGCAGGGAAAGTGGATGCGGAGCTATCGCGCTCCACTTCCGCTTTAGCGGGGGCAGGGCATGATCGCTCCGCATCCACTTTCCCTGCTGCGGGGAGCCCTGCCAGAAGTCGCGCCGGGCTCCCCGCACCCCGGGGAGGCTGCAGGAGGCTTGGGTAAGTGCACCCAAGCCCCTGCAGCCCCCTGAGCCTTCCCCCATCCCCCGTTGCCTCCTGCCCCTATCCCTGCAAAGACTTACTGGCTCTCAAACTCTTCCAGGGAGCTTGAGAACCACTGACATAGTCCCAAACTTTCCAGCACTGATATAGCTGTGCCAATGGGGCATGTGCTTCATCCTGCAGTTGGGTGGTAGTCATGGGAGGCCTCCTCAAGGTAAGGGAATATTTGTTCTTTTACCTCAGAGCTGCATTGCCCTTAACTTGGTGCTGCAAAATTGGTTAGGATTGAGCCCTTAATCCATAGATTGACGTTTTTGGAAAAAGTGCTATTTATTTTACTCAGAAGTAAGCCCATTGTGTTCAGTCAGGCTGTAATCCTACCTTACTCACCAGAAACAAAAACCTCTACCCATAGGTCCTGGGATGCTCCTCTTCTCTAGTAGCAGCATCAACTGCCAATGGTGATGGAAAATCTTTTGTCGAGTGTGTGTTTGTGAATTTGTATTGTACTGGTCTTCTTAAGGACATCAAGCAGGGTATGCTGTGTATCTGTACTGTACTTCCCTTATACTGTGTTCCCATCTATTGTATCTTTCCTTTCTGTGCTGGAACCCCTAGTATTGGTTCAGGCAATACCTCTGACCACTCAGCAGAGAGTAACTGATGTTCTAACATTGCTTCTAATTGGCTACAGTAAATCTCAGATGATCTTACAAAACCTGGACCCCTACATAGACCCCCATCTAGACATAGAGTCCAATCCTATCCAGCTTTCCAGTGCTGAAGCAGCTGTGCCAACGGGATGATTGCTGCCATCTGCTGTGGGGAGGCCTCCTCAATGTAAGGGAATATTTGTTCTCATATCTCAGGGCTGCGTTGTGACTGCATTGGCACTGGAAGGTTGGATAGGATTGGGCCAATAGGGAAATAAATTTACATCAAGCATTATCTACACCAGTGTTTCTCAAACTGTGGGTCAGGACCCACTAGATGGGTTGCAAGTCAATTTCAAATGCGTTCCCATTCATTTTAATATTTTATTTTTAATATATTAGACGTGATGCTACCATGGAATGTGACAGCATTTGGGGAAATGTTACATGTCTGTACTTTTAACAAGCTACTATGTATATTCTTTTAACAATGATAGTCAATGGGACTTACTCCTGGGTAAGTGTGTTTAGAATTGCAGCCTAGGCTTGTTAAAAATTTTCCTGCTTGATTATGTCACTTCCGGTAGGTCCTGACAGATTCTAAAAAGTGGGTCCCAGTGCTAAATGTGTGAGAACCACTAATTTACACAGTTTGACACCAATGCTTTCCTCAAGGTAATGTACTCTCACCCAGACCAGACTAACCTCCCCACCACAAAATTCTGGGCCTGGATTACATGTAGACTCCTCACTTCACCCCCCACACAGCTCTGCATGAAAAGAAATGGTCTTGTCCATTAAATACGTAGTCCTTAAATACTATTGTTAGGATAGTTCTTCCTTAATGTTTTACCATTATAGTAAAAACAGCATGAAGCGTTCTATTTAGATTTGTTTGTAAATCACATTTAAGATCTCAATTTCCAGAATTACCATTGCTGTAAAATATTTTCCTGGGTATTTTTTTTTAAATGTTTTTATTCAAGGCTCAGTACTGGCCCTTAATACTTGCTCTCTCCCTTCCCTCCTTCCACTCTGCTCCAAACACATACACAATTTTTTGCCTCCTAAAAGAATAGATGTAGATTTTAAAAAAAGGAAAATCCCACAGAGTGCAGCAGTATTTAATGTGTTTCTCTTAATGGCAAGTCATTTGTTTTCATTTATTGCTATTCACCCTAAAGCTGAAGTTATGGCATTGATGGGTCATGTTCTTTTTCCAAACTAAATGCTGTTCTCACCCATTAAACAGTAGTTGTTATGCTTATGAAAGGCACCTGTTTGAGATTATGAAAAGGGATTATGGTTTGGTTTAGTAGTATATTGTAGTAGTATATTGCCCACTAAATTCAATACTTCTGTTACCATCAGCATTAGTAGCTGGGACTATGGAGGAAATTGCCCATTGACACCTGAACAGCATATATTCTTACAACACAGGCCTATCTTCTGTACTCAGAAGTGAGTCCCATTTTGTTCAATGGAACGTTCTCTAGGTCAAATATGTATAGGATGGAAGCCTTAGGGCCCAATCCTATCCAACTTTCCAGCCCCGATGCAGCTGCAAAGCAGCCCCTAGGTAAGGGCACAAACATTCCCTTACCTTGTCAAGGCCTCCATAACTACTCTCCCACCACAGGATGCAGTGCAAACCTGCTTGGTATGGCTACACCACCTTGTTATGGCTGGAAGGTTAGATAGGATTTGGCCCTTAATGTTAATTTGTTATAACAAGGGAGCACGTGATGGGGATGTAATCAGAATAAAAGAGCATTCCATTTTGAGTGTGGCTTCACATGTCACTCCCACAAAATGTCACCAACAATCATTCACATTGTGATAACATCACCTTGCATATATCCTTGCCCCTCCCCACATCACTGGCAGCTGCAAACAGCTGCAGGGAACTTCACAATGGCATTTGCTCAGGACCCAGGTGAGGAGCCGGTGCATGTTGCAGGAATGGAGGAGAATTCAATACGGCAGTGGCATCACTAGGAGGTTGCAGGGGTGCAGGCTCCATCAGGTGACGTGCACTGGGGAGGTCACATGGTAAAATCTCGGTTTTTAGGAATAATACCATCATGTCGTGTACCACTGGATGCAGAATTTACTGCAGAATGAAATGAAAAAAACTGGAGTAAAATATATCCTTTCTATCAAACACTATGGCGAAAGAATTGGAAAACAAAAATGCATTGAGCCCTATGGAAACTGAAACTGAGCCCTATCGCGTATTTACTCACATGTAGGCAAACCTGCCTTAGTCCGTTGGAAAGGGCAGGCTGAGAGGAATCCAACGACAGCAGAATTGGATTGGACACCCAATCCAATAAACGCAGCCCCACAAAACATCTGAGAAGGATGTCCCTCCCTCCAAGCTGATGAATGTATTGAGTCCTATGGAGAGCAAAACTAAGCGTTTATTCACAAGTAGGCATTTACAGATCCAACCTTGTTATACATGGATTTTTTTAATACAAGGATTTCACTCAACACTAATGGCCCCTGCAAATGAGAAGGAATGTGCTGATCCCTGGAGAAGGGGAAAAATGCACCCCTTTAAAATGCTTTTCTTACTGTTGTACAGATTTTCATCTCAACAGGATGAGAAGGGCCCTTAAATGAAAGGAAAAAAGGCCTTTACAATAGTTAGAGAGAGGGCAGCCAACTGACAATCCATCAATTGCAATTCCCATTGCATGGGAAGTGATCTATCATGGGGGGTGATGCGCTGGTCTCCCACACCAGGTGATACCAACCCTAGTGGCGCTACTGCAACACAGAGCATGTTTTCAGCAAAATCCAACACTACATTGCTCCATGCAATGCATTGCTCCACTTAGCTGTACTGTGAGGCGGTGCCACTCAAACATCCTTTACATACTGGAAATGTTTGGGTGCTGTGTTTGTTTTAGACGTGGAGTATAGCTCCAAAAATATAGCTTCTGGCCTTGGAGTATAATGGTAGATCACATGCTTTGTGATTTAGAAGGCTCCACATTTCAAGCCCTAGCATGTCCTGGGCAGCAGAATCCAATGCTGGATCTCCAGGTGGGGCTGGGAAACATCCTGGTCTGAAGCCCTGGAGACTTGCTGCCAGTCAGTTCACAATACTGAGCTGGATAGACCAATGGTCTGACTCAGCATAAAACAGCTGCACACATTCATGTCTGTTGAGCTATTGAATTCAGGCTCTACACAGGTGTTGATGACTCAGCTAGTTCTGTGTACAGAGTTCTTAATACAGGGCTCCAGCAGGGTTTCTCATAGTGTCTAGGGGAAGTCAGGAAAAGGTATTGGACTCTAGCTTCCACTTAAGGAGATAGCGCACATTGCACATTTAATTCACTGTGTTTGACACCCTGAGGGCCATTGATTCAAAGTGATTGAAATGTACTCATGCTACATGGTTAGGTGGTCTGAAGTCCAGCACCTTTATGTATGCTAAAGCTTTTGCCCTTGGGTAATACCAGCAGTGAACCAACTGCTGAGCAAAAGGGAATACTTAGACTAGGAAAATCTGCTGGGCTGAGCCAAATATTAATCCTCAGTGCTGTAAAATCTTGAAATCACGATAGAAAGATGCTCCAAGCGGCAGAAAGAAATCTATAGGTTATTAGAGGTTTTTATAGAACAAACCACCAGCTATGAAATGCTATTAACAGTACAATTTAGCTGTGCAAGGGCCTAATATTTCAACTGCAGATTCCTGCTAGAAGCTGTGGAAAGATTTTGTTCGCAAAAGGAAGAGAGAGGAAAAGAGAGGCTATTTTCAAATGCGTAGGAAACTGCTAAATTGCTGAAAAGTTCAGTTTGAAGCAGGATAACTAGGAAGTTCTGATTTAAGTGTGGCTAAGTCCAAGGGCCTCTTTGCTGTACAAACCATATTGAAATGAAAGGTTTGTTGTTCAGCGGCTTTCTTGTTGATGAAGCCCACTAATTTCAATGCTTTCAAAATGGGAATTTTGGCTTACAGCAGCCTGTGATGACTGCAACAGCCCCATTTCCCAACAAAGCCCTTGGGCCGACACTGTCTCTGCACCTCAACTATGCCTATGTGCTTGGGGCTCATCCATCCCAGGTCTGAGGTTCCTGACAATTAGTTTAACCTTGGCGTGTGTATGTGGCCTTTTACAGTGTTAAACTCAGGGGGAAAAGGCATTTCAGAGCTGCATATGCTTTGTGTTTGCTCTTTAGTTGGACATGTTTCTGATTTACTTTCTTTCTGAGAGTTGCTGCTGTGGTGAACAGGCTTTGGAGGAATGACTACGTAGTACGTTTTATGTATGCCTGAACATCTTGGTTCAGATAAGGAGGATGACAGCATAATTCTCTAGTGCCTTTCAGTGTGCCCAATTTTGGCAAGGATATCCTGGGCATCAGAATCCAACACTATGTTGACATATTTCACAATCTATCGGCGTAAGCAGGGGCACAAAAGCCACACCACCACTGTGCACTCCAGAGCCATTGACACAAACGGTGCATGTGCCAACAGCTCCCAGCTGCCTTGCAGGGTTGGGGATGGTTTGGGGGCAGTATGGGGGAAGGATCAGGGTAGGGTCTGGGCCAAACAGGAGGTGGATCTGGGAAGGGATGGGAAGGATCTTGGTAGCAGTGACACAAGCCAAGATACTATCCCCCATTTCCCAGCCTGCAATGCCTCTCAGACTTACACCAACTAGAATAAAAAAGGTTTTCCCAGACCATCTGGTCACCCCACCATAGCATGCAGTATGTGCTTCATTGCCAGTGCTGCATGCTATCAGCTGGCAGGGTGTAGGATGGAGCCATTAGTGTGCTGCAGGGTTTCCCTTCTCTCTTCAGGAGTTCCATTATCTTATGGAAGCAAGGGACTATGTCACCGAAGTTTCCATCTGGCATCACTGAATTAATGGGCAGAGAATGTTTTGATTGAAAAGACAGTTATATAGCATAGGGGTTGCAATACTATACAATATAGCATTGTTTAGAGTATATACTATATATATACTATTCAATACTATACATACAATATAATACAAGATAGTATCAGGATTGCAATATGATACAAGATAATATTGTATAGTATTTTATATAATACAATACTATATAAGATAGTATTGGGATTGCAATTGGGTGCAATTTTGGAAATTCATTTTCAGGGAATTGTGTTTTGTGTGTCTCCTAAATGTATGCACTTGGAGGATGACTTGAGCTTAAATGTTGGGTTTCTTCTTGATTGCCACAGTCTATATCTGTGCTTACCCACAGAGTGTTCGTTCTGGGGTGGGGGGGAAGCTGCATCAAGAAGAATATTATTGCAGGTTGCCACAACTCACACCACCATGTACATTCTGGCAATAATTTTATCAATGTGCACAGTGTACTGAATTGGATGGTGGCCCACTGCCATGTTCTTCCTTAGTATACCTTGTCAGGTTCACAGTTCAGCTTCAGGGAAGAATCTTGCCACGGGGTAAGCTGAGGTGGCTGCTTCAGGAAGTTGATTTTGTGCTCCATTAAAGGTATCTGACAAATTTAGTATCCACCACCCTTTAATTCAGTGGGTCTTACTTCTGAGTAGATATGCATAGGATTGTGTCTTTCACACACCTTTTAAATGTCTACTTCCTATATTCCTCATCAGTTTTCTTAACACTTCATCCTTGTGATTAGCATAGCAAAAGCTCAACTTACACAATCCAACCAACATTTGTTGAAATAATCTTTTGTAGGGAATATTTTTAAATATTACTTCATCTCAATTCACCAGGTAATTCCTGGTAATATGTACATTGCAATGAATGCCCTACATTCCCAAATAATCTATTTTCACTTAGTTCAGTTTGTTCGAATTTGGATGCAGTGTTACCTGCAGGTCTCTGGAGGGCAGTATAATGTCCAGTCACCTGAGACCTCTTCACCTATCCCATTTATGGTTCTTGCAGGAGGTGTGGTCCTTAACGCTATTTCCTTTTTCTTCTTCTTCTCACATTCTCTCTTTTTTCTCCAGACAAGCAGGCGTCAACCCCAGGCCCGCAGGCCAGATCTGGCACCCCCAAAAAGCCTCCCCCCATGTGAATGGAGCTTATGTTCCACTCAGCAGTCTCACATCTGCCCCTGCGATCTCCTCAGAACTTTGGGCTGGTCAGCCACTTCTGCTGCCTGTCACTCTATCTGGCTCTGCACCCAGATTTCTGGGCAGACATGGCTGCCCAGCGTGAGGTTCCGGGGAAATCGAAGGGACAGATACAAAGCTGCTGAGTGGAATTGTAAGATCCATTTGTGACGAGGATGAGTTTTTCAATGTGCAGTGGTCTGCAGTTTGGAGACCGCAGCTCCAGAGTATCAGAGAAGCAGGATGTGCTCTGCCAAGGCTCCCATGCCCTCCAGGCCCACCCTCACCAAACTTCCACACAAAGGGAACCACATCTAGTGAGGAGACTCCATGTTATCCAATCAGAATATGCATGCATACAACCATGAACTGTTTGTAAAGTATTTCTTATGAAACCTTAACCAAGCCTCCAGTCCTGTGTATGTTTAACTCAGGTGGGGTATCTTACCATAGGAAGGGGGTGCTTCCACTGATTATTCTGCTTCTCCCATCCTTCCAACGCACTTCAATTCAGTGAACTTTCTGTTAAGTCATATATTAAAGTACAACAAAGATTACTGGGAATGGTATAGAGGAGCTAATCTGAATATTATAATTGAATCAGATCAGATAAAATTTGCTTTCATTTTTAGCACACATCATGGGAGTCAGAAAACCTTGATTATAAGGGGGGGTGTTTAAAGTGACAGCACTTTAAAATCAGGACTCAAATCAGAAAAGGCTCAAGCGTGACACCAAGGGAATGCTGTACTATAATATTAAAAATTGAATAAATTGTGCTACAGAGAACTGTTTTATCTTTCTTCACATTGGCTACATGGATCTTGAAAGCTTTCATATAAATCTGTGCTGCGTATAGATAGTATTCTGTTCAAATTATTATAGTGATGAGAGGAGGGTTTCACTTACATTTTAATACTTCAAAAAAGTATTTTGCTTATGTAATCTTATTTAAGTTTTCTAAAGGCCTATACATCACTTTGAATATTTTGTTAGAAAGCTGACTGATCATTTAAACCAGCAGTCTCCAAAGTGGATGGAGCTTACTGTTCCACCAGGGGGCTTCCCTTTTGTGCTGCAAATCACCTCCAACCTTTACACTCACCAGCTGCTTCTGGGGTCTTTTGCCCTAGCAGACTTTGCTCCTGGATTTCTGGGCATGCGCAACTATCCAGCACGAAGGTCAGTGTGAACTGCATCACAAAAGGGAGCCCCCCCCCCGGCAGAACGGTAAGTTCCATTCATCTGGGGGAAGGATCGCAGCAGGCCAGGGTTTGGCATGCTGATTTAAAGATAATTTGCGCTGCATTCTGAACATGCTTTGGATCCATGAATCTGCTTGCTTCAACTGGACCTTCCAAATATTACTTGTGCATAACAATACATTTTTTAAATTTAGGTATGTGCCACATAACTTCTGATTAATGATGAACCACATATACCACAGCGGTCCCATAAGGTTATAATGAAGGTTTGTACAAGTTTGTAGCCTAGAAGCAATAGCTTATACCAGATTGTCCCACTGGATGGCGCTGTGCACTAAGAACGTCTGCACAGCAATGAAACTGCCCAATGACTTGTTCCTCAGAGCATATCGCATCACTAAGTGGTGCATACTTGTATAAAATTTGAACTTGTTGAAGCAGTCCTAAGTAGTGAAGATTGAACTGTGTTAGCTGGCCTTGGGGGGCAGTTATTTTCCCTCTGGAGCTAGCCATATGAACTCCAAAGAGTTCATGACATTTGCATGGCACCTATGAGGTCCTGGCATGAGCCCTGACTGGCTCATTTTAGTCCTGTGTGCCCCATTCCTCATTTCTAATTTTGGTCCTGTGTGCCCCAAATTCCTTGCCAAGAATCCACCAGCTCCTTGAGTGTCTTCCAACTACTTCAACTAGCTTTTTACCTCATTTCCAGTTCTTCTTCCCTAGTCCCTCTCCATTTCATCTCAGCCAGCTTTCACTAGCCCAATATCCAGTAAGGACTATCTCTTGACCCCTGCCTAGACATCAGCTGTGCTTAGTGTGTCATTTGTATTTAGCCTCTCTCTCACCCTGATTCTGTAAGAACTCTTGAAAGAATTCCAGTTGGCTACCCTAATTTACAATGCACCGGCCCACTGGCTCCATCCTAACTATAGTCCTGATGACAAATTCCAGAAAAATTTAGGCATATGTAAAGATGAGGTCACCCTTATGGGTTCACAGAAACAACAAGATCAAGAGTCGCTTGCATGTGTGCAGCAACCATAATCAGACGTCACAGACAGAACTTTCTTTTCACCCCATGTCACCTCTCAAAGACAATACTTTTCCATGGAAGCACTTTCAGCTGTGAGTCATCACGTAATCAGATATTAAGTTATGCACATGCCAATGTGAATCAGGCCTGACTTCCATTGAAATGACTGAGATTTAGGCACACAACTAAAAATTCAAGTTCCACAGAAATTAATGGCACTTTAGGTGCTCCTAACTTTATTTTGAATGTAAACTGACACACTGTGAAGATGGTTACCAACACTGGAATTTTTCAGAGGGTATTGCCTAGTCTGTGAGGTCCATGTCCAATTATCTATTGCCTATCACCCAAAAAACAGCAGCTTGAGGGGATGCAACTGAACACATAATGTACTACTGGAGGTTGAGATTGTGACTAGATGCTCAATTTAGGGCTTAGATTTAATATACTGGTTCCCACTGGCTGTCGTTATGTTGATCCCCATTTCCTGAGTTCATCATGATTCCATTTTATGCAAAGTCAATGCAAAGAGCAATGGACCAAAAGAAAAAGCATTCTCTGTTCATCCTATGCTGCTCTTATTAGTTCAACAGGTTCTTATTTCGCTTCTCCAGTCTATGCCAAAAAGTAACCCATAGATTTTTCTGAAGCACTTGCAAGCGGGTAATTGAATGAGTGACTCCTGCTTGGTGGTTTTAATAGGATTGTCATAGACTACTGATGGGAATGGTTCACTTCAGTTATTTGAAAAGCTTTTTCTACTTGAACAAAAAGGTTGAAGATCATAGGCCTGAATAAACATCTTCTTTAACTTAATCATTTTTATAATAATAGTGTCTTCTCGCTATTATTTCCCAGTAGTAATAGCCTTGGCTGTCTCTCTCAACTTCTCTATCTCCGTTTTCCAGAACAGTATACTTCTCCTTTGACATATTTAAATACTTATAGGTTAGCATGCTGTGTAGCAGCAGAGTTTATGTACATTGATCTGCTCTCTTAACATTTCCATCTTAGTTGTGAATTACAATCTCATCTTTGCAAATACTATATCCATCACTTTTTTCCCCCATCAGCATGATTATTATTTTGAGTTCTCTTAATGCTTTTACTTCTAACACGTACGTGTTTTGAAGTCTTCCTTCCCAGACCATACTGACCATTCTTTTTCATTTTATTAGCTCATTAAGTTATTCACTAGCCACTAAATGAACTGCTCCCTCACAATTAGAAAAAAGCAACAAAGAAATGAGAGGAAAGACCAGGGTATGCACCCAGCAAGAGTACACACTTTGGTAATTCTGTGGTCACTGTGACTGGTAGCGTTTGGTTCAAACTGGCCCACAAGAAAATCTCCCATATTGAGGGACCTTATCCTATATAGATTTCCAGCACTCATGCAGCCATGGCAGTGGGGCGTACGCTGGAGGGGCAGTCACAGAGGCCTCCTCAAGATAAGGGAATGTCAAGATGGGGGCTGTATTGCGGCTGCATCTGCATCTGCACCAGTAAGTTAGATATGCATGTCTACTCAGAAGTCCCATTACAGTCAATGGGGCGTACGATCAGGAAAGTGGATAGGATTGCAGCCTTAGGGTGCAATCCTAACCCCTTATGTCAGTGCTTTCCAGCACTGGCTTAGCGGTGCCAATGGGACATGTGCTGCATCCTGCAGTGGGTGTCACTCACGGAGGCCTCCTCAAAGTAAGGGAATGTTTGTTCCCTCACCTCAGAGCTGTATTGTCCTTATGTCAGTGCTGGAAAGCACTGACATAAGAGGTTAGGATTGCGCCCTTACTCTTCCATTTTCATGTCCTACAGAAAACAAGTCCAGAGATCACCTGCAAGTAATCACACAGATTCAAAGAAACATGACCAGCTAACAAGAACAAGAAAATAAAAAAAACAGAAGCAACATAACAGCAACCAAAATGCAAAAATAGGCTCAATAAAACTAATGTAACAACCGCCCCCCCCCAAAAAAAAATTCTGGTGGACTGACTCTAGAAGGCATGCAGCCTTTAGCCCACCCAGCCCCCACGTGTGCGGCAGACAATGAGATGCCCCCCATTTTCCCACCTTAGCCTGGCTTGCCTGGAGTGCTGGGCAAAGTGGGGCACTCTAGTTTGGGACACTGAATCTCTAGTTTGTGGCACTGAATCAATGGTAAAGCAATTTCTGTATTTGCTTCTCATTGAATACAGTTATGCTGAAGAGTGTGAAGAATCCAAAGAAATACTAATCTTAAGTGCTCATGCATTTGTCCCTGAAATTTGCTATTCATGGATATACTACCACTGAATATGGAGGTTCTGGTTAGCTGCTATAGCTAATAGCTGTTGATATAAGTATCCTCCCTGCATTACAATCTCTGCGCATGAACAGGAGGTTGTCCATGACTTTGTGTACCTTGGCTCAACGATCTCCGACACTCTCTCTCTCTCTCGATACCGAGCTAAACAAACGCATCGGTAAAGCAGCTACCACGTTTTCCAGACTCACAAAGAGTCTGGTCCAACAAGAAGCTGATGGAACATACCAAGATCCAGGTCTACAGAGCTTGCGTCCCGAGTACACTTCTGTACTGCAGCAAGTCGTGGACTCTTTGCTCACAACAGGAGTGGAAACTGAACTCTTTCCACATGCGCTGCCTCCAATGCATTCTCGGCATCACCTGGCAGGACAAAGTTCCAAACAACACAGTCCTGGAACAAGCTGGAATCCCTAGCATGTATGCACTGCTGAAACAGAGACGCCTGCGTTGGCTCAGTCATGTCGTGAGAATGGATGATGGCCGGATCCCAAAGGATGTCCTCTATGGAGAACTCGTGCAAGGAAAGTGCCTTACAGGTAGATCACAGCTGCGATACAAGGATATCTGCAAGAGGGATCTGAAGGCCTTAGGAGTGGACCCCAACAAGTGGGAAACCCTGGCCTCTGAGCGGCCCGCTTGGAGGCAGGCTGTGCAGCATGGCCTTTCCCAGTTTGAAGAGACACTTGGCCAACAGTCTGAGGCTAAGAGGCAAAGAAGGAAGGCCCATAGCCAGGGAGACAGACCAGGGACAGACTGCACTTGCTCCCAGTGTGGAAGGGAATGTCACTCCCGAATCGGCCTTTTCAGCCACACTAGACGCTGTTCCAGAACCACCTTTCAGAGCGCGATACCATAGTCTTTTGAGACTGAAGGTTGCCAACACACTAAGTATCCTCCAAGAAAGCATCAACTTTTTTAAAAAAGCTATCTAAACTAGTGCCACCACTTATTTTGTATCATCTCTATTCAATGTAAAGATACTAGTGAATTATACTGATAGAGTAATAGAATCTCCCTGTCCGAGATCTGGCCCAGAACCCCACTTGTTGAACACAGTGTATACTGCAACCCTACCTAGATCACATGGCACAAATATTGTGATATCCTGCCATCAAAGTTAAAATAAGTCTATTTTGACAAACAAAAGATCTCGATGTTGGGGTGCTGCTGCCAACATAAGACCCATATCACCCCATCAATCGTTGCCTCAATTAACCTCCTTATCAGACTCCAGACATCAGACATCTCCCCTATCTAAATCCCATTGTTCACCCTTGCTGAAGGAGTCGGTCAACAGGCAACTGGGAAAAGGGAAGATTCCTGGAAATTATCTGTACTTTGGAGGAGTGGGACTTACTCACCCCAAGTGCAGAAATACTATAACTGCTCTCATTGGAGATCCTAATTTGAATTCTTGTTTTACTCTGTACTTGTGTGTGAGATTTCCACTGTGCAGTATTAACACACTTTCACTTGCCCCAAGTCAGCAGGGACTGTCAGCAGGTGCCCAGAAATATATTTTGCATATCTTTACTACCTTCCCCCCACTTGGGATGATTTGAACATTATTTCACCCCTTTCAACTGTTATTTTTTTTTTCTCCCTCACTCTCTTTCTCTCTCAGTCAAAGCAGAAGTATCTGTATTTTTCCATTGATCTTTTACTTGCAGTGTCCTTTTGGCTGATTTAAAAGAAGGGGAGCCAACCCTTCCATCAATCTCTGACCAGGAGGTAAGGTGGCCAAGTCAGCCCTTGGTCAGTGTTTGCTCTCTAAAGTCTGGTGAGTTCAGCTCTTCAGCCATTTTGTAGATGTTTATATAAACAATGTGATATAGAGGGTTTTTTTAAAATATCCATCAAGATCGTCAAACTCTAAAAGCTCTCCAGCAGGAGAGTTGTTTTTTTTTACCAAGCCATCAGTGAGCCTTCTGAACAAGAGACCCAGGTCATCCTGCCTCCCCTCCTTACATCACAGCTATTCTCTTGCAAGTTAACCTGCAGCTACATCTTTCTTACTTGACTCATGCCCCCCTTTCAGTTCCTGATAATTTAATGGAAACTGAAGTTCTAATAAGGAGTCCCAGATGTATTTCCATACAACCTGACCTTGTGTCTGGGGTGAACTGGCTAATCCCCATTTGCATTAGCATTCTCTTCCTTTTAAAAACCATTTCTGCCCAACATTGCATATAAGCAACAGGGAACAAATGTACACCTGTGGGCCAGGCAAAAATAGGTTAATATGTCTCTCCCTCTCTAAGGTCATTGGGGGGGTACCCCATCTATACCTCTCTCTCACCTCTGGTCTCCCTCCTTCTCCACAGTCTCTCTTATTCTTCCCCTCTTCTTGCTGCTTGTCCTGTGTTTCAGTGCTAGTCAGTTCCCAAGGAAGGAATTTCTATATAGCCTCAGTCTGTTCAGTTGAAAATATATTGGTTTTATTGCTTCCCCCTCCCCAGGCTAATATTGTAATAATTCCCCAAGAAATCTCATTTCAGTTACTCTTGATTCCTTCCTCTTCTTCTAATCCCTTGAATGCAAATACAGTGTGGGTACACCATGACCCATTGATCAGAGATCCCTCACACAGGTGCCTGGAGAAGTGCATGCATGTGTCCTAGAACATATGTGGTAATAATAGTAAACACACACAAAAACAACATGAATGATTGGGGCCAGCTTCAGCATTTATTCATAAAACTACCTTGGACTCTGCGACATAAGTGATAGCTGAAAAAAATTGACTAGTGCCTTAAAGTTGGCTTATTAGCCTGAAAACACCAGATTTCTTTTTCTCTGAAAGCTTCAGAGAGATTTTAATCTTTTGCCTCTGGCTGCTTGCTGCTAAATAATCCAGCCAGACACATAAAATCCAGTGATATTTAAAGTGGAAAGGTCAATCTATTGATTTAGAAAATGAAGCTTTAAACAACGCTTTCCTTTATCAGATGGAAATCACTAGCCTTGCCAAGCTTCATAATATGTACTATGAGAAATAGTGGGTTCCATTTTTCTTAAGTTCTCCTACCAAGGATTCCATTAAAATACATAACTTTTCCTAGGAGTTAGCACCTCAGCAGCTGAACTCACAGAACCTCCAAGTCCTTTCTTAAAATCAATGAAAGCACTCAGTCTTGGACATCACACTAACATCAAGGTGTTCCAGACCCTAGTGCCTAGATGTGGATACATAATCACATGTCTACTCTCCCATTTATTCTACATTCTCTTACTCAGCCTCAACTGAATACGATAACTGATGGTGGGAGACAGAGAAAATGCAATGGCAGTCATATAGTTAGCAACTCTATGTTCTGCCAAATCCCAATCCACTGGGCCTCATGCCCACTTAAGACTGATTAGTTTCCCTTGTGAAACTCACCAGTGCAGCAAGCAAAAGTCAGAGCCAGTCCACAGATTCCAAGTAAACCAGTCCAATCAATGAGAGTTGCCAAATCAGAGTCCAGAGCCAATAAGCCAGTTACAGTCCGAGGTCAGGTTCCAGGTGAAATCAATCAGGGTATCCAAGTCAAAGTCCAAAAGTCAATATGCCAAGTCCCAGTCCAATTCCAAAGTCCATAAGCCAAGTCAGTCTCCTCTCCAGCCTGTACTCCTCCTACAATCCCACCCCACTAGTTCCTCCAGGTGCTATTTATATGCTCCCAGGTTCACTTTAGCCTCTAGTGGCTACAGCTGTGCAGCACACCGCCAGCTACCACCTGGGCTTTAACCCTGCATTTACTTAGAGCAGGGGCACTGTGGACACCACATTCTACCTCCTCGACGGTTCTTCCGCTATTCCACTACACTCTATTATGAAAACATGCCTAGTCTGGTGAGGGGGACACCACTATGAATGAGGCAGGCTGAAACTGGGCACCTGCTTTCCCAGAGCTGGCCAGTGGCCCAAGCCTCAAAACACTCCCCACAGTGTGGGGAAAAGCATGAGCAAGTGCATGGAGGCATGCAATCCAGATTGGAACCATCATGAAGCAGTGTTAAAGCTTCCCTTCCTGTCCTCCATGGTTCTGATCTGGTTGGCATGTCCCCCATGTGTGCTGCTTGCAAAAAAATACAGTCAAAACATTCATTAAGTAATGCAACTTTAAGAGGACTTCACTTTGGCTGAGTTGTACCAGTACCACGTACACAAACTGCTAAACTATAAGGGAGCAACAATAAGCTGCAGGATATTCCTTCTTGGCAAAAAAAAAAAAAAAAAAATCCATCAGAACCTTGTTTTCATGCAATGAAAGAAAGGCAGATGCAAGATAAAGGCATAATGATGACTGAGAATAACCTAAATCATCCCAGACAATGTGGCACAGTAGGACTACTTATTGTAGCCATGAAGCTCTGATCACGTGCCAAAGCCTTCAGTGTTCTGCTTTGTTTATCTGAGTAGAGCTTTCAGAAATGTCCTGAAGTGCCACTCTTTCAACATCCTACACAATTCTGAAGCTATTAGTGCAACTGATCTGGAGGTCTAGAAATAGTCTTAAAAAGGTAACAGCCCTTGGAAGGATACTTAGACCTAAAGGAGAAAAGACTGTTTTATTTTGTTTTGTTTTTGAGATTGCCAAACGTGGCAATGATCAGTTGCTGAGCTAGACTAATAAGGTTTTTAAAGTTATCCCACAGGACCTCAGCATTTATGTTAGATAACTACTCAGGCAGTCATGCTCAAAGGAATGAGTGTCTAGAATCTAAGGAGTTATGTGAACACATTAGCGCAAAAGATCAATATATCTATGATGCAGAAGCAGACAGAAGCAATTTAGGTCCAATTTGGCTTGACCTGTCTGATGCAGATAGCTTTGCCCCTCCCACTTTTTTTCTTTTTAGTCTTACACTAAGTAAATATCACATTTCTTTAAAAAGAGGTCAGTCATACACTCATAGATATTAGAGCTTTTTGTTAGAGTTTCCAGAAGTGAAAAAGACCCTGAAAAGTCTTTGAATATGAATATGAAACTTAGAAAGGAATAAATTCTTTTGATGGTCAGTGTATGTCTCAGTAAATCAGAAATATGCTGGGGGAATAGAGTGCAGCAAGGTAACTCTGCAGAGAGAAGTATTCTCCAAGATTTCAAAAGAGACCTTTGTAACAAGATTTAATAGCAAAACAATGTCTGGACAAGAATCAAATTTCCCTCCCTGGTGACCAAGAGAAATCTGGTATCTCGTCATATAAGTGGAGAGAATATAGAAATCTGCAAAGCTGTGGCTGTGTCACACAGGGAGATGGTTAGTTTTCTGCTGCAGTATCCTGGAAGGCTTAGATTTAAAGAGTAAGTGCCTAGGTCTCATGCTTTTGGGGGACTGAACATGTAACATGTGGTAACATGTAGGTGAACTTCTAAGAACACAAATTACTGGCAAATGTTCCTTGACGGTTTCATTTTCTGTTAGCTGTTAGATTCTGAATTGTCTTCAGATAGTTTCATTCCTGAAGGTGACAGTGGCATCATTACGATATGATGCAAATCTCAGTAGCAGTATCAAGACATGAGTTGCTGACAGGGAGTTGAAAAAGCAGAACAAAAGAGGCAAACCAAGAGTACATGAGGAAATGAGCTCTTGTTTATATGCTCTGCAGTTACACACATGGGGGGCAGGCTACGATAGAGGGTGACAGACAGGTACTTGGTGCAACAATTTTTCCGTATATGCGCATCTTTTTTTCTCTCTCTCAGCTACTCTACACACCAGTGGTACCCAAACTGTGAGCCACAGCTCCCTGGAGAGTCATGGAAACTGGCCAGGGGAGTTGCAGAATCCTTGCAAAAAAACTCACAACCCTATACAGTGTATAGGAATGTATACGTTTTATACAGACTCCTAATGGGGAGCCATGGCCTTGTAAGTTAAAGGAGCCACCAGTCAAAAATGTTTGGAAACCACAATTACCTGGGAGTAAGTCCCATTAAACACAATGGCATTTACTCCTGAGTAGATATGCCTATGATTACACTGTTATTATGTCAGCACCAGGTTGCGTGGGATCCTGGGACAAAGCCCTGTCCTGGGCCCTCCTCGTCTGCTGCCTGATGGCTCATTTGGCATTACCATGAAGCTCAGGGGTTAATCCCACTGGGTGAGCCCTCTGGTGGGCATCTGCCTTTGAGCAGTGCATGACCTGGCTGATCTTGATGCTGCTCCTGCTGCCTTACAGATTGGCTATACAGATTGGCCGCTACTGTCTAGGATTTCCGACTGATGTTTCCTAGAGCCCTGTCTGGAGAGGCCAGGTATTGAATCTGGGACCTTCTGTGTTCAAAACAAGTGCTCTCTCACTGAGCTACAGTCTCATCTTTCCAGTTTGGGGAGGGGGGAAGGGTAGTGGCTGTCACAGGCAGGCCCAGTGGGAAGAATTACCTTTCAAATGTGCTCTGCTTCGTTCTCCGTCTCACTTTCTCCTCCATTAGAAATAGAGATTGGGAATGAGGCCTTCTTTTGTCAGTAGCCAACTTTAGAGAGGGTGTTGGCCACATGTGATGTTCTGCTGGTACAATTAATGTTTGAGAGCAGCCTGGAACGACCTGCAATGAAAAGAGTTTAACCTCACAAGAAGGTGGTACATCTCCAATCTCTAGGCTTGGCCTTGGTGCAACTGGTTATATAGAAATGTTTTGGGGGCAGTCATTGGAAAGCACTTCCAATGATTTTTATATGAATTCCAAAGATTTTTGTATGAAAAATCTGCCCAGAGACATATATTATTATTATTATTATTATTATTATTATTATTATTATTATTCACTCCCGGATTGCCTTTTCAGCCACACTAGACGCTGTGTCAGAACCACCTTTCAGAGCGCGATACCATAGTCTTTCGAGACTGAAGGTTGCCAATACAAATTATTATTATTATTATTATTATTATTTATATACCGCTTTTCAACTAAAAGTTCACAAAGCGGTTTACAGAGAAAAATCAAATAACTCATGGCTCCCTGTCCCAAAAGGGCTCGCAATCTAAAAGATGCAAAACAACGCCAGCAGACAGCCACTAGAACAGACAGTGCTGGGGTGAGGTGGGCCAGTTACTCTCCCCCTGCTAAAAAGAGGAGCACCCACTTGAAAAAGTGCCTCTTAACCATATATGGGGGCTTTCATACATATTGCTAACATAGTGCTTTCATTGCAGAATTGCTGCTGAAGAATCAATTCTTCAGAGATAATGGTTTAGATCCCACTTAGGAGTGATGTGATGTTGTGGTATTAAAAAAAAACAAAACCCCTCAAGCCCTCTTCATTTGGTATGGCCCCATGAATGGTCAACACATGAGGGAAAAGACCTGCAGCAACATGCTACCTAGCTGTGCCCACTGCACCAACATGCTCCCCGGCCATGCTCCCCACCCCTGTTCTTCCCACATTCAGTTCTGGTTTGCATAAGCAGACATTGAACATTGAAGATCAGGATTCTGACCAAGGAACTTGGACTTGCAACGTGATTGTAGCCAGTCAACACACACATCCCAATTTTGCTTTCCATGGCTAGGGAGGTGGAAAAGAGGTACTCCCACTTCCTTTAATTACCAGAGGTCCATGCACAATCTCTCATCTGTTCAGCTTCTGTTTGAGATAGACAGGAGCAGTGCATCATAGGAAGCATGTGCTGCTCTTGTGCATTTCAAACAGAAGCTGTACAGCCAAGAGGTAGTGCACAGAGATCCAGAGCCCTGTGCACCAGCTTACCGCCAGCATGCACTGTCACAAACATGCTGTAAGGCATGTCTGCGACCATTACCATGGGCCCAGCACCCGAGCAAGCCCAGTGTGAGCCTGTGCTGGGCCAGCTCCAGCGCTGGGCATTTGGTCCCGCCAGGTGGCTTGCCCAAACTGTTGGGCAGCTGAGAGGTGAGTGGGGGCAGGGGGGAGACGGTCCAGGCAGGGGAGGTGGGGAAGGTGTGGTGAGAGAGGGAATAGGGCGGGAGGGGGCAGGACCGGTGAAGCTCAGCTCCACCGGATCCTGAGTCCCTTGTCAGGCCATATGGCCAATTCCTTGATTCTGCACCGGCTCCAGAGCCACTGCAGAATCGAGTAGTCCCATGGCTACTTCCCTTATCCAGGGGAAGGGGACAAAAGTCCCCTTCCCCTGAGGAGCCACCATGGGCTGCCCGGTTGCATGTTGGATGCTGTGGTAACCAGTTTAGTGCCATGGCAGCCTTGTGCACTGACCAACTTAGCATTGGACTATCAGTCAGTTAAAGGGTGAGCAACCACCCCATGTGGCTACACAAAGGCTGTTTCCCTTTACTTACTGAAGCTCCATGTGCAGCCTTTCTCCCTCCTCTGTGCTGCTTCTGTTCAAAATAAACAGGAGCAGCACATGCTGGGAAGCTCATTTCATTTCATTTCTTCATTTCAAAGAGAAGGGGAGGGGAGAGGGACTGCATCTTTGCTTCAGGTAGTAGAAGGAAGGGAAGCAAGGTGGGCTCCAGATAACTTCTCACTGCCTACTTGATGGTTCTTAAGCACTGCATGGGAGGGGAGAGAAGAAGGGATTTGGAGCTGCAGCACCTTCTTCTCTCCACCCCCCCTCCCTTTCAGGGAGAAAGGAGGCTGCCAAGGTTGTGAACCTCTTCCAGCTTGCTCTCAGCAAGTTGGGAGAGGATCAGAGACCCCAGTGAAGCAGCAGGCTGGAGAGAGTGGCAGACAGACAAGCTGAGGGCTCATTTGTTTGCCAGCCCTCCAAGGTGCCACTCCACACGATCATTTCAGGTCATCTCATGGCAAGACCAGCCCTGATTGTAATGACATGTTCAGTCTCTGATGTGACACACAAAAAACTGCAGGAGCTTTTCTTGACAGATACATTGTATATAAGGTCTGAAAACTCCATAGAGACATTAAGGGCCTAATCCTGTCCAACATTCCATCACTGATGCAGCCATGCCAATGGGGTGTGAGCTGCATCCTGTGTTGGTGGGGCAGTCACATTGGCCTCCTCAAGGTAACAGCATGTTTGGGGCTGCATTTTGGTTGCACTGATGCTGGAACACTGGATAGGATTGTGCCCTAACACTTTGTAAAACCAAGGTAATCCTATTATGAGTCTTGTCAGAGGTATTCACATTGTGGCATTACACTGAATGTATACAATTTTCCTATAGCACCTGAAAAAAGAAATGTAGATTCATACATATAAGAACAACCACACAAAGATATTTGGAATTTTTCTGTACTTCAGTTGTATTGAATCATATTGTCCTCATGACTGAATACCCTTTTTACTACAAAAACTAATTGAGGTGATTATATGAAAACCAAGAAAAATGATATTAATTTAAAGATGTTAATGAGGTAAAGAGAATGTACTGAGCACTGTCATAGATTTTTAATTCAAGAGCAGACTCTACAATAGTGGATTTCAAGGTCAAATATTCAAGCTTTATAATTCAAGCAATATAATTTAAGCTTTAGGTCTTCTGAAACTTTTTTTAATGGCTTGATGTCCAATCTGCTCAATAGCATCTAATTTTGCTACAGTATTTGTTGTTTTGACCTGGTAAGCCAATATTTGAATTGTTGTTGCAATCAATGTTTATTAGAGACAATGTGGTGTGGTAGTTAGAGTCTTGGCCTAGGATCAGGTAGACCCAAATTCATACTGACATTTATCCATGGAATTCATGGAATGATACAGCGATACAGCCCAACTAACCTCCCTGGGTCATGTAGCAATGATGGGAGGGGAAACCTGAATTCTTTGGAGAAATGATGGGATAAAATAAAAAAAAAAATTTTCCCTAATGCATGAAATGTATTAGGCAAAAAGTAACTAGAAAATAGAACATTATGACTATCCAAAGAGCACTATGACTATCCTTCCTATCTACATTTGACAAAGTACACCCAATTTTCTTATATGTGATTTGCCTATTGGCCTCAGTTCTGCTCATTACACAAAGAAATGGAGAGCAGGGATTTGTGGAGTGATTATTTCTAGTACAGAATAAAAGCAAACCCCAAACATTAAGAGAGTTTCAAGGAAACAAAGAACCAGATTTGCAACATAGTTCAAACTGGAAGTTCTTTCAATCAATATTAGTGCACCCTAGAGAAGGTGTTTGGGCTGCTGAGTGTTCCCCAGGTCAGTTACATTTCTAAGAATTACCATGGAGATGTGCTCTGTAATATTTCAGGTAGATCAAAGCCTTTCATTCCCAATCTTCAAGACAGTTGCCTCCAAAAAGTATCAGTAGGTATAAAAAGAAACCTAAGGCTCCTCTGTGCTGTTTTATTGAATTAAGCTTTCTTAATCTGGTGACCATTGCCATCTCCAGCTGTGGGAGTTTCAACAAAATTCAGGTTGGCTACAGAGTCATCAGACCAAGGCATGTTGTTGTATTTTGAGAATGTTGGGTAAAGGAATTGCATTCTTTCTCCAGTCACATGTTGGACCTTGTCTAAAGTGCCTGCAGGTTTCTGGAATTTAATGCATTGTGAGGCTAAGCCTATGCATGTCTACTCAGAAGTGAGTCCCATTATAATCAATGCAGCTTACTCCGAGGTATGTGTGGATTGGATTGCAAGCTGCGTCAATGATATTAAAAAGATATACAATATCAAGGTATTTATTTCCTGGCAGATGTTTGTTTTAACCTTTATTTGTAACTTGGTGAGAGATAATGTTTCACACTCCCCATTTCCCAGATTGGAGGAAGAAAAGAGTAGTTTTGCAAAGTCAGAGAATATTGGAGACTTGTGGTATATTGGGTGTCTACAGAATATGTGGGGTAGGTAGAACAGGTCTCCTCCTCCTCGCTGACACTTAGAGAGCAGATTGTCCTCTCAACCCCTGAATTTTATCAGGGGGTACAAACTTTCTTTTGAGTCCCTTTGCAAAGGGGGAGGGGTGAAAGAGCAAGGGAGGATGGTGATGGGTGAGCAGAATGGGGAGCAGGGAGGGGTGAAACAGGGTGGGAGAGGGTGGAGACAGCTGGAAAAGTCTTTGGAGCCCTGGTCTACCCAACCAAACACACTCCTTAAGTCTCTCTAAAATCTTTTAAATATAGAAAATCATGCATAAAATTAGCATCATCCTATTTAAGCTCACCCTAGAATGGAAAGTGTCCTGTGCAGAACAAAACTTGCTTCTGCAGCAGCTGTAGTCTTGCAGCTGTGCTTCTGAGCTCCTGTACACTCCTTCAAGGCAAGCAGATCCACAAGCCAAGAGCTACTGTAGCAGGTTAGTTTCATCCCAGATTTGACACTGTGTTAAGGAGAGTCTTGTATGCATTCCTCAGCCCAGCATATATGGCTGGCCAGTAGCTGCAGCAGCTGCAGCTGTATGCTAGTGGTAGTGTCCCCAACACCCCGTGTGGGCAACAAGTTTGAGTAGGTAGTTAAATGTAAGATCCCAGGAACTTTCTGGGCCCCTACTTTGGCTCCTGGGCCCCCTTTCAGGGCCTGGGTACAAATTACCCCTTTACCCCCCTCTCCAAGGCCCTGCTCTCAACCAATACACTGCTAAAGGTGCCACTGGGATCCTCTTCTGGCAATTGTTTGTGACATTTCTAGCCTTGTTGATGGTCAATTGCTGGTTCCTTAGATCAGGGGTGCCCAAACTCCGACCTGGGGGCCACTTGTGGCCCTTGGGGGCTCCCAATCAGGCCCACAGGGCACCACCAGTCTCCAGTGAAACTGGCCCTCCAGAGACTTTCTGGAGCCCATGCTAGCCCAATGCAACTGCTCTCAGCATGAGGACAACTGTTCGACCTCTTACCTGAGCTATGGAACAAGGGCTCCCTCCACTACTTGCTGTTTCACGTCTGTGATGCAGCAGTGGCAGCAAAGGAAAGGCTGGCCTTGCTTTGTGCAAGGCCTTTTATAGGCCTTGAGCTACTGCAAGGCCTTCATTCATTCATATAAGTTCCATCTCTAATAAATTCATGTATGTAAATTTATTCAAATTTTAAATGTAAATTAATTCTTTTTTACCAGCCCCCGACACAGTGTCAGAGAGATGATGTGGCCCTCCTGCCAAAATGTTTGGACACCCCTCCCTTAGATCTTCCTCAATCTGTTTCAGCCCCATTTTCTTTGGTGCTGCCCATTGAACCTTCCAGTAGGGAAGTCTCTGTCACCAGAGGAGCTTGTGTGGCAGCCGAATGGGGTTCATTTTGCAGATGTGGCCAAACCATTGCAGTCTGTGTTTTTAGATTTGTTCTTCGACTGATGGTTGATGATTGCACCTTATCTGAATAGTCTCATTACAATGGCGATCACAAAGAGGTGGAACAAGTAGACCTGTGGGCAGACAGTGCTGAACCAGTGCTGTTGGAACCAGTGCTGTTGGAAGAGGGGGGAAGTAGAGCAGTCAGCAAAAGCACCCACTGCTCTATGGTGATATACCATCTGGCTAGTTACTATCAATAAACATATACAAGATTGGAGGCTGGTTAAAGTTGCATAAGAAATACTGTACTCACAGTTTCATGGTTGTATATACATCTTCTTAACGGTCAGAGGCTCTCCCCAATACTACAACTTTAGGAACCACTACTACTTTAGGCACCTACTACTTTAGGAACCCCAAAGCTGTTCTCCTTGTGTGGAAGTGTGATGATCAAGCCGATCATATTACCCTGGATATGATCCTGAGACATGCATCCCATGAAGACTTCAGAGGTATGCTTCCAAGTTTGTATGCTAATAATTGCAGCTAAAGCCAGAATTTGAGTAGGAGCGCACAACAGCCCATAACAAAAGGAAGCAGTGGAAAAGCACATTTGCAAAGAAATCCTTGTGATATGATCTTTTCCCAGCTGTAAACAATATAGTATATTGCAACTTTTTACAAACTTCTGTAAAACAATCTTTATTTTCCAGAAGAATATGAGGTGTGCTCTTCCATCTATTTACCCAAGAATTACCCAAAGACAGAGTCCTAAACAACTCACAATGTTCCTATGGGCAGAGGTTTTTGTTTCTGGTGAGTAAAACAGGATTACAGCTTAAGTCTTACTGAACACAATGGGCTTACTTCTGAGTAAAGCAAATAACACTGCTTTCAAACACCACTACCTATGGGGTACTGTGTCACATAGTTTAGCACAGTTCACCAAGGCAATTGACAGCTGGCAGTTTGAATGCAGAGGATACTTGCGTGCTGGGTAGTCTTCTAACAAGCTCTTATAACTTGCAAGGCCCTTGGTTTGAGCACTGGAGAAACCAAAGAAAACACAGAAATCAGGACATTGCTCCCTCATTAAGCATGTCTTAAACCTTGCTTAGGCTGACATTCCATCTATCACTCTTTTTGTTCTAAGCATATCTCTGCTCGTGGGTATAAGCACAGCTCTGTCTTTGAATAGCTGGGATGAAATCAGTTTGACATCTCATATATATTCAATAAAGATTAATACAATTTTATATATTTTGCATTGGTGCTGATGAGACTGGGTCAGGAACAGCAAAGGAGATTAGTTAGCAGTCTATCATTTAAGCCTAAAATGAATAAAGTCATTGCCACTTTAAATTCAGTCATGTGCATAGGAGAGTCTTTGGACTCTTGCTTGACTTGAACAAATACAGGTGGAGCCTATTTATCCATTCTGTGACTCAGCACAAGGTGGAGCCTATTTTTCCATTCTGTGACTCAGCACAATTAACAAAAACAGCGTTGTGCTAAATTCCATAGAGTTATGCAAATACTCTGCAGCCTGACGCTTCCAGATGGAAGGAAACTAAGGCAGCTGTTATCAATCCCTTCCCCTCTGCTCCATACTCAGTCTTCCCCATTGCCAGCTGCCCGGTTTCTTTCACATGGGATGCTGATCTTTTAAGAGTCCAGCCCTATGTGTTTCTACTCAGAAGGCAGCCCCATTCCAGTCAATGGGGCTTACTCCCAGGAAACTATGGAGAGGATTGTAGGCCATATCTCATGCTTTGTTTGGTGGGAAGGCTTGTTTGCCTGCACCATGGGGGGGGGGGTTTCCTTGTGTTGGTGATTGCCTGCACCATCTCAATGGGGGGGGGGATTTGGCAAACACTCCCTGGGTTTTTTTTAAAGCAATCCCCTTTGTTGCTACCACACCTGACCCTGTGTGAGTGAGAGTGAGTTCCACCTTGCTGCACATGTTCTGGCTACAGAGATTTTCAGCCCCCCCCCCCTTCAGCCTCTTTGCTGGCTCAGGGGCCCCAGGAGTGTTACTGTTCCTTTGCAAGGGGAACCTCTTCCAGGGCTGTTTCCCTGCCTGGGTGAGGTAGAGCCTTTTTGCAGTGTTTGGGCTGCCTAGAAATGGATCAAGATGCCAGTGCAGGGCAAAGGAGGCAAACGTGTGTGTGTGACTTTTGGTTCCTCCACCCCATTCCATTGAGACAAATCTGCAGATAAAAAATCTGTGGATAAATAGGCTGCACCTGTGATGAACTTGTTTTGTTATCAATGAAGAACCACAGAATAAAAACAAATTACAATTGCTTATCCTTGGAATTGGGAACTAATCCTGGGTTGTGATCTCCATGGTTCACATCTGTATTAAATCAGTAGCCTGGAAGCAAAAGTCTGATGATAAAACTCCACTCAATGGGTTGTATGCAGAATTGTATATAGGAAGGAAGGAAACTTGTATATTGGAACCTCCCTGACCCACTCCTGTCCACAACAACTGTCTGTTTCCTGCTTGTGGGTCAGGAAATTTGAAGGGGAAGGGATGGAGATGAGGGCCTGCGCTGCATCCAGCACAAGTTTGGGGCCAGAAGTGACGCAACCTGAGGCAAGGGGAAAACTTTCCCCTTACCCCGTGTCACGCTGCACTGGCCCCAGTGGGTCTACTCAGACCTGCACCACCTGACAAGGTGCTACAGATCCAAACAGAATGGCCAGGGGTTGCTCTGGGCCTCCTGGGAACGGGGTTAGGATCCAGCATAACCACCAGATCATGGTCCTGCCTCCTGCTCGCTGCTAGCCTGCCCTAGGAATGCCCACCGTCCCCCTGTTCCAAAACACCTCCTCTCCACCCTCCCCACACCCCTCCCCCAGACCCTTGCTTTGGCTGAGCTCAGCTGGCACAAATGTACCCTGCCGGGCCTAGTTCCAATGTGGGCTCCTCAACTCCTGAGTAAGCGCAAATGTTCCTTATGGCATGTTTGTGACACTCCCTGGGTCAGCACAAGTGACTTGTGCCAGCCTAACCCAGGGATTAGGATTGCACCCTTAATTGATTGAGGAAGATTTTTGTTTGCAAGAGAGATTATGCCACAGTGGACAACCTCAGTTTGCAAGAGGAGAGTGACACACAGATGCCCCACATTGCTACAGTTTTCCACTCCACTTAATCACCCTTATTTAGCATGATCTTGATTAGAGGGAGCCACATTGCACCCCCTTTAGGACAAAGTCCTGGCTTAATTTGTGGAATGTAAGCCAAGAAACCAAGATGGAGTCAAAAGAGGCTGTACACATTGAAAGTGCAGCCATTGGTGATACTATCAAATACTTCCTGGTTCCAATATCCTTAGCTGCAGCATTCTAGAAAATAAGAACTACTGAGCTTGTTTGAAAATGAATGATATGAACTCATCCAGCAGAATTCACAACTTCTGTTGGTTCCTAGCAAGGCTATATAACAAAGTAATTTACTGGGAAACTGCTGCTCAAAGGTGATGGCAGTAGAGACTACAGATGCTGTATATATTCTCTCTTCCAAAGTGGAAGAAGCTCAAAGGCCAACATCCCAAGCGGCATACTTGCCAATACCTTTAAAAAAGCCAGGCCTTTTATTTTTCCAGGAACCTATTTGAGTCAAGACAAAAGCATATGCGGCTTTTTAATTGGCTTGTTCCTGTAAGCATTCTCAGATACACACACTCAATCTATACACCTATCAATATTTTACATTGCCATCATATGCACTTAAGATACTACATGGTTAATACTCTCATAACTTGCTGTTTCTATCTTTTAATGATAAAAAGTCTCTGAATCACTGTTTGTATATATATTTTAAATTATGAATGACTTATGAATTATCTGAATTGATAACAATTCAATAACAGTTGATTGTTGTTATGGACAACATCCTACTGTCCTGGATGTGGACCTGCCCACACATAATATATTTTGAATGTTCAAAAGGGTTCCAAACAGTGACTAGTGAAAAAAGGGTCATGGTAAACTAGAATGAATATGAACATGAGCAAACCTTAACGTGCATTAAGGAAAAGGATGAGTTATCCCTGAGTAAGGGCCCAATCCTATCCAACTTTCCAGCAGCGGTGCAGTTGCAACAAATGTTCCCATACCTTGAGGAGGCTTCTGTGACTGCCTCCCCAACACAGGAAACAGTGCACACCCCATTGGTATAGCAGCACCAGCACTGGAAAATTGGATAGGATTGGGCACTAAGGCACTCAGGAAATATATTCTAGGACTAATCTACCATCCTCTGTGAATGTTTTAAATTAAACAGCAGTCAGGGACAGCCCTGATCAGGCTCAGGACAATGGCACAAAGGGAGAAGGGCAGGTCATCATCTCCCACTGCACAATGGTTCCATTTAAAACTGTGCCTCCAAAGTGGCTATTAGCTCATGGAGGGAACATTCCACTGGCATCTATGGTCAAACACGTTGGGGCTGCTTTTGACGGGTCACAGCAACCTGAAAAACTTGAGAACAGAGGGTGTACTATAGTAGGATATCTGCCTACCACAGCCAATAATGCTTCTGTTATGTGTGCATTGATATATGTGTGTGCATGTATATGATATTTATTATCCCACAGAGACCCAGTTGGGACCTATTCTATCCTCAGGAGCTATGTTAAAATTTGATTTTTTTTCATTCTTGCTTTGGGGAGAGGGATACTTGGCTGATGACTGAGTGATGCTACTTTTTGCTGGGAAGGGGGTGGTGGTGGTGATGGTGGCTGTGGATTGTGGTTCTTTTTCCTAGCTTCCTTTTTGCTGCTGTTATGGTGTTGCATTGTTTTATTGTAAGTTGATAGTTTGTTCTGTTTTTTTTATTATTTTTTCACATTTTTATACCACCCTTCCTCCAAGGAGCTCAGGGTGATATACAAGTTTCCTTGAAGTAGGTTAAGTTGAGGCTCTTGACAAGGTCAGAAACCGTGCTTTTGGTTTTCCGGAAGCATTATAGTGTTGGTGAACCTCAGAAAGGCTTCCCCAATGCTGGCTAAGGTTGCACAAGGCTCCATGAGCCTCAGGTGAGTAGGGAGGGCAGTGACAGCCTGCAGTGGGGGCGCCACTGCAGACCTTTGCCCCAGGTGTGGGGCTGGAGAGGTCCACCACTGAAGCTGAGAGGTAGAGACTGGCCCACGGTCATCCAGAATGCCCCTTTCTGAGCAAGGGTTTGGACCTGGTCTATGTCCAGCACCACAACACCATCCTAGCTCTTAGGTTAGCCACCTTCAGTTGCCTTTGTCAAGAATAGCAGGATATAAATATTTTAAACTTAAACAAGTAAATAAGTATATTGGTTTTGCAGCCAAATGTTCCTGAATTGCCTTGAAATTGATCAAATGATCAATTGATCAAATGATCATCCATCTCCACCCTTACATTTATACCACAATGAAGTGCAATTATTTTTATGTTCTTGGTATACAGGAAAAAGTGTGTGTGGTTTCTAAGATATGTCCTCTCTCCTTGCATGGGAAAGAAGATGGAATCTTTTCAACAGATTTTGTTGGGTCATTGAGGCTCAAGGTTTTGGTTTGGGAAAGGATGTGGTTATGTTAAAACCAAGTGAAAAACCTTTTTTCTTTGGAAGAGCTCAGTGGACACAGCACACACAGATCATTTTCAGACAGATCATTTTAACCTGAGCCTGAAAAAAAAATAATTCAGTTGATTTGCATTAGCATATCTACCATCATTATGGAATTCACACATACATATTTTTCACTTGATGACTGCAGTAATAGTGACAGTGTACACACATGAGCAGGACATAACAGATCAAGCAGCAAAGCCAGACCCACTGCTTCACATCATATCAGCTTAATAACTAGCATGCATAATGGTTGAGTAGTCAGAAGCAAACCAAATGTTTAGGATACCATTGTGATTGAGCTTGTCTTAGTAAAGCTATTTGAAATATTCTCTTGATAAAGAAAGCACACACAGAAACACACAATGAATTAGAAAACACATAAGGGCAAGCAAGCAAAAGTCATATAGTTTACTCAAAAGCATTATAATTCCTCACATGTTTGCCTCTAGGAATGCATGGGATTCTTTTTTATACACCTGCCACAAATGTTGCAACCCTGAAAATAAGTTTTAAGTGTCTTAAATTATTTATTGTGTACCGTCTGACATGTGTTCAAATTACATGAAATCTTCATGAAGCCAAAGTAATCGGATGGCAACTTTGCATAACTGAAATAGCTGAAGGTGACATTTGAGGCTTTAGCACCATGTTGTGAATTAGAAGTATGGGGAGCTTTTGAAAAGTCTTTGTATTCTCCTCATGAGGAAATTTCAGCACTTCTGAGTTTTTGCAGAGTTGCAAGTTAGCAATGAAAAAAATGGAGAGAATGAATCAGCAGGAAAAGAAAGGAACCTTTGTGTTTGAGTAACCTTAGTCTTCACAACATCAGTAATACTGTTTGTTCTTAAGTCTTTACAAAGAAGAATGCCTCTCTTTTCCATGCAAATCTCACTAGTCTCTTATGAATTACAAACAGATTAAAGAGAGAGAGAGAGAGAGAGAGAGTCAATAATGTGCTGCAGGAGAGGGCAAACTGCAGGAGAGGGCAAAGGCCTCCTTAAGGTCACATTACTGGGCACTGAAAGTATGTAACTTGTTGGAAAATAGGTACAGCACAGCCTAGAGGACACTAGGGGACAGTGCTCAGTCCACAAGTGGTCTAAGAGACTATCTGCCCCAGGTCTTTACTTTGTCCCTCTTTGATTTATGGGAGGTGTGTCCCTACCTGACTTCTTTCTTCCTTGTTCTCCCTCTCTTCACCCACTTCTCTGTGATGGCTGTGTCCTCTATGCTCTGCTGACCTGGTCACACAGGGTTGGCCATGACAAGGATGCCAGCTCACATGCAAAGGGATGGCTTTTAGGATCCTCTGTTCCATATATGTATTTAAGAGTTGTGCAAACTACAAAAGAATTATACATTTTTCCTTTAAGCTATAAGTAAATATTTTATCTGAAGCATTTTTTCTGCCTATTATTGTTATACGGTATTTCTATATCACCTTTCTCACCAACTCTCACAATGAGTGAGAGTCTTACAGACCCAAGGCAGTTCAGATAGGCAGGCTATCACCAAAACCATTTTTACAAATGGAGTTTTTACAACTAATGTCCTATGAGAAACTCATAGAATTCTTCACATCCAGATGTTTTCCTTCCTGTGCAGTCATCATTCTTTTGCCCACACATGCCATCTGAGCTTCTAGCAGGAACAGCCACAAATTGGCCAAGTGTTATTCATTCTTGGCAGCTGACCTCCACACTCCTCTACCTCTTGGCAGCTTATCACAGTTCTCTCCTTGCCCCCTCATGGCCCAGTGATCAGCAGCAACAGCAACTCCTCATGGCTCTGTTCTCTCACAAGAGCTTATGATCTATGATAGTTTCCCATCTAAATCACAGCCAAGGTTACTCCCACTTAGCTTATTTGGGCAGAGCACAGTTTAACCTGCAGACCACACCTCCTGCTTTGTAACTTTATCACTCTGCTTTATAACTCTGCTTCATATAGACACCTAGACTCTCCTTTTCCATCAACTTCAATTACCTCATAACACAATTTTCATTATATTCCTTTGGAAAGCAGGTGTAGACATGTTGACATTTCTTTGCATTGTTGACAGGTAGCATGCTACACATTCTGTGCATTGTTGCCGAGTTACCAGGCTGGTGTGGGAACTTGTGGAGGGAAAGAGACACACCATCATACAGAAAAGCTGTGCGCAGTGGAGGTACAGGAAATGTAACCACTACCTCAGTGGTTCCCAAAGTCCTACTTGGACTTTGGAACTTCAGGTAAGTAGTTGCAGGGGCAGGGCCTGGGGGGGGGGTGTCCTGACAGCGCCACAGCTATCATGGTGCCACGGGAACCCAGGGGCTTTCCCTCTTACCTGAGGATCTCACTGGCCTCAGGGAGGGTCCAGGAGACCTGCAACCCCCTCTGTGGGGCTCCCCAATGTTTGAAATCGCTCTGTTTGGAGGTTTTTCATGCAAAAACGGAAAGTGCTCTTCGATCCCCAAACGGAGTGATTTCAAACATTGGGAAGGCCTGCAAAGGGAGACATGAGAGAACATCGCATCAGTAGTGCAGGGCTGACTAAAACAATATCAGTTGCTATGGCAGCTAGAACACGATAATCAGGTTCTTCTGAACCACACTTTTGACAGTCTTCGTAACCTGCAGCAATGACAAAAGCTTCTTAGTGCCTATAAGAAGCTGATAGTTCTTCTTGCAGCCTCCTAATATGGAAGGATGCAAACTCTTCAACCTGCTGAAGGGATCGCCAAGAGAGGAAAACCTGAATGGATTGAACCCCCTTCCAGGGTTGCCCTTAGAAGCTACAGGACCTAACAGAAGACATTTTTTGCAGGGCCCCAGGTTCACAGACAAGGTCTGTAGAATCTCAGATATAAATTAATTTATTATAAACTTTATATCTCTGTGGTAGAATGGAAAGCAATCAAAATGTGCGCCTAAAAAGTGCATGCCCATTAATGGACCAAATGGATCTACGCACATTTTAATATAAAATTGCATGCGTGTGAGTCTACAAGTAAACAAACAGAATGTGTAGATTTACTTTGAAAAGTAAATACTTACAAAACTACTTCTTTTAGTGACTGTGAAACGATGTAGTAAAAATATTGATTTTATTTCTATATTAGTTCACGGGCACCTTAGGAATGGGGCCCAATTGGCAGCAATTAAAACTGGCCATGCTCCCTTCTCTCCAATCAGCCACAATGCCTTTCTGAGGAAGGACTTGGGCCACATCCTGCCACTGATGAGCAACTCTGTTGGAGCAACTCCAGCCCCAACTGCTCTATTGAGGTTGCAACTATTAAATCTTACACAGGGCACCCAGTATCACAATGTTATTTAATGCTACTATGTACTCATCACTGCTATGAAGTCAGGAAGATCACAAGATGGGATCAAAGTGTCTATGATCCACCAAAGATACAAAACAAGTAACATATAAGATGCCTGAGCTTCTATAATCTCCTAGTTGACATACTGTCATACCAGAACTTACTCAAGAATCCAAAGCTCTTGTAAGAACATAAGAAGAGCCCTGCTGGATCAGGCCAAAGGCCCATCTAGTCCAGCTTCCTGTATCTCACAGTGGCCCACCCAGTGGCTCACAGTGGCCCCAGGGAGCACACAAGACAACAGACACAATCTGTGTTCCGCTGCCCTCCCCTGAATCTGGCAATCAGAGGCAGCCTGCCTCTAAAACCTGCACATACCTACTATGACTTGTAACCTGTAATGAACTTTTCCTACAGAAATTTGTCCAATCCCCTCTTAAAGGCATCCAGGCAAGATGCCATCACTACTTCCTGTGGCAAAGAGTTACACAAACTAATTACATGCTGGGTAAAGAAATATTTTATTCTGTCTGTCCTAACTCTCCCGACACTCAACTTTATTGGAAGTCCTCTGGTTCTGGTGTTGTGTGAGAGGGAAAAGAGCGTCTCTCTAATCACTTTGTCCATCCCCTGCATGATTTTGTATGTATCAATCGTGTCCCCCCTCAGGCGCCTCTTTTCTAGACTGAAGAGGCCCAAACACTGTAGCCTTTCCTCATAGAGAAGGTGCCCCAGCCCAGTAATCATTTTGGTTGCTCTCTTTTGCACCTTTCACATCTCCACTATATCCTTCATGAAATGTGGCAATCAGAACTGGACAATACTCCAGGTGTGCCTTACCATCGATTTGTACAACAGCATTACAATATTAGCCGTCTTATTCTCAATTCCTTTCCTAATGATCCCAAGCATGGAATTAGCCCTCTTCACTGCTGCCGCACATTGGGTTGACATGGCAACATTTCAAATATGAGGCAGGTCAACTCAGATGGTTGCCTCAGATGGTAGATTGGCAGAGTGCCCACCTCCACAGTTTCCGCTCTCACTCCCTGCACTCACAAAGAAAGAGAGGAATAGAGCAGAACAGGAAGTATGGAGGAAACCACTTTCTCCACACTTCCACTATCCTTCTTCCTCTATGAATCCAGGAAGTGAGGAGTGGAAGAAATAGTGACTAGATCACTGAGGGTGGGTGGGTGGGTAAAGGAATGGCATTTGGTGCACCATCTCTGCTGTCCAGCACTTTTGAACCAGCCTCAGCAAGAGATTACCTAAGTACTGGCTTACTGGCTCATATAGAACTCATACTTAGTATCCATTATCTCAATACAGGTATATTGTATTGTGCAGAAGTTTTTGTCCATTCCTCTGTAGTATAGACAACTTTTGTTTCAGTGTTATAAGCTGCCTAATTTCAGCAGCTTTATCTGTCTGCTTCACAACTAATTGAGATGCAGATAAAATTATGAACAGTCAAAAAGGTGTTTTTTTTCCAAGTTATAGCCATTAAGTAATGAATACCAGGAAGATGATATCTGAGTCATCATTGCAATAGCAGTGACAAATATTCAGAGGTTGTTTCTAAAAGTGCCTTTAGGTCTACAATAACCGAAGATAACAAATTAATTTTTTTTCATGCTTTGCAGTTATTAAATAATTACCTCTTGGAAGTTGAAATAAAATTTTGACTGTGTCTGTGTGTTCAGCAGTTAGACAAAAAGTAGCAATGTATTGCAGATGGAAAGGATAAATCAGATCAACTGGGAAAAAAACAGAGATAAGCTACATGCCACTTCAAACAGCAAATGTGAAATTTTACAAGAAGAAGTAAGGAAGGGAACAAAGTCCTTGACAATAATAATTAAATTCTTGGTTGCTCTGACATACACTTCTCAGCATATAAAAAAACTATTTTCAATATGCTGCTTCACCATGAAAATATTTTATTATCTCTGCCCACATTTCTTCTTCGTATTTGCTTTGAGAGTCTGCACACCTCATATTGTTCGACTATAGGGTCATCTTGCCAAAGTTAAAGGTTGTTTAAACTCTGTTTCAATGGCAGAGAGTTATGCACATGCCTAAATTACCTACGGAAGTAAATTAAAAGAATGGTTCAATCCTATTCTTCAGTTATGGCAGCAAAACTTGAGCTCCGCTGTTGTAAATGGCACAGCACCACCGTCAATGGCTCATCACTGTCAAGCGTGCAAGAGCCATCAGCAGAAGCAGCCAGCAGTCGCTAATGCATGTCAGTGGCTCACCTGAGCTGCACTGGAGAAGGTTAGGTGGTGGAGATGGGGAGATTGGGGGAGATTTGTGGCAGGGAGCTGATGGGAGGAGGTAAATCTCAGAGGCAAAGGTGCACATCAGATCCTATCCCTGATTATCCAACCCACCCTGCCCCTTCTTCCATGGGACTAAGGAGATCCTTAGGCCATCAGGCAGCCTATTGGGAGATATAATACTAATATGCAGAAGAAGAAGAAGGATAACCTTTCTACTTACCTCTTGCTGGGCATCTGATTGCGCACACACACGCACTGTAGCATGCATCACATGCTCTGGCAGCACAGTTGCATGGCATAAGATGATGGGGGATAGAATTGGGCTGTTGTGTTCTCTATTGTTGTATCTCTTGGTATTTTATTCTTCTGAATCAAAATGAAGTGGGCAGGAACAGAACTGAAATAAATTTAGGTTCCATTTGAACTGGTGGACACAACATTGTTCTAATGTGAAGCTTTTGGAGGGAGGTCAGATAGAAGAGGACAAATAAATTGCATATGCAAATATACATGTATAACCTAATTATCAATGGATTTTTTTCACCTTTGGTTTTAGCTCAATACAATGAAAATGACCCTTTAAATTAAAGGGGAAAAGTTAACAATAGCCTCCTTAATGCGAGAGAGGGCAGCCGGCTGACAATCCATCAATCTTTCTCTCTCCAGGCACTTAGAACAGCTTCACTTCAAGGCAAGCAACCCCTTCCCTTTCCCCTGATCAGGTGAAAGAAAGATAACACAGGCCTACAAAATTGAGGGTCAGAAACGTTTTTCCCCAACTTTATGGTGGTTTGATATGAATTTGGGGTGTCGATTCCAAAAATGGCATCCGTTTTGCTCTATCTCGTCTAGTTTTGGAGATATAGTATAGCCTCATTAGTGAATGGTTCAAGCAGCTTCATGAGGAAGCCATGGTGTAGGCTTCCTCATGAGGAAGCTGCTTGAACCATTCACTAAAGAGGCTGTGCCGTGTCTCCAAAACTAGACGTGATAGGGCAAAATGGATGCCATTTTTTTGAATCGGCACCCCAAATATACCCAGGAATTGGTGTAACGTTTAAGGAAGTAAAATGTGTGTTGGCCTGTGTAATCACTTTGCATTCTTTCCCAGCTCTGTGCTCTGGGTGAAGGGAGGGATCACTGGCTCAGAGTGAAGCCTTTCTAAGCACCTGAAGAGAGACTGATTGATGGCTGCTTAATGACTCTGTCTTACATCACAAAGGTCAGCAAGGCTGTTTAAAATCACCTAGCAAAGGGACATTGTTTTTTAAAAGGATTTGCTTTAATGCAATTTTCGCCATCCACGTGAGTTCTGGGAACAGAACCCTCGCAAATAACAAAACAACCTGTATTGCATTTTTTTTAAATGGCATTTTATGACATCTTGAAAACCTTATAGGTTATGAAGGCAGATTGAACATTAAGCCATTTCTGCCCAAAGTTGCATATATACAACAGGGATCAAATGTGTACACTGTGTACAATCCAGTGGTGCATATTTGCTTCAAAGTAAGTCCCACTTAATTCAATAGAACTTGCCCTTTAGCCATAAATAAATAAATAAATAAATGGCTGCCTTGCGGAGATTGCTGTAAATGGCTCCCCTGGAGGCTGCAATTACATGTAAGTTACATTATATTACATGTCCCTGTGCAACAGTTTTGATCACTGTGCCACACAACCCTCCATTTCTTAGGTTTGTAGCAATGTAGAAAAAGCCCTTCAATGCTTATTGGAAGTCATGGGCAGGAATCCCTTACTCTGTAGTGGCAGACATCTCGTAGAACCATTTTATAGTATTTCCATATAGCAAAGCAAGTTGAAGAGTCAGCATCACAATCCCCTTCGAAAACACAATAAAAATATCTAATGGATATAGAAGACAATGGATGCTTGATGAAGACCCTATGATAAAAACTGTCAGGGTATATAGCAGAAGAAAATAGGTTGGCTGAGGGGAGTAGTGTTTAGTAGTAGGCGTGTATGCACCCCTTCCTGCTTGCCGCTGTCCCTTTTTACTGGGTTAGTAGCTGAATGGGCAGGGGTAGTTTCTGCCACCATCCCAGTCTACACAGACAAGGCAGAAGGAGAAGCACATTTTCTCTGTCTAAGAGGAAAAAACCATCCCAAGTTTCATATTAAAAATTGAAACCACAGTAGTGTCTGCAGAATAATCAGAAGTTACAACCAACTGAATTACTTGTGCATATGGACTAGGCAGGCAAGACTAAAGATGTAACTAGTTTACCAGTTGGTAAAGGACAAGCAGGTTGGTGGAAAATGCTTGTACTTGGCTGTTTGGAGCTTGATCAAATAGATACAATAATCAGTAACACCCAGCAGATGGAACAGGGATGCTACTCAAGAACAAAGTCCCAATACATGGTCCCAATGCATTCCAAAATGCCGTTGAACTGTTGAAGTCTGCAAGTTGGCCTGATGTGAAAAAGGCAAACAGATAAAAATTTAATTCCCTGATGCGTCTAGCCAGTGATGTTCCTCACCACTGTGCCACGTGGGGGAACACTTCCAGGGGTGCTGTCCCCCACCTGGAGGTGTTGCCCCGCACACTTGCTGCCTCCCCCTACTGTCATTCTGAGGGCTGGAGAGGCCGTGCATACCCCTGTGACCCTCAGAAGGCCAAAAACCATCACTTTGATCAAAAACCAGAAGTGACTATTTTCAACCCCCGGGAGGTCTTCTGAGGGCCACATATGGACTCCCCAACCCTCAAAAAGCCTTCTAAGGCCTTTCGGATGCTGAAAATTGTCATTTCTGTTTTTCTGATTGTTTTTGACCCTCAGAACACCTCCATTGGGGAGGCAGTGCATGGGGGGGGCAGCAGCAAATGCCATCATGTGGTCCCCTGGACTCTCTCCAGGTATGCTGTTGCATCTAGCTATGATTACAGTCCCTCTCACTATTTGTTTTATCCAAGAAATTTGGGGTCACTGCACTTACTAGAAGTAAGTGGGGGTGCCTTCTGTGTACCAGCATTGGGTTTCCACAGCAGAGCAGGCAGAAAGCACACTGAGCATCCCAGTGCATGTATCCAAGTGCTTGGATTGAAGGAATTTAAGTTTGATGATGTTATCAAGTCACCTGATTGAAGGAATCAAGCCCATTTGGCTGTCCCACCTTTTTACCCATATAGATATAGAGAAGGACTCTGAATCCACATGGCTGTTGGAGGTTGCCCCAGAAGCTTTTTTAGGCTGCTGAAACTGCACAGGGAGCCTTTGGGGGTTAGAAGTATTCAAACAAAACGAAAAATGATAAAAAACAAAACAGGGAATTCACTGCAAAAACATATTGGAACTGTTTGATTCTTCTCAATAAATTTGTCCCCTGTACCCATTAGATTTTATTTCCATATACAGTATGGCAATTTTTCAAGAAGCATTGTTTCCAATAGAACAGAGGAAGGGCTAGGCATAGCTTATTCCATAAGATTTTTTATTCCAATAAGTAGTGAAAAGCCCTATGTTATATTAATGACCTAATGTAAGGATGTTGTCTTTTTATCCAGAACAAGATATTTATTGTAAGAAGGCCCTCCAAACCAGGGGGACATGTCAGAAACCATTCTGGAAACTTCTAAGTATAAATGTTGTAATGGCAAGCAAAAATTAGAAAGCAAAGCTATTTTAATAACTATATTTCTAATGGTAAATTAATAGATTTTTTGTGTGTGCATGACTCCTAATCTGTGACACAGCTAAAATTAGTCACGATGACTCAGTCTTGTTGAATGCAATGGGATGTAAGTGATCCACGATTAAGCTATTCCATTGCTTTCAACAAGTCTCAGCCAGAAAGAGGTGGGCAACTCAATCCTAACTAAATTCCTCCACACTGATGCAGCAGCAACGGTGCGGGGAATTTTGGTCACTGAAGGTCTCCTGGGGATAAGGGGACCTTCATCCCCTTGCCCCAGCCTTAGCAGCAGCAATGGGTCAACTTGGACCTATACCAGAAAGTATGGTCCGGAGGTTTGAGCTGTTATCTGCCTGAATGGGATTAGCTTGATCATGCCTGGATGGGAAACCAGAAGTCACTGAGAAGTTGTGATAAACCTCAGTTAGAGAGAGGGGTTGCCACGGTGAGCCATGGTGAGAGGTCAGAAGGAATGTGAAATAAATCAGTTGGCAAGAATGATGACAACTTAATTCTGCCCTGCTTCATTTGTAGTTATCTGCAGAGAGCTCAGAAGGCATCAGCTCTGCAGCCAGAGAAACGGCCACATAGAGAAGAAAAACATCTGGAGAATGAAGGATTCTATATGAATAACATAGAGCAATATTGTAAAACTCACTTATGGGAGTTTATGACAACATACCAATGTAAACTGCCTTGAATAAGTCTCATGAAAATCTGATGAGAAAGGCAGTATGTAAATACTGTAATAAATAATAAATAAATATCACTGGCGCACATCTGGGTTGATCTGTGTTGGCAGATCAGGCCCAGGAAGGGGGATAGCATATGGCAAACATCGGTGCTGCTGCTATGCCCATCTCCCAGTTCTGATCCACCTAACATCTACCCCATAACTGCCCTCCTCCCATCCTTCCTCCAATCTTGCACCCCTGTGGGGTTGTGTATCTTAAATGGAACAGTGCTTCTGAGTAGGCATGCACAGGTTTGCATTGTTGGTTTTGGAAGGAAAATCACTAATTCACACAGTAATTTTCTGTTTGGGGCACCCAAGTAACAGCATTTGGATCAGCATCTAGTTTTGCTGGAGGGCAACTTTGAGGAAAGGCAGGGATAGACTCCATGACCTTCTCCCAACACGATTTGCTGCTAAATTCCATTTCTCCAGATGCTACTAACCAACATCCCTCTTTCTCCTCCACAGTCAGTGTTTGTTTCTTTATAACACACCTTCTGTCTATTATGGAGCTCTAGGCACTGTGCATGGGCTTCCCAGTGGCCACGCATCCAGGCACTGATCAGAGTAAAGCTGCTTAGCTTCAATGAGATGGCTTTATTATATGCCACTCAACCATGCCACATGATGGCCACATGATGCCACCTAGATTTGGTGCCAGTGTCCAGCAATTGATTGATTGATTGATTGATTGACAGTATTTATATACTGCTTTTCAACTAAAAGTTCACAAAGCTGTTTACAGAGAAAAATCAAATAACTAATGGCTCCCTGTCCCAAAAGGGCTCACTTGCAAGTAGATTCATCTGGGGGTCTTTTGGTTTTGTTTCATTCAAAATTAACAGATCATAGCACTGGAATGGGGAAAATACTGCCAAGCTGCCATAATTTTCTTTAGCCTGTTATTCATTTAGATGTTTCCAGATGTTCCAGAAAACCTCCATCACGTTCAAAATTAGTTTCAGCTATAGAATAAACACCAAGATGGAACTCTGTGTTCTCTGGTTTCAAAATCTGTGTTTGTTGTTCTGCCAGTTTTGTTCCCAACTGTTCCATACAGGTAGGTAATGCTTTTATTTTCTTTGGATTTTAGTATTGGTTGATATTGCTTTTTGAATCGCTGCAGTCTGCAAAATTGACAAGTTGTACAGGACATGCTATGTGTTTCCACCAAGAGTAAAACACGCAGAGGCTCAGCTTTGCCTGTTGCTACTGCTGACAGTGCTCTTAAATGTTGATGGCGCAACTGTCAGAGTCTGTGTCTTCGCAGCTGAGAAATTTCAGATATGCAGTCAATGCCTATTGATTTCATGCACTTGTGACTCAAGAATTAGGGTGACAGCTTAGAAAAGACAAAAGAGAGATATCAAAAACAATTAACTTTCAAAACTTACCAAACCTCAGAAGCTAACATACCTTGGTGCTTCAGTGTCTATAGTGCTGTGACCCAGATCCCAGTGTTCAAAGCTGCAAAACAAAGCATTTGGAAATAAATCTCATTGAAACAAGTGGAACTGGATTGGCTATGAACACAACTTCTGGTATAACTTCATGTGTTATATTCATAACAGTCACAACGTCTATGAGAGCATTGAATTTACTTCTAACCAGAATGAATTCTGCAATTAAGGATGGGTGCTTTGTTCCAGTAATGGACCTGCTCTGCTACGCGCCCCAGGGCAAAGGACCGCAGTGCCGCCGCCCCCACACCACGCCGCCACCCCCGCTTATCCAATGCCACAGAGCCTTGCATGATGTAGGAGCTGACTGGAAAAGCATTCTGAGGCTTCCCCACAATCTTAAACAGTACTTCCAGGGAACTGGAAACTGGAAGTATTGTTTAAGATCACATCAGAAGTCTTAGGAGGCTTCCCATGCAGTCTGGAGCACTTTGTGAATGCAACGCTCAGGGCATTTGCTTCCCCCTTCTCCAGGCCCGTACTGCTTTGCTTAAGTTTTGGGGGAAAAAGTTAGAAACCATCTCTCATACCTGACCTTTTCGCATAGTAACTGAAAAGTCATGTACTGCTTGGAGTAGGAGAAACAAGGACAAAGCACGTTGGTCCACCACACCTTTTCCCCAATGTGCTTCTCTGTTCTCTCTGAGTGGCATGGACAGGACAGAGTGGCATTTATAATGATGGTACTGTAACAATACGTTTAATAAAGACCATTCTGCCTTGCATAAACAAATGCCAGGTAAGCAGATATTCTTATATTCCTTCTCCAACTTTCTGAGATATGTGCCAGGAAAGAACACAAAACAAAGAAAATGATCTACATAACGATTGGGTAATTTCCATGATATATAAATTAGCCTGCCAGTATGTGGGGAACTGGGTTATGGCAAAAAAACAGTGTATGCTTGTATTAAAGGAGTGGGGACAATGAGAAGAGCTGGAACTGCCCAGTGGTGTAGCTAAGGAGGTACAGAGGGTAGCAATTGCACCAGGCAACAAGCTTTAGGAGGCAACAAGCTGAGCTTGACACTCGTGACCAAAATTGTGAAAACCTTGGTATATACGAATACTATCATTGGGAAGGTAATTTAATGCTGAATGCAGTGAAACAAACTCTGTTGGAATAACTGTATTCTTTTAAAATTTATGGCCAATTAACCAGAAAACATATTTATTTACTAAATAAATTAAATTTGATTCAGTAGTGGAGGGAGGGGGCTACTAAATCTTCTTTGACCACAGGCAGCGGATGCCTTAGCCACACCACTGGTTGTGATGTCACTTCTGGGGTATCATTTGCTCTCCACACCAGGCTACACTTTCATTAGCTACACCATTGGGACTGCCCCCTGCTTCATTTGCAGCATTCAGTGGCCCAATCTCTACCAGATCCCTCTGCTTGATGTCCATCCTGCTCCTCTTGCAAGTTGCTAGATCATCATGGAGGATAAGATTATAACACAAATGACAAGGAGCCTCATTCACATGAAGTTATGAGTCAAGGAAGGAATACTACCTTTATTTGTCCAGGCTGTACAGAACAGACCTAGAAAAGGAACAATGCCCAACATATTATGGGTAACTAAGAACCATTTTACACATTACTGTATATAGCAGTAGACCCCATGTAACCATTTCAGCCAGGATCCAGATACACTATATTGGATGTTTGTTAATCATCCCCAGATGATATAAATATTGATTGGTAATCGTAGACCACACAACAACACAATATATTTTATGGAAGTGCAATCGTCTTAACACCCTGGAAAAGAGTTTCACATTCACAGTTGACATATTTAGGTATATCTGTAAAAAAAAAATATGTACAGGTATACCTATACCTGTAGGTATACCTATACAAATAAAGAAAACAAAAAGTGGCCCCAAGACTGTGCTACTATGCTTTTGTATGGCCTGCATCAAGCTATCTTTAAATAGTACATAGAAGCAAAGTTATGTTAAGATATATTATTCTCATGATATTTTAAACACTAGTAAATTTACTTTTGTCACATTGACTTTTGTGAACTGCAGTCCCCTTCATCAAATGCATGAGGTGTTATCTTCAGTAGGTATGGGTAGAAAGAAGACAATATTAGGAGTGAAGTCAGGTAGCCATGAAATGCAAGAGGTATAGTCTGCTGTAACGGTTAAATATATGTAAGATAAGCATAGTGATTTGGCTCCAGAGAATCATGTGTGGTTTGCCACTCACAAAATGGGGCCTATCAATGTCCTCAATCTTGCAATCCACTGTGCCTCCAAACAGTCCATCTGAAGGATTGAGAGACATGGGGTATGACATGGTGTATTGGAGGAGGTTGGATGTGGTGTCAGCAGTGGCCCCTTTAAGGGTTAAGGCCTGGGCATTCAGCAGAGAGTGTGCTGCACAGCTGCAGCCACTTGAAGGCAATAGGGCCCGAAGGCATAAAAGCACCTGATGAAAGGAGAGTTGGTGTGGGTAGCAGAAGGAGGAAAGCTTGAGGAAGTGGGAGACAGGGCTGAGGAACTGATGGAGTACCAGCACTGTGGCTGGACTGATTGGTGAATGGACTTTGGAGACTGCTAGAGACACTGAGATTGGTGTTTGGCTGCCATGCCCAAGACCTGCGGAGGACCAAGCTGCTGCTGTAGTGGTGGGAGGAGCTGTTGGCAGGAGAGGAAGGAGGACCTCTGCAGGTGGAACAGGCTAGCTACCCTGGAGGTGGGGCCCAGCAGTGCTGCAGGGCAGAACTATGGTCATTCTTGGGGAAAGAAGGGGAGCTAATTAGCTCAAAGTGGGCATAATTCTCTAAATGAAGTCTAGACTAGGAATCCAGCAAAACACATGAGGGGGGACTGCCAATGGAAGGAGGAGTCAGCAGAACTCCTCTTAAGCAATTCACTGTTCTGCTTGCACAAATGCTAATCAAGAACTGGGATCCAACCTGGTGACAATTCACAACAGCAGTAATTAATGATGAATTATGTTGTGTTTATGAAATGGTAATTGCAAAAGAAAGTAATTTGGGTAAATATGCTTACTGGTTTTTATTTACCTGAAAATGCAATGGTTTGATTGTCACAAGCCTTTTTTGATCTATTTCTCTTATTGTTCTAGTTTGCAGTCAGATATCCCAGCATTGCATCTGATTTGGCCCTCGGTATTCACTACAAACAGCTTCCCGCAATGAACTCTCACTGCAAGATAGTTGGACTGTGTCAGGATTGCCTTCGTGCTGCTGCTCACCATGAAAACAACCATCCCATTATACTTTGAACTTTCCTAGCTTCACTTTGAGCTTTCAATCCTTCTGAGTTTTAAGCAGAAAAGTCACTTTGAAATGGTCAAATGAAATGTCTGTGTTCTGGAAATGCAATGAAAAATAATACCAAATGGATGGCTTATGTATGCTTGTTTTGTTTTTTTAACAGTAAAGAATCACTTTGGCTTGTCTCTTCATGTTTTTGAAGATCAATCTTCACCCAAGGAAAGGGAAATGATTTGCTATCCAATTTGAGGCTGCCAACAAGTTGATGGCAACAAAAATCAAGCAAGTTTGGGTTCTGTATACAAATTAAAAGCCAGATAAGCTTCCATGGGTTTTGTTTAACATATGAGGGCACCATTCATCAACTTCTCTGTGAGTGAGGACATTAGCCTAGCCTATTCACAGAGATCTAATTGCAATTTAAAAAATTAAAAATGGATGACCTAATAACATATTGCAAACTAGAAGTTAATCAGAGTCCCAGAGGGATAAAAATCAGAGATTAAAAAATACGAAACTCCAATCCTTTCAGCAATGATTAAAACTGTCTTTGAGATAGCTCAGATCTCTAAAGATATATTGGTTTTTGCTCAAAGTCCTCCTAATACAACACATATTAAGTATGTAATTTCTTTTCCTTGTATTTTTTTTGTTTGCCTTTTAAATCCCTGCAGGCCTGTAGTCTGACCCAACTTTCTGTTAGAAAACTTTCAGAACTCCTGCTTCAGGATTTCAATCTGAAGCAAGCTTTGATTAAAAGAAAAATCATTGTAGTGATAAAAGAAAACAAAATACTATGGAATGAAAAATTCAAATGCCTGTTGCTAGCTGCATGTATCAGGCTGAGCAGGCATACCGTTTCACCTTAATATATTAGCCTTGTTTTTTATTCTTCCCTTTTCCATTACTGTAAAAATATAAATAATTTGAACTGATAAAATGGATCTCAATTGACACGTGCAAAAGTGTCTAAAAGTGATCAGCAAAAGTGTCTAAAAGTGCAAAAGTGATCAGCATTTTTCAAACTTCTGACAGGCAAGATTTAAAATGTTTTAAAATTGTAGATCCATTTCACTGGTAAACCTGATCCCTTTTGGAATGTGTAGCCATAACATTCAATAAGGGCTAGTGAAATGGTTTGCTAATTGAAATTGCAGACCTCCCATTACAGTGCAAATTGAATGGAAGCAATGACTGTTGGGAAGTGACAGTGGAAGCAAGGTCACCTTACTCAGTACTGTGCAAGCACACAGTTGTTGATCAGGTAACCACCCTTAACACAGGACATGTTGGTGAGGGCAGCTACCCAGTTAGTAACTACACATGTGTGTGGTGCTGGCTGAGGCACCCCTACCTGCATTGCCACTTCCCAACAGTTACCAGTGAGGGTGAAAATATATCCCCCCTTTTAATTGTACCACTGCAGAAGAGAGCATATCCCTCTAGCAAACTATGTATCCTATGAGCTACCCTGAGAAGTGCAAACATCAAGAGAGACCCACTGTTTTTCCATAAGTAACTGTTCTGTATGCATGTACTTAGTCAGGAAGTCAGAGGACTGGGTATTGAGGGTTGAATTATCCAACAACAGTGGATGCAGAATTGCCCATCTTTAGCAGAGGCTGGCTGTAAAGCGGCAAAGTGAGAGCAGCCAGTCATGCAGAGATGCTTCACAAGGTCTGCTTTTAGTTACTTTGGCATCACAAGAGTATCTACTTAGGCTGCAATCCAATGCACACTTAACCTTTTGTAAGCATGCACAGTGGAAATGACATCTGCATAAACTTGGATACAACTGAATATTTTATACAATATACATAATATACAACTGTATATTTTATATCCCACAGCTCACTACCAGTTCTGTTGCAGCCAGGGCTGGCCCGTCCTTGATGTTGAATGAGGCACTGCCTCAGGCAGCAGATTGGCAGGGGTCACTGACTTCCATTCACACACTTGTCCCTACTGTGAAGAAAGAAAAGGGAGACAGAGCAGAAGAGGAAAAGGAACAGAGGGGAAAGGAGACTGGTAGGCTACAGAGAAGATGTTCTACCCACCACTCTACTTTCCTCCATACTTCTGTTTCTATCCCCCTCTTCCCCATTGTCACCCAGGGACTTACCCTGGGCGTCAATTCACAGCAGGGAAGGAGGAGGACGACGAGGGGAGGGAAGGCAAGCTGAGGGAGAAGGAGCCCAGCCCAGGGGAACACCCAGAGGACTGGGGGGGGGGGCAGGAGCCACCCAGGGAGGTAAGGCTCCAGGACCACAAATACAGGCAGCCTACTCACCCATGGGGCGGGGCAGAAGCTGCAGCTACCCCTTTTAACAAGTAGGGTGGGGCCTGCAATAGGAGGACCTGAGATCCCAGGCGAGATGAGGAAGAGGCGGGGCTGGAAGGGCTACCCAGGGGAATAAGAAGAGACCAGGCAGCCACAGGGGGAGGAAGCACCTTCCTGAGCTCCAGCAGGGAGGAGATAGAAAAGGCAGAGGAGCGGAAGAAGGCCAGGCCTCTTGCAACTTGGCCGACACAGCCTGAAGGCAGCCACAGGCCAACTGAGGCCATGGACTACAGCCCAAATAGGGGAGACCCTCCACAGGGATATTGGAGAACCCCAACAGGAGGGGACCTCAGGAGTGCATCTAGCCTGACCCCTCTTACCTGAGGGGAGGACTATTCCCCATCTGGCTGGACAAGGAACCCTGTGACTGCTGGGCCAGAAACTACCTGGGGGATTGAGAAGGGGATGAGCACGCAATCCTGACCCCTCCCAAGTCAACTCCCATTCCAAGGGGACTGCCCTGGTGTACTGACCTTCCAGCAGGGAGCATAATTTACCCGGCACAACTTGTGGTAAGTATTACTGGAGAGGGGACCTGTGAGGTAACTGGACCCCTTTTGGGGATTGTTATGAACTTTAACTGGCACTGTATGGGGAATGCCCGAGTGTTCCTGTGATGAAACGGGGCCCCCCAGATGAATGTAAAACCCTCAACTAAAGTAAAAAAAAAAGGTCAACAAACCCCTTTTTGCAGCTCCCCGTTCTTTGCACCGGACAGGGAGAGACTGGGTGGGCCTGGACCACACAGTAGACACCGCACCCCTTGATTCCGCCCCCAAGATGGACATCGCACCCTTCTAATCCAGTGAGTGGGAAGAGCAGAGGCTGGCACATCACCAAGTGAAGGAAGCATTTGACATGCCACCTTGGATGCCAGAAGGTCTTGAGCTAGTCTGGTCACAGAATACAAAGTACACAGAACACTGTGTTCCAGCCCACAGTTACGTTCCATAGGGTACAGCATGCTTATAAGGAATGAGAAGAACCATAATAGAACAACCCAATTCCATGTCTTAGAATAAATTTTTCATCACTTGAAGACTGACTAAATGCACACATGCTGCAGAAAATCACTGTGCAGAGGAAGAACTGCTGCAAGTTGTACCTGAAGTGTTAGATCTGTGATGCGCAGTCACAAAGTCATTACTTGATGTTGCAGTTCAACATCAGTTCCATGCTTAGTATCAAATGCTGAGCATGGAAGTGCAAACCAACCCTAAGTCAAAACTATTTCTGTCAGGGACATCAATCACTTTAAAATAAGTACTTGAACAATTGTTTAAACAGAAAGGAGGTTTGTCACAGACAAGATAATTGATGGCCCAATCCTATCGTGAACTGGGCTGGTGCATGGCAGCCATTTTAGGTGAGCTGCTCCAATGTTAGAGGCCTGCCACTGGACCTAAAAAGGTAGGTGCAACTGCAGCAGGAGTGGAACAAGGTGGGGAGAAGTGGAACGGGAAGTAGAAAGGGGCAGAGAGAGAGGAAGGCAGAATAGAGGAGGTTTGGTTGTCCTCATGTGTGCCAATACCCTAACCTTGTCTGTCTCCCTTATTATCACCACCATTACACATCTCAAATTTACACTTGCTAAGCGGCAGGCATAGATCCGAGGAGTCCCATGGCAGTAGTGGAGGCTCCACTGGATCCTGATCTTCCGTGTCAGGTTTGACCCCTGATATGGAGGCTTTTAGCCCCATTGCGGGGCTACTCTCTTACCTGGGGGAAGGGGACAAAAGTCTGCTTCTCCCGAGGTGCTGCCCGTGGCTGCCTTGGGTGTACAGGATGCGGCGGCAGCTGTTTTTGGTGCTGCTGCAGCCACATGCCCAGGCAGTTCAGGATTGGGTTTTTAACCAGCTCTGTTACCTAAGAAAGCAGGAATCGAACCTTTCTCGTACATGCAAGGCATGCGCTTTACGACCAAGCAATGCACAGTTCCTTTTATTAGGTGTACTTTATTACTGTTGTTCATAGACTTAAGTGCCACAACCTGTGACTCCATTCACAAAACACAATTCATGACAAAAGGACACATCATTACAATCCATCGCACTCAAGAGGTATTATGTTCAGTGTAAGGCTGACAGAGCCAAACTGCACAAAAATTTGAAATGCCAATCCTCTTTATTAATACCTGTGGAATTAGGTTTTTTTTAACAATACACTTTGTGTCTGTTTTTGAGCATTTTAAATTTGTTTTGTGCTTGTTTAGTCAGCCTGCCAACTGTTAATTAGCATCAGCAACATTTAAAGAAAATGAACCAAACAGGATATCAGATGTAACTGCTCCTTTAATAAATGCCACATCAAATTGTTTTTTCCACGCTAAAACATCTAGTCATTCTTATTTTATACGGTGCGTCCTGGGATTGTGTTTTTCATATAGATGCAAAGCACCAATTCATCATTTTTAGATGTACTGGATCAAGAACTGAGTGATTTTTTTTTTAACTTACTGAGACTTATAATGGTAAATAATTGCTCCTATTACAATTTATTTTGTAGAAATACTAGAGATGACAAACCAGTGTCATAGTTCTTAATGGCTTTAACAAAAGCAGGAATTCATACTCAGTGACACTTATTGACGAATTATATCTTTCCCTGCTAACACCCTGATGGGAATTACTTCAGATTGAAAGCAACGCATGAGGAAAGTGATAGCACTTAGGAAATATCTTAACTAATAGGCACACATCCAGATTAGTTTCACTTGCAATTTTTTCCTCAGAGTTGGGAAGTTTCAGTTTACTTGTATCAGTGACGAAAAAAGATATTACCTGTCTGATGTTAACGCAGATAAATTCTTCTAAAACACTCTTACTTATCTTTTTTCAAAATGGGCTCAACAATTTGACTGCATACCATGATGCATTATGGCAGCTCAAGTCGCAAAATTATCCCCTTGTCAATGTGTCATGCCAGTTACATCACGCTGTCTGGCAGACAGCGCAAGAGATAAGGGTTCAGAGTAAACTCCCCAGGCTTCTGTTCTAGTTAAAGGAGCTCCATGGTGTAGGGGAAGAAGAGCGAGGCTTTGTTTGAGAGGATTTTTCTAAAAAGGACTGTTCTGTATAAAAACAGCATACCTTTTTTTTTAAAAAAAAGAATGCATTTCATGTGGCACCTCATTGTATTAATCTTTGCATTACCTTTCATGGCCAACTGTGACAAGCTTCAGAATCTATCTGTGTCACAAGAGATGTCATTAGATTTCCCTTAAATTGGATGAATCCACTTGTTCCATCCTGCTGAGATTCATACAAGGGACTGGGAAGGATTAACAGCTGCTTTTGTCCCAATGTAAGGTGTACAATGGAATTTAGTAGTTGCCAAAGGTCTAACATAAGTAAAATGTTGCAGAATCTATTAGAAGTCTAAACCAAACAGATTCCAAGCTGTGTTGAATGAATGCCCTTGGGGATATTAGGGATATTTTTGTGAGAGAAGAGAAGCATTTAATGGTTGTTTCGTTTGTCCTCCACAACTGGTCCTACAGATAATGAATGTGAAGTTCTTGAAAGTCATGATATAATACTATGTGGTGGTGATCTATTTTTTTTAATTATTATGTGCTATTGAGCTTCCCTAAGGGCTTAATTTGAGTCAAATCTCCACCCTGAATTTCTCTTGTCATGGTCAAAGCTCTGTTCTGCAACATTTAATGAAACACAGTGATGAAAGACTTTGTTCATTCTGAACAAATGAAAAACATTTTCCTCTCATCAGTTAGTGAGTACACAGTGAGTACACACATGACTACAAAATTAGTTAAAACACTCTTATGTGATTAAAGGGACGTGTTCCTAATAATGCACCTTCTTTTCTACTGATACAATGCTCATATAGTTTGTATTTAGGTACAACTGCAAGAACAAATAGTGTTTCCAGTATCTGAGATACTTTCAGGTAGATTAGTTTACACAGAGAATATATCTTGTCATTTTCTGTGATGCATCAGAAATAAACTGCTATGTATGATCAGAGTTTCTGCTCTGAAACTAATTCTACAATTTTCCATTACAATAGATCAGGGGTGCCCAAAGCCCGGCCCTGCGGCCACTTGCGGCCCTTGAGAACTCCCAATGCGGCCCACAGGGAGACCCCGGCCTCCAATGAGCTTCTGGTCCTCTGGAAACTTGCAGGAGCCCGCACTGGCCCGACGCAACTGCTCTCAGCATGAGGGGGACTGTTTGACCTCTCACATGAGCTGTGGGTGAGGGCTCCCTCACTGCTTGCTGTTTCACGTCTGTGATGTAGTAGTGGCAGCAAAGGAAAGGCCAGCCTTGTTTTGTGCAAGGCCTTTTATAGGCCTTGAGCTAATGCAAGACCTTCATTCATTCATATAAGTTCCACCTCTAGTATATTAATTTATGTAAATTTATGTAAATCTATTCAAATTTTAAATGTAAATTCTTTTTTTCCCTGGCCCCCAACACAGTGTCAGAGAGATGATATGGCGCTCCTGCCAAAATCTTTGGACACCCCTGCAATAGATCAATGTCTAAAATCAAAAGTACTCCATGATAATTACCTGTTAGAAGAGCTGCAGTTCAACTTCTCAGGAAACATATTTTCCTGCATACTTTTAGAGACACTGCAAGACACTGGTGATTTCTTAAGGCCCAATCCCATTCTTGAGATATGCCAGTGTCTCTCCATGTATGCTGGCAAAACAGACCCACCAGCCTAGAAGCACACCCAGTGATGCCAGCACAACAAAGATGCCAGCACAACATCAGAAAAAACACTGCACCAACATAGCTTGGACGTCTCTCAAAGGGGAACTTTGATGATGGAAACCATGGTGAAAGGGAGCTTTACATGGAAAGGGAGCATTCTGCGCAAGCAAACTCTTGTCCCTCAATGCGTGTATGGAGAGTATATAGTTAACACGTGTCTCCTCAGACTCCACAGAAAGACACCCAACTGGAACCTCTCCCTCAACATTCCAACAAGGGAAGCAAGCACAATGCACCTCACACAGGTAAGCAAAGGAGGAGAACATTGCATGCCACAATGTATTTATGCTGTATCTCTGACATGTGTCTCTAACCCTACTGAAGTGACTCTTTTATCAGTTGTGTGGCCTAGGGCCTAGCCATCCCTTCCATTTGCTGCAGCTAACAGCAGGTGCCTGATCTTTTGGCTAATGCCAGGGCTCCAACCATTGCTACTGCTGGCCGAACGCTCATTTGAATCCCTGTCATTTTTCTGGACTGCACCATTGCTGCAGGGGGCTGATCATTGGTCCTCTGCACTCTTGGTATTTCACCCTTGTTCCACTGGCAACAGTGGCCATCAGTGTGGCATTGCCAGGATGGATTTCAGATGTGATAGACATCATGGTGTTGTTCATGCAATGTTGTTGAGGCATCCAACTAGAATTGGGCTATTAGATGCGTTTATTTTCTACCAGAATTTGCTGCCCAAGAGGAAGGTTCATTGACGTTCGATTGGCACTAAGCTGATCAAAGTTTTCTCAGGTCAGCTTTCATGGTTCCTTAAAATCAGAGATCACCTTCATGCCCTTTTCAGACTTGATCTCTGCCTTCAGACCATCTTTCCTTTCTTGCTCTGTTATTCCATTTTGACCAACTTCCACACCTTCTGAGAGTAATTCCTCAGCTGATTTTCATTTCTCATTGACTGTCTTCAAGATTTGTCTTTCACTTAGCAGTTTTCATATCCCCACTTCCATACTCCTGAGGCAAAACAACAAAATCATTCCCGGCGGAGGTATTCTACAACAACTGCCATTTCGAGTGCATATAGACTGCACTTCAGTCTCTATGGGATTACCATTGCTCTTTGTATTCTATACCAAACCATCCAAATCTGCACTAGTACAGTCTAAATATTGCATTGAATGAACTTGCCACAACATTTATTTTTACTGAAAACACGGCTATCTCCTAAGGTGTTCTTTTGCATGTGAAAGAATTCCCACTTACACAAATGGAGAGGGGCAATTTTCTGCCAATCTCCCCTTGTGTCAACAGTCCTCTAAATGTCGTCGTCCCCCCAAAAAAAAATTGTTCCTGACTAATAGGAGACTCTCAAAGACAGATATTTGGGGGATGATAGTGTAGGAAGCTACAGATCTTAGGAGAGATCAGCAGTAAGGGGAGGTCTAATTAGCCCTCCCTCTTATGTACATGGGTCTTCCACCAGTGGAATAGTAGTGAGGAAAGAATTTGCTAATATTCTGTCACCTTCAAAAAATTACCCAATATAGTTTACACCAATTCAGGAATGACAGTAAGCATGCCATGTTGTATTAAAGTCCAAATTGAAATGCCTGTAGTTTTGCAGAATATTATGGCAAGGTCTGTGGAATTTGGTAAAGAATTCAGCATGATGGTGATGTCTCCTGGGAGAAGAACTAGTAAGATGGCAAGTATGGATCTATCTTCACAATAGTTTTAAACTGGTTTAACAGTCATTTCCTCTTCCTAGGGAACTGCGGTTAACTTGTGTCTTCAGTACAAAATTCTTGGCACCCTTATCAAACAACTCCCAAGATGGTTGAGGGGACCATGGCATTTAGAGTACAATACAATGCACACCTACCTGGGAGTAAGTTCCCTTGAAGTCAATGGGACTTGACTTCTGAGAGGACAAGTATAGGAATGCATTGTTAAATTGGTATAAAACTCATTGACATTTGTAGTGTAGATTTAGCATAATAGCAAGAGAAAAAATTAATGTGTAAACTCCTTCAAAAAGATACTCTTTTGTTGAGATTCTATGTTCTTCCAACTAGTTCATGCATGCATAGACTCGATATTTGTGCATCTCTCACTGAACCCAGATACTGAGTGGTCACGTGTTCAAAATCCCATTCAAATCACCTGTCCCCCTATTCTTTTTTCCTGAAGGTTTTCCTGAAGGAACCACCTTGCTGTATCCCAGTTTTGCCATGCAAAAGGCAAACACTGATTGCACATGGCTTTTTTCTCTCTTCCATTCAACATCTCCCCACTGTGTCTTGATTAAGTCTGGGTTGCCATACCTTAGGGGGCCCATCAATGATTTTATGGTATTCAGCAGACTGCAAAATATAACACCCAAGAAAGACAATGTGGGTCGATTACTCTGAATGCTCATTATCTGAATCAAGTTGCTCAGATGAAAGTCGCCCAGCACTTTGTTTCCTGTTAGACCAATCATCTACATCTTGTATACAGCTTCTGCTACCAGAATTTGTTGCTCAAATGCATATGCAATTGAAGAAATTGACTTTTTCTCATTATCTACCTCTTCCATTGTCCCCAGGGTGGCTGATCTATGGCAGAGAGATCTCTTAGTATTCTGAGAGAATGCTTCAGGATTCAGTTGTTAACCTCATGCTTGTTTCTGCCAAATGACTTTTATCTATTGTATGACTTCTCCATTTTATCTGGGATGTTGGAGATGCTGGGTCTCTATAGTAAGGATGTGGAGGTGATATGGTATAAAGATATGAAAGTTCAGAAAAGAAGTTCAGAAGTAGAATAATTTAAAAAGTTCAAATAGAGAATACTACTGTTCTCACCTGTATTACTCACACCAAAAGAGGCAAACCACAAGCATGAAGGTGCAAATGAGAGCGACAAGGTGCAAATGAGAGCGACTAAGATGATTACGGGGCTGGGGCACCTTCCTTATGAGGAAAGGCTACAGCGTTTGGGCCTCTTCAGCCTAGAAAAGAGACGCTTGAGGGGGGACATGATTGAGACATACAAAATTATGCAGGGGATGGACAGAGTGGATAGGGAGATGCTCTTTACACTCTCACATAATACCAGAACCAGGGGACATCCACTAAAATTGAGTGTTGGGCGGGTTAGGACAGACAAAAGAAAATATTTCTTTACTCAGCGCGTGGTCGGTCTGTGGAACTCCTTGCCACAGGATGTGGTGCTGGCGTCTAGCCTAGACGCCTTTAAAAGGGGATTGGACGAGTTTCTGGAGGAAAAATCCATTATGGGGTACAAGCCATGATGTGTATGCGCAACCTGATTTTAGGAATGGGTTAAGTCAGAATGCCAGATGTAGGGGAGAGCACCAGGATGAGGTCTCTTGTTATCTGGTGTGCTCCCTGGGGTATTTGGTGGGCCGCTGTGAGATACAGGAAGCTGGACTAGATGGGCCTATGGCCTGATCCAGTGGGGCTGTTCTTATGTTCTTATGAAGCATGCCATCAAGTTGATTGCACACAAGGCAGACAATGAGAGTTAGTGGGGAATTTATGGATCACTAGTGAGTCTACACCAGAGACCACATTTACTGATCCATATCAGCTTGTGCAGTGCATTGCAAGAGCCACAACAGAAGGGTGTAAAAACTGAACAAATCTCTTATCAAAGCAGAATATGAAGTAAGAGGGCTTTGAAGTTAGCATTGAGGATCAGGCCGTAGCCTGTATTTGCTTAAAGAGATAAGCAGAACAAGAAAACTGGAGTTGCTTTCCTATGGGAAAGGAGCACTCTGCAGGTTGGCCACAAAGCCTCCTTTGTCCAGCCCATGCTGGAGGTGGTTGCAGTTGTATTCAGAAAGATTAGATTCAAGGAGGCAAAGGCTGAAAGGAGAAGGAAAAGAGGAGGTTACTGATCATAGGTGATGGCTGGGATGGTGATCATTGGATGGCAAAACCACACAACAGCAAGGCAGCAGTGCAAAGGAAAGGACGAACATAAGTCTAGTGACTCAGATTCCCCCCCCCCCCGTAGGATCCCATGGGAATCCTTAATTGAGTTTAGCCATGGAGTTGTTGAGAACAGAGTTGGAGGAGCTTCTTTTATTACCAACTTGTTTTCCTAGATCAAAAACCTCCTAGAAGGTGATTTTGTCACAGGTTTAATGTGCTGTGCCAGCAAGGTGCATTTGCATCATTAGAGTTTTGGAGCAGATTTGGTAGAGCTACATATGAATTTTGGAGCAGATGAAGCTCCATTTGATGGGACGGAGTGATTGCTCTAATAGATCAGAAAAGTATCCTTCCTGCCCTGGGAATCTGAGGTCTCATCCTCAGTCCTAGAATCAACACAGCGTGTACTGGCCAGGGAATGCTTTCCTGGCATTGACCCAGCCACATAAGTTCGTGTAGATGTTTCTTACACACTTTACACATTATAGAAATAAAAGTTACCTGTAGAGATGTGAAGGCCTGAAAAAAATTAGAAAAATTCAGAAAAAACAGGGGTTTTTTTACATTTTTTCCCTGAAGCCTTTTTTTTCCCCAAAAAAAATTGAAAAAAGAAATTGATTATGGGATGTCTTATTTTAACATGATGAATAAAATATTTTAAGAGAAGGTGTTCAACTATTTTCCAAATCATTTCTAAAAAATATGTATGTACCCGCCAACATTATATGGGTATATTAGTACTTGCATAAGAGATTCTCCATGTGATTGTAAATGCTTGTTTTCTTCGGTTCCCAATCATACAAAGAAGAATTTATGTGCTATGGAGACTTTCAACTGAATGTAGAGCGCTCAGGAGTAAGAACAGCATGAACAATTCCCTATACTACACAAAACATCTGTGCTGGGCTTTAGAAATCAGCTTTAATACCTGTCAAATGTGTTTCACTTTCCAATCCCATCAGCTACTGTATTAAAATATCCCCACATCAACTCCAACACCTACCATATCCATTCCTTTTCCACCCACAGAAACCACAGCTCCTCAGAGAAGTCTGAAAACACTGGAAACTGCAAGCTCAAGCCTAAAGAATCTTCTAAATATAATGGGACTCCAATTCAAAGTTTCAGAACTACTAGAGTATGTTCACAGTAAAAAAAATAAAAACTTGTGATTTTATTTTCTCTTGATGCACATCCATTTTGCAGGATGAAGTAGACTATAATTAATGTTAATCAGAGATGAACAAAACATAGTTTTACACTGTAGTAAAATACTAGCTATTCAATTTTTATTTTTCCTGTAGGACAACATGAACACTATCATTTATTTAAGCCTTTGGATTATAGCAGTGAGGTTCACATTTCAATTTCTATTCAAAGTATTCATACATAGAGTTCAACATTTAATTTTGAAATTTCTCTAAGTTCTGTAAAGACATTCTTCATGTTTAAAATTCTGATTCAGAACCCAGTGTCTTGGAGATTTTTCATGAAAGATTAAAAAGGAAAAAGACAAAGAGGCATTCTTTCCTTAAGCTAGCATAAAAAGACAAAGTGTGCGCTTAAGGGTGTAAGAAAATTATATGTGAGCATGTGGTCGAAAAGCCATTTTTCAACAATAAGTGTTGGGAAGGGAAACATGGCTCAATGTTCTACTGTTACACACAAGATTAACTACCAAGAATTCTGTTTTTGTTTTTTTCCACTAATGGTATAAATACTGTTACAGAGAAGTAGGGCCGGCACAACCAGTTGCACACCCAATGCTGCCCTGATATGCTGCTGCAGAATCTGCCATGGTGTGTGCACAAGGGTACACAACTCCTCCAGAGAAAGCCCTTTACTTCCTCACCTCACTTTTTCCTCGCATGGGAAGTCCTGTTTTGGAAAAGAATCATATGAGGAAGGAGCAAGGTAAGGAAACATCAATGCAGTTCTGTCCACAGTGGCGGACTTGAGGTGAAGGGCACTACAAATCTGCCGCTCTCCCCACCATCCCTCTCACATCATTAGCTTCACAGATAAGCTGGAGCTGTAGAGAAGTGTAACATTAAAGTTGCCAATACACCTGGAAAATCGGCTCCAGCTACCCTTCTCAATCAACACCTCACAAAGGCCAACCATTCAGACTTGCCATATACACAAGTTGTAGACAAAGAGACTCAGATTCCCCCCCCCTTCCAATGCCTAGACTTCTGTATCTCTTTTTAAACTTTATTTTACGTGTATCCTGGTCTCAAATGGAGCTTCAACAAATCTCCCACTGATTGCTGACCGGGTCTGCACTAGTTAAACATCAGCAATGGTACAGCACCTAATTTTGCCAAGTCTGACCTTGCCTAAAACCTTGCCTAAAGATTTTTTCCCTAACAAATTTTGGCTCCAATCTTGTGCTCACCATCCACTTGTGTTGTTCCTCTGGCGCTGATGCTGACTGCTGTAAAGCAGTCAGTGTCAGTTGTAAAAGGTGCTCTGATAATGGCACTCAGGCCTGCGCCTTCCCATCAACACCAATACTTCCCCTGCTGCCTTTCAAAGCAGGTAAATCAATGCAGCTGATGCATTGAGACAGGAGGGCATGGGGGAGGGTAGAACGGGTGGGAGGGGCAAAAGGGGCAGGGATGGGTGTATTGGAAAGTGGCCACCAAATCCTATCCCCCTTCCCAGACATGGTCCCATGACTCAGATCCACGTAGACCTGCTCCAGGTATTTAGGCAGTGCAAGTAGATACCCCTGTGCCACAGAGGCTTAACTGTAGGTAAAAGAACAATTGTTCCCTTATCCAAAGAAGACCTTCTGGACTACCCCATCACATGATGCTGCAGTAGCAATTCTGGTGCTGCTGCATCTTCAGGGGTGGGGGAAATGAATAGATTGCAACTCTAGACACATTTACAAGGAAGTAAGCTTCCACAAACACAGTGAGAATTACCTCTGTGTAAATGTTCGTAGGATTGCACAGTGTTCTATTTTTACCTAAAGCTGGGTTGCTTCAAGAACGGAAACATGTCTTTTAAAATAGGAACACTTGTTGGCAACCTTCAGTCTCGAAAGACTATGGTATCGCGATCTGAATGGTGGTTCTGGAACAGCGTCTAGTGTGGCTGAAAAGGCCGATTCGGGAGTGGCAATCCCTTCCACACTGGGAGCAAGTGCAGTCTGTCCCTGGTCTATCTCCCTGGCTATTGGCCTTCCTTCTTTGCCTCTTTGCCTCAGACTGTTGGCCAAGTGTCTCTTCAAACTGGGAAAGGCCATGCTGCACAGCCTGCCTCCAAGCGGGCCGCTCAGAGGCCAGGGTTTCCCACCTGTTGAGGTCCACTCCTAAGGCCTTCAGATCCATCTTGCAGATGTCCTTGTATCGCAGCTGTGGTCTACCTGTAGGGCGCTTTCCTTGCACGAGTTCTCCATAGAGGAGATCCTTTGGGATCCTGCCATCATCCATTCTCACAACATGACCAAGCCAATGCAGGCGTCTCTGTTTCAGCAGTGCATACATGCTAGGGATTCCAGCTCGTTCCAGGACTGTGTTGTTTGGAACTTTGTCCTGCCAGGTGATGGCGAGGATGCGTCGGAGGCAGCGCATGTGGAAAGTGTTCATTTTCCTCTCCTGTTGTGAGTGAAGAGTCCATGACTCTCTGCAGTACAGAAGTGTACTCAGGACGCAAGCTCTGTAGACCTGGATCTTGGTATGTTCCATCAGCTTCTTGTTGGACCAGACTGTCTTTGTGAGTCTGGAAAACATGGTAGCTGCTTTACCGATGCGCTTGTTTAGCTCGGTATCGAGAGAAAGAGTGTCGGAGATTGTTGAGCAAAGGTACACAAGTCATGGCCAACCTCCAGTTCATGCGAAGAGATTGTAATGCAGGGGGGTGAATCCACATCCTGAACCATGACCTGTGTTTTCTTCAGGCTGATTGTCAGTCCAAAATCTCGGCAGGCCTTGCTAAAACGATCCATGAGCTGCTGGAGATCTTTGGCAGAGTGGGTAGTGACAGCTGCATCGTCAGCAAAGAGGAAGTCACGCAGACATTTCAGCTGGACTTTGGACTTGGCTCTCAGTCTGGAGAGGTTGAAGAGCTTTCCGTCTGATCTGGTCCGGAGATAGATGCCTTCTGTTGCAGTTCCAAAGGCCTGCTACAGCAGGAGAAATGCAGGAGAAATACAGGGAACAACGACAGCCACTCTTTATAGCCTTCATAGATCTCACGAAGGCTTTCGACTTGGTCAGTAGAGACGGCCTCTTCAAGATTCTTCCCAAGATCGGATGTCCACCCAGGCTCCTCAGCATTATCAGATCTTTCCACAAGGACATGAAGGGCACTGTTGTCTTCGATGGCTCCACATCAGACCCCTTTGACATCCGAAGTGGAGTGAAGCAGGGCTGTGTTCTTGCGCCAACCTTGTTTGGGATTTTCTTCGCTGTCCTGCTAAAATAGGAAGAGATCCAGTAAACATCGATACTGTAAAATAGAGTAGTTGCACAGCTCCATTTTTAATGTTTAGTTGTTTTTTTTAAAGACCAAGAGGTACCAGGCTGGGGAGGAGGGACTGCGTTATGCATTTTTTAGTTCATGGGACACCAGCTCCATTCTTTAAAATCTGTGCCATAATATAACACTAGCAAAAAAGGGAAAAGGAAAAAAGGGATTTCAGGGCATAATGATGAAACCTAGAGATGCCAGACTTGAAGAGGTGAGGTGCAGCTTCAGTGCCATTTTGAGTTCATTCATAAGTGAGGGAACAGCAACTCATACATTTTTCAGTTTAGCTTACCAAGGATTGAAATCTGTTATTGTCATTGGTGCCCCTGAGCCCTTTAACTTCTCCCCCAGACAGCGATACAATCTCTGCCTCCAGGTCTCTCATTACCTCCTCTGTTTTTTCTGCATGTCATGTTGCCTGCTTGCTCAGTGTCCAAGATGCTGGGAAGAGGTGCATGTGCGCAGGTGGTGATGACAAGAGTGCTGCCTCCACCATTGCAGTGCAGGGCACTCAGGACAGTGTCAAGAATAAAAGGTGGGCTGGAGGGGGAGAGGAGCTTGAAAATCTCCTGAATTGATCTCAATCATCCCTGGAAGAGTTGTGCTGATTCTGGAAGACTCCCAGAAAGTCCTGCAGGGTTGGCAGCCTTAACCACTCTTGGTGTTCTCAGACTATTCATGGAACCCTTATACCTTTAACAGCTGAGGCACAGGCAAATATTTAACAGATTAAAAAAAAAATTTTAGCATGGACATGTAGTGAAGAAAAAGCTGCATTTACTGAACTTCTGCTGCTCCATGGCATTGGCATCTAAATACATAATCTTTGCCAGAGGCAATCCTACCTGAGATTTGTAAACCATGAGTACAATTCCAATCTGGGCAGTTGTTTTGGGTTAGACCTCAGGCCTATGTAGGCTGTACAGAACAGGCCTTCTTAGGCCACAGTGTCCACTTTACCTTCAGTAACCTCTGGAACAGGCATAGTGCAAGACTATGCCAGCCAAATTCCAAATTGCGGCTGATCACAACAGGCTTTGATTTTCAAGACTCAGAAGGAAAAGGAGCTGTTTTCTGTTGCCATGCAGATGATATATGTCTATGCATGTTCTCTGTATATACGAGGGTCGCCCAGAAAGTAATGCACCACATTTTTTTTCTTCAACAATTATTTATTGAACACAATGAAACTTACACACAAGAAAGAATGATGTTTCTTCTACACTCCCTATTTTTCCACATAATCTCCATCCAGTTCTATGGCCTTCCTCCAGCGAGACACAAGGGCATGTATGCCCTGTCGGTACCACTCCTTGTTCTGGTCACGAAGCCATTTCTGCACTGTGCGAATCACCTCTTCGTCATCCTCAAAATGTCTACCGCGAATGGCATCCTTTAATGGCCCAAACAAGTGGAAGTCTGAGGGAGCTAGGTCAGGGCTGTAGGGTGGATGGGGTAACACAGTCCAACCATGTTTAGTGATGTGTTTCGAAGTCCTCAAACTTGTGTGAGGCCGAGCGTAATCATGTTGAATCAAACATTCACCTGGGTTGTTAAGGTGCTGAAGTCGCTGGAAGCGCTTCTTGAGTTTGGTTAATGTCTTCACATAAGCTTCAGAATTAATGGTGCTGCCTCTTGGCATCACATCAATGAGTATGACGCCCTCACAGTCCCAAAACACAGTGATCATGACCTTACCGGCGGAAGCAGTTGCTTTGAATTTTTTCTTCTGTGGAGATTGAGGATGACGCCATTCCATCGACTGTCGTTTTGTTTCGGGCTCCAAATGGTGAACCCAGATTTCATCACCTGTCACAATCCTGGACAAGAACGCTTCCCCCTCATCTTCAAAACGTTTCAGCAACTCAGAAGAAATGTTTTTTCCTGAGAGATTTGTGGTCCACCGTAAGACAGCACGGAACCCATCGTGCACACACTTTTGAGTAATCAAGAGCACGGATGATTGCATCCACACTTCCTTTGCTGATTGACAGCTTCAGCACCAACTGCCTAGTCGTTATGCGTTGGTCCTCGCGAATGAGCACATCAGCAAGCTGCGTCTTGTCAGGTGTGACAGCCGTGGATGGCGGCCCCGAACGCTGCAAATCTTGGAGCTCTGCCGAACCGCCTTCTAATGGCCTCACCCTCTGTGCCCAGCGACTAACCGTACTTCTGTCGACTGCAGATTCTCCATAAACTGTACACAAACGTTTGTGAATGTTCCCAACAGTTTCTTTCTCCGCAGTGAGAAATTCAATGATGACACGCTGCTTGTAACGTACATCACTTACAGACGCCATTTCGAAACACTGCTGCAGCTATGCTATCTGTCTGAAGAAACCAAAAATTTGTGTGCGCACTCCTGAAAATTCAAATAATGTATATCTAAAGTTTCGCATTCGTACCATTACTGTAGGCTGAGAAAAAAAATGTGGTGCATTACTTTCTGGGCGACCCTCGTAGTAAAGACTGTATAATGAATGCTATGATAGAGGAGTGAGGACCTAATCCTACCCAACTTTCCAGTGCCGGTAAAGCCACAATGCAGCCCCAAGGAAAGGAAACAAACATTCCCTTACCCGGAGACCCCCGTGACTGCTCCCCTACTGCAGGATGCAGTACATGCCCTGTTGGCATGGCTACCCCAGCACTGGAAAATTGGATAGGATTTGGCCCTGAGCCTACCCCAAGATGGCTATTCCTTCCCACTGCCTTCCTCCAAACAGAAGAGGGGAAGCTTGGGGGAACAATACTCTTTTTATATGCAGTATCCCAGTTATGTTCCTCCTAGTGAAAGGAATTCATACCCTTTATCCACTGACCATGGTGTATGGACAAATTCTCTGGAGGGCTGAAACAATGGAATACTACACTCATTTAGCAACTGAAATCCATTCTGCAACAAGCAAAACTACCAATTACAATAAAACTATTTTAACAAGCCATCCCAAAGGAGTTATCTCTGCCTTAAAGTTTTCATTACAAAACTTTAACTTGCGAATTCCCTGCCTCTAATTACTCCAAAACAAGCAACAGTCCTGTGCCAATGTACAATTTTAATAGTGACAACTCACTGCACCTCCTGTCAAGTGCTAAAGACTATTACCTAACCAATTGAATCTCTCTCTCCCCCCCTTTTATAGTTTCTCCCAAACAAAGGCTTTATAAACAGTGTACAATTTGTTGGCTGCAATTTTCTCAAGATAAGAAATGGAGTTGTACAGTCCCCCCAAACCTGTATTTTTCAGTAATTTCCTAGCAGGAATGTGATGATCAGAGTTCCACCACAGTGGAGTTGACCTTCTGACTTGACATTTTTGTTACTGTGCTCAGCTACTAAGTACTACAGTGAAGTTTATTAAGAACTGTTAGACAAACCCTAGGGATGATCTACAGGTATGTTTGGCCTACCTTTCGTAGCTTGCTTTGTGCCCCCTAAAGTCCTAGAATGGAGCAAGGTTTCATATGTCAACAGAATATCATTTCAGATGTGAGGCACATACTCTTTTGAAAGTGAAATGATGCTATTTCTTTATTTGAGAGGGTTGTTGTTTTGAACTGAACTCCCTAAATTCTTGTGCTTTAGGGGGCCATGTTATCAAAATGATGCAACTATTACATAAGTATGGCTTCTGCTCAGAGGTCAGCAGTTTTGTATGAACAATGGGTTACATATGTCTCACATACACAAAGTCCAAAGTTCCATTTCTCTGTTGTAAAGATCTTTGATGTTGTTCGACTGGTCAGTGCCAAAATGTGACATCTGAAATTCCATGATCTATCCAGTGGTTTCCAACTCTCTGGGGAGCAGTGGAAACCAACCAAAATCGTCACAAAAACCCAATGCCCTATATAACAGATAGGACTGTAGCCCTAATGGGGAGCCACTGCCAATGACCCAGTAGGTCAAGGGAGCCAGCAGTCCAAAAAGTTTGGGAACCACTGATCTATACAAATAGAAAAAATGACTTAATTGGACATGTTGGTTGTGGGTTTTGAAATTCAAATTCTAAAATCTTCCATAGCACAGAGCTGCTTCATCCAAGCCTGTAAAAGTTAAGTTGCAGGAGAGATTGTTTCCTCTGCTTGCAAAGCCCCACAGTGACATTTGAGATCAACCAATGACATCAAGAGAGGGAGAAAACAGAGAGGCCAAAGTTCAAGCAGGAGATTGCAACAGTAAAGAGGTCAGAGGACAAGAAGAAGAATTTTTGGCAGGACAAAAACAGACCTCTAACATTGATGAGCATTTATTTAGCTATACCCTGAAGAATGGTAAATGTGTAACATTTAAATATTAAATATCCATCTATTTCACATTTTGCTTCATCTCACTTTATCTGTAGCTGTGTTTTTAAGATTTTATTTCCAGTTGAAAGCTTGAAAAATATAGATAGAAAGACTGATAATCTCATTATTTCAGTAACTGCAATAATCAATGGGTAACTGGGTAAACAATGCATGCTTTTGTACATGTCCTTGTAGTCGTCATGATTATTCTGCTGAAATACTCTGAAATTCTTATTATACTTCATTTATTTCTGAATAGATTATGTTCGGGGGGGGGGGGTTGGAGAAAAATAGTGGGAAAGAACAAAACCATTATACATGGGAGCAACCAAACATGAGGAATTAACTGACGGCAGAGTGCTACAGAATCGCAAAGCCGAGAGGAACCAAAAGGTCACCTAATCTGAATCCTAGCTGTGAGGAAAGATCATTCACTCACCATGGTCCTCCGAAGATCAAGCTACAGACCACTTATCGTATACCATGAACAGGAACATGGGCACTGCAGAAAGGTGGAAGAGGGTAAATAATTTGATGAGTCTTAACAATGAAGCAAATCAAATGCTGGAAAGCAAAAATCTGCTGAAATATTCCTTTATATTTTTGATGGAAATTATGGCTAGCTGAGTTTCAGCAAAGAGAATCCATGTTGCTTTATAGCAGCGTTCTTCAGCCTTGGGGTCAGGACCCCAATGGGGTTGTGAAGCCTCAGTTGTGGGGTCACGGCAACTTACAGGAATGAAAAAGGTTGAAGACCACTTGACTAAAGCTCCAGCAGGTAAAGGGGTGGCATCTGGTGTACCCCTTCAGGTACCAGCAGATTGTGTCCCAGGCCTGCTCAGGTTCATGATAATTGTGCTGAAAATAGCTTCATAGTAACATTTTCTGCTCTCTCTAATAAGAATATCTGGTTACCGTGAACAATGCTGGGATGGCAATAGAGGGGCAGGGAGTGATGGGGGCAGGGTGGGTAGATAGGGTCCCAGGTTGGGGACAGGATTGATGGTGGGTCCTCAGTCTTTTGATTGATTGATTGATTGATTGATTGATTGGAGTTGTGGCACAAAAAAGGTTGAAGACCACTGCTTTATTGAATGGCTTATACACTGGCACACACAAACGCGCACACACACACACACACACACACACACACACACACACAAAGAAGCACATGAGACATAGCCTTGGAATGAATTAAACTTTATTGATAAACAACAGACCTGCAGCAGGAAAAAACCAATTGAAACTCCACAGTATGCTGGCATCTAATTGCCTGGGGGAAATGGTGCTGGCCATCCGTCTCCCCCTGACCCCAATCAGGCATCACGTTCTGGCTTAAGGCATCACTCAATCAACTGAGTTATCCTATTATGGCCAACCCTGAAGGGTTGAGGCAGCTGACCAGCACAGACCCACACCAGAAAACACTGTCTAAGCCAGGGGTGCTCAATAGGTGGATCGCGATCTACCGGTAGATCGCGAGGCAAAATGAGTAGATCGCGGAGTGCCGATCCCCCCCCTTCAGGTGCCTCTGGGAGGAAACGCCGGGAGTAAGGCCCATTGTACTCAATGGGGCTTACTCCCAGGTAAGTGTGGCTAGGATTGCAGCCTCACAGCCTAATCCTAGGCATGTCTACTCAGGAGTAAGTCCTGTTATACTCAGTGGGGCTCAAGGTACACCAACATACATTGTACACATAAATGTTATATGTTATGATGGCGCGAACATTGTAAAAAAAACTCTGGTAGATCTCCGGGCCTTGCTGGGTTTCAAAGTAGCTCTCGAGCCAAAAAAGTGTGCGCACCCCTGGTCTAAGCCTTTGCTCAAACCAGCCAAGGGGTTTGCCAGTCAGCCAGCCTCACCAACCCAGACATGTGACAACCCCTTGGCCTTGCTAACTTCAGCATGTTCACTGAAGCATGTTCCTGGCTACCCAGCCAGCATGCCACCTGCCTAAACCAAAACAAACTTGCCAAAACTCCCAATTCAACCACACCCAAATGACAATCTCGGGTAGGCGGAAAAAAACACTAACCAACAGCCAATCAGGTTAACAGCAAAAAATTTCTACCCAGGTCCTTCAAAAGTGACCAGCTAGTCTCAGGCTGAACATCGGGCAGCTGGGGCTTGCCAAACCAGTGTGGACTGAAGCTGGACAGCCTGACAGCTCCAACGGGCAGCCAATTATCTGCCCGCAGTTTCCCCCCTCTGTCTAGTACACAGAGTGGGAGGGGCACTGCAAATGACGGTAAGGCTGCAAGCACCTCACCAGAGTTATGATCTATTACCAGGATTCCACATTGTGTGTGGTGTTTGCCTGTTAAGATTTTTGGATTTTAAGTGGAATGGGTAGGAGAGTTGTAAGACAAATGAACTGAGGATGTGTGTTCTTGTAGAGTTGTCTCTTGAGCCTTAATTACTGAAATTAGGCTTCATGCATGTGTTGCTTACTTAAGTGGTTTAGGGCCCAGTCATATTGTCGTCATCCAGTGGTGGGATTCAAATAAATTAACAATAGGTTATATGTCCTAATGATCATTTTAAGTATACCAAAAGATATACCGAAAGGTAGTTTAATAATTCATGCATTAAATACTCAAATAAGAACAATAAAAGAGGTACACAAAACTAGATTATGTTTTAAGAAAGAGTTTTAAAATATTAATAAAAAATATTAAATACCTGACAAACTATTATTGAAGATATTTCCATATTTCAATTTGTACAGTTAACAAAAATACTGTCAGAATCCAGGTAGGCAAGAATAAAACAGAAGTCAGATTAAATTCAAGTCATCCCCTCCCCCCACTGCATTTCACATTTTTAACACTTAGTGCACAATCCTATGCATGTCTACTCAGAAGTAAAGTCTCATTACAGTTAATAGGGTTTATTCCCAGATGAGTGTAGATAGGATTGTAGCCTTAATTTATTTTGCGGAATGCCATGCATCATGCCTGAAATTAGCCTGACATCTTTATTAACATATTTTTTACCAAAACAAAAAACAAAAAGTAGAAATTTTCAGAAAATTTGGATCTTCAGAGAGGGCAGTCGCCCACTTTCCCCCACACCCATTCCTAAGAACATAAGAAGAGCCCATAAGAAGAGCTGGATCGGGCCAAAGGTCCATCTAGTCCAGCTTCCTGTTTCTCAGTGGCCCACCAGATACCCCAGGGAGTACACAAGACCACAAGAGACCTGCATCCTGGTAACCTCCCTTGACAGCTGAGCATAGAAGCATGCTGTTGGATCAGGCCAAAGGCCCATCTAGTCCAGCTCTATCTCACGGTGGCCTTTCAGATGCCTCAGGGAGCACACAAGACCAGAAGAGACCTGCTTCCTGATGCATCTTCCTCTTGCATCTGGCCTTCCTTGCATTTTAAAGGCATCTAGACCAGACACCATCACCACATCCTATGGCAAGGAGTTCCACAAACCAATTACACAAATGTATTTCCAACAGAACCAGGCATTTCCAATACAATACAAGCATCCTGGTGCCACTCCCTTGCACCTGGCCTTCTGAGGTTAGCTACTTCTAAAATCTGGATGTGGCACATACATCAAGGCTTGTAACCTGTGATGGACTTGTAACCTGCCCAATTCCCTTTTTAGAGACATTCAGGCCAGACGCCATCACCATATCTTGTGGCAAGGAGTTCCACATGCTAATCACATGCTGGGTAAAGAAATATTTTCTTCTGTCTGTCCTAACTCTCCTGACACTCAATTTTACTTGGTCTCCTAAACCAAGGTGGGCAAACTTTAAGCTTTAGGGATCCTGTAACATTTGCATAGAAGAGGGAATTTCAGCAGAGAGAACTGACTATAATGGGACTTCCTCAGAGTAGACAGGCACAGGATTGGGCTGTCAGGCTGCCATCCTGCCCACACTTACCTGGGAGTAACCTCAGCCCTACTGACTACATTGGGGCTTACTTCAGAGTAGACATGGCCAGCATTGGCCTCTGCACCTGCCCTTTCCCAAGGGGGCTGCTGCTACCTGGCTGCTAGTTGTGGTTCTCCTCCAGCTTTGGGGGGAGAGTTGCTGGAGCCAGCCCCGCCTTGAGGTGGGGGGCATCAAAGAGGGGCAGCCAGACAGCCCCCCCTTAGCAGTGATTAGAAGGCACTCCTTGGAGACCCACAAAAGGGAGGGAGGCCACCTGCCCCTGCCCCACGCCTCTAGGACTCCCCCAGCCCTCCTTTAGCAACCGCCACCCCATGCCCCTAGGCGATCCCTGCTCACCACATGGCCACCCCCTCCATCAGGATGCCCCACTGGCCCGCGGCCTCCGCTCTCCTGGCCGCGCTTCCTGGTTACTGAGGCGCACGCCGCGCTCAAGCCTCCCAGGAGGAGGAGCGGCTAGAGTGAGTCGGCACCTGCCTCGCTGACCCAGCCCCTGGTGGCCTGGAGGCAGCCTACAGCACTGGGAGGACGGAGCCCCCTCAGGCCCCTTCCCACAGCACTCACCCTGCTGCAGTTGACTGAGGCTGAATCCACAGACCCACAGGGCTCGCGGCTGGAAAGGCACGTTGAGGGCTGTGTGGTCCGGGGCTGAGGGGCCGTCCTGCCCACGATTTCCTGGGAGAAAGCCCCATTGGCTAGAATGGGGCTTACTTCTGAGTAGGCAGGCACAGGGTGGGCTCTGAGGCTGCACTTCTACTCACACTTCCCTGAGAGTAAGCTCCCAAGCAAGTGTGGATAAGTTTGTGAGCAGTGCAGCTGACACTCATTAGCAAACGGTTCTTAGAACCAATGCCTACATTAGCTAAGGGTTCTGCAGAACCAGTGCGAACCGGCTGAATCCCACCACTGTCGTCATCCTACATGACTGGGGAGTCAGTGCAGTCATGTCAAAAAGGTGCATGCTATATCCAGTGGGGAAGGGAAGGATCAGAAGGATTTGGAGGGGAAAGGGGAATTATTTCCCCTTATCCTCCACATGCCTCCCATTCCACAGTGGGCCTTCCCCAGCTCTTTAGCTGATGCAGCTTCAAGGAAAAGAAAGGGTTAGAGAGGTTTGAAAAAAGAGGGGATAGGATCTGGCGCATGCCACTGCCACCAGATCCACCCCCTCCCACCATCTCCCTGCCCTGTTCCACCCTCCCTCCCACATTCCCCTCCCCCACCGACTTACCTTTGATGCTAGGTTTTGATGGAGCCACCTCCATGTGTTGTGACTTTAACACTGGCAGGTGGCTTTTTTCACCAGCGTTAGAGTCCAGCACTAGAGGATTGGGCTGTGATTATTGTACTAAAGGGGACAATCCATAGTTAATTCATTGTGTTGGAAGACAACACACTTGGGATCCAAAAATGGTAGTCATCTGGTCCGGTTTTCTGGAATGGATTGGCTTTTTATATTTGATTCGTAGCCTCCGGAAGCTGACATAGTTTAAAAAATTCTTAAAGCTAGTTTTTTTTAATAGTCATTGCTATGACAAAAATAATAGGCTGCTTCTGCCCAGAGGATTTAAAATGTCTGGGAATTCCACATTGTTCATATCTAGACTCTGCTTGCTATGTAGCATCGTGATTAGGCTACAAGGCCACATTTTACTAGGAGATACTAGGACTTCCTTTATGCTACAGGGACTTCTATTTCAGTATATTAAAAAAAAATACTTGTGAGGGCACAGGATTTTTGAGTTGAAGGAAATTATGACTTAAACAAAAACTTGGCATAAAAATCTAGCCAATCCACAAAGTTTTTCAGTTTTGTTTTGCACACCTTCAGACCCAACTGACTGCACAAAGCTATGCACACAGACTGCAGTTTCCCTCTGTAACATCAGCCAGATGGTTGTACTTGATCCCCTCCCCCCTTCATGTGATAATGGAGAATCTTCATCAATAGTAACTCACTATCCCCTTCCCCCCCATCCACATCTGTAATCAGGGCCTGGCCGCCTTGTATGTGCTTTGTGTAGGTTGGGAATTTAAATATCCCTTGTACTGTTTTTGCCCCAATTCTAATTTGGCCCTGCACCACCAAAATGCTCATTCTTGTGGTGTAAGGCCCTTTGTGGCTGCAAAAGGTGATACTGAGCACACCTGGGAGCCAACACAAGTGGCAAGCAGCTGGGTCTGGGAGGCTCATAACACTGGTAAGTTAGTGCAAAGGGTTGAAGAGAGGTAGGGAGGGGGAGGAATGGGAAGGATGGCAGATAGGGACTGAGAAGGAATAGTATTAGTGGTAGTGGTGTAGCATGCAGTCTTGTGCTAGAACTGCAATATATGTCATTCTGAAATGACTTCTACAAGGATTATATATAGGTTATTTGCAAGTATTCACAAAAATCTTGATATTAAAAAATTAGAAAGCTCTATTTCTGTTTAAATTCCAGATCCACAGGGCACATTTTCACCAAATTTCTATCCTTTAGACTGTCTTAGATGAGAGACTAGAAATGCTCATTACACCACCCGCCTCGCAAGGAAAGGCTGTCACCCAGTGTGATTGCTTAGAAGCTGTATAAATACCACCCTGAACCTGAAGCTCTGGTAGTCTTAGGAGCATTGGAAGACAACTCTTGAGACTCCTTCACAGTTGATTACAACAGGCGTTACATGGACATCCTCTAAGTCTATTTACAAGCTCTCACAGAATTTCTTTGAGTTTGGTCTAAAAGCTAGGGCTTACCACAAGCTTTGGAAACTGCTTCCAAATTCTTGGGCAGGCACACTGCACACAGAGTGTTGGAACTTGTGATACCAGAAGATTGAGTATGTAAGTAAGTATACAAAAGGCTAGATCAGAGGTTCTCAAACTGGGACACTGTGCCGCCCTAGCCTGAGAAGCTCTGCCTCTGGTCCCTAAAGGGGTGGAGGAAGGGGGAAGGCAGTGACGTGATCCCCAACATTACACTGCTTAGGATGGGAGGGGGTTTCATACCTACCTCCAGCCAGTGCCAGGGTCCGGGCAGATCCGGAGAGGCCTCCACATAGCTCCCCACACCTCCTAAAATCTAAACATAACAAAAAATGGGCACTTCCACCTTTTGTCGTGAAACTGGAAATGCTTTTTGTTATTTTTAGACGTTAGGAGATATGGGGAGCCCAGTTGAGGGCTCCCCAGACCCCCAGGACTCTGGCACTGGCTGGAGGTAAGTAAAAAAAAAATAACCCTTCTATCCCTGCCAACAGCCCGATCCTTGGGGCTTGCATCTCTGCCTTCCTCCTGCACACGCTTACCTTGGGTCTCAAAATCCCAAGGACTTTGACAACCAAGGGGCTAGATCGTAGCCACTCTGATGTTTCTTTTTGCAGGATTTCACTGACATTATCTTGGTATATAACTACAAACCCTTCGCTAAGGGCCAATTCATGTGGTCCTTTTGATCTAATGGCAGAAAAGTGAAACTTCTTTCATGTCACGGAGCACACAAAGTGTCAAGGCACATCATCAGTTTTTTAAGGATATATTTTATAAAACACATATATTAAGATTGCGTTTAAAGTTCAATAAATAAAATGTAGAGGGGTGTTAAAATTATGTATTCAGTCAAAATTGGCAGAGGGACACATAACAGCACACAGTTCTGGTAGCAACATGTATCTGCCTTTGGAGAGAGGTGCCGAGGGACCCATGGAGGTGGCCGCAGAATTATATGTATTTGGACTGCATTATAAATGTATTAGTTATTCTTTTATCCTCCCACCACTCCCGTTGCAGGCAGGGTCTTTGAAGACTGGACTTTATAATACAGCAGCAATTTTCAACCGCTGTGCCCCAAACTCCTATGGCACACCTGGAGACCATTCGCAGCACATCAATGTGCTTCACAGCGGTTGAAAATAACTGTTCTATTGGATTCATTTCATTTAATATATTTGCTCTGAGATGTGCATTCCACATTTTTTTTTGCCAGTGGAACATGTGGTGTACTACATGAAAGATAAAGAAAAATTATATCACGGTAGTAAAACAATTTAACATTAAAATTGCAGTATAAAACCCCAAACCATCAAACAGGCAGCCCAATCCTATCCTCCCTGGTGCCGCCGGTTACAGCAGTGCCAAAATGGCTACCCCTGTATCCAGAGGGGCCAGGGAGGCCACTAGATGTCTCCTCCGGGAAGGGGAGGGGACATTTGTCCCCTTCCCCCGAGGAAAGTCACAGCCCTGCAATGGGGCTACTCAAGTCTGCACCTGCTATTTTGCCAGCACAGGTTTGAGAAGCCCCATGTCGGGCTTCGCAGCCTGACGCATGGCATAGGATCTGACAGAGGACACTTCCGCTGGTCTCAACCCCTCCCAGGCAGGTCCCTCCCCCTGTTCCACATTCCCCCCGCCGTTCCCCATCCTGAAAAAGCTCCAATGGCAGTGCTTCTTAGCCCAGCTGTGCTATTTACCCCAGTTGCTCTTTGTGGGCATCCTCCCAGCACTGAGGTCCAGTGCCAACTGGCGTTGGCCCAGTGCTCCCTCTTCTCCAGGTGCTGCAAACATGCTCAAGCCCATAGGACTGGGTTTTAAATTATGTATACTAAAACACAGAATACTATACTACAACACAGAATATTAAATGTACTCCCGTACAATCCGGCTTGTCCTCTCAGGCCATCAGAGAAGGCCTTTTTACAAGTACCACCGCCCAAAGAGGTTCGTGGGGCGGTGGCAAGAAATAGGGCCTTCTCAGTAGTGGCACCAACGTTGAGGAACTCCCTTCCCCTTGACTTGAGAATGGCTCCCTCTCTTGAGTTTTTTCGGCGAGGCCTGAAGACTCTGCTCTTTAAACAAGCCTTCTGATTCCATGGCCTTTTTAACACTTTTATACATCTTTTAGTTTCTTTTTGGTAGGCTGGATTCCTCTATGATTTGCTGTTTTATGCTCTTTTTATTCTGACTTTATTCTGACTACTGTTTTTATGGCCTCTGTTAATGTGTTTTTAATATGTTTTTATCTGTGTTAAATCATGCTTTTAAAAATTGTTTTTACATGTTGTAAGCCGCCCTGGGTCCCTTTCAGGGAGAAGGGCAGGATACAAATAAAGTTTATTATTATTATTATTATTATTATTATTATTATTATTATTATTATATACACAGAAAGTATACTAAAACACAGAAACACTCTCTACAGAAATGTCAATAGACTACCAACAGTAAATAGGGGAGGGGGGAAATCCCACAAGAAAACAGTTCCAGGATACTATCCTGGAAGCCTAGGAAGGAGGACCAGAGATAGGGTGTGTTTTGTGATGTTAAAAGCAACCTTGGAGCCTCTCCAAGAAGAAAAAAAGCAAGGATTAAGAATAGGCTTGAAGGCAAATGGAAGCCCAGTCCCCATTAAAATAGTGCATAGCTATCAGCCACACTCAGGCACAAATGATTTACATCAATTTGAAATACATCTCATTACTAATTGCAGATGGGGCAAGAGTTACATGGTAAGAGATTCAAACATAATAAAAATAAATATTATGAGCAGGGAAAATTCATACTCCAGGCACATTATTTAGAAACCTTCATTGTGAAGCATGCAGTCCACTTGTCCCAAAAGGAAAACAGTGGAAAGCTTGGATCAGTTTGACAGATAGTTCAAAGTAACTCACACTTGCAAGTTTGAATGCATTCAATGGATGCCCTGGATTAAAAATAAATAAAAATAAAAATTGCCTGCTGAAGTGAGAGACCAAGACTAAAACAATGAATTTTAAAAGGTCTCAATTCTATTAAAAGGCTAATAGCAAAGGATTAGGTCAATGGGTCTCTGCAGTTTTAATGCTGGATAACAGTCATTATGCCCCATTAAATGGAAGCATCACAAAGCAGGCACAAGCCTCCCTGAGACCAAGATTTACAGATCTGAAGCATAAACTGTTCACTGCATACTGATAAGCAGGATGACTTAAGCAAAACTGTGGGACATTTCAAATAGCCATTCACACGCCCAAATTTCCCATTTGAGCCAGAATCATAAATAAATCCAAGCCCAAGTATGGAATGATTAAGACCCTCTGGAGAAACTGAAGAGAAATCTGCTCCTTTAGATATTTATAGTTATTACTTCCCCTTAACTGTCCCTTCTGCAAGGAAAGCATGTCCAAATCCTTCAACCTATTGCCATAAGACATGGTCGCCAGCCTCTTCATCCTAGTCGTTGTTCCCTGAACCCACTCTAGTTTCTCAATTATCCTCTTAAACTAAGGCGTCCAGAACTGGGCACAATATACCAGCAGGTGGGGTCTAACTAAAGCAGAATGCAGTGGTACATTACTCTCTCCCCATCTCTAATTACAATCAACACTAAAGCAAGAAAAAGATTACCCTCTGTATAAGAAACCCTCCCCCCCCCCCACAATATGAAGCAAGGGGAGAAAAGGAAAGCAAAACAAAAATCTCTCCTACAAACACTGAGGTAAGCTTATGGGGGAGATATTTCTAGTCCTGCAGGAAAGCAGCAACTAAAAAAGCTCCCATCTTCTGGCTAGGTTTGGGAGCGGGGATGGAGAAACAATGACAAGATCAGAAAAGATTAGCCTTATTGAAGCTGGGTTTAAACTGGGTTTAAATAAGAACAAACAGCTCCAAAATAAGAACAATCAGCCCAAATATTTGTGTTCTGATTAGCCAAGCCATACAATTGGCATCACATCAAGCCAACCAAATGCAAGCACATGATTCAGACTTCATGCCGGAAAAAAAATGTTCTACCTCCACCTGCAAAATGGGCAATTGGCTTATCTGCTCCAGTAGATTACAAGCAAGCCGTAGCAGACATGCACTCAACTTTGTTTGCACCTCTTGCAGTAGCGTAGCTACAGGGAGGTCACAGTACTGTGCTCTGCAGGGCACCTCAATGTGCCACACTGGTTACCCCTTCCCCTTCCCCGTCAGAGCCATTCCTAACAGGGAGAGCAAAGTGGAGGTGTCTCCTGTGTCGCTCTCAGTTCCTGGATTGGCTCCGATGGTGAGGGGGAAGGGCAGTTTGCACGGTACATTGAGGCGGCCTGCAAAACTTAGTGCAATAACCCCCCTGTAGCTATGCTAGTGACCCCTTGATATCAGCTGCATTCTTATGGAGGACAATGGCAATATAACAACATGGCACTGGAAATAATAGAGCACTATGCTAAAAGCTAGCAGGGAAATATTGTATGCCGCAATGCCAACATTAGCATGTTAGCAAGCAATACCTGACATGGTTTTTAAGTGACATTTCACAGGGGTAGGACATCTCTTTCACTGGCATCTTTGTTCCTGAGATGGCAACTTTTGGGGTGAAAGTGAAATGCCAGTAAAAATTCGGCAAAATGCTAGTTAAACAGAGTTCTAGCTGCATACAAGCTTTTCAGACAGACATGCAGCAGTGCAACTGCAGAACAGGCTGGAGCATTACTGGTCCCTAAGTGAATCCTCAGAGGAAATCAGGCAAAGGAATAAAAAAGTTTTGCAGCAGATGAGAAATTCCCTCAGCTTACATTTTCAACCTGTTTGTAACTGGTTTTGTTGAGGCATAAGACATCTTATGCATGCACAACAGCATTTCTCAATTTAGCAGGCATGCCACACCAATTGATTTCGACAACGCAATAGCTGTGACAGCGATTGGGAGATGTTCCAAATGTAAAAAGTAACAGGCCACACAAAAATTGAAGCCTACAGACTGTTTTCATGATAATTGCATCTTACTGAGTTTTAGTGGTGAGCAATAAGAACTCAAGAGGTCCTTTTCTGAGCACAGGTCTGGGAAATGGTTAGAAGAATATGCTTTGGGCACTTACATTTGGTATTTGCATTTCATTGCTCCTCCAGTTCCTCTCCCAAAGTCATCTGAAAATAAAACACGAAAGGCATTCAGAAGCATGGAAGCCACAAACCACTTGCTCTGAAGTTGTCCAGGAATAGTTCATATGTTTTTCAACCAGTGCTCATTCTGGGCTAATTCACACGACTGAAACATAGGTGCCAAACACATGGCAAGTTCAATGTGGCCCAAATCCTAATCAACTTTCCACACTGAAGTAGCTGTGGTAATGGGGCATGTGCTACATCCTGCAGTTGGGTGGCAGTCATGGAGGCTTCCTCAAGGTAAGGGAATGTTTGTTCCCTTACCTCAGAGCTCCATTTCCCTTATTTCAGTGCTGGAAATTTGGTTCGGATTGCGCTCTGTGAGAACTGGTAGGATGGGGAACTGGAAGATAGATTGATCCCTCAGAAATCAATATGGCTGCATGACAGAACCATCAAATAGCCACTTCACTGCGCAGCCAATTGCAGTGCACTCACAACTTACTACTAAGCCATTGAACTCAATGCTGCTCTACCTACTCTGTCAATACTTGCTCAAATATGCATAAAAAGTGCTTTTTTGTAAAGGCCCTGCTTCAGTTCTCTGTAAAAGAATAACTGTGAACCGCAGTCAAAGAAACACTGTGTTTATATACTTCTTTAGCCAATTATGCACTCCCTGCAAAACCTTATATGTTTTAGCCTGAACTATTGGAGTGGAGACCCATCTCAGTGGTTATTTTTCCTCCAAATATGTCCTCTCAGAAAAGTTGTTACCTTGACATTGAAAACTGAAAATAGTGCAGGGGAAAATGCATGCACACTTTTTATAATGTTTGAATTGCAGCAATTGTCTTTCCAGAGGTCACCTGAAAAGTCTTGCTTTCAATAAGAACAGTTGTTCCTTTCGTTCTTAATGTTGCATCAGCCCATGCTGCCAGCAGCCAGTTTGAGAGCTTTGAAAAGAAAATGACAGGTTAAGCAGCTGTTGAGAATCCACTGTTTTCTGTTGTGTCTAATTAAGATTCATGGCACATCCTCCTATTGATCTGTATTTCCACAAGTGAAAACCTGAAAAGATTAATGTAGAACTTATAGAAGCAAACCATTGCAAGTAACTGTTCGTGCTGCTGACTAGGAATATTGCTTCCTGTGTATGTTTGTGAGACACAGACCATTTATTTGGATTTAAGGGTCTTTTCATAGAGACTGGACTTTTGGGAGTAGGAGTGTGCATGTAAAAACGTTCAGCTTGGAACTCCAGAGCTTCCATTCTCTTTTGTTTCAGACCCGTGCTGTTTCTTCTAAGACCCATTCAGAGGGTCCCAATTCATTTCTGATACCCTCCAATTCATTTTCTTTTTAAAATTCCAATAATCCTTACTGAGTGTTATTTTCACCAGTGGCAGTGACAGGAGTGGCAATTTGCAGCGGCCTCCTGGCTAGCGCCATCTTGAATACTCTTATTTTCCCAGGCTGGAGCACTGTGCTGGGGCAGTGTGGGTAAAAAAGTGGAAGCCACCATAAAATAAATGCAAGTATTCCCCCCCCCCCCGCTTTCGGATGGTTCGTTTTTCGACATTCCACTCTTTCAACACATTGTAATTATATCCAGAAGTCATTCATTCAACACATGCTCCTCTCTTTCAACCTCTCTCTGCTGGTATAAAGGCTAAAATTGCCCTCCCTCATGTTGATTTGCATATGACATGGTGATTCAAATTGTTCTGGTGAGTATGTGTGTGAGACAGAGAGGAAGAGAGAGAGCATGTGGCAACTTTAGCTCCAGGTCTATTAATGAAATGCAGAAATCTTTGTGTGACAGTAGGAATTTGCAAGATAAAAAAGGCATTTGCAACTTGTCAAATGAGTAGGGCACTGTATTGGGGCACTGTAAAGACAGTGTAGCAGCTGTCTTTTTTCATGCTATGCCCAGGGCAGTGTGGGTATTCAAGATATTTTCAGTGAGTAGGTGGCTCCAGCAGCTGCCACTAGCAACAAAGGTTGCATGAATTTTGTTTGTAAAATCTTTTAAAAAAGAGATTTTTTAAAAATGAATAATTTTTTTCTCGTTAAATAGTTAACATTCATTTCATAGAGTTATATTCAAGTGGGAGAGTTCCATATTATTCTGCATAAAATGTATCTAAACCTGTTCAAAACCATTTCAAATTTTCTGAACCAGTCATCAAGCCACTTTTAAAAGACTGATGAGCTTGAAGGGAACCCACATTTTTAATGACTTGACTCCTTGTTTGCAGTCTAAATCTTGCCTGACGTGTGTTTGAGGCTCTCTGGGTCTTCTGCAGCAAGTGAACATGCTCCCTGCTGATGCTTTGACTATATGGAACATTACATACCTGGTGTGTGGATTATCTTCCAGCTTCTTTTAGAACAAGTGGGAAGATGTAAGAAGAGTTGCACTGCCATCCCTCTTTTCCTTAAGTCTGTACATTTTGTGCAGATGTTCAACTGGACAATCAAAATAAAGAGGGGGAAAATAGGCACCTGGCAGGAAGTGTGATTGCACCTAATTTCCACAACGATTGCGAGCACATTTGAGCAAAATGAGGAATGCAGAAACAAGGAAAATTGGTTCAGGGAAGTTTTTCCCTCTATAGTCAAGTGCTATATAGCACAGGGCATGTTAGGCCGGCCTAAAGTTACAGTGACTGAACTGTAACATACAGCCCAATCCAAGGCCTGTGCTGGTGCAGGCTGCTGCAAAAGCACCATAATGTGCTGGCAGACCAACAGAGGCCTGCAGGAGGTAAGCTAAACAGGCAGTGTAATGTGGTGGGGGGAGGGTGGGGGGTTGAATGGGGCGGGGAAGGGTGGACCAAGTGTGGGGTGGGCAAATCCGACCCAGGAGAGGACATGTTCAGTGGCAGCAGTGCATGCCAAATTCCCTTCCCAGACCCAATGCATCTGTACAATATTTCTGGCACAGGCCTGAGTTGACCCACTGCAAGTGCTGGGGCTTACTTTGGGGCAAAGGCACAAATGTCCCCTTACCCTGAGGAGCATGTCCAGTAGCCAAAAATCCCCCATGGAATGCAGTGTAGCCCATGCTGGTGCCACTGCATTGCCACACAGGGATTTATGTTGAATAGGTCTGACAGTTACGTAATATGAAAAAAAATCCCGAAGCCACAATCTAGTAATACCTATTAGGAACAACCAAATAGGCAGAAAATTTTAAGCAAGCTGTTGATTTCTCCATAACTCTTCATCAGGCTGGATATTAAGCAAAGCAAAAAGATAGGGGAGTAGGGCACAATGTGATCACCCCCAAAGAGCCACTTGTGTCTTGAACTTTCTTTACTGCAATCCTGGAGCTTTTTAAAGAAGATCAAATCTTGCAGTATAATCTGCAATATAATCTTGCAGATTATACTAAAGGGGGGCAAAATTATGTGGAAGGAATTGATGTTTAATTCAAAGTTTTGTTTTAATTAAATTAATGTGGAGGGGACTCTATCATATTCTTTTTATCTGTCACTGTTTCAGTGCTGGATAAGAATCCTTCCTGACTTGCCTAGTCTATACTGTTTACTAGCCTATGGAAATTCATCTCAGAGTAAAGGCCAATCTCATCAAGGATTGGGCCAGCACAGGGGGATTTACGACAGCAGAACATGTTTCCACTGTTGTGAAATGGCAGGCAGCCATACCCACTGTAAAGCCAAAGCCAGCACCTGCCCTCCGTAATGAGAACTTGGGCACAACCCAAGATCACACAAAGACCAGGCCCATCCTCTGCCATCCCAATTATGCTACCCCTGCAGTGATCATTAATGGAGAAGGTTAATCATTGATTAACCAGCCTGATTATTGCCAGCTGTGAACTTCGGCAACAGCCCAGGAGTGCTCCTTCACTGGAGGATACCCGACATGTCTTGGCCAATTAGCACCTCACACCTTCAATATAACCTCCCTACTCTAACCCAACATTTGCTTCACCCTCAACCTTCTGCACACCCCCACTCCATTCTACAAAACTCATTTTACTTTATTTTACTTGTGTACTTTATTGTTGTTTACTTTGTGCACTTGGAATAAAAAGATCACTGCACTTGACACGGGCTTGGTATACCCCTTTACCCCAGTCTTTAAAAGAACTGCATGGGCTGTGGGCTGGCCTGAGTCACCTACTTTAAAAACTCTGCAAAACGAAAGTGCACACCTTCCCTGCTCCACTAACCTGACTGTGGAGAATGGAGCTGGCAGCAGGGTGCAATGACTGGCCAGGTGGCAGACCAGAGTTGCAGTGGGAAGGTACCAGGTGCAAGCCAGCTCACCATTTCCCCCAGCCTGCTGATGGAAGCAGCCACTTCACCTAGCCCCTGGGAAGGCATCTGAAATCTATTGCAGATTTCATTTGTTCACAATATTGGAGCCAACCCTCATTTTTGAGGCAGAAGAACTGCATACTAGGATTACCCATCAGGTCTTCCCCCACATGAAGTCTATCACCACCCAGACTAGTACCTGAATCAGGCTGTAGATTTCCCCATATTTGAATATGAGAAGTTACAAACCTGATGCAACTATAGCACACATGTAGGTCTGCCTTAAAGAGCTAGCATTCAGCTGGGTAAGTACCAATTATGGCATTTAAAGGAATCAGCTTTTTTTTTTAATGCACCTGCCAACCCTATAGAAATCTAATATAATGGGGAAAGATTAATACTACCCTCAACATGAAACACAATTTTGCTCAATGAGTTATTTTATCAATCCTAATAAGCCAGAAGTTCATAGAAATGCTTAAATAGCAAAAGCCTAGCAAGCCCTCCCCCTTACACATACACAGCACAAAATCTTTTCCTCTAAATAGTTATCTGAGCTGTTTTTGTGCCTTGCTTTTGTATATTCATAGGCTGTATCGAGTTACCTTGAAAAGGAGGAAACCTGCTATGAATTTAAATATAATTCATGGTAATAGATTTGGGACAGCACTTAATCAACCATGTGCCTTGCCTCTATACAAATAAATGAGTTTTTGTACAACGGGATAAGCCAGTTATGTAGCACACGGCTAGATGCCATTGGATCTGGAGAGGGAGAGCGCGAGCAAGAAGGAGCTCATCAGCCACACTCTTCCATTTTCCCATGAAACTTTTACGTTGGAGTCAATGTGAATCAGGGCTGCCAGATTCAAAAATAGAAATGCCTTCATTACTCATTCATGTAGTGGGAACAAGGCAGGATTTGGGCAAACATGCGGTTGGACATGAAAATCCAATAAGAGCACCGTGAAACATCAATGGCAGAGCAGGGAACCATAAGTCCGGGTCTGATGGGCATCAATCTGTATTCTGTTTGTGATGTGGCACATAGAGTTCAGGGAAATGAGGTCCATTTGCAGTACAGTGCTGGAATTGCTGTGCCAAGACATGCCAAAAAGCTGGTAAATGTGCAAGTGTGGAGGTTGGCAGCTTGTGTTTTTTTTTTTTTTATTCCTTTCACTCAACAATTGCAGTAATCTGCTCTCAGTCACAGGGAGGCAAATCGCTACTATACACATGAGGAAAGGAAAGCAAAATTTGAGCCACACAGTGCTTGGATAAGAGGGAAGGAAAATGGAAAGTCTCCCTTCTGGCTGTATTCTCAAGATTCTTAGAACACAAAAGAAGGATCAGGGCTCCTTGAGAAAAGTCAACGAGACATTACATGAGGTTTATTTGCAAGGCTGTCAAGTGAGCAACTTCATGGAACGAGAAGATCAGTGACAATATTTTCTGTTGTTCAGTTCTTGCCTGGTGTATGACTGTTGGTGAAGGATGAGTGGAGCCATATATGGTATCGATGTCTTGGCATCTGTGGTTTAGGTTCCCATTTATGCAAATACATTTATGCTGACCAGACTTGGCTTCAGCAAGACATAAATAAGTGGAAAGTTCTTGGAGACCAAACTGTAGACTGAAACTCCAGAAGAAACAAGGTTTTGCAATGGTTCTCACCACCACCACCTGCACATATTGCACACCAATAAAAAGCTGCCCCTGAAAATGACTTTCTCACAAGTTAATTTATGGAGCTGCCTTATACTAAGTCAGACTATTGGTCTATTTAGATCAATATTGTGTTGACTGACTGGCAGAAACTCTCCAGGGCTTCAGACAGGAGTCTTTTCCAGTCCTGCCTAAAGAAAGCAGGGATTGTGTGTGAGCTAGCCAGTGACTTTGGTTAAGAGCCTTGTACTCTGTGATTGGTTTATTTCACTTAAGAGCTCTACCTCATCTCTGGAACACTGAGCCCCCTGACATAGCCAGAAATGGTGAGAACCTGAATTAAGAATAGTAGCCCTTACTCTCAGAGTTACCTGAGAATTAAATTGGGCACATGCACCCCTAAGCCTCAGTGAGATTGGAGCAGTATGTCAGAGTGGTATAGTAGAGCCAGGGAGCCCTGGATTATGGACTCCAGACTTTCACATGAGAGTAAGAGTTTCCTTAACAAACCACTCTCCATAAATCCCCTCCTACCTGGTGTTCCCTGAGAGTGACACTCAGCCACCACTAGACAAAGACTATGACCCAGAGGTGGACCCTTCTAGAGCAGCCATTTTCAACCTTTTTCAGCTCACAGCACACTGACAAGGCACACGACTAGTTTTTATTTACATTATTATGTTACAATTAATTTAATTAATAACTAAGGGCACAAGCCTAACCAGGTCTACTCAGAAGTAAGTCTTATGTTGTTCAATGGGGCTTACTCTCAGGAAAGTGTGGTTAGGATTGCAGCCTTAGATCATGACAAGGAAAGAAATTCCCAAAAAGCTTGGAGAGGGAGGTGTATGTGGTTTCTGGAAAGGAAGAACAATATTTTGAAGCAGGTCTGTTCAAACTTTTATCAGCTGATATGCTCTGATATACCAGGAGGTGCTGGCAAAGAGAGATGAGACTGAGCATACTGGAGAAATGGGGGGGGGGGGTGAGGGCAGTGAGGAGATGTGGCTGAAACAAGTGCAGGATTCACTGGGGTGGGGGGGGCGAGAGGGGGAGAAAGAGAATGCGAGGCAACTAACTCTGGACTTTGGAAGGTGGGGAAGAGGGAGGGAGGGGTGGGGTGGGGAGGGGCAGTAAGAGGGGTTAACTGCAATTATGATGTGGGGGATGTGTGTGCAGGAGGTGGGGGGGAAGAAAAGCATCACTTGCCTGCTCATTTATTCAAGAAAGAGTGCGACCAAGCCTCTGTACGTCTACTCAGCTCCACTATAGTCAATGGGGCTTAGGTAAGTGTAGATCAGATTGTGGCCCAGCGCCTTTCCTGCCAAAGCCTTGCCAGGGGAAGCAACGCAGGCAGGGTCACTTTGGGGCACTGCTGGCAAGGAAAAGGGTCTCTCCTGGATCCTTTCCAGGCAGCTGGTTCCTACCTGCTCCCACTTTCAGGCTCACTCTCACTCCCTCCTCGCTCTCGCCACTTGCCCTCACTCCCTCCACGTTCCGCCCGCTCCACCAGGCTTCTTGAGCTGCCTGGCTGGCTGCCCAATCAGTGCGGGGCAGGCACCAGCAACAGCAGGAGCGTCCAAGCCCCTGCAAGGCTGCCCCTTTTTCTCCTGCTGCCGCGCAAGGCTTACAAGCCGCTGCTTCTCCCGTGCACGCAGCTGCTGCTGCTACTGCCACTGCCGCCTGACTCCTTGGCCCCACGGCACACCTGAGGCAGCCTCATGGCACACCAGTGTGCCACAGCACAGGGGTTGGCACAGGGGCTGTTCTAGAGCAGGGGTGCTCAAACTTTCAACTTTAGGGATGCTGGACCTTTAACAAGTGTATAGAAGAGAGAATTTCAGCAGGTGCAACTTGTCATCCCACAGATGACAAGCTGCACCTGCTGAAATTATCTCTCCTACACAATTTTAAAGGTCCAGCATCCCTAAAGTTGGAAGTTTGAGCACCCCTGTTCTAGACTTTTATTCCTTAACAGCTGTGCAGAGCTCCTGGTCTCTGGTCATGACTCCAAAACCTTAAAATAATATTGAAAAAAAACCTTCAAGAGTCATGAGAGGGGGATTTCCCATTTAGAATCCTTCTGATTATAGAATGGAACAACCTCAGGCTGTAATCCAATGTATACTTACAGTATGTGGGAGCTCCACTGAAGACAGTGGGACTTAATTTGAAGTAAAAATGCATATAAGGGAAGTAACAGAGTAGTTGTGGTGCCTTATCACACAATGCTTCCTGTTGCATATGTCACTTTTTTTTTCTAGGATGCTTGATCTTTACCTGTGTACACTTCCAGATGACAATCGAAATATCCCCGTTTCAACTGGCTAAAGGAGAACAATTCATCAGATCAACTGTGCAAAGTTAATTCTGTGAAAATATATACAAATTCTACACAGATGAGATTATTTTATTTAAGTTATTTTTACCTCATCTTTCAGCTTAAAAAGCCCACAAGGTGGCTTATAAAAAAAATTAATAACATAAAATCACTGACTGGTTTCTCCCTCTACTGCAGGCGGGTGGAATGCTTGCAGATAAACACCCAAACAAAAGAGCAATGACAGCTGGTCCCATCAGGCTGAAGGAGAGAGGAGCACCTGGCTCTCTGTTCTTTCCCTCTACTGCAGATGGAGGGAGTTCTCAAAGGAAAGGAGAGAGATAACATTTAACCCTAGCCAAGCCAATGGCTAAAACCTGGATCATTACTCAGTTTCCCTGTTGGAATCGATCCTACGCACAATGAGATCCTCCAAACTCATGCATGAAGGTTACCTCTTCCTCTGATATGTTGTTCCATGAACACAGGCTCATGTGGACCCTGGTTTTACAGCATTTTTTTTTTTACTTTAGCCATGACTCCTCATAGTTCACAGTAAACAGGTGCTCTTTCATAACAGGCAGAAACCACAGCAATGCAGGTTCAGCAGAGAGGGCAGGCAAAGGAAGTGAACTTATTCTGTGGCCCAAATCCTAACCCACTTTCCAGCACTGGCATAACGCTGCCAATGGGACATGTGCTGCATCCTGCAGTTGGGTGTCACTCACAGAGGACTCATTAAAGTAAGGGAATGTTTGTTTCCTTACCTCGGAGCTGCATTGCCCTTATGTCGGTGCTGGAAAGTGGGTTAGGATTGAGCCCTGCGTCAGTTAGCTCAGCACTGTCTGTCTGATAGACTCAGAGTTCCAGGCAGGAGTCTTTCTCAACCCTACCTAGACATACTAGGTATTAACTTAAACTTCCAAGTTTATTCATGCAAAGGGTGTACTCTGCTACTGAGCCCAAGATGATTTCTTTGATCACACATGATCAGGCTTCAGGAGTGCCGATGTGGAAATGCCTACAAAAATGCTGGGGACCTGTTCCTTGAAAGCTGAGCACTGTCTGAAATGCTGTAGGACAGTGTTTCTCAAACTGGGTCGGGACCCACTAGGTGGGTCACGAGCCAATTTCAGGTGGCTCCCCATTCATTTCAATATTTTATTTTTAATATATTAGATTTGATGCTACCATGGGATGTGACTGCATTTGGGGAGATCTGTACCTTTAACAGCTACTATGTATATGCTTTAAACGTGATAGTTAATTGGGCTTATTCCTGGGTAAGTGTAGGTAGGATTGCAGCCTAGGATTGTCAAAATTTTTCCTGCTTGATGATGTCACTTCCGGTCATGATGTCACTTCCGGCGGGTCTATTGCAAGGTTGGAAAAAAGCAAGACTCAGTACTCAAGGGAGATCGTTTGCAGGCTTTATTTTGTTGCTAGCAATGGGCATCAAATGGGACTAGTGTCCAAAGCATTGAGAGCAATTGTCAATGTTAACTGGACCCTTTATACCATTCTGGGTCCTTTGTTTAAAAATCTGAACTTCCCATTGGCTGAAGTTTGACATCATAGATGTGGCTAACTCTTAATAGGCTATAGACAACCTTAGAGACACCTGATAGGTGAGCTTTGAGTTACAGGTTTCCAAAAAAGGTGAAATTAAACAATTAAACATATTGAATTACAAAGTTTTCAAGAACCAACAGGGGTTGCTATAATATCATTTTATCCAGTATTGACCCAGTGCTGACCCTTATACACATCCATCAATCCAATTAGGCACTTCCTTGACAGGTCTACGTACCATCCTCATTAAAGAGATGGCAAAATGTGCTTTGACTGGTACCGTTATCTTTCTCTGCATGCCTTTCCCCTATGGTTGACAGAGAAACACCTGTGAGGCCTTCCTGCAATGTTAAAGCTTTTGTCTGTTCTTAAGACTTTTCTAAAATCAAGCAGCAAAGGTTACTTAAGACTTACTTCTAATGACTACTATGTCCCCATATATGTTGGTTACACCTTAGGGCAAAGACTATTCTACCTATGTGTCTTTTCCCTTGAAAGCATGAAAGAATAAAATAAGTGAGCACTGACAGACAGGCATAGTGATGTCCTTGGCAAAACATGTACTTCTGCCAAGATGAAGCCTATCTCTTCGTTGCCTTTTCTAAATTCCAAAGTGTATAACACAGCCTTTGAGGCCCCAAAGTCCCAGCTTCTGTGAAACTTTTGTGAAACTAACAATCAACTACCAAAATGATTCTTTCAAGCAGTTTTTCTGTGAGACTAACAATTTGCTTTTAGATAAAAACCTCTTTTACTATTCTGTGTGCCTTTCACGCTTTAGCAGCGTGGCTTTTAAGCTTTTGCCCCAATGGCATATTACCCTGGTTATTCTGTCACCTTCCATCAGGTCCTGACAAGAATCTCATTCTAAAAAGTGGGTCTCAGTGCTAAATGTGTAAGAACCACTGCTGTAGGAAATACTGTAGGAAATAAGATGGGAAACTGGTGCTGATTTTACGGAACACAGTGCTGTCATTGACTACAGTAGCTGGCAATCAACCCAAGACAGAATGTGAAACGAACAGCACTAAAAGAAGCAGCATTATCAGAGGTATTTACTGTATATCTTTTTTGTGTGCTAGTTGTATGCTTGAATGTAGGCAAATGGCTGTGGGCCCAATCCTATCCACTTTTCCAGTGCCGGTGCAGCTGTGCCAATGGGTTGTGCGCTGCATCCTGTGGTGAGGGAGCAGTCACAGAGGCCAAATGGGAACATTTGTTCCCTTACCTCGTGGCTATGTTGCGGCTGCACCAGTACCGGAAAGTTGGATAGGATTGGGCCCTGAAAGTTGCCTTCTTTTCCCAAATCAGAAATGGCATCCCATAACACCGTGAAATATGAAATGGCACTCCTTAATACAAGACTACACCAGTTCCATTGAGTAACTATCTCTCTCTCTTTCTCTGTGTGTGTAAATTAGATTACAGTTAGGTACTGTGAAAACTGAAAATACCTCAGAAATATGTGGAGGTAGGAGAATACTCTGAAGAATGCCCCTTGGGTAATGTTCTTTTTAAGTGCTTCCTTCTGCTGAGAGCTGAAGTTTGATGTCCTCCATTATGAATAGAAATTATCAGCTGCTGTTAGCACAGATAAACGCATGCCAAGTGATGCCAGGGTTAAAAAAATTTCCCCCATCTCTTTTTAAAGAAGGGGAGGGGAAAATTAGAATAAATACTTTCACTGAATACTGGGGAAATGTCAAAAGTACAAGCGAAACCTGCAGGGCCTGCTTTTTTCCGCTGACTCTGCTGCATCTTTTTGGCTTATTCATAGCACAGGTGCATGAGGAAGAAATAATCCTTGGCTTGCAGGTGGGGAGTGGTAGTGATGGGGAAAAGTTACTAATCCACACATTTCTAACAGGAAGATTCACATTTTTAAGCAGCCCAAAAAATGGAGACTCTTTCCAAATAAATAAGAAAAATCAACTATAGTAGAACCTCTTTAAGTTGACCATGCAAGGGACTGGAGGAAATTGGTCAACTTAGGGAGGTGGTCAACATATGGAAAAATATGTAATACTGTACTTATAATATTTTTAGAGTCTTTATTACAGATATCATACCTAAATACATACAGTGAAGATACAGAAAAAATGCATTCAGAATTATTTACATTACACACATACTGTATGTGAATTATTATTCTTTTTTCAAAAAAAGAGTCAGTCCTGGTTTGCTGCTTCTTTTTTGGGTAAAGATAAGAAGAGAATGCACTATCATTGCTGGCTATCTCATTCAACATGCCTGGACATTTACTCACAGCATATGACTTCAACTGTTTTATCAGATGCCCAACATTCCTTCCTTTGGAATCTCTGCATCCATGTCGTCCTCACTTTCTTCTTCCCCCGGTGTGTCCCTCGCTTCTCTGCTGGGCTGTACTTCAGACAATATTGCTTGAAATATTGTTTCTGGATCAGGTTCATTGCAAGTTCCGCTCTTACATTTGTCACCTTTCATGACAAGGCTCTATCAGGCATTGCTGTGAAAGAGAGTCCGCACTCATCAGCATTAAAAATGTCATCATCTTTGAAGCCTCTTGCAAAGTCCGGGAACTTAGTAATGAATTGTCCAACAACTTCTGCCGGAACTTCATTTGACTCACCACACAAGACTTTCTGGGAGATCTCCTGTCGCAGTTTAAATTTTTCAAGCCAACCACTTGATGCTTGGAAATCTTCTACCCTGAATTCCTGTGCAAACTTCTTAGCAATTTCTTGGATCATTGGCCCTGAGATTCTCACGTTCACTGCCCTCATTTGTTTGAACCAGCATAAAGTAGCTTCATCAAGCGAAGTTTTCTTTCTTTTCCGCTGTAGGTCTCCGTTTTCCTTACTGAATCTCTCAAAGTACTCATCTTTACGTTTTTTGATGTTGCTAACTGTGGTCTTGCTAACACCAAAATGTTCTGCTGTCTTCCTTTGGCTGATGTTTTCCAGAAAATTTAGAAGATCAACCTTTTCCTTCAATGTCAGCTCTTTCAGTTCTTTCCTTTGGGTTGTCATGATTTGATGAATGAAAGGTTCTAAATCCGCAAAGAGAAAACGAAAATTTGAAATGTACATTTTGCACATGGTTTGGACTGAAAATAAGTCCAAATTTGCAGTCACACACTCACTCCCGCACATACACGTGAACTTTCCACCCAACACTTCCCACAATCGGCAGCCGGCACAGGTCTGTCGACTATGTACAGTGTGCCCACCTTTAAAACCTCTTTTGGACACGCGCTAGCAGGCGTAGGGGAGGGATTGTCATGCGGCTTCTTGCTTTTCCAAGATGGGACAAACCAGACAAAACACAGGCCCACAGTATCGCATTCAGTGGGCAACTTATGGAAGGTAAATTAATACTCTGTGCAATGGTCGAAGTGGTCAAGATACAACTTACGGAGGTGATCAATATAGAGAGGTTGGCCTCCCATAGTGTATATGTAGTGTCTGTCCATACTGTGAGAATTAGGTCAACTTAAGGAGGTAGTCAATATAGAGAGGTGGTCAACTTTGGAGGTTCTACTGTATTTAATTAGCTTCAGCAATTAATTATAAAATACAAAGAAACTAGAGGACCACAAATCTACCAGCTACACTTTTGTTTATCACAACAGTGACGACTACTATGAAGAGCCAAGAGAACTAACAAAAAAGAGATTTAATTATTTATTAACAGTCTTTATATACAGCTTTTCAACGGAAAGTTCACAAAGCGGTTTACAGAGAAAATCAAACAAACAACTAATGGCTCCCTGTCCGAAAAGGGCTCACAGTCTAAAAAGATGCAAAAGAGCACCAGCAGACAGCCACTAGAAAAGACAGTGCTGGGGTGAGGAGGGCCAGTTACTCTCCCCCTGCTAAATAAAAGAAGAGCACTTGAAAAATTGCCTCTTACCCAATTAGCAGGGTTAAAGATATGTATGTCTTTGCAATGATGTGTATGTCTTTGCAAATTATTTCACTGGCAAGCTTCAGTAGTTGTTCATTTTGAGGTGAGGGTGATTTGAAGGAAGCATTGATTCCATCTTCGTAAAGTTTCCTGGCACATAAGGTTGGCTCCTTTTGTTTCTGACAGAGTGTCTGTGAGTTTTATAGCTGTGCAAGAAGTACAAATCCAGCCATTGAAGCAATTCATCCATCACTGCATTGTCATGGAGGGAATAACTGTACCTGTTGAATTGTTACATATCAGTCGCCTACAAAAGGCATAAGAGCATTACCAAGGATGTGTGTTGTGTGAAAGAGACCTAAGTGGCTGGAAATTTACATCCTGATAAAAGTAGCATATTACACAGGCCTGTGAATTTGAGGGTCCGAAAACTTTAAAAAAAATATTTATAGTGTTTTTATATTAATTTGGGGTACTGATTTGAAAAATTGCATCAGTTCCTATTATGTCTTGTTTCAGAAATATGGCATAACCTTGTTAGTGAATTGTTCATGCAGCTTCCTCATGAGGAAACCATGGCATAGCTTCTTCAAAGGAACCTGCTTGAACCATTCACTAATTAGGCTATGCTGTATCTCCAAACAGAGCCTCTGAGAGCAATCTTATCAGGAGGTACAAAGTTTCTTTTGGGCCCCTTAGCAAAGGGAGAGGGATGAAACAGAGCAGGGGAGGGTGGTGACTGGCAAGCAGAATAGGGGCAGGGAGGGGTGAAACAGGGTGGAGGAGGGTAGACACAGTTGAAAAGTCTTTGGAGCCCAGATCTACCCACCCATGTGGCATCAGTAGTGTTCGCAGCATCCCCAGTCATGGTAGTGTCCCCAGCATCCCATATGAGCAACAAGTCTGAGTAGATAGGAAACTGTCAGATCCCAGGAAATTTTTGGGCCCCCTCCTTTGGCTCATGGGTTTTGACTCATTGGCTCATGGCTCACCGGGCCCCTCCTTTTGATGCTGGGCCCAGGTGCAAATTACCTCCTTTATCCCCCTATCCTAGGCCCTGTCTCCAAAACTAGACATGATCGGGCAAATTTTTAGAATCAGTGTCCCAAACATACCCAAGAATAAGCCTAATGTTTGACAGTGAAATGTGTGTTGGCCTGTGTTATCAGCCTTTTTGTAATGGTGACACCACTTTGCCTACTCTGGGGGGCCTGTGTGAGCCATTGATGTGTGCATGAGGCTTCTGGCCATTTGTGCCAGCATTCCCACAGCATACCACAGCAGTGTACATTTTGCAACAATACACTGGGACTTATGGCCAGCTCCACTGCTGTAAGCCCAAGATAGGGTTGGGCTGTTAATGGACCAATGGTGGAATCAGAATAAGGAAGCAGCATATGCCCATCTGTGTCTAAGTTAAAGAAAATAAAGGGCAGAGACTAGCATTTTAACAGCACAGTGCAATTTAGGGATGCCTAGAAAGTTAGCCCACAAACAGAATTAACACTACCAGCATGCTACAATGTCTGAATAGGAATGCAAACATCTTTTTAGAATACAGGGAGGAAAAGACAAGGTTTAAAAATAGTTTACAACATTCCTTATAAACTCCTGCATTTTGTTCTGACTTTTGTCTTATGCAGCACATTGCTATGCATATTTACTCAGAAGGAAGTCCCATTGCATTCCATAGAATTTACTCCAAGAAAGTGTGCATGTGATTGCAATCTCAGTTATTTTCTCCTAAATTATTTGCATATATATTTCCATAGGCTATTTCCCCCCATTTTAGATTAGTCTGTTTTGTCTATCAGTTGACCGTGTAATCTTCTAATTGCTAGTGGTAAATGAATATTATCAGAGTGTATCCTCTTTCCCCCAAGTGGTCTAGTTTTTGCACAAAAGCCCCTTGCCTACAGGGTGGAAAATAGATTAGTTAAGGCTGACCTGAAATCTTATTGCCAAGTCTGCATGCACATAACAGTAAAGAAGAAAAGTATCCTCCCACACAGTTTTGGTAGGGAAGATGGGTCCTCCTGAATAGTTTGACTCTCGCACATCATTTGCGCCTCAACCAATTGAAAAAGATATAAGGAAACTACCATTGTGGTTCAGTGGAAGTAAAATGCTGGCAGGAAATTTTCACATCTAATTTGGTGGAAAATACAACACACAACCCTTACTTTTATGCTAAATGTGCCCTGATTTCCACTTAGAACTGTTTCTGTGATTCTAATAATTGCATTTATATGTATATAAAAAAGAAAGTAGATTTGCTTATTGTGTTTGCCAATCCAATGCTGTCAACAGTTCCAATTTGTAAGAAATAAAAAAACAAACTGTAGGCACAGGGATCAGATGTCCACTTGTCAGACACATGATGGAATTTAGTAAGATGAATCTTTTGTCCTTTTTCCAAATGTACATTTTATAGCTGTAACACTAAATCACGTAATGTTTGCCTTATCTTTGGAATTCTAGATTAAACTGCACTCAGGTATTTTTTCTCCTTTATCTTGTTGGTGTGCCTCATCAAAAAAAATTGTATTAGAGACCTATTATTTCTGTCTGACGGCAGCTTTACACCAGTCTGTACAAAAACCAAAGATAATGGCATCTCATTTTGCTACCTAATCTGGGTGTCCTGGAATTTGTGTGTGAAAAATTTAAGGTCTTTAAGACCCAGATCCTAATTAACTCCCCAGTGCTGACACCTGTGCTGATGGGATGTGCACTGCATCCTCCAGTGGAAGACCATCACAAAGGCCTCTTCACAGTAAGTGAATGTCTGTTCCCTTCCCTGGGGGTAGGCCCCTGCTTCCCCAATGGGTCTCCTCAGATCTGAGTCAGCTATGTAGCTGATGTAAGTCCAAGGAAAGTAAGGGAGACAGAAAGAGATATGAAAGAGGGATAGGATCACCAGTGCCATCAGGATTAATTCCCTCCCCACTCCCTCCCTCCCCATTCTGCTTTTTGACCTCTCCCTTCCCCACCCAGAAACTCCCCTATGCTTCTCTCTCCCCCCACCTGCCCCATACCAGCTTACCTGCATTCCTGCAGGTAACTGGGAGTGGTAGCAGGCTGCTGACTTTTGCTGTGATTCCAAAATGGCCATCAGTGGCATGCATAGGATCATTTATAACAGTGGAACTATCAGTTGTGTAGAAAGATCCTAAAAATATTGATATTTTGTGAGGCAGTCGATTATGCCAGAGTTTCTTTACAGAAACAATAATATTAGATTGGGGTACATAAATGTGGAATAAACAAGAATATTCCAAAAGCTTTGTTCCCTTAATATAATCTGATTTGGGAAGAACAGCATAAAGATCCTCCACTTGCCTTTACTCAGGTTAGTAATAACGCACCCATATAAAATACAGGTGTAACAGAGCAAGCCTAGAAATGTTTATTCAGAAGTAAGTTCCACTATGTTTTATGGGGTTTACTCTCAGAAAAGTGTTACAGGATTGCAACCTACAATCAGTAAAATTGTGCACACTAAAATTATACTGCTGTTAAATCATTTCAACAACTCTTAGGACCTTATCCAATTCTGCCAGTGCTGGTCCTCCACCAGCACTGGGTGTTGCACACTTGCAACACTCACACTTGTCGGCTCAGTGTTGGTGCTAGCAAAGTGCCCATCAATGCCAGCAGGCTGGCTGGAGGCCTGTCGCACATTGCCCAGAGCTCATGCTTTCCTCTGGGTGGCAGAGAGGTGAGTGGGGCAGGGAGAAGCATTCCAGGGCAGGGAGAGGGCAGGGGGAAAGGTGGGGCAGGAGAGGAAGCAGCAGGGCAGGGGGGTATGGGACCATCTGAGTTCTGCTCCGCTGAATCCAGTGCCCCATGTTGGGCCTCCTGGTCTAATATGGGATTGTTCTGAGTAGCCCCTTTGCAGGGCCTGCTCCATTACCCAGGGGAAGGGGACAAACCTGGGGGAGGAGCCGGCAGCAGCTGCCTGGCGGCCACTGGATACAGCAGCAGCCATTTTGGCACCCCTGCTCCTCTGGACGCTGGGCAGCTCAGGATTAGGCTGCCTGTCTGCAGAGTACAATTAGCCTTTGCAATGTAGCTTGGAGTATGAAACAGCTATTATTTTTTTTAACAATTGAAATGAACTTCTACCAGGAGTAATGAGAGTTAACAGATGCAGGTATTAAAGCTTGTACATTTCAAACAATATTGACTGAAAAGCACATCTGTGGTTAAGATAACCCTCAGATGGGTTATTTCGAAGAGATTCTTTCCAAGCGGAATAGAACCTGAGGCAGTGGGACATTTGTTTATGATGGTTGGAAGGGTGCTTGCTGAACCTTAGCTTGGTTGCCTTGCTGGAAATTAATGGTCAAATTGTAATTTAGTCACCGTGCAGGCAAAAGTGGTAATCATGTGTTTTGGAGAAGGACAAGATTATACCTGATACAACTGCACATTATGCCTGATGTGATGACCTTAGCTTGCTAATGAATATACCAATCTAATGTCTCGACCGTGTCAGATTTCTGTTGACTCTTCCCAAACAAAATGAACAATACATATGCACTTCTACAACATAAATAATGCTTGGCATTTGTATATCGTTTCTGAGTGCTCAAGCCGCTTCACATATATCTGATTAGACTCTTTGCATCAGCCAGTAATGTGAGTGAGTGCTGTTATCCCTGCACTGCAGTTGTGGATAATATGCTGAGAGGAAGAAGCTTGTCCAAGGCCACCTACTGTGTTCATGGCAAGTGACATTTGAACCAGAATCTTCCTTATAGTAGTCTAGTCTCTCAGCACTATGCTACACCAGCTGCCAAAGTATTTTATCTGTAACCAGGGTTGATGACAGGTGGACCAGGTCAGGCACTGGCTGAGGGTCTATGCACAGCACATGATCCACCAGTCTCTAACCCTCAGTACTGGTGGCAGTAGCCAGGGACCTAACAGGTGGGTGGCTCCATGGAGAGGCCCACCCAGTACAGGGTTACATTCCAGTGCCCCCCAGCAAGCTGGCATGTGCACTGTGTGTTTTCAATGAAACACACACACACCCAGGAGGATGTTTGTGGGAGAGACCCACATGATTGGCCCTGCCTACATGTTCATGTTAATGCATGCTCCTGGAGCATAGGGTCGTGTGCTGTATCTCTGAAGTATAGACACCTCTCAATTAACGCAGTCTTAATCTACACATTTTAAAAATAGTGCGATTGCAACTTATTACCGGAATTCTAATTTATACTGGCAATGTTTGAAATAATGTGGTTAGTTAGCTGCTTATTAGTTTCTAATAATAATAATAATAATAATAATAATAATAATAAAACTTTATTTTTATCCCGCCCTTCTCCCAAAAAGGGACCCAGGGCGGCCCTGGGTAATAAAAAACCCAATTAGAAGCTGGCAGCTTCTGGGGGGTGGGGAGTGGGAGTCTCCTCTAAAGCCAGAAGATTGGGAGAGTTAGGACAGACAAAAGAAAATATTTCTTTACTCAGCGTGTGGTTAGTCTGTGGAACTCCTTGCCACAGGATGTGGTGATGGCATCTGGCCTTTAAAAGGGGATTGGACAAGTTTCTTGAGAAAAAATCCAGTACGGGTTACAAGCCATGATGCATATGTGCAACCACCTGATTTTAGAAATGTGTTATGTCAGAATGCCAATGCAAGGGAGGGCACCAGGATGCAGGTCTCTTGTTATCTGGTGTGCTCCCTGGGGCATTTGGTGGGCTGCTGTGAGATACAGGAAGCTGGACTAGATGGGCCTATGGCCTGATCCAGTGGGGCTTTTCTTATGTTCTTATGATAAGAGAGACAAAGAAAGTGCATCCACAGAGGTGCTGCTGGCTACATTCTCCTTACGGCCATCTTTTTTTCCTCTTTCTCAGCCATCAACATCAGTAGCCTCCCTCCTCAGTCCTCCCCCCACACCATCTTGGGCAAGCAGAAGTCACTAGTCGCCAGTGTGAGTGTTAAAACATATAACATCTACTGCTCATGAAAAAGCTTGTGATGAGACCAGCGGAAGACAAGTGTTACGTTTTGTAATTTGTTCAACCTATGAAGCATTTCAACATTGTTTGAAAATGTTAATATTTGAAGCAGAATATATTGTCCAAAATTATTGTAATGTAAGCAAATCTGCTTAATTGGTATCTATCATTTCTTTTGATAATAGAATTTGGGTTTCCTTGGGTGTGAGTGTGTGTGTGCATGTTTTGGGGGGGGGAGGTGCAGTTTGTGCATCATTCTGACTGCAATTTGGAAAAGCAGCCATTTGCCCAAAGAAGGAGCTTATTGAGATTTCACATGCTTCTGATCCCAAATGGTTTGATGTGGGCTTTGGATTCAGAAATGCAAGGGTGCTCCCGGATGAAGTGTATTATGACCCTTCTGCGCAACACAGTGACATGCACATTCTCAAGACTTTTCAGCTTTCAGTCTGCTCCTGAGCATAAGGTTGATAAGAAGGAACTGGAATTATAGGATTTCATTTTCCTTGTTAAAAAAACAGTAAAACGGTATCTCTGCAGCTACTTGGGTTTTCAGTCGCTAAAAGTTCCTTTGAAACTTTTATGACGAACTGCTGTTGAGAAGGGGAACAAAGTCTGCCAATGATGTATTTCTCAGGAAGTTGGCAGTAGGAAGTAATTTTCATTCTTTGGATTCATTGTGGATGTTTATGCTAACCTAGCATTTGTTCCTTCAGCAGCAATTACAAGCAGGATGGAATGTGTAATTCTCTTTCAGTTCCAACTAGTAAGTTTACTTTGCAGCACTTAGCTGTCCCCACTTGATACCAATGCAGTCTTGCATGTTTTATCGTACATTATCACGTATTCTAAACCAGGGGTTGTCAAACTTTAAGTAACTGTGACCCCCCCTCCCCCCAAAACAATATATAAATGTATGTGACCCTCCCAATATTACAACTAGTTGGAATAAGACAGTTGGTCCATATAGCTCAGTACTGGTAGCAGCTTTCTGGGTGTTCAAGGGTCTTTGGAAGCCTATGTGGAGATTCTGGGAATTGAGCCTAGTTCTTCAGAGCACTGCAATACCCCTCCAAACCACTTGCAATCTCCCTGCAAGTTGCAACCCACAATTTCAAAACCCCTGTTCTCAGCCATCTCACACACACATGTACGCACACACACAAAACCACTTTGGTGCTCAGAGATCATTGGTGCACACCCAGGGCCACCAACCCTCAGCCCATGCGCTCCTGCATCAGGTGCTGCCCCAGTGGCCCTTGCCTTGCTCTGGTGGGGCTCAATCCCAAGGTCCAGATAAGACTGGGCTGTTTGGCATTTTTGTGCTTTTCTTCTGCAGGAGTGGGAGCTCATCTTCCCCAGCACAAAAGGGAAGAGGAACATCAGCATCGTTCTCCCTTCCCACACCAAGCATGCTCCTTACCATTGAGAACAGATAGGGTTAGGAAGGGCCTGCAGTTTCACACAAAGGTTAAAATGAATTTGATGCAGGTTTTCCTGATCATGTGAGAAAGTTCTAACTTTATTTGTGTGGAAAATAAAGCATTCAATTTTTTTTCTTTGTACCATTTTCAATATTAATAATAATTTTAAAAAAAACCACCCACAATTGCACAAAGATAAAAGCAAGGAAAGCAGAGGCTAGAGGTGGCCTGTTTTTTAAACTTGATAAATTCCCAGAATGGTTTACAGATTTATTATCCTTATTTTATAGTCTATAAATACACCTCTCATTTGAAAATGCTCGTGTTGACCCTGTAAATTATTGCCATGCTGTGAGTTTTGTCCTCCTCCCACCTCCACCCACAGCCTCGCCGAGGACTAGTTTTTATAACATTATTGATAATTCCGTTTAAACATGAATTTTGTTCATGGTGTTCAAAAAAGCCTACATGTCTTTCCTGAACAATAGTGTTGGAAGGTATCAAGGACTGTTAGTTATGGTATAGAATGCTTACCTGAAATGGAAACAGCATGGTTTTTGATCTCTCTCTCTGAATGTCCAAGCAAGTTCAACTTGAGTCTCACAAGCATTTGGCTGGGATTGGGCAGCCTGCCACAAGATGTTCTCTTAGAACAATGTTGATACATTTGAATGAAGTCTTTGTCTTCAGAGCACAGAAAAAAAAATATAGCAGTTTGAATTCGACTTGAAGTTTCCACATTGCTTTAACATCCAGTTTGAAGACTTTTAGAGCACTAAGCTGTGCACACACATGCTAGAAAGCAAATATTCACACCAGCTCTCATAGAAGAACACTAGTAAGCTTAGCTTTCTTATATTTCCTTGTTTTTCGTTTTAAAATCAGTTTTGGGGTACACATAAGTGTGACCAACAAATAGTAATATTTTAACTGAGTTTTAGTGGACTAACTGCATTCTAGAGTTTAAAGAGACATATCAAAGCACTTCCGGATTAACACATTGCAAAGGTCAGATTCCCAGAGAAAATCATTTCACAGCAGTTTTTAGATGAACACACACACCGTGGCGTCAATAGCAACAATTTTGTTGCATTTCACGGGCTGCACATGAAAGCCACAGTGGATCATGCGATGGTTATGGATGAGGTCAGGTTTGTGTGCAGTGCCATTGGCTAACTGCTGGGGGTATATTGTATATGATGGATGTATGAGATGGCTTATATAAAACAACGGATGTTTTGAACCCACCAATGAATTGTCTCCAAAAGTGTCTCCAAAAGGAGGGAACCCCATATTGTAATAAAAGTCAGCTAAAGGAAGCGTTACACGCTTCACTTCTTCACACTTCCTATGCTCACAGTCTCCTTTGGGGGCTTCTCTTCTTCCCACTTCTGGTGCAATCAGTTTCCTTTGGGGTTTCTGTTCTCCCCATTTCTGATGCACACAGTCTCCTTTGGAGATGTGGATGGATTTACAATCTTTTGCTGATGGATTTACAATAAAAGCCTGGATTTGATCACTGTTGTCTACTGAGTTTGCTTTGGTACCTGGGATTACAGTACAACATCTGAGATCTCTTGTAACATCTAGGATCCCTTGTAACATCTTGGTTTTTGCACCTTGCAACAATAGAACACACAAAAGTGATCAGATTTATCCTTCTGTGTGCATAATTTGAGTTATCAGCTTTCCAGCTATGCTGTCCTCAAAAAGTATGCAGTTACATGATGCAATTAATGATTTCCAAAGATGTTCCCTTTTTTTTTATACAGTCAAATAATTTCAAACTACACAGTGCATAGTGGACCCAAAATTATTCAGCTAGATTTGTCCCATGACATTGTCAGGAAATGAATACTTTCACCAGTACTAAGTGTCTTGACAGCTTGATTATATTTTAATTAAATGTCATCTAGACATAATTATTTGTCTGAATTTTTTTTCTCAGGATATGTATTATGGCAGACAGGGAGTGGGGTATGCAAATTACTATCACAAATACAGAAATGAGTAGAGAAGAATATTGGAAATGGGAAAATTGGAAACAAATGTGATCAGCTTTATCACATTTCCTTTTACAATTTATTCTCCATTGCTTTAAAAAAATTACAGATCTGTGTGTGTCTGCCTACAGAGGATTTCACTTCAGGCATCTGTTGCCGTGGACTGTAGTACACTTGGCCTGCGCTGCATCCAATACAAGTTTTGGGCTGGCTAAGGCTCGGCACAAGGCAAAGGGAAAAAGTTCCCCTTACCCTGGAGAGAGCTGCAGCAGCCCCCATGGGGCTACTCGGATCTGCACCACATAAAGAGGTGGTGCAAATCTGAGCAGCCCTGTGCTGGCCCGGGCTGTGGGGCTAGGATCCAGCATAAGTGTTGTATCCTGGCCCTGCCTCTTGCTCCCTGCCTGCCTGACCATGAACCCATAAACCCTCCTCCTGCCCTGGAACGCCTCCTCCCTGCCTTCCCCATGCCCCCCAGACCTCCACACCAGCCTGGAAAGCCCAGCACGAACTCATCCAGCCCGGGGCCCACGTCGGCACAGGGAGAATGGAGCGCGTCCTTACCTCCCCACATCAAAAGGAAGTGCAAACATGCTTTACGGCACGTTTGTGACCCTCCCAGGCCAGCGCAAGAGACTTGTGCTAGCCCAGCACCAGGTCAGGATTGTGCCCCCCATGTACTAGGGCTTGCTTGCCCATACTAAAAAATAAACCAACAAAGAAATAATTCAAAGTTAACTGAACCTCAATTACAACATGTGTTGGGATAAGTGAAAGTATGCTTGTCAGTAGAAAGGAATTCCTGAACTCCTTCAACTAAAATCAGCTCTCTGCAGTGGCGTTACTAGGCTTCGCGTCACCTGGTGCGGGAGGCCAGTGAGTCACCCCCTGATGGACCTCCTTCTGTGCAGTGGGCGGAGCAATGCCCCTGAGGAATGGGTGTAATTATGCATCATAGCCCCGCCTCCTCCTCATTGCCGCCTCATCATTGCGCTGGTGCATGACGCTAGATGTAACTGCAGCCAAGTTCAGAAGGGCAGGAACTTGGCTACAAGTTTGAGGCTGTGGCATCGCGCGCTTGGTAAGCATGCAGGGGTGGGGGCACATGGTGCATTACCCCCCTGCAGCGTGTCACCTGGTCCAGCCCGCACCCTCCACACCCTCCTAGTGACGGCACTGGCTCTCTTAGCACACTTTCCTGGAACTAAGAGTCCAATCCTACCTAAATCCTCCCGCTGATGTGGCTGTGTCACTGGAGAGTGTGCTGCATCATGTGGGGGGGGGCAGGCCTGGAGGGAACATTTGTGTCCTTGGCTGGGGATAAGCTTCCACTGCCACCTGAGTCTACTCAGACCTAAACCAGTGATTTCATTGCCACAAATCTGAGTGGACTTGGGAAGGCAGAATGAGGCTGGAGAGGGGAAGAGGATATTGGTGGTGCTACTGCAGCTGATACTGCCCCCCTTCTTGGCCTTAATCTGCACTCCTCCCCACCCTGGTTTCTGCCCTATTTCTTCCCCATCTCTTCCAGTTCCACCCACCCCCTGCACTGACTTACAGGGATAAAGAGTCACTGATAGGCCGCTGGTGAGCAACTGCAGCCACTCAACTTGTGGCTGCAGCCTGGCATAGTGAAATGGCATTTTGTCTTTTGTGACAGCCATAAATGACCTTGTGCAACCAGAATACAAGGGAGGCCAGCATTGTAAGGTCCCTGTAGGAATGGCCTGTAAGTAATCCTGTGTGTTTTGTTTTGTTCTCAGAAAGCATATATAGTCAATTATTTCCATCTCTGCCAAGTTCTATGTCAAATATCCATTATTACTGTGTTAGCAGCAGTAGTAATAAATGTTATTTCATTTAATTTATGTTTTTAAATTATTACTGTTATATCCACAGTGCTTCACTAGTACTCTACAAAAGTTGAAAAGAACCAAATCCACACTCACAATATAATAATTGTGTCAGATAGAGGTTAAAAGAGTCAGATAGAGGTTAAAAGAGAAGATGTTTCAGACCTCATTGATAAATTAAAAATCAATAAGTCACTGGGCCCTGATGGCATCCATTCAAGAGTTATTAAGGAACTGAAGAATGAAGTTGCTGATCTCTTGACTAAAATATGCAACTTGTCCCTCAAAACGGCCACGGTGCCAGAGGATTGGAGGATAGCAAATGTCACACCGATCTTTAAAAAGGGAAAAAGGGGGGACCCAGGAAACTATGGGCCGGTCAGCCTAACATCTATACTGGGTAAGATGATGGAATGCCTCATCAAAGATAGAATCTCAAAACACATAGACAAACAGGCCTTGCTGAGGGAGAGTCAGCATGGCTTCTGTAAGGGTAAGTGTTGCCTCACGAACCTTATAGAATTCTTTGAAAAGGTCAACAGGCATGTGGATGTGGGAGAACCCGTGGACATTATATATCTGGAGTTTCAGAAGGTGTTCGACATGGTCCCTGACCAAAGGCTACTGAAAAAAATTCCACAGTCAGGGAATTAGAGGACAGGTCCTCTCCTGGATTGAGACCTGGTTGAAGATGAGGAAACAGAGAGTGGATGTCAATGGGCAGTTTTCACAATGGAGAGAGGTGAAAAGCGGTGTGCCCCAAGGATCTGTCCTGGGACCAGTGCTTTTCGACCTCTTCATAAATGACCTGGAGACAGGGTTGAGCAGTGAAGTGGCTAAGTTGGAGACAACACCAAACCTTTCCGAGTGGTGAAGACCAGACGTCTTGGGGTGGTGGTGGACAAGTCAATGAAAGTGTTGACCCAATGTGTGGCGGCAGTAAAGAAGGCCAATTCTATGCTTGGGATCATTAGAAAAGGTATTGAGAACAAAACAGCTAATATTATAATGCCATTGTACAAATCAATGGTAAGGCCACACCTGGAGTACAGTGGTGCCTCGCATAACGAAATTAATCCGTTCCGCGAGTCCTTTCGTTATGCGAGTTTTTCGTTTTGCGAAGCACGTTTTCCCATAGGAATGCATTGAAATTTAATTAATGCGTTCCTATGGGCAAGAAAAGTCAGAACAAAGTCAAATTTGGTTTACAAAGTGTTTATTAAGTGCTCTTTAAAGGCATACATACTGTACAGAGGATTTCAAAAATTTCAAGCACAAAACTTCAACTTTTTAAACATGACAGAAAAACATTTAAAAATCAGCAAACATGAGGCAGGACCATCTGACTTGAGGCTCAACACTGAAACTGAACAGAAACAGTCACAAACAGTCCTTGGACTGTGCAAAACTCTTCAGAAAGTACATTTTTAAGGCATGTAAACAGGGACATCATACAGAAACCAATACAGAAACTTTTTAAAATCACCAAAGGACTCTCTAAGGCTCTAGGGGACACTTTAACACAAACATTTTAAGGTGACCAAGTCAGGCTGAAGTGTCTCAACCTACAGGACCAGTCAGGAAACTGGAGGCAGACAGGACTGTCTCCACATCACAACAGCAGTCTTTTACGTTCCCAGAGCTGTGGAGGGTCTCTCAGGGGATGGCATGAACGCTGGTCAACTGGGAGAAGGCGCAGTAGAGTAGGCAGGGACACTGGCAAACGTGGAGAAGACGCATGCAGGAACGGTCTCAGGCTGGCTAGTCAGGAGAGAAGCAGTTTGCAGTTAGCCAAAGACAACCTGGAGACAGCCCCCTCTGTCCCCCAAGTCTCAGCATCACTGCTCTAACTTACCAGACAACTTGGACAATGCTGGCAAACGTGGAGAAGGCGCAGTAGAGTAGGCAGGGACACTGGCAAACTGGGAACAGTCTCAGGCTGTCTAGCTAGGACAGAAGCAGTTTACAGTTAGCCAAAGACAACCTGGAGACAGCCCCCTCTGTCCCCCAAGTCTCAGCATCACTGCTCTAACTTAACTTAACTTAACAACTTGGACAACTGGGAGAAGGCTTCAAGGCTTGACTTCAAGGCTTCTAGGAGGACGAGGAGGAGGATGAAGGCAACTGCACCACTAGTAGAAGCAGCAGGTTCCTCTTCCACTCTTTGCTTCTTCATGAAGAACCTCTCCATGGTCTGCTGCTTCAGCCGCCTTTTCAGCACCCCTCTGAAAGAGGACATGATCCTTGTATCAAACATGTTCGCAAGGTCATGTGCCAGAACCTTGTCTGGGTGGTGCCGCTGTGCATAAGTCTGCACGTTTTTCCACTGTTGGCAGATGTCCTTCAGTTCCGTGGAGGACAGCTGTTCCTCACTTGACAATTCTTCCTCTTCCAAAGAGGCCTGCTCCTGCGTAGCCTCAGGAACATTGGAACTGGCAGCCTCTCCATGCCTGACCATGCTGTGGATTCCAGATCTGGTTTTGAATCTTTCAAACCAGCCTCTGCTTGCCTTGAAGACTTCTGGCTCGGCTGAGGTTCCTGGCTCTTGCTGTACATGGTCTGTGTGCAAGGCCTTAGCCTTCTCACAAATGACAGCCTCAGTCACTGTGTCCCCTGCACGCTGCTTCTCTTCCATCCAGATGAGCAGCAACTTCTCCACCTCCTCCAGAACAGCTGGCCGGTTCTTCATGATCCTGGTGACTCCCTTGGCTGCATCTGTCGCAAGGATCTTCTCCCTCATCTTCAGGATGGTCCTGATGGTGGATGGATTCCTCCCGTACTCCCTGGCGAGGTCTGTCACTCGCATGCCTCCGTCGTGCTTCTGGATGATCTCCTTCTTCATTTCTAGCATCATCTTTGTCCTCTTCCCGGCCTCTGCAGGAGCAGCCTTCTTGGGACCCATGTCAGCAGTTGCTACGTTCGCAAAAACAAAAGGCAGTGCTTCACGCACACCTTCCCACCCCTGGCCAAACCTGCCCGGGACAAAAAAAGTGGCATAACAGCCCCCCCCCCAACACAGGAGAACAAATGCAGATGGTGAAGCTACGCTCCCTACCTTTCTACTGCTTGAGATGTCCCTGTGAAGAAGCTCCTTAAATCCTGGTCTGGAAAAACAGTTGCAAATGAGTTCCACAGATTCCCCAAACTGCTGGAAAAACTCCCCTAACCTCCCCAAAACAGCAGGCCAAAACTGGCCAACTGGCCAGCTGGCCCCCCAAAACGTACCTCAAACGCTGGCCACCACTTCCCAAAAGTTATGAAAAGTTCACTTACCTTAACTGCTGGTAGTAGGTTCCCCAAGGAGTTGGTGAACTGCTCAGAACTGCTCAGAACAGTTGACCAAAGACAGGGTTCGCCCACAGCACAGGCCACAGTTGCTCCTGGAAGTCAACCCTAGAACTGCACGTGGAGAAGTGAGCCCAGGCTGCATTGGGGAGGCTTTTTAAACCTCCAGGCACAATGCATCCTGGGTATTAACGGTTGTGCGATTTAAAACAAACCAGGACAATTAAAAAAAAAAGGGAAAAATTCGTTTTGCGGAGCATAAGTCATAAAAATTCGTTGTGCGAGTTACCAAACTTCACACAATGCTTTCGTTCTGCGGGTTTTTCGCTGTGCGGGGCATTCGTTATGCGAGGCACCACTGTATTGTGTCCAGTTCTGGTCACCGCATCTCAAAAAAGACATAGTGGAAATGGAAAAGGTGCAAAAGAGAATGACTAAGATGATTGCTGGGCTGGGGCACCTTCCTTATGAGGAAAGACTACGGCGTTTGGGCCTCTTCAGCCTAGAAAAGAGACGCCTGAGGGGGGACATGATTGAGACATACAAAATTATGCATGGGAAGGATAAAGTGGATATAGAGATGCTCTTTACACTCACATAACACCAGAACCAGGGGACAGCCACTAAAATTGAGTGTTGGTAGAGTTAGGACAGACAAAAGAAAATATTTCTTTACTCAGCGTGTGGTTGGTCTGTGGAACTCCTTGCCACAGGATGTGGTGACGACATCTGGCCTGGATGCCTTTAAAAGGGGATTGGACAAGTTTCTGGAGGAAAAATCCATTACGGGGTACAAGCCATGATGTGTATGTGCAACCTCCTGATTTTATCAATGGGCTATGTCAGATGCAAGGGAGGACACCAGGATGAGGTCTCTTGTTATCAGGTGTGCTCTCTGGGGCATTTGGTGGGCCGCTGTGAGATATAGGAAGCTGGACTATATGGGCCTATGGCCTGATCCAGTGGGGCTGTTCTTATGTTCTTATGTCATGTGATACAGTTATGTAGGATCCTGGCCCCATTCCCGGGAGGCCCAGGGCAGTCCTGGGCTGCTCAGATTTGTGCCACCTCATCAGGTGATACAGATCTGAATAGACCCATTGAAATGTTTTCCCTTGCCCCAGGCTGGCCTGCAGTCAGCCCCAAATTTGCACTGGATGCAGCGCAGGCTCGCTGTTTCCAGTGCAAGTTAGGACTGTGCCCTGAAGCCTTTTATAACCATGTCTTTTCCTAAGAAACTCCATTTAAAACCAGTTTGATGAGGATTTCTTGCTATTAGATTGGTATGTGTAAACGCACAAATATCCCAACAAGTTCCTTCTAACTGGGCCAAACGGTTCCAGAATCTACATCTTAGGCTCTGCCCCAAATAAACTGAAAGAATCAAAGTTGTGAATTATTTTTTCCACGGGAAGAGTAGCCTGCCCTACAAGTATGGAATTGTATGGGTCTTATCTTTTCCAGTAGAAGTTTCACCAGTGATTATTCTGGGTATGGGAATAGAGGACAAGGCACTTGCAAGAAACATTTTCCTAAACTCTACACATTCTGTTCTCCTCAATTTCTTTGGCAACAGCTGGTGTGCAAAGGCTGAAAATTGACCACCTCCACATAAAACTGGCCTTTCAGGATAACTTTTTTCATCCTCTCCAACCATATCACCTTACCGTTGCTCTGAGATCTCAAGATTATTTCACGTTAGTACAAAATATAAGGAAATGAAATATGACCCGCTGAAAGAAAGGTAAAGAGATAGCTCTGGATGCAAAAGAACCATCAAATAAGCAGAGCTGCAATATTAAATGGGTAGATGGTAGAAGTGAATATTTTATATATTTACATAACATGAAATTTCTATGGATTGAGAGTGCAGTGTGGGACCATTACAGCCCAATCCAATGCCGGGGTAGCACCGGTGGCCCTTGTGCTGCCCCAGCAACAGCCACTGCAAATGTGCCATAAGGCACAATGCACAGGCAGGAGAGGAGTGGCACTGGCAGACAGGCCAGCACCAGTTGGAACATTGGCCAGCAACACTGGAACAGCAGCAGGAACCCATGGCAGTGAGTACACCTCTGAGCAAGGCATTTTGGGGAGAGGAGGGGAAATGTGGGAAGGGGACGAAACTGGGATAGGGGAGGGCAGGCTGTTTGATAAATGAGATGTACAGGCAGATACACATGGGAGAAGATGATCCTTCAAATATCCTGGTCCTAAGCCATGTAAGGCTTGAAAGGTAATGACCAGTATCTAGAATTGGCCTAGAAATGTACTGAAATGCAGATGGGAAAACATGCCACCTGCATGAGTAATTTGGTCAGACTGACCGGCCTATGAAAGGACTTGGGCTGCTGCATTCTGAACAAGCTGAAATGAGAGGACGGCTGCTTTGGTGATTACCATCTGCAAATGAGAAGCAGTGCATCCTTTACCACTTATCTTGAATCATTTCATTTCTTACAGCACAATCCTATGCATGTTTATATGGAAGCAAACCACTGAGCTGAACGGAATTTACCAGGTAACACACATACACACACACACACTCCACCAGGTAAGTGTGTGCAAGCACACGGCCATCAGATTTTTCTTTCTCAAAGACGGCAAACTTGTAAAAATGTCTCTGTTTTGTTTTTCTCCACTGATGTAGTACATTTCAACTACGTGGCATTTCATAACAGCACAAAATGCATTTTACTAACTTGCTCCCATATATGAAAGTGGCGCATAAACAACAGTTAAGGGTTAAGGGTTTTGTTTTCTTTACCTTTTAACCCTAGCTCTAACAGTTTATGTGGAATTGCTTTTCTACCCTATTGCACTTCACATGCTCTTGTTAATTCTTGTAGCAACAGTCCCAGTCAGGAAGAGAAGCAATGCTGAACCCCACTGAAGCTGAATTGTTCTGGAGCCATACCACATGATTAATGTCTACTTATTCTTCTGGCAAATCACAACATAAAAGAAGAAAGGCATGATGAAGATCAATCTGTTATATAATTTGAGAGCGACATGCTGGGGGGGATGGAGAGAGAATGCTATGACTGGGGTAGAGATTTGCTTTCCAGTTTCACAGCAGCAGTTCTGCTGTGTCTGCTGAACAGAGTAGCAGCTATGCAATTTAACAAGTTGGTCTTTAGTGCTACAAGGCAGAAAAGAAAGTGACAACAGAGCTCCAAGTTTATCTATACTTTTCTCCCACCAGCACAAGGTCCTTTTTTGGATCCTGGCTCAAATTTAGCAATAGTGACAGAGATTTAAAGATTCCTGCTTGGGAAAAACATTCTGAGGAATAATGAATTAAACAAAAAGAGTTTTGAAGTCTAGCAACATTTTTCAGTTGTCTGCTTTCACAGTTTCTCAGACAGCAACTCTAGACACATTTACTTCAGAGTAGTCATACACAGGATTGCACTGTTAATTGTTTACACATACCCATCCACACAAATGGAAAATCAATGTGAAATAAATAATAAAACAAATATCCGTTGTCATCAATGGGAAACTGTAATTACCATTTCATGGAATGTGGTTGTTGAATGGAAGCAAGTTCCACTGATTTCTACAGAATTTGTTTCTCCATACCATGTTCAGGAGCAGGGTATGAAAATCAATGTCAAGGATAAAGTATGAACAATGGAAATTAGAAATAGTGGCATGACAGAAATGATGGAATGGAACAAAGGGATTAGATGGAGTGGAATGGGATCTCAGTTTCTCAAAGTACAACACATTACCATAGATACCAACCCTTCCTTCTTGAAATAGTAACATGAGAGTATATTTGATCAAAAATAAGTTGCTGTTGGTTACTAAGTACACAAAGAACCTTTCCCACTAGAAGTACCTGAATATGAAGCAATTTTCTTACCAGAGGCTGAGTGTCTTTAAGGGGTGTCAACTAAAACATTAAATATTCAATTAATTGCTTACTTTTTATGTATAATCAATTTATAAGTTCCTTAAATATGAAACATTTTTAAGAAAAAAAAATACCCACTTATTCAAAGTAACAGCCCAATCCTGTGCTGGGGGCTTGCGCTGCATCCCATAGGGGAACTTAGCAGGCAGAAAGTCTCCTTGGGGTAAGGAACCCAGGGGAAAACCCCAGCCAACATTATGGATCTACTAGAACTTGCACCGGAGATATCACAAGTGCAAGTGCTAGTTGCTCAGTGTTGGCAAATCAGGCCTGGGAAGTGAGACAGAATATAGTGTGAACTGGCACCACTGATCTTGCTCCTCTCAGGTCAAATCTACCCATCCCCACCCTGTTGCATTAATCTCACGCACCTATGATGTAGTTCCATTTTTCCTCCTTGCATCATGTGAGGTGAAAGGAGTAAAAATGCTCCCCTAGCTATTCCTTAAACCAGGGATGCTATTCCTTAAACCCCGGCACTGGCGCCACTTGTGGCCCTTGAGGATTCCGAATCCAGCCCTCAGGGAGCCCCCAGTCTCCAATGAGCCTCTGGCTCTCTGGAGACTTGCTGGAGCCTGCACTGGCCTGATGCAACTGCTCTCAGCTCTCAGCCAACTGTTCGACCTCTCGCGTGAGCTGTGGGATGAGGGGCTCCCTCCACTGCTTGCTGTTTCACATCTGTGATGCAGCAGCGGCAGCAAAGGAAAGGCTGGCCATGCTTTGTGCAAGGCCTTTTATAAGCCTTGAGCTTTTGCGAGACCTTCATTCATTCATATAAGTTCCATCTCTTATATATTCCTTTATGTAATTTATTCAAATTTGAAGTGTAAATTATTTCTTTTTTCCCTAGCCCCTGACACAGAGAGAGATGATGTGGCCCTCCTACCAAAAAGTTTGGACACCCCTGCTTTAAACTGTGCTTCTGGCAAACTGGAAGCACAGTTTCTGACCGTGTCGGGAGCCTCAGAGAGTTTTCCACATGTTCCTAGAGGCACATGAAGTTCCACGCCTGGGGCATTTGCCCCTTTGATTTAATGGCAGGTCTGCCACTGGTCATGCCAATGGGGCATGCACTGCATCCTGCAGTGAGGGGGCAATCATGGGAGGCCTCTGCCAGGTAAGGGAAAGTTTGTTCCTTTCTACAAGGTTGCATTGCAGCTATACTGGTACTGGAAAGTTGATTGAGTTGGGTCCTCAATTTATTATTCATCTTTATCACAAGTCTTTTCTCTTTTCTTTTTTCACCCATTCAGATAGAATGAGTTCCTGATTTGTTCTATATACTGCAAACAAAGCAATATAAAGATTCCCACGATGATGGTCCCTTCTGCACAATGCCCAGTCCTATCCATCTTTCCAGCTCTGGTGCAGCCACAATGCAGCCCCGAGGTATGGGAACAAATGTTCCCATAATTTGAGGAGGCCTCTGTGACTGCCTCCCAAACACAGGAAGCAGTGCATGCCCCGTAGTCACAGCAGGGAGATTGGATAGGATTGGGCCCTAAAGCTAGCAAAACACTAAGGAGTAGTGAGGCTCAAGAGGAAATAACAGGGTATTTTACTTGGATTTATTTCAAATATCTGAAATGTGAAATTGTATCTTAATACTGTCATTTTTAATGTTGAAAACCACTTGGACCCCTCTTTTTAAGAGGAGAAAAGAGGGGCATAAATGTTTCAAAATAAATAAAATAACCAGCTATCTTCCTCAAGAAAAAAGTGGTGAGAGAAACTCTGACCTGAGTTATGCTGAACCAGGCCAAGATTGGATCATTTCAGGTTGGTTCCCTCAGTGAGATGCAAGATAAAAACAGTGTGAGTGACTGTACCAGCACTAGGCATATTAAATACCCCTTTTCCAGTGTACAGTAGTTATGTCCAATGGCGACTTACCCTGCCCCTATCCCAGGGCAAAGGTTCAAGATGCCGTCACACGGGGAGATGCGCATTAAGTCGCCCCCTACCTTTCTAGCGCATGACAAAGCCTTGTGAGACACTTAGACCCAACTGGGAAAGCATTAGAATGCTTTCCCACAGTCTTAAACTGCACTTCTGGAAAACCAGAAGCATGGTTTCCAACTGCATCAGAAGCTTCAATGAAGCTTCCCGCATGGTCCTAGAGGCCCATAGACTTAGCACCTAGGGCATTTGTCCTATTTGCCCATAAGAACATAAGAACAGCCCCACTGGATCAGGCCATAGGCCCATCTAGTCCAGCTTCCTGTATCTCACAGCGGCCCACCAAATGCCCCAGGGAGCACACCAGATAACAAGAGACCTCATCCTGGTGCCCTCCCTTGCATCTGGCATTCTGACACAGCCCATTTCTAAAATCAGGAGGTTGCGCGTACACATCATGGCTTGTACCCCGTAATGGATTTTTCCTGCAGAAACTTGTCCAATCCCCTTTTAAAGGCGTCTAGGGTAGACGCCAGCACCACATCCTGTGGCAAGGAGTTCCACAGACCGACCACACGCTGAGTAAAGAAATATTTTCTTTTGTCTGTCCTAACCTGCCCAATACTCAATTTTAGTGGATGTCCCCTGGTTCTGGTATTATGTGAGAGTGTAAAGAGCATCTCCCTATCCACTCTGTCCATCCCCTGCATAATTTTGTATGTCTCAATCATGTCCCCCCTCAGGTGTCTCTTTTCTAGGCTGAAGAGGCCCAAACGCCGTAGCCTTTCCTCATAAGGAAGGTGCCCCAGCCCCGTAATCATCTTAGTCGCTCTCTTTTGCACCTTTTCCATTTCCACTATGTCTTTTTTGAGATGCGGCGACCAGAACTGGACACAATACTCCAGGTGTGGCCTTACCATAGATTTGTACAACGGCATTATAATACTAGCCGTTTTGTTCTCAATACCCTTCCTAATGATTCCAAGCATAGAATTGGCCTTCTTCACTGCCGCCGCACATTGGGTCGACACTTTCATCGACCTGTCCACCACCACCCCAAGATCTCTCTCCTGATCTGTCACAGACAGCTCAGAACCCATCAGCCTATATCTAAAGTTTTGATTTTTTGCCCCAATGTGCATGACTTTACACTTACTGACATTGAAGCGCATCTGCCATTTTGCTGCCCATTCTGCCAGTCTGGAGAGATTCTTCTGGAGCTCCTCACAATCACTTCTGGTCTTCACCACTCGGAAAAGTTTGGTGTCGTCTGCAAACTTAGCCACTTCACTGCTCAACCCTGTCTCCAGGTCATTTATGAAGAGGTTGAAAAGCACCGGTCCCAGGACAGATCCTTGGGGCACACCGCTTTTCACCTCTCTCCATTGTGAAAATTGCCCATTGACACTCACTCTCTGCTTCCTGGCCTCCAACCAGTTCTCAATCCACAAGAGGACCTGTCCTCTAATTCCCTGACTGTGGAGTTTTTTCAGTAGCCTTTGGTGAGGGACCGTGTCAAACGCCTTCTGAAAGTCCAGATATATAATGTCCACTGGTTCTCCCAAATCCACATGCCTATTGACCTTTTCAAAGAATTCTATAATTCAACAGCACTAGGTCTGTTGCTGGTTAAGTCCTCTGATAAGCATATCTGATGTCACTACTGGGAGAAGAATGTATGTGAAGCTTAGCCCAGACCTTACCTCATTTGCCTCTTAAAGGGCTACAGGCTATGGAAAGGTCACAGTGGTGTTCTTAGGATTGTACAATTACACCATATTGGTTGACAAACATGTTTTTGCACATCAACTTATTAAATGATAAGGTTTTGCAAAGGATGTTAAACCCAAATGATACTTCAGTTTCTGACCAGAAGACTGAGATTTTATGCATACTGCCCAGGCTTAGAGGGTTGTTTGTTTTTTTAAATTGTAATTGCTGCTAATAATAGGAGTGATTTAGAGGGTAGAAAAAAGTGAATATTGGTAAGTGTGCATATGAAGAGAGAGGCTGTTGTAACCAAGCTGAGCAAGTTCATATTAGTATGTGTGTTAGATCCATTTTATTTCACACTTGGGAAAGTACAAGGCAATTGCAGTTTAACAGTTTCCAGATTGAAATTGTTTTAATACGTTCATCTATATGTTTTGTAGGTTAGAGTCAGCTTTGCGTTAGGAATTACTCAGCACTAACAATATGTAGAATTCACAGTTAAAAGTTTCTAAGAAGAAATAACTTTCTGCATCAGAGAAATCACGAAAAGCTCTTTGAAACAGCAATACATCTGACCTGATTAAAATGTGCTTCATTTTAAAATCAGCAGTAGCCCTTTCACTAGGATTACAAGGCCACTCTTCTGGAAAGAGAAAAGCAGGAACCGGGACTCTGACTGAGTCTTTACAGTCAGAAACTTACCCAGCTATGAATTTTAGAGTCTATTCATTAACTGCTTCAGGCAGCAGCAGGTCAGTGACTACTTTAAAATACTTCAATGCTTGTGTATATCTGTCTCAGGAAAAAAAAGACAGGCAACAGGCAGAAGCATTCTCTCTGTGCTGATCAATACAAGACATTCAAAGAAATCCTCACTTAATGAACTTAATGAGAGGCCAAGCCTAGTGATCAGTAATCTCAGGATATGTCCTGATGTAAGATGTTCTGGAGTGCTTTTACATTTTCTGCTACCGTTGGTCACAGCCCTAATTCTGCTTCAATAGTGAGGTAATGCACGAATATGAGCAATCTTGCTATTTGCTCAGTTATTGTCCTGTATTCTACAGCTAAAAAAATGGCATTTAAGAAACAATACATGATCTTGAAATAGCAGGATAAAACGCCACATATATATCTTCATCCTTCACCAAAGTAAAAAATGCCTTTCAGACAATTACATAGCAATTGTCTATGAGGGGGGCATGGGCAGTATGCAACTATACCATACTAGAGTGTCACATGAGGGTGTGCCATGTGAGGCCCAGACCAGGGCATCTGAGAGGAATTTTATCAGGGGGTACAACGTTCCTTTGGGGCCCCGTTGCAAAGGGTGGAGGTGAAACAGAGAAGGGGAGGGTGGTGACGGGTGAGCAGAACAGGGGCAGGGAAGGGCGAAGCAGGGTGAGGGGAGGGTGGAGACAGCTGGAAAAGTCTTTGGAGCCCAGGTCTACCCACCCATGTGACATCAATAGTGTCCCCAGCATGCCGTACGAGCAACGAGTCTGAGTAGATCGGAAAATGTCAGATCCCAGGAAATTTCTGGACCCCCTCCTTTGGCTCCTGGGCCCCCCTTTTGACCCTGGGCTTGGCTACAAATTACCCCCTTTACCCCCCCTCTCCTAGGCCCTGGCCCAGACAAGATGTTTTGATCCTGATTGGGGATCATTTAGAATCACTTAGTGATCACTTAGATCACTAAGAGGTGGTGGCAGCATGAGAAAGGGGGAGGCAAAGAAGAAGAAGTAAGGGGCAGTGGCTAGATCTTGCCACCACCCCTTCCTCTTCTTTCCTTGCCTCCTCCTTCCTTTCGTTGCAGCCTCTTAGGTTTTTGTGGCTTCCAGATTGGGAAGCCACTGAAACACTAAGAGGCTACTGCAGTGCAGTCTGCTGTCTCCTCCTTCCTCGCACTGCCTCTGCTACTTCGTGTTTTGGTGGCTTCCTGATCCAGAAGGCACTGGAACATTAAGAGGCAGCGGCAATGCAATCTGCCCACTCTTGTTGAGCCTCCAAAGGAGGAAAGAGCGGCAGGCAGATTGCATTGCCACTACATCCTCCTCTTCTGGGAGAACCCAGTGTGATGTTGCATGATGTCACAATCTCACTACTCCAATTTTAGGGCCCCTAGCTCCACCACTGCTTTCAGTTGTATTATTAAATATAACTGTATATATAGGAGTGAGTAAATGTGTACTTTGATTCTAATACCAGCACTAGATAATATATTAGGTTATTAACAAATCAATTCTGGGAGGAACAATCTGGTTTTCTCAAGTACAGCTGGAAGCCCACAACTCTAAAACAAAAACAAAAACAATTTTACTAGACTGTCAGGGACAGAAAAAATATATGGATTAACTGCAGGTATCACACTGCCTCTCCCACTCTGAAAACATAGCTTCAAGCAGCATCAAAAATGTCTAGGGAGAGTAGACGGCACCAATACTGAATGACCAGCATGTCGTACCCCTGCCCCTAAGGGCAGAGCCAGTTGGTAGACGGGGTGGGTTCTGTCCAGTGCCGCTGAGACCGAATAAGCAAGATACTGAAAGGTGGAAGGCTGTGAAGGCTGTTTATTGTTTCAGCAAGCCATGCCTGCGGCCCCTGGGAGCCACAGCTCAAATCCAAAAGGCACCCTTCAGTCGGGTGGGACACATTTTTATACATTTCAGTCATAATTCAAACAAAGTGTTTCCAAAAGGGGAAGTGCTCTGGTACTTTTCCACTTTGTCCCTCTCATGCACTTGTCCCCTCCTCACTTTCTTAAGGGAAGTAGCCTTGTCTTGTTTTGACCGTTTCAAGTAAGTTTGCTTTTCTAATTTTATCTAGTGTCTAAAGGATATGTCTGGCTTGTGATTAGCTAGGTATTTTGTTAACTAGTCAGCAAAAAGGTTTGCCATTGATAAGATTAGCAAAGTAGTAAGTTTTAAGCTTTCCCCTAAATTCATGCTTTCCTGTCTTTGTTTCTTTCTACCTCCCCTCCCTCTCTGTTACTCTGTATTGATGGTTGCTACAGGTTATTTCTTTGAAAGGAGAGAGGGGTCTAAGACAGGTACGCAGGCGTCAAGCAAAAAGACTGAAAAAGGACCAAATATAATATAATAATAAACATGGCATCCTCTGAAGTTCCCATCAACATTCTTTTTTCCGTGATGCAGATTATTTGTTTCAGTGAACAAGTATGTCTTTGGGAGCACTGAAATGATAAGTATCCTTTCCCACTATTTGTACCCACATTAGGAAGCTGCCAAATCTATCTGCCTTGTGAGCCATGTACCAATAAGAGAAAATACTCCTGTTATGCACTGGGATAAACTGGAATTAGTATATCTTAGGTTCCATCCACAGATCTTGGGCAACTAAAGATGATCATAATATGCATGCCATATTTGTTTCCCTCATTCAGCCCACATTGGAATATCAGGTTCACACCCCTGACTACGGAAACAAAGCTCTAAATTACACCTTCTAGAGCAAAATAGGTATCACTGGTTCTGTCTTTTGTACTGAACATGCATTGCAAGTAATACCAGGGAGAGAAAAAAAATAAACATGCATGTTTTGTCACTAATTGGATACAGAGCCCAATCATATCCCCCCCCCCCCACTGCCAAAAAGCATGCACTGTATCTGAATGGAGGGAGCAGATGGGAGGCTTCAGAGAGGTAAGGGGAATTATTTCCCTTTACCCTTCTGTATGTCTTCCGGTCTGCAAAGGGTCTCCTCAGACCCGCACCAACTTAGTAACTAAATTACAAGTGTCATGTTGGCAATAACTTAGCACGCAATCTTAACCAACTTTCCAGCACTGGCACAGCTGTGCCAGTGTGGCGTGCAGTGCATCCTGCAGTGGGGAGGCAGTCAGGGGGGCCTCCTCAAGGTAAAGGCATGTTTGTTACCTTACTTTGGGGCTGCATTGTGGCTAGGTCAGTGCTGGAAAGTTGGTTAGGATTGCGCCTTTATTCACTAGAACTTTATGGTATGTTGATGTCTATAGCCATATTTAAATAATGATTTTTTTAAAAATCAGAATTATACCCCATAATTGTTCTGTCTTCACATCAAAGAAACACAAATAGTTTCCCAATAATTGTTTATCCAGTATGTTTAAATATTGACAGCAAGGACAATTGGTATTACTTTTCTATCCCCAAAATGTATAAAACTAAGAATAAAAAAAAATGACTACTGCTCATATTTTTAACTGTATTTGCATATGGAAGTAGGTTTGTTTAGTCTTTTGCCAAATACTGGATCTTTGAAAAATCTCTGCTGAGTGTATTTGAATAATGAGAGCACCTGTCTACCATGGTAAAGCTGATGAGCCCTAAGCAAAATCTCTACATTTTAAAAGAAATACACAGATAGTGAGAGAGAGCAAGAGAGAGACAGAAAAAATAGTAATATTGATGAAATGCTGGTTTAACTTAAGATTTAACAGAATTTGGGGGCTTTGGGTTTGTAATGTATGTAAAGAATGCAGAAAGTATGGCAATCTTCACTATATTTTATTATATTGAAACATATGCTAAAATAGTAATATTTGTCAATGCTGACAAGTAATACTGAAGACAATAAATGCTTGCTTCAGTTTTGTATTCCATGTTCCTGACTTTTAAAAATTCAGTTCTGCAAACAGCTACATGAAAATGCCATTGAAGCCCAAATGAAGACTTTGTACACACAACAGAATAATACGACCTGGGTTAACTGGTTGTTCCAGAAGGTAGGGATGATGATGCTCTCCACTCCCTTAGCTGTTGGTACCACAAGGTTTTTTCGTGTTCTTATTAAAATCTATGTGCAAGACCCTGAGGGTTCTCTCTGGCAATCTGGAGTGCAGGGTCATCACTGCACTCATGCTACCAAGAAACAGACTCTTGGTTCTCTTCCAGCAAATCCAGGAGTAGAATGGATATCCTTGAAGGGATGTTGGGTGCAGTTTTGACTTCAGAATAGTTAACAAACTGATGCTTAATACAGACATGACATGGACACCAAACTGGAAATGAAGAGATAGATTGCTTATCCTTCTTGGTGGGATCACATTTCCTCTTATAGAACATTTTCAGACCTTTTCGCCCTACCTGGCTATTCAATCTCAGGTGGTAGCAGGCAGTAAAGCACTTTTTATCATTTTAGGCTGGTGAGTTGATCGCACCTTCTGATGGAGATCTGACCTTATTCTTCCATGATTGATGGCCTGATCCTACCTAACTGGTGCACCAGCATATAACGTGCTCCACCACCACAAGTCTCTGCGTGATGCAAAAGCACAATAAAGCACTTTGCAATGGTGTGGAGGTTGGATGTGTGAATATGAAGTCCAAGGCCTTTGCACGCATGCTGGCTCAGCAGACACCCTCTGGAGCAGATGAGTTCCTTGCCAGGCTGTGAAGGGGCAGGAGGAGGACGAGGAGAAGGTGAAATGGGATAGGGCAGGGCAGCAATAGATCCAGGCAGATCAGGCCCAGGAGGGATGTGGAATCAGCAGCAGTGTTGCACGCCGCATCCTATCCCCCTGCCCAGGGCCAATCTGCCAACATGGGTTCACATGGACTTGTGCCAGCTATGTAGCTTGATGTCAAAGCAGATGTCAAAGCAGACCTATTGCCCAGGTTAAGACAGTGGTGTAACTATGCCATCTGGTACCCAGGGCAAAACAATTTTTAATGCCCCCCACCAGGCCTACTGGAGGCCTTAGAAACACATTTCTGGTTTTCGTTAAAACTGGAAGTGCATATTTCAAGGCTCTGGCAGGCCTTACAAGGTCTTCCAAGGCTCAGGGAGGCCATGCACGTCTTCCTGGCCTTAGAAGGCCTGCCACAGGCCTCAGAAATGCACTTCCAAAAGTATGTTTCTAAGGCACAAAGTGCACAAACCAAAAGTGTGTTTCTATGGCTTCCGGCAGACTTTCTGAGGCTAAGCAATGCTGTTCACTGATGCCTCCTCAAGGGGGGGGGACCCAGAGCAATTGCTATGCCACTGTGCTGGGGCTTTCCTCGGGGCAAGGGGACAAATGTCTCCTTATCTAAAGGAGTCATCCAGTCTTCAAAATTCCCATACTTGATACAGCACAGCCCACACTGACTCCCACTGCATCACTGTCGGGATGGTTCACCCACTCATTTTCTCCTACCTCACACGGTTGTTGTGAGGACAAAAGGAGAAGAGGAACCATTTAAACATCCCTGACCTCCTTGGAAGAAGGGTGATATAAAAATATGAAAAATAAAATAATCCTTCTGACTTGGAGGAGAACTTTGATAATTCACGAATGAATCTGGATAGGTTTCCAGCAGCTTACCCAAATATATTTTTCATTAATATTTTCCTCCTTCTCACAATAGTAGGCTTGGGGGAGAAACTAGGTTTCAGGTTACATTCAACCTTGAAATGTAGCATTGTACCAAAATTTAGGGCGCAATCCTAACCCTTTATGTCAGTGCTTTCCAACACTGGCATAGCGGTGCCAATGGGACTTGTGCTGCATCCTGCAGTTGGGTGTCACTCATGGAGGCCTCCTCAAAGTAAGCGAATGTTGTTCCCTTTCCTCAGAGCTACACTGCCTTTATGTCAGTGCTGGAAAGCACTGACATAAGAGGTTAGGATTGCGCCCATAGTCAAATTGTGCACTGGGAGCATAGAGACTGAAGTAAAACTTTTAAAAGCCCTATATTCTGGGTGGCATCCATAATTTGTTTTCTTTTCACACAAGAAGCACTGGCAGTGGAAGACGGCTTTGTTTTGGAAGAAGGGAAATGGTGGATGCCGCTTTATGGGTGCGTGCTTGCATGCTAAGGTTGCGGTCAGGCGCACACATACCTTGAAGTGAAACCCATTAAAGTCAGTGGGACCTACATCTGAGTAAATACACATAGCAATGGGTTTGGACTGCACTCACACATGACAGCAAAACAATGGAATCCATTGCTACTTTTCATCTGCTCCTGATGACAAGTCCTTGTCTTATTGCAAGACCTGTTGAAAATACTTTTTGAAAACCCATCTGCACACATGCTTTCTCATGTGATCTTCCTAATATGCCAGCTGTAGTTACTAATATAAGATTTCTGCTGGGGGTTTTGAAAAGGAAATATTTTGTGCAAGTACCTTGAATGGGGATAATGTAGCTGATATTGCTCGGTGCGCACTTTCTCTGTCAGGCACAATTTTCAATGGGGGAATGAGATTGAAAGGGAAAGGTCCAAGGGACTGCTCTTTAAGGAAGTTAAATCATTATCATGATAACATTGCAGGGTGTAACTAGAAAGTCTGCATGCTTCATGGCACAGAAAGGTTCTCAGAAAGAAATTACGAACTTGAGGAAGACGAATTACACCAACTCCCTGTTACAACCTCACTCCCATCTACTGGATTTGTTGAAGCAAGCTTGGAAACTCGCATTCCTGTTCAAGGTGGAGCACAACAACATAAAATAACATCAATAAAAGGAGTAAGAACAAACAAAAGAACATACAGAAGCTACATGTCAACCACAGGGAGGAAAGACTACATCAAAGTCCTAAATACCAATTGGAAGAGTTTTACATCTCCTTAGGAATGCCACCAGCAGAGAGGCACTGTAGACATCAGGAAGAAAGTCATTCTACAGCTTGGGGGACAATCAGTGTGAAGGCCCTGCTTCTAGCAGTAGTCCTTCATACCTCATGTGGTGACAGAGTCCAAAGCGGAGCCTGACCTCATTAATGAAGCAAACACAGAGGCAGTATTTTGGATTGTTTTTTCTCTTTGACATTTGCGCCTGTTCTTCCAACCAGTCAAGATGACTTCATAAGTCTCACAATTCACTGCTGTAGACCCTGTAATGGTGGCACACAAGTGGAAATGGTCAGTGGCTCTGCACGTGCTTGGGCAGCCCAGGTAAAGTAGCAGAGGCAGTTTGGGAGAGGTTCAGGGCAGAGAGGGGGAGGATAGGCATGGAAGGATGGATCTCAGTGGCAGAAGTGCACACTACATCCCTCATTTTCCAGCCTGCTCCACCCCCTTCTTCTCCACAGACATACATAGCTGGTGTGGGTTCAAGGAGATCCATAGGTAGCCAGACTGCCTATTGAGGAAAAAGTAAAAAAGCTTTTGACTTACTTCTCACTGGTCTTCTGATTGCCCCCCCCCACCAACATAGCATAAATTGGTGCTTCTGCATGCTACAGCCGGGTAGGTGTAGGATTGGGCTGAATGAATTGACCTCTGAGCAGCTAGGGTCACCCCCAGATGAGCGGAATCCCAACAGTAAAGTTTTTTAAATTGGGAAAAAGGATGACTCATGAGTTATATTTTGGCAGTAGGTCTATGTATAGACATCTCAAGGAGAGATCCTTGAGAATATGACCTCTGACTCCAGCCATATTTCAGCCAGAACTTTTGTTGTTTTTTTGGGGCAAATATAAACTTCAACGTGCAAGTACTCACCCCTTCAAGAAGCAAAATATTGAGTTCATGTTTCTTGTTCAATAATGCCTCTTCCAGTGGCAGGATGAATCTGCTTATAAGTTGCTTTCTTTCCGTTTTCCCTTAGAAAGATCCCCTCACATATTTTTAAAGCAGATGGCAGCATCAGGAAAGGATGGGTGAAAATGCTTCTTTTTTAATGGTTTCCTACTCAGCTATCAAAATCGCCTCACATCTTCACAAAGCAGAAAGCAGCATCGAGGAAAGGATGAGAACGTAACTGTTTAATGGTATCCTATACTACTTTCCAGTTTTTAGGTTTGCATATAAAAATGCACACTTTTATGAAACATATTCCCAGACATGTTGCTTATCAGGCATACAATCTTGTATTTCAAATTTGATTATCACTGGAATGGTTGCAGGCAAAGCATTGCATTTAGTTGGTATATATGTAGCACCACAAATGTACAAGCAAATACAGAGGATTGAGAGAATTGGAGATGGTATCAGAGAAGTCATACGAATGAAAGAAGGCTGAGTAATTGTGGCCTTTGAAGAGATGCCCTGATTCAGCTGCCCTGATTAAAGCATGTCAATGCCACACATGCTTTCATACTGTAATACCCAGGCTTGATTACAAGAAACCACAATTCATAGAACTAGTGTGGAAAGATTGGATTGTGACCACTAATTTTATTTTATGATAATCACTGGTTTAAAACAAGGAAATGAAAGATTTTTATCATAACTAATTTATCACCACTTATCTCTTGCCCAACTTGATCCTGACCACAACAACTGGTTCTAATCCAGGTTGCTTGCACCACTAACCATGCTTATGGTTTTTATAGTCTCCAGACTATAAAGCCTATGATTCAATGCTACTGTGAACCTTGATTTGAAGTGAGCAACGGAAAATAATGAAAAATAGAACTTCATACATGGATTGCCCAAATGAAGTTATAGGCATCCATGTTCATCCATGTTACAACTCCCTAAAGATTGGATTCACCAGGGTGTGTGGGTGTTCAGCATGTGCCACTGCCCCCTGTGACTTGACTTGGAAGTGAGTCATAACGGGGGGGGGGGGCATTTTCTGAGTTGCCAAGTCACCCCTTTGCAACTCTAAAGGACTCAAGTCAAGTGCCCCCCCCTTTAAAAAGCCAACTGTGATAAAAATGGGGCTGCTGCTGACGGGTGTGTGTGTCAGAGTTCTCTTTGAACACTCTCCTGCTGTCCCCACCCATCTGTAAGCAGGGCAGGAGGGTGTGGAACAGACAGTGTGAGAGTGGGAACAGAAGCAGCAAGAGGGAGGAGGATCACGTGCAGCAGCTGCGAGACTTACCAGGATGACCTGATCTTTGACCTGAGCTCTACTCAGAGGCAGTCATTCAGTGAGAGTTCTTCCACCCCACCAGCCTTGCAATGGAAAGCACAATCACTATGAACTGCCTCCCCCCCTTCCCTGCCTCCTCCCTTTCCCTGGGTTTCTCTAGCCAATCATAAGGCAAGAACCCCTTTGGGCTCCTCCTCCTGCCTCTCTCAGTCAAAGAAAATATCAGAATGCCCCTCCTTTGTCCAATGATCATTGGTTCCTTTCTTCCTATCAGAGATGGACTTCTCCAGCCAATCATAAGGCAAGAATCCCCTTGGGCTCCTTCTGCCATACTTCAGCCAAAGAAAATATCAGGTGCCCATTCTTTGTCCAATGATCATTGATTCCTTCCTTCCTTTTCAGCAATGGGCAAAACTGCTCACGTCTGCCTCCCCCTCACACTCAGATGCATGAACCCTTCCCTGCCTCCCAATAGGAACTTCCCTGCTTCTCACCTGGTTGGAATACTTGCCCCATGAGGTTTTTCACACCATGTAAACAGTAAGCAAGCACACCCAGACACAGGCAGACTTGAGCCTGCACATGTGGGCACAAGTGCCAAGTCAGGGGGTCCGACTCAAGTGTTCTTCCAAGTCTTCCATGCGCATGACTCACAAGTCCATGTGTCAGTGAAAAACACGCATTTTCACAACTCGAGTCCAAGTCATTCAAGTCAAGTTCCCAACCCTGTGACCCAAACCAGCCCTCTGACCTGATACAGTACTGACACTGGTGTTTAATGGCTTTGAGTCCCCAGTGGGAGAAACTGTGGTGCATACAGTAATTTAAATATTAAAAAAACTAAAATCTCATGAGAAGCGGATTAAAAATTTTCTGTGATTATACTAAGCCCTGGTTACATTGATGTATTTTTCAGCAGAAGCCACACCACTACAAGTGAATATGAAAGTATAAAATGGTCCTGAGACATTGCTCACAATTTTATTGTGACAATATGTGTATGACATCAAGTTATTTCTTATCTGTGCATCCCAGTTCTAATTCTGTAGAAGTAACTCTAGAACTTTAATCATACTAGAGAAGTAACTCTAGTACTTTAAAAGCAATAAGATTGACTTTATAATTTAAATTTTATCTGCTTTTTTAAAATAAAAAATTGTTTTGTATAACAATCTTGTGTGTTGTTATCAATCTTGCTCTCAGATCTTTACAATCATAAATGGCATTATTTTAGCATCCTTATGTGGCATTTTAAGAACAGTGGGTCTCAAATGCTGTCTCTGAACTACTCACATGTCAAAAGACTCAAACTGTTTACTTGTCTGTTCACAGGTGCATTGCACACTGGATTTGCCAAAATGTGAAACAGTGAACAATAAACCATAAAGAACAGTGTGTCTGGAATATGACAATGGGGGTAGCGTATTGTGAGGTCCTGGAGAATATTCTGCATCTGGTTATGTTTACAGTGTTATCTTCTGTTTCAGACTCAGCTTCGATGGTTTGAAAAATACCACAGACCAAAGATGCTCACATTGTGTATGATACAGAATGTGAGCAGCATATAGATGGTGATCAAGCACTGGCTGCACACCAAAGGGAGGGAGAAGCAGGTGCCGAGGTTGTTCTTCGGAACATATGATGATGGATATATTTTAGACTTGGAGAGTGGCCCACAGCTGTAGGAACATGCCAATGGACCCTTGGTGATAATCTGATGTTCTTAATCCTTCTCCTGCTATTTGTATAATTATTGACCAGCTTGATATCAGGAGGCAGTGTGGGCCAAATGAAAGGGGAAAAAAAAACCAACTGGCAAGAAATATCCAGAAAGAATGAAATGACATATGGTGTGCTACAGAATGAGTAATGTGCTATTTTTGAACTAAACGTATTTGTATTTTAACGTGTGTGTGTTTTCTTTTCAGTGGAGTCAAAGGGAAGCCATGAGTAATAAGAGACTAGCGAGACCTATTGAACAACAAACCATCTCATATCTGTGCACAAATTCACAACCATGGTATGCAGGTACATCTGTAATCAGAAGCATCGATACCCAGAGGCAATATCAGGTGTGTCAGTTGTGTCCCAGTCCAAGGAGGCACATGACTGACTTCTGAGGACCCTGGGTGATGCCAGGAGGAGACAACACAGTCATGGGTCTCACACTGCCACTGCCTTCTCCTAATCACCTACCTACTTACCATTGAGGACATTCCCATTTGCACATGGGAAGTGATGGGAGTAAGGAGTGGTAGTGTGAAACACTTGCAGCAGAGCTGCCTCCCTCTGTCCTCCCCACCAGCCATGGACCTCAGCAGCCCTGCACTCAGGGCAAAGCTCTGCAATGGTGCCCCCCCACAGACTAACACCGTCCCCCGGTGCAGATATACACCCCCCTACTCACTAGAGGCTCACGGAACTTTGTGCGACCACAGTCCACACCAGAGAAACCTCTATGAGGTTCCCCAGCGCTATAAACTGTGCTTCTGGCAAACCAGAAGCACAGTTTCCACCCCCATCGGGAGCCTCAGAGAGGCTTCTTCAGGGTTCTAGTAGCCGGTGCCTGGGGTATTTGCCCCAGGGAAGTCTATGGTAGGCATGCAACTGCTCCCCACCTGCAAATGGGTTAATGCCCAGCACCTTTGAGATGACATAATTCTCATCACCAGGGTGAATTATGTCATGAACCTGACCTCAGCTGTGTTGGGTCTCCCACAATCTTTTTTTTTTAGCCTGATTCTATTTTTTTTTTTGCATTTTTCTACATTAATATTTCCTTGTTTACATTCCAGTTATTTTTGCATATTTCATTCTGATCAATCTAATTTGGTTGTGCTATTCAAGTGAGTAGTTTCAGAAGTTATAGTTTCAGTTGTGCTACTAGAGTGAATGTTATAGTTCCAGAAGTACACTAGAAGTAACTTGAGAGTCTTAGGTTTAGCTTAACAAGATTATGACAGTGTGAGAGATCAACACTATAACATAAACATATTCTAGCATATTATTTTTTAGAAGCCAAGGTATTTCTGGCTGGTGTCTTCTCACACTGCCATTGGGTTAGTGCTATACCAAAATAAATTTTTAAAAAATATATTCAGAGGCAGTAAGGGTGGTAGTTAAGTAATTTGGGGAGGGGCCAGTGAAATCAGTGATAAAACTGATTTGCCATTTTCTCTTTCCTGATCTTCTATAAAAGTCATGCCTTAACTATGTCAATAAAAGTAAGACAGAAACTTCATGCAGGGAACTTGGTTGCATGACACTCTATTGAGAAGACTCCTTTCTACCAGAACACGAGCAGATCTATTGCTAGCTTATTCCTCTATACCAGGGGTGCTCAAACTTTCAACTTTAGGGATGCTGGACCTTTAACAAGAGTATAGAAGAGAGAATTGCAGCAGGTGCAACTTGTCATCCCACAGATGACAAGCTATACCTGCTGAAATTCTCTCTTCTATACACTTGTTAAAGGTCCAGCATCCCTAAAGTTGAAAGTTTGAGCACCCCTGCTCTATACGAAAGTCCAGAGAAAATGGCAGTCACACAGCTGCTTCTTTGCAAGTACGTTATGTTAAGCCCTTTTAAGTCTTGGCTGCCTGCTTGCCACAGGAGAAGGGAAGGGCCTGCTTGCTTTCAAGTATTATGAATTAGCAAAATACATGTACTGCATTGTCTCATTACAAGGCTGGTGTCAAGCAGTCTTGAATGATGGATCAATGCTAGAAATCAACAAACATGATTAAATCATACCCTAAAATTCAGATAGAATGTTTGTTCGATATCCAGTCTTCTGTTGTTTGGCAGCCTTCTCTCTGTTAAAAACATTGCCTTCCTGGGTCTGGTTGTTTGAGTATCTCTAAGCCAAATACCTCCTGCTACAATCTTTTCTTCCAGCTAGTAAGTATTAATGTCTGCTATGATCTCCCACTGATCATCCTTCTGTATTCCTGTCTGCTTGATACATTTGTATGTATGTCTTTGTTAAGGATTCAGTTCCTCCCATCAATTGTGGGAGAATGCATAGTAAATCTCTCCAATATGAATGATAAAGTTTGAAGTACATCCTTAAGTGGGAAGCCCCCTGTGCAAATTCAGAAGCACTCCTTTGCCTGCATTCTAATAACACACCTCCATCTAGAAGCCATGTTAGAATCCATTTTCACAGATTTATAGAAAATTTACATAAGAGCCAAAACTCATGTCTGTGCTGGTACCCTAACCTTTTGTGCAGGTGTGCCCCAAGCCTGGAAAAAGAAAAGAGAGTTGTGCCTGCAAAAAGATGTCTCCTAAAAACTGGCAGAAAAGAGGCCAATACTGAACATCAAATGGTTAAATAAATCATAAAGTCCAGGCTATAGATGTCTCCAACCATGCAGAAGTAGGCTGAAACAGCTTCCAAGTAAAAAGAAAGGTAATTTCATATTAAACAGTAAAAACCTAACAGCCCAATCCTATGCATGTCTACTCAGAAGTAATTTCCATGAGTGCCAATGAGGCTTACTCCCAGGAAAGTGTAGATAGGATTGGGCTGTAAGGCAACTTGAAAGAAATACAATAGGAAAACTTGGTAATTTTGTACACACACACACACACCACAGTTGTGGCATATAGGGCAGTGATTCTGCAATTATGTGTTCATATTTTCAAGCTAACCTTACCTGGAATTAGAGAGAGGATCCCCTGCAAGCATTGTGATAGCCCAAGTAACAGTTTGTCTCCTGGCTTATTCATAGTTTTCTAGAATTGGTCTTTTTCTTAAACACAAAGGCCAAATCTCATGGCCAACTGAGAGTGCAATCCTAACCAGGTCTACTCAGAGGTAAGTCTATTTTGTTCAACAGGTCTTACTCTCAAGAAAGTGTTGTTAGGATTACAGCCTAAGGTGGGTGAGAACGTCAGAGCTAGAGCCATAGATAAGACTATACTGATAATATCAGATTTTTCAAAATGGCAAACACAGCATATGATGTGCTGCCCCTCATTAAGCAAAATTCCATTCACATATTTCTATCTCATCTGTTGGTTATGCAGTTTTCCTGGTACTGTTTCACATACACTTGTGCCACTGTTTAACACATAGTACCCCATGTCAAGTGGTCCTGAATAAGGAGCTACACCTGATCTTCAAGTGATTATCACTTGAAGAATCTGAAGCAAGACAATTTTGTCATAAATCATCAAATTAACAACTTCTGAACAATAAACAAATGCTATGAAACTGCCTTCGGTGATTCAGAACAACTGCTTTGCCATTAGGTAAGTGTTTTCACTGAGCAGCTGCAATAAATATTACTGCAGGTCAGACAAGCATTTTGCAACTTAGCAGTTTATGGTTAACACATTTTTGCCTGGCCCACAGGTGTACACATTTGGTCCCTGTTGCATACATGCAATGTTGGGCAGAAATGGCTTAATGAAAAAGACAAAACACAAGAAGTACACGAATAAGGAGGAGAAAACAACACAAAAAGGATTGTCAAGTACCTGCTTACAGTGTGTCTGGGACTAATGATTAGTATGATTACTAAAGATTAATGAAGCTAATGAGTAGTACCTTACCTAAATTTTGAAATTCTTAAAAAAAACTGACTTGAACATAAAGTTCTGAATGAATAAAAAATATGTGCATGCTGTAGCCTACTATTACATCCACTAGCTGGAGGATTATGTAACAAAGATATACACCCCTTAGATATTATTCTAGTGGAGTGGTTGCTGCTGGTCTTGAGGTTATTCCAATGCTGCTCAGAGAAATCTCCTACATGCGATGTTGCTACATCATGATTAGGAACCGTGTAGCAACTGCCAGCCCCTCAAAAGCATCACCTATGTAGCTGCTAATCATAACGTAGCAGTCATGTATGTGAGTAGAACACATTCAATATTCTCTGAGCAGTGTGAAAACAACCAGTGAGTCCAATCCTCTCCAATTTTCCAGCACTGGTGCAGCCACAATGCAACCCCAACATAAGGGAACAAATATTCTCATACCTTAACGAAGCCTCTGTGACTGCCTCCCTACCACAGGTTATACCCCATTGGCACGGCTGCACCAGCACTGGAAAATTGGATAGGATTGAGCCCAGTGTCTACTAGTCCACTAACATTACATTAAAGGGGACACAGCTAGTGCCCAGATTGTGCTAGAAGCTGCACAGAAATTATCTGCTTCAAGGATTTCTCAGTCTTGGGTCTGGCAATGATGAAGGGGGATAAAGATGAAGAAGCAACAATAATAGGCCAGGTCAGGCATTTAAAAGAATGTCTTTAATTCAAAAGGTGGGGAGGGGTTCCAAGCATAAGTATATTTCAGTTTCTGATTTCAGCATCAGTTTCAAACATCAGGGCTCTTCAAAACACCAGAAGCACTCATGTCTTTTACTTCTTTAAACTTAACAACTTGAAAACACAATTCTGTTGATTTCAGTTCTGTTGACTTCAGAGGTGCAAACACAAAGGTAAAACAATTATTTGTGTTCTGATTTCTCATCTGCAGATTTCTTGCCTGGTCTACTCTGTAGTCCAATAGTTTACTAAACTGTATGTTGGGGCATGCTAGTCTGCAATGAGGAAATGGCTAGTATGCAGCAAGATGTGCATTAATTTCCATGGTGAGATTTTGATGTTATGAATGAGCTTGGCAGTAGAGCCAGGCAGTGCTTAACCAGTTGCCTAGAATGAATAAAAGTGGGTGAACAAATGTTAATGGCCCAAGGAACTCCTTGAATGGGAACCTCTATCAAAGGTTCTCAAGATCTTCAAGTACTTCTACCTAAGAGGAAGGGCTAAGGTGTAAGGTAATTCTTATTTATCCACTGAATTAGAGAATTAGTAAGGAGGGAAACATGAGTTTGAAATTCTGGGAAGACAAAAGGAGCAAGGATTTGAACCAGGAAAAACTGTCATGCAAGTTAAGTGAATGAAGCAGGCACCTTGCCACTGCAAACACACAGTCTAATCCTAACCAACATTCCAGTGCAGATACAGCTGTGCCAATGGGGAGCACGATGCATCCTGCAGCTGGGGGGGCAGTCACAGAGTACTCTGCAAGGTAAGGGAGTGTTTCTTTCCTTACCTTGGGATTGTATCATGGTTGCATTGTCACTGGAAAGTTGGTTAGGATTGGGCTGTAAGGAGATGTATGTAGAGGATATTGCTTGCAAGAATGAATGCAAGCATACTCCATCCAATGTTCAAACCTGTATGTTTGTAAATCAAGCAAACATTACAGAAACACCATGATTCCTCCTCTAAAAGAAGCATGAACCCAAGTAAGCGTCTGCTCCTAGAACACATGCAGCTCGGAGAAGAGGGGTGCAAGCATTTAACATTACCTAAGTACTGTACAGGGCACTCTAAGTTCCTGCCTTTACAAGAGGATGCCTACTGCATCACTGATTGATTGATTGATTGATTCACTGCTCTGTCCTTGCCGGCTTCTAATCAGCCTCTGCTTGGGGGAAGCCATGTTTTTGCTTCATAAGGGACTGGAGCATTGGATGCTCTTGGTACAGAGACTTAGCAGAGTGACCTACTCTCAGAGGTGGCTCTGCCTATCACATCCCTGGATTGGCTTCCTTTCCAAAGGAACACCTAGAAGCGTGACATATGCTTAAACAAGGAGGTAGGCTTCTATGCACATGTGCAATTGTCGCTTTCATACTCTCTGTCACTTTCACAAATGAACCCTTTGGAGCAGCCATTTTCAACCACTGTGCATGTGCCACAGATGGTCTTCAGGTGTGCTGTAGGAGTTTGGGGAAGGATCATTTGTTTGTAGAGCCACTGGGGATGTGAGCTCCTGTTGTCAGTGTGGTCTGCCTTGTCAATTGCCAAGCAAACTGAGGGTGTGCCTTGACAATTTTAGTGCCTTGTCAGTGTGCCATGAAATGAAAAAGACTGAAAATCTCTGCTTTAGAGGGTGAAGACTGAACTGTGTCTCCAATTTTACCGTAGTCGTTAGAGAAAAAGACGGCCGCTAGATGGCAGCAGCGTCACATCTTTCGGGCAGCTCTCCCATACGCTTTCTCCCCCTCGGGTGAGAACCTCAGCGACATTAATATATAAATACAAGCATATTAACAAAGCCAGCCTACTTTGTACAGGGCCCATTCCCACTCCTTCTTGCAATATGCGACGAGGGCGCAGCTTTGCATATTTTACCCAGAAAAAGAATGTATCATAAGTGAGTAATTACAACCCTGAAACTCCTCCTCACCAATGATTTTGTGGCTGTCCTATGATCCTTTTGTATTTTAATTACCAACACAGGTGGCATCGGGCATTAATTAGGAAGTCAGGCACATTCTACTGTATTAAGTGGCATGAGGATTCTCGGATATCTGCTGGAACCAAACCAAGGTGGTGGAGGGAGATTTTTTTTTAAAGTTTGTTGGGTTTTTTTAAAATTGGAAAATAGGATCATTGACTCTCTTGGTTACTTTGCAGGCTGATTTAAGAAGAAACCACTTTAATCTGGTGTCACTAGAGTTAATGCCATCTGCAAGAGGGATCTGAAGGCCTTAGGGATGGACCTCAACAAGTGGGAAACCCTGGCCTCTGAGCGGCCCACTTGGAGGCAGGCTGTGCAGCATGGCCTTTCCCAGTTTGAAGAGACACTTTGCCAACAGTCTGAGGCTAAGAGGCAAAGAAGGAAGGCCCATAGCCAGGGAGACAGACCAGGGACAGACTGCACTTGCTCCCGGTGTGGAAGGGATTGTCACTCCCGGATTGGCCTTTTCAGCCACAATAGACGCTGTGCCAGAACCACCTTTCAGAGCGCGATACCATAGTCTTTCGAGACTGAAGGTTGCCAATACAGAGTTAATGCCAAAGACAAAATTGTGTTCAGAAACACTTCTTTCCTTTACAGCAGTGGTTCCCAAACTCCCTGGGGAAACACAGAAGCCAACCAGGGGAGCCTTGAGAAAAATCTGCCACCGCATATAATGAATATAATTGTCGCCCTAATAGGGAGCCATGGTCAATGGCCCAGTAGGTCTAAGGAGCCACCAACCGAAAAAGTTTGGGAACCACTGCTTTACAGGAAGTTCAGAAGGCAGCCACCTTTGTCAGTCCTGACCTGGCAGGGGCTAATTTTAGGAGATCTCTCTCCAGGCTGACCAGATACAATGGAGGACAGAGTGTGTTTTCCTTTAACCAGTGTATAGAAGAGGAAATTTGGGCAGGCGCAGCTCCATATGGTTTAAAAGCAACACCTGTCAAAATTCCCTCTTCTATACATTGGTTAAAGTTATAGGCACTCTATGGTCAGCCTCTCTCTCTCTCTCTCTCTCTCTCTCTCTCTCTCATGTGTGAGAGAATGAGAGTGAGAGAGAGATGGCAGAAATTCTTCTGGTTACACTAACCACTAGGGAGGTCAGTACAAAAAAAGAAGCAGCAGCAACTAGGCATCCTTTCTCAAGAAGACTTCCGCTTTCCTCCTTTCCCACAGTAACTATATCGGCCCTGACCAAAGACTTGAAATGAGCCTTGGGTCACATGCACTTCCACTTGGAAGTTGCTTAGAAGTGGCTTCACAGACAGCCACGGAGGTTCTGCTTCCGTTGCACTGTGGAGAACTGGTGGGGTTGGACAGGTACTGGGGACTGAGGCTGCAATCTGATCCACACTTTCCTGGGAGTAAGCCCCATTGAACTCAATGACTAGATACAATAGAGGCATAGGATTGGGCTGTCAGAGCCCAATCCTATGCCTGCCTACTCCGAAGTAAGTCCCATTATAGTCAATGGAGCTCACTCCCAGGAAAGTGTGGATCGGATTGCAGCCTTCGACCTGTGCTCGGATCAGAGCTCTTGCGCACCCCTCGACACCAAGGTGGCTGCAGGGTGGGCTTTGCCCGGTCTTTTTGCACAGACACTGGCACTGGCTTTGCACGCCTCGCCTCTGGCAAGCCTCCGCGGTTCGAGTCCCGAATGCGTCACTTGTGAACGCCGCGAGAAGGAAGCAGGGGGCCGCCCTTGTAAGCAGCCTCGCAAGTGGTCCCACTGGGCATGGCCACGGGAGGACCGTTCCGATGGAACAGTCACGACGGGCACAAGTGGCGGCGCGTCTTTGGCTGCGAGGCCTCCTTGAGAGCTCATTAGTCCCCATATTGATTCCCGTCCAGTGGTTCTGAGTGCACAGAGCCAAGGAGAGGCACACGGAGAGTCTAGGTCGATTCAGCTGGCAGGGGGGGCAATGGGTGGCTGCCCTACAACAGAGGTGGCTTTTTCTTGGGGGCGGCCTGCAGCTGGCGGAGGAGGTGCTAGGCACACTCTCTCCCAGTGGCCGGCAGTTCCCCTGGCCCTTTTCAGGGAGGGACACACCCCGGCTGGGGTGGAAGGCCGAGTTCTGGAGGGTCTGGCGTGAGAGGGCACCTGCCCGCCTTCGCCTCACTTCAGAGGCGCCACAGCAGCAGGGGGAAGCGAGCCTCCACCGGGCTGGTCTGGTGCCCACGTGCTCAGCGCCTCGACCACCCCCGTGAGGTAGGTCAGAGGCGGCGAGGCAAGGACGCGCCCAGGGATGCGAAGCTGCGCCTCTGGGCCGCGTGAGCACTGCCTCCTGCAGCGCGAGAGCGCCCGGGCCAGCGGAGTTCCCTCCCCGAGCAGCCCCCCAAAGTGGGCTCTCCAGCCCTGCTTCGAGGAGTGGCGACGAGAAGGCGCCTGGCTGGCTCGCTCGCCTTGGGCTCTGGTGTGCGCGCGCTCGCTCGCTCTCTTCCTGCTGCTGCTGCGGCGCTGTGGAAGCCTCTCCTTCCCCTCTCTGTGGGAAGGGATGGTTGAGTCCAGCAGCAGCACCAGCTGCAGCTGCAGCCTCCACCGCTTCTCGTCCTGCTAGCAGCAGCCTGTCAGCTCGGCGCGCGCGCTCTGCCCCTCAGCCTGCTCGGAGAGGGGACCCGCTTGCTCCTTTCGCGCCCTGACGCGCGCCGCCTGCCTGCCTGCCTGCCTGCCTCTCCAAGGGTCCCTGGCGCTCTGGATGCCTGGCCGCGTCTCTCCCTCTCGTCGTGCGGCTGCTGGTGGCTGCGCCTTGCCCTGCCGCTCTCCGGCTCTCTGACTGGGGGGCTCTCCTTCCCGCGCGCTCCAGCCCGCAGTGGAGGCTCGCCGGCGGCGGAGCAGCAGCAGCTACTTGATGCTATGAGAAGGCGGCGAGCGGAGGCAGCAGCAGCCAGTCCTGCAGGAGGCGTCGGATGCTGCCGCCGCCACTCGCGGCACCTGGAGCTCTCCTCGGCGCCGCCGCCTCCTCCTCCTCCTGGCGTTGCCCTCTGGTGATCCTCTGGCACTGGCCTCGGTCCCTGGCGGCTGAGAGGAGGCGCCCCTGCCGGCTGCGCTCCTTCCTCGCCGGCTCCCCACCGGCCCGCTTCGCCCTGGCTTTCCTCTATGTGTGTGGAATAACTGCAGACATGACTGCGTGGAGGCGATGCCCGGCTCTGCTGCTGGTGCTTCTCTGCGCGGGGCTCCTCACTGCAGCTCAGGGTAAGCGCCGGCCGGGCTTCCGCTCCAGGGGGTGGCTGGTGAGTGGGGGGGGCTTCCTCCTGGGGGGGCTGGGGGCTCGTGCCCCCTCCCTCCCCGCGCGTGGGACGCCCCGGGCACGACGACGCCCTGCCCCTTGCCCGCCCGATCGCACACGCGTGGCCCAGGGCATGCCTTGGGTGGACGAGCGGCACCTGCGCTGGGGCTGCGCTGCCGGGTGGGTGGCGCGCGCCGACAGGAGCTGCGGTGGAATCCGGAGAGACGGGCGCAGGGCTCATGGGGAGGGGGGAGCTGTTGCCCTCGCCTCACCTGGACGGGATGGATGGTGCTTGACCCAGAGGTGCTCGAGGGAGCTTCCCAGGGCGGCCACGTCCCTCTCCTCCCCCAGTACCAGAAATCCACCGCCGCCTCCAACAGATGTTCTGTGCTTCATTCTCCCCCCCCCCCACCTCCTCCTGGTCTTCTGCCTGGCTTCCAAGGTGGCAGGGAGGTTGGACCCTGGCTTGACTGGCTTCAGCCTGGACTTTATGATCCCTTGTAAGTTGCAGGGAGCCAAGAAGGAATGGAGCCATCCTCCTTGTGGCACTGTCTCTTCTGGAGGGGCAGAAAAGGAGATCCCAGGCTCAGCATAAAGAAAAATGTGTGTATGGCCGTGCAGAGCAGTCTGTATGTTCTTTTTTACACACACACACACTACCTTCCTCTCACCCATCCACATTTGCTGGGTTGGTGATGTTTTCTCCTTGAAACTGAGGTGAAGCAGAAGACTGGCAGATTATACAAGTTCTACCTTGGCCCTAGCCCCACAACTTGCCTCATCCCCTGAGATAACAACATCCTCTTTATTTGCTGTGCCTCTCATTTGTTGGGGTCTTGGCAGGGAGGTGTGTGTGTGTTGTGGGTACCCTGGTGTCAGAGATGCTACTGCAAGCTAACACAGCACCTGCCACAGTTTTAGACATGATTCTGTCTTGCTTCTTGCAGAGCCTCCCTTATTGCTCTTTCCTCTTCAGGTGTGTGTGAGAGAGAGAGGGGGGGGGCATTTATTTAACTGATTTCACATTTTAAAATGTAAATGTTCCAATTTATTTTCTCTATTCATATGTGCTGTCCCACTTTTGGAGGAAAATTACTGAAAACAGGAAGAGGGAAAGAAAAAAACTTCAAAGTGACCGAGAATGTTGTATCTTGTCTCTCCTATTTGCCTCCCCTGTGTGTGTGTGTGTGTGTGAGAGGGAGAGGGAGAGAATTGTGCTACAGTGTCACATTGCAAAGTGAACAGGTCATTTTGTGCTGTGAGCATCCATGGAGATTTCCCTCTTCCTTTCCATTTCTTTTTACTTTTCTGGAATTACTTTTGATCACTAGACAAAGGTTAGGAGAAGGGTAACAGGCATATGGGGCATATTCCATCTGCTGGAAGTTGTGCCAGGTCTTGCATAGTTTGAAGGAAAAGCAAGTTGTGTACCTTAATGTAGCCAGGATACTTGCTTCATCCTCATCCCTGGAGCTGCTGCAGGTGGCAAAGTGATGCCTGGGCTCCGTGCTGCCTCTGATCTCATTTTACTCACTTGGAATAAAGAACAGAAACATCTGACATATTTCAAAATGGTTCTGAAAGGCCAGCTCCTATAAAAATGAAGCTTGCCCTTGGTGGGCTGAGCCCCCTTTAGAATGCTGCAGCAAGAAAAAAAGTATTCGTTTCATTCAGTTTCCAAAAAGTTCCTGGATTCTCTGCCCCATCCTCCTTTCCCCAGCCTTTTATTGTGTCCTTCTAGCTAAGAGATGCCTTTTATTTCATCTCTGCCTATCCTGATCCTTTCCAGTTAGCCAAGGTTTTGCTTTGCTCTGCTACTTAATAATCCCGACACGTGTGTGGTATTTCAGCCCCCTGCTTCTGAACTGGGTGGTTTTGAGAAGTTGGATGAGGAAGGAGGACCCAAATCTGGATCCCCCTGGCTAATCAGCCTTTTCTGATGGGGCTGCTAACAGCTTCCTGTGCCGAGGAGTGCTGCCAGCTTGGATAGGAACTGGCTCTAGAGGGATGGATGCACAATTGCAATCAAATGGTCTCATTCCATGACATCAAGGCAAATAATATGTTCTTGAGGCCAAAGAGAGGAGAGGGTGGTAGAGTAGGATAAATTACAATCAATATTACTATTGTGTTAGTTCCAGCTGAGCATTTTTAATTCTGAGTCATTTATTAAATATACCATTGCTAGTTTTTGGCATTTGTTGTTTTAAGAATTTGCTTTTTAAAGCTGACAGTATGTGCAAGTTGAAGTCTTGTTTCATGTTTATATAGCACTGGTCAAATCCACTTGGCTAACATGTAAAAAGGCTTCAGGATGACTCTTTGGTAGTTCCTTTGATGGTGATGATGCAAGACTGAAGATTAATATAGCTGTGCATCACTTTAGTATGGAAAAAATGGGCTGTAATTTGATGGAGCACTAGAACAAAACAACAGGTTGAAGAAGAAAAAAGAAGAAACAGCAGTGATGTTTGACACTTACCCCCTCTACATTCCCGAGCAGTAAAACACAAGCATCTATATTTAGCAAAATGTAAACCTATGTTTGAAAATAGATGCACAGCTTCAAGAGGGAGTGAGTGAAAACTCACCATCACCTAGTAACAGATCAGCTTTAGTTTTCGAAGCACATAAAATCTTAATTAATGGAGGCCAGCAACTCTTTATTTTAACTATCCTGTGGAGAGGAATTAATTTGCTTTTTACTGACAGAGGTGCTGTACTGGAGAATCCAAAGTGCTGTCTCTCTATGGAGAAGTATGTATGTGCTATATGTACTGTTCCCTTTATCTCTCATGAGAAGAGAGGTATATTTTTTTACCAACATTTTTAGCAGTATCTATAAATACCACATTCAAATACCGCGCACAAATATCAAATCTGTAACTTTTTTCTACAATTCTACATAATTTTCTTTAGGAATATAATTTTAAACTAAAATTATACTTATTAGAAATATTAAAAATATACTTATGGTTATACTGTTGATTTTAGGGGTTCTTTTCATTTTTCTGTGCAAAAATAAAAACCTGTATGAATTTGTGACTTCTTTTCAAAAATTCTCTGGAAACCCAGCCAGAATGCAAATATATTGAAAGGCTAAATCCTAGCACATTCTCTTAGAAGAATTTCAGAACCCTTCAGAACTTTGAGGGAATTATTCTGAGAAAATGCAGTTAGAATGGGATTAGAAGGTTTATATCAGTTAAAATTGACCAGGAACCCTTTACTTCTTTTCTTGTCCATCCCTGTGATTTCAAGCTTATATATATTCTCTTTTTTTCAGCAATGCAAATTCAGTGAGGCCTACAGTATATGTCCTCATCTTTGGGGAAAAAAAGGATATATGCAGAAATCTTCCTCTGTAACCTCACCTCTGCCACAGTAATAATGTATGCACTACTACTGACTAATTATAAGGAACAGGGGGGAATTAAGGTTAGATGAGTACAGCTTTACTTTCAGTAATTAATAGGATTCTTGATATGTGAAGGAAGCTGGAATGCAACATATGACTTGAGAGCAAGGAGTAAAAGTTTCTTCTTGGGATTTTTAAGTGGGCTAATAAGGCTTTTATGTAGTTCCATTGTTGCTGGATTTTTGGAAAGTGAGTTACTTGAGAAGAGCGTTGCTCAATTTAAATTTGGGGGGATGTACTTACTATGAGAGAGAACATCTGTACTATATTGTATTAAAAAGGAAAAAAATACCATTCAGCAATTACTGGCCTCCTTCCCTTCATATTAGTGAAAGGGAGCACATAGCCTACCCCTTGCAGGACTCCAGTGCTTGGAAGAACTTCCTGCTTCACTTATTGGGGGGGGGGGGGAGTGTATTGGTTCAGTCACTGTTGGCCTACGTTCCTCATCCATAAAGTAATAAATTGCAATTACAAACTTTTAATGTCTGATAAGACAAGGATTGCAAAATAGGCAACAACCCAAAGATCCTCTTTCATCAAATGCAAAGACATGCATATGTCCATTGGAGATTTTCACCTTTCTCCACTAAGTGACTGATAATTATGACATAAGTCTATTTCTCACTCTTAAAGTCAGTTCTTATTGATATCTTCCAGTATTTTAGCCTGCATATCTTATATCTCTTCTCTCCTAAAGTTTTTGCAAGTAGTACAGAGTAAGAGAGATGATGGTTGCTCCCTGTTTGAACATGTAGAAGGAAAATTCAGCCAGTTATTTGTCCAATTTCAAAGTGGTTTACACTGTTAAGGAGGCATAAGACCAAAGGTTAGACAGCACAACATATATAGAACCCCAGCCCAACCTTATTACCACAGTCACTCTCTGAGTTCTGAGAATATAGGATTCACAGAAAAGGAAATTATGATTTCTTTGGAGTTTTTCACACATGTCCTAGTTTCTTTTTCGTTATGGTCCCTAAGATCTAATCTGATCTTCAGTTTTTACAGCTGAAGGGGAAAAACATGATGCCATTGTAAACCTACCTTTCTCTATATACATTTTTAGCTAAAAAAGAAGTACTTGCATTTCCTATCAGTACCACTTACCAATGAGACTGACGGTTCTACAGGACCGGTTACGGTTGTTTCACCATTTAAACATCACATTCCCTTAAAAGGCTTGCTTGAGTTATTTAAGATATTGTTTCTTTAGAAAATATCTTTAGAGCAGAAATAAACCTTTCCAAAGCAGACCATGTAACCTAGTTGGGGTAGATGGAGTACTTCATAACATTCGTCTATGCTGGTAGACTGAAATCCTGAAGAAATATACATAAATGTAGTGCTGCATGCAGCAGTTTGCTTCAGTCAGAAGTAAGGTAATGTAGAAATAAAGTACAACTTTTTTTGGGGGGGAGGGGTATGGACAGCAGCTCCCACAATCCCCCCATCTCACTCAACATTTTCTGTGAGAAGTAACCCTGTACACTTTCCCTTAAGTACTCCTTGCATTTCTCTGGACCAGAACGTCTAGCATGCTGAGCCGATCTCCCTTATGCTTCTCAGTCTTAGGTCATGGGAATTATAATGATAGTGATTCTGTCTCTGCTTGCTCCCGGTGTGGAAGGGACTGTCACTCCCGAATCGGCCTTTTCAGCCACACTAGACGCTGTGCCAGAACCACCATTCAGAGCGCGATACCATCGTCTCTCGAGACTGAAGGTTGCCAACAAAAGTAAAGTGTCTCTGCTTATCAAAATAGGAATTACTTTTTAGCCGTATTACTCTGATATACATGATTCATTGCCCAGATACAAAATAGTCAATATTTTCCTGTAAATTAGAGTAAAATGTCACTCAGTGAACAGTAGCAACTTATGTAAAATAAGTGAAACAAATTTCTCTTGCTAAACTGCCTGTAATAGACAATTCATTTATAGCAGGTTACTGCTGTATTAGGAAATACTTAAGTTTTTGCTGACCCATTTTGGCCATATCTACCCAACAATCTTGATTGTTCAGCAGTTATTATCTCTGTTCAGGTGAATGAACAATAATTCTTTGGGGGATCTGTTAGGGATCTCTAAGAGAACAGCCTTATCTTCCTTGTCAAACCACAATTTCAGTATCTGGTGGCAGGGGGAAAGCCATGATAAACTAGTTTAAAGCCAGTATAAGTTAGTGCAGATCTAATCATGTATGATGGTCAAAGTGTTCTTAGGATGCAATGTGTGTCATTCCTTTCCTTGCCCCATTTATACCCTCTCCATGTACCCTCATAATACTACATATCCCATCTCCAGGCACTTCTGATCAGCACAAGAACTTTGTATGGTGCAGTGCCTCTGACACTAATGTAGGGGTGATGACCCCATGCTGTTTTGCTGTGCAACAGCTCCTGGTCCATTCTGATCTCCTCTTTATTTGCTGATATAGGTTCACGCTACAAACTTCTGGAAAAAAAAGAGAGAGAGTTCTTAGCTAATTTGAAATCCAAATGCAATACAGTATTGTAATTATTCTTCTCATCCTGAAAGGAATTGCTGGGCGGGGAACATTTTCCCCATTCCCCTTCACAAGAAGCAAAGATGGAAAATGAAGCCACATCACTGGATGGTGAGTTTAAGGGGGTTGTAGACCTAGCAGTGATAAAGGCTGCAAGTCTTTGCTGTTTAGGGTGCATCCGTATACTAAGGCTGTAATCCAGTATACACACTTTCATGGGAGTAAGTTCCACCAAACACAGTGGGACTTACCTATGTGAAAACATACACAGGATTGTACTACTACAAGCAGTCCTCCTGCCCACCCAGGAGAACTGTACGTGATTAGCTGATCAACCTTCTGGGTCCAAGTAGGAGTTAGTGCCTTTCACCTGTTTGGCTTGTGGCTGAGAGTTTTTTTTCCTATTGCTCCAGACAGTGTGAGAAGGTCTGATGCTCTGCCCTGGTGAGTCACAGTTGGCTGGCAGGTAAAATAGGATTTAAGAACATGGATTGATTGAGGTTTGTCAGTCAGGGAGTACTAGAACTGAGTTCTAGAACCTGCTCAGCTTAGGGATGCTGGCTGGGAACTCCTTGAACAAGAATTGCAAAGTCTACCCCACGGGCTACTTTTCTTGGGGGAGGGTCAGAGGACAATTCAGAACTTTCTTGTCCCTTTTCAGGGGTTGGCATTAATAAGCTTGGATTGTTAGCAGATCTGTTGTTAGAGTAAGAGTGGGAACACTTGAGAGATGAAATAGATTGTAGCTGGCTGTCTCCTCCAAGAAAGGAGACTGCACTCAGAGATGGAGACTGAAAGGAGATGCAGTGTAAAGAGAGTTAGGATTTGCTGCAAGATTATATGTAATAATTGAAATAAATTGTGGGCCATTTATAATCCCACTAGTGCAGTGGTATTCAAACTGGGGTGTCGCAACGCCACAGCCTGTGGGTCCTGGCCTCTGCCCCCTTAAGGGGCGGGGGGCAGCCAGGAGACAGGGGGAAGGCAGTGGATCGTGCTGCTCAGGGGGGCTGCAGGGGCTTGGGTGCACTTGCCCAAGCCTCCTGCAGCCTCCCGGGGGTGTGGGGAGCCCTGCGCAACCTTCGGCAGGGCTCCCCAGATCAGGAAAAGGGAAAGCAGAGCGATTGCACCCTGCTCCGCAAAACTGGAAGAGGAGCACGATTGCTCCGCTCCCCAGGTCAGGGAAAGGGAGAGTGGGGCGATCGTGCTCTTCTCCCTTTCCCTTTCCCTGACCTAGGGTGCACTGCACGCACTTGTGCAGGGCTCCCCGCACACAGGGACGGCTGCTGCAGGGACTGGAGGGTGCATCCCAGTCCCTCCAGCCCCCTGAGCAACGTGATCCTGGGGATCACGTCATTGCCTTTCCCCTGCCCCTGCTGCCTCCCCCCCGCCCCTGCAAATACTTACTGCGGGTTTCAAACTCCTGGAGAATTTGAAAGCTGCAGCACTAGTGTATTATTGGGAGTTATTTGAAAAACACCCATTTTCCCTATACAGTTGTAATTATTCACCAGTTAGGGAAGAACTGGATTTAAAAAAAGATTACAGTTTTTATTGTTTCTATAGAATAGGAGTTAACTGAACTTGAGGACTAATTTAAAAGTGCATGTATAAAATGTATTAGATTTAAGAAATTTTCTCTCTGCTCTTATTATGTAGTCCTCAGGTCCAGTTAGGTGTATCTTGAGTCATGAGATACATTTCGTCTGTCAGATATAACTTGTTTTCCCCACTATTCTTTGAACAGGTCATTAGTAGTCCCAATTCAACTATTTTCTCTTACATCTTGTCTTAATAGTTTTAACAGAATAATAATAATAAATAATAAACTTTATTTATATCCCGCCCTTCTCCCTAAAAGGGACCCAAATGAGTTTATTTTATATGACACTTCCAATACTATGTTCCAGATAATTACAAATGAAAAGGAGAGAAGTAAATGTCTTTTTGTCAGCTGAGAGCTGTGCATGTGTTCCAGCTTAAGATCTTATTTTTAAAGAGTGCCCTTTTATGTACCCTCAGCTTGCAGCTGTCACTTTGTCAAAATAATTACTAGAACTACAACAACTAAAGGTTCCCCACCATGTTTAATGCCTACTCATATATACGGAAAGGGAAGCCTGGTTGCATTGTATTTTCATTGCATCTAGAGTAGTGATTCCCATACTGTGAGGCTGTTTTCTTAAGTGAGATTCAAATAAGCAAAGAGAAAACGAGACAGGAAAGGGAAGCTTCACTTTTCTGTTGCTGTTTGGGTCTTGACTTGCCAAAATCAAGAGCCATTATTGAGTATGTAGACTGAATGGAAAGTACTCAACAGATTATTCATGCAGTAGCAGCGGTCTAGAGAGAAAAGAAAATGAACAAGTGAATAGGTTTTTATGTACAAGTATTTTATTTTAATGCTTTAAAAAAAGTTCTGCTTGTACTAGGGCACAAATACATTTAAATGTTTGCAAGTACAGTACTGGGATGAAATACAAGTATCGTTTTTGTCTGGAGAAGACTCAGAACTGGATTTGGAACACCACAGGACAAGTAGGCAGTGATCTGTTGGTTTTTTTAAACTTGCTGCTATTTTAATTGAATTTTTAGTTTTATTGTATTATATATGTTTCATTGTTCTCCTATTTTAATATTATTTTAATCAATTTTGCAAGTTGCCTCAGGCTTAGGAGAAGAGAGTGAATAAATAAAGTCACCTGCATTTTTCTTATTTAACAAAATCTGTAATGTATTTGTTGTAGGTGTTTTATTTGTTTGTTGTAGGTGCTGAGCAATAACTATCTAAATTTCTTAGGCTGGCTCTGATGTGATGATCCTGACCTACTATGGCAATATTTATCAGTGGTCTGCAGGTAGAAACTGAACCATAACTAAAGAGCAACACAAACTTTTACTAAATACAGCGTTTGCTGTTGAAAACAAGTATTATTTTTAGTGTGCACATATTTTTGTATTATTTTATGTAACTGGTGAAAAATGTAAAACACCTAGTAGCCCATCACTTCTAACTGGAGGGTATATACAGTTTAAGAAGAGAACTAGATTAAATCTATCTCATATTTATAATAATTAACCAGAGTCTCTTGACTAATGAGAATGTTGTTAATGGTTTGCTTTCAGTGAGACAGATGCACAAAATCACAATTTCTTGCAATGTTAGGACTGCTCTAATTGGAGGTAGAATCATTAACTGTGATTCTCTAAGGCTTTCATTTATTATACATGTTAGCCATCTGTTTATGCATAAAACTAGATAGCTATTTTGTGCTATTCTACCTTGATAAAGACAAATATTTTCTAAATTAAGAAGTGAAAAAAGATACAGTAACACAAGCAGGCATGACATGCTCTGTTTGCTCAAAGTGTCCACCCAGTTTCCACCAAATCCTCTCTCTTCACAGCTGGCTGCTTTATGTTCCATATTGTTCTGGAAGATACCCTGCATTTTCAGAAAGTGCAGGGGTCTGCAGTAGAGAGGAGGAAGCATGAAACCTCCATTGTATGAACAGATTTCCGTTCACTCTATTTGGGATCCAATCCACTGTGTGATCCATAAGCCAGTAAAATAGTACTCAAGCCCTAAGACTTGTGAGTTGGGATGGGCTTTGCCATTGTCATGCCTAGCTCAGTGTCACAACATGGTGGTATGATTTGTGACTGGAGTTCTTCAGAGTACTGATGTCAATTTAACCAAGTAACTTCAGTTTAACTGAATTGTGGATTATTGTGAATTGAACAGTCATCAGTCCTGCTAATTAAATTAAATGACTTCACTAATGACTAGAACAAAACTGAGTTTTGATGAGCGATTAATGCAATAAACACTGAAGCCTGTTGCGGAGAGAAGATGGAAAAATTGTCACTTTCTCTGTTTCAAACCTCCCATGACTATACTTCAGAAATGCAAAAAGATTTGGCCAGTTTACCAATTCCGAAGACAAGGTCTCCTGAGAAAACTACAGCAACAGTTCTTTAATAAAATGAATAGAAGAACGTCATAAAGCTGAATATACTGTACTTTAAATGACTGATAATCTGCTTTGGAAATATTTGGATCTTATCACTATCACTTGCAAAATGTTAACATCAATCTCTGAAGAAGTTGTTCTTAAAATAAGAAATGAAAACTGTTCAAAAGTGTAAACTAGATAACTTTGCACCAGAAAGAAAAAAGCTTTTCCTCAAGGTCTGATACTGACATTGTTCATCACGTTTGCGCCTCCTTGGGCGGAAGCTGGGTCGGCGCTCAGAGAAGCACCGGCTTGTATCTGAGGTAGGCGGAGGGTGGGGAGGAGGCGGGTGGGAGGCGTTCCTGGGGAGTGGGAGGGCGGCAGAAATGTTTCCCCTTGCCTCTGGCTGAGCCACTTATGGCCCCTATCCTGCGCTGGCTACAGCACAAGCCTCTTGGCTTGCCTATTCCAGCACAGGATAGGATTGCGTCCTAATACGTATTGGGGTGGGATATATGGAATGAGAATATCCCAGCTGTATTCCTGTGTTTCAGATATGTGGTACTGTTGAACAATTGCAGCTTTTTCATTGAGTGAACTTCAGTATTTGTATGTCTGCCACTGGGAAAAAGGAATTGATTTTTCTGCAGCACATAGTGTAATTATGTGCATAGAAGTACACATTTCTGTAGCAGTATGTGATGGAGTGTATTAGGTATATTTGACTAATATATTTAAATTATATGTGGCAGTTCAAAAAGTATGAAGATGGCGCAGTGTGTGATTAATCTATGGAACTCCTTGCTGCAGGATGTGATGATGGTGTGTGGCCTAGATGCTTTTAGAATGAGACTGGAAAGATTTCTGGAGGAAAACTCCATCACAGGTTACAAGTCACGATTGGTATGTACAGTCTTAGCTTGTCGCTCATCATGAGGGCTGGGTAGCAATTTTTTTTCTGTCATCCGAATTGGCTGTGAATGGCAGTTTTTTCACTTACCCCAGACTGGTGAAGAAGGGATGGTATGTTCAGTAGGTTTCACGTTTTAAAAATTGGTCACTTGTGTTTAGTAAGAATGCCCAAGTTAAACCCAAGCCACAGTCCAGTGTCTTCATTAGGGGGTGCGAGGGTAAATAGAATACCAGATGCAGGGAAGTGGCAGTGAGATGCAAGTGTCTTGTCTGTGTGCTCCCTGAGGCATCTGGTGGGCCACTCTGGGCGTAATTTTACCCTGCACTGGAACAGGGAAGACAAGAGGTTTATGCTGTACCCAGCACAGGATAGGGACCCAAAGCGACTCAGCTAGAGGCAAGGGGAAACTCTTCCCCTTGCCTCCGGGTGAAGCACGCTGGTGCCTATGGATCTCCTCCGACTTGTGCCACCTCCTGAGGCGGCAGAAGTCCGAGGAGAGCAGAGTGGTTTCAAGCTGCTCCGAACCCCCGGGGAACAGGGGTTGGGATCTGGCATAACTGCCAGATCCCAGCCCCGCTTCCTACCCCTGGGGCCGCCCACCCTTCCCTACCCAGGAACGCCTCCCTCCCCTCCCACCCTAGAGCCTTGCATTGGCCCAGCTGGGCCAATGCAAGGCTCACAGAATAAGCCGCCATGGGGGCTGGATTCTGCCTCCGTGTGCTGGTGTGGTTTACTCCTGAAGAGGCGCAAACGTGCTTTATGGCACGTTTGAGATCCTCCTTGGCTGGTGCAAGGGACTTGTGCCTTCTCAGTAGCGGCACCAACACTATGGAATTCCCTTCCCCTTGACTTAAGAATGGCTCCCTCTCTTGAGACTTTTCGACGAGGCCTGAAGACCCTTCTGTTTAAACAAGCCTTCTAAGTTCTCGGCCTTTTTAACATCTTTTCAACATCTATTTTTTACAGGCCTGATTCTTTTATGACTTGCTGCTCTATGCTCTTTTTACCTTTTTACTACTTGTTATCTGACTACTGTTTTTATGATATGTGTTAATATGCTTTTATCTGTTTTTAAATTATGTTGTTAATCTGTTTTTTAATTATGTTGTTTAATCTGTTTTTAACCTGTTGTAAGCCACCTTGAGTCCCTTTGGGAGAAAGGCAGGGTAAAAATAAAGTTATTATTATTATTATTGTGCCAGCCCAAGTCGTTGTCTGGATTGCACCCTGTGAGATACAGGAAGCTGGACTAGATGGGCCATAGGCTCTATCCAGCAGGGTTCTTCTTATGTTCTTATGAGCTTGGCAAAATGGTTTCCCTGTGAAATTGATGGTAAAGGCAAGGGCTAAATAATTGTCTGCAGTGGTTCTGTCAAGGGATTGGTTAGAGTGGCATGGGGTAGGAATAGTAGTTTTACGCCATGGATGCATTGTGTCTGTGTTGATATGTTTCTCCATCAGATGTGCACATTTCTTCCTCATGCATGGTGCAAGTCACCTTCAGCTTCTATCCTGTTAACTTCTCAGTTAATCAGCAGAGACCAGCATTGTATATAGACTTCCCCACAACACTGGTTGTTGCTTTTCAAGTGACGGACAAGAACATGGATGCTTCCAGACTGCCAACACTTATAATGATTTAACTGGGGATCAACAACGTTAGACCCACGGCCAAATCTAGCACCATATAGTGTAACAGTGGCCAACTCAGTGACAAGAAGAATCTGTGTGGGTGTGTGAGGGGGTATTATGGTTAAGACAGTACTGATAGCAGACTGGGTATTGGCATGCTACTTTCTATTCCTTCCTTACCGTGGCTATCCTATAAAAACAGTGGTTCCCAAACTTTTTCAACTGGGGGCTCCCTTGAGCTACTGGGTCATTGACCTCAGCTCCCCATTAGGGCTATAATACTATATGTTGTATAGGGTGGCAGGTTTTTCACAGGTATTCAGTGGCAACTGTGGCTGGTTTTCATGGCTCCCCAAGGAGCCAAAGCTTACAGTGTGGGAGTAACTGCTATAAAACTATTAACTGACTAGGAGATAATATATATGTTGCTATGAAATTACAAATGCAAAAACTGAGACATAATTCAAGGTTTTTCTGGATTCTTTATGTAGTCGATGTGGATGGAATCTGCCAGTTCAATTTTAAATACATCTATGTTGGGATGGAAGCACTTGCAGCCAGGCATAATATTCATTTTGGAACTGTGCTATGTAAATTGGATTTCCTGAAAGTTGAGGTTGAGGTGCTGAAAACCTAATCCAAAGCCCACAGGATCCATATAGAAATATTTCCCTTGCCTTTAATGGGTTTTAGACCTTTTATTGCATCCACTTACCAGGTAGAAAATTCATGTCCAACTGCGAATTTATGCTCAAGCCAAACACTGATGCCAACAGCATATCAAATTAATATTTGATACTATGGAAATGGATGGAAAACTTCCTGTACATTGTAGACATACTGCATTAGGAAACTGTTGACCAACCTGAAATGTATCATTTGCTCTCGGTGGTGTTCACTGGCATTTGATTTGTTTGCTTTTGAAGAGAGATTAACCTTTAATTGCTTTCTTTAGTAACATTTAGTAAACAGGCTGATAGAATGGAGATGATCTGTGCAAACAGGAAAGATTTCCTCAACTCAGGTTGCCATGGCAATTGAATTTTTTCCCCTGTCAACTCTTAAGAGACATGAGTCCTTTTTTCCCCCTTAACACAAGGCTGAATTGAATATTTTGGCATTTAAGGATGATTCAAAATGAACACTAAATGAGGATCTGCCCACATTCACACCCCTTAGCAATAGTTTCATGTAACCATTTGCTTTACATTAAGTTTCTCATTTAAATTCAGGGAACAGTCTTTCCCTGTCAGATAAAAATAGGGATCTATTCTATGCATTCATCTACTAACATTCAACACTGGGCTGCCTTGTTCATTATTATTTACCAAATGATGCTGTTATTTGAATTATTTCAGTAATGACATGGTTTGAGATTTTAGCCTTTGATGTCTTGTTAAAGCAAGACCTCAGTTATATACTGAAGCTATGTAGCACTAAAAAAAAGTAATAATAATGGTGCTAATCATAAGTAATAGCTACCATAGAATTGACAGGCAAACTTACAAGTGTAATTTTGATCTCCATGACATTATTTTATCTGCTGCTTTCTGTTTTGAGGGAATTATACTACTGAAGGATTATAGAACAAAGGGTGGCTAATCATTTTATTTGTTCTACAGCTCCATTTACAAAATTACTTCAGTAAAATGTTATTGTCAGGAAAAAAAAGTAGAAAGGGCTATCTTGTCTGGAAATTTAAGCAACTGTGTGAGGTACTTTATACCTGAAAGTGCAAGCTAACTGGACTAGCGTTTTCTAAATTCTTCTCAGCACAGATATACCTTCACAAAGTTTTGAAAATAAATGATACAACTTGAGAATTTTAAAGCAATAAAATGTCATTTTAATTAAATACACGTAGTTTATAGGTTGATATTGAAATGGTGAAATAATGTAAGAAGTATAGGAATTTTGCTCCTTAGGTGTGCAGAAACCTCCCCTGAGATAGCTAGATAACTTGTCTTATAGAAATGCATTTGGCTTGCCTGATGTTTCTGAGAAGGGAGAACCCTGACATTTTCTTCAGACTTCACTGTTATCAAAATTTCAGTGCCAACCGTATTTCAGAGTTGCGTGTACATTTGCCTGTACATTTGTATAGCAGTGATTTTCAAACTTTTAGCACCTGGACCCATTTTTTAGAAGAAGAATCTGTCAGGACATACTGGAAGTGATGTCATGACTGGAAGTGACATCATCAAACAGGAAAATTTTTAACAATCCTAGGCTGCAATCCTATCCACACTTACCCAGGAGTGAGTCCCACTTACTGTCATTGTTAAAAGCATATACATAGTAGCCTGTTAAAAGTACAGATGGGTAACATTTCCCCAAATGCAGACACATACCAGTCTAATATATGAAAAATAAAATATTGAACTGAATGGGAACCCACTTGAAATTGGCTCACAATCTCGATCACGTGATCACAATCTCAATCTGTGGGTCTCAATCCACAGTTTGAGAAACAGTGGGTTATAGACTTGAGACATTTATATGAAGAGGTTTCATATACTTTTTCCATTTCAGAAATAGTTCAGGATAACATTATTTTAAATGAGATTATCAAAGCATTAGAATACGTATGTTGGGAACAGAAGTATGGAAAGGGTTTTTAATTAATTATTTAATAAACTAAGCCCATCCCTTCTCACAATATGTAATAACAAGAGAAGATTAATTAATAATGTGATTGTTCTGCTTCCCAAGTACTGAGAAGCATGCTACAATGCATTTGTTGAGCTCCACTTTCATCAGATGGGGACCATGCAGCTAACCTTGCATTCCTCTTTGCCTGACTTGACCAGGAGCCAAAGTACAGTTGCTTACTCGTGAGTAGACACAACCGTGTGACTTACTTTCCAAAGGGCTCAATACATTCCTCTACTTGGAGGGAAGGACTTCCTTCTTGGGTGTTTTTTGGGGGCTGCTTTCATTGGATAGGAACCATTCTGGTGTCATTGGATTCCTCTCAGCCTGCCCTTTCCAATGAACTATGGTAAATCTGCCTACTCACGAGTAAACACGCAATATGGCTCAGTTTCATTTTCCATAGGGTTCAATGCGTTTTTTTTGTTTCTGGATTTTTTGCAATAACCTTTGATGGAAAGGAGATATTTCAATCTGGTTTTTTGCACTGCATTCCGCTGGAAATTCCACATCCAGCGGTATATGGCATGATGGGGTTACGCCTAACCTTCACGATGTTGGGGCATTTATGGTGTTACACCCCTCAAGGGTGGTACCCAGGGGGACCGCCTCCCACCCCCCACTAGCTATGCCACTGTACATGCTCAGGTGTAAACAGAGCCACAACCAAATTTGCCAAACTTGGAGTGAGGAAGGGAAAGAGGCAATTAAAGGGGGGAGGAGCAGGAGGGAGAAGGGGGAGAGCCCAGACTGGTGGCAGCAAACTCCGGCAAAGACAAATTTGCCAAAATTTGCAATGGGGGAAAGAGCAGGAGGAAGCCCAGAACAGTGCTAGATGTCTGTGGCGATTTCCCCCCCCCCCCAAGACTGGCACTTCCAGTCAAAAAAGAGCCCGTGCTGTTGCTGCCCTACCATCCTCTTCCTGAGAAACACCTCTAAGAAAGGCTGAACTTGATTGCAAAGGAGGCAGTGCTGAGACTTTTCACAGTTGAAGTCCCCAACAGGAAGTAGCTGCCACGGGAGTTGGTGAGGGAGGCTATAATCCAATGGTATTAAAACTGGGGCATCACAACGCCCCAGCCTGTGGGTCCTGGCCTCTGCCCCCTTAAGGAGCGGGGGCAGCCAGGAGATGGAGGAAGGCAGCAGCGCGATACACAGGATCGTGCCGCTTGGGGGCCTGCAGGGGCTTGGGTGCACTTGCCCAAACCTCCTGCAGCCTCCTGGGGGTGTGGAGAGCCCTGCGCAACCTTCTGCAGGTCTCCGCAGGTCAGGAAAAGTGAAAGCAGAGCGATCGTGCCCCGCTCCGCAAAACCGGAAGCGGAGCACGATTGCTCCGCTTTCCCTTCTGACGGGGCTGTAGGGACTGGGGTGCACCCTCCAGTCCCTGCAGCAGCCATCCCTGTGTGCGGGGAGCGCTGCGCGAGTGCCTGCAGGGCTCCCCAGGTCAGGGAAAGGGAGAGTGGGCCGATCGCAGGGGCGGGGGCAGCCTGGAGGCAGGGAGGAGGCAGCGGCGCGTTCCTGGGGATCGCGCCGCTGCCTCCAGGCTGCCCCTGCGATCGCCCCACTCTCCCTTTCATGTACCCAAGCTCCTGCAGCCTCCCGGGGGTGCGCGGAGCCTGGCGTGACCCACAGCAGGGCTCCCCGCAGCAGTGAAAGTAGATCTTCACTCCACATCTGCGCTCCGCATCTAGTACATCTTGGGGATTGCGCTGCTGCCATCCCCCACCCCTGCTGCCTCCCCCCTCCTGCCCACACAAGAACTTAGTGAACCACTGACCCAGATGGAAGGAAGGAAGCAGCTTAGAAGCACCAAGCCTTGTCTCTGCCTCTGCTGCTCTGCTTGATCGCAAGGTGGTCTGAAAAGCACTAAGATTTTTTTTTCTTCCAGATTTCTCTTTGTTATTTTTTCCCTGAGACCTCAGGACCATGGGTTGGGAACCCATGATCTAGTCCAGCCATTTTCAACCACTGTGCTGTGGCACACTGGTGTGCTGCAAATGGCCTGAAGGTGTGCCATGGGAGTTTGAGGGAGGGTTATTTGTTAGTAAGGCCAATGGGAGATTTGAGCCCCCCACCAACAGCATGGTGTGCCTTGTCAGTTGTCAAAAGAATGATGGTGTAGCTTGACAATTTTAGTACCTTGTCAGTGTGCCATGAGTTGACAAAGATTGAAAATCACTGGTCTAGTCCATAATGTATGCCTTACCTACTTTATCATATAGTATACATTTATTATAAATATGAATTGTCTATTGCTGGAAACTTGATCCAGAAAAAAATGTAGAACCAGGTTTTGTCTGAAGCAGTGTCTGTGAGACAGAATCAATGTAACTAAATGCAATATACTAATCATGGAGCTTTAACCAGACTCTGAAAATGCCAAGGATAGAAAAAGTAGTCAGCACAAGGAACATGGGGCTACCACCAAAATAAGCCGCCTCATGTCCATTTCCTCTTCTCTGTTACAACTAGTACAACTTATAGCATAATCCTACGATGCCTCTGCACTGGTGCAGACTGTTGCAAGCATGCCATTCATATATCACCAGACACATAAGCTGAGTCAGGTGGTGGACTTTTCTTTCAACTGTCACTTCTTTTGGGCTGTTGATTGATTAGAAAGCTACAGAAACAGCTCGTCAACTAGTTCAGTGCTGTTTAATTTGAAGAGCAAACACTTAAACACTCAGAGATAACTGCCATCAGGATTGCTAAAAGAACTGCCACTGATCCTACATAAGAACAGCCCCACTGGATCAGGCCATAGGCCCATCTAGTCCAGCTTCCTATATCTCACAGCGGCCCACCAAATGCCCCAGGGAACACACAAGACAACAAGAGACCTCATCCTGGTGCCCTCCCTTGCATCTGGCCTTCTGACAGCCCATTTCTAAAATCAGGAGGTTGCGCATACACATCATGGCTTGTAACCCGTAATGGATTTTTCCTCCAGAAACTCGTCCAATCCCCTTTTAAAGGTGTCCAGGCCAGACGCCATCACCACATCCTGTGGCAAGGAGTTCCACAGACCAACCACACGCTAAGTAAAGAAATATTTTCCTTTGCCTGTTCTAACTCTCCCAACACTCAATTTTAGCGGATGTCCCCTGGTTCTGGTGTTATGTGAGAGTATAAAGAGCATCTCCCTATCCACTCTGTCCATCCCCTGCATAATTTTGTATGTCTCAATCATGTCCCCCCTCAGGCATCTCTTTTCTAGGCTGAAGAGGCCCAAACGCCGTAGCCTTTCCTCATAAGGAAGGTGCCCCAGCCCCGTAATCATCTTAGTCGCTCTCTTTTGCACCTTTTCCATTTCCACTATGTCTTTTTTGAGATGCGGCGACCAGAACTGGACACAATACTCCAGGTGTGGTCTTACCATAGATCTGTACAACTGCATTATAATATTAGCCGTTTTGTTCTCAATACCTTTCCTAATGGTCCCAAGCATAGAATCCTGCCCCTCTCCTGGGCCTGATCCTCTCATTCTGCCCTCCCCTGCCCCAAAACGCCTCCTGTATCCAACATGCCCTCCCACCACCCGCTTCCAAGCCCTGTGCCACCCAGCACAGTCTTACCTGCTCCAACTGGCAGAGAAATGGGATGTGGCACCGCTGAGTAGCCTGACATATTTGCAACACTCTGAGCCAGTGTAGGGATGACTGCGCAGGCTTGTTGCAGCCTTACGATTGCTGTAAGAGGATAAGCTGCAAATCAGGGCTTCCCCATTTTGAATCTTGCCTCTGAAACGAATGGACTAAATTGCCTTTGGCAAGCCCCAACCTTTCAGCCTCATCTACAATATGGGAATAATAATACCTTATTGTAAGGACTGCAACAAATAAAATATATAAAGGACTTTGCATGGTCAAGAAGCACAGTACAAATATTATGTATTATTACTGTTTGCTGTAATATCTCCAAAAAATAGCCCTGAAAAATATAGCTGTTGTAATGATACAAATGCTTCAGTTAGGTCAAAAGTTGATAACCCTGTTCTGATGTCACCCTTTCGTTTCTGGATGCTGGAGCTAAATAAAGTTTTTCACTGACAACTAAGCAGTCCCATTGTGGATGTAAACACTATTTCAGGCAGGACAGATATAGTACTCCCTAATGCCTTTCACATAATTCACAATGATCATGATGTTATAGTCAGCAGTGAAGGCACTCTTAAAAATCTGCATTTCATTACAAATGGCCATTTGGGTCCATTCCACAGTCTGCTGTATCTCTCTTCCCAGCTTTCATTCTAGTCACTGCAATTTTTTTTCTTTTTTTTTATAATTGCTTGTGTGCTTGTTTTTCTCCGAATATTAACAATTTTACATTGTAGCATCGGAAAGGCCATAGTACACACCATGTTTATTTCATGAGGATTAGATAAAGGATGGCGAGGGAAAATATACACATTCTCAAGGCCAGATGTTGAGGTTTCTCTGCTGTATTGTAAATGGCTGCTTTTCTAAGGAGAACACTAAATAACAATAGGGAAGCATATCATTGTTAACAATTCTGCATATACAGCTTAAAAATATGTTGAGAAGAACATATTTCTGTAGCAATCTTAATATATATAATGTTTCATTGAATTAGGACCTGTGGACTCCAGCTATCATAACTGATGATGGAACCACTTTCCCCCCCCCCTTCCTTCAAATCTCACCTTAAACGTCATTTTTTCAATTAAGTCCTTGTTTAATATGCAGTCTTCATGCCAAGTTGCAAGAAAAACTAACAGCCTCATCTAATGCAGTTTTACTTAGAAGTAAGTAAGATATTATTTTTTTGAAAAGAGCATTAACTGATCATGTAGGACCTAGCTAGCCACAGTGGGTTTCACTCTAGAGGGATTGCATTTCCTTCCCCTTGGTTTTTGTTAGTTACGAAGAGTTGAAATCTCTTGTGTATAGGTGATACCATGCAGTAGCATAACGGGGGGGGGAGGCAAAAGGCCGCAATGCACCATGTAAGTGGCCTCTCCTACTCTCTGTCTGAGTTCTTCTGGGCAGTGACGGCAATGTGTAGGCATTTGGTGAATGAAATGGTGTCTCCTGCATGTCTCTATTGCTGCCCAGAATGGCTATGCTGGTCAGTGGGAGGGGCTGCTTACAAGTTGCGTTGTGGTGCCTGAAGTACTTACTGTTTTACCCCCTTCTTGCTATGCTACCAGTACCATTTGTGTGAATTAAAGATCAGCTCAAGATTTGTCAGCACCTGGAATGGAGAACTAAAGGCTACCCCTTACCTGGTGGCACACCTTGTCGCATGACAGCAGGGGTGAAGAATCCGCACTGCAGTCTGCATTCACATCCTCCTCCTCCACTACAACCCCAGCCACTGTCACTTCTTTTCCCACAATCTCTGTATTTGAAAAGGAAGAGGCAAGCAGAGAGTAAGAGGAAGTTTGGAGAAGGCCTAGCTTAGAGTGAGTCCTAGGAGATATGCTGCCCCCCACTCTACTTTCTTCCAAATCCATTCTGTTCTTCCTTTTCAAATCCAGGAGTAAAGGAGAAGGAGTAGGAACAGTGGTGGCAGTGGAGAAGGATAAGGCGCAGACAGCACCCTCTTTCATTCTGTTACTTGAGGCAACCATTTCAATCCACCTCATCGATGGGATGGCCCTTTGCAGTTTTTCAGTGGCTGAGGTAGCATCAGTATGATCTTTAGCTGTCATCTGTGATTGCTGTGATATATATTTATGTTTTGTTCTTGTTTCATTTTATTGATGCTTTTGTAAATTGCTAGATTGACTTGTTTTTATTACTTTTGCCTATATTGTTATATTGAGATGTGGAAAGGGGGCATATATAAAGAAAGCAGAGTACAAGTAGTCCCCTACAGATGTGGAGATGTCCCCTATGTCCCACTTACAGATGTCCCAATTTAAGTATAAATTAAAGCCCAAGTATAAGCCTATGTATGTGCTAATATTTAGCCCTTCTTAAACTCATCTCTCTCCTCTATTTTTGTGAAATCTGGTCTTGATTAACTGAAGTCTTACTAATTTAGTGGCTCAGTCCTATTCACATATACTCAGAAGTAAGCTCCAATGTGTTTAATGATACTTACTTCCAGGTAGAGATATATAGGATTGCATCCTTGCAGCCCAATCCTATCTGAACTGTCTGTGCTGCAATACAGCAACGCCAAAACAGCAGCCACTGTTTACTACAGGCAAAGAGTCTGCTGGAGGTCTCCCTGAGATAAGGAGAGATTTGCCCCCTTGCCCAGGGGAACGTCCAGAAGCCGCTATGGGGTTCCTGCGCCAGCAAAATTATTGCCATAGGAATGTGCAACCCCTAGTGTAAGTCCGAGAACAGAAACGGAGCAGGGAGGCTGTTGGAAAGGGTTATAGGATCTAGCAGGCACCATCCCTACTGGATCCACCCCCTCCCGCAGCCTCCCTGCCCCCCGTTACATCTCCTCCCTGCCCAGTTTTTCTGCCTCTCTATCCCTTCCCAGTCTCTGCCTTCCTCCAGCTTGTCCTGTCTCTCTTCCTGGTTTACCTGCTCCAGTGGACAGCAAGAGAACTGAAGATGCATGCAGGAAGGCTGCAGGCTTCCTGCCAGTGTCGTGGCAGTGCGCTACTCAGTGCACTGCTGGAAGCACTTCCTGGAGCTTTTTCAGCAGTATCCAGCAGCAGAACACATCACAGCTGCCCTTAAAGGATTGGGCAATTAATTAAGTGACAGACCCATTGCACAAAGAGCTTGAAATCCAAAGTTAGTTTTCCCTGCCTAGGGTTAACAGATACATAATTTTTTTTTTTAAATGCTCTTTTTAAAACCAAGGCATAGCAGAACACAATGACTGTGGAATGAAGGAGGTAAAAGGATAATATACTTGCCTGCATAAAAGGGCATTTCCAGATATCAGCTTCCCCAGCAACTGTATGTTCCAGAGCTTCTTTGTACTTGCTTTTTCCTAGGTGTATCTTTGTAATGCAGAAATTCCAGGTGACAGTTTGAGATATGCACTTGGCAAAACTCCAGAAACCTTATCTCCCATTCAAACATCCTATGACTGAGATTGACCATCCAGTGTCTGTGGCCATTTTCTGACTGCTTCCCTGTATAAATTTTCAGATGTGAAGAAGGAAAAGTGAACCTAAGATTGGACCTTATTTTGCTTGTCACCTGCTGTAGCAGATAAAACACTATTTAATTTGGATTAAAACCAGAACATTTTCACTGTAGCAACCATTAGGCTAGTTATTGAATTGAAAACAAATTTTCTATCAGGATTTCATTAATCTGCCTTTATTATTATTATTATCATCATCAGTAATAATAACAGCAGCATGTCCAATCTAGGAGCATTTTCCCTGATAAAGTTCTGAAAAAAACAGAACAAAACATTGAACTTTTTGACACAGCCATGGTCTTCTCACCCAAATAAATATATGTTAAATTGTGAGCCTGAGTCCCTGAGGCAGTTCATGGCTGAACACAGTCACGTTCTGGCAACTCCTGCGACGCCGCTGGAACCAACCATATGGGCTTCTGCCTTTCCATTGGACCATTTCAGCGACATGGAGAGGGGGGATTTACTGCATGGGTAACAGCCTATCCTCCATAACTACTTTACCCAGGCTTCACGCACTGGAGAGGACACTCTGTTCCAGAACCACCATTCAGAGCGTGACACCATAGTCTTCCGAGACTAAAGGATGCCAACAATCCTGCTGGCCATGAAAACCTATGAGCATATATAACAGTAATAAATTTTCTTTGACAATTATGCAGGTAACACAAAATTTTCTGCTCTCTTCACTGCAGGGCCAGTAATTAGAGCCAAATAAGATGACACATGCAGTTATATGTCTCCTTTACACCTAAGGGGTGATGTCAAGGGTCAACCAGGTTGGACACTGGTTAAGACCCTGTATCGTATCTTGGCCATCCCTTGGGCTGTCATGGTGGCTGTGGTAGCACTAGCACCCAGTACATCTTTGGGGTAGGCAGGGGGTGACATAGGCACTCCAGTGCAAATCCTTGTCCCAGGACCACTAATTGTCACTGGTGATGTTTATCCCAATAATGGAATTTTTTTTTTTTTAATGAAAGCCAGCCTTGAGAGGAGGTGATCAGGTCTATTTTCCTGAACAAATGCCTCCCTCATTTGTTTTTCTCCCCATGGAGGAAAAGATACAGTGTCTCCACATCTTTTCTCCCACTACTGTGATCTTTTTTTTAATTATTTAAAGAATTGGGCCCCTATTAACCATGCAACTTTCCTTATCATTGTGACTCCAGCCATTAATAGAGCAATCATCTATGAATTTGTACAATCTGTTTTAAAGCAGTATTATTCAATGTGCATCACCACAATTTGTTAATTAATTACATAAATTAATAATGGGTTGTATGAAAAAATAATTGTTTTCATTGTTTTGAACTGAGTGTTAATTTCCCTGCATGGTCCTGAGCTCTGTTTCTTTAAGAGAATATAGTTCCATTCTTCATTCTTTTCACGCAGTTCATAATTTTACAGACCTCTATCATCCTTGAATTGAACATATATATATATATATATATATATATATATATATATATATATATATATATATATATATGCTTCAACTCATGATAAACATTATATTATTATTTAACTCATGTATATTTTTTGAAGTTCCACAATTGTTTTTAAAATTTTTATTAAGGATGATTGGAACTGCACAAAGTCTTATAAGTGTATGTGCAAAATAATTTCTGTAGTGGGATTATGGTAATTGGCTGTTTCAGTATTTTTCCTAATAATCCTAATATTGAATTTACCTTCTCACTGTTGACTGCACAGTAAAGTGATGCTTTTTTCCCCTTCAATGATTTCCAAGTTCTCTTTCTTGAAAGGTTACAACCAAACCAGTTTAGACCTCAACTAATGATATACTTAAGTTTAAGGTGCTTTTTTGCTCTCTCCCAGTATGCATTACCTTACATTTACAATAAATTTCATCTGCCTTATCTCCATCCTGTTGCTTAGTCACTAGAGTTGCAATCTTATATACACACTTACCTGGGAGTACATCCATTGAACTCAATGGAGCTTACTTCTGAGTAGGATTGTGCAGCAGATTCTTTTTATTTAAAGGCATGAAAGACAATTCTACATACCAGCTACGTACAGGCTACTTCATACTTTTTAGTCAGCCCCCATGGGAGCAGAGCATGAGCTTTTTGTCTTTCCCCCGCCTGTTTGTCTTCTGGAACAAAACCCCCATGAGTATCGGGGCACATACTACTATAAAGAAGAACTTAAAAATCTTGCATAGGGTGATGTTTCAAACAATTCTCCCCCTCCACACACACAGAATTATATGATGGCACACAAGTGTGATGGGCAGGAGAGGCATGCATGCCTGCATTTTTTACTGACGCATTTAAATGGGTTGATCAAGATATAGTCTGAACAGTCTCATTATCAGTTTAATTCAGAAAAAATCAGACAGTGTTCAACATTATAGCCCAGAATAGTTGTAAAGTGCTTGGATGCTGGAAAGGATAACAGTGTACCACAATTTTTTCTACAGCAGTGGTTCCCAAACTGTGGGTCGAGATCCAATGGTGGGTCAAGACTTGATTTTTGGTGGATCCTTTAGCAGCTGAGCAGAGCCTCCAATGAAAACACAGGTGTTGGAAGGATCAGATAACTAATTGTCTCAAGCCCTGAGGCTTTTAAAATATCAGAATTGCCCTACAAAGAGCCCCTGCAGGTTGCAAGCATGTGAAAATATTAGAGAGATAAATCTTGGAGCACCTTTTTTCCTGGTTATTATTACATGTAAATAAGTAAAAAAATATTATTTCTTTCTAGATTATTTTTAAGTCTTGTAAACCTAGGTGGATCCTGGTAGAGTGTCATTTTAAAAAGTGGGTCTCTGTACTAAAAAGCTTGGGAACCATTGTTCTACACTACTCGTTAGATACCTTTCCTCCATCAGTCATGTTACAGTTCTGTTTAGGAGCTTTTCTCCAATTTATTTAAAAGCATAAAGACTTATTTTCATGCTAGTTTCTTTGGTCCGCTAACTTCCATTGATCTTAAGTAATGCCGCAGTGGGATATGCTTTCCAATGTAGTAGTTCAATTTACTATGGTATCAGCCTCAGAAGATCAATGAAATATCAATCAAATACTGAGTCCAGCATTTTGAATTTCTTCTAGCATATATTGAAGATGATTGCTATGATGACATGTCATATGCTATGACCTATGCTGTGACATGTCATATGTTATGACATGCTATGATGACAAGCTTAGTTCACATCAGGGTTATGATCTGTTTGTTTCTGTAGAATGAGTGTTATTTTAAATACAATCTCCTAACTAGATGTCTCCTAAACTGTCTCCTAAATGACATTGTGTATAAACAAATTATAAGTAACAGAGGTCTTAAACTCCAAAATGGTTAATGTGCTGCCTGTTTGTGTACAGTATCCTTGTCTTCTGCTCATCAGGTTGTTTTATGTGTGCATGGCCTTCATGATTATTTCTTTTAGTCATTAATCTCTTTTGTGGTTCAAATGTCAAATGCTTGTAAGGTGACAACTCCCACAGAATATCTTTCAAAAATATCTTCATGCAACTCCAACAGGTTAGTTAAGCATAATCTCTTCTGCCTGAATCTGTGCTGGTTTTCTTTAATCAAGGTGTTTTTAAATGTTTCCTTCAGTCTCTCTTTATAATATGATTCACATTCATAATGAAATGGAGATGTTTCCAGTTCTTGGATTCCCGAATATTTGATTTTTTTTAAGTTCTCAAGAGTATCTCCTAGATGGATGAGGCTATGGCTTGCTTGATTTGCCTAAGTCATTATGCACGCTCTAGATCAGTTCTTTTCAACCTTTTTCATGTCACAGTACACTGGCAAGGTACTAAAATGGTCAAGACACACCATCACTTTTTGACAATTGACAAGGCACAGTGTGCTGCCAATGAGGGTCTCACATTCCCCAATGACTCTACTAATAAATAACTCCCAAATTCCGGCAGCACAGCTGGTGACAATTCATGGCATACCAATGTGCCACGACACAGTGGTTGAAAATGGCTGCTTTAGACTGTTACATGCCCAATCTCGTCTGATCTTGGAAGCTAAGCAGGGTCAGGCCTGGTTAGTACTTGGATGGGAGACTGCCTGGGAATACCGGGTGCTGTAGGCTTATACCATAGTCTTTTCGAGACTGAAGATTGCCAACCATTCAGACTGTTCTGAATCTTTCAGTAATATCAGATATGGAAGTAGAAACACTTAGGGCACAATCCTAACCCCTTATGTTAATACTTTCCAGCACTGGCATAGCGGTGCCAGTGGGATGTGTGCTGCATCCTGCAGTTGGGTGGCACTCACGGAGGCCTCCTCAAAGTGAGGGAATGTTTGTTCCCTTACCTCAGAGCTGCATTGCCCTTATGCCAGTGCTGAAAAGCACTGACATAAGGGGTTAGGATTGCGCCCTTAATGAAACTAAATTGCTATCGCATAATGAGCCATAGTGCAATCTGGTTTGAAAGGATGAGTATTGGGTTTTTGGGTGGACAGGGGGAGGTGTATACAAAAGAAATATAATAGAAATCTATTAGAAGAATGCGGAAGTAATCTGTAATGGACCAATGTAGGAAACGCTTGCTAAACAGAACAATAACCTAAGATGCAGCAAGGAAGTTATTTGGAAGATACTGACAAAATGAATGAACTAATCCTATCTGGGCCTTGTGCTGGCAGATCTCGTGATCTGCCACCATAAGGCCCAGGATACTGGCAATGCAAGTGCTCTGCCATTCTGTAGCAAAGCACTGGAGGCACCACAAGGGCAATTAGCCAGCAGAATCAGTAAGTTGGCAAGAGGGGAGAGGATCAAGCAACCCATGCACTGCACGGCCAAAACATAGAACACACAGCACAATCACAGGCATGTCTACTTGGAAGTACGTTCCGTTATGTTCAATGGAGCTTACTCCCAGGAAAGTAAATATAAGATTATATTGGCCTACATACATACAAATTGAATAACATACAGGTAGGGCCTCTGTATCCATGGGGGATCTCTTCTTGGACCCCCATGAATATTGAAAATTGCAGATAAGCAAATCCACAATTTTCGGCCTCCTAATGCCTGTGGCCTCTGCGGGCTTCAGCAGGGCTCCTGGAGCCAAAAAACAAACAAACATGACTACCAGTTTCCCCTGGGAGAGAAACTAGAAGTTCTGCTTTTTTTCAGCTCAAGGAGCTCTTCTGAAGCCCACAGAGGTCATGGGCGGACACACGCAGTCTCTAAGACTTCAGAAAGCCTGCTGGAGGGGATCAGAGCACAGCTCCAGTCCCCTTCGGAGGATTCAGGTGGAACTGAGTCTGGCTCAACGTGGGTCCGGGGGAACCACGTTGAGCCAGATCAGTAGATATAAAATGGAGGGCTAAACAGACTCCACCTGTACATTAAAACATACTATGTGGCATTTATAACATAGGTAATAATGGCCCCTTTCAGTTTATAGCTGAGGGATAATAAAGAACAGCAATGACTAGACCGATATCAATCAGTGAATACATGGCACAATTCTTAACGCCTCTAGCCTGGAATGATATAGTCAAAACACGGGTCTACCATCTCAGTCAGAATTACAGCCCAATCCTAAAGGTGGCACCACTGTCTGGTGCAGCGGTGCCACAGCAGCTCCTGCTGCATCCTAAGGTCCTGCAGCAGCCTCTGGAGGTCTCCTTGGGGAAGGGGACTTTCATCCAGGGTCTTTGAGAGGAATTCTATCGGGGTACAAAGTTCCTTTTGGGCCCCTTTGCAAAGGGGGAAGGGTGAAACAGATCAAGGGAGGGTGGTGACGGGCAAGCAGAATGGGAACAAGGAAAGGCAAAGCAGAGTGGGGGGGAGGATGGAGACAGCTGGAAAAGTGTTTGGAGCCCAGGTCTAATGGCATCAGTAGCTAGATACAGTAATAATGGAAAACCAAACACATGCATAAGTCTCTCTAAAATCTTTTAAATATAGAAAATCATGCAGAAATTTCACATCATCATATTTAGGCTCACACTAGAATGGAAAGTATCCTGTTCATTCCAACTGCTTCTGCAGCAGCTGTAGTCTTGCAGCTGTGTCCCTGAGCTCCTATACACTTCTTCATGGTAAGCAGATCCATGAGCCGAAGAGTTACAGTAGCAGGTCAGTTTCCTCCCAGATTTGGCACTGTGTTAAGGAGTGTCTTGTATGCATTCCTTGGCCCAACATATATGGCTTGTCAGTAGCTGCAGCCGCACGCTTGTGGTAGTGTCCCCAAGATCCCGTGAGAGCAACAAGTTTGAGCAGAAAGGAGAATGTATGATACCAGGAAATTTCTGGGCCTCCTCCTTTGGCTCCTGGCCCTCTTTTTTGATCCTGGGCTTGGGTACAAACTAACCCCCCTCTCCTAGTCCCTGCTTTTGTCACCTTCTCTGGGGAAAGCCCCAAGCCCCACAGCGGGACTTCTCAAGTCTGTGCCGGCTGTTTTGCCAGCGCAGAGTTGAGAGACTCCATGTCAGCCTTCCAGCTATGCTCTGCTAGTCCCACCCCTTCCCACCCTGGTTCCTCCCCCCACACCAGAACACCTTAACACAGATCTAGCATCCACGGATCTTGCTCAACGAGGGTCCCCTCGGACCTTTGTGAAGCCAGACTTGACCCCACCTGAGCTCTCTGGAGGCGACCAGACCTGCGTGGCTTCCCCAAGCATCAGAATGCCTTATGCAGCATAAAAACATCACTTTCAGTTTCCTGAGGGAAGCTACAAGCTAGCTAACGATATTTTGAATGAAAAGGCCATTCTGAAGCCCACAGAGGCAGTGGGCGGATGTGCACTGCCACTCTAGGCTTCAGAAAGCCCTCTGGAGACAACTGGAGTACAGCTCCGGTTGCTTCCAGAGGGCTAAGATGGGGCTGATCATGGATTTAATAATCCATGAAATTTTTCATCCACGGGAATCCGAGAACAGACCCCCGAGGCCCCACCTGTACATAGTAATGTTGGGGTACTAAAACAACTCAGATGTGCAGCCCAATCCTATATAAGCTTCCCTGAGCTTTCTCCCAACTGCGTGTGCATAGGTTTATAGCAGTGCAGCCTCGTCCTATGCAGAGTTACACCCAAAGCTACAGAAACCAATTAACTTGGCTTCCCTGTAACTTTGAACAGGAACACAAGTTTATTTTGGAATGTCAGTTCAAAGGTTTTGAACTGCAGTCTTTCCCCCACGAGCATATTGTTATTGTCACGTTAAAAAATGTGGCACAAAAAACAGTTTCATGGATTTTTAAGGACAAAAGTAGAGCCACTTTTAGAAATAATCTTGGTACAGTGATCTTGGACATAATAAATACACATATATGCCTAACAAATAATCTGCGAGTCAAACTTTGCAGTAGAGATTTAGCTCTTGAATAGTTCAAATGTTGGTGGAAAAGTTCAGAGGCATTAAAAAGAGTGTATGTGTCATAGATAAAGTATACGTTGTAAAAACCTTTGGAGTATTCAATGCTGATTTATTGAAGACCATGCAGTTAAGTTAAATTCTCTCCTAGTTTAATTTTGACAAGCATAGGCTTCCAGGCTACATGAATTTTACCCTATTTGCAATATTGAAGACATTATGTTATTTTATTTTCCAGTATGAGTTACAGTTCTAAATAATCTGTAGGCTAGTATTTTAAACCATGACCACACACAACTATGTGTCTGCTCTTTTACGATAATTCACTACCAATTTATGTGATATACAAAAAGAGATACAGATGAGGATAAAAGGAAAAGGATCAGTGCCATTATACTGAGGAAAAGTTCCATTTAATCTGAATATAGAGAGCAAAGCAGTCACGAGCATGTAGGAAAGCTACTTCCATATATTCCACTGCGAGGTATAACTTCACAAACCGGTTTGCACCTAGAAGTTTGACTAGGTCAGGGGTCTCCAACCTTTTTGGCCAGAAGGCCGCATCAAATATCTGGTGTGGTGTTGAGGGCCGGAAAAAAAATTTAAATATAAAATTTAAATAAATAAATTAGAGATGGAACTTAGATGAGTGAATAAATGAATGAATGGGCTCATTCCTTCAACCTCCCTGGCCCTCAGAACACCCTCCAGACACAACCAGAGCATAGCTCTGGTCATGTACAGTTGAATGGGCCAGAGGCTTTCAGGGGACAAGAGGCTGGCTGCGGGCCGGATAGAGGCTTGTTGCGGTCTGCATCTGGCCCCCGGGCCGGGGTTTGGAGACTAGGTTACTGCTAATTTTTTGCAGGCTAAGAATGGATTTATCCAGCATTAGCTGGAGCTGCTACGTCCAGAACCATCATCTAGGAAAACATACACAGTAGCCAAGTGCTTGCTCTGGACATTTTCTGTGAACTGGGTAAACTGCTAATAGGATACTAAGGATGTAGGTATCCTGTTGTTTTGAGTGATCCCTGAGGCATCTGGTGACCAGTGTGAGATACAGTTAACTGGACTAAATGGGCCCTTGTCTTGGTCCAGGAGGGCTCTTCTTATGTTCTTATAATTGCTTGTATACAGTGTGTCCTCTTAGGAGTGTGAAGATAGTATACAGCAGTGGTTCCCAAACATTTTAGCACAGAGACCCACTTTTTTTAAACAACACTCTATCAGGACCTACCTAGATTTAGCAGACTTAAAAAGGATGATATAGAAATAATACTTACATATAAGTAATAATAACCAGAAAAAAGGCCCTCAAACATTTATTTCCTTATATTTACACATGCTTGCAAACTGCAGGAGCTGAGCTCTTTGCAGAGTAATTAGCAGCTACAGTATTGGATTTTTGAAAAGCCTCAGGGCTTGAGGGTATTAGTTATCTGATCTTTCTATTATCCTTTGGTAACCCACCAAAAATCAGTGGGTCGTGAACCACAACTTGGCAACCATTAACATATATCAACAATGTTATGTTGCATGCATGGAATTTATTATATGCATAGTGACATTTGATTCAGTTATGAATATTATACGTTGCAAATTATCCACTTGAACAACTGTGATAAAATTATTATTTGTTGAGCAACTGATTTGTCCTTCATATTCTTTATATGGTAGTAATTTTATGGCCTAGGCATTCTGAAGCCATTTATGTAACTGTATACAAAGTAAAGAGCATAAACAGACACCAGGGGAGGTCACTGTCATTTTTATTGACTTAAATTGTCCCTCTGCTCCAGTAAGAAAAGCTAGGAAATTGTGGGATTTTTTGTAGCTAGAGTTGAATGGATTATACAACTTTGTGTAAATTCAATACAAACGACTCCCCAGATTATTAATGTTGATACTGAAGACACTCCAGTTTGATTAAAAGTGGTTTTGAAAGACACTTCTTCCCAACAAGAAGGTTTCTAAGCAACAGTTACTGCATTTTATGCTGGGAAAGCCCACATAAAGATTTTTCAGAGCAGAGCCCTAATGAAGAGAAAAATCACTGATGCCTTCTATTCCTTTCAATTTTCTCCCTCCAGTCAAAGGAGAAATGGCCTTGAGAAGCATGACTCTTTGCTGCACTGTATCTGTAAATTCACTGCTAATGTTCCATATTTACAATTCTTGACCATGCAGGCATTGCCCAGAAGTGTATTTGGGTCTTCTGAGTACATTAATATCCATAAACCAGCCTTCTAGCTTCTATGCTCAGAAAGAATTATAAGCTATTAGCAATCACAGTACATGATGGTTAAATGATACACAGTGGTGACTGACACATTATAATATTTTTGTACCCTTTCCCAGCAACGACTTTCATGTAAACTTGAATGTGATCTAATTTTTCCAATATCAGTCAGTGGGGGAGGAGTTGTGGAGACAGGAGCAAAGTGGGAGTGGGTGGGATGGGGAGCGTGAGGAACAGAGTGGAGGTCAGAGTGAAGAGGAGGGCAGATCGATGCAAGGAAGGGGGTGGTACTGGTGGCAGTGGCGCCACCAATATTATATTTCCCTTCCTGGTCTCAATCTGCCTTCCTGGGGGTCTTGGACTTGCACCAGTTATGCAGCACGGGTCCAGGAAGACTCAGTAGAGCAGCAAGGTCTTACACTGGGGCAAGGGAAAAAATACTTCCTTACCTTGAGGAGGTCTTCACAGCCTGAAACTCCACCTGATGCACCCTGTTGTTGAGGCTGCATCACTAGTGAGAAATTGTGTAGGTTTGGGCTGCCCATTGTTGAGCTTAAGGTTCAGTTCTAGCTTGTTTAAACTCAAGGTTTGGTATTGAGTGTGAGGGACTCAACTTGAACACAGACATCAGTCCTAAATGGGAAGATGAACCTCTATATGTTACTCAGCTGCCTCCCAATAAAAGATGTCCGTCCTATCTGCACTGTAAATTATCAATGTTTTGGCATCCTTCAGTCTCGGTAGACTATGGTGTCACGCTCTGAATGGTGGTTCTGGAACAGTGTCCTCTCCAGTGTGCGAAGCCTGGGTAAAGTAGGTATGGAGGATAGGCTGTTACCCATGCAGCAAATCCCCCCCTCCACGTCGCTGAAATGGTCCAATGGAAAGGCAGAGGCCAATACGGTTGGTTCCAGCGGCATTGCAGGAGTTGTCAGAACGTGACTGTGTTCAGCCATGAACTGCCTCAGGGACTTCGGCCCCGGATTTTGCCTCGAGGTTGACTCCTGAAGCCTTTTCCATAACTGGATGTAGCCACAAGGCAGTGGAGGTTTGTAAATTACAGCGGAGCTTTATTATCATCATCATTATCAGTGTTTGTATACCGTTTTTCAACTAAAGTTCACAAAGCGGTTTACACAGAAAATCAAATATCTAATGGATCCCTGTCCCAAAAGGGCTGACAGTCTACAAAGATGCAAAAGAACACCAGCAGACAGCCTCTAGAAAAGATACTGTTGGGGTGAGTAGGACCAGTTATTCTCCCCTTGCTAAATAAAAGAGGAGCAGCCACTTGAAAAGTGCCTCTTACCCAGTTAGCAGGGGTTAATACCAATAGTAATGTAATATCTTTTGAAAAAAAGGAGTTTCTAAAGTGAAATATTATCTGGATACTCAACTATTTATGTATGTTACAAACTATACTATTTTTATTCTTTATATCGGTAGTTCTCAAACCTTTAGCGTCAGGATCCCCTTTTTGAATGAGAATGTCAGGAATAAATTCTAGCTAGGTTGTGAAGAAGATTCTAAAAAAATCTGCTGATTAAGCAAAATTTCAACCAAAACTATTTATTTAAAAAATTATGAGTTTAGAAGCTATATTTCATTAACCTAATGTAAAAGGTATCAAGTAGAACACATGAATATGTGCAATAAACTGCAATGCTTTTAACCCTCGGTATGAATCCATATGGATTGTTTGACATGTCAAATATTAATTTTCACAGTGGGAATGCAAATGAGGAGGTGCAATCTAATTATAGCTGTGCTACCATCTCTAGAGCAAGGATGTAAAGTGACTAATGATACTAGCAAAGTGAAAGGTTAACTGGCTTTCCTCAAGGGGACACACATTTTGATTTCTTTTAAACTTCCAGGTAACCAATGAGAATTCTATCTTGCAGTGTGCATCTCAGTCTCAGCACATATTAAATGCGTACATGGCCCACGGGGGATGACTGGGGGGGGGAACCATCAGGTCCAAATCTGATCTAGTTCAATAATTCCCAAACCAGGACCTGACAGTCACATAAGTGGGTCACACTATCATTCACTGTCAGTTAGGATTTTGTGACCAATGCTATACTGGTGCAATACACAGGATTTAGCTTATGGGATTTAATACCAGTTTGTGAGCACAATGAATATATTTCCCCAATTGACACTTCTTTGCCAGTTCCTTACCTCTCTTCTTAGTTAATCTGGCACTGCTGTTCTATAGGGGTCCACCTTTGGTGTCATTTATAGGAAGGAAACCCCAAACTTAATGGGGCAAACAACTGCCTCTCCCCTTCCCACACCCCTTAAAGGGACAGGGGAAGCTTTACATAAGCTGGTGGGTTACGACCCACCGGTTTGAATACCATTGAGTTATATTCAGTTTCTGACGTTTGATATTATTTTATGTTGGTTTGTATTTAGTTTATTTGATAACTTGCATACAGCGATACTTCGTACTTGAGTGTCATGCAGTGGTTTTTAGCATATGACCTCTGACAAAATCAAGACAACAAAGACATGTCAATAAGTCTAAATAAGTAAGATGCTGAACTTTAATTTCACATTTGAAATGTAAATTCAAGTGAAAGTTTCACCTTCAAATATTGAATGGTAAAAATGGAACTCTTGGTGACTATTAAATTCAGTTATCGATGGGTAATAACAGTAAATAAATACTGTTAATAATAATTAAGCAAGCAATAATAATTAAGCAATAATTAAGCAAATTAATTGACGCTCTCATTGCACTTGCTTAGTTAGCATAATTCTATCTTGTTTAAGAAATTGAGGTTGCAATTCTATCCACACTTCGCAGAAAATAAGTTTCAGTGAACACAAGGAAACTTACTTCTTAGTAGACTTGCATGGGATTTCACTGTAAGTATGCTAACGTGTACTGAATGTTAAATTATGAAAATGTATTTTGGAAAAAGATGGCAATAAAATGCGAATGGTTTTCACTTATGGAACTGTGCTTTCTAAGCTATAGGAAACTGCATTTGGAAGCACAAAGGCCAAAGTTAAGCACTTTGCTTTTCATGGGAATGTCTTTGCACTTGCTTTTTCACAGAAACAAATTTGAAAATGCTTAACTTTGCTTGTATTGTATCCTTGGAATGCTAACTTTTAAAAATGCTTTTGGATACCTTGTTATATCCAAATGGAAATGATAAGAGAAGTCAATCCTATGCATGTCTGCTCAGTAATAGGCCCCAGTAGTCAGCAGGGCTTTCTCCCAGGTAAGTGTGGATACAATTGCAGCTTCACTTATTCAGTTCATTCAGTTACACACCATAAACTCCTTGAATTTACAATTTGCAGAGCAAAATATGTTGGAGATTTGCAAAAATAATGGAATCAAAAGTTTAGGATACAAATTCCCATGTGCTGTTTTATGTGCCACTCACTCACTTTAGGCTTTAGCTTGGTGAAGACAGTATATGTGCCCATAGATAAGAGAAGTATAATTTTCTGCAATTAAATAATCTGTTCACAAATAGAATACTTAGTGCTACTTTAAGGAACAAACAAACAGGCATCCCCCTCCCCCGAATCCACAGATTCAGTATCTGAGATTTTAGTTATCTGTGGTTGTCCATGGGCACCCATGCCCCCCGCCCCGCAGCCATTACCTTTTTCTTTACTAGCCATGGAAGCATGCACTTTCTTGTTTAACAAAGAAACAGTTTTTTGCTTAGCTGAGGAACGTGACAGTCAGGCAAGCAGCCTGCACACTAGAGCAGCCATTTTCAACCACTGTGCCATGGCACACTGGTGTGCCGCGGATGGTCTGCAGGTGTGTTGTGGGAGTTTCGGGGCGGGGAGGTCATTTGCTAGTAGGGCCACAGGGGGATGCGAGCCCCTACTGGCCTTGTCAATGGTCCAAAAACAGATAGTGCCTTGACAATTTTAGAGACTTGTCAGTGTGCCATGAGATGAAAAAGGTTGAAAATGGCTGCACTAGAGGGATGCAACCAGAACTTTAACAAGGAGCAGGAGCTCTCCTGCTCCCTGTTAACATTAGGTTAGTCTTCTACCATGCAAGCTTCTTCCTGTTGTGTTTCTCAGTTAAGACAAGAATGGTTTCTTGCTGAGAAAGAAAATGCATGCTTCCGTGGCTAGTAAAGAAAAATGAAGGTAATGGGCACAGGGGGCAGTGCGTGGAGGTATGTTTTGTACTTTATATAGGGTTCCTGTGTATCTATGGTTTCCGTATCCATGGGAGAGCTGGAACAGAACCCCCGTAGATACAGGGGGATGCGTGTACTTGGCTAAAATTGAAGTAGTTCATACAAAAGTATTTTGGTACTTCAATTTTTTTGTAAGACAAAATAGGTGCTAGCTGGAATCCTCCATTTTAGACAGTTGAGAGTCTAAAATTCATCACTGTAGGGCAGGGGTGCCCAAACCCCGGCCCTGGGGCCACTTGAGGCCTCTCAATGCGGCCCTCAGGGAGCCCCTAGTCTCCAATGAGCCTCTGGCTCTCTGGAGATTTGTTGGAGCCCACACTGGCCCGACGCAACTGCTCTCAGCATGTGGGCGACTGTTTGACCTCTCGCTTTAGCTGTGGGATGAGGGCTCCCTCCACTGCTTGTTGTTTCACGTCTGTGATGCAGTAGCAGCAGCAAAGGAAAGGCCAGTCTTGCTTTGTGCAAGGCCTTTTATAGGCCTTGAGCTATTGCAAGACCTTCATTAATTCATATAAATTCATGTAAATTTTTTCAAATTTGAAGTGTAAATTAATCCGGCCCCCAACACAGTGTCAGAGAGATGATGTGGCCCTCCTGCCAAAAACTTTGGACGCCCCTGCTGTAGGGAATAGTGGATTTTTGTGGAATGTACTCTTTGGAAGGTGTGTGTGATTGGAAGCAATTTTGTAATCTATGAAACAACTGACAGGAATTGTTATTTATGAGCAAATTACTAAATCACCTCCCAGTCCTGTCTTAATCAATCATTGCAGGACTCATTAGTGTAATTTTCTAAACCTAGTCAAAGTGTGACTACTTACAGCCACACAAATCTGCTCAGTAATTTAACTAACAATAACAGTCTTGGCAAACTAATGGTAGCCAGACTGGAGAAAACATGATTTGCTAGATTGATTAACAAAAACAATGGAATTTAATTACATTACCTTATTTTATTCTAACTTTCCCTACCCTTCTTCCCCATTAAAAGGCATAAATTGATTATCAGTACCTGTGAATATGAAGCTGTCTTGTATCAAGCTAGACCACTAATTCATCTAGTCATAGCACAGTGGGTAGAGTGCATATTCTGCTTATAAAAGGCCCTATTTTCTATCCCCACCATCTCCATTTGAGGGATCTCTGATAGCAGGGGTGGGAAAGACCTTAATGGTTAAGGTTTAACATGAGATCCTGGAAAGCTGCTTATGATCCACAAACCACTGGATTGCTGTGGCAAACAGCGGCAGGACATGTGCCTGTACAGCTGGAGTGAGTTTAGATGATTGATATGAAGGTAGCCAGGCAGGAGACATAAAAAGACCAGGTAATGGTGTAGAAGGGTCAGGCAAATAGATAGAGAGATGACTGAGAAGAAATGGAATGACTAGGCATAGCTGGGGAGAGGGAGAAGATGTGTGGGGGAATCTGACTGGAGACTGAGGGAGAGGGAAAGAAAGAAAGAAAGAAAGAAAGAAAGAAAGAAAGAAAGAAAGAAAGAAAGAAAGAAAGAAAGAAAGAAAGAGGAGGGAGGGAGGGAGGGAGGGAGGGAGGGAGGGAGGGAGGGAGGAAGCCAGGTGGGGGAGGCTAGAGGGGAAAGATGCCAAGGACAGAAAGGCAGAAGAATCTGAGAGTGATGACTTCTTCGGTGAATGCCCCTCTCCCCCTTTTGGCAAGCTGCTGATATTGTACCAGCCCCCTCAACGTACCTGCCAGCAGAAGTTTGTGTTGGGCTGCAGGGAGAGGGATATTTAGGGGTTGACCGCCAGGCAAGGATCAATATAAACCAACCCAAAGAAGCAGTAGATGCTGAGCTTTGAGTAGATGTGATCAGCCCTGAACCTACACTGGACACCACCACACCCAATTTTTCTGAACGCTTTGTACTCTTAAGGATTGTGAAGTACTTTTAATATAAACCTCGCTAATCTGTGTTGACCCTGGTTCTCCTACTTCCTCTATAAGGACAGAATGTCATTCTCATGTCCCTTGGATGTCGAACCTGCCCTGTAGGATAGGGACAAGGAGAGCACGGCTCTGATGTTGCTACTGGTACAGAGCTAGATGCACTGATTCAGCATGATTTCATATATTCAAGCCCAGCCTACTTTGACTGGCAATGAATCTCCAAGCCTCTCATGACTCTTTCATGCAAAATGTCTCCCACTCTGCTACCTGAAATTCTTTTAACTGATGATGTTGGAAATAGAACCAGCGTTCTTTATAAAATTTAAAGGACTTATTCTGCAACTGATTCTCCGAGGAATTCAGGCACTGTGAATATCTCCTTCATGCAGCTAGTCACACGGACTAAGAGGAGTTATGCTTCATGTTCAAAGGTCTGCAACATAGCTGTATACATAACCCTGTTATATTACCAATATCGCTGTGGAGCCTGAGTGAATAATTAATGTTTAACAAACATAGTAATAAAAGAGCGTATTTTAAAATAATATTTAAAGGATAAATATGCCTTGCTGTTATAGCCTATATTAAAGACTCAACTTTAGTTTCGCAATCATTTTCCAAGTAGATTTCTCAGAAATATTTAGTTAGTAACTTGCAGTTATATGTACCAGTGTATGCTTTGGTGGTTATTATTGTTAAAAGATATATATCTTGTCTTTCTTAAAGAGAATTCAAGGCATCTTATAACGTTTCAAGAAAAATATCTAAAAATACACCAACACAATCAGTAAATAACACAATATATGAACCAAAGATCCAATTCAGAAGGTATTCCCTAGTATGGGGGGGTGGGGTTTGCTGTTGTTTAAAAAATGTTTTGAATATGCAGAATAGCTAATTCTTAAAGTATTGAATTTAAGTATACAAGTCCAAGTGATGCCACCAGAGTTGTAATGTTGGTTTTAGGGCCCAAGCCTTTCCAACTTTCCAGCACTGATGTAGCTGCAATGCAGCCCTGAGGTAAGGTAACAAATGTTCCTTTAACTTGAGGAGGCCTCCATTACTATCCCACCCCCCAACTGTAGGATTCAGCACACAACCTGATGACATGGATGCATCAGTGCAGTAAAGTTGGATAGGATTGGGCCCTTAATGACTCAGTCCAAAACTTGTAACAAAGTACATATTTTTCCTCAGACTATGTATTTTTCTCAAATTTTGGAGTTGCTAAGTCACACAGCAAGAAACAAAGTACCATGCTGAGTTTAATAGCCAGGAATTCTTCCCTCCAGTTTTTTTGGTATTTTTCTAAAGTGGCTGACTTCAGTACACATTTAAATGTAATTACGAGAAAAATGTGCTCATATGCCAATGTCATAGCAATGAGTTGTAAGTAGACTGCAGGATTATGGCTGATATGACAAGAAAAGCTTTTAAATGTGCTGGTTATCCAATAGAGCTTCAAACCTGCTAATTTCCATCATGATTTTTGAATACTTACTCAGAAGTGAATCCCACTGAATTCACTGAGATTTTCTTTATATTAAGCATGCTTAGGAATTACATCCTAAACTGCTGACACATGGATCTCACCAGCAACCAGATCTGTGCTTAGAAGTGGCTCGGGACTGCACGCAGCTCTGACTACATATGGGGTTTGTTGAAATGTTAAAGTGTTCTCTGGTATCCAAAAACAGTTATATGCACTTCTATTTTTTTTTTCAACATTTGAATTGCAGCTATATTCTGGCAAGTTTGAGCATACCATAAGTAATGAAAAATGTCCAAGCCAATGCTCAAAGCCAGAATAATACTCAAGGATCAGTCCCAAAGAGAGAAGTTAGTAGAAGTGAGAGTGAGGTGTCAGTTTGTAAACTGAGAAAACTTGCCAAAAGCAATAAAGCACAAGATGAGATTTTCAGAGAAGTAAACCCTAGCACAAGAGAGCCATGAGTTAACAGGAGTGCTAAAACACTGAAAATAACAAAATAAGGGCGCAATCCTAATTGCACCTTGGGCCAGCACAAGTCCCTTACGCCGGCCCAGGAGGGTCACATACATGCTGTAAAGCATGTTTACACCTCCTCAGGAGTTGGCTGGGCTGGCACAGGGACGCATGCTGGTCCAGGAGGCTAATTCCAGCCTTTGCGGTGACTTGAGGAGGGAGGGTTGTGTCAGCTGATGCAAGGGTCTGGGGTGGACAGGGAGGAGGCAGGAGGGAGGTGTTCCGGGGGGAGGGTGGACAAAGGGTGGTCCTGGGGGCAGATGAAGAGCGGGAAGCAGGGCTGGGACCCTGCTGTTATGCCAGATCCCAACCCCGTTCCCCAAGCAGCACAGAGTGGCTGCAAGCCACTGTGCTTTCCTTGGACTTATGCCACCTCCTGAGGTTGCACAAGGCCAAGGAGACCCATTGGGGCTGTGGTGGCTTACCCAGGGGTAAGGGGAAGAATTTCCCCTTGCCTCTGGCTCAGCCACTTCAGGCCCCAATCAATCCTCCTGGCCTGCCTGTTCCAGCACAAGATAGGATTGCGCTGCACATCAGTGTAGCATGAGGATCCAGAACCCAGATTGAAAAAAACCAGCTTTAACAAGGGTATGGGTTCTAGACATTCAGTGAAGAACAGCTGTTGCTTACCAGAAGCAAGTGTGAGAGATGTTGAGCAATGCTTTTTGTACTGTGATGCATTAACTACTTTCAGTTGATCCCATTTTCTAATGTTTGGACCTTATGTTCCATTGATTGTTCAAGACACAAATGTTCTTCACTCCTTATGGAATGTGAGCAAATTTGACGTTAAAATATACCCAGAATCATAACTGCTTTCTCTTTATGAATTTATGAATGTCACTGGCAGTATTTCCCTATGACAGGCAAAATAAATTATAACACTGAAGCATTTGTAAATTGAGGATGATGGCTTGAATTCTAAGAATGGTTAGGTCCTATTGATATAAAGTTATTTTACAAGTGTGAAAAACACTCTTTCTTTTTAAATGGAATGATTAAGTTCACTGAACTCCTATGCTTCTGAACCAAGTGTTTTGATAATGGTTTTAGAGAGTGAAAAGATAGCAAGTGAAATTGCTATATGTGACCCATTTGCTTTCAGTGGGTCGTTCCTTTTAAAACAAGTTACCCTGGAGGAAGTCATTAACTCAGGGATGAACTTTTCAAAATATAGGTTTTTTTGCTTTACAATAATACCTTGGTTACAGCTTCCTTCAAATGTCATGGCACTACTAAAAACCATAATTGTTTACCTTCAATATAACAAGTATGCTAGCTATGAAGTGACAGAAAAACACAATTCACTGCTATAGGAGAGCGGTATTTGCAATATATTTTCTGCTAGTCATTTTATTTTCATATCCTTTCATCTTAACAGGGCTACCTCCAGGTTTTTGCTGTGATTGCTGTTATGGCCATAAATAGCAATGGGCCTTCAATTGGCCCCTAACTTTAGCATTCCAATACCCTTACTCTGATTTAAGTTATTTATTCTTGGATATTTTTCCTCATCATGATGTAATGTTAAAAACTCCTGCAGGCATTGTTAGAATTTTGAGGATTTCTTTTAGTAGACACTTGGGGATTGATACTGATTTCGTAGAGACTTCAGGTGAATCCTGAAGGGCTGGCAATCCTGTCCGTGCTGCACTTCACAATGAGAGGAAGACAATGGGCTACTTCAGATACCTTCTAGAATCACGAATGGGGCCTTAATACTGTGCACCCCCTTCTCAGTCATCACCTCAGCTATTTCATCTGGAGAATCCTGGTCTGCTTAAACTGCAGTTTATCCAAAGCTGGGAGGTGTAGTTTGACAATGGTACACAAACCACAAATCATAGTTAAACAGTCAGCTTTGAATGAGCCATGAAACTGTGATTTTAATAAAACCAGTACTAAAACCCATACCTCTGCTGAAGAGGCAAGGGGAAGAGGGAGCATGTGGGCCAGGCAGGCTTTGAGTTGAGTCATCTGAACCAACCCAGTGTCAGCAGGGTGTATGTATTTCTGGATGTCTTGAGGGACAAAGGCCAAGTCTCATTTCATTTCAGATAACCTCCATGCCTTGTGAGTCTGGAGACAGAGGTGTTTACATGCCTAAACTTATCCTTAAAGGTAATCGCTGCTCTCAACAGTTTGGTGGGCAACTCCTGCCTTTAGGAATCTTGGATGAAGCAAATTTCCTACAACTGCCCTTCCCTTGATAGTAGCTCTGCATGTTAACTATTACTGTGAAATAGTTACAAATGCATCTCTGGATCAAAATTCTCTGCCACTAGTTGAAACTAGTCACATATGTCTATTTTAAAATAAAATAGTTTCCAGAAAGCTGCCACCAAACACTGTCCTGAAAGTTGCCTTTAGGGAATGGCTTATAGGTTAAAGAGTATTGTGTTAGAATTTTTCCAGTTCCCTACAGCTGCAATCTTGAACACACTTACTTGGACGTAAACTCCATTGAAATGAACTACTATAGTGAAATCCACATACATATATGTTGCTATAATACTATTACACTCATCAACTGGGAACATTCAGTATCTATCTGAAAAATGTTTGTCTTATTTACACTTTTTATTTCATTCAGAATTCCCCTGACAGAAACCTCCACAACCACTTTGGTCTTTCCTCTTCACACAATGAAATGACAACTTCAAGTTATGCATTCCCCTTCCCTTTAGAAATGTCAGTATCCTTTACAGATGTTTTTTGCCTCAGATGTCCTACCCAAGCAGGAACCTCCATATTTGACTTGCTTTTAGGCCAGGGGTGGCCAACCCATGGCATATATGTCACTAATGGCACATGGGCCCTTTTAAGTGGCACATGCAGTCACCATATATTTTTGGAAAAACATTTTAAATAGTAACAAAGAAAGCACCGTAGCAGTTTACAGTGTGTTTGATTTCTTTGCTACTCCTTTCACAGCATGCCCCAAAGTTTTTAATGCACTCAGGGTGGCCACACCTACTCTCCTTGATTTGGAAAACAGGGAGAAAGGCAGGAAAAGAATGATGGACAGGAGAAAAAGCCAATAGGGTGGATGCTAGTGAGCTGCATTCGGCTAACTGGTGGGTCGCTCACCTGAGTAGGCCAGATTGGTGGAGCACTGAAGAGGGAAGGGGTGGGCTGTAGAAGGTGGCAGGACTTCTACAGGACAGTGCAGAGATTACTGTTGAGATCAGCAAAGCCCAGGTGGCCTGGCCAGGCAGATACCATCTTTGGAGAAAATATTTGCAAAGAGATCCTGACTAAGATAATCTCTGAGAAGGTGGGAAGACAGAGGAAAGCTGGGGTGTGCAGAATGAATGCACCTTTTATGGACTTTAAAACGTGTCCTGCTTGGATGGACTAAAGATCCAAGCAGGCCACCTTTCTGGCATCATCAGAAGTCAGCCAGGTGTCTCTGAAAAGCCCTATATAGGCAACATCACTCACTTGTTTCTTGCTGTGTACCTTCTGGCACTTGGAGATGTAACTTGGAGGCTCTATTTAGCTATTGTGGTAATCGCTAAAAGCTCTGTTAAGGTGGAGTGGCACATTCAAGATTTTCTACATAAAATGTGGCACATGGCATGCTGTGGGGTTGACCACCTTTACTTTAGGCTTTTGCTAAATTTTGCTGTAGGCCAACTGTAGAGGGACCCATCTTATCAGCTTTTGCTACCATCTTTAACATCGCATATAAATCCAACACTAGTATTTCTGACAAAGTATGACTAACAGCCCAATCCTGTTAGGCTATAAGCGTTCCGCCAGCGTGAACTGTCTTACAGCATTCACAAAAGGCACTCTGATAGTGCATGCAGGTGCACAGTCCTGGAGCACTAGCAGGAAGATTGCAGCTGTGCTGTGCATGATGGTGGTTCTGTTAGAATCCCCCAACAAAGGTAAGTCAGCAGGGGAGGTGGGACAGGATGGAGGGAGGGTGGAACGGCTGGGGTGGGCAGAATGAGGCAGAGATGAAAGTAGGGCAATGGGGGGTGGAAAAGGGACAAGGAGGTGGCGGGAGGGGTGTTTTCAACAGCAGTGGCATGCACCGAATCCTGTCCCCTTTTTTTCAATTCTCCCCACCCTTTCTTCTTGGACTTGGGCCAGCTAAAGAGTTGGCACAGGTTTGAGGAGACCCATTGCAGAGTGAGGGGCTTATCAAGGAATTTCCATCTCCTCTCCAAAGCCTCCTGATCTGTCTCCCCCTGCTGGATAAAGCAAATGCATTTTGGCACAGCTGCATTGGCAGAGGGGTGGGGGAGGAGGATAGGGTTGGTCTCTTAATTTTTCAGTTGGATCCAGCAAATTAGTGCAAATGTGCCATTGCATCTACAAACCGCCCTCAACGGGACTATTCAATTTGGCCTAGGTGAGGCCAAATTTGGCTTTGACTCATGGTTCGTGTGGCTTTATCTTCTTTGTCTCAAACATTAATACACTTGTCTAGCACTGAAGGGAATCTATAAACTTCTTTGTGGCTACTTTGTCTAAACCATCTTGTCATGTTCTTACCTCATTATAAATAAGGCTCTAGTTCATCAAAGAGCTTTGTCGTAGCTGCAAGCCCTCCCCATTTACTTTAGGAGGTTCCAAAACTGTGTTGCACGTCTTATATCCTTTTCTCACTTTTTTTTCCTGACTGTAGGAATTTTTTTTCCCTTTGAGCTATTGAGGCTTAAACTGAAGAGCTGTTTATCTGTGCTGCAGCCTCTCTTTGATCTATTTCTTGTTGCTTCCAGTAGTGATGTATTCACAGGAACGGATGTAAATACGCCTTCCCCTTTGTGGGTGGTATCAGCATGCCTGTGTATTTCACATGGTGTATTGTTGGAGTGCCAGATCTTTGCTTGACTGTGGGCGGTGTTGGCAGCTTCCCTGGACCCTGAGAGATTGAAAGAAAAATGAAGTACAGCTGCCCTATTTTTAATATGAAGGAACAATCAGCAAAAGATTACAGATCCCAGCATGTGATATCTCTGATCACAAATAAGCACTGCATACTGAGATAGGCTGTATCATCTTTATTAGCAATGAGATCAACTTCAGATGAGGTTAAGTCCAAGATGGAGGCCTAAGCACAGATGTCTGAAACAGGCGACTCTATTCAGAGTTGCCACAAATGGGCCTTGGTTTTCAGAGTACGTGAGCATCATAATCCCCGTTGATGCACTGAAAGATCCAAGATCTAAACATTATGGTGTAGGAGATGACTTACAGTGTAATCCTATACAATGTAAGTCACTGCCCAAGCCTATCATGGGTTTATGCTGATGGATCTTGTAAGCCCATTTTGGCAGTGTGAAAGCCACTTTGCTGCCATAAGCTTTAGAGCTGCTGGTGCAAACAGCTGGAGGATCAGTGTGCATACTGGCAGTTCCCATCTGCCCCACCGGACCAGGTAAGGTGGCTGTAGGGGCGGTCCGGGGAAGATTGCGGTGCGAGCAGACCAAACCAGTTTGGGGCAGAAGAGGGAAGATCTCTGCAATAACAGTGCATACCAGGATCCTATCCCCCCTTTTTCCTATGGGAGAGATGTGCCACTCAAAGAGTTAAGTATTGTTTATGCTGGGTTGGCCAAATTTGCCACATACAATAAACTTCAGATGTTTGAGAGCTACAAGGAAGATGTCTGAGAGCTACAGTATTTAAGAAACATTTAAATTCTTAAATAGATTTATTCACCATGAACATTAAACTTACATTTTAATCCAGTGGATTCTGAATTTATACCTGGTAAGTAATTATAAAACTTTTAAAAAAATTATTTAGCTTTTATGTTAATTGTGATGCAAAAAGGAGCTCAGCCAACATATTTTCATGAGTCACACATTGTATGTCAAAGAGCCGCATGTAGTTCCCAAGCCATGGTTTGGCTGCCTACCCAGTCCTGTCATATCACACACTATATCCTATCCCCCTTCCTGGGCCTGATCCACAAATACAGATCAAGTCAGACTTGTACCAGCAATATCTGCTGGCGCAGGTCCAAGTTGATGCATAGCAGCTGCTGGGACTTACCCAGGGGCACAGAAACAAATGTCCTCTTACTCCTAGGAGACCTCCAGCAACTGAAATTCCTGTGTGGGACGCAGTGTAGCTGGTGCTGCTGCATCATTGCATAGGAATTTACTCTACTGTGGGAGGAGAAAAGGAAAGTAATATTGTATCCTGAGACTGTTGGCTCTATGAACCAGGGGCTCACCTGCTTCCTGTGACTGATATGAACCTGGATTGCTAAATGTTGGAGTGGTTGGTGAATGATTGCAGGTCCAGAAGTGTGATAACTCTAATTTCAGTCTTTGTAGACTTCTCCTTGTGGTCTATGCTATCCAGAGACATTTCCATCTATGTGTGAAATAAATAAATCTTGTTGGTGGTATAAGGCAGCGTTTGAGAAGCGCAATAAGTCTTTGTGGGAGGGGGTGCAAAGCAGTGACGTGCTTCCCAGGACCATGCCACTGCGGGGGACGTAGCAGCTTTTTGTAAACATACCACAGTCCCTGCTGAGATCCAGGGGTGCGGAGAGCCCCACAGAGCCCTCTGCAGGTCTTCCCGTGCCTCTAAACACTGAAAAACCGCAATTGTGACCCACTTCCAGGTTGCAGTTGTGAAACCAGAAGTGGGTTGTGATTGTGTTTTTCCAGTACTTTTAGAGACATGGGGAGACCTGCAGAGGGCTATGTCAGGTCTATGTTCTGGGTAGGACAGAAACACAGCCAACTAGGTGGTTCAGGAACAGGTGCAGATTGCTGGAGTCAGCAGGATCAGCAAACACCTGTGACTGCCTCACCCTGGTTGTGGCATAGCCTATACTGATTGGCCACTCCAACTACTTAATGTTGGTCTATTGAGCTTCCAGTGCAGCAGTAGGAGACTACTGAACTGCTGCCAGTAACTTGGGAGGCTGGATGTGAGTATATACATGTTGTTACTGACCATGGAATGAACTTTGACTGTGTATCTTGGAAAACTGATTTGGATTTGTTGTTTATGGACTGACTGCTTATCGTGCTGACTAGGACTGTTTACTGATTACTCTACCTGTGACTACCCTTGCTCTGAAATATAACCACTGCATTCAAAGAACTCTGCTGGTGTATGCTGTTTTGTGTGCCTGCTCATCCAAGGTTGCGTACAACTCTTTACCAGACAAAGGGTTGCAACTCTAATAGGCTCCACATAAGCCCCCAGTCACCGGCAGGGACTGAGGTATATTTTTAAAAGCCCCTATGTCCTCTGCAGCGGTGCAATCCTGAGGATTGCGTTGTTGCCTTTCCTCATTCCTTAACAGCAGGGGTTCTCAGGCTGTTGGGTTGCACCCACTAGTTTGAGAACCACTGGTATAAGGTGAACTGCTGTATCTTCACAGAATAGCATCCAACTAATACTTTAATAAATGGATCCTACAACGCCAGAACAGCAATACAGAACTTGAGTGCATTTTATCAAAGTACATTTTTGAAGGGTTACGGAACACATTATTACCATTTGGTTTATCCCCATTTGTTTTCTTCCTGGAAAAGTCGTTTCAGAAGTAGAGAGGATAAAACTTTCATACTAGCAGGTGGCGAAAGATAGAATATTCTAAATTGCTCTAGCTAAATTGCTCTAGCATATCTGGCAGATCCCTATAAGTAAAAGGGAATTTTAGAACAGTGGACCTTTGTGTGGGGTGGGGGGGGTCAACAAAATGTTGTACTTGAAATAAGTTACCAAACTGCACACTGGAAATAAATAATCTGCAATGGCAAGTATCTTTTTAATGAAACTGTAATTTTACTTATAGAAAAGGTTCAGTATGAAAATAGCAAAGTGACAGGGTTACTTTTTTTAGTTGACAAATTGCATAGAGTCTACCTTGTCGCAAGATACTGTTATGTTCCAGACATATTTTCACTTTGCCTGGTTTAACTTGTACCTTCATTACCTCTTGACACACAGAACTAGCCTAATGACAGAAACTTCAACCTTCCATGTCAACATTTCTTAGTGTTGAGCAGAAGCACTTGTCAATTGATTCCTTTGAGATGACATCATACAAAATACCAGATACATAAAAGTACAGGTGTGCATCACTTAACAATGGGAATACATTCTCCGATCCCTGTTGTTAAGGAATTCTGTCATAATGAGAACACTGTAGTACGCTGTTCTTCAACCTTGGGGTCACAACCCCTTTGAGGTCACAAAGTCTAATTTGTGGAGTCACTGGCCACGTTCATGACCCTTCAGCTGGTGCCGCCATTGCTGAAGCCAGGCTTTTTCTTCTCTCCAAACAGGAGAAATAATAAGTGAAGGGACTCTATCTGCATAGACACAATGGCAATCAATCACAACTTGCTTACATGGCTAGTATTCTGATGTGATGTATTTTACCCAATTCTATCCCCTGGCTGCCCATAGCATGCAGCTGACCCAACAGAGCATGTACTGCATGCTATGTTGGGGTGTGTGTGATTTAATAAAATGTTCAAATTTGTTACAATTTATGATACTTTAATTTGCTTTATACCTAATTTTCACTAAGTGTGTATCAGGATTCTAATGTTAGCTTTACAGATCCAACATTGTTATACACGAATTTGACTGAACATGAATGCCCATTGCAAATGAGAAGGAAGGTGCTGATCCCTGGAGGCTGCAGGAGGCTCTGGAAAGTGCAGCCCCTGCTCCAAGCCCCTGCAGCCCCCTGAGCAACGTGATCCTGGGGATCACATCACTGCTTTCCGCCTGCCCCCGCCACCTCCCCCCACTCCCGCAATGACTTAGAACGGTTCAAACTCTCCTAGAGTGTTTGAAAACTGCTGCCCTAGGGCAAAAACAGCTACTTCTGTCCCCCTCCCTCTCCCAAAGATGCATCCTCCGTCCAATGGATGCTCCGGGGGGACCACAGGAAGCACATCCTTCGCCTGGGTTCTCTAGTCATGCAGGTTCCTCACGTGCATTTCAAGCCAGGTAAAATTGATACTTTTGCAGAAGCCGCTACAATTTCTGCAGCACAAGAACTTGCGAGTTTTTTTTAAGCACCAAAAAAAAAATATTAACCATTTCTCCCTACCCCCAGCCCATCTCAGAATATTGCGCAACCCACTGCTGCTCCTTGCATGTAGTTAAAAAACAGCTTCCAGATCATTGAAAGAGGTTTTTTCAGGCGATATGGAACAGTGCAGTGCAACCCATGTCCACGGCAGGCGATTTGAGTTGCCCAAGTGAATGGTGTCTTACAAATCAAGGGCCCCTGACTCAAGGGTTTTGCTGAGTCTTCCACACGCATGACTCAAGTCTCCACAAGTCAGCGGAAAACACAGATTTTCATGAACTGGACTCGAGTCGCCTGACTCGAGTTCCCATCTCAAGTGCATCACCCAGTGCAGCCGGCACCCCCTGCACTTTGAAGTGACGCCACCGCCTATTGAAGCTGTACTTTAGTGACCATGTGATATGGATTTTTACTGTTTGCTGCTGACTGTGTGCTCTAAGTTGAAATTGTAGAACTTCCTCTTTAGCAGCAGCAATGATTCAGCACCCACACCTCAAAAATAACCTTATGGATTCCTGTTAGCGCACTTTCTCAAAGTAAACTGACCTTTTAAAAGCAAGCATGAAATCTGGATTTTGAAAAGGAAAACAAAGGCCTATCTTTCAATAATGTTAGCTGCTTCACAAGTTTATAGTGACTATTCATAACAGCCCTGTTTCTTCACCAACACAAGTTTCCAGATGTTATAATTTTTGAACATCACAAAGGGATTTTCGGGATTTGATGTTTGAGGGGGAAAAATTCAATTAACAGTTCGGAAAATCATACTGGGGGCCCAGTGCTATCCAGCTTTCCAGAGCCGATGCAACCTCAAGGTAAGGGAACAAATGTTCCCCCACCGCAAGATGCATGCCCCATTGGCGCAGCTGCATCAGGGCTGTAAAGTTGGACAGGATTGGGCCCTGAATTTTGTTATGTCCATTCAACGATGTATCTCTTCTAGCATGCAGTGGTCAACCTTTTACAGGGCATAAAATTAAAGAATTAATTAAAAATTCCAGTCAATTAATTAAAAATTCCAGTCACGTTCTCACCAAACATTGCCTCCACTGGAAATATAAGCAGGAGAGTTTCCCAATATTGATTTCATAGTAGTTTGTCATCATTAGCCATGTTAAAGGCTTATAGCCAATCCTGAGTTGCCCGAAACACAGGGCTGCTGTGGCGCCAAAAACGGCTGCCAGGGTATCCTGTGCAACCTGGAAAGTCACCACTGCATCCTTGGGAGAAGGGGACTTTCGTCCTCTTTCCCCAAGTAAGGGAAGTAGCCCCACAATGGGGCTAATTGATTCTGTAGTGGCTCATGAACTGCCGTAGAATCAGAGTCCCGTGTCAGGCCGCGCGGCATGACACAGGATTCAGGATCCAGTGGAGCTTAGCTCCACTGGTCCCACCCCCTTCTGCCCCACTTCCTGCTCCCACCACGCCTCCTCCCCTCCCTCTGCCCACCCTCCCTCCACCTTCCCCTGCCCCAGAACACCTCCACTCAAGCCCCCACCCATCTCTCCACAGTTCAGCGGTCCAGGCAACCACCAGGCAGTGGAACACGGTCCCTGTGCCAGAGCTGGCCTAGTGCAGGCTAACGCTGGGCTAGTGCTGGTACTGGGCCCGTGGAAAGGGCTCGAAAAGGGGCCTTATGGCACATTTGCAACAGTGCGCAGGGCTCAAGATCAATCTTGAGCTGCCCTTAGACAGGCAGTTTAAAAACCCTTATTTTTGAGAGTACTAGTTCCTCTGTCTTGCTAGTACCAGTATATGTGTTCTATTTATTGCCAACTTTACTGGTCATCTCTTATCACCTTTTTTTTTTCTAGTCAGTCTTGGTGCAATTATGTTCTGGTACAACTGATGTACTGTATAACTCATAGCCACGGGATGCCTGAAGTTGTCAACAAAAAGGCCAGCAAGGCCAGGGATGTTCTAGGTCCTGGAGGCCTCCCTGAGGTAAGAAAACATTTTTTCCCTTGCTTCAAAGCAAGCCTCAAGTGCCCTGATGGGTATACTTGTTGGTGCAATTCTTAATGGACCCAGATCCATTGAGGATAGGATATCAGTGGTGGCACTGTCTCCAGTAATGCCCACTTCCTGGCCTCGGTCTGTTCCTCTTCCTACCTCAGTCTCCTCTTCATTCCTCAGTTTCCCTTCTCCATTCTGCGCATGCCTGCATCCCACAATCTCCCTCACTGACCTACCAGCCCTGGTTCTCATTGGTATATGAACCTGGCTTCTTGGTAATTGCGGCGGTGGCCAGGCCACACTGTATGGCATGTTGCCTTTTGTGACAGCCATAACGAATGAGAGTTCCAGTGGCACAGTGGCTCATTAGGACTGTTAGATGGGGCAGGGGGATGCTAAGCGCTAGGCTAGCCCCCCCCCCCGTGTGGCAGGGTAGTGCAGGAACGGGAGGAGAATAGGGAACCGGTGTCTACCTTCAGGCAAGCAACAGGCCGGGTTAAGGTCAGTGCTGAGCCCCGAGGCTACCCAGATCGGGGGCAGCCTGGCTTGACCCTGGAGTGGAATTGGGATGCTCACCTTCATGGTTCCCCAGCTCAGGGTGGGTAGAACAATTCAGCTGGCTGGACCCCGTTTCCATGGGCTGGTGATGAAGAACCTGGGGGAGGCTTGGGCGAGCTCAGGTTCTGAGTCAAGGTGGTTTGCCCAAAGGAAGGCTCAGACAGGAACTGTCTCCTCCTAGTTAGGTGCCCGGACTAAAGGGGGGGTGGAGTATAGTCAGGACCTGTTGCATTGCACCAATCGCTTCGCAGCCTTGTAATGGAATAAATCATGGTCCTGTTTCAATCAAGTCTTTTGTGTCATGCATGTTTGTGGGGGGATACCTGGGCAGAAGGCAGGATAGGCAACTGTCAGGTGTGTTAGGAAGGCAGGGGACAGCATCAGCTGTGCTGAAGGCTCTTTCAGTTCTGTAACGCCAACGACTTTTTTTCCAGATAAACCTGCCTGTTTTAGAATAGTTTCACTGACTTTACTCTGAGCTATTTTAACTGATGGAAAATGAGAGGTGAGAAGCTTTTGATGCAGAATTTTTAAGACTACCAATATGTGCTTAAAATACTAATAATTTTTTTTAAGTGCTTCCTCCTCAGCATGTGGTTGATTTTATTCTAGTCTTTAAGTGCAAAAAGAAAAACTCATTGGAGCACAGATCATTTATCTCTCTATACTACCCACCTAGAAAACTTGTTATTCATGTGACTACTTAAGACACGTGAATGTCTTGCTTATCACATCAACATTGCATCAAATTTTCATGTGGTCTGAAATAAGATGCAAAAAGTGGATGTTTGCAGGGGTTAAATCCCATGCTTTAGTGGCCATGTTAGTCTGTTGCAGCAAAAACAACAAAAGAGTTTTGCAGTACTTTAAAGAAGAACCAATTTATTTCAACATAAACCTCTGTGGTTAACCCCCCCCCCCCCCCGCCATATCTGTCTGCAGTCCTGGTGTGCTGCTGCTTTGGTGTCATTTTTAGGACAGAAACATCAAAGTGTCTTGTAGCACTTTAAAGAGCAACCACAAAATCATATGCTGACATAAATTAGACGAAAGGCCACTTTATCAGATTTGTGCATCTGATGAAGTGGACTGTAGTCAACAGAGGTTTATGTTGGAATAAATTGGTTCATCTTTAAAGTGCTGCAAAAGGCTTTGTTGTTTCTGCTGCAGCAGACTAACACGGCCAGTGCTGGCACCAGGTCCTGAACACAGTAGTGTAGCTAGGTCACTTGACACTTGGGGCCCATAAATTTTTGTCAACCCATACGACATAATTAATTTTAATTTTCCACATTTTTATACCACCCTTCTCTAAGGAGCTCAGGGTGGTGTGCATGGTTCCTCCCCGTAACAACCCTGTGAGGTAGGTGAGTCTGAGAGATAGTAATAGTCATGACATGAAATGAATAATAATAATAGCCAGAAAATAAATGCAGTGAATATTTCCCCATAAGCAGTGGATGAAATTGTGCATCAAATGGTATTTAACATGATGGTATTATTCCTAAAAGCCACGATTTCCAGAATTTTGATCACTGGTGTGTCACCTCCCCCCTAGGATGTCTCATTGGTCCATTTTGAGTTAAGACAGTGGATCTCAAACTTATAGCACTGGGACTCACTTTTTAGAATGACTCTCTGTCTGGGACCCACTGGAAATGATGTCATGGCTGAAAGTGACATCATCAAGCAAATTTAAATAAATAATTAAATTCGAGTTTTAAAAAAATAAATAAGGGGAAACCAACCCTGTTCCACCAAGTGAATTTTCTCTGTAGCCTACCTGCTATAACACCCCCCACTACAAAGAAATCAGTGAAATTTTCAACTCTACCCAGTGCCCAGTTCAATTTAAGTTCTTATATTTAAACCATAGCTTTTCAGTTCAGTTATTCACAGCCCAATCCTGAGCTACGGGACCCAGCAGCTCCCTGGCAGGCTCCCGCTACATCCACAGCCTCCCACACTACTGTGGGAGGCTCCTCAGGAGAAGGGGATGTTTGTCCCCTTCCCCCAGGTAAGGGAAGCAGCCCCACAATGGGGCTACTCACTTTAGTGGCGACTGCTTGGTTGCCGCTTAAGTGAAGGTGCTCGCGAAAGGCGCACAGTCCTCCACAAGCGCCTAGGTTCCTGCGGAGCTCGGCTCCATGGATCCGCCTCTCCCCCACCCCCGGAACACCCCTGACCACACCTCCCCCCTCCCCCATTCCCTGTTCCGCAGCCCGGCTGTCGCAGGCACTGCCGAGCTGCGGAACACGGGCGCCCACCGGGTGGTGGCTCAGCGCCAGCTGGAGCTCAGCCACCTCTGGCGGGAGCCCGCATTCCATGGCGGAATACATGATGGTATTGTTCCAAAAAACTGTGATTTTGCTGACTTGTGGTGTGACCCCCCCTCAAGGCTGACACCTGGGGAGGACTGCCCCCTACCTCTCACTAGCTATGCTATTGCCTGATCCTTATGATGCTCTGAATGGTATATCAAGTGCTACTACTGCTATTGGTGCTGGCATTTGTGGGATGGGCTGGCCAGGTGGGCCCTCTGATGAACATGGGGCCACTGTTCAACCTGGCCAACTACAGACACTGCTCCTGAAAATGGCTACCCCTCTGGAGAACTGCGTCCTGGTGTCTCTCCTGCATTGGGCAATCTGAGGTAGCCTACCTCAAACTAGGAGCTTGCACATACTTACCATGACTTGCAACCCGTGATGGACTTTTCCTCCAGAAATTTGTCCAGTCCCCTCTTAAAAGGCATCTAGGCAAGATGCTATCACTACTTCCTATGGCAAGGAGTGCCACAGAGTAATTACACACTGGGTAAAGATAGTGTCACTGAGTGACTTAGTGACAGTATCACTGAGGACAGATAAAGCACTCCTGTTGCTCTCTCTCTCTGAACCGGGGGAAGTGTGGAAGGAACAATAGCAGCAAGACCAATTCTCCTTGCTTTGGGCTCTACATCTTAAAGTATATCCTATTAAAAGTAATGCAGTGCCTCCTCCCTCCCCCCCCAAAAAGTAACCACCTATTTTGGGACATGCATCTCAGTGCAAGGGAGTATAGGCCTAGATTGAATGTATACCTATCACTGTTGTCAAGCAATCTATCTATGAGACCTGCCACATTGTGAACAGCTTTGTGCCCCTTTTGCAAATGCAGATATTGTCAAAGAGGGAGGGGTTGTTTTACCCAAAATGAAAGTATTTGTAGAATATGCCCCATACCCTTTCAGGATAGCACTACTTGTGAACCATATAGGGAGAGTAGCAGATGACAAAATCTGGGACAAGAAATATCAAATCACTGAAGATGCAACCTGGATATTGCTGGCTGCTTCTTGATGCACCTTTCTTGGGCAAAGTCCCTGTTGATTTTCTAACATGAGGTTTAGAAGACTTGACTTTAGATCACTCTTGAATCCTGGAGTCTGCCTTGGCTTTGCTTTAAGGGGTCCAGTGCTGTCATACCTATAATTTCCTTTGGAAAAGAAAGTGTATTTAGTCCTTTTCCCCCCTTTTCTCCTAACATCTTGTGTGCAAAGGGAAAAGCAACCTCCCAGGCAGTCCCACTAAGTTATCTTGACATTATGAATATCTTTCAGTCCCAGAAAAGATCATCTTCAGTTAACTCAGTGTGTTAACTGAGAGGTAAAGATCCTGCCCAGTCTGTTTGGGAGGAGGAAGAGTGCCTACTAAATCAGTATCTAAAGTCCTAGGCAAGGTGGGATAAGCAATCCAGTAAAGACAAGCAGTCTGCTTTTCTTACATTCTGTCTGATGGTTCTTCCATGCCATCATTACCCGTCTAGCTGGAGCTATTTATTCCATAGTCTGGTCTTTTTTTGCTAGTAATCCTTCCATCTCATCCCTACTTTGTTGCCATGCCTTACCAATTTCTCTTGTCCTGCCAAGTATGATGTCTACGAACATTTCTCTTACATATTCATATATACACACGTGTACAAACAGGGAGGGGGAGACAGAAGGACTCAGGCAGACTGTGCAATCCTAAAGCTTTTTACTTGGAAGTAAATCTCATTGTATTCAATAGAGTTTACTCCCCAAGTAAGCAAGTCTGGGATTGCAGCCTGAGACTGCAAGCCTATATGTACTTTACCTGGGAGTAAATTGTCATACATAGGATTGTGCTGTAAGTCTTGCTTGCTTAGAGTTTCTTCCACAGCTTTACTTAACTGAGTAGCAGTGCAGACTGTAGTCTTTCTTGTAGAGCTTACAATACAGGCAAAGGAATTAGATACATTTCATTGCTTTTTTTTCTAGAATAATTTTTGCCATAAGAGCATAATGGAAGTGTGGGAAATATGAAAGTGGCCATCTGTCATTATGGGAAATGTCAGGCACAGAAGCTAAAAATGTCTGATTTACCAAGTGTTTTTTCCTTCTTTCACAAAAAGAACTGATGTTCATAGCAGTCTCTTTGCCCAGTATTTCTGAGATTTCATATTTGATAGACTAGCTGCCTTCAGGGCTTGAGGAGTCTTTGTGTTAAGAATCCACCTGATAATAACATTTCACTGGGAATATAATAATTCTCTTTTGCTGGAGGCAGTTGGTGAGAAAACTTCTAAAGACAACTAAATAGAAGGCTTTTATTAGCTGGGATTTGCTCCTATTTCTTTCGTTTTCTGCCTCTAACTTACTGCAGCAGCTAAAATGGACTGATGAATGTGTGTGCTGCTCAAGAAAACATTTTTTCCCTCTCTCGGTGAACATAGAAGTAATAAAAAGCTTTCTTATAGTTGGAAATTTAGACTCCAATCTATAGCATACAGATTCATTAGTACATTCCACAGTAAATATTCTTGCTTCTAGGTAAGTTTTGCTTTCAGTTGGTAGTATGTGTACCACTTAAACAAGTTTAATTGACTTCGTGATATGTTGTGGATCAGGAAGGTGTTTAGAATTGCACCATGTCAATGGGCATATTCTTTCAAGAAAGTTGGCTGTGTACTCATGCAAACAGTGGCATAGCTAGAGGGGAGCAAAGCACAACGTTTTGCAGAGAGCCTCACTACAGCATGCAAGTGGCCCCTCCACCTCCCCTTCAGATACCTCTGTTTTGCTCCCCACTCCCAGAATGGCTCCAAATGGGCCACTCGCATGCTGCGGTAAGGCTCCCTGCAAAACTATGTACTTTGTATTCCCTCTAGCGATGCCACTGCATGCAACTTCAATTTTGAATAGGAAGTATGGAAAGCCATGCTGCAGTGGGGAAGTTAGAAGATACTAGGGCAGGGGTCATTAGTATAAAAGGTACTGCTTTCACCACATGGACAATTCAGGCAATCCCTGTGGTAGCTGTTGGACAGGTAGTGGTTATGAATGTGTATTTATTTTTGGAACAAATTGTCTTTTGCCCATTTTGTTTTAATGAACAGAGTGGTTCTCACACATTTAGCACTGGGACCCACCTTTTAGAATGAAAATATGTCAGGACCCTCCAGAAGTGATGTCATGACCAGAAGTGACATCATCAAGCAGGAACATTTTTAACAATCCTAGACTGCAATCTTACCCACACTTACCAGGAGTAAGTTCCATTTACTATCATTGTTAAAAGGATATACACAATAGCTTGTTAAAAGTACAGGTCTGCAACATTTCTCCAAATGCAGTCACATACCATGGTAGCATCAAGTCTACTATAATAAAAATAAAATATTGAAATGAATGGAGACCCACCTAGTAGATCCTAGCCTACAGTTTGAGAAACACTGAAATAGAGCATCCATTTTTGAAATGCCATTCATTGACTTTTTTCCCTTTTTATTAAAGCAGAAAAGAAAATTATGTACTGTATTTTGTAGCTTTATCTCCCAACTGTGTCGTCATCAGCATCATCATGAACATTCTGTCAGGCATTGTCTGGAATATCCAACCTACCCTGAGGTGCACTGTCATCCCAGGGCGATGTGGATTAAGAAAACAGGCCATCATGGAGAAAGTGTAACTCCTAGACTCTTTTTCTAAGTACAGCTAGTGCAATTCTAAGCTAGTGCAAATGACAGAAAAGACTGCAGTCATACCTAATTTAAGGAAACAGGTGTAATTGCACGGGCCTCCTCAAAGAGCCAAAACAGGGAATGTGGTTCTTTCCTCGTGGGATCTGCTACTTCAGTGATGTATATAGGGGAGTCACATCTGAATGCGCATCTCCCTTCCCATATGTGAAAGTCTGTGCAAATGCAGTCATAGTATGTCAGAGAAAAAGGCTTCCAGCTTAGAATTTCTAGGGTCCTAAGGATTTTGCTGTTGTGGGGGTAGAGACATGTGCATCTACAAAATGGTCCAGGTTGCCCTGCTAACATATGAGTTGCCTGATAGTCTCCACAGAACAAGCACAGAAGGCGAGAGCAACAGGTCTGTTAACTATGACATGTACCAGCTGTCGCTTGCAGCTCTGGAGCTTCATAGAGTTGTCAACATTCTTTCCAGAAAGAATGCCAACTATTTTTGTCTCTGCATGTGTGTTAGGGGGTGGAGGGGGAAGTACAAGCAATATGGGAATAGTTCTGGATGCTGAACAAGCTGAGCTATGCAGAACATGGTCCAAGTGTCCTACCCATGCCCTAGCTCTTCAGATCAGCTACTGCTGTTTCCAGAGAGGGCTTTTGGGCTAATGCATCTCCCACCTATTTTATAATGTTTAACATAATCTGGCAACATCTTTTATTTCTGTATTTAAAAAATGCTACTAACTGTTTCCTTACTGACTAGTCTGAAAAATGTAACACACAATGAGAACAAATTAAAAAGAGATCAGAAAGGAAAGCTTTTTCAACAATTAAATAAGCAATTTGTCTCTAGAGTTCAGCTGCACCTAACAGGAGAGAACCTCCTGAGATGATTAATAGCCCAATCCTATCCACACTTTCCTGGGAGGAAGCCCCATTGACTCTAATGGGACTTACTTCTGAGTAGACATACATAGGATTGGGTTGAAAGTCTCCAGTCTATTGTTAGAAAACTCAAAACATTTTAGCCTCTTCCACATTCTTAACATAGGTTAAGGAATATCCATTGGATCAGTACAGTTCAGTACAGTGTAGCTGTGGGGGGCACAGCACTAAGTTTTGCAGGGCACCTCAGCACACCCTGTAAGCTGTCTCTCAGAACCATTCACAGTGGTGAGAGCAAAGCCTCTGTGTGGTCTCAGCCATCTGATAGTACCTGATGGTGCAGAAAGCAACACTGAACAAGAATAAAATCATACACCTTCTACAAATGATGTACTTTATCCTTATTTTTCTTGGCTTCTAAGCTAGTGTGGGGGACAGTTTATATCTTTCTTTGGATTTTCAATCATCTACAGGTATACTGGAGGCATAAATTCCTCTGCATTTCCTTGCCTGATGAAGGATTGGTGGCTACCCTGAATGTTTTAATTTTGTTTTCTTGCTGGATTGTTTATGCCAATAAAGGTGGAATGAATGAATGGTATACCTGTAGCACTGGGCTTTTTGGCAGACAAAGACAAAGATAAAACATTTAGATTTTCTGGCCAATCTTTCCACTCACAGATATGTTTCCTGAGTATCTACCCTATCTACCCTATTTTCGTAGCCTGCTTTGGTCTTCAACTAATAAGTTGTACACTTCCGCAAGCTGCCACAACCATCTTTTGTTTCATCGGTTAAGCCACTAAATGAACATTGGCACCTAAGTGGTGATGCAAAGGCGGGAGTTAACATGCCTTGACATTCATATAAATATACCAGGAGCAAATGGTCTTGGTTTTTGGTTTATATTGAAAAGCTGTTAGGCAGCTAAATTAATGTGTGACTAACAGTGAAGTCCTATGAATATCTATTCAGAAATAAGCCTGAGTTTAATGGGACTCACGCCAAAGTAATTGTACATATATAGGATTTCAACCTAAGAATCTTGGGCTGCAATCCTATCCATACTTTTCTGGGAGTAAGTGTCATTGCATTTGGTGAGGCTTACTTCTGAGTAGACATGCCTAGGATTGGGCTGTTAATGGATCTAACCAGAGATGGGCAAATCCAGTGTGGCTTGACTCAAGTCACAAGTCTTCTCTCCCTTTAACTCAACTCAAAAAAAGTCATAATGGGCAGACTTTTCAAGTGTCCCAGAGCATTTTGGGAACTCTAAAAGACTCAGGTCCCAGGGAAAGAAGCAGCAAGAGGGAGGAGGGTCACACAAAGCTGCTGGGAGACTTACCAGTATGACCCAATCTTTTGCAGCTCTACTCAGAAGTAGTCCCATTGTGGCTGATCATTCCCTGAGCCTGCTGGAGCCATGCCATTAAGTTTCTCCTTGATAGCTAGGAACAGCCTCCTCTCACTCATCTAGGGAAGAAGCCTTCATCCAGTGATCATTGGTTCTTTTAGAGATGGATAAGGGAGCCTGCACTCACTTCCCCCTTCTCCTGCTTAAGGCAAAACCAAAACATTAATCCTTCCCTGTCTCCCGGCTGGAACTTCCCTGCTACTCACCCAGTCTGTGTGATGGTCCTGCAATATCTTTCATGCCACAAAAAAGGAAGCAAGCACTTCCAGACACAGACAGACTTGGAACTGCACACATAGACTCATTTCAAATCAGTGGTGTTTTGCCAGATTCAGATGGAGTCTGAGCTCCATCTAGAGAATTATGCCCACGTTAAGCTAATTAGCTCCCCTTTCCCCCAAAATGACTCTAGTTCTGCCCTGTAGTACTGCTGGACCCCACCACCAGGGTAGTTCACCTGTACAACCTGCAGAGGTCCTCCTTCCTCCCTCTACTGCCAGCAGCTCCTTCTGCCACTACAGCAGCCCCTTGGTCCTCTGCAGGCCTTGGGCATGGCAGCCAAACACCAATCTCAGTGTCTCCAGCAGCTTCTACAGCCTCTAAAGTCCATTTATACATCAGCAGTTCCATTAGTTCCCAATCCAAGCTCTCCTACTACCCACACCTAAATCACCCTTCATCAGGTGCTTTTATGCCTGAGGGCCCTATTGCCTTCAAGTGGTTCCAGCTGTGCAGTAAACTCTCTGCTTAATGCCCAGGCCTTACCCTTAAAGGGGCCACTGCTGACACTACATCCTACCTCCGCTCCAGATCTTCCACAATTCCAATAGAAGTGGCCTCAGACTTGAGTCAGTGCCAGAGTCATTGACATGCCTGACTCAACTGTACACGAGTCAGCAAAAAACACATGCTTTTGTGACTTGCGCTTGAGTCACCTGACTTGAGTTCCCATCCCTGGGTCTAACATTAGTTCTAACTAGTTCAATTTTTTTTTAATTGGTGCTTTGTAATAATATACCTTACTAAGATCTGGTACTAGGTGCCTGGGAAAATAAGGATATATGGTTTGTAGAAGGTGTTTTGAAAAATACCCTGAAACAGTAATTTTTAAAATCTGGTAAGTTTTATTTGAAGACAGGCATTTTTCTATTTCAGTGGTTCTCAAATGTTTAGCACCAGGACACACTTTTTAGAAGAAGAATCTGTCAGGACCCACTGGAAGTGATGTCATGACTGGAAGTGACAACATCAAGCAGGAAAATTTTTAACAATCCTAGGCTGCAATCCTACCCACACTTACCCAGGAGTAAGTCTCATTGACTGTCGTTGTAAAAGCACGTACATAGTCGCCTGTTAAAAGTACAGATGTGTCACATTTCCCCAAATGCAGTCACATACCATGGTAGCATCAAGTCTGATAGATTAAAAATAAAATATTGAAATGAATGGGAACCCATCTGAAAATGACTTCACCTGGTGAAGTTCCTGGTGAATCCCGACCCACGGTTTGAGAAACACTATTCTATTTTTTCCCCATATTCCTTTGCTTTTATGCATTATTAACTTATTGATCAAACTCATCCAACTTTCCAGCACTGGTGCAGCCACAATGCAGCTGTGAGGTAAGGGAACAAATGTTGAGGCCTTGAAGAGGCATCTCTGATTGTCTCCCCAGCACAGGATGCAGCACACACCCTATTGGCATGGGGGCACTGGAAAATTGGATAGAATTGGGCCCTTATTCAGCTTATGCTTCAGTTTGCACTATATAAAGCTTGCTTACCCCTGAATGTACTGTACAACAAGTCTCAGTAATTTCTCAGATTCTTTAGCCATGTGGTCATTTATCAGCATTTCTGTGAGTTATGTATTTTCTGTGCATTATGTATTTTTCTCTCTTGCACTTTTCTGGACTGGAGTTTATACAGAATCTGGCTCTTAAGCCCCCCAATTAGCATTACTTGTTTGACATTCTCAGTGCACACAACAGTGAAGATTTACCCTCAAAGAACTTTGGCAGTTGTAAGAACAGCAGGAATGGCACCTGAGCAGTTTTTTTTTGGCAGCTGTTATAATAATATGCAATTTAATTTATAACCTGCATGGTATATTTGAACTGACATTCCAATGTTTTATTTCTACTGTCACTTCCATCTAGTCTCTGCCAATTTTGCTCTCTGCCATTCAGAGGTGCTCTTGGCTCTGTAGTTAGTTATTGAAATCTAATGTTCTGGAAGTGGCACGCAGGTCAAGATCATGAGCAGTTTAAAACAACAACAACAACACAACTTAATCCACAGAGGGTGGAATGTTTTGTGTGTTGTGATCTGTGCACATAGAAGGATGCTTTAAATGACTGTTCCAAGCCAATCAGAAATATGGCCTCATTTCATTTTCACCATGACTTGTATATCTTAGTGCCCAGTCCTGTCCCTTTCCAGCCCAAAGCACACAGTTCTGCTGATGAAGCAAGCACTGCATGCTATATATGCCACAAATATTTCTTTGCCTATCTTCTTGTAGGCTGCCTGGCCTCCAGTGAGTCTCCTTGGAGCTACACCAGCAGTTTAGTGATTTCAGACAAGGAAAGGGGTATGAGATCATGGCATACACTACTGTCACTGAGATCCACTCTCTCCTGCCCCAAACTGCCCCTGGTCTGGACGACTCCCCACCCTGAACTGTACCTGATCTTCCCCTGTTCCACCCTTGTCAACTTACCAGTGGCAGCAGAGGACAGTGGGGGCTTTGTGGGCCACTGTTTAGCTTGTGCGGTCTCCGGATGGAACATTGGAGCTGCTGTTGCACAAGCACTTCTGGACTTATGGTGGTGGATCATGAGACCTGCCACTGTAAACCTAGCATAGGGTTGGGCTGTTAGATTTTGATTGTGCATAGCAGATTGAAGACTTTCAAAATTTCCTTCAACCATAGGTGTAAAGGTAGAATTCCCCTGGTCTTTCCACTAGTTTTAACGAGCATGAGATGTAGTATATAATCGTATGAATATGTACATCTGTGTGGGGCTTTGGCAAATTTGGTGCTAAAGCCCCAACCCTAGAAAGCAGGATGCACCTCTTTGAAAGTCCTGAATTTCGTGCTTGGGTATTCCACCACCAATCTTGGGTGGTGAAAAATATCAGAGTCAAACTTGGTGCAGGGAATTATTTGCTTTGCACATTCATTCTCAAGGAACCTGTTTTGTAAAGGGAAAGTTCATGTGCAAATTCTGAAGTCTCTCACCTTGGGGTGAGAAGCAAGATGGAAATTCTGGCTGGCTGCAACCCTGCACACAGTGAGGCTGCTTAAATCTGTTTGTAGTCAATGGGATTTAAGCAGTCTAACTGCACAGGATTGCAGCCTTTGTTCTCAACTCTTCAAAGGTACTCAGAGCTTCAATTCCTTGCAGAGAAGCTTTTCGCTGTTTGGATTTTTGAGGGAGAGACACCCTTTATTTACTGCTGGTAGACAAACAATAACTGGCATGTTTTATTTTTCTAGCTTTTCTCCAAGATATGCACACTAAACTTCCATTGGAGCAGTTACAACTTCAGTGACCATAACTCTGCAAAAAGACCTATAATTTGCAAAAAACTGGAATGGCTATGTACGCACCTTTAATACCAACAGCCTTCCAAAGGACAATGGAAACGGTTAGACAAATGTTGGTGGTGTTTTGTTTTTTTTAAAGAAAAGCATGAATAATAGTATCTGTGTAATTTGAAGACTGGCTTATGTGTCTTATTGTCATTACCTTAAGAGCAGCTTGCAAGATATGTACATCAACACAAAAGGAGATAACTGATGAAATAATTTATGTATGTATGTATGTAATAGGAACACTCCCATTGGTTCCAACCCCAAATATGTGTTTTTCCAACAAAGGCAGCATCAATGAGGTCAGCCAGGTCAGGCACTGGCTAGAGCCACAAACTGCTGAAAGGTCCTCACAGTTTACCTCTGAAGCCACCTTTAGGGTGAGTAGCAGTGGATGGATATACTTAATGGAGGGTGTCAAAGGGATCTGGGGGGTATCATAGGGTTGTGTGAGGCACTTGTACCCTGTTACACTTCTGGTACTTTCATTGGAAATAAATGGACCAATTTTTGGAACTGACATGGAAACAAAACATCTTTTAAAATTATCTTTGCAAACTCCAAATCAAGCACATCATTGCCAAACTAGAGGCAGGTGTGAAGGCTAGTCCGTTATGGGTCCAACGACTGATGCAGTAAACCACTCAGAAGTGTAAATAAAGGGTTTTCCATATTCTGTTCCTGATAACAAAATGTGGTACTGCATGTTAAAGTTGAAATCAAAAGGTCTGATAACATTTTGTCTTTTTGCATTGGGAAAAAACCCTGTCCTCAGCTAGTGCCAGATTTGTTGAGTCCTTTTTGCTAGGATCCTACACAAACTATTATATTTTCCCAACAGAAACATATCAATGTCCTGTTACCGTCCTGCATTTTATCAGCTCCTGCTGCTAGCCCACCTGTTTCCTTGGCAGAGTTGTGTTTGCCTTCTCTCTAACAAGATTCTGGCCTGTTTGCTTTCCTGCATATGGATATCAAGAGGCCTGACTAATTTTGAGGAGAAAAGACAGCTCAAACCCTGCAAGACAGGCATAAAGGAAAGACATTCCATTGAAAGGATGGTAAGTTTAGTAAAGCAATGTGTATCTTCAGCTGCCACAGAAGGTACTGCTATCTGGCACAGTATGACTTACTGAAAAAGTCCAGTGAGCTTTTAAATGCCTTTCTGACACATGCTCATGAGAATAGCCCATCAGGTTGTTACATCCTGAAGGGTAAAGCATCATGGTGTTACATGCCTCAAGCGTGTTAGTAGAACTTTTGGTTCTTGGCTAAGCATGTCAACAATAAAACAACTGTAACTACACTACAGTCAGGATGAAGTTGTAGTGTTGTATATGTCCTCTTTTCCCAACATATATGTAGTGGATCTTAACTTGATTATGGTTAACTTTTAGGAACTAAGCAGGACATCACTCTGAAGAGGGTGATGCTGAACTCTTAATGAATGAGCCAAATGAATTATGGCTAATTAAGAGCCATTAAGGGGAAGGGAGACTGTTGCACTACAGAGCATGTGTTTCTCCTTTCCTCTAGGTCTTGCAAATTTTGGTACCTAATAGAACTTAACTGCAAAAATAAGTTCTACTGCATACTAAATTAAGGTCCCAATCCTATATCTTCCCATGTGCTGCATCCTGTGCTGAGAGGGTGATTGGACTTACCAGAGTAAGTCCTGGTAGCCTATGAGTTCCAATGGCTCTGCTCAGACAGACACCACCTGTTTTGGTGGTATATCACCAAGAAGATGAAAAGAATAGGGAGCTTTGAAAAGGAGATAAGGGGGCTTGTGGCATTGCTGCTGGATCCACCCCACCCCTGGATCCTCCCCCTCCCCACCCAGAAATGTTCCCAGTCTTCCCATTCTTTCCCGTTTCCTGCCCATTGTCCACACCCACTGCTGACTCTCCACTAGCTTGGCAAAGGGGGCCTTGCCCACCTGTGCAGTTGGTGAGTACAAAGCCAACAGCATAGTCGCTGTCAGCAGCATCAACTAGTGCAACAATGGCATGCAGTGCGTGCCAGGATCTAAGTGCTTTCACTAGATCCTGGAGATGCTGCTGGCAGAACATGTATTCCACCAGCAGAAGTCAGCAGGTAAAATTGGGCTGCCTGTTTCATATTGCACAGTGACCAGGTCACCTGGACAGTCTTTTTCAGATTCCTGTGCCAAGAAGTCTTTCTCATCAACACCTGAGCCTGGTTGCAGCACACTCCCTGCCAAACCTGTTGTCCCTCAGGAACTCCTTTGTCTGAGGTGCAATCAAGCCTTTTGTGTGTTCCTAGCACACAATCAAGGCCAGGAAAACTCAGCTGCAAACACGAAGAAAAGCTCCAAACCATTTTGTACACCCAAAAATGCTTTTGTTTCTTTTGTGCAAAGTCCAATAACCGGTCCTGCTCTGGAAGTGGAACCGTGTCACCTTCCCCTCAGAGATGGTGTTCATGCCACATGCTTGGAGGTTCCCCATAGAACTCTCCTCCATTTTAAGTCTCTTTTCTTGAGGAAGTGCCTATGGTGCTCAGCATTTTTATCATATGTTCATCATCCCTGCTACCAGTGTGTCCATGCTGTGTAACCCTCTCTCCATCTTTGTGGGTGGAAGGCCTCCACTCTGCCAGACTGTTGCTTGGTCAAGAAGTTCTTTTCTCCCCATTTCTCCACATTAGCCACTTGGCCAGACTGCCCCACAGTCAGCGAGTCTCTGCTTTGTAAAGCTGTCCTGTGGCCAGGAATCTTCTTGTGACGCTGCCTCTCCTTGTCAGTTACCCTCACCTTCAGAGGAGCTATCTTCCCTGGCTCAAATGACTATCTTTTCTGCTGCAATTTTCTCCCCTCTGGAACCTGGAATTACTCAGCTTTACACCAGCCCTTATGGTATAGACCTCCCCTGTGGGAAGTGGTGGGGGTGGTCAGCAAGCTAGTTCCCAGGATGTTTCCCTTGCTTTCTTCTCTCTGACAACTTTAAGGAAACTCATTTGCACAGTTCCAGTGTACACTTTGTTTTTTTGTTTTATACAGCTAGCAAAACATGTAGTCATGCCAACTCTAATAAATCTGTATTGCTTTTCACATTTCCTTGAATCTCTTGTTAATGGTGAGAGTGTTTGACCACAAGGTCAGTTATCTGAAAAGAAAGAAAGAGGGATAAAATAACATTTAAGGAATTCCTCAATTTTTTTTAAGAAAACTGTGAAAATTGACAAGATTCCTTTAGACAAGATGTAATGTTTCCATTCCAAAGCAGTTGTTTAATCATTCTCCTTTTTAATACAATGGGTTTGGGGCATTGCAGGAACAGTTGGCTGGATAGTAAAAGGAAAAATAGACTGCCCTTATTATACTTCGACAGAGATGAATTTACTTGGCTGAAAAAATACACATTGAAAATATGTTTGGTTCTCTTCTTCCAGTTCTCTAGTTGTGCCTTGTACACAATATTGTTTCAGAAAAAAAAGGTCTTCACTTTTATGTATGTCCGGATGTGCTGGGGGAGAGCGAAAGAAAGTACTTGCACCATTTCTTCGAAGTGGTGATGAAGAAAAGCATCATACATTTGTAATCATACTTCTTTCTATGTACCATTTGTTTCGTTGCGCTTCAGGGTTATTGTGCATTCATAAAAACTAGTTTAACTAGACAGCTTACGATGATTTATTATTATTGTTGTATTTATATAATATTTTTAAACACAAAATTTTTACATAACAAAAAAGAGTAAGTTGCATCAGAGTGCCATAAAGCATTTGTAGCATTGTGAACAATGATAGGATTAGATTCAATGAAGGGGATCTTCCTCCAATGGAAGATTACTTTTGTTAGAGCAGCCATTTTCGGGGAAGGTCATTTATTAATAGGGCCAATGGGAGATGTGAGCCCCCACTGTCAGTGTGGTGTGCCTTGTCAATTGTCAAAAACCTGGTGGTGTGCCTTGACCATTTCAGCGCCTTGTCAGTGTGCCGCAAGCTGAAGAAGGTTGAAAATCACTGTGTTAGAGGACAGGAACTGTCTGTCTAGCCTCATATTTTCATTTAATTAAAATTTAGGGGTTTCTCCCACCTTGGATAACTTCATCATTTATGAAGAGAGAAAACCTGGGCTGTCTAATAACTCAATCCTATCTTATTTTATCTAATCTTATTTTATCTAATCCTAATCCATTGTACATGATGCAGCTGTGCTGATGGAGCACACATGGCATCCAAAAGTGGGGGGGGGGGGCAGAAGGCCAACCAGAGTTAAGTAAAAAATCTTCCCTTGAACCCACACCCGCTATGTAGCTGGCATAAGTTCATGAAAGAAAGGGGGTGAAAAATGGGAGATAGGATTCAGAATGTGCTTTTGCTACTGGGATCCATCCCTCCACCCCACTGCTCGCCCTCCTGTTAACCCAATGTAACTGGGTTGACAGAGGATCTGGGTGATTCTGGAGTGGGCACAGAGCCACTGGATGCTTCTGCTGTTGACTCCAACATAAGCTAAGGCAGCACGGCGTTGCTGTCATCACTGTGCCTTTTGAATCGGAAGATCTTCTGGTGCAAAGGACACATAGGATTGGGCCCATAGTCATGGGTATATGACATAATGTTATAGAAAAATCTAGCAGAAACAGTCAAGTATCTCAAAAATTTCGAGGAAGTAGAATTTGCTAATTATACAGAGACCAGTTAAGTATAGTGAATATACTTTCCAAATGTTTAACTCTTTTTCTGTTGTGAAAAACCAAGCAACAACATCCCACCATTTACACTCATTATAAGTAGAAATGATGTATTTTTAAATAGAGCAGTGGGATTTATGCTCAAATCAGCGTACAGGGAGGCCCCCCGTATCAGTAGATCCAGTATCCACAGATTCACTCATCTGCAGATTGAGTCCATGCCCCCCGTGCGCACCCCCTCCAGAAGCAAGGGAAGCAGAGCAGAGCTCCCCTCACCTCCAGAGGGTCACTCTGAACCCTCTTGAGCCAGAGGGTTGTCTGAGACCCTTTGGAGGGTCGTCTGAGGTTGTCATCAGCTTCTGCCCAGCTTTGCTTGAACCTTATAGGCAAAAACACATAACTTCTGGTTTTTCCAGAGGCTTCCCTTTGTCTCTGAAGGGTGGGGGGACATTCACCTGTACTTGTGGTTTCACTTAACCACAGGGGGTTCCAAAACAGGATCCTACATCGCAGATACAGAGGCCCACCTGTACAGTTTTGCAGCCTTCCTATTGTAAGATACCACTATTCATCCTTTTGCCAGACAGTTGTTTCTGGAGCTTTCTATGACACAATTCCCAATTCATTATTCTAGAAATTATTGATGGAATGGTTTCTTTTCATTCTTTAAACATGAACAGTTTGAATGTAATAAGGTTTTGGTTTGTTTCTAACCAGACATTTGAAAAACTCATTTCAAATTACTATAGCACTTTGAGACTCGAATGCACAAGGATGCATTTACATTTTCTAGAAAGTCCTTGCTAAATGGAAATCAAAAAGGTTAGCTGCAATTCAAAATACAGATTCACATGCTAAGTGATGCTATAGGTGGTGTCTGGGTCACTGAAATGCAATGTTTTTAATTAAATCACAAGGGAATATTGCATTAGAATCCAAGACAAATCTGACATAATGGCAAGATCTACATTCCTAGTCCTTAGTCAAGTTATTACATTAGTCTGCCAATTAGATCACTAGGAAGGCATTTCAAATTACAGTAGCAGTTTTGCAGAGAAGATAATTATGACAAGTTATGAATTACAGAAATTACTATAGCAATTTTTTTTTTCTTCATGGCCTTGCCAACTTCATGGCATTGTTTCCTTTCTTTTTTCATGTAATTACGAGATTTATTTACTCATAATTTACTCGTAATTTACGTACGAGTAAATTACTCGTAATTTACTTATCTGTGGTTTGCATTTTTAGCTTCTTGATATAGTTTTGTGACTCCAGTAGATTTCCTTTCTTAAAGAAATTAATAAATTTTCCCCTTGATTTTTGATGACAGTGTTGAAGTATCGGTGATTTGTGATCATGTTTCTACCCTAGGAATTTTCTCCATTTCAGCCCCCCTTTTGCATGCTGAGATGTATTAAATACATATTTTATATGCAATTTCACAGAATGTGTGTGTGTGTGTGTGTGTGTGTGTGTGTGTGTGTGTGTGTGTGTGTGTGTGTTGTATGAGTGGATGGTAAATCCTAATCTTAGAGGTGTGTTTCAATGTAGAGGAAATTTAGTTAGAATTATGCAGTGTATTAAAAGTTAAATTATGCAGCAAGGGCATTATAGGCGCAATCATAACATGTGCTGGAACAGGCAGACCAGCTGGCATGTGCTGTATCCAGCTCGGGTCTGGTGCACGCTGGACAGCTTGGAGTAAGGGGAACCATCTCCCCTTAGCCTGAGTAACTTCCCGAGTAGCCCTATGTGGCTACTTGGATCAGTGCAACCTAAATCGGTGACGCAGAGTCAAGCAGCTCATGTAACTCTGGGCTGTTTGGAAGCGGAGTTACTATCTGTCCCAAGTGCTGGATCCTGGTCCCACCCCTGCCCAGGCTCAGTCTTCCCACTGACCTGCTTGGCCTCCCCCCACTCCGGAAAGCCCTCCCCACGCACTCCCCCCAACCCCTGTGCCAGCGGCACACCCCCAGCGCAAACCTAACCCATCCTGGCATGGCTTTGGCATATGCGTGCTGGCCTTGCTTCCTCGCAAGTGGGCACAAACACACTTTACAGCACATTTGCAATGGCCAGAGCAGTGCCAACCTGAGGGTGGGCGGGTTAGGATTGTGCAGTAAGAAGTACAGGTAATAGCAATTGGAAAAAATAGTCAAATGAATGAAGATATAGAGAAGTCATACTGGAAAAGGTGTACAAAAGAACAGTATAAAATAGTGAGCAGTTTGTAGAAGTTTCCATACCAGGAAAAGTTAAACTGAAAAGCAGGGTTCACTGAACCAGCTTGTATAGGACTGCCAGTTCAATTCTAACCTGCGCTGGAACTAGGAGCCCAGCTGGCCTGCCCCATATCCAGAGCAGGGTTGGAACTGCCTGCGGCTCAGCCCAGGACAAGGAGAATTCATTCCCCTTACCCCGGATAACGTCACAGCAGCCCCTAAAGAGGTGACGCAAATCCGAGCAACCTGGAGCTGCTCCAAGTCATCTGGGAATGGGGTTAGGATCTGGTACAAGTGCTGAATCCTGGCCCCACCCCCTGCTCGGCTGTGACCCACCCACAGACCCGAAACGCCTCTGTCCTGTCCTCTCAAGCCCCCACACCGACCTGACTCAGCCGTGGCCTTACCTCATGTGCCAGTCCCCAGTCCTAGGAACAATTAGTTATTTTAGAAGTGGAAAATCATTTTCTCAGCAGAGTACAGATGTTTGTAGACATGCCATTTCATTAGTAGATAGCAGTATTTGAAACAAAAAGTGTTAATTTTTTTAATCTTACAGTCCGCCTTTCAGTGCAAGTATTTCCAAGATGGTTAACAGTATTATAAAGAAACGAATTCATGCATTTTAAATTTTTTCATGCAATTCTTGATTGACCAACAAAATTAATAATTGTCAAGTAAATTTGTGAATGCTATAAGAGTACAATCTATATGTAAAAAAAAGTGATCAGGAAAAACAATGGAGAATAAGTACAGCAATTATTATGATTCACCAAGAAGTTACATACTTAGGGTGCAATCCTAACTGCCACATAAGCCAGCATAAGTCCCCCGGGAGGGTCGCAAATGTGCCATAAAGCACATTTGTGCCTCCGTGGGAGGAAGCTGTGTCGGCACATGTAGATGCGCCAACGTGCGGAAGCCACCAGAAGCCTCCGTGGCGGTTTCCTCACCACCGCTTGTGTCAGCGCACCCGCGCCAACACTAGCGGCAACAGTAGGCATGGGGGGTGGGGAGGAGGCGGGAGGGGGGCGTTTCTGGGCGGGCGATGGGCGGCCCCAGGGGCGAGTGCACAGGGAACCGGGGGCGGGGCTGGGACCCGGTGGTTATGCTCCAGAGCTCCAGAGGTGGCACAGGTCCGAGAAGACCCATTGGGGCGAGCTGTCCTTACCCAGGGGTAAGGGGAAGAGCTTCCCCTTGCCCCTGGCTGAGCCGCTGCAGCTTGCCTGCTCCAGCGCAGATTTGGTTTGCGCCCTTATTCATTTAGATGTCTTTAAGCAGCTGTTTGCCGTACTGTTAACCCAATCCTACCTAAATGTCCCCTTGCCTATGCAGCGGTGCCAGCATGTGCTATGCAGGCGGAAAGTCTCCTTGAGGAAAGGGGGCATTGATCACCTTGCCCCAGGGTAAGACCCAGCCACTGCTAAGGCCCAAGTCAATTTGGGCCTGTGCTAACGATATCACTTGTGTGTTGCCCTGTGTTAGCAGATCAGGCCCAGGAAGGAGGATGGGACACAGTGCACCTGATCCTGTCCCCCCCCCCCAGTTCCTTTGAGACTTGTATGTAGTATTTTAGAGTTGTTTTTTTTTTAAATAAGACCATACTGATTTGTAATAATTTCAAACTGCAAGTATTGAAATAAAGGGGAAATCAGTTAGGCTCATTGTTGTCCATCCTATAAAGTAGAATAATTTTATCTAAGAGATATCTTTTAAATCTTTGTACAAAATGTGTCCTTGAAGTAACTTTTTAAAAAACACACAATAAATAGGTTGTAGGCACTGACTGCGTTGGAGATACCATATGGAAAGCATTAAATCAGCGGGAAATTATAAGCTGTAAATTGGATGCATGACTCATGAGTCATCATGAACAATAATGCACTAAAGAGATTAGCTAAAATTTAGTGTATGCATGTTGTCCATTACTTCTTGCTTATTTAGCTTTTCACTAGCAGTTCTGCTTCCCAAATATGTTCTTTTTTCTTTACAACAATTATGACCAAAATTGTTCTTCTTGATGGGATCATGCCTGAAACACTGCATCAGGTTAAGTGGGTGTAAGAAACAAAAGAGGTGAGGAAGTAAGCCTGTTTTTATGTTGAGGAATTCATAGCCCAATCTTAACACGCCCCGACCCGCTCTGCAACCAGAGCGGGCCTGGGCTGGATTGCAGCAGAACTTGGAATAAGAGAAATTCATTCCCCCTTCCCTGTGTCACGGGATAGCTGCCCCTATGGGGCTACTCAGATCTGCACCACCTTAAGAGGTGGCGCAGATCCAACCACCCCAATGTAAGGCTGGCCCACTCGGGAGAAGAGTGCTGGATCCTGGTACCACCCCCCTCCTTGTCCCCACCCCAGAACACCCCCGAAACACTAAGCACGGGGGGGCAGGGCGGCAGCCACTGGGACTGCAGGGACAGGCATTCACCTGTATTCATGGCTTCAGCTATCTGCAGGGGGCACAACTGTACAGTCTCCCCAGAATGCATTGGGTGAATAGAAGTGTGTTGAATGTGAATTAAAGCTGTAATGGAAATGCAGCCCAGGTCTTCTCCGTAAGAACCAACATTTAGTAAAATTCAAACGTGAGAAACTGAAACTTACAGCTTCAGACCAGAGCTACTAGGCCCCAGCAGCAGATCATCCAGTTCAGTTCACAGAATTCCAAGGCCCCAATAGTCTGCTCCAATGTTTTGTGTGTGTTTAGAACACATGGTACTGGATCAAGTCTACATGTGTTTTGGCATTGCTTGAAGATGAAATTAAGAGTATGGAGTACAAATATGAGTCTGGAGCACAGAAGAGAAAAAATAAAAAAAGGCCAGACAAGTTTCCTTCACCTGGGCTTTGTTTCAAATGAGGGAGATAGTGAAAGCCAGTCTTTGCATAGTTAATGATTAGAAGAAGAAAAAGTAAATGAGGAGAACTTTGCTGAGGTAGAAGAAATGAAATGCAGTAGCACTAGTCAGAGTAAGGAAACTATCCCATTCTGAAATGTTTTCATTTAGTTTCAGGCTTGCTCATGCTAAGTTAAAACTGTCAATTAAAAACTTGTTTTAAAAAAATATAGTAACATATTATTTGTAGGTAAATTTAGGAAGGGGGTTCAGTAAGACATCTTGCCCCGGGCCCAATGCCAGGCTGATGCAGGGTCCAATCCTATCCCGCTTTCCAGTACCAATGTAGCCATAATGCAGCCCCAAGGTAAGGGAATAAATGTTCCTTACCTTGAGTAGGCCTCCATGACTGCCCCCCCCCATCTCAGCCATTGGCATGACTGCATCAGCACTAGAATTTTCAATAGGATTGGACTCCAGCTGTATTTTCACAAAAAATGCAGCTTAACACCACTCCTATGGAACTAAGGGCAACAATCTTAACCAGGTCTACTCAGAAGACCTATTGCGTTCAATGGGACTTACTCCCAGGAAAGTGAGGTTAGGATTGCAGCCTAAATTAGTTAGTTGTGCATGAGAAGATACGTAATTCTACTATGGAATCACTTTCTATATGTGTGTTTTTTCTTTTTTTAATGCTTATATTTATGCAGAGTTTCTCCTTGGTAGTATATTTTCTCAGTCGTTCTTCACATTTTGATTCCTCTTAAAAGCCTTATTGAATGTATATCTTGCATTTATGACAATAAACATGTCCTAAGGTAGTATATTTTATCTGCCTTCCTGTTGGTATTCAACCTGAAAGTTGGCACAGCAGAGGGTGCAGGGGAAAAGAGGTGTGATCTTTCTGATGAGAGTGGATAACTGTAAATCAGATCCTATTCCTAAGGGAAGCTCTTCAGTTATTAATACACATTAGCAAAATGCCTAATGCAGGCAGTGAGATAAAATGTTTGTCCACTGGGACTTTCTCCAGTGGTTCAGATGTAGCATATATGCCTCTGGCATCATCTCTCAGCGTGTCAGATATGTTATGAAAATGTATAGGCTACTTGTTGCTTATGTGCTTCAGATTACACTGAAAATGTGTTTCATGCTCTGAATAGATTTACTGTTCCCCTGAACTACATTAGAAAACGCTAAAAGATTCCAGTGTTATGTACAAAATGAAAAGTGCTGAACCCAGATCCTGTGACTGCTTGCTTGCTTGTTTTGGTTTTAAGGATGCCCAGGAAAGCTATTAGATTGATGAAAGCCTTTTAACAAACATGATTTAAAATGTGCAGTTGCTGTGGACTTGCTAAGTGCTGGATATATATATATCAAATTCCTATTGAAGAAATATAATTTAATTTTTTTTGCCTTAAACCAAACAACTGCTATTACACCTAAAAAGAGTAAGGTAGTATTTAATATCAGCAGGTTTTAAGCAATTTTACTGTACTGAATATGAACCTATATGAGATGTAGAAAGTGTAGTTATGGCTAAAATAGAGGCTTAAGACTCGGGTACACTTGATGGCCCAAACCATTATAATGGCCACTGTGCTGTTGGAATTAGCTTTCTAGCAGCACATGATCCTTTACAGTTGTTGCAAAAAGCAACAAGCTGTTTCATACGTCTGGGTTGCCACCACAAGCAGTGAGTTGCCACGGTGGCACTCAATCTGTCCATCCACAACTCCCAGCACCACCATGGAGGGCAGGATAGAGGCAGGGTGAGTAGAATGGGGCCAGGAGCGGGAGGAACAGGGCAGGGAGGAGTGCAGAGCAAGGCAGAAGAGGATGGTATTAGCAGTATCCCCTTCCTGGCTTGATCTGCCTTCTTGAGTCCACTGAGATTTGTGCTATATAACGGGCACAATTCCCAGTAGACCAGGTGGGGCAGCAAGGGCTTACCCCAGGCAAAGGAACAAATATTTCCTTACCTGTAGATGACCTCTACACTGACCCCTGCAGGATGCAGCACACACTCTAGTGGCACAGCTGCATTGGTGGGGGGAGGGGGCATTTGGGTATGATTGGGCTGCGAGTCTCATATTTATTTTGCTATAAGTTTTTGTAAGACAGTCACTTGACTCTTCTGAACCTCAACCCGTACCTGTGGGGTGTTGTTTTGTTTTATCCATTCAGTCGTGTCTGACTCTTGGAGACTTTATAGGTGAGAGCTCTCCATGCTACCCTGTCAAGCACAGCTTCTTTTCATTGTTGGATCTTCATCTTTGTATCTCTTTTGATGGTATTGAGCCAGTGTGTTTTTTCTGTCCCTTCTTATAGTTCCACTAACAATTCCTAACATCATTGACTTCTCTAGTGCAGTGGGTGCACCCCACCAGCTTCCTCCGTCCCTTTAAGGGACGTGTCCCCCGGATTGTGTCACTAAGGGTGCTTTTCACTCGCAATACCATAGTCTTTCGAGACTGAAGGTTGCCAACACACACACACACACACACAGATGTAGGCAGGGCTGCAGCAGGCTGCAGGAGGTGTGGGGAGCCCTGCGCAGCCCTCCGCAGCAATCCCCGAGGCTTGGAACATTAAGAAAAAGTGGGCGCAAAGCACTTCCGTTTTGCAGGAGGTGCCTTGTGCCTGCTTTTACCGAACGTTCCAAGCCTTGGGGAGTGCTGCAGAGGCCTGTGCAGGGCTCCCTACACTTCCTGCAGCCCTGCCTACATTACGTGAGTGAAAAGCATCCCCTTCCCCCAGCGACGCGATCCTGGGGATTGCTTCTCTGCCCTAGCTCCTCCTCCACAAAGTTGTACTGAGGTAGTAAAGCTCCCTCAAAGTTTGAGAACCACTGCTCTAGTGAGTTTGCATGCATGGCCTGGCCAAAGTAAGTTGGACATAGTCTTGCAGTTTGGGCTTCTAATGATGTATATCTGGTTTTATATGGTCCAACACTTGGGTACTCTGATTGGGTACTCTGGCTGTCCATGGTGTATGCAACAATTTTTGCCAGCACCACAATTCAAAAGCACCAATTCTTCTTCAGTTAGCCAGAGGAGTGTAGTAGATTATATAATGTTCAACTAAGGGTTTAAGGTCATGGATGAATAATTTAGGGCAGCCATTCTGATTACAATCCTACCTTCCTCCTTTGGAGGGGGAGGGGCTTCAGAATTACATACCCAAAGAATGAAATTTTATATCCTAACTTTTTGTAGAAGATAAGTTACACATATAACACTCCATGTTTACAAAATTTGAATTAACCATAAATCTACAATTATTCAATAATGTGCAATAAAATAATTATATGTAGATTGTTAAAATAATTCCTTTGTGTCAGACAGACACACCAATACTTGAAACATAGTGTTTATTTGCTCCTTGTTAATACTCCTTGTGATTGAACTAGTTTTAATTTTGATTTCCCCCTATTTTCCCTGTAATCCAGATTTCTCCCCATTTCCCCACTAACCCCAGAGGCTTCTGATTTGCAGAGGCATTCCTGGCTCTGAGTGTGCCCAGGGCAGTGGCAGTGCCTACCTTTGTCGGCTTTCTAGAAGTTCAGGGCAACATAATGACATAATTATGTCACCCCTGACCTTCCAGCCTCTTGCATTGGTTTAAGTGTGAATCTGCCTCTATTTGGTTTTCTTTGGGCCATTTTGAACCCAGCTGCTGCACACTCTTGCCAATGAGTGTTAAAAATGTGATCAAAGGCAAAAAATCATTGTGACTGGGCCCAGAGGGACCCTGAAGATTGCCGAAGGGTGGCTTGGGCAGTGCTGTGTTGCCCCCTGCTGAGCCTTGTGTCTGGGCAGCCTGCCCTCATTGCTGCAGCCTTGTGCCACCACTGCTGAAATGCTTCAGCATCCTAAAAAGCCTGTGGATGGCCCAATCTTACTGAACTTTCCCCTGCTCATGCAGTGCTGATGCAGTGTGCACTGCATCCTAGGGTGGGGAAGGCATTTGCAGAGGTCTCCTCAGGGTAAGGGAAGTTTTGTTCCTTTGCTCTGGGAAAAGCTTCTGCATTCCCTGTGGATCTCCTCAGTCCTGTCCTGTGCCAGATAATTTGCTAGTGCAGAACTGAAGAGTATAACAGTAGCAGAAAGGGAGAGTGCTAGCATCTGGTCACATGAGAGTGAAATTTCTGTACTGTGTGAATTGTGTGTCAACCATTCCACTTCCTTTCGGTGTGATATGAAAGCAAGATTTATATTTTTTGATGTACAGTACTATACTTATTGGAAGAATATATTATATTCACATATAAGTGCTTCCTGTTCTAGCAAATATTAGTGTGCCTTGCTTATAGTGACTGTTCTGAGCTATAGAGCTATTTGGATAGAAGTTATAGATACTATACATATAGCCAAACTTGTATTGTGCACTGTGAGCAAATGCAAATCTTACAAGTGTTATAAATATAAATTTTATAAAAATAAGCTTGTTAACATAATTTCTCTACCTCAGTGTGCTGCTGTGAATAATGTATTCTTAAGATATCAAGGAAGCAAGTGAATGGAGATCATGCAGAGGTCTCCACAACATCAACAAAAATTGGTCCCTTTTTTTTGGTCTGATCAGTACCTTACAACAGATGGAAAACACCCTTGCTGGCAATCTCCTGCAGCTTGTGAAACATATATATGAGCAAAAAGTCTAGAAGAAGCTTTTAATCAGAATTTGAAATACTTTATTGTGATTTTTCTATGAAGAATGTCATACTGTGAAGCTCATACCACCTTGAGATAACTTAAATGAAAGTCTTTATAAAGCTGTCACCTTTTTGTGCAGCAAACACCCCATTTTATAATTAATTTGATTCTTGCCTTGCTTTCACTCTCCAAGTTGAGAAAGCAATAAAAATTGTCACTGAGATATCCTTTCTTTTCTGGAAAATGTGTTCTAGCTAGGTTTTATAAATTTTGTTCTACTGAGGTGAACAGTTAAACTTCCATTGCCATTAAATTAGACCAAATTTGAAGTTATGTGGTATGGTCTTCTATATTTTAATACATAATATCCCATTTATACCTCAGTATTTTTTTAGTCATTCTCCTTCTCTTGTTGTGTGTCAACTAGGATATATAGTACTGTTAACATATGTCTTAAAACTGTCTTAGCCTCACTTATGCATCTGCTGAAAGAGTTGACTAAATGCAATGTGATAAGGCTGTGAAGGTACATAAAAATGAAATTGTTTTTAACCGTGATCTTCCATTACATTTTTTCTATTTACAGTTCTCAGTATCTCTGAGATGTCAGTTGTAAGTCTGATATCCTAAAACCTTGTTCCTCTATGTCTGCCTGGAATGTAAACCGAATGCCATAGTTTGAGGTGATTGCCTGCTTACCTGCAATAATACATGAAACAAGAACTTTGGATTCAAATGGGCCACAATTTTTACTGAGTTAAATCAACAAATCTTGCCACAGATCCTTTTCTCCTGACACTTTAACCCCCATTAGTGTGGGCTCCTTTGTGGAGACTGTCAAGGTTTGTGCCCAGTCCCTTGGCTGGGAGTTGCTGGAGGATGCCCCTGGGTTTGACACAGGAGGCCTGTGTAAAGTTTGGCCCCAGCAGAGGCATCAATAGCCTTCGACAGGCAAGAAGTGCTGAGTCACTCAGCAGGTGCTAGTCAATTGCCTGCTGAGTGACTACAGGCACAGGTGGAAATGGGTGGGGCTGATTAGCTCAAGCCTGCCCTGAAACAGGCACCAATTGGCCAGTTTTTGTATAAAGCCAAAGCAGCCAGCACTGGACGGATGGGGTTGTTGGATGGATTGCTGTGGAGCTAATCCAGCTGCGGAGCTGCGCTCTAAACATTGTGGCAGTGAGTAGCTCTGGGTTCCCTGCGTGGGACCAATGCTGAATGCCTGTACTGAACTGCACTGTATCTGATGTAAATACATGTTTGGTGAAGGACCCTGCTGTCTGTGCTGTGTTTCTGTCCTCAAAGCAAGTTTTCCAGCAAGGCTGCTGCACACACTCCCCCGGGAACTGTGCCAAGCTGTGAGACCTTGGGCAGTGGGAGTAAGCCGTCTGCGTTTACCAGATGCCAACAGAGACAGCTAGCTACTCATATTTCTCCTTTTTGAGCATTCCCAGTATGACTCAAAGCTGTAGATTGTCTGCTGACAATCCCGGTTTATAAGAGCCAACCCACCAAAAGGGTTGAGGACATTCTGCATTGTAATGCACCTCCCATCCAAGCAGCCTTTGGTGCTGATTTTGCAATCCTTATCCAAGGATTCCCAGACAGTGTTCCTGAACTGAACAGACTCTGGAGGTTGGTTCTGGATTCCTTTTGACCAATCTACTTACCTTCAGGCGCATACCAATGCATATTCTTAATCCCTGGCCCACATTACATCTGCAGATTGTGCCTGACCTGGCTAAAAATAGCACACCCAGTCTATAGTCTGGAGTAGGTGAAAAAAAACTCAACCATTAACCTAGAGCAGAAAAGAGCAAGGAAGAAAATTGGGAACAGACAGCATAGACAGAATAATGAAATGTGCTGACAATATTTTGTGACTTGGCATATGGGTCACTTGTCCAAAGACAGGAAAAAAATTTCATTGGGCTAGCACAAGCCCTTTGAATCCAAGCAACTCTTTGGAACCCAAGTGGTTGAAAATTCTAATTCTAAACATGTATTTGTTGTGGCTGCAAGTCTTATGATTAAGCCATAAGCCTGTCTGATATTTATTTTAAGAGATTCAAAATACATCAAAATCATAATGTGGGTCAACAAAACCATTTCAGCAGGTCATTCTAATTAGTGTTTGTTCAAATTTAGAGTTGCACAACTCCAAAATTGTAATCTGAAACATTTGCATATTCAAATCTTCAAACTGAGTTCATTGACATTAATGTTTTCCGAAGTTTGCTAAGGCATCTATAAGTACAGATTATATTTTCAAAGTTGAGATTTTGAAAACATGACATTAAAGCCATCTTTGTCTTCAGAAAGATTTAAATGGATTTAGAAAGTAATTTTTGAACTCAGGTATTTTTAAATTTTCTGTCTACACGGAACATAAAACTATCTCCAGCAGGAAGTTGTGGTTCACACATCAGGAGATGCCGCTGTGTTGAAGTGAGCCCTTAAGGGAAGGCAGAAGTTGGCAAGGAAATGGGGAACTGCATTAACCAACTGGACCATCAGTACTTGAATAAGTGCTCTGTGTTTTTTGAACATTCTGTAGCAACACTAGAAAAGCCCAGTGACATTTTTTTTTTGGGGGGGGGGGAGGGAGGGAGGAATTAGCTAAGTTGCACTTCTCTACTCCTGTGTGGTACACTTAGGGCACAATCCTAACCCTTTATGTCAGTGCTTTCCAGTGGGACATGTGCTGCATCCTGCAGTTCGGTGTCACTCACAGTAGGGGAATGTTTGTTCCTTTACCTCAGAGTTGCATTGCCCTTATGTCAGTGCTGGAAAGCACTGACATAAGGGGTTAGGATTGCACCCTTATTCATCTATCCTGGTGGCTACTTGGAGTGCTTTCCAGCAACCATGCTCCTATGACCTTATGAATTCCTTATATAATGCACCTATCACTGTTTGTGGTGTCACCTGCAGCAATGCAAATGATGCATTATAGGAAATTCAAGATAGTACATGGGCAGCATGTCAACTCTGCTGTGTCTCATTTACTGGGTGTGCTTTTAAGATATGTGTAATATGTGCACTCGGGAAATCTATTGCAGATGCAGTGGCTCATGTCACAGCTCAAAGGAATGAAAAGAGGGAGGCAAAGTTCAAAGTAAAACAAAAGACAGCTTTTATTTTGGAAATAAACATACCATAAGTGGGAGAGGGGATTGAAAATAAAATGCAGTACACTTGTACAGTGTACACAACAATAGTTTACACAACTAGGGCCTAAATGTTAGTGGTTTCAAGCTAGAAAGGGAGAGAGAGAGGAAATCCTTTTAAAGAAGAAGGGATTCGTAATGGAACAAATGAAGGTAAGAAGGGAGGATAAGCAGAACATAGGGAGGTAGTTCCCAAGAAGAGTAGAACTGGGGGGGGGTTGCAGTAGTGAGAGGGGAGGAGTAGGGCAGGGAGGATAAAGAAGTAGCAAAGCACCAAGATCTCAGCCATAGCACAAGACAGTGGCTGAGTTTTTGCACTCTGTAGCCTGAACCAAGGCTACAGAGAAGGACTGTCAGCCCAGTCCTATCCACATTATACTAGGAGTAAGCCCCGTTTACACTAATGGGACTTACTTCTGAGTAGACATGCATAGGATTAGGCTGTGTGACCCTTCGTGAGCCTGAAATCATGCACTTGCAGTGGAAGACTAATCTCTACCACTGGATGACCCTTTCTAATCTGTACTGTAGGTGCTCAAAGGGACATTCCCTGTGCACAGTGGGGCAGCTTGGTTTGTTTGAGCATTAGCTTTGATGATTTGGGGAATCTGTCTGACTGGAGGCCTGGGGCTCTTGAGTGATGGATGGGTCATTTGATGAACCAAAGTTTGGCCTTTAAGATCTGTGGGACCTGAGGCTTCTGAGCCACGAGCTCAATTCACAACGCCACAAGACCACTTTGGATCATGCTCTTCAGCCATGCACTCAGCATCTTGTGCATATGTCCAAAAAGCAAAATACTAGGCAACATTTTGGAGGGGGGGGGTCCATTAGAGCAGGTGGCCAAGCGTTCACATGAAGCTGTACATTTACTGCTCCTTAGTACTCCCCTGCCTGACCCAGTGCTGCCAAGCACTCTAACATCATAACTGCTAGGCCTATGGAAATCAGAGACCTTGAGATCTCTGCCTACAAAGATCCATTGTGACATCATAGTAGAATATCCAAAAAAATCACAAAAAAGAAAGGTAGGAGGTGCAGAAGAGAACAAGAATAACAGTTCATGAAAGAATGCAAATACAGCTAATGAGGTTCTTGAATGTTTATGTTTATATGTATGTGTGTGTTGGTGATTGGTAGGCAAACAGAAGAAAATAGGTGAGCTGCTGTAAGTAAATGTTAAATAATAGTGTAAATTGTGCTTGGAACTTTTCATGCACAGAACCAAAGCATATGTCTTGGGGGTGTAAAGGAAGGTTTTATAACTAATTTAAAATTAGAAAACAAAGTGGCCTGCTTTAACAGGAGTAGGAAGAGAGTGCTGCAAAGAATGGGGGTCAAAACAAATGTGTGACATGCAAAGGTGGCTGTGAAACATGAGTTTTTCTAACTCACAAGGTAGTCAACAACTAAAATAATGCAGTCAGTGTCTGTCTGTCTATGTATCATGTCCCAATCCGATCCTCTACCGGTTTATGAGGTGCATACTGGGGGGGGGGGGGTTTGTGACCAGGTTATCCAGGTTAGTTAAGATATTGTTTACTTACCTCTCGGGAAGGTTGCCTTGCTGCCTGTGGATCTGTTTAGCTGGTATATGTCCAAAGAGCATCAGTTGGTGTTGGGCAGGGAAATAGGGGATAGGATCTTGACATGTGCTAGTGCTGCTAAGATCCAGCCCTCCCATCCTTGATCCACTCCTTCCCTGCTTCCAGCCCCAATCCTCCCCTGAACTGCCCACAAACCTCCCCCACTGCCAGCTTACCTGCTCCACTGGGGCTTCTGCATGCCACTGTTGTGCATGCAAGGTCTTTAGCCACTGGCCATTTCCACAGCTCATGACAGTGACATATCTTTTGCAACACCATAACAGGACTTAGGATGGTGGATGGCAAGATCCACTGCTGTAAGTCCACAATATGATTGGGCTACCCAAGACTTTTAGGGCACAATCCTAACCGGCACTTATCCTAGCATAGGAGCCCTGAGAGGGTTGCAAACGTGCTGTAAAGCATGTTTGCGCCTCCGTGGGAGGAAACAGCATCGGCGCATCTAGATGCGCCAATGCACGAAGGCTAGCAGAAGCGTCCACGGTGGCTTCCTCCCTGCTGCGGCACCTGTGCCGACACAAGCAGCAAAGGTAGGCATGGGGTGTGGGGAGGAGGCAGGAGGGGGAGATTTCTGGGCAGGGGGAGAGTGGGCGATGGGCAACCCAGGGGTAAGGGGAAGAGCTTTCCTTGCCTCTGGCTGAGCCACTGCAGACAATGAACCTGCGCTGGATGCACCGCAAGCCTCTTGGATTGCCTGCTCCAGCGCAGGTTTGGATTGCACCCTTAGTTTATAATCATTGGCATTTTTTTCCCTACATATATTTTTCAGTTCAGCTCATAAGATCTGGCAAAAATACCGCAAAAATACTGTTACTGAAATTGTACAGCACTAAATTAACAGTCCTAAGTGGGAGATGGTAAACTATTTTGTGTTCTTAAGTCCTATTGGTCCCAACTTGGCTTAAGAATATAGTTAATAACAAAATAAAATGCTAGTTTTATGAAACATATTGTATCCCACCTTTCCCCATTCAGTGGCATCTCACAACCATAATCAAAACAACATTATGACATTGCCAAAAAAAAGAAACTCACACCAAATTACAGTAACCAGAATAATTAACAAAAACATAGCAAAAGGGGAAAAAGCAGCATCAATAAAAAGCAAGGACTCACCAACAAGGGAAGGGGATCTCCCTTACCCTGAGGTAGAGAAAAAGCACAGCACAGCTGACCCCTGCTTTACCCAGGTAATTGCTTTCAGAGATATTACTGTACTGTGGAAATATTGTAGTGTGAACCCAATAATGTATTATTTTCTGGTAATTTGTTCCAAGATCATGGAATTTGAAGTTTCTGCCACAGAACTCAGCTATTTCCCTTTCTAAAGAGTTATTTAAAAGGTGCACTCTTTGAGGCCATGGATATTGGTTTACACAGTGCTGAAATTATAAACAGAAATTACAAGGCTGCCGCTTTTCCTCCATACACACAGCCATGATGTTAAAAATGCTGCTATTGGCTGAGATGCTACCAAATGCTTACATTCACGTCACTGGTTGGCTTATCTATCATCCACGAGGCCTTGGTGGCAATCACAAGCCCATTGTACAGTGAATAACCCATTGCAGCGGTTCTCAAACTGTTCAGTCTCCGGAGTCCTTTACACTTCTAAAAGGAGTCTTGGGGAGCCCTGCTAGCAGTTGCTCAAAATCTCAGGGAACCCCAGAGTGCCGTCACAAACCAAGCAGGGGGAAGATGGCAGCCATTTATGGTGTGATGGTGGAGCCCCTGGAAGGGTCTCAGGGAGCCCCAGGGCTCCTAGGAGCACACTTTGAAAAATACCAACTTATTTACTTTTTCTTAAAACCAATTTTTGGGAGTCCTGATGTCATAGCAGTCATTGTTTCAGCAGGAAGTGATGGCTGCAGTGGGAGAATGATCTGATCTTGTTAGGTAACCGTTATAAAACCAAATTGTTTAAAGCAGTTTTCTAAAAGTGTTCTGTATAAATAGTGAATTGCATGTTATTACACAGCAGGAGAACATAACTCAAACACCACTTTTATTCCCTGGCTTGTCATCACTGTGATCCAAATGAAAGCTGCTATATTTTTATTCCCCATATCATGATCATTTTGTCTTTACAAAATTGCATAGGCAGTATTTTTTTGTATTTGGGTGGCATTTTACACCCATTTCATGCAGTGTTATCCTAATGAAGTTCTTAATCAAAGGCGACAGAAATGTCAACTATAGCAAGAAAAGCCAGTTAGGGAGACAAATGTTTTGTCTTTTCAAGTAAGCTAAAACAAAGCATAACCTCTCCTGCAGCTAACATTGAACTTGCATTAACTCCTCAAATGTTGCTTCCTGGAAACTATTGTTCTCTGAAGCAAACTGTAAATACTAATGTGTATTTTAGATGCTTGATATAATTTTTCTTAATCTAGTCTCAAAAGACCGGCATGGTAATTCATTCCTTCTTATTTGGTTTCTTCTTTGTAGGTTTCAAATCTCAGTTTTCCTAGTTCAAAAATCAAGAAAGAGGATGGTTGGGAGAGCTGGTTTAGAGTGTTACCAAATTCTCTGCCTGTTGGGCAGTAGATGGTGCTATTTGAGTAGTGAAGGTTCCATTCCAAGAGACAGTCCAGTCAAATATAGTTGCTCAGACCAAATCATTTTGCTACTTTGCAACTGTCAAGCTACTGTTACTGCTGCTGTTTTATAGTTTTTGTTTGGAAATTAGTCCACTGAAAAACTTGTGTACAATTATGAACTGTTTGAGGATCAGGCCTGGAACGTTCTCAGACAGAATCCAGCACATGAACAAGAACCCCATAACCTATCAGTGCCTTTGAAATAGTGCAGAAAATCCTTTAAAGTTTGTGATATACAGGTCCTTTCCAAAGCAAGGATTCCTCTAAAATAAATTTGCCACATTTAGAACACTGGGGAAGAAGCAGAAAGAGGTTCCATTCCATGTTACTCTTGCCTCTACCTTCTCAACAGTTCTTTGTTTGCTTCTCTAGATGTCTAAAATGTACATTGTAAACTCATCAGGTTAGGGAACTGACCTGTTTGTTTATGCTGTTCCATACAGTGCTGTGTTGGCTGGATGCTACATAAATAATTCCATATATATTACAAGCAGAAACTTGTTATACAACTTTGAAAACAATAAAAAACAACAAACACTCTCCAAATGGAGGGCTTTGATCTTGTTGCGGTTTTCAAAGGTTTCAAAGGTTTCAAAGGTTCAAAGGTAACAAGTTTCTACTTGTAATATATATGGAGAGAATTTTTGGTGTAGCATTCAGTCAATATGACACTATACAGAGCTATAACATATAGATGAGGGATGGATTGGGCTTGGACATTTAGAACTTTTCAACCACCTTTAAAATCTCAACTGGTGTCCAAAGTCAAAAGTTATCCCTTATGTGTTAAGCTAGGAGAATGCATGTTAGCAACATAGTTCATGAATATACATGTATTTAGTAACGGTCTTTCTGCTGCTCAACAAAATTTGATAAACCTCACACTACATTGTGCAAACATTTTCTAAGTATGCTCTTTCATCAGAATTACATTTAAAAAGCTACGGATTATTACCGCTGTTGATTTCTTGTTTTTTAACCAGTATTTCATTTCCCCTCTCTTTTTGGACCAAACTATACAGTCAGGAAGCTTAGACATAAGGAGAGCCCTAATGGATCAGGCCAAAGACCCATCTAGTCCAGCTTCCCATATCTCACAGTGGCCCACCAGATGCCTCAGGGGGCACACAGGACAAGAGACCTGCATCCTGTTGTCACTCTCCTGCATCTCGCATTTATTGACTATCATCTGGCATTTATTGACTAGGATTTATAGCCCAATCCTATCCAATTTTCCAGGGCCGGTGCAACTATATCAATGGGGCTTGCACTGCATCCTGTGGTGGGGGGACAGTCACATAGGCCTCCTCAAGGTATGGGAGCATTTGTTCTCTTATCTCGGGGCTGCGTTGAGCTGCACCGGAGCTGGAAAGTTGGATAGGATTGGGCCCTCAATGACAGCTTCTTTCCCAGTAGTTGGGATGGGGTGGTCATTAGACTTGGGACAATGGCAGAAGGCAAAGGGCTGAAGTTAACAGCCCTCACTTATGTTGTGGGCCCAATTTTGATGGCAATTCACAGATTAAAAATCAAGTATGTCAAGGGCAAGCATGTTATTAACATAATGGCATTTGCTCATCTTTTGCAATGAAGTGATATGTAAAAGACTTGTTTAGTTAGTCGAGATAATTCCTCTCTGCTATTAGAATATAACTTTACTTGCATGCAAGCTATCTTTAATCTTTTTTAAGAGTTCACTAAAGGATAAATTGAAAAAAAGTCCATTTGCCATGAAGTTGATTATTTTCTTTAAGCTTTACATGGAATCCTTGGCATTGCCATAGATACTGTGATCTCCAGTACTTACTGTATTTGCTTTAAAAATGCAGCATCGTTATTGACTAAGATAAATTGGGTTAGAGACTAAGATGCAGATGAACAAGAATATGGGCTTATTAAAACATTCCATCCCTCACTAGGAGGTGCAAAAACCCCAGTTTTACATATGAATTATGTGGATAATCCCAAACACAGTTAGCTGTCAGGGATGTCTGGGGCTGGTGTGATGAATCTCCATGAGATTAGACTGATCCACACCCCCTGCAGCCAGAAACATTTTTCAATCTATCCCCCTCATGGTATTTACTTACCATTTTTTACATTCAGCTTTTCATGAAGTGATTTGAAAGATGTTTGAAATAAAATTTTAAAGTATACATATAAATACAGCTAAAACAATCACCATAAAGCTAAACAATAAAAATAAAAAACAGAAAACAGCAACAGCAAACCCAAAACATAAGAGCATCCAAAAATATGCTTGGAAAAACTAACACCTTTAGTGTTCATGCAACATCGGGGAGCAGAACTAAACACATAGCCTGTTGAAGAGCACTTCATAGTTATAGAATGTTGCTTAAGCAGACCCTGCTCTTTGTAGAGATTAGTCTCTCCCCCCAAATACAACAGAACTTGAAGCAGAGCCTCCTCACCTCTTCCTGTACACCACAAACATTTTGAATTGGACCTGGAAGCATACTGGTAATCAAGGCAGCTGTTGTAAGGCTCAAGGCAGGCACTTTCCCCATTGTACCACTGGGAGGATACTGGGACAGCTTTCAGGGGAGAGACTGGCTGACTTGAGATTTGCTACGCCATAATACTGACCTTAAAGTAGTGGGAACTCGGCACTGGAGGAATCAATTGATATGGGGACCAATTGGGGCACTGCTGGTCTATATAGGAACTCTCCTAGTTTTGGGTATCTGCATTATGTCCCAATCCGAATACTGCCTAGTGCCAGGATGAGCATCCCAGCGGCATTAGGGTTTTTCCAGTAGTCACAATGCATGTCAGACTGGAGCACGTGAGCTGGCCGCCACTGGAAGCAGTTTGTGGCCGGCTGCATGCAGCAGCAGTTTGAGGATGCCCACCACTCCAGATAGGATTGTGCAGAGGGTGGGAGGAAGACAGGTCTTGGATGGATCAGGGCAGGGGTGGGTGGAATGGGGCAATAATGGGGGCAGGGAGGAAGGTGGATTGGGACCAGGAAGAGGCGGATTTGGTGGCAGCAGGATCCACCGAATTCAAGCTTCTTACCTGGGTTTGATCTGCCTTCATGAATCTGCATGGACATCTACCAGCAGTATGGCTGGCACAGGTTTGAGTAGACCCACTGACCTGGCAGGGGCTTACATTGGGGCAAGGGAACAAATGTTCTCAATGAAGACTCCAGAGGCCAAAATTCTCCCATGGGATGCAGATGACACCCCTTTGGAGCAGCTGTGTCACCATATGGGGAGTTATATTGGATTGGATTGTTAGTCAGGTAGCAACATTCTGTACCATTTGCAATTTCCAAATCTCCTCCATCATCAGTCTCACATATGATGCGTGGCAATATTTTTGCCCACACTGCTCTCTCACGTACACAAATGTGTGTCTGCCACTAAACATGCAAATAAATAGTCTCGTGTCTGGGTCTGCCCATCCCAGAATTACAACAAAATTGAGGAATTTATAACTAGAGAGACTTAAATGCAGTTGATGGCTGTTTTGGGACTGCTGATTGGATAGCAGGGCAAAAACCTCAAAGTGCTTCTAAATAGACTGCCAGTAACCACGAGAAAGGGTATTCCAAAAGAATGTAGATTTTTTTTCAGAGATATAAAAAAGCAATGTTCGCATGTAAGACCAGTTGTGTAGATATTTAGGTAGTTGTGGTTGAAAAAAGATACTTGTGAATAGCTTCATTGGATAAGCATGAGTTAAGGAAAGCGACATTTCATTTTGGTACATTTTGAGACTTAAGGGTCTTCTGTTAAATTCTGGTATCAGTACACTTGTTTTTTTACTCTTCAAAAGGATATCATTCTTAAGCAGCTGAGGACATGATCTTTGATCTAACAGCTTAGTTTTTAAACAGCTGAACTTGTCTAAGAACGGCAGCTGCAGGGGGTGGCATACAGGCCTGGGAGGGGAGAAGGATTGGTGGCGCCAATGTGTGTCATATCCTTCCTGGGTCCAATCCACCTGACAGATAAACTCACTGGCACAGGTTAATGCATTGCGGCTGCTGTGGCTTATCCCAAGGAGACCTCCAGCAGCTGAAATTCCCCCTATGGGGGGTAGCGGAGCCCATGTTGGTGCCGCAGCATTACCATGCAGGAATTTAGTTAGGATCAGGCTGCTAGAAATATTCTGGATTTCTTGCAAACAAACAAAACTAAGTAAGCAGGAGTTGATTTCTGCTATGCTTTTAAAATTTTGTTTTGCTTTGCGATGAAGGGCACTGTCCATCAGATGCATAAGATTTTGTCATCTTTTTTTTTTTCAAAAAAATTATCTTGGTGTCAGTAGAATCTGACCATCCAATCCCAACTGAAGTCCTGGAGTGCTGATCTTCAGTGCAGCCTTCACTGAATCCAGTGTGGGAGTAGAGACTGCTGGAGGTCTTCTTGGGGTAAGGGAACATTCATCCCTTACGCAGGTAAAGCCCCAGCAGCCTCTATGGAGTTACTTGGACCCGTGCCAGTGATATTGCTGGGGCAAATCCAGGCCACCCTTTGTCAGGCTTTTAGGCCCCAGAGGGGGGATAGGATGTGACAGTAGCTGCAGCCACCATCCCTGCCCACTCCTGGGCCTGAACTGAACCTTTTTCTATTCTCCCCTCCCCTGTAATTCTTCCCCCATCCCTGTACCGTCCTCTCCCACTCTGCCACCCAGGAGAAAGTCTTCCTGGTCTGGCAGGTGCCACCAGCACTGTGGGTCTCTCTGCTGTTGTAATGTGCCTTACAGCATGTTTTTGACAGCATGTATGCTTGTTCTGCCAGTGCTGGCCGGCTTAGGATTGGGCTTTAATTCAGGTAATTAGTACATTACAGAGTATCTTATTCTGTAGCTATGTAGTATATTGAACATATTTCAAAAGGGGTCAACTTCAAAATAAAATCTAATCATGTTCCATTGTAGTAGTGCATGCATTTCTTTTCATTATTATAGTCAATTTGCTTTTCCAGAAGCTGATAATTGATCTCAAATTTCACTTTAAACCATGCATAATAAAACTCAATCCAGGTTAAATTAATATTCATTCCATTTTATTTTCATAGTTACTCATCAGTGCTTAAATAAAAGGGGGGAAAAACAACACACTGATATGGATTCAGATGCACTGCAGTTTTTCCAGAAAGATTCCAGCTGAAGAACTGAAATAGAGCAGGCTGTTAGTACATAATGAGACAAATGCTGAAGGCTATTTTTTTTTTTAGATTATGATTAAAACAGCTGAGAAACAGGCTTGAAAAAGAGTTATCATTTATGTTGTCAATCATCTGTGTTCTATAGAAGTGTTCCTCCATTTCCATTGATAGCATTTTAAAAAGTAAAAATCAGCACTTTTCTTTAAATGAATGGTGTTGGTGGCTGAATTTAGTACTGTGTTGTATTGGGCTGTATTTTAAGTTGCTGTTCCACAAAAGGAAGGCACTTTCATTGATGTATGAGGGGGATGATTTTCATTTATGCCTGTTCACTCTGCAGTCCCCTGTGCGCCCCCCCCCCCAATTAGGTCCTGCAAATACCTTTGGAGCAGGATTGCATGTGTGACTGCAGCAGGAAAAGAGATCAGAGGAAATTGCACCACTTACATACATGGAAGTACCTTCTGTTGTGGAAGATTAGGACACAAATCATAGTCTCCAGCTGCTTAACGCTCTTGCAGCCAAGTGGTAATTATTCTGAAGCTTAAAGAAAATTTGGTCATTTGAGTTATTAGAAGAATTGCAAAAACATTTTAATAAATATCTTAAGTAATATTTTGTTATAGATCTGTTATAGAACTTTATTTTTTCCTTGGTGTGAAGTCTTGGCTGGTGGAACACGTTTATACAAAAGTTTGGTGTGAATTAAGACAATTTTTTGGAATGAATCAGGAATGCTTTTAGAGTAAAAGTACAAGACTAAAGTGGAAGTCAATGATAGAACTTCATTGCAGCCAAAATTTCTTTTTTTTTAATGTTTTATTTATTTATTACAGATACAGGTAAGGAAAATTGGATAGACTTAGGGTTAGGACTACATAGGTTACACACAAGGTGGTGGCTATCGATTACAACATACATTAGTCCAAACGAGATTATTTATCAATACAAAGATTATCATATTGATAATCTACTGGTTAATAGTTTAATTAAACAATAATATTTTTTCTCTAACCTTATCTATCTCATCATAAAAAGGCTTCAAATTTTTACTTATAGACTCTTATCTAATTCTTAATATCTAATATCACATCTAAAAGGAATACCTTCAATTACAATGGTATTACACACTTCAATATCTCTTATAACAAGGCAGGAGGTCTGGTCTAGAGGCAAGGCAGGGCAGGAGGTCTGGTCTAGAGGGTAGAGCCTCCGTCTGGCCTCCATCTGCCTGAAGATAACATCCACAAGGTCGCCAGTTCGAGACCATCGGCACCGTGCGACAAGCTGAGGCCGAGCAATTCCATCTGCTCTGAGCGTGGGAGGATGGAGGCCAGAATGTGAAGCCAGATCGGAATGAAACACCTTGCATGTAGTCGTTCTTGAAAGAAAGAACCTTCTTTGAAATTGTAAAAATCCCTATTTAATAAGGGATTTAATAAAGCCTGCCTATGTAAACCGCCTTGAATAAAGTCTTGAATAAAGACCAAGAAAGGCGGTATATAAATACCTGTTGTTATTATTATTATTATTATTATAACATGTTATATATCATTTTCCATATCTATCCAATCATAAAAAGGCTTCAAATTTTTACTTATACACTCTTCTAACCACTAAACTATCTAAAATAAAATCTCTTATCTAATTCTTAATTTCTAATATCAATTCTTTTAAAAAATAACCCTTATTTATCTTAATACCACTTAATTTTCACAATACTTATATTTCAAATTTTCATTTACCTCTATTTTAACTTAATATGATTTAAAAAAAATTTTTTTTACTTATTATTCAGCCATTTTAACTTCTGTCTTAGTGCTTGCTTTACTCTCTGTCTACAATTCTTTTTAAAAAATACCCCTTATTTATCTTAATACCACTTAATTTTCACCAACTTTATATTTCAAATTTTCATTTACATCTATTTTGACTTAATATGATTAAAAAAAATTTTCTACTTATTGATCAGCCATTTTAACTTTCTGTCTTGGTGCTTGCTTTGTTCCCTGTCTTATCAGTGTTCTTTTTTACTCCTGCTTCTTCCATTTCTTCTTTTTCTTTTTCTTCCTGAATCTCTCAAGTTTCTTGGCCCCTCTCTGTTTTTCTTTCTTCTTCTTCATTCTGTTCTTGATCCACAAATTCTTCCTCTTCTTGAGACAGCTTGCTCCTTGAACGTCTCCTTGAATGGCTTTCCTTATCTCCAAATCTCCTTATCTCTTGAATGGCTCTTGAATCTCTTGAATGGCTTTCCTTATCTCCAAAATGGCGACCGGGATAGATGTGATTCAGCACAAAGCAAACAGAGAAAAATCCTTGAAATTGCCTGTTTCAAAGGACTCCCCTGTTCGAGCTTTCAGCTCTTTGTACCGTCTTCCTGGCACCGAAGCGTGCCTTAGTTGTTGAGGCACATGAAAAACACATCTATTTACAATCTCCCCAGGAGGTTTGCTGCTACATTGCCAAGTGTTGACTCCGCCCCCCATTGCAGCCAAAATTTCCACCAATGCTGTTGGATTTCTGTTCTTAAATAAACTGTAAGCTGTCCTTGTTATATGCCAGCAATATTTTTGTGATTATGAGAAGCTTCTATATGGTCTTGCATGGTTTGTTAATCATACATAATTATACATGGTAAGAGGTTTTCATGACATAGTAATAAATTGAAATTTAGAGTGAAGAGAGGGAAGACCTGAACATGAATCCTTAAAGGTAAACAATTGTCTGTACGCATGACAGTTGTACTGCTATCAACCAAAATTAGCAGTTCTCTACTTATAGATGTTATTGCCATCTCTTTTTCAGGGGTTTTATAGGACTTTATATAAATATAATTACAGCAGCTAGACCTATCATTAACTTATAATCAACAGAAAAATAACAATTTACACAGCAAAGTAAAAGCACAAACAGATTTTGAAATGATGGAAAAAAGTTTTGTCCAAGTTAAAACACCTAATTCAATATACATTCTTGTTGGGTTCTCCACTTTTGTGCTGAAATGGTTTTTAACACTAGACTCCTGTCTTTATGGGCACAATGGCAAAAGCATCCACTCAAAGGACACATATTTGAAAAGCTGCACAGCACTACTGTTTGCATGTCAGAATATAACCATTAACAGTGCAATCCTGGCAGTCATGACGGATCCCAACCCCACTTCCCAAGCAGCATGGAGTGGCTTCAAGCACTCCTTGGACATGTGCCATCTCAGGAGGGACAGATGAATTTTAATTTTGTTCAGGTAGATTGTTAAGATATTGGGTTTTTAAAAAAAATATAGTTTCCAATTATGTTTGTTTTGGTTTTCTGCTTTTTGAAACATGGAACTTAGTGCCCTACCAGGCAGCCTGAATGACGCACCCTTCAGTGGAACATCTGCAATCCACATTTTCTTCTTAGAGATCATCCTGAAAAAGGACTATAACTTTGCATTTCACTGTAGTTTTTATTCATATAGATGTAGAAATTCTTTGCTCATCTTTAAATTTCTTATATCAGTAACACAAATAATGTTGCAGTTTCTGAAGTACTTTGTTTACAGCACAATCCTAGGCATGCCTACTGGCAGTGGCATAACTAAGGAGGTGCAGGGGGCAGCACATTTACCGGGCTACAGCTGATGAGGGGGCAACATCAGGGCAACTACACCTGTGCGTGAGTTATCTTGGCTGCTGCTGTCCCGCCAGGCACATTGGCCAGAAACTGAGTATACACGCTCCTGAGGCAACAGACTACACTGTTGCCCCCTCCCCGCAGCCTCCAGTAGTCAGGAGGAGCGGGGAAGCTCCTTGGACGGGGGTTGGGGAAGCCCCACCTGGGCCGCCCTTACTCTGTGTTTGGACAAGAAGGAGAGGTGAGGAGATGCGCCGTGTGTCTGTCGTTGGTGGAGCCTCAAAGGGGGTCAAGGCAGCGACAGCAGGCGCTGAGCGAAAAAAGTTTGCAGCTCTGCTCCACTGTGCCTGAGACCTCGGCGGGGCTGTGAGAGGCTTTCCTGGGATGCCTCGATGCGGGGGGGGGCGCTGCAGCCCCCTCTGCTGAGAACCAACAGCTGCCTGCAGGTGCTGAGGCAAGGTGGGGCTACCAACCACCTCCGCTTCGCTTGCCACCATTCCAATCAGAGGCAGGAGCAAGTGAGGGAGGGAGAAGGCGCGCTGCCATCGCCACCTCCTGCACCACCTCAGAGCACAACCCTTTGTATGTCTACTTAGAAGTAAGTCCCATTGTGTCCAGTGGGACTTACTCCCAGGAAAGTGTGGACAGGATTGCAGCCTCAGTCAGTCAGGCACAACTTCTTTCACCTGCCTGGCTCAAGTCCTCCTCCCCCCAGGCGCTGTGAGCAAGCATGCCTTCCTTGCACTCACCCACTCAGAGCCAATCCTTGGCATGTCTACTCAGAAGTAAGCCCCATTATAGTCAATGGAGCTTACTCCCAGGAAAGTGGGGCTAGGACAGGAACCTTATACCCCAGCCCAGCCCAGGCAGGTCCACTCAGAAGTAAGTCCCATTATAGTAATGGGGCTTCCTCCCAGGTAAGTGCGGATAGAATTGGAGCCTCAGTCAGTCAGGTGCGGCTTGATCCCACCTGTCTGCCCTGAGTTCTCATTCCCCCACAGCCACTGTGAACCAGCGAGCAGGCTGGTGGCTTCTCCACAGCCTCCCCCCCCAGGCAGCTGTAGGACCAGAACTGTGCCACCAAACAAAATGGCAGTGGGGGGCATGCCCCAACCTCTCCTCACACACACGCAGGGCTCTCCTCAGTGTAGCCCATTGCCTCCTGAAGTTCAATGTGCCTGGCTGGTGGGACACGTGCCAGTGGTGGTGGACGACTGCATCTCTCCCTCCCCCCGTCCAATGAGCCTGGCGGGGAGCAGCCCAGAATAAGACCCAGTATAAGACCCAGACCCTCAGGGGGTCCAGGGGGGGTCAGTATACTGGCAGCAGCCCAGTATAAGACCTCAGAGGGAACAGAGATGGGGAGCAACCTCTTCATTCGGAGAAGTGGCAGCAACTTGGGGCTGAGTAGGAGGGAGCTGGTGCCGGGGGGAGGCAGCAAGCAGCTTGGGGGATGTGGCAGATTATTATTTTGCACTTTTTTTAAAAGGTGAGTGTGAAATCAAAACCCGGGAGTGACATCACTTCCAATGTGACGTCACTTCCGAGGCATCATCTTGAGCTCTGCACTGGGCAACAGGATCTTGAGCTACACCACTGCCTACTGGGAAATAAGATGCATTAAAATGGGACTTGCTCTCAAGAAAGTGTGTAAAGGATTTCAATCTTAAATCCTCATTCTTAATAGCCATGTAATAACAATGTAAATTGTAAATAACAATGTAAATTACTGTGCCTTTGCAAGAGAGTACTCCAGGGTACTGCGCTTTCTATGTCCTTTTGGAATTTATAACTTGGTCATTTTTTATTTTACAAATAAAATATTTTAACAAATAACAAATAACATATTTTACAAATAACAATGTAAATTGTAAATAACAATGTAAATTACTGTGCCTTTGCAAGAGAGTACTCCAAGGTACTGCGCTTTCTATGTCCTTTTGGAATTTATAACTTGGTCATTTTTTTTTCAAGATATTGTTACATCTTACTTATAAAAATACCTGATTTTAGGGATATGTGCCCCATGCTCACATTTAACAAATCACTTATCTGATGGGATGAAGTTATCTTTGGAATTAATTGAAAGATCCGTGCTGTTTTCACACTTCATTTGAGAAAAAAATGGTCAACTGGTTAAAGAAATTCCAGCTTGTAGTGTTAGGCTCCAGGATGTGGCTGCCTAGCTCAGTACTTCTGACTCTGAAATCGTAGAGTGCTGCTAGTCAGACATTGGTCTTTTACCACCCTACCTATACGGACAAGAGAATGAACTGGGAAGGAGTTAAGATTCAGCAGTGTCACTGCTACCAAATCTGCCCCCTTCCCGGACCTGATATGTCTATCTCTATCCCATCCCCTTCTGTTCCACCCCCACCTCATCATTGCCTTGTTCCATCCTCCCCTGCCCCTGTTCTTCCTTCCCTGCATCATGTCCTACCATTCCCGCCAACTTACCTGCCTCAGGGGGTCCAGGGGAATCCAAGGGTGGACATGGGAAGGCTTTGGTCTTCCCACTGGCATTCTGGAAATGTGCACCTCTGCATACTGCTGGAGTGCTCTTTATGACTGCTGTAAGGCAGTCAGTGTTCCACCAGCAGGACAGCCCAATAAAATTGGGCTGTAAGTCTTCTTCTTTTGTCCTCTGGCAAAGCTGAAGTTCCTCAAACTAGTTCAAAGAACAGGATTGTTGGTTTATGAAAACAAATATGTACACTGAATATAATGAGAGGCATTAATGATTGGAAAATGTTTATTTTGAGAATGCAAACAGGAAAGTCATGCTCCTGCAGCATTCCACCTTCTGTGAGTTGCTTTGTTCTTCTGCTGAGAACAAAATCCCATTGAACATAACTGAAAACTGTATACCCAAAATAATAAGAGGTAAAACCTACAATGCTGCAGATATGTTTTGCCCCAAGGGAGTGTGACCAAGTGACTGATTGATTGGCTCAGGAGGCCACTGCAAAGCAGTTAATGATGTAGTTGAATGTGAAAGTGCTGGTGCAGAGCCTTTACACAGCCTCTCACATTGCCCTTTCTCCCCTGCTTTACAGAGATGAATTGCAGCTGATATGGCTGCATGCTGTTCTGTCTCCAGTCTATCTCTTAATAGCTGGCTGATAGTCATGAAAAACACTACTTGTTGGGAACTGTGCTTGCTGATTACAAGCAACTTATGTTGGGTTCTTGAGACAGTATCTATTGGTGGGGGGGCGGGAATACAATACTTGTGTCATTTTTTAAAAAATTGTGCTATAGTGGATTGCATCACTCAGGCTGCAATCCTATACACACTTTCTTGGAAGTAAGCCCCATTGAACACAATGGGACGTACTTCTGAGTAGAGGCAAAGGATTGTGCTGTCAGTTAGTATACATACTATAGTTTATGCAGCTCAGTATAGGATTGACCTACTTTGTTGAACTAAGTAAGAACAGGATCCTCAAGGAAACCAAATGCAAGCATCTTAACACAGAATCTTAAAGTCTGATTAATAAACACCCAAAGTTATTCTTAACTTTCCTTAGTAGAACTAAGTAGCAGTAGAACTCGTAAAACTACAGGCACAGGGGCCTGAAAGGGTTAGTAAGTTGAAATGAAATTGCATCTGCTCATGCAAATGTAAACCTCCTCTCCCCTGCTCCACCACTACTATCTCTTCTGGAATACAGGATTCCACCCTTTCCTAGGAGGCTGCTTCAATTGGCTATTTGCCCTTTCCCACTTCTTCCCTCACTGAGGGCCCAATCCTATCCAACTTTCCAGCACTGGTGCAACTGCAATGCAGCCCCGAGGTAAGGGAACAAATGTTCCCAAACGTTACCTTGAGGAGGCCTCTGCGACTGCCTCCCCAACACAGGAAGCAGTGCATACCCTATAGGCACAGCAGCACTGGCAAACTGGATAGGATTGGGCCCTGAATTATTTATTTTAAAAAAATAATCTGGTCAGTCATGGCTCATACCAGCTCTCATCAGAAAGGCTGTATAGTGGGAACACACACACACACACACACAACATATCACATTGTGGCTACTTCAGTGAAAAATAATACAAAAGTCAACATCTGTTGTGCCTCAAGTTCTCAACACTTCGGAACAATTCTGCTTAGCTTTGCAAAATGGCATCGACTTGTATCTTCTTACCAAAAAAATTAATAATTAGTATTTATAACTGGTGTTTTCCTAACTTCTTAAGAAGTGCTTTTACATATGCTGTTGTAATCATCCACATAACAACTATGTACAACCAGCCATAATTATTACCATAATACAAAAGGCTGTACTGAGATAATGGCTTGCTCTAAAGGCCAACTAATACATTCAGGGCTGGTCAGAAGTTTGAACCAGGAGCTTCCAGTTCATCGTTTGTTCCTCTAAGTTCTAATAGATCTTTTCAGCTTTGCATGAATCATATTTATATGTATTAGAAGGGCTGAAATTATTACATGTGCAGCATATAAAGGCTTTCTAGGGTTCAGTCCTATGCAACTTTCCAGTGCCGATGCAGCTGCAATGCAGAGCAGAGGTAAGGGAGCAAACATTCTCTAACCTAGAGGAGGCCTCCATGACTGCCCCCACAATGCAGAATGCAGTGCATTCCCTTTTGTTATGGCTGCATCAGAGCTGCAATGTTAGACAATAAGGTCCTTAATGTATCTGTATCAGTGGTTCTCAAACTTTTAGCACCGGGACCCACTTTTTAGAATGAGAATCTGTCAGGACCCACCAGAAGTGATGTCATGACCAGAAGTGACATCATCAAGTAGGTAAATTTTTAGCAATCCTAAACTGTAATCCTACCCACTCTTATCCAGGAGTAAGTCCCATATACTGTCATTGTTAGGGCACAATCCTATCCTGTTCTGGAACAGGCAAGCCAGGAGGCTTGCCCTGTATCCAGCGCAGGATAGGGGCCATAAGCGGCTTAGCCAGAGGCAAGGGGAAACTTTTCCCCTAACCTCTGGGTAAGGGATGCTGGCCCCAATGGGTCTCCTTGGACTTCTGCCACCTCTGGAGGTGGCAGAAGTCCAAGGAGAGCAGAGTGGCTTGAAGTCACTCCGTTCTCCCCAGGAACGGGGGTTGGGATCCAGCATAACTTCTGGATCCCAGCCCCACCTTCCTCTCCCTGCCCACCACCCTGCTAGATTGTTGTTTTTCTGACTGGAACTTTTTTTTTTTACCTGTCACATTATTCCAAAATTGTACGGTGCCCCCTCCCTCATATCCACAGGGGATCTGTTCCAGGCCCCAATGTGGATATGAGGGAACCCTATATATACTTTACAGTATTCCTCCCATGTCAGTTACGTTCCTTTTTCATTAGGAAGCAGGCATGTTTCTTGCTTTTACAAACACTAAAGCAGGAACACTACAAGCAGTCAGGCAGGCAGCCTGCGTGCTAGGGGGACAAACTCAGAATGTGCAGGCTTTCTGCCTGCTTGTCACATTCCTGTTCTAGCTTCTGTATAAGCAAGAAACATGCCTGCTTGCTAATGAAGAAAAAGGAAGGTACTGGGCGTGGGGGGCGTGGAGGGAGTGATTCTGTGGATACAGGGGCACACCTGTATCCTTGATGTTACTCTGAGGTGAGTACCATTCATTCTACCACCTCAGTCTGCTGCATATGTAAACCAGGTCTGAATTTGAGGAGCTCTGGAATTTTTCTTTTCTTTCTGGTTTCACCTCATGCTTCAGTGTTCATACAGCTCATACACTGATGTCATAAATGCAACAGCTTAGTAGCACATAATTCTAGCCTCTTTGAATTGGTAGTGGCAGTTAGATTACTATTTATAACAGCTGCAGGCACAAAGCCATTAAGGTGTCATAAACCTAGCATCTTAATATGACATAATACTAACCTTTTTAAGCTCGGTGGTGGCAACAGCATTGTTTCCCAAGAGCCTATCTATATGTACATCTCCTCTTGAAATTGTGTTATTTATCCTCAGTAACTCATACTGTATAGTCATGGTTAGAGAGCCTACAGTAAACCAACTTTACCTTAAAACAAAGGTGGATGAAGAGTCAGTATAGACAGAATTTTGTCTTACATGTTTACATATATTATTGAAATAGTAGAGCAGAGCCTGGGGGCTGGGAATAAGAATAGGCCCTCAGTTTGGCTGTACTTGTCGTAAGAGGCGACTAAACAGCCACCGGGTAGATGGGACTCGTCAGCCTGGGAAGGCAGCTCATCTAAGAGAAGGAAAACTCTGATCCCAAACCTCCACTGCCTTGTGGCTACATCCAGTTATGGAAAAGGCTTCAGGAGTCAACCTCGAGGCAAAATCCGGAGCCGGAGTCCCTGAGGCAGTTCATGGCTGAACACAGTCACGTTCTGGCAACTCCTGCGACGCCGCTGGAACCAACCATATTGGCCTCTGCCTTTCCATTGGACCATTTCAGCGATGTGGAGAGGGGGGATTTGCTGCATGGGTAACAGCCTATCCTCCATACCTACTTTACCTAGGCTTTGCACACTGGAGAGGACACTCTGTTCCAGAACCACCATTCAGAGCGTGACGCCATAGTCTTCCGAGACTGAAGGATGCCAACGACTAGAGCAGGGTCTATCCTTGTATATGCATAGCAATAGGGGTTGCCAGAAGGATACAGGGATTGCCATAGGGCTTAGGTGTTGTCTTTCCTCTTTCCAAGAGTAATTTGGACCCAAAGCTTGATTAACTTGCACCTGGAATGAGAGATAACTGGGTGGAATTATGGATCTAAAGATGCTATAGATGGCACACACATACTTCCTAATTCCTCTGTTGGCCTAGTGCAGGGCTTCTCAAACTAGGGCGTCGCAATGCCCCAGCTTGAGGGCCCTGGCCTCTACACCCTTAAGGGGCGGGCGCAGGGGGAGGCAGCGACGTGATCCCCAAGGTCACGTCGCTAAGGGGGCTGCAGGGACTGGCATGCACTTACCAGTCCCTGCTGCAGCCTCCTGGGGGTACAGGGAACCCTATGCAACCCTCCACAGGGCTCCTCAGCCTTCAAAAAGTGAAAGTGGAGCGTTTGCGCTCCACTTGGTTTTGCGGAGGTAGAGCGTTATCACTTTCACTTTCTAAGCTTCTGGTAGTCCTGCAGACGGTTGTGCAGACGGTTGCTAGAAGCGCCGGCTGCGGAGGCTGACAGAAGCCTCCGTGCCAGCTTCTTCCCTGACTCTTGCAAGGAGAAAAGGTAGGCAGGAGGGAGGCTCTCCTGGGCGGGGGGAGGGCAGGCAGTGGGCGGCCCCGGGGGTGGGCAGTTGGGGAGCGGGAGGCGGGGCTGGGATCCAGCAATTATGCCAGATCCCAACCCCGTTTCCTGGGGAGTTCAGACCATCTTCAAGCTGCTCCACTCTCCTTGGACTTGTGCCACCTCAGGAGGTGGCACAAATCTGAGGAGACCCATAGGGGCCAGCAGCCCTTACCCAAGAGTAAGCAGATAAGTTTCCCCTTGACTCTGGCTGAGCCGCTTATGGCCACTATCCTGCGCTGGATACAGCACAAACCTCCTGGCTTGCCTATTCCAGTGCAAGATAGGATTGCGCCCTAAGTAAGTAAGTAAGTAAGTACTGTAACGTAGGATCACAGTTTTCCTTCTGGTAAGGTCGCAATTTTTCTAATCCGAAAAGAAAAAAATATATTATTTGAGGAGCTTGTCATGTTGCAATGCTCATGCAAGTAGACCATAGTATATGAACAGTTATTTGTGAAGCCAAGCCACCTCTAGAACTGCTTTGCGTGAAAAGCAGGCAGCATTACAGTGCACAATGAAAAACATTCCAGCCAGTACTGGAAGGCACTAAGCCAGCAGCAAGGAAGCATGAATTTCCATGGACTATCACATTTGCTTTGAAGAGCCAATGTGCATCAGGCACAAGTGTTCTTGACAGCCCAATTTGGCACTTACTGTGGCATGGACAGAAGTCATTTGGCACTTACCTAACAGGCCATGGACAGAAGTCGTCAGGCATCCCGAGCCCAGGGATGAGCCGAGCAGGAAGTAGCACTATAGGAATCAGCCAGACTGGTGGTGCAGCAAGTATTCTTGAGCATTAAACATCTGTGTATGGTTGAAAGAGGAGCACCATGTGTTGTTTGGACGCGGATGTTGAGTAGCTGGCTTGGGTCTCGGAATTAAAGGGATAAGCAGCGCTGTCCATTTTCACTTTGAAAGAGCTACAGAAGAATCAAACTATTAAAATCTGTCTCACTGCCTTGTCCACCAATTGACTGGTCATAATCTCCTGCTGTCTTCTCCAACGGCATTGCACTTGTCTCCGAAGCCCCATCTTTTAAAACATTGATTTTTTTTTTTTTAGAGAAAAACTTTATATTGCTGGACTTGATGTTTCTAGTTGTCTTGGTTATAGCTTTTTGTGATCAATCCAGTGAAATACTGTTCAGATTAGGTTGACTGTGACCTGGCCGAGTAGTCAAATCTTGCATTCCTCAATAGTGATTAGGCTGGTAAAACTTTGATAGAAATAGGTGTTCTGGATCAAATGGTTTTATCACAAGAGACATGTGGAATGCTTATTAGTTTGAGAGGAGTCACAAAAGGAAGAAGAGAAAATGGAAGGAAGCTATTTTAAAATGACACTAGCCAACGCAGATTTTGCATTCAAGTTAGAAATGCAAAAACCAATTTAAACATCACTTGCAATTTGAGTAACGTGAAAGGAAAACAAAAACCACATTAATTTACTAAGGATTCCAATATCCAGTTGTGGTTCATCTGTGTTAGTCAATAATTAAGGAAAGACAATGTTTACAAAAAGGCATTTATGAAAATGCTGAATATATTGGGCTGAGTTCAGCAAACAGTAAGCTGAGATGGTTCAAGGGGGCATATTGGGCTGGGGGCCTAGGATATCCACTGCACCCTCCCTACCTGACCAGTTTAAAATAAGTGTCAGGGGGAAAGGACGCAGCAGAGGAGGCAGCAACCATGTGAACCATGTGTTCATGTGAACTGGGGAAGGCATCCATTGAGTATGGGGTATGGGGCACCCTGCCAGTTCATTGCCTCCCACAACCTGCTTCTTGAAGCAGGTGCTTTAGTTCACCTGGTGACTGGGTTGCCCAGCAAACCAATATGGTTTCGCTTCTCTTCTTGACCATTTGATTAATTGACAGCACCTCACAGAAACAGGAATCAGATACACAACACATTATGTATTCTGCAACATGTATAAGTACTGTTTCAACATAACATTCTAACATTTAACAGTTTTGTGTATTTCATAATCCAGGCAAATGCAGCAGCAATGCTATTACCATCAACACCAATTACCTTTGAATATTTGATCTAAGAAATTTGAATCAGTATGAATTGACTGTAATAATATTACTTTAAAACACTGTTTTAAAAAGTGCTCCATTCATCACTTTGAAATGGAAAACAGCTCATGACAGTTTTTATTTTATTTTTCTTCTGTTTCAGGCCTGGTGAGGCAGAACCAGAAAATGTTATATTTTATTCAGGGCTTAAAAATTTCTGCTCAGTTCACAGGTGCCTTTGTTGGTATCCTTCAGTCTCGGAAGACTATGGTGTCACACTCTGAATGGTGGTTCTGGAACAGAGTGTCCTCTCCAGTGCGTGAAGCCTGGGTAAAGTAGGTATGGAGGATAGGCTGTTACCCATGCAGCAAATCCCCCCTCTCCACGTCGCTGGAATGGTCCAGTGGAAAGGCAGAGGCCAATACGGTTGGTTCCAGCAGCGTCGCAGGAGTTGCCAGAACGTGACTGTGTTCAGCCATGAAGTGCCTCAGGGACTCCGGCTCCGGATTTTGCCTCGAGGTTGACTCCTGAAGCCTTTTCCATAACTGGATGTAGCCACAAGGCAGTGGAGGTTTGGGATCAGAGTGCCTAGGACTAACACAATCCATTGTATTTGTTGTGGAATGGAGGTGCCTCAACATGGCATGGCTCTCAGGTGATACTGAAGGCTGTCATCTAGGTCTCCAAACCCCAGCCTGTGGGCCACATCGGCCCTTGACACCTGTTAAGATGCATGACGTGGCCCTGGTACAAAAAAGTTGGAGACCCCCTGATCTAGAAGACAGTTTTTATAATTAGCAAAATTCTGTTGCTGCTTGTTTATTTTAATTACTTGTACCCTAGTACAAGTAATTTTTAAATACTTGTAACCTATGTTTCACTTCTACTAACAGAATGTACAAGGAGGTGTGTGTGATTTTTGCCAAGCTTCCTTTCTGCCCTTTGCAGCCCTCTCCTGGGTGTCTGCCAACTCCATGGAGCTGATTTTCAGTAGGCATAGCAGTTGGCTGTGCTAAGCAGGAGGCAGAGAAATTTTCTTCCATGTGCGATCCTCAAGTACAAGCAGTGATTATTATTGGACAAAGTTTTTCTCACTAATTGACCAGTGTTTTTTATGCTAGTCAATTGACCAAGCCTAGCCTCATCACTGGATAACATGACCCTGAGCTTTCATTTCTGATTTCCTACTACATCTAATAGATGCAGATGGTATACCTATATTCTTTGCCAATATACTTAATATTTGTCATTTATTTTGTAATCTCAATGTTCTGATCTGACAATAAAAGTCATGATGGAGGTGGTAAGGTCATATAAATGGCAGCCTTTATGCTAGTTTAAGCATTACATACTAATCCAGACATGTCAAATGAACTGAAACAGATGGCTAGCTATTAGACACTCTCAAAAACAGTGCTATGTTTTAGAATTGAACTAATCAATGTTTCTACAGGATACTGTAAAAAATTAAACTTATGAAGCTGTCCTATACTCTCAGACTATTGGTCTATCATCTTCTAGCTAAACACTGTCTATTCTGACTGGTAGTGGCTCTCCAAGTGTTCAGGCAGAGATTTTTTTCCCAGCTGTTCTGTTATTTGTACTACATAAGATCCTTTAATTGGGGGTGCCAGGAACAGAACCTAGGATCTTCTGCATATAACCCATATACTTAAGCACTGTGGTCTCTCTTCTTATCATTCAGGGATAGTATAGATGGTCCAAAGGCTTTGTTCTCTTCTCAATCCCAAGGAATAGGCATGACTCAGCAAAGAAGATTTGATATCGAATTGATTTTTTTGCATGTGCATTTTAGCTGCTATTCATTTGTTTCATTAATTTACATTTGAGTTTTGCAGCACATTTAAATTGCTTTGTGCCTTTGCCACTCGAAACACTTGGGAAACTTAATTTAGCTTTCCCATCTTTTCTAAGCTGTTAACACTCATGACAAAAGCAGAGCTGCTAAAGAGTCATTTTATGAGTCCTTCATTGCTCTTATACTGGATACTACAAAGGTATGCTCATTATGGGCCGAATCCTAGCCAACTTTCCAGCACTGGTGCACACTCAATGCAGCCCTGAGGAAGGGGAACAAACGTTGCTTTACCTTGAGGATAAAGCACTGGCATCTGTCACTGGCATCTTCATGCTGCTCTGAAGCACATGGGAAGGCTTCAAATATCTATTTGTTACTGCCTCTGTTACTGCCTCCCCAACACAGGAACCATCACTGGCACAGCAGCACTGGCACTGGAAAATTAGATAGGTTTGGGTCCTATATCTGGTAAGAGGTGGTTAATAAAAGCCAGAGCCTTACAGAAGAAGCCTATGCATGTATACTCAGAAGCAAGTTTTGTTGTCTCACTACCCAGTCCTACCTGGACCAGGCAATGGTGGCGCCCCTCTTCCACTGGCATTGACTGCTGTAAAGCAGTCAGCACCAGTCATAAAAGGCACTCCAGCAGTGCACAAAGCTGCACACTACTGGAGCACTAGTAGGAAAGCTGGAGCCTTCCCATGTGCTTCAGAGCAGCATGAAGATGCCAGTGACAGAGGCTAGATGGTGGGAGAGGAAGGATGGGTAGGCAGGGTGGACAGGGGGGATGGAAAGAGATGGAGTAGGGGAGGGTGGACAGGGGTGGCATCTGTATGAAGGATGAGCAGATTGAGCAAATGCCACCTCTGTGTGTCGTCGTCCCCTGCTAACTGGTTAACTGATTAAGAGGCACTTTTGCAAGTGGGTGCTCCTCTTTTATTTAGCAGGGGGAGAGTAACTGGCCCACCTCACCCCAGCAGTGCCTTTTCTAGTGGCTGTCTGCTGGTGTTGCCTCTTTTTAGATTGTGAGCCCTTTTGGGACAGGAAGCCATTAGATATTTGATTTGCTCTGTAAACCGCTTTGTGAACTTTTTGTTGAAAAGCGGTATATAAATACTGTTGTTGTTCTTGTTGTAGAGGTAGGAGAATGAGTGAGTGGGTTGGCGCAAGCCATAGGAGATTTTCTTTCTCCCCTTCTTCCAATTGCTCTGGAAGGAAGGGGGAAAACTGTTGTGTCTCCAGATCACCTCGGCTTGCCTAACTGGAGTTTTCTTCTTCCTTCTCCCTCCAGCAATGCCACAGGAAGAAGGGGGGTGCAGCTTCTGCAATCAGATTGGAGTTCCCAGTAGAGTAACTGGTTGGAGGTGATAGGCTGGGAGCTTGTCTGTTCACCACCCCTTCAAGAGTGTAACTCTAACATTTCAGGTTGCTTTATGGCAGGGTTGACCCTAGCATAGATCATGGCCCAAGCCATCCTCAAAGCTCTAAATTTTGCCACTCTGTATAGCACGGGTCTCCAATTTTTTTGGCCAGAGGGCTGAATCAAATGTCTGGCACGGTTTTGAGGGCCAAAAAAATATTTAAATATAAAATTTATATAAATAAATTAGAGATGGAACTTAGATGTGTGAATAAATGAATGAATGGGCTCATTCATTCAACCTCTCTGGCCCTTAGAACACCCTCCAGATGCAACCAGAGCATAGTTCCAGTCATGTTTAGCAAAGTGGGCCAGGGACTTTCAGGGGACAAGAGGCTGGCCTTGGGCCGGATAGAGGACCGCTGCGGGCCGCATCTGGCCCCTGGGCCGGGGTTTGGAGACCCCTGCTGTACAGTGTGAAGCACCTAGTGGTGTTACTATGTAGAGCAGAACAATGATCTTTGCATAAGCATTTGGTGGGCCACTGTGAGATACAGGAAGCTGGACTAGATGGACCTTTGGCCTGATCCAGCGGGGCTTATTTTATGCTCTTATGTTCTTATATTCACTCTGCCTAGCAGGAATATTAGGAAACATATAAAGATGTGGAACTCTGGAATAATGTAGTTCATCACCACGGACTCTCCATATCTAACACAGAGAGATGGAAGGGACAGTTTATCTCATGTGAGTCTAGGCTGCAAGTATCCATGTCCCACCTCTCTTCTACCAAAGGGAGAGGCATCGTGCATAAGAGTTTATTCTTAATTAGAGCAAGATCATTATCTCTCAACCTGTCAGAGGTTATGTTCCACTCATGCTAACAGCAAACTGAGTGGAGAGAGTGTTGCATCTTCCTTGCCTTTGAGAGAAGCCTTATTCTTTTTTCCAATATGAATGGAGTTACCAAGTTTGTTTTCTAGTAGAGATCTTGTGCTATAACAGATGCATGGCATGCAGAAGTTCAGTAAGTCTGGCTATTTTTAGCATAGACATCAAGTGATGTGGTCTTCGCCTATTAAATTCTCCCCATTTGGAAGCTTTGCAAAGCACAGGAGCTTGCTAAAAAGAAAGCTGATCATCCAAAAAAAAAAAAAAAGTTTGTGTTTTGGTTATGACAGTAGCAGCCCTGCTCCCCAGCCCTGCACCCTAGGCAAAGGTCCATGATGGTACTCTTGCGGTGCATCGTGTGACTCCAGGATAGGTTGGGGAAGCCTCTCTGAGGTTCCCTGACACTTTAAGCTGTGCTTCCGGAAAACCAGAAGCACAGTTTCTGATCCTGTGAAGACCCTCAGACAGGCTTCTGTGGGGTCCTAAAGGTGTGAGAGGCTCTGCGCCTGGAGCATTTGACCCATCAAGTGAATGGCAGGTCCACCACTGGGTTATGAAACAGAGAGATGAAAAGAGAAGCTTGCCTCAGTTAGAGGGTTTAGAAAGTGTATATTTGTTAGGAAACTCAGGGTATGTTAAGAAGGAGAAAAAATGGAAAGAAATATAGTTACGATTGAATTAAAAGGAAATGCAGAGAGATATTAAGATAGCAAGGGATTTTGATGTTCCAACAGATGGAATTCGAAACCAGCATTGGGCTGTTCACAGAACAGGTTGTGTGTGGGTTTGAATGACAATTGGTGCCATAGGTGGTAGGTTTGGGGAATTTCTGAAATGTGCATGTTAACAACTATTCGTATGTGTTATGTGCTTTTGCATAGAAAATGACTAACTTTTTTCAGACGTGGAGTAAAGCAGAGTAAAGACGTGGATTGGCCTTTGGGACTAAGAGCCAGATTCATTCGGGCTCACGCCAGCCCATCACTGGTGGACACTGTTGTAAACATGCCATAAGGCATGCCTGCAACAGTCTGAGCCAGTCTGGCTTAGCATGAGCCCAGGTTGTGCCAGCGCCAGGCAAAGTCAGAGTACTGTGCCGGAGCTCCAGGCAAGTGCTTGCAGTGGAGAGTAAGTCTTGGCGGACGGGGGGGGGAGGTGTTCTGGGGCAGGGGGAGGGCATGGGGAAGGTGTGGCAGGGAAGGAGCGGGGCAGGATGGGGCGGAGATGGCAGCAGCCCCTGCTGCCGTATCCTAACCCCCCCCTCCCAGCCTGGGAGACCCGACATGGGTCTCCTCGAATCCGTGCCCACTCAATAGCAGGTGCAGATCTGAGAAGACCCATTGAGGCTGCCTGGTCATTACATGGGGTATGGGAGCATAAGTGTAAGCTTCCTTACCCTGACTGGCATTGGCGCGCTTCCCAGTCCCATGGGATGCACCAGTAGCCATTTTGGCGCCGCTGCAGCCCTGGGCGCTGGGAAGCATAGGGTTGGGTTGTTAGACTGGATAATGACTTTGAGTGTGTAACTCTGGACTTCTCAAATATGCAACGGTGTACTTCTGCAATGTGTCTTTTCTTAGTTTCTGGCATATTGTGTGATCTAGATTGAGTTGCTTCAGGAGCAGGAATTGGGGTGGGATGGGTTTACTACCTCACAGTAAGCAACTTATAGCTCACTCCTATCCTTTCCAACGCCACCGGGTGCAGCGGTGCCAAAATGGCTACCATTGCATCCGGCAGGGCCCTGAAGGCTGCTAGAGGTCTCCTTGGGGGAAGGGGGCTTTTAACACCTCATGGCAATCCCAGTGCCTTGTAACACATTAAAAACTTCACTTCCTTTTTAAAAAAACAAAAACCTGGTCACATGTTTTTCACTCTAAGGCTCAGTCTGAGCCCAACAGAAGCTGCGGACAGATGTGCACAGCCTCTGCAGGGTTCAGACAATTGTCTTGTAGTGTGCACAGGGGGGCTTACGGACCCGATCCATGGATAAGTGAATCTTCCGATACAAGATCTGAGGATTTTGGGGCCACCCTGTATTCCTGTTGAGTGTGGGTAATGAAATCAACATTGCACTTCAGATGTCTTCAACATGTAAACTTATCCAAGCTTAACACTTAGATGTTGTTTCTTGCTAACATTCAGATGACTTGGCAACTTTTCTCTTTTTATGGACTTTGAATTAGGTATGTATGTAAACATACCCTATAAAATAAGGGCAATTAGTGATCCAACAGAATAATGAGAGAGCTGGTGGAAATATTGCACCATGGTAAGTGTAAAACATTCAGACATCTTTGTGGAACTTTGATAGAGAGATACTGGATTGTACTCACAGCTTTAAAGCTCACTCTGCTAGTTGTTGAAACATCAGAGATTAGCTCCAGGATGAAAGAGAAACTCCTGTCTCTTCCATAATACTTAATGGTTGGTAGGGTTCTCGTGCCATTGCTTCTTTTTATCTGAATCCACCCAATAGATACAAACTATAGTGTTCTGGGGGAAAAATATACACTACAGTGATGGCAGCTGTTCTCCCTCAAGGCTCTCATCCTTCTAATCCATTCTTAAGAGGAAATCAATATAGATTCTCTAAAAGGATTTCACAGCTGTCACCCACATCAACAGATGGAGAGCCACAACCTGTTTCAAGAAACCTGAAATGGAGCAGCTTCACTAGGCTGTATAGGCTTATCATGTGCAACAGCTATCTGATTACGCAAGATTGATAATGAAGTATTAATGCAGAATGTCATCATGTTATCTAATGGATCATAAAACTGGGGGTGTAAAAGAATGCAGTTGAGTTCAGGAGTATTTCCAGCATATGCTTCTGCCAGTTCTTTTTATTATGTCAAGGCATGAAGACACTAAAGGACCTGAACAGCTTATAGCCAACTAGTAGAAATAGTCATCTTGAGGTTTTTTTAAAAAAAATGGAAACAGTGCTGGAAGATTTTGTTACTGACATTATGTGCGATTTTTGAGGTAATTACAGCAAGCCTTCTTAGGTTCAAGGGAACTGATCAGACACATGATTATGTGGATCACTCATTTAATAATATATCAGACCTACAGTGCTAAAGTTTCATTCCTCACGCCTTCTCAGAAAGTTTGTGTTAAGAACCTGGAACTTACAGAAAAGGCAGGTTGATATTCCAGCAAAATGATGCTTTGCAGATTGGATGTAATACAAATAGTATATTTCTCAACCAGTGGCTGTGTTTAAAGTCCGGGCTTCTTCTGAAATAACCTTAGCATTTAGCTTGTCTTTCTCTTATTACTGATAATGTTGGAAATCACTTGTCTTATGAAGAAGCCAGGGAGACAAAAAGCTTCCATTGCTAGTGTTGCCTCAGCTTCTTGGAGAGGCAATGTTGATATGAGAACTAGCCATATTGCCAACTTTTTCTGCATGGCAGAGGCTTCTGATATTATCAGAGCGGTGGAAAGATAGTTGCTGCAGTGGCTGTAACTGATCTTTTCTCATCCAGCTTCTCTTTAAGATAAAAGAGAAAAAAACCTGCAATTTCCTAGATTGTTCGAATGTCAAACGTATCATGCTGGTTATATTTTTCTAATACCTGTCAAAAAGAATTATGTTAAAATAATGAATGTAACATTTGGGATTGGCTACCTTAATGATTTTTCAGTGCCTTGCCTATTAATATATTTGCTTATTCCACAAGGCAGGAAAGTTAATACTGTATATACAAACTAATTTAACAGCTCTTTTGTTTTATTAAAATTTAGTGGGGAAAATAGGTGAGAAAAGAAAGCTCTACATTATTCACACATTTTAACTTAATAATCGAGGGGATTGAGGAAAATATATTGCTAAAATAGAAAAATGAAAAGGTTTCTGGGAAATAAGTGTAGGTGTATAATTAAGTCTGGAGTTGTGCCAAATTTCCATGACATTCAGTTTTTGATTCAAAAGTCCCTTTTAGGAAGGGACTGGTATCTCTTTATTTTTTTTTTTTGTAAATGTGGTGGTTCTCCCTTTCAAAAAACAAAACAAAACAAGCAACAGTTTTAATGCTGAAAGTGGTTGCTCTTAGTTTAAATAGCTGCTGCTGTTTCCTTTTGTATTTTTTTTTCTTTCACCCTAAAATTCATATAGAGTTTCAGTTCTTCATCAGAATTGTAGTATCATGTTTAACAGTACTGTCCAAGACCACACACCTGAATGTACAGATGCACTCTTTCATTTCATTGAGGGCTTACTGTAAACACACATGGCTTGCAGATGTAATTACTGTAGATACTTGCCTATAAGGCGAGAAATTTCTTCCACTAAATCAAGCTTATATTAACTCCTTGCCTTATCTGCAAGGTCATGCCCTCTCTGCCCTTCTGTGCACTGCAAACAGGACTAGGAGAAGACAGCAAGGGTCAGAGGAAGGTCAGAGGAAACGTGGGGGAATCAAGGTGGCCAGCAAAGAGACAGTTCAGGCAGAGGTCTTGCCTGCCTTCCAGGGGCACTTCCCTCGTCCTCTATCCCCACGGCTGGTCAGATGCCCCTCCTCCCACCTTCTGCCTGCCTCTCCCTCCTGAGGACCCTCCTGCCTCCACTGCATTGCAAGCCTGCTTGAAACCGGCCTGGGGAGCAAGTTCCAAGGAGGATGACTCCTTGGTGCACAAGGAGGAGGGCGTTTACTGGTGAGAGCTCTGCTGGCACCCCCAGCTTCCCCTTGCATACCTATATTCTGGGCCAGTGCTGGGAGAAGGGGCAGCTCGGTACCCCATCTACCCAGCTGCTGGACACCTGCTGGAAAGTAGATGGCAGCGAAACAGTGGGGTGAGAAATCTGCTTGGAAAATGCTTGCACTTTAATGCACCTGGCTTTGGAGAGGATTGGAGTGCAGATGGGAGAGGGGAGCCCAGGACAGAATTTTCCCATTGTGTATTAACTATAAATGAGAGGGGGGGAAGGAGCGAGCAAGCAAGAGAGCTCTGACCGGCTTCCTTCATTCTCTCTTTTACTAGTTCCCACCTCTCTCCCCAGCAGCATCACACCCCCTCCCTGATTTCTCTCTCTCTCTCTCTCTCTCTCTCTCTCCTCTGCCTTCCTTCCTCTCCTTCCTTTCCTTTCGCTACCCAAAGGACGCTCTGGTTGGTGCTAGTACTGGAAAAAGGTGTATCTTCCCCAAGGGCTGTGGTGCATCCCCCTCAGCCCAGTCTGGCAAGCAAATCTAATTCTCCTGAGCCAGCTTGAGTCATTCCTTGTTGCTTGTCTCTCCACTGTGAATTGAATTGAACACTCCCAGTTATGCGTTTTATACAGGTGGAGTCTCTGGCTTAGCACACCAGGCACCTTAAAGAAAGATTTGATTAATGGTTCTACTGCTATGTTGTTTACTGTGCACTCAGGGTGACCAGATACAATGGAGGACAAAGTGCCTATACATTCAACTTTTGTAGAGGCGAGAATTTTGGTGGGTGCAACTTTTCAAACCCTTCTATTTTGAGCTGCACCTGCTAAAATTCCCACTTCTCTACAATGGTTAAAGGTATAGGCACTCTGTCCCCCTTTGTATCTGACAACCCTGGATGCACTTACTCTGATAGTGTTTACAAAAAGGTTGTGAAGACCAGAATTTAAAAAGCAAATGAATAAAATGTATTTTATGATCTTTTATTATATTTTCAATAAATTAAAGACTGTACAGTTCTTAGGTAACAATTACTAGTAGGTTATTTTTCAGGATCTATCCTTAGGTAAAATCAGACAAAACTATAGCCAACCCCCTAAGTTTTAACCCCCAACTTATCTGAGGGTCATAGAAAACTCCATGATTTGGGTTTCAAAACCTGCTCTCAACTTATCTGTGAGATCACCAATAGGCCAGCATCTCCAATTGATGCCCACGAGAAGTATTAATAGAGATAGCCAGCTAGCTTTATTATTTTATTGCTGATATGTTTCCTAGATGTTTATGCCTCTAGCATTTGCTGCCTTACTGTAACCTTATGTACTTAATAAATTAAAATATCTTTTACCAAGTTGATCTCTATTAATACTTATCTCTCACCTGGGTCAGTTACTCTTGTAGATCTCTTAGCTCCAGGCCACCTGTAAGGCCAGATGCCCATGGTGGACAATGGCCTCCCAGCGTGCAGGATGTTGTACCCAAAACTCTGTCTAAGAAGGACCCGGGTACACCCCTTGGGCACTCATTATTATACTTCTCATGCTAATAGTACTGAGGTGACTTCATACTTATTTAGACTGTCCAATCAGAAACTTTTGAGGACAGAACCTTCTGGAAGTGGGTCTGGTTGCTAGCCCTCCTAGTTCTCACCCCTCCCAACTGGAGATCCACAGCTGCACTCCATCAGCTTGATAGGGCGCCTTTCTGTCTGCAAAGGTGCTACATTCCAATGAGTTGTAATTCTTGAAGTCTGTCCTTTCTGGCCAGCAAAGGAGAGACAACAATCTTTTTGTTTGTTTACTCACATTCTTGCAGCTAGGAACTGCTAGCCACTTCTCCGTTACTGACTTAGTTTGGTTCAGGCTCCGCATGCTAACCTAGGCCTAAACTGTGCATATTCATGACAGACGAGCACAGCAAAATTTGAAGGGAAATCTAGTCTTCTGTCTGTAATACTTACAAATAGTATTTGTAATATTTACAAACAGGAGTTGCATGTAGAAGAGAGAATTTCAAATTTGTTCAGTAACGTGATACCATTCAGTGATCTTAATACACACCCTGAGTACAGTCTTTCCTGCCTTTTCCGAAATGGAAAAGAACGCTAAATTAAAGAATTAACCACCTTAAAGATTTCCACCAAGTGATTTCATAGTCATGAGCTAAATGCATTAACTTACTTGTAATTGAGCTCTAATTACATTGAGAGTACTCAATCCATTTAATAGCCTAAATGATACTGCAAACCAAATCATAGAATTTTAAATATTTCTTGGTGTCTCAATTCAGCTTCTCTAGGTAACCTTGGAGAAATACTATTGATTTTTTTATTATTTCAATTGCATTATTTGATCAATTATTTTGATTGAGAAATGAGGCTATTTAAACCAGTGTATGCCACTGCAACAGACTGTCACATCAATATAATGAAATGAACATTGACTTTATGTTCATGATAATCTTAAGGAATCTTATCACATCAGCAAAGTGTTTTTAAAGCTTCCCTAATTTCTTTGCACTGAACAGTTTTGGGTCATTAGCTGCCCAATCCTTAAAGGTGTTTGTTTCTGGTGAGTAAGGTAGGTTTACACTCTGAGTCTTACTTAACACAATGGGCTTACATCTAAGCAAGGTAAATAACACCATTTTCAAACACCTCTATCAATCCTATCTAAAACCCTGCATGGTGATGCACCTACCACTGAATCCCATGGGGGATTTCTGGCTGGAGGTCTTTTTGAGGTAAGGGGACATTTGTTCCCTAGCCCCATGGTAAGTCCAAGCAGCTGCTATGGATAGAGATATTTGAAAACAGTGTGGTTTACTTTACTCAGGAGTGAACACATGGTGTTCAGTAAGCATTTAACTCTGGCCCCTTAAGGGGAAGGCAGCAAAGTGATCCCCAGCAGAGTGACCATGCTGCCACCAGGGGGGGGGGGAGGGTTTTTTTGACTGCCAGCCTCGGGGAGGTATAGAGAGCCCTGAAGATACCTCAGCACTCCAAGCCTCCACAACTAGTAAAACAACTTGATTGAAAACTTCCAGTTTTCAGTTGAGAACAGGAAGGGGCTTTCTATTGAGTTTTTTTTTATTGTTTTGGAAGCTTGCGGAGTGCTGCACAGGGGTCTGCAGGGCTCCTCACACTCCCTGGAGGCCAGCATCACTAAGGTCATCACTAAGGTAAGGTGGAAAAAACCCCTCCCTTGGGCAGCAGCACAATCTTGGGGATCACATTGCTGCCATCGCCCCTCTCCTGCACATATTTACAGTGCTCCCAACTCTCTTGCAGGAATTTGGGAAGCACTGACTTACAGCCCAATCCTGAGCTGCCTAGCACATGGGGCTGGCACATGGGGCTGACATGCCTAGCAAAATGGCTGCTGCTGCAGCATCCTGAACGCAACCGAGCAGTATCGGCGGCTTCTCAGGAGAAGGGGACTTTTGTCCCCTTCCCCCGGGTAAGACCCCACAATGGGGCTACTTGATTCTATGGCGACCCCAGGGTCACTGCAGAGTCAAAAGTCTCTGTGTTGGGCCAGTGGCCTGACATGGAAACTCAGGGTTCAGTGAAGCAACGCCGCCCTCCTGCCCAGCTCCCTCCTTCTGGCACACCTCCTCCCCGCCCTCTCCCCACCTCCCCCCACCCTGGAACACTTCCTCCCCACCTCCCCCCACGCCCCACCTACCTCTGTGCCACCTGGCCATCTGCACAACAGCAGAACGTCACAGCAGTGGTGGTCCACTGGCGCTAGCCCAGTGGCAGCTGGCGCTGAGCTAGTACTGGTGCCGGACCGGTGCTGAGGGCAGCAGACATGCCTTACGGCACATTTGCGACAGTGCGCACCGACAGTAAGCCGTGCGCACTGTATAGGATTGGACCCTTAGGCTGTAATTCTATCTTACTCATTGGAAAGAAACACTTTTAGCTGTGGGACAACTCTGAAATTGCTGACACAAGTCTGTATTGATCTGTGAAGACACATCAGAGTCAGACGGGATTAAGACTCGGTGTCTTTTGTTTTTGCATTGTGACAATGGAGCAATATTAAAACGTGAAAGAAACAAATTTGGGACAACAGTTAAACTATCTGTTTAAATGTAGATAGTCAAGCTTCTAGTTTGTTTGCAAAGTACCTGAATTTTAAGTCGGGTTGCTAGTGAAGCAAAAGGAAAACCTACAGTGTTGAGAGACAAGGTCTAACATTATGAGAAATCTTTCTTTTCCTGGTCTTATTTATATCTTTGTCACATTGTGTTTCCATTTTTACAAGTCTTGTTCCAGTTGTTGAGTTTCTGCACTTCTTGCATCTATTAATGTTAAATCAATGAGGATATCTAAATTCAAATCTCAAAATTTTAATGTACATTGGTTATGTATCAATAGATAGGGGAAGAGAAATCTGATGAGGGAACACAGAAGATGGGGTCAGAGTATGGAAGGATTACTAGAATGGAACAGAGAGCCCAATCCTATGCATGTCTCCTCAGAAGTAAGTCCCATTATAGCCAATGGATCTTACTCCAAGGAAAGTGTGGATAGGATTATAACCTTAGCCAGCTTCTCTCCTCCCCAAATAATAAAAGGCTGCAAAGTTCTGTGCCAGCAGGCTGTGTTTCCACTCTGCACTGGCAAGTAAAATTATCCATTAACACACTCCTCCCTCTTTTGAAATGACATTGGTGTGGCTTCTTTTTATAGCACACAGTTGTCTCTAAAATGTGATGCTTTGATTGGCTTCTATTTTTGCAGTAGCTATAGCTCTCTGTAGTACTTTGTTTCCTATGAACTCTTCTATGGCAGTTATCTGGCAGTCTCCCCTGAACTAATCAATGGGGCTTTCTTGTCACTGATTTAATGTCTCATGTTTTGGAAAGGAGATCTTGCTTTTATCTGAGGGCCAGTGTGCACAAATCAGTGGACATGTGAAGGCTGCTCTAAATAGCTCACCGTGATAGTTGTCTCAAGCAGAGATTTGTGTATAGCCGCTAGCCTTGTGGACTGAGGTACTTCTTGTATCACATCAACTACCTAAAGATGTTTGCAGTGGCATTGGAAACCAATGTGGCAAGGCTGTGCTCATCAATAGCTTACCTCAAGAAGACAGTCATGAAAGGAAGCAGTCAAATGCAGCTTACATATGGAGGCCTTTTTTAGAAATGGGCTATGTCAGAATGCCAGATGCAAGGGAGGCACCAGGATGCAGGCCTCTTGCTGTCTTGTGTGCTCCCTGGTGCATTTGGTGGGCCGCTGTGAGATACAGGAGGCTGGACTAGATGGGCCTATGGCCTGATCCAGTGGGGCTGTTCTTATGTGTACAGTTCTGGCCCTTGACTAGCTACTTAGCCATTTTTAGGGAGGGAAGTTTAGCATAACTGGTGTACTGGATGATATGATCTCAGATGGGTTGCAGCTGACATATCCAGCAGTTTAACAGTACTGTCAATAAATGTTTTATGGTGATATAAGCAATGTAACTTGTTTCCCAGGGGCATTATAAGGCAGGTTGCTAACATCTCAGTTTCTGTTGTCGTATTGAGTCCTGCTGGATGTGCATCTTGAAAAAGCTGCCTAGATTTTTTTTTTTAAAGAAATGTATCACACATTGTATATACCCATATGACAGACATAAGGCTGTCTGTGACAGATCAGGAGAGAGATCTTGGGGTGGTGGTTGACAAGTCGATGAAAGTGTCGACCCAATGAGCGGTGGCAGTAAAGAATGCCAATTCTATGCTTGGGATCATTAGAAAAAGTATTGAGAACAAAACAGCTAATATTATAATGCCATTGTACAAATCGATGGTAAGGCCACACCTGGAGTATTGCGTCCAGTTCTGGTCGCCGCATCTCAAAAAGGATATAGTGGAAATGGAAAAGGTGCAAAAGAGGGCAACTAAGATGATTGCTGGGCTGGGGCACCTTCCTTATGAGGAAAGGCTACGATCTTTGGGTATCTTCAGCCTAGAAAAGAGTCGCCTGAGGGGGAACATGATTGAGACATACAAAATGATGCATGGGAAGGATAAAGTGGATAGAGAGATGCTCTTTACACTCTCACATAACACCAGAACTAGGGGACATCCACTAAAATTGAGTGTTGGGAGAGTTAGAACAGACAAAAGAAAATATTTCTTTACTCAGCGTGTGATTGGTCTGTGGAACTCCTTGCCACAGGATGTGGTGATGGCATCTGGCCTGGATGCCTTTAAAAGGGAATTGGACAAGTTTCTGGAGGAACAATCCATTACGGGTTACAAGCCATGATGTGCATGTGCAACCTCCTGATTTTAGAAATGGGCTATGTCAGAATGCCAATGCAAGGGTAGGGCACCAGGATGAGGTCTCTTGTTATCTGGTGTGCTCCCTGGGGCATTTGGTGGGCCGCTGTGAAATACAGGAAGCTGGACTAGATGGGCCTATGGCCTGATCCAGTGGGGCTGTTCTTATGTTCATATGGAGAGGTGGGTGGTGATTTATCAGGAATGCCACAACCAATATGTGCTTAAGGAATTTTAGAAGTATGTTTTTAGAAGTTTATTTTCAGAAACACCTTTAAAGAGCCCAAATTTTATATTAACAAGCACATTTCTTCTGAAAATGATCTGGCACAGTGGCTAATCCAAAACCTGAGCTATGCATTTGCATATACGTCAGCCTTTTTGACTATGGTACTTATCTCATTTGGAGATGCAGAAAAAGCAGTGAAGAGACAGCTGTGTTTATCTGATTTGTGCACATGGAGGAGGCAGCAACTTCAAAGAAGGGAAATTTTTCAGCCCTTATCTGCTGCACTTTGTCCAGCTGTGTAGGAATTTTATAACAGTGCAATCTGGGCTATCTAAAGTGGTGTCTCTAAAATACTGTTGCTTCCCTTGTGTTATACAAAGTTCAGGGTTCTGTTTTTGATCTAAGTACTGTATGAAGCTGTTTTCATATTTACTAAAGTGTTGCCCTTACTTGCTTTCAATTCACATAATATGTGAAGAAAGTTTTTTTTATAGGGAATATTTAAAAATAGTATCCCTGTCTGCAGTCTAAACTTCGTTACAGTTCATTCTACCACCTCAGGGCCCTCAGGACTCAGACTTTCATTCTGCTGCATTACAGTCCTTAAATCCCTTTTTTCACATAGGTTTTTTAATGTAATTATATACTGAGAAAATGTCATCTGATTTAACTTTACAATTACAAATGTGATATAACATTTAAAACCTTAGGAATAGCCTCTTTATATTTATTATTATTATCATTATTAACAGTATTTCTATACCACTTTTCAACAAAAAGTTCACAAAACGGTTTACAGAGAAAATCAAATAGCAAATGGCTCCCTGTCCCAAAAGGGCTCACAATCTAAAAGGATGCAAAAGAATATCAGCAAATAGCCACTAGAAAAGACACTGCTTTTTCACATCAACTACCTAAAGATGTTTGCAATGGCATTGGCATTCCAAAAAGGCCTCAAAAGAGCAGGGCCAGTTAGTTACTCTTCCTCTGGTAAATATAAAAGGAGCACCCACTTGAAAAAGTGCCTCTTATTCAGTTAGCAGGGTTATATTTGGAAACATTGTTGAGTTTCATCCCTAATGATACTGATTTCATTAGATCAGTGGTTCCCAAACTTTTTTGTACTGCAACCCACTTTTAAAATTGATACTCTATACAGTGGTTCTCAAACTTTTCGCGCCGGGACCCACTTTTTAGAATGAGAATCTGTTAGGACCCACCAGAAGTGATGTCATGACCAGAAGTGACATCATCAAGCAGGAAAATCAATCCTAGGCTGCAATCCTACCCACACTTAGCCAGAAGTAAGTCCCATTTACTATCATTGTTAAAAGCATATGCATAGTAGCCTGTTAAAAGTATAGATGTTTAACATTTCCCCAGATACCCTTTGAAGTGGGCTGAAGCACATTCATCTACTCATAAGTAAATGCACATGTGCGGCTCAATTTCACTTTCCATAAGTGCATTTTTCCATAGGTGCCCAGATGTGTACGGCTTCTGAAGGCTTTTGACAGCCCTCCAGAAGGGACTGGAGTACAGCTACACTTCCCTTTGGAGGGTCAGATGGTGTTGATGCTGGCTCAGTGCAGGTTCAGGGACCCGCGTTGATCCACATATGTGCTGTAAAATGCGTGGATAAACTGGCTCCACCTGTATTTGATTTTTTTAAAAACAACAGTTAGCAGAGAAAACAACAAGAATTCTACATTCAGCAGATACCATAAATGAACAAATATTGATCCTAACTTAAAATGAAAAATCTGCCATAATTATCTGTTCTCTGTTGTAGATGTTAATTATTCCATAATGGGCTATAGGGCAGGCGTGGGGTGTCAAACACTGCTATGTGTTGAATTGTCTTATGCTGGGAAAATTTGTAATAACTTTGAAGAGGACATCATTCACCGAACCAGTTTAAACTGTGGTTAGGAGCTGGTTGCAGTTAGTGGAACAATGTTGGATATCATATGGCTGATCTAGATGTTAGATTAGTGGCTCACTGCCCAATCCAAACTAATTTCCTGCTCTGCATCCTGCAGACACGTTCTGGCTGGTAAAGGTCTCCTTGCTTATATTATTCATTGATTGTAATTATAAAAATATTTAAAATCATTTTTTTTTTTTAATATTTAAGGGCTTTTTAAGGATGTATGAGGAGGAGCAGTTTGGAAGAAAGGAAAAAATGGTATTTTCTAGTTTTGCTAATTTACTGTTTTGTAGAATTTCTTTAAGCACTGAAACTTCCTTTTTTCATCCTGCAGGCTCATAGGGCTAATGTGTGAATTGGACTGTGCTGAGGACAAACAAGTTTCAAAAGGGCACAGTGCCAGCTCAGTTCTCTCATTCATGTAGAATGAAGCTTTACGTCTGAATTTATTGTACTCGTAGTTAGGCTACTGGCTCAGCTGTACATGCTATGAAATTATTTGTTACTGAAACAGACTGTAGGATGTTAAAAATAGACACAACATGGAATAAGCAGAAACATGATTCATGTTGAGAGCTGCTGTACGGGGCATGGGCCTTGACAATGGGTTCACTTATAACACTGGAAGTTATCCCTAGAAATTCTTGTAGCTCAGCTTCTGATTTGGCTGCTTCGCACCTGATGTAGGAAATTGTCTCTTTTGCTGAGCTATTCCAGGTCTTCAGTTGAATTAGTAGGATAGAAGCAGGGCCAGCCCCAAACCCCCAGTGCCAAAATTATGTGCCACATGTTCCACTTTTTCCCTAGTAGTGAGCCTGCTGCCGCCCCTGCTGCTAACCCACTGCATGAATTCAAAAAGGAAGAGGGGAATGAAAAGGAAGAAGAAATATGAAGGACAAGAGCATTTCTGAACTCTAGCCCACTATGCTTTTCCCGATTACACTTCCTCTTCTACCCTGTTTTCCTTTTTGGCTAAAGAGAGACAGAAAAGGAGCAACAGAGGTGAGAAGAGGTGTCCCCACAAATCCATTGCTTAAGGAGACTGTTTGAGGTGGTCAGAAGACAATTGTAAAAGAACCACCAGAGTCCTTTTTAAAAAATTTTTTGCTGTCCGCCTTTCTGGAACCAGATACATTAAAACTCTGCATTGTGTGGTATACTTCAGATGTATCCATCCTTAGTATCTGTTATTTCTGAAGATCCTGGGGTACAACAACTGTGAAAGCTTTGAAAAATAAAATACACCGGGCAAGAGTTAGGTCAGAATCAGGTTCTTGACTACAAAACAGCTTGTATTATTAGACACCAAAATCACCTTCAAAAAAAGGAAGGTGCTTTAGGAAGAAAACAAAGTTTAAAGCCTCCAGAAGAATCAATATGAATGTCTAACAAAGTATTTTTTAATAACAGGTTGAGTTATGGTCATAGAGGTTGTTTAATGGCTTTTATTGCCATTTAGGGCTATAAACTTTATGTTGTAACTCTCAGGCAGACACATTTCTCTATGCCAACAATTGCCAGCAGTCAATCAGAACTCGGCAGCACAATAATTTGGTTTCTATTTTGTTCAAATTCCTCAACAATCCATATGAGTTTAATTAGTGCTTTGCAATGGTGCATTTGTTTCCTGGCTGAATGGAATGTAGTATGCAAGCATTGTTAAATGTAGGACAATCATTGTTTTAATGGGATGTAATTTATAGGGCTATGCCAGGGTGGTTAATGGGGAAGAAGAAGAAAAAACGACAGGTGGTTGTTATCCAAGGGGAAATCACTAAACTCACTGTTGATTGATAGTGGAGTTAAATAACCTGTTGGCTTAAACTGAAGCTTGCGCATAACAGTAAAACAGCTGCCGACCTGTCTTAAATGTTCTATACAATTTCATTTTCTCTAGTAGGGATAAAATCATGTAACTGTAATCATGTCATATTTTACTTCACTGACTGCTGCATATGTAAAGCATATGCTTTGCATGTAGAAGGTCCAGGTTCAAGCCCTTGAATCTCTAGTTTAAAAGATATTAGGTAGCAGGGAAATACCTCTACTTGAAAGTTGGTTAGCTATTGCCAGTTGGAACAGACAGCACAGGGCTAGATGAACCAGCAGACTCAGGGCCCAATTCTATGGACATACTATGTCAGTGGAACACGCATTCTATCAGCATAACCACCAGAGTGTGTGACCTGGCCACTGCCACAAGCAGCTGTGTTCATGAACTGTGTTCATGCAAAGATGAACCAGGGATTCCTGTCAGTGCAGGTAAGGCCATGCAGGGGTCAGGAGGGAGGTACAGAGGAGGGGGAATAGGGCAGAAGCGGGTGGACAGGGAGGAGGTGGGTCTAGGTGGAAAGTGGATCAAGCCTGGAAAGGGGGGCAGTTTCTACTACAGCAGAGCCTTCCAAATCCTAAACTCCTTCCTAGGCTTGATTCACCTTTATCGGTCAACACAGATTTGCACCAGCAATGTCACTGGCGCAGGTCTGAGTTGACCCATGGTGGCAGCTGGAGCTTACCCTGGGGCAAGGGGAAAACTGTTCCCTTCCCTTGAGGAGGCCTCAACATACCAAAACTCCCCCACAGGATACAGTGCGTGTCACATTGGTCCCACTGCATCACCCAGTGGGGAGTTATGGAGGATTGGGCTGCCACTCAGTATCATAACTCCCCAAAGTCACCAATACAACATCCCCTGTATCTTTTGGTATGTTGAGTTATGGTAGACTGGGCTGTCACTCAGTATCCAAGGTGACTTCCTATGTTCTTCATGGGTTTCCTGTATATGTGTGGAATAGAAATGAAGAATGCGCTTCTTCATCCCCGAACATGAGGCCAAGATTTTTGTTATTCATTTTAACACAGAAATTGCACAATGTTCAAACTTTCCTTAATCAATCTGATGGAAAAAATTTAAAAAGGAAACTTTAGATTAGACTATTAGCTTCTGTCAAAATAAATTGCCAGATTGAATGAACAAGATGCCTAAGGGCCCAATCCTATCCCCTGCCACACCATCGTATGCAGTGCTGCTCAAGGAGCGCATCCTGCATGCCATGGTGGAGGCAAACAAATGGCCCAAGCAAGATAAGTAAAAATCTTTGTTGCTTAATTTCCTGTAGGATGCTTGTCCAACAATGGGTCTCCTTGAACTTATGCCAGCTGTTTAGTCTGAGGAGACCCAATCCTATCCAATTTTCCAGTGTTGGTGCAGCAATGCCAGTAGGGTCTGTGCTGCATCCTTTGGTAGGAAGGTAGTTACAGAGGCCTCCTCAATGTAAGGGAACATTTGTTCCCTTACCTCGGGGCTGCATTGCTGGAAAGCAGGATACGATTGGACCGTCAGGAAGCAGTTCAGGGCAGGGAAAGGGTAGGTTTGGGCAGCAGCAGCAGCTGAGATCCTCCCCTCCTGCCCTGGACCTCTCACTGTCCAGGCCAGTTCCTGCCCCATGATCCTCCAGTGAACTACCTCACCACTGACCTAACTGCACAGTTAGAGCTGCTATTGTGTGTATGGGGCCTCCAGCTATTTGTGAGGCAACTTTGGCATACATATGTGCACATATGGCAGTGGTGCAGCTTTCACACAGTCAGTCCAAGACTTACAGTGGCAGATTGGGCTGTAAGTTAATAAATGTGTATTGTGGATGCAGTGATGCAAATTCTCCCTTTTAAAAAAGAAGTCAACAATAATAGTTCTTAACCTTTATATAAAATGGTAGATTGCTATTTATTAGTTCAGAATTTTGTACAAACTTATGTAAAGTACGTCAAGATCACTCACTAATGCAGAGACCAAGAGAGAAAATTATTTGTGTAAAGCCACCTAGTAAATTCATGACAGAGGATTATTTGATCAAGGGACTTCTGTTTTGCAGTATGGCCCTTAGATCTAATGTAGTATAGATGCTAAAAAATAATGACTAAAAAGAGATGGAATTAAGATACTTGTCCAAACAATTATGCAAAAACCTTATATCTCTTAATGAAGTGAAAATGTTTACCTGGTGGGAAACACCCAGAAATGGAGTGTAAAGCATAACGCATAAAATAAAACTTCATCAACTTCTTTCGTTCTTTTACATAAGAAATAAAACCAAAAAAGTCTGCTTGCCTACATGTACCCTATGACTACAGCTTTCCAATACTGAGTTAGTGAAGAGCCGAATTAAATGAACATGAATTTGTATTTAAATAGCTTTGAAGACTAGGGCCAAAATAATTGATGTACTTTAAATAAAGGTATCAAGGGACTGTGGCAATTTACCCTAGCAGACAACTCACTCTCAACTGCCATCTCATACTGTAAAAGTTAAGTCCCTCCATGCTTCTCATAATTGTACTGGCCTGATATCATATTTACAGATGATCGTGCCAATAAAATAGCTATTTATAGATGCCGAGCCTTCTGTTCTGTTATTTCTGCTGTATTACTGGTGAGCCCATAATTAAACATCAAGGCGGCATCCTCTTTTTCCCATGTCTCCATATAAAATAATTGCAGGGTACATTCTTGATTAGATGCCCAGAGTATAATTGAATAAATAACGACAAATGACACCAGTACATTTACTCTCTTCATGTGTAGAGATGGGAGATTACCAAAAGATTCTGGGAATTTTATACTTTGGATGTCAACTACAACTTAACACAACTAAAAGAGTTTCCTCTAGATACTAGAAATAATGAGAAATACTTGAACATAAAAGTACCATGAAATTCCTTTTATGAAACTCTTGGGATGCAATGGTTCCTCTCATCAAGCAGTTCCAATTATAGGGCTTCACTAAATTTGTGGCAAGATCTGGGTGTTCTGTCCGTATGTTAATAGTGAAAAACTGTGTTACACACAGCCCCTTCTACAGTACGTAAAAATGATAATATAAGAGGAAAGCACCCCCAAATCTTGAGTAATGTACTATATTTGTAACCCCCCTGACAATGTGGAAACTGAAAGAATGAGGACCAAATATCTCTATATGTGTTTTGCTATTTCTGTATTTCATACCAGAATAACACATTGAATGGGAAGACATAAAAGTGATACGGTGAAGATCTGTGCAATCCCAAATAAATATAGGGCTATTGATTTTTTTTTTATTTAGAAAAGTTTTGTTGTTTTTAAACTGTATTTTTCCAACTGGGCCAGCCTTAGGGATACTGTTCTCTTAAGTTAAATAAAGTTGATTCATACCTCATAAGAACATAAGAACATAAGAACAGCCCCACTGGATCAGGCCATAGGCCCATCTAGTCCAGCTTCCTGTATCTCACAGCGGCCCACCAAATGCCCCAGGGAGCACACCAGATAACAAGAGACCTCGTCCTGGTGCGCTCCCTTGCATCTGGCATTCTGACTTAACCCATTCCTAAAATCAGGAGGTTGCGCATACACATCATGGCTTGTACCCCATAATGGATTTTTCCTCCAGAAACTCGTCCAATCCCCTTTTAAAGGCGTCTAGGCTAGACGCCAGCACCACATCCTGTGGCAAGGAGTTCCACAGACCGACCACGCGCTGAGTAAAGAAATATTTTCTTTTGTCTGTCTTAACCCGCCCAACACTCAATTTTAGTGGATGTCCCCTGGTTCTGGTATTATGTGAGAGTGTAAAGAGCATCTCCCTATCCACTCTGTCCATCCCCTGCATAATTTTGTATGTCTCAATCATGTCCCCCCTCAAGCGTCTCTTTTCTAGGCTGAAGAGGCCCAAACGCCGTAGCCTTTCCTCATAAGGAAGGTGCCCCAGCCCTGTAATCATCTTAGTCGCTCTCTTTTGCACCTTTTCCATTTCCACTATGTCTTTTTTGAGATGCGGCGACCAGAACTGGACACAATACTCCAGGTGTGGCCTTACCATAGATTTGTACAACGGCATTATAATACTAACCGTTTTGTTCTCAATACCCTTCCTAATGATCCCAAGCATAGAATTGGCCTTCTTCACTGCCGCCGCACATTGGGTCGACACTTTCATCGACCTGTCCACCACCACCCCAAGATCTCTCTCCTGATCTGTCACAGACAGCTCAGAACCCATCAGCCTATATCTAAAGTTTTGATTTTTTGCCCCAATGTGCATGACTTTACACTTACTGACATTGAAGCGCATCTGCCATTTTGCTGCCCATTCTGCCAGTCTGGAGAGATCCTTCTGGAGCTCCTCACAATCACTTCTGGTCTTTACCACTCGGAAAAGTTTGGTGTCGTCTGCAAACTTTGCCACTTCACTGCTCAACCCTGTCTCCAGGTCATTTATGAAGAGGTTGAAAAGCACCGGTCCCAGGACAGATCCTTGGGGCACACCGCTTTTCACCTCTCTCCATTGTGAAAATTGCCCATTGACACCCACTCTCTGCTTCCTGGCCTCCAACCAGTTCTCAATCCACGAGAGGACCTGTCCTCTAATTCCCTGACTGTGGAGTTTTTTCAGTAGCCTTTGGTGAGGGACCGTGTCAAACGCCTCAAACGTGTCAAACGTGTCAAACCTCACCAGATACTGTGGATTTGGCAACATTTGTTGGCTTTGTACATTTTCCAGTATTGATAGGATTTCAGTCTCATACCAGCATTTTTATAACTGCACTAGCAACCGCTGGCTACAGGCCCTGCTAGATCTTCAACTGAATGCTATCTCTGTGAGGCCTAGAAGCCTCCTAATTCAGTCACTGCTGCTGCTGCCTCTTGTGTAATTTCAGAGTGGCAGCTGACAGCCAAATCCTATCCAATTTTCCAGTGCCAGTGCAGCTGTGCCGATGGGGCATGCACTGCATCTTGTGGTGGGGCAGCAGTCACAGAGGCCTCCTTAAGGTATGGGAACATTTGTTCCTTTACCTTGGAGCTGCATTGCGACTGCACCGGTGCTCGAAAATTGGATAGGATTGGGCCCCAAGTTAGTTATAGCAAAAACAAGATTTGTGTTGTTCTAAATATGGCACCTCAAAAACTAACATATCTAATGTGGCATAAGCTTTCATGGGCCAAAGCCTACTTGGTCAGACCATGCACATTACACGTAGTACCTTGGAATCCATGGGGGATCCATTCCTGGACCTTCCGCAGATACCCAAAAACTGCAGATTAAAAACCCGTAGTTTGGCATCCTTTAAGGCTTCTGTAGGTGACTGGAGCTGTGCTAAGTCACCTCCGAAGACTCTTCTGAGGCCCGACCTTCGCACGCGACCTTCACAGGCCTTAGAAGGTTACTTCTGCTATTGGACAAAAACTGGAAGTGATATTTTTAAAGCCTTATAAGGCCTTTGGAGGGCTGGGGAAGCCCTTCCAGGCCCTCAAAAAGCCTTATAAGGCCTTAAAATATAACTTCCAGTTCTTGTACAAAGCTAGAAGTGACTTCTAAGGCCTCCCAGAGGCTTCAGGCTGGGCCTAATCTGGCTCAACATGGGTCTAGGGACCTGCATTGAGTCAGATCCATAGATAGCTAATCCACAGATACAGAGGCCCCACCTGTATTGGTTCACACTGCAGCTGAAGTAGTGGAGCTCCTGAGTTTTGTAAACTTGAACACTTTTGACAAATTAATAAGAAAAAAAAAATTAAATGTTTTGAGAGCCCATTGGTTCTTTGGGAATGCTTACAAAATTCATTCTTATTCTGATATGTACTTCAGCGCTCACTGACCCACTTAGAAAAATTCCTTTTACAACTGGTCTCATGCAGATAAAAATAACTTATTTTATCTCAAAAAACCGGATTTAGTCCATGGTGTTTTTTTTGTTTAAACACACAGCAGTTTCTGGAGCAAATTCACTTTCTGTAATACGGGTAAGTAGCTGCATTCAGAACTCACTTAGCATGCATTACAATACAATGTAGCTTATACCAAATACATTCTCCAGTAAAAACCTTTTATTTAACTTAACAATTTTGTGAACATGATTATTGTTGTTGTTGTTGTTGCTAGTTGGTGTATAGTGGAATCTGTTAATGAGCTGTTGCAGAATGGGATCTTGGTTCAGGTCCCTAGCCGAGACAAACATTAATCAAAGTTGGGTTCAATAGGGTTCCTTAAATTACTCGTTGGTAAACACTTTTATTAGTAATATGTTCCATCTGTTTAATGTTCAGCTTCTTCCGGTCGCAGTTGGTAGCAAAGCTGTTGAGGCACTTACCCAGCTTTCATTGGCATTATAAAAGCAGCGAAAATATCTTAAGCAGTCTTGCATTCAAATAGATGGTGATGTGGGAAGCAGTCCAGATGTCCGTCTGATTCCTCAAAGCAACCGCACGTGTTTTTCTTTTCCTTTGAAAGCTGATTATCTCCAGCCAGAGGAGTTCACATCAGAAACTTTCCTGAACCTTTTGATTAATACATTTTTATGTTATTCATATGCCATAAATAGACTCACAGAATTGCTGGCATTGCTCAGTCTTGAAGTGGCCCACGTGATATATAAAACCAAGTACAAAACAAACAAACAAAACACTTCTCACCTTGAATATGCATCACTTGAAATTAATTAATAAGCAAACATCTTGCAATGCTTCATTGAGAGAAGTGTGCAATTCTTTTGAATGGTTTGGATCACGGTAGTCTTGTTTCAGTATAGTCTAACCCAGGGGTGTCCAAAGTTTTGGGCAAGAGGGCCACATCGTCTCTCTGACACTGTGTCGGAGGCTGGGGGGGGGAAGAATTAATTTACATTTAAAATTTGAATAAATTTGCATACGTTTACATAAATGAATATATTAAAGATGAACTTATATGAATGAATGAAGGTCTTGCAATAGCTCAAGGTCTTTAAAAGGCCTTGCACGAAGCACGGCTGGCCTTTCATTTGCTGCTGCTACTGCATCACAGATGTGATACAACAAGCAGTGGAGGGAGCCCTCGTTCCACAGCTCACGTGAGAGTTCAGTCACCCTCACTCTGAGAGCAGATGCGTCAGGCCAGTATGGGCTCCAACAAATCTCCAGAGGGCCAGAGGCTCATTGGAGACTGGGGGCTCCCTGAGGGCCGCATTGAGAGGCCTTGAGGGCTGCATGTGGCCCCAGGGCCGGGGTTTGGGCACCCCTGGTCTAACCGGAGACACAAGGTACTTCATCGTGGAGAAATAGAAGTCAATTCTCAGTCATCATTCAATGCAATGAAATCAAATAATGCAGCCCAATTCTATCCACACTTTCCTGGGAGTAAGCCTCATTGATTCTAATGAGACTTACTTCTGAGTAGACATGCATAGGATTGGGCTGGGAGTCATGTACATTTAAGGGTTGATTATTGGACAAATCAAATTAATTCATTAGACTTTGAGTTTTGAGACTGACTAGTTGTTGAAATGCTGTGGTGTAGGCTGAAAAATGGGTGGGTTGTATTATTTTTCAAAATGAATTGAACTCAAACCTAATGGGGTTCATTTGGATCAGGTTTTATTCATAGATGAATGGATGGATGGACTGGGGCATAAATGGTACAAATGGGTAGGAAGGTAGATTCATTTTCAGAACACCTATTCACTCCCATTTGTTTCTGAGGACAACAACAAAAATACGTTGCTTTTAATTTCTGCTTCACTGGCAGTGACAGGAGCACCATTAGCTGCTTCTTTCTGGTGGGAGCCATTTTGAGCCCTGGACACAGGTACTGGTGGATGCCATCTTTTCATGGTAGTAACCTTTTTTTTTTTTTTTTACCAACACTGTCCTGGGACAACACTGTATCCTGGACTGGTTATGGTTAAAAAAAATGAAGAGGTATGAAGAGGTATTCTATGAAGAGGTAGCAGCAGCATGTTGGTTTTCCTTCTCCTTCCAACACAGGTGGCAAAAAAGAGGTACTGAAAAGTAAGGAGTTTTTTGTTTTGGTTTAAAAAAAGGGGGGTATAAAAATGAATTTGGACTTCACAAATTGAATAGGCTCCGAATGGAAAACAAACCCAGAAACAAAACATGAGGAAAATGTACATACATACAGGAAAATGTACATGAGGAAAAAGTACATACTCCTCCTGAGAGACAATTTAAGGAATTAAGCTGGGGAGAGATTGGGTTTTGCTTTAATCATGTGGATTGAGATAAATTAGAGTGCCATCATCAGAGATGGAATAGATTTCTCTTCCCCACAGGCTTTTCACTGAAGTGGCAAACTAGGCTCTGTAACTGCTTCAGACAGTAGGTGGGGAATTGCATGACTGACAGCGCAATCCTATCTTGCACTGGAACAGGCAGACCAGGAGGCCTGCGCTGCATCCAGCGCAAGATAGAGCCCCAAAGTGGCTCAGCCAGAGGTAACGGAAAACTTTCCCTTATTCCTGTATAAGCCACTACAGCCTCAGTGGGGGACTTGCTCCACCTCTGGAGGTGCCATAAGTCAGAGGAGAGCGGAGTGGCTTGAAGCTGTTCTGCACTGCTCAGGACCGGGGGTTGAGATCCAGTGTAAGAGCTGGGTCCCAGCCCAGCCTCCCGCTCCCTGCCCTTAGGACTGCCCTCCACCCGCCCCCCTCCCCGGGACACCTCCCTGCCACTTCCTCCCTGCCTCCTCCCCACCCACTCCAGAGCCTTGTGTTGGCTGACGCAAGGATCCATCCCTGAGTAGGCGCAGAGGCTGAATTCAGCCTCCATGGGCCAGAGTGTATCCATGCGCCAGTCCAGCTGACTCGAGGAGGCGCAAACGTACTTTACAGCACGTTTGCAACCATCCTGGGCCAGCGCAAGGGAGCTAGGATTGCACCCTGAATGTTCTTCAGTATCAAACCTTCTTTCTGTGCAGAATACTGGATGTCAGATATTCTCACCTAGTCTTCTTGTTTTCTGTATTCTGGGATTTTCTGTTTTGTTTTGGAAGAACTTTCAGTCATGAGAAACCCCCACTGAAGTCTGAAGTGACATAGCCTAGACACCAATTTACCAGCGCAGTCAAACTAGGCCTTAGACAATGGGAGATGTGTGCAGGTTTTTGACTGATTCCATTAAAGTTCTGGGGACCTTGAAGATCTTAATTGGCAAGTAGAGACCGCAGGCAGAATGCGAGCTCACACATCATTTCCTTCTCAGCCTGTCCATCGGAAATAGTAGATCATGTGTTCTGTTTCTATGGCCAGTGATTGAGAATACAGAGGATGAGAAGTGACGTGGCACAAATCCCACTTCAGACTCCAAAGCAAACATTACCTTTATGATCCTGCTGTCATATGTATCATGTGCCACAATAGGAAACACAGATACCAAAGCTTGAAATCTGCAAATCAAACTCTGACTTGAAGAAAGAGCAGATATCTGGAAATGGGAAGCCCGTTGAAACTCTCCATCCTGTGAAAAAAATAATGTTCTTCTTATGTCTAAAGTCATTCTTGTGAGGTCTGGACTAAGAGAAAAAGAAATGGTCATCTTTGACAGGACACTGGCCCTGCAAAATGAGGAATTCTTGTTTGACCTGACCTTAATACAATGCCAAATGTTTAAAAAGCTGTGATAAATGTTCCCTACAGCTTTCCTCAAAAGTTAGTATCAAAAGTTGTAAAGATGTTTCACACTTCATAGTTTTATCACTTTTGAATTTTCGTGTAATGACTGGTCAATTACTAGTCAAAGGCTTACATCCCAATTCCATCCCTCGCCAGTCCATAGCATGCAGATGCACCAATGAAGTGCTCGCTGCATACTAATGGTGGGGAAAGGGCAATCAGACAGTCTGCAAGAAGTAAAAATATTTACTTTTTAATATTTTAATTTTACTTTTTAATTATAATGTAGGCTGCCTGGTTGCCTATGTATCTCCTTGGACGTATGCTAGCCATTTTGATGGCATAAGTCCGAGGAGAGAAAGGGGGCAGGTCCAGACCAGTAAAAGTGTACTACCGGAGTGTACATCTGCCACCAAGATTCACCCCCACTTTCCCTTGAGCCATCCCCTGGTTTGGCCCACTCTGAACTGCCCTCTCCACCCCCTAACCTACACTACTGGAGCTTCCAGATGGTTCTAGTGTATGCACAGAGCACATTTTTGCTGGAGGCTCTGTAGCGCGCAAGAGCAATTTCTATACAGCAACTGACCTATGGCAGCAGATCACTTATGATTTCCTGCCATAAGCTAGCGGAGTCTCGTGCAATGCTCGCCACCACTCAAAAAGCCTTCTGAGGCTTCTTGTGCAGTTTTAAACAATAATTCTGGTTTTTTGACTAAACTGGAAGTTTTGCTTAAGATAGCGTGATTGGCTCAGAAGGCTTTTCGTGCACTACAGCTCCACATGGGGCTTCGCTTGCTTGTGGAACGGCTCCAACAGGCAGGCAGAGTGCTGTGGCTGGAGGAGGCAGCGGGGACATGGTGAGTGTGGCTACCGGGGTTCTTGCCACTGCTGGCACCACTGCATTGGTGCGGGGGAACGTAGGTAGGATTGGGCCGATAATGGACATACTTCATGGTCCGCACATGTGGAGAAAATACTCCAACGGGTGAAGATGACTACCATGCTCCTTTAGCTTCAACAACTAAAGACAATGTACCATTACTGCTGGTAGATGTGTAATGCTGAGTAGATTAGGTAAACTACTTTATTTCTTTTCTGTGTTTGTCTTCCACTTATGCTCTAGTTCTGAGTCACAGTGTTATAGATTATGGCATTAAAGGCCCCATCAATAGTCATGCATTTGAAATTTACAAGACACAAGAGATTGATCACTTGCTGAAGCACTGCCTGGACTTGTCGCTGCCTAAACTGTGAACACTTTATATGTCCCTGCATCCTGTTTAGATGCTATTCTAGCTGTGGCCTGTATGCCTGATATTTAGTCAAGAGCCTGTTCTTAGTTTCTAATGTTGTCAAACTCCCCTGCTGAGAAGGAGAGAAAGATATTGTAGATGGAGAAATTACTGAACCATCAAACTATTAAATAAGAATAGGAAAGTGTTTCTTCCTAGGCCATATATATGGCCTAGGCACAAATATTTTACCTTTTTCTCCATTGCATTGAACATGAAAACATACCTCTTCCTGTTGTGGGGTTTTTTTTTATGTCAGATCATTAATACTTTACAACTTGGAAACCCAAAGAAATATAAAACAGCGGATAATTTTGTAAATTGATTTATCCTACCTTATTATGGTTAGCTATGAAGGCAGCAGATAACTTTTAAGGTCATTGCTTTTTAAATTGATCAGCCAGTAATTTTTATATTGAAGTAAACCCAGAGGGGTATTCTCTGCTGATGCTTTCAGACAAGAGCCTGAAAGATTCCATTATTTCTTCTGTATTGCCAAATATCAATATGATATTGAAGAGCTACCAACGAAACACAAATTAAACATGCCATGGTGTGCCAGCATTTTATTTTAGTGCCCTGGACTGACATGACACTGTAAAACTGTTTTGTGCCACTGAAGTGTGGATGTTGAGGGTGGCAAAAGTTACATTACATGCAACCGAATGCAGCCTGATCCCCCAAGGGAATTGAGTAGGGTTATCTTTGCTCTATCTCTGTGCATGAGCCAAGGAGGGGAAAATGGTATCCACTAATTAGATGTAATTAGATCCACTAATTACATGACTTTGTGTACCTTGGCTCAACGATCTCTGACACTCTTTCTCTCGATACCGAACTAAACAAACGCATCGGTAAAGCAGCTACCACGTTTTCCAGACTCACAAAGAGAGTCTGGTCCAACAAGCTGACGGAACATACCAAGATCCAGCTCTACAGAGCTTGCGTCCTGAGTACACTTCTGTTCTGCAGCGAGTCATGGACTCTTTGCTCACAACAGGAGAGGAAACTGAACGCTTCCCACATGCGCTGCCTCCGACGCATTCTCGGCATCACCTGGCAGGACAAAGTTCCAAACAACACAGTCCTGGAACGTGCTGGAATCCCTAGCATGTATGCAGTGCTGAAACAGAGATGCCTGCTTTGGCTCGGTCATGTCGTGAGAATGGACGATGGCCGAATCCCAAAGGATCTCCTCTATGGAAAACTCATGCAAGGAATGCGCCCTACAGGTAGACCACAGCTGCGATAAAAAGGACATCTGCAAGAGGGATCTGAAGGCCTTAGGAGTGGACCTCAACAAGTGGGAAACCCTGGCCTCTGAGCGGCCCGCTTGGAGGCAGGCTGTGCAGCATGGCCTTTCCCAGTTTAAAGAGACACTTGGCCAACAGTCTGAGGCTAAGAGGCAAAGAAGGAAGGCCCATAGCCAGGGAGACAGACCAGGGACAGACTGCACTTGCTCCCAGTGTGGAAGGGATTGTCACTCCCGAATTGGCCTTTTCAGCCACACTAGATGCTGTTCCAAAACCACCTTTCAGAGTGCGATACCATAGTCTCTCAAGACTGAAGGTTGCCAACAACCAATTAGATGGGGAACTGAGGAGGGATGCCTAACCAATCCTAGGGCTTCTCAGCACTTCATTGGACAACAGAAGCAGTGCGCCTAACTGCCTGGGAAGCAGTCTGAGATTAGCTGGTTGTCTTTGGGGTTGTCTTTCTGCTCCTTACCTGATTGACCTTTGCTGTGAGGTTGTTTGCCTGCTCCAGACTGTTTCAGCATCCATGGTCCTATGAACGAAGCTGGTCATAACTGAAGGAAGTGAGATAAGTGTAGGGAATTTGGAAAGCATCCTAAGGAAAATGGATTGGTCAAAGGGTGCCACAAAGCAGTTTCCAGAGGCTGGTCAGTTCAGGGATGCTGAATGGAAACTTTTTGAGCAATGGGTACAGAGTCAACTTCAAAGCCTGAGTGGCTTAAGGTGGGCAAAGCTTCTATATAGTGGTCAGTGGTGATAAGCTGAAATTGTCAGGAGATGATCTGCAACTTGGAGCCAGGGTGGAATGGCCTGAAAAAAGGGGGGTTGTATGACAGCAGAACCAAGCTGTCTCCTCTAAGGCAGCAGCTTGCACTAAAATGAGGGTGGGGTGTGTGTAACATTAGAACCTGCTGCACTATGTGTTGGAAATTCAATTAAGTGGCCTGTTTGTAACCTAAATTCTTTGTCTCCTGTCTCCTTGAGCAATGAATAGTGGAAGAATCCTGAAGATAATGTGAACTTTATTATTTCACATTGCAGATGGGAAATAACATTTTTGGATGTATATTTAGTTATTTGATTTTTCTCTGTAAACTGCTTTGTGAACTTTTAGTTGAAAAGCGGTATATAAATTCTGTTATTATTATTATTATTATTATTATTAACAACAACAACAACAACAACAACAACAACAACAACAACAACAACAACAACAACAACAACAACAGAAATATATATCCCACCTTTCCCATGCTGTAGCAAACACCCAAGGCAGCTTACAAAGTTCCATCATAAATGTACAATGTATCACAACAAGTAAAAAGAAAATAAGTAAATAACAAAACAAAAACCCAGCACATTTGTTGAGCCATGGGAGCCATGGGGGGCGGAAAGCAAATTAGTCCAGGGAAGCAGTCAAGCCACAGCAATGCTGCAGTATTATATTGCAATACTATATGTTCTATTCATGATCCTCCTGTCAGTAATGAACTAGCACAATGGGGAGAGGGCTGGGCTATAACCTTTCCCCTGATGCTGGCTTTCTTCTGGAATGGAGTTGTGTTGTTTTTTAAAGTTGGAGTTTTCAGACACAGTGTCCTTCACCTGCATTCTGTAGAGGAATAATCTGCCCTGCCACCTCGTCTACCAATACGTTCTACTGGATGTAGAATTCAGATAGTTGAATTTAGCTGAAACATAGATGCTTCTGGCAAAGAATAAGAAACCATGCTCATCTTGTGAAGACCTTCTTGATTGAGGTTATTGCACTCTTTACTTTGTTTGGAATAGCTGGTAGTCCAACTTCAGTATACAGTAATGTAATCAAAACATAAAACCAAACAGAAACTGACAGGATGGGTTCCCTTCTTTCAATATTTTGATATCGTTACAGCAGTGGTTCTCAAACGTTTAGCACTGGGACCCACTTTTTAGAAGGAGAATCTGTCAGGACCCACCAGAAGTGATGTCATGACCAGATGTGACATCATAAAGCAGGGAAATTTTTAACAATTAGAGGCTGCAATCCTTCCCACACTTACCCAGGAGTAAGTCCCATTAACTATCATTGTTAAAAGATTATACATAATAGTTTGTTAAAATAAAAGTACAGGTCTGTAACATTTCTCCAAATGCAGTCACATATCATGGGAGCATCAAGCAGATAGATAGATAAATAAATAAATAAATACATACATACATTTTGAAATGAATGGGGACCCACTTTGTGGGTCCCAGCCCACAGTTTGAGAAACACTATGTTTCAGAATAAAACATATTTTAAAGGATTGTTCCATATTCCAGAACATCAGGGTCTTATGCCAGTGGCATCAGTAGGAGGGTGCAGGTGGTGCGGAAGGGGGTGATGCGCACAGGGGTGTTGATGTGCTAAAATCATGGTGGTTAGGAGTAACCCCATCATGTTATATACTGTTGGATGCAGAATTTCCAGCAGAACGCAAAGAAAAAATTGGAGTGAAATATCTCCTTTCTATCAAAAGGTATTGGCAAAAAACTGGAAAATAAAAAATGCATGGAGCCCAATGGAAAGTGAAACAGAGCGTCATTTTTCGTGAGCAGGCAAACTTGCCATAGTCCATCAGAAAGGGCAGGCTGAGAGGAACCCAACGACACCAGAATGGTCCTGATCCAATGAACGTAGCCCCATAAAAACCCGAGAAGGAGATCCCTCCCTCCAAGCTGGCAAATGTATTAAGCCCTATGGAAAGTGAAACTAAGGACACAATCCTAACCCACTTGCCAGCACTGGCATAGCTGTGCCAGTGGGGCATATGCTGCATCCTGCAGTTGGGGGTCAGGCACAGAGGCCTCTCAAGGTATGGCAGTGTTTGTTAACTTACCTCGAAGTTGCATTACCCTTATGTCAGTGCTGGAAAGTGGGTTAGGATTGCACCCTAAGCCACATGGTCGTGTTTACTTACGGGTAAGCAAACATGTATTGACTCCTGGGCAGGTGAGGCAAAGGGAATTGTGAGGCCGCCAGAATGGTCCTGGTTTGATGCAACTGGAGCTCAACAAATACTCCAGAAGGCAGCCCCCCCCCCCATAAAAAGAATGAAAGAGGCTTGGTAAGGTGAATTTTTTTTCTGTTTTAGGCTGCAATCCTATCCACACTTTCCTGGGAGTAAGCCCCACTGATTATAATGGGACTTACTTCTGAGTAGACAGGCATAGGACTGGGCTCTCAGACTTGTAAAGCCAGGTTGGTCCTGATAGTGATATGCTTGAAATATAAGAACCTAAATTGAACTGGGCACTGAGTAGGGGTGAAAATCTTACTGATTCTTTTTTGGGGGAGGGGGGTGTTATTGCAGGCGGGCTACAGAGAAAATTCATGGTGGAACAGGGCTGGCTTCCCCTTATTTAATTATTTGTTTTACTTTATTTATAATTATTTTAATTGCTTTATGATGGGTCCTGGACAGATTGTCATTCTAAAAAGTGGGTCCCAGTGCTAAAAGTTTGAGAACTGCTCCAATAATGTGTTAGTAAGTTGATACCCTGGGGGGAGGTGACAGCACTAGCGACTAAAATCACAGTTTGTAAAAATAATGCCATCATGTTATATATCAATCAATGTGTAATTTCATGCAGAATGCAATGAAACACTGCGTTGAAATATATTATATCAAAAGGAACAGCCAAAAAACCAGTGGGGGCAGGGCAATGATAGATCACCATGCCCACCACCTGTTGCTCCACCCACTGCATGGGGGTGACATGAACCCTAGTGACACCACTGCTGATGCAGATGAGTTTTAACCCTTGTGCTATTTGTTGCTTGTCACACCTGCATTTTCTTTGAGTTTTAGACCTGTGTTTGCTAAGTAAATATAGGACATGATGACTTGTGTGGGAAAGAAGCTGGCAAGACTTCTTGAGCAGGACACTTTTTGGCCTTCGTTGTAATGTAGGTTTGCATTATAAATGCAGGTTTGCCCTGAGACTTCAGACTGGTTAAGATAAACTTAGACAGGAGCAAATTATCCTAATGCAGAAATTTCCAATCTTTCAAATTTTAGGGCTCTTCCACCTTTAACAATTGTGTAGATGCGATGGCAAGTTGCACCTGCTGGAATTTTGGATGGCAAGCTGCACCTGCTGGAATTTCCTCTCCTACACAACTGTTAAAGGTCCAGTTGAAGTTGCAAGGTTGTCCACCCCTGCCCTAATGTATTTTTAGTTCTACTCATGTCTCAAAAGAATCAAAACTTCTCCAGATCTATTTCTAACTGTATATTTTAAAAATAAAAAAATAAGAAAAAAAAGCAGCCTGTTGCTTAGGAGTATAAGCATGATCTCCACAGCCTACTTTCTACAGTTAAAAGTTTTTGTAGGTTTGAACTTAAACATAGCAAGAAAATAGTGCAATGGTTTCTTAATCACCTCTTAATGGTAAAACTTCAGGATGGTGTTCTGTTCTGCTGTAGTCTGAAATCTTAGTGGTCGTTATTGCATCAATACTTCATTTAATTGGCAGCTACTTTATGCAAGAGAAGTTTTTAGATATTGTCAGCAGTTTTCTTCAAAATCATTAGGAAGCCAACATGCAGTACTAATTTATCTTGGCTTTAATAATATGCAGAAGTTGAAGTCATTTGAAAGCAAAGCAAATGTCTTATTTGAATAGCTTTCCAGAGCAATTTCAAGCCATTCTTGTGAGGAATAGCTGTTCTTTTGTAGTTGCATGCCACTTCGCTTAAAGAAATGAGTAGCTCCTTGTAAGCAGCCTACATAAATCTCTGTATTAAGCAAATGCCAGCTTTTTTGTGTGTTTTTTTATGGAAGTACTGGAAAAATCAGGCAAATAGCCAGGGTTAGGAAAGAAGTGCATACTTTTTAAAAAGGAAAAGAAAGATTGCATTGTGAAGTGTGCACTTAGTGAACATTTTCAAATTTCAAAAGATACTATAATTTAGCTTAACTTTTGAAATGGTTTTGAATGACCGAAGCAACTAGGCACTCAATTGAAAATTTTAGCAGGAGAACTTCATGAAAAGAAAAGTTTTAAGACATAACTTGTGCCATTGTTCTGCACTCTGACTTTTCTCTATGGTGTGACCCAGTGCCACTGCAGTTTGTGCCTGAATAACAGAGCATGAGTGGTGGGGTCAATCACGAGTCATTCTCACCCATTCAACACCAAGGATAGGCTGATATGATTGTTCCTGTCCACGTGTTTCTGGTATCCACTTTTATCCTGTAGTAACATGGAATTATACCATGGTGAAGCAGCTCCTACCCTATTAGAATTGCTAAGGGATGACTCTTCATATTAGCTTTGTGGCAACTTAGAAATGAATAAAATAAAATAAAAAATGAATATGCATGTAGAACTAATTATTTGATTCAATTTCCCATTTTCTGTTCAGGATTTTATTACATGTTTTGATGAAACATTTTTCCTTTTTACCTTTACCTTTTTACATTTACCTTTTCTTAATTGTGATAAAAGATTAATAGCCCAATCCTATGCGGGTCTTCACAGAAGTACATCCCATTGAGTTCAAGGGGATTTAGGGCTCAATCCTATCCAATTTTCCAGTGCCGCTGCAGTAATGCTAGTGGGGTGTGCACTGCATCCTGTGGTAGGGAGGCAGTCACAGAGGCCTCCTCAAGGTAAGGCAATATTTGTTCCCTGACCTCAGGGCTGCATTGCAGCTGCATAGGTGCTAGACAATTGGATGGGATTGGGCCCTTATTCCCAGGTGAGTGTGTACAGGTTTGCTCTCTAATTGCTGTAGAAATGCATGCATAGAAAACATTAATATATCATATTTTTTTAAATATTTCATTTATGTATATAGAACAGGTTTTTTGCACCAGACAGTGGAACCTAGAAAATTGAAATTGAAATCTTCCCAGCTGAAGCTTGGTGCAGCACTTTGCCCACTGCTACTGTTTTGTAAATAACATGGAGCAATAATAGTAGCATTAGTAGTGTCGTGACCTCATGAGTCATGTCTTATATTGATTACTAACTCTGATGTCTAGCCATATGGCTTGATACAGCATACAACTGAATACAGAGATAATTGTTTGCCTGATCATTTTTATTCCCTTAATTCTAAAACAAAGTTTTAACAAATAAATTTTGTTTCTATCTGTGAAACTCTCTAGGTTTCCAATCGCAAACTGGAAGTGGTTCTTGACTGGTGATAAGAGCCTTTCTGAGCAGTAGGGAAGGCCGCAGAGGCAGCTGCAAGCTTCCCACACCTTCCGGATGGCTGGTGCTACCTTCAGATATGTTTAAAAGTCCCTTTGTGGCAGCAGCACAACTGCTGCAGTACTGCTGTCACCACCCCCAGCCCTGCAGAGACTTATAAGGTTCCCAACTCCTCTGTAGGAGTGTGGGAACCACTGCATTATGTTCAATAGGGCTTACTCCTAGGAAAGTTGGCATAGAATTGCAGCCTGAGGGTTCAATCCTAAGCAACTTTCCAACACCAAGGACAATGCAGCTCTGAGGTAAGGGAACAAACATTCCCCTACCTTGAGGTGGCCTCTGTGACTGCCACCCAACATGCCCCATGGTTACAGCTATGTCGGAATTGGAAACTTGGTGAGGATTTGGGTCTACGTTTATTTGCTTGCCACAGGTTTTCAGGTTTATTTAAATGCCAAAGGTTTTCAGGAAGGGCCTGCTTCTTACTTAATATTAGATTAGTAGCTACTGTACGTAGGAAATTGTTACTGCTCTACCTTTTCTTAGTGCAAGTAAATTATAAAGACTTAAGTATGACCACCCCCCTATTATTACATTCTTTTGATATTCAACTATCCAAGTCAGGCAACACTAAGAAGGAAAGTTCTTCATCTGCAGAAATCTGAGTCACAGCACAGCAATATTATATAAAAATTTTACAGTAAAAATAGCTCTGAGTGCAGAAGCGGGTTTTTTTTTTTTTGCATTGGGGTGGAAAATAGGTAGTGGGTGTTTCTTACCAGCAAGCTCTTCAACAGATCAGGAGATACAAATTGAAATGCGACTTGCCTTTCTTCCCTATCATTTAAAGATTGTGCAAATGGACTTGTAGATTGATCCTTTCAACTGTTGTTGGAATGAACAATATGTATGATGAAGTGCCATGAGATGTGGACACAACCTGGGAAAATACAGAAAGGTGCTGTCAATTCTGTATAGTATATGTATGCTACTCTCAAAGCAGCTGTTTCTAATTTTGTGTTAGTTTTGAAACAAATTTACTTGAATTAAAAAAGATTACTTTCATATTACAGTATTTGATAGCATAAACCCACAATCTATAGAAACCCCCCCCCTTTTTTTTAGCCTTCAAGATTTCAGAAAACCAATCAATATAAGAGGTGGTTGGTTAGTCATTCTGCACACTGAACTAGTGTTGTGTGATTTGTATAACTTTTCAAATATGAAAATAACCACAAGCATTTTACTGCATGTGTATACATCAGTGTTTCTCAAGGTTTGTTCTCTGCCGTACCACTTCACATGGTCCACCTATCTGAAGTACCTCCAGAAGTAACTGGCAATGATATCATCACCACTTACTTCTGGGTTGGGAGGTCAGATGCGATGTAACAAACACCGGCAAGAGGTTCAAGTTGAACCGGAAGGCTTGTTAAAGTGTGGCCAAGCATGCTTTGGAGCTCTGTCTGCCAAGCTGAACCTCCTACTGCTGTTTGTTGTGTAATTTTCCTGGTCTTGCTGGGCGACAGCTTTCAAGGGGTCCAGCGAGTACTACCAGACACCACCTCAAGTACCACTGGTGGTACCTGTGCCACTGGTTGAGAAACACTGGTATACAATATTGCTTTCCTAGCAAAGCACATGTTTTAGGTATCTGTTCACAAGCCTTTATTGTGGCCATAGTTGAAGAATGTTAGAGCTGCAGCTCTCACATTCTTCAACTATGGCCACAATCCTATCCACGCTTTCCTGGGAGTGAGCCCCATTGAACTCAATTGAACTTACTTCTGAGTAGACATGCATAGGATTGGGCTGCAAATCGTACAGCCTTTGAACTTTGAAGGGGATCCTTCAAAGCCACCCAAATGAGGAATAATCTCTCTCCCTCCCCCCCCATTGCATGTTGTCATAGCCATGTTATAAAACAAGTCCCCACTGAAACAACATAGCACTGTTCTTAGAATCAGGAACAAAAGCTCTTTGCAATAGTAATAGCCAGGGCTTTTTTTGTAATGGAACGTACCGGAACGGTGTTCCGGCACCTTTTTCCCCCCTCCTCTCTGCCCCCACCTTTTTTCCCTCCTGCCTGCACCGCCCCGCCCCCTTTTTTCCCTCCGCCTTGCCCCCACCTTTTCTCCCCTGCCTGCAGCACCCCGCTTGCTAGGGAGGGATTCGAACCTCCAACCTTGTGCTCCACAGCCCAGCACGCTCTCCATTGAGCTATAGGAAAGCCTATTGTCAGAGTGTTCAGAACTAATATATAAGGTCTTCAGCCCAGCTGGTGGCCATCAGTGCCTCAAGTATTAGTTCCAAACACTTTGAGCCTAAAAGCTCTGGTGGCTCAATGGCTAAACTGCAGGTCTGTGGAGCCAGAGGCTAGGGGTTCAAATCCCACTGAGGAATAATTTTTTTTTTTAAGGTGGGAAGGTGATCCATGGCTGCAAAATATAAAGGTTGGTTGCTAGTTGCCAAAAGGGGGGCCAGTTGAGGCTGCAAAACTCCTCAAAGTTCAGTCCCAGGCAGGCTCTTTTTTGACCTTTTTTTTTTTTTTTTTAAGTTCCCGTTAGGACTTAACCCACAGTTAAGCTCCTGGAGTGAGCCCCCTGCTGGAGGCTGTGGGTTAAGTCCTACCTGGGACTTTAAAAAAAAAAAAGTTTTTTGTGGGTTAAGTCCTACCTGGGACTTAAAAAAAAAAATTATTATTATTATTATTATTATTATTATATTTTATTAATTTATACCCCGCCTTTTTGCCCAATGGGCACACAAGGCGGCTTACAAACACTTTAAAAATACAACATTAAAAACAATCATTAAAAACAATTTACAATAATTAAAAAATCTAAAAACAAACAAACCCCGTGGATTTTCATATAAAAAGCAAGAATGCCAGCCAGCCTGTCAACAATTAAAAGCTTTTTAACAATCCATTATTGCTGGATTCACCTCTCCTGCAGCTTTCATGCCCCATTACATCCCCTCCCATCCCAGTTCTACCCCTCCTAACCCTGTTCCATCCTTCCCTATCCTTTCCTGCCTCTCCTGCGGACTTACCTGCTCTGCTCGGTGACAGGAGAGCCAATGACACATGCAGAAAGATTTCAGCCCTCCCAGCAGTGTCCCTGAAGCATACTACTCAGTGTGCTGCCACGTGCTGCAGTGTACTCTAGAGTGCTTTTTCAGCAGTAGCCATCAGTGGAACACAGGATCTGCTGCTATCCAGCCACAATAGGATCGGGCCGTAAGTATTGTAGTGAGATAGGATAATGGTATGCCTTATTTTTATAGCCTCAGCAGATAGAGTGACCTATGCGTCATGGGACCAAATGGCTATGGAATTAAAGAGGCAAGAGCAGATTATTCTTTTTAGGTGAAGCTAAGTGCATGAATCAGTCTTCTTTGTTAGAGACTGCTAGTCACCTTGTTGAGCTACTGTTCCCGAGTGCCTTTGGTTGGGCACCCAACAAATATGTTTAGAACTGGTTTAGATATGTGGTGTAGACAACTTGGAAATTCTTGGGCATCGCAATGAACTTAAGCCCATGGTTGCAGTCAAATACAAAAGGACAGGAATATTTGGTAACAGTCAAAGATATTGATGAGTATTAAGAGAAAGGCATTAACTAGATTAATAAATTACATGACAGATACACTAAGATTTGATTAGAAGACAACCCCAGACAAGTGAACATGCTTGAGAGGTATGGACATGATACCATACAGAATCATATAGCACATTAAGGTTACTCGAGCTCTGGATTTGTTTTATCCAGCAGGGCTTGGAGTTGGACTAGATGGCCTACAAAGCTCCTTCCAATTCTATGATTCTGCAATCCCATCACCAAATATATGAAAAATGTTGCACAACATGAATATGACATCCTGTCTATACCTCGTCAGTTGATCAGGTCTTCAAATGGCCATCAATCTTTCTGAATAAGTTGCTTACCACTGGACTGGGAATCGTAGAGAACAATCACCTTTAAAATAGCCTTGTGTGCAATCTGTTATAGCTTAACAGGTTTTTATGTTTATCCCCTCCTAGATAATATTTCCAAATCAATCCTTGAAAATTCAGAAACTTTTTTTATTTACTGTCTCTAGTCCAATTTATTGGATATCTCTGAGCAAGACAGATTCAATTACAGACCTGCCATGTAAACTCAGTGTTGAAGTTTTCGCACAAGCCATGAAAATGTAGGTTTACAAAGTTACATGGATTTTTTTTTAACTGAAAGGAAGCTTTTAAAAAAATGATTTTAAAGTGATTTGTGCTCTTGATGCAAGAAATTTAAAGGTTCTTGATTGCTACAAATCCATATACTATAATACATTACGAGCGCAATCCTGAGTGCTCGTTGGTCTGGCACAAGTCCATTGCGCTGGCCTGGGAGTGTCACAAACATGCTGTTAAGCACGTTTGTGCCTCTGTAGGAGTTGGGGAGATCAGTGCGAGTACGCTCACTAGCCTCCCTGTGCCATATGCCTGCCAGACGGGAGGCTGGTGTGGGAAGGTGGGGGAAGGCAGAATGGGGATGTTTCAGGGTGTGGGGAGGGAGAGCAGCAGGTGGGCCAGTGAGTGGATGGGGCCATGGTGGGTGGTAGTACCAGCCTCCAGCACTTAGGCCAGATCCTAACCCCCCCTCCCCGAGCAGCCCGGCATTATGCTAAGCTGCTTGGCTCCGTGCCAGTGATTTTGCTGTTCCAGCACAGGCTAGGATTTGGCTGTAGAAATATAAAGTGATGTAGTTACATGATGTGGATATCATATTTAGGAAAAGGTAGGATTACAAGACAGCACTGTATCTGTTCCAATATCTATTACTGTCTGGGGTGATGTTAGGAGCCACAATAAATTTCACATAGCTGTTGATTATGATCTTAGAGTGTCTTCACTTTGAAGACTTGTCAGTGCCTGGGTTTCTGTGTCACCTGATAGATAGATGCTTTGCCAGCAGTGGTATGGGAGCCGGTGCAACATGGCTACCATCTTGCCACTCTGGTATTTCATGAAGAAAGTAGCAACTAGCAATTGGTGTGGGAAGTAATTCAGCCACCGACCCTGCCCAGTTTTTTCTATTTCCTTCAAACATGGTTAAAAATGGGATTTATGAATGGAACAAGTTGCTAATAGGGTAACCAGATAGGAATGAGTTTCCTTTGGAATTTACAATAAGCTGAGTAGTATAATGTGTACAACTGTTAATAGCTTTGTGCTAATATTTCCTTTTTCTCCCTTCCTCTCTCCCTCCGTCCCTCTCCTAGAGTTTCAGCCCTTAGGAAGAATCATAAACTTGAGCACTTCAAAATCCTATCAATTTTGTAAGACAGATTTAAACACATATTTAAATCTTTCATTGAAATTAATGAAACATAAGAGTCTTTAAAAATTTGAGTCAAATTTTGATTTTTGAGTCAAATCTCAAAAATTTGAAAACCCCCAATGTATAGTAGATTAATCTGGTATCTAAACACAAGGGGAAACAAATGTTAGTCTGTGAGCTGTTTAAAAGTTGATTGCTTCATTACATAGATATTCCACTGACTGATACTTAGCTGAATATCCCTGTTGTTGTTCCACCAGCTGGTTGCTGACTGTTCTTATGTTACTTGGCAAAAAAAAAATATAAAATACTTTGGCTTATCTTCAGCACAAAGCTTTTTTAAAGCGTTCATGTGACAGTGTGTGACAGCAAGAGAGAAGGAGAGATTTTTCTAGTTCTTTATAATAAACTTATACAGTGCCCTAAGGGCACTTGTAACTCTCATTTATATTATGAAGAGCGTAGGTGTATATGCTTTTCAGATGGAGTAAACCACTCGACTTTTTTTTTTTTTATTCCATTGCCCAATTGCTGATGAAGTATGATAGATTTACCTTTGGGAAAACTCATATGCTCACATAAAAGGATACTTTTTGTGTGCTAACTAAAACGATAGTCTGAGTATGTGAGTTCACTAGAACTGCATGCTTATACGGTTCAGTTCCCAATGAGAAAATGTTGGCTGCTGCTGGTTGATAGTATATAAATAAATGAAATTCCTGGTCAAGAGTGTAGCCCCCCTCCTACTTTCCCAGGAATGCACCGTAGACAGTTCATTCTGTACAATGGCTCATTGTGTAGCTTATTTTCAGTAAAGAAGCCTGCCTTGCAGAGGGAACAAAAGTCTTCTTCTGCAGAGTACATGATTTGAAATTTTTGCATGATCTCTTAAAATATAATCTGCCATGATTATTCATAAACAGATTCATGCACTTTAAAGAATGGGAATTGCCATGCCAGCTTAATTTGAAGCATATTAGGACATAAAATCTGGGCATCTTCAGACTATTTGCTGGTTATGATACTTTTATTCTATGACTGTTCCCACATGTTAAAAGATGTATGTGCTCCTGGTGTGCAAATGTCCTAATCCCTTCCCTCATGTTCCCCTATTCCCTGTGGAAGGTGATTCATACAAACCATTCTTGTACTTGATTAGAATGATGTGCAAGAAAAGTGAGAGGATGGGCCAGGACAGATGTACCTCATGAGCATGCACCCCCTTTAATGTGTGGGTGTCATCAGATGATACTGGCTTATTAACACTATGCATGGATGCAAAAAAAATATTGTTAATGTCAAAAACAATAACTTGTACTCCTCCCAGTGCAGGTATACACAACATACGTACATTTCTCCCCAGAAAGACATGTGAAAACCCACCTCAGACATTAATGCTATGAATAGACAGCAAGTAACTCCCATTTGAGAGGTGGCTTTAAAAAGAGCAGCCCCAAATTTTAAGAGAGCTTCTCACCTGATGTACCTACCTGTGAAATCTTTGAACAATGTTCAGATCAGAATGAAAAAGTAGTGAGTAAAATAGAACTTTACCGCACACGATCCAACAGAAAATTGGATTAGTGGGCCAAAAACCATGCACTAACATATATTTGGAACCTAGCTATGATCGTATGGGAGAACGTAGCAAAAATAGCCACACATTGGATTCTCATTTCATTACACAGATATTCCTTTTGCCATGCACTTCTCTCAAATCAGGAGTTTTCACAGTTGGTTTATTATCCAGATTGTGTTTGCATCATACCACCGTACTCCTTCCTCAAATTGGGTCTAGCTAACTAGCAAGCTGATCCTGGTGTTAAAAGGTATTTTGTTTTCAGAGAGGTATATATAAAATCTCCCATAGTAACTTTTAAATTTGGTTTTCAAAAACATGAAAAACCTACAGCCAAACAACAATATAAATATAAAATAAAAAGAGAAACTCAAATTTTCAGATCATGGAAAAAGAGTGTAAGACCTAACATCAGCTTGGTATGTACGTACCTGAACATTACAAATACTTAATGCCCTCTTTTTCTTGATGCAAATAATTTAACAGTACAGTACATACAACAGAACTGCTAGTAACCTGTATCCTTTTATTGGTTCTCTATTACACACCGCTACCTTCCGGAAATGATCCATTTCTTTCACTTTTTCAAAATGCAGATAAAATCTGCATGGGATTCTCCTTATTGCCAGCAACGATCATGATTTAATTTGTAAATGACCTTTTGCTTATATGATGATAAATACCCACAATGGTGCACTTTAAATAATTATTTTTTTTATATTCAGTAAAATCAATGTGTTTGCAACATCCATTCATAGCCACTTTCATATCTCTGATGGCATTATTGTTCCCAAATCTTTTCTATTCCTTCCCAGAAGGCATTAACCTGTCATTTCTAGACATAACCTATAAGGTGCCTGATGTTTTCCTGGTACAATAATTTATTGTGTTGTCTCTTGCATCAGAATCTCTTAATAATCCTTACTTTTCTCCTGGAGAGACCTATTTATTTATTTGTCTCCTTTTTCTGTTGCTTAGACAGCATTCAAGATGGTTTACATGGGCAGGATAGTCTAAACCACCACTGGCATAGCTAGAGGGGGGCAGGGCACTAAGTTTTGTAGGGAGCCTCCCCACAGTGTGCAAGCAGCTCCTCCCCTCCTCTTTGGGGCCATTTGGGCGGCGGGGGGGGGAAGGAGGCAAATAGCTCCCAAGGGGAGGGGGGCCGCTCCCTGCCCAGTTCATCCCACTCCCCAACTTACCAATTGCAGTGGGACCTTTTATGGCCAGTGCCATGCAAGGGGTGCTCCTCAACATCTGTGATGGCAGCTGGAAAGCACGTGGCTATGCACACTTCCATAATGGTATTTACCATGCCGTAAAATGAGCTCCGCAGGAATGCTAGTTCCAGCAGTGGAACTAAAGTATAGGGTTGGGCCATGAGTCTGCAGTCCTGTACACACATAATTGCCACTGAATTTAATGAAGCTTACTTCTGGGTAGGCATGTGTCCTGTCCAAATTTTCCAATTCCCTTCTAATGCCCACTTTTTGGCTAATTAACACCCTCCTTTTCCAAGAACAGCAGCTGTGGTGTGCAAAGAAGTGAACAAAACTCCTTATCAGTTGAGCAGTTAACCAGAATTTATTGCTACAAACGCAGACACTCCCTGCAAGTCCTCTTGTCCAGAGGCTTTCCCTCCCCAAAACTCCACTTAACTCAGCGGGTAAAGGTCTGAAGCCTCCAGTCCAAGTCCAGGGTCTAATCTCCAAAGCACAGTCCAATCTTCCCAATTCAGTCTTCTGCAGCAGAGTCCCTCCTCTTCAGCATTGTCTCCTCCAGCAGAGTGTCTCCTCCAGCAGGGTCCTGGCAGTCCCCTTCTCCTGTAAGTCTGGGTCAGGTAGTTCTTGGTCAGGCTGCATCTCCCTCTGGGGCACAACTATTTGTTTCAAGAATAGATATTAGTATATTGCTGCTACTGCAAGAGACAATGAACTACACAGAATTCTCATAACTGATTACAAAGAATACTACCTCCATCAGCAGAAATTCAATTTTTAATGCCAGTTTCCAATTACAGCAGTTGGTGACTACATCGTGAGAGCTAATTATATGGTATAGAATTGGTATAGAAATGTGTTTATGGCAGCACCCTTTTTACTATTTTTAAATAAGGATATTGCGCAATTAAACATTTATGCATACAAACAACTTCTGCACACCTGTAGATGCCTCCTCTTCTTTCCTTACACAAGGAAGTTGTTTTAAATTACTTGAGGAAGTATTTCAATATGTGGATTACAATTTCAACATTGCCTTCATAAAACACACCCAAACACTGTGACATGATAGCTCGTCTCCATCTAAGTGCTAGTACTGCGCTAATTGAAAAATGACAGTGGAATCACTGGATATATTACACAGGAGTGCTAAGTTTGTGGACAGTTAATCTTTATATCTGTATCTGCTATTGATTAACAGGTTGAGGCTCTGAGATTTATTATAGTGAACACAGAGAAACACCCATATGCAGTACACAACAGGACCAGTGCTTTATCTAACCTGAAAGAACATGTTACTGCAGCATTTCTCAAACATGGGTCAGGACCCACGAGGTGGTTCACGAGCCAAATTCAGGTGGGTTATGTAGCACCTAGCTCAGCTGCCATTGAAAATACAGGGCACAGAGCTGTTGAGCAGGGTGGGCTCTGGTGGCAGGCGTGGTGTTTTGCTCTGAATAGGTGGGAAGATGGGATGCTGGAAACTGTGTGGACTGTGTGGTTGGAGGAAGATCCATGTCCCGCTTTGACTTACAAGCTGGAATATTTGAACTCTGAGCTATGCAAAATAACAGCAAGGGTGCGCTGTGTAATGGGACTTTTGGATGATCACAGCTTAGGTTTGAGGCCTAAATTGATGGCATCACTTCTGGCCATGACATCACTTCCAGGTTAATGTCATCACTTCAGGTGGGTCCCAACAGATCGTCATTCTAAAAAGTGAGCCCCTGGTGCTAAAAAGTTTGAGAACCACTGCGTTATTGTGTATCACAATAAGAGTGAACAGCACCAGCTGGGGCAACAAAGTACAAGGCATGCTGTTCTCCAGGCAGAGGGATACAGGTTGAGACTAATTATTCGCTTGGGTTCCAAGCACGCAGGTGGATGGCAAAAAATGCACTAGAGCAAGTCAATTTAAAAAACCAAGTTTCTTTGCTCCAGTGATTTAAAAACAGTCTTGCTGATCTTTTGACTCTAAGATAAGAGTCATTAAGAAGACAATCCATCAACCAGTCCTCCTCAAAGAGCTTAGAAAGCTTCACTCAGGCCCTCCCTTCACCAATGCAAAGCAATCACTTTTCTTTCAAGTGCTCAGGGGGAAGAGAGGGGTCCGCTGGAGAGAGAAGGATTGATGAATTGTCAGCCAGCTGCCCGCCCTCTCATTAAGGAGGCTATTATTAAAGGACTGTTCAGTTTTTTAAACTGATTTTAAAGGGGTGAATTTTCCCCTTCACCAGGGACCAGCACATTCCTTCTCATTTGCAGGGGCCATTCATGTTGAGTCAAATCCGTGTATAAACAATCCTTGTATAAACAGGCTGGACCTGTATTTCTGAAAGTTGGCTATGTGCTCTCCCCATGTCGTATAGATTTTTTGACATTCTAAGCACACAGTGGCTTATCCCTTGAACTAGGGAAGCAAAATTGGCCTAAGTGTTCTAGGACAGTTGTGAGTAATCTTTGCAGGAGCATGTAATAAACTGGCCAGTGTGTAATTAACCCCAACCCACATACCTACATAATATCAATTAAACATCCAGCCTTTATTTTAGTTATTTAAATAACTTTGAGGGCTTCCAAAAGATTGTGTAACAACATCTCTTGAAGAGTTCTAGCCTTCCTGCTTTCCAGAAATCGGTGTGGAGAGAAAATACTCTCTTGGTTCCCTTTCCCCCCCCCCCATTTTCTTGCTGCATTCTCTGAAATTCAGAAATGATTCCCTATTTATAACCTGGAAGATCAATTTGTCTTGTCAAAGTCACATCTTCCTTCAAGTAAACCACTTCCTGTGGTCTATTCATGTTGAGGTTATTGTGGAGAAATGCTAAGACCTGCTGGGGGTTTGTGTGAAATGTAAAGTATAGTCAAGTCCATGAGAAGCCTGATGTGATGGAAGATATTGAACCACAGCTTGACAGTACTGGTTTGATTGTTTGTTTTTTTAACATCAGTTTTACATTGGATTTTTACATTGGTTTTGGCGTCAAAGGCAAGGTTTTTCACATATCCTTGTGCTGATTGCTTTCCTTCAGAGCTAGTTTCAGTATTAGCATTAGCTAGCATTCTGGCCATTCAGTCCATTTGATCTGACTGCCCTATGACTGACTCTTGTTTGGAAAACAAGCTCTTGCTTGTACAGTTCCTGATCGGGTGAATGCTCAATGTTTTGTACAGGGGCAATTACGTTCATTCTTTGGGAAACAGGAGTCTCATTTACAGAATAGTTCCTGCCAGTTGGCTTAGAATGTGCATTAGCTGCTTGCCCTTTTAGTTGAAGGGTAAGTGCGAAAAATTAGCTGAGCAAAACCAATGGTGTTAATAAAAAGTGTTGGGGAAATTTTGGCTTGCCACAGGGCTACACCTTGGCCCTATCCATTTGTCTGGCTTTAAGGTTTCCAACATTCCTTGGCCATACATGCTTTTTTGGCCACAAAGGCCAAAACCTATCCTGAATAAATGACTTCAGGAGCCACTCTGTGTGTGTGTCACATTAGTGTGTGGATACCATAGGAGCTAGCTCTACACATATCTACTTCTATAGTATATCCCATTTTTTTATATCACTATTTCTCCAAGAAGGCAATGTACATGGCTCCACTGCTTCTTTAACCCTTACAACAACCCTGTGAAGTAAGCTAGGTTGACAGAAATCATCCTTTTTTTTTTTAAACTAAGGAAGAGCCAAGATTTCCCACATTTTGATTTTTGTTAGTTGTTGAAAGAGGCATGTTATACAGTAGATTATTAAATTAGCATTAGATTCTGTGTCTCCAAAGGAAGATGAGGATTCTGATTAGTCAGTCCTAGGACTTGCTAAACCAGCAGATAAATTCATAAGAAGGGGCAGACAAAAAACAATGTAGCCCACATGATAACTGACCACACGATAATTGGGAGGATAGGATCCAGGGACAAGCCACTGTTCCCAGATTGACCCCCTCCCCAACACACACTCCAGTTCCTGCCCCCCACAGTCATTCCTCTCAAATTACCTGTACCTGCGGAGACTTCCAGGGTCATTACTACATACACCTTGCTATTTACAACAGCAGCCTGGCAGTGCATGACAGTAGCGCAGTTTTTGTGCCACTGGGGCCTCAGAGCCTGATCTCTGGGTGCAGGGTTCATTAGGGGACCAGACATCTAAGACCCAGAAAACAGCAGGATTAGATCAGAATTGTCCATAAAGAAGAAAACAACACGAACACAGGAGATTCTGGAAATACCCCTACAAGCACTATCATTCAAATTTGAATGATGGGTACATGGGTCACTTATAATATATAAAATAAGTGACTAATTTTCTGCTGTCTTCTGCAGAGAATACTCTGTGAATATGATGGCCGGATCCCAAAGGATCTCCTCTATGGAGAATTTGTGCAAGGAAAGCGCCCTACAGGTAGACCACAGCTGCGATACAAGGACATCTGCAAGAGGGATCTGAAGGCCTTGGGGATGGACCTCAACAAGTGGGAAACCCTGGCCTCTGAGCGGTCCGCTTGGAGGCAGGCTGTGCAGCATGGCCTTTCCCAGTTTGAAGAGACACTTTGCCAGCAGTCTGAGGCAAAGAGGCAAAGAAGGAAGGCCCATAGCCAGGGAGACAGACCAGGGACAGACTGCACTTGCTCCCAGTGTGGAAGGAATTGTCACTCCCGAATCGGCCTTTTCAGCCACACTAGACGCTGTGCCAGAACCACCATCCATAGCGCGATACCATAGTCTTTCGAGACTGAAGGTTGCCAATACAAATACAAATACATGATTACTTACTATATAATAGCCCAATCCTGAGCTGCCAGGCTTGCAGGGCTGCCGGGGCGCCAAAATGTCTGCTGTGACATGTAGCGCGTCTAAGGCAGCCTGCGGCTGCAACTTGAAGAAAGAGAACTTTCTGCCCCTTCCCTGGGTATCAGAAGCAACCCCGCAATGGGGTTACTTGATTCTATGGGCAGCTCTGGAGCTGCTGTAAAATCGGCGAGTCCCATGTTGGACCGCGTGGTCGAAAACAGGACCCAGGATCCAGTAGAACAGAGCTCTATCAGTCCTGCCCCCTCCCTGCTCCCTCCCCCGCCATGCCTCCTCACTGGCCTCTCCCATCTTCTCCCTGCCTTTCTTCAACCCAGAACGCCTCCTCCCTGTCTCCCCTCCCATCCCCACTCACCTCTCCACTGCCAGGCGGTTCAGGCGAACACCTGGCGGGGGAACGTGGGCCCAGCGCCAGATCTGGCCCAGTGCAAGCTCGCACTGGGCTAGCTCTGGCACTGGGTCTGCGGTAAGGCTTGCAAATGTGCCTTACAGCACATTTGTGACAGTGTGCATTGACAGTAAGCTGGCGTGCACGGACTCTGGATCAGGCCCTAAGTCTCATTTGGATGAAAGGTGTTGTGCTGGGTTTGGAATGTTCTCTGCTATTAAAATCATATTGTTCTTATGGAAAATACTAGATAAAAAGCAAATCACCTTTTCCTGATTTGCAGTATACATTTATCATAGCGAAAATCCAAATTATTTGCTATTCTGTATGGGCCAAAATGTTATATTCCTTGAATGAGGCACTGACATATCAGATGTGAAACATTGTTTATGTCTTGCCCGAGGCATTAATATTCAGTTCAGCTTCCAAGCATTCTACTCCCGATTAATGTTAATGGGAGTTGTGTGGCAAGCTTCCCAGTTGCTCACCTAAAATGTCTTTCTATATAGGAATCTGAAACAGTGATTGTTTACAATGATTGTATTAATGAAAGTGGTTGGTAATAATACGATTCAGGAAATCTGGATGAACTGCTGCATTTTATGCATGCTTCACCTTCACTCCCATGGGATCTCTGTCACTGAAGGTCTAAGATATTAGCTAGTGTCAGGGTGCTGACCATGTTACTTCCACTGTACCAAACAATGAATCATTGAGAAATGAGCCAGTTCCATCTTGGGTTCCATGTCCTCATTAAGCTAATGTGATCACATCCAGAATGAGGGCTTTCTTTCTTAGGATGTTGCTTGGCTGTTTGGATAATCAAGTACAGTCAACAAAGTTATTTTAAACTAAAGTCTAGATTGATCTTTGTCTCACTGCAGTCACAGACAGCCCAATCCTATCCACACTGTCCTGGGAGTAAACCCCATTGACTCTAATGGGAATTACTTCTGAGTAGACATGCATAGGATTGGGCTGTGAATCATTAAGGACCCAATCCTAACCCAACTTTACAGTGCTGATCCAGCCACAGTGCAGCTTCAAAGTAAGCCTTGAGGAGGTCTCTGTGATTCCCCCCACACTGCAGGATGCCATGCACACCTTGTTGGCATGACTGCATTGGCCCCAGAACAGCATTTCTCAAACTTTGAGGGAGCTTTACACCCTCAGTAAGTGTCTGCGGGGGAAGGGCTAGGGCAGCGACGTGACCCCCAGGTTTGTTAAGGGAGGCGAGGGGGATGTTTTGCACTTACGTTTAACTAGGTAGGGCTGCTGGAGGCTGCAGGAGGCATGGGCAGCCCTCCGCAGTGCTCTCCGAGGTTTGGAATCTTCAGTAAAATCAGGCGAAAAGCACTTCCATTTTACAGGAGGTGCTTTGTACCTGCTTTTACTGACTATCCAAGCTTCAGGAAGTGCTGTGGAGTGCCTCCAGCATCTCTACCTAGTTTAAAGTAAGTGCAAAACACTCCCCTTGCCCCTCTTAGCAACACGATCCTGGGGATCGCGTCGCTGCCTCCTCCCTTCCCCTACCCCTTAATGGGACAGGGGAAGCGTTACACAAATTTTGAGAACCACTGCCCTAGAAAGTGGGATAGAATTTGGCCCTAAATTAACTGTAGCTTATACTGTTTTGCAGATTGGATAAAGTATGTAAAAATATTGCTTGTCACATAGTTGAGCTGCTGCGAAGGATCAATTTGCAGCTGACAGTCAACAGCCAACTGGGTGCATGGATATACGCAGAATGTGCCTGATAGAATTTTGGAGCCAGAAGAGTTAGCTTTCTCTTATGAATACTTGCCTTGCATGCAAATAACTTTACCAAGGTAACCATCTTAATTAGTGCAAACCTTCCAATTTGAATTTTTGAAAATTTGGAATATGTTGAAGAGTAACTGAGCTCATTGTCAGCTCCTTGGCAATCTTTATATAGTGGATAATCTTTAGGGCTGAGAGATTTTCTTCTGTTTCTTTGTTGTGCCTTTGGTTTACTGTGTCTTGCATTATGCTTGTCTTATAGTGACTCAGAGCCCAATTGTTGGCTCGACCACACAAAGCCATAAAGCATGTTTGCGAGGCTTACTGCCGGGTGAGCGGCCTAGCGCTGAGCTAGCACTGGGCGGGCACCTGGCTTCCACCGCTTGGCAGTTGCATGGACCGCCGAGCTGCAATAAGGTAAGCGGGAGCGGGGAGGAGGTGTACCAGGGAGGGGGGAGGCGGGGAGAGAGCGGGGAGAGGGTGTGCCGGGAAGGGGGCAGGGAGAGAGGGAGGCGGGATCCATAGCGTTCGTATGGGGCTTGACACCCAACATGAATGCTCTTACGTTCCCATTGCGGGGCTACTTCCCTTACTGAGGAGAAGGGGATGAAAGTCCCCTTCTTCCAAGGTGCCACCCGTGGCTGCCGTGGGAATGCTGGATGTGGCAGCAGTCATTTCTGTGCTACCGCAGCTTTGTGCCACGGGAGCGCAAAATTGGGTTGCCCTTTGGCACTGAAAGTCATGCCCGCTCTTGTGCTAATGCAGTGGTTCTCAAACTTTTAACACTAGGACCCACTTTTTAGAATGAAAATCTGGTAGGACCCACTGGAAGTAATATCATGACTAGAAGTGACATCATCAAGCAGAAAATTTTTTAACAATCCTGGGCTGAAATCCTACCCACATTTACTCAGGTGTAAGTTCCATTTACTATTATTGTTCAAAGCATATACATAGTAGCTTGTTCAAAGTACAGCTCTGTAACATTTCCCCAAATGCAGTCACATACTGTGGTAGCATCAAGACTAATAGTTTAAAAATAAAATATTGAAAAGAATGGGAACCCACCTGAAATTGGTTCGTGACCCACCTAGTGTGTCCCAACCCACAGTTTGAGAAACACTGTGCTAATGTATTACAAATGAACAAGATGAATATTTTGTTTACTTCATGTACTCTGATTCCCCCTATGTACTGCAGACTTGTCATCCCTATATGATTTATAGCAGTCATTTATGACAAGATGTCACCACAAAATAATGCTTCCTTTTTATTTTCTTCCATAACTATTTATTTATACAAATATGCCCCCATGTGATGAAATCAAAATTCATGTATGTGAAGGGCACTAATGAAAAATAAAGCAAGACAACTGAAGTGACTGAATATTAATTTCATTATACAGGATACATTTCTCGTTACACATACCTATGTAAGTGGAAGAGAAACATCTATGTGTTTTTGCAATCAAAATTATTTGTATAAACTCACTCTCAGGTTTTTTTTAAAACCTCTTTTTATCAGTGGAATATTTCAATTAGAAAGAAGTAGGTAAATTTATTCGTTAACCCAAAGGTTTTCAGGCAGTGTTCCAGGGAATCCTCAAGTTTCTGGGAAGCTTGCCTTGACTGAAAACATTTTTTTAAAATGGTGAATAAACTTCTCTGAAACCACTGCCATCCTCCTTCTGAAAAGTGTAGCTGCAAAAGATGTTAAGCATGCTTTAGATCAGAGATGTTAAACTCATTCATGCAGTGGGCCAAACAGAATTCATGGCACTTGCAAAGGGCCTTAAGTGATGTCATTAAGTAGGAAGTGATGCCATTTTTAGAGGTTTTTCCCATATCTGTGGATCCGGTATTCGCAGTTTCACTTATCCACACATCTGGGCCCTCTCTGTACGCCCTCCGCACCCATTAACATTGTTTATTTGCTTATCAGGATGAGAATGTTCTTTCTGTTACAGCTTGCTACACTGCTTCCTATTAACATTTGATAGTCTCTTCTTGCATCTAGGGTGCCTGCAGCCTGCCCGCACATCATTATAAGCTTGCATGCATATAGCAGCCTGTAAAAGGAAGAACATTTTCTTAGTGGTAAGCAAATAAACAATGTTAATGGGTGTGGAGGAGGTGTGTGGTGGCTTCAGAGAAAGGGTTCCCTTGTAAATCATGGTTTCCATATCTGTGGGGGAGCCCTGGAACAGATTCCCTACAGTTCCGGGGGAGGGGCACCTGTATTTATTATAGTACAGTATTTATATTTCACCTTTCTTGTAGACTTGAGTCTTGTAGACTCAAGGTGGTTTACATAGATGGGCTGACCATAAATCCCATTTTTTTCAAATGGGGTTTTTACAAGTGTTATTCTATGAGTGAATCTCACAGAACCCTTTCCTTCTCCATTCTTTTCCTCTATTAAGCATATCAGGACCTGGAAGAAACATTTTTTTTCTCACTTAGAAACTCAGTTGCAAATTACAGAAGAGAAAATATGCAAATCTTGATCATATTTTCATGATATGGGAGAGCCCAATTATCATGCGGGCCACCCTGTCAGCAGTGCTGCTTCTGCCAAGTCATCACTTTGCAGCTCAGCAGCTGAGAGAGGTGCTCTGCAAAGTGACAACTTGGGAGAAGCTTCACTACTGACAAGGTGGCCCACATGACAATTGGCAGCTTCTGTCTTTCTCACCTCTCTTGATCTGCCCCTTTCCCTTTTACCTTTCATCACATTCTGAGGTCTCCTTCCATCTCTCGGAAGCAGCACTGATGAAAGGACAGTGTAGAGAGTGCCCAGTTATCACGCAGGCTGCCCTTTCAGCAGTGACACCTCAGCAAAAGTGGTGCTGCTGAAAGGGTGGTCAATATGATAATTGGGGTCTCCCAGAGCCACCCATTCAGCAATGCCACTTCTGCCAATGCATCACTTTGCAGCTCGGCAGCTGAAAGCAGCTGATGGTGATGCTAAGAGAGCCCAGTTATCATGCAGGCCAGATAATCCTTGCCCACCCCTGCCCCATCTCCTCCCTTTTCACCCCATCCTGTCCTGCCTCCACCCTTGTTCTGGATGTACCTGTTTGGAGTGTGTCCCAATGCCTGCCAGTGCTTTCAAGAAAGCTCTGGCCTTCCCACTGGATCTCCAGAGGCTAGCACTGCTGCAAAGCACTCTTGTGACAGCATGCACTGGCGGAACACCACCAGGCCCTACATAGGACTGGGCCAAAAATCTTGGTATTAATTGCCAAGCCATGAGCACAAAAGTAATACTATTTCAACAAGCTCGGGTTGGTTCCACTGTCTTTTTTCCACCACCCTGCCAATAGAGATGACTAGTAATTTAGCACAGTGACCTGTATTTAGAAGTGACCACTTTGCTTTACAACTCTGCTAGCCTTAGAATGCTGTTATGAACTTTAAAAGGACAGAGGTGAGAGAGAGTCTAAAAGGGGTTTGCGCTGCGTCAGCCATGTGTTTACAATTCCATTGACAAGATTATGTTTTTCCAGTGAACTACACCATGGGTGCCAGTGCATGACTAATATGAAGCTACAGCAAGCAAAAGGGCTTGTATCAGGGGAAATGTTGCAATTCTGACTCTCCACTCAAATGGAACATTTCACATATAACTCATCAACCACTAGGAAATGAGCCTCTAGACTCACCTTGATCTGCACAAAGGTTTACCTACTGCCTTTCCAAAATTTAGATGTGGCAAAAGAATTGCAGACTAGAGATGGAGAAATGTTTGACTTCTATTTGACTGGATGGTGAATCTTATAAGTCTTCAGGAATTTACCAAGCATAGAATCTTTTGAAGACCATCTTACAGTGGCTCAAATGCCACCAGTTTCACATATCTTAGCAAAATTGTCATAAAGTTATATAATTAATACATTCTGTGTACATATACACACATTCCCATTTTTATAAATGCATGGATACAGTTTAATTTAAAAAAACCTCGTTTTACTACATGTCAAAAAACATAAAAATATTTAAAATTTTCAAATATCAATTAGTGGCAGTTTCCAAAATTAGAGCGCATTGAATTTGACACCTTAAAGGAACTGAAATGCGAGCCCCAGATGTAATGTCTGATAACAAGTCTTCCTACCCACTGAGAAGTCAGTGTGTAGTTTACCAGATTCTAGGTCAGGCAGGTTTAGAAACCATGACACCTGCTGGGCAATCAATTCTGGCTCAGGCTTATCAGCAGAGAGCTTTGGGGGCTGGTCACAACACAATATAATGTGGTGTTGCATGCCATGGGTAATGCATGCAACACTAAATGCATAGGCCCGGTTTGCACAATCTTTCTCATCTTGATTCAGGATGAATGATTGCATGAAACAGGCCTACACATGTGCAAATGGGTGTACTGATTATTTTTAGTGTTTTCACAAATTCATTTCTGTAATGCTGCTATAAAAGCTCTTTCCTGATGGTGCCTCCTGCCCTATACTCCATCTTTTATAAAACGGTTTCTGCAAAATCATTCTAGCACCATCACCTCTCTCTTCTAGTTTTGACACTGGTTCCTTGTCACTCTCATCATCTGCTTCAAAATATTAATCTTTACTTTTACCTTTCTCTACACTTGGCTGTATGTCTTGCTGTAGAAATTGTTACTATTCCATATAAGCTTATTTGTTATCAGTGTTGGTGCACACTCCATGTGTATAAAGTAATGTGTTATGTGGAGCTGGGCAAAGAGATGGGTGGCCCAAGCCTAAATGCTACATGTAAAGAAGCTCAAAATTTGTCAAATCTATGTGCTCATCCAGTTGGCAACCTTCAGTCTCGAAAGACTATGGTATCGCGCTCTGAAAGGTGGTTCTGGAACAGCATCTAGTGTGGCTGAAAAGGCCAATCCGGGAGTGACAATCCCTTCCACACTGGGAGCAAGTGCAGTCTGTCCCTGGTCTGTCTCCCTGGCTATGGGCCTTCCTTCTTTGCCTCTTAGCCTCAGACTGTTGGCCAAGTGTCTCTTCAAACTGGGAAAGGCCATGCTGCACAGCCTGCCTCCAAGCGGGCCGCTCAGAGGCCAGAGTTTCCCACTTGTTGAGGTCCATCCCTAAGGCCTTCAGATCCCTCTTGCAGATGTCCTTGTATAGCATACAATGTGCTTATATAAAAAGCTCCATATATCAGGCTATTGTGCTTCATAGCTAAGTGTTCAGCAGGCTCTTATTTAGCAAGGAAACATTTGGCTTAGATTAATTTTGCAACGTGTGAAAATCAACCAGAAAAATGATTTTCAGTGAGAGCATTGTAAATGTCTAGTGTTTGCAACAACAAACATGGCAATAATAAAATCATATAGAGAAGACCAAAATCTTCATACACACACCATATAGTTGCCACCAGAAGTCTGTATCTGTTGCTATACATTTCTATATGTTCACTCAGACCTACCTTGCTTGCAAATACTCTTCAGTTGCCAGGCAACCGTAGCAGGACTGGTGTGTAACGCATTGCAGGCGAAGTGCCATCCTGCTTTCTTAGCACACATCTAACAGATATTCCTGACACAGAAAAAAGGTTGTCTTTTTTTTAACAGAAAAGTCACGACTGAATATTGCATATTCATTAATCAACAGAATGCCTTGAGTTCCTTTCTTTTTTTCAGAAAGCCTTCCAAGTTACTGTGATTTGCAAATACAGAAATAACGCACAAAAATGCACTAATGCTTTTAACAGAATTTGACCACTGTTTTAACAACAATACTCAGGCAATTGTTTAAGTATTATTAACAGTATTTACAAGATCACAAGTAGATAGTTTTTAGGACATAAGAAGGGAAGAGATGTTGAGATTAGACCTTATCATAGATACTCACCTATAAGGTGAGAAATTTCTGCCAATAAATCAAATGTAAATCAGCTCCTCGCCTTATCTGTGAGGTTCCTCTGGGGTTAGGGTGGCAGAGATAATGACAGGGCAATTAGTCTCCATGGTGACCAGGCTTCAAGGCAAGTTGCAGCTTAAGTAAACCTTTTCAGGGCTCCTGAGAAAAAAGGAAGCCAGGGCTCAAGGGTTCCATTTATCAAGTGTTTTGCAGACCCTTCTACACCCTCATTCCATTTTGCAAGTGTTTGGCAGAGTTCAGGTTTTTTAAATGCCAGGATGTAATCCTCGCTTCCATCTGAAACAAAGTCCAAGGCTGCAATTCAGTGCACCATTACTTAAGAATGATAACACCCATGGAAAGCAATGGGGTCTATTTCTGAGTAAATAGGGTTGTAACTATGTGTAGTTGCACTTGCACAGTCATTCCTTGTTGCTTGTCTCTCTGCTGTGAATTGAATTGCACACTCCCAGTTATGTGTTATATGTAGAACCTCTGGCTTAACACAGCAGGCACCTTAAAGAAGGATTTGATTAATGGTTTTACTGGTATGTTGTTTACAGTGTACTTACTCTGATAGTGTTTACAAAAAGGTTGTGAAGATCAGAATTTAATAAGTTAATGAATAAAAATGTATCTTATGATCTTTTACTATATTTTTAATAAATTAGAAACTGCATAGTTCTTAGGTACCAATTACTGGTAGGTTGTTTTTCAGGATTTGGCCGCAGGTAAAATCAGACAAAACTACAGTCAGACACCCCCCTAAGTTTAACCCCACCTCCGAGGGTCATAGAAAATTCTATGACTTTTGGCTCAAAACTTGCCCTCGACTTATCTGTGACATCGACTTATACTTAAGTGTCTGCGGTGCATAGGCTGCCTGCAACTGAAATTTTATACAGATCACAAGAGTTACTGCCTCTGCCTTAAAAATAAAATAGCAAAAGCAAAAAGAATTAAATCTCCATTCTGATTTTTCACTAAGTCAGTGAATGCTGAGGTATAGTGGGCTTCAGCAAACCACTTCTTTTACAGTATTTGTAATAGACCTGGGAAACAAAATGCAATTTATGGACACCTTAGCACCTCTATTTCAACCACTTTTGGTTTCCTTGGAGGCCGCAAACTCAGTAGTACAAGCTTGTGTTCATAATCCAATGAGTTGTGAGGCTGTAGGGATTTCATCATAGACTATGTGCTTGCATTTTACAGTTTCAAAATAACCCCATGCAAAAACCCATGTAGGTTTGTGCTAGAGTTGTTGAGAAATACTGGAAAATCTCAGTGTCAGACTTTATAGATCTTTTTGCCAGTCTGAGCAGAAGTCCAAAGATACTCTTGGATTTGGCTGGTTGACAAAAGGTTTTTCCAGCAAGGTTCGGTTTTGTTATTCACAAAATTAATTATATAAATAAAATGTCAGTTTGCATATTAGGTGCTTCATTTCAGCACCTGACAGTTTTGCTTATAGCAGAGGTACAATGCTGCTTCATAGTCATGCTCCAGTATATGACACTTGCCCCATTAGGATAGATGGCTGCTAGGTAGTGTACTGTTTATATGGCACTAACAAAATGGCTATCATTATGAAGACTAGTGATCAGTGACTCTGGGGCATGCAAGTCAGTGAAGGCCATGCCACCCAGTGTCAGGGCTGGAAAGCAGGTTTTTCTCTTCTCCTCTCCAACTGTGTCCCAAATACAACCATTTTACTCTGACCAGAGACTGTTAGCCTAGCAAAATACCTGTTACTATAAGGGGGGAGGGGGCTCTGAGTGCAAGCAGTGCTTGTCTGTGCAAAGTTCAGCTTGGTTTTTAAAAAAAAATGTACTGCAACCTGCCATAGCATTCCTGTTGGAGGCTAGATGCTTGTAGGCAGCTTTTGCTTCGTAGTGCTGGTGAACATGATTTGAGCACAGCTTGGAAACCAACTCACAGATTCATAATGCCTGCCTCCAATGCAGGATGAGCATTATAACCAAAAGCTCTTCTCTAGCTCAGATTTGAATCTGAACGGGGATTTAAGCCTTGCCTCTTACCAGACCACTCCATGCCTCCAAGTTCCATCACACGAAAAATGGAAAGAGAATGACTGATGCAGGGAGTGCAATTTTTCCAGTGCTAAGAGAAAGCAATTCCCAGCATTCCTTGCACCTGCCACATAGTCAATCTACATTATATGCTACATCCAGCATATAATCTTTGCGGACAAGGGCAGAACATAGGGGTGTCCAGATGGCATGACCAGAGAGCATACTGGTGCTGGGGAGCATGGCTAGCTGGTGCACTACTTTTTGCCTTCTATATGTGTTGGTTTTTTATAGAGAACTAATGCCTGACTAGGGCTATTGAGTACTAGAAAATTTGAAGAAGGGATGCTTTTGCTGAAAATGGATGCTATCTTCCATTGACGACTTGGGGCATGAAAAGTTTACCTAATGGTAGAGATTAGCATTCGAGCAGAGAACAGATCAGGCTGGCATGGGATAACATTTGGGACTCTGAGAGCTATATTGTCTCTTCATGTCTGAATCTGGGGGAATTCTAGTTTTTCAGTTATTCTGCCTCTGAAAGTGATTCACTGATTCTGAAATACCAGCTTTGACCACATGAGGGTGCTTTCAAACAATATATTTAGCATGCAAAACTCATGGTATATCACCTCATGGTGAGTTTATCACTCTTGAAAGTAACAGTGATCTGGAGGAAAATCTTGTGGAAATTCAGGATAGCCATGGTTTAGGGTAGAATACAGCCTAAGGCTGCAACACTGTACATACTTATCTGGGAGTTAGCCCCGCTGAACTCAACAGGACTTACTTCTGAGTAGACATGCATAGGATTGCCCATGAGGCTGACTTCTTAGCACACTGAATGGAGGGGCACATAAAAAGTGTAAAGTGACAGACAGCATTGGGGGTGGACAGTTGTGATGACACATTGCTGTTGATTTTGTGATGCCAGTTTGCTCTGTCTTCTGTAACATTCACTGCTGATACAAAATGCAGGCTATAGAATGTCCTCAAACTTATCTGGGTTGATCCAGCCATGAAAGCTGTTCCTCTATCTATACTTATCCCATTACAACGCTATTTCTGAAACTATTGTTTATTGGAATGGAAAGTAGAAAAAGGAAGTCAAGCATACAACATACATTGTAAAGCTTTCATTTGAACATAGACTTTATAAATAATTGCCACTGCTCTAAAAGAATAACTCAGAACTGGAATCTTAAAACACATGGTGTTCGTTTGGTGTTTTTTTTTTTTAATTTTAAACATAGCACTGCACATTCTTACAGAAGGGAGAAAAGGCTTTCAATATGATTTCCTTCAGGATAATTAAATGGAGGGGGAGTAACCATTTAAGCTTTCCTTACATTTCTGACAAATGGCCTTCTCATTTGGTAAGTGCTAGCTTTTTGCATACCATTTATTTAAGCTTACAGCACTTAAGTGATCCTTCTGACATAGTCATCCAGGTTTAGGAATTGGAGACCATGTAATTTTATGCTTCACTTCCAACAAGTGTGATAGTATGCTGATCTCCTTAATGGCAGCTTTCTAATAATGCAACAATAGACATTATGCTTTTAGTTGGCAGACACCCACACACTCAGCCTCCCACATACTGCCAGAATCGAAAGCCCCACAGTAGTGTTCAGATTTACATTTTGAGAGCTGTAAACTTATTAAAACCCTTTACTATCAGTGTGAAAAAGGGTTTTTCAGAATATTTTTTTTCATGTTCAGAATTGTAAATTATCACCACGTCACTCGTTGCAAAGCCTGAACACAATACAATACTAATCTGGCATTTAAATTTAAATTCAATATTTAATATCATACAGGTTAAAACTGATGGCATTGTCTATAATACAATAATCATAAAAATGGTATGCTAATTCTATTGCATTTTGTTTTTTTATGGTTTCAATTGTGTCAACACTAGTATTTACCCCTGCTAATTGGGTAAGAGGCACTTTTTCAAGTGGGTGCTCCTCTTTTATTCAGCAGGGGGAGAGTAACTGGCCCACCTCACCCCAGCAGTGTCTGTTCGAGTGGCTGTCTGCTGGTGTGGCATCTTTTTAGATTGTGAGGCCTTTTGGGACAGGGAGCCATTAGTTATTTGATTTTTCTCTGTAAACCACTTTGTGAACTTTTAGTTGAAAAGCGGTATATAAATACTGTTGTTGTTGTTGTTGTAGTAGTAATAATAATAATAATAATAATAATAATAACAACAACAATAATAACGTTTTGGGACAGTACAGGCTACAGTTGTGATAATACACTGCTGTTCATATACTTAACATATACAACCTGTAGCCCACCAGACTGTTCATTAGCTGACCTGCTATGGTCTTATGGAATAATCTAAATAACCAGGGAAAAACTGTTGGCAGCAGAATGGACACACAATGCAGTTTTCCTGAAGGATCTGTTTCAGTAGGGAACACTTCACATTAGCCTGAGACATAGAGCAAGCTTGACCATCTAAAGAGCCATGGTGAGACCATGGGTCTTTGGCAGCACGTGGGGGTAGATAATTATTTGGCCTATCACTATTATCTGGTGATGCCATGGTGATAAAATAGCTGCCATGATGGCCCTCCTTTCCTCTTCTGTTTTTTCCCATTCCACATCATTGTAAAAGGTAAAAAGGATGCTCTTCTGTTTTTTCCCATTCCACATCATTGTAAAAGGTAAAAAGGATGGGAAAGAGAGAGAGGAAGTGAGGGGAAGTGAGTTGCAGAGATGATCAGGGTGGTGGGACTGCTGACATGGTGATGTGCATACAGGCAGGCAAAGGCAGGGGAAAAAATGTGCATTATGAAAGAGGACAGGAGCACCTGATTTTGGTCTCAGGCAATGAGGGGCCAGTAGGAAAAATGGTGGTTAGGGAAGGTTAGAAATACGGAACAATTAACTAGCACTTGCTGAAAAACAGGAGAAAAATAAATTCAGAAATCAGAAACTTAGGCTGCAATCCTAACCACACTTTCCTGAGAGTAAGCCCCATTGAACAAAATAAGACTTACTCCTGAGTAGACCTGGTTAGGATTGTGCCCTTAGGAAATGATATATAAGAGACAAAGGTGAAGGAAAGAACAAAAGAGAAGCAGGTTTCGCATCTGTGGTTGGCTCTGTTGGATACCTGCTAAGGTTCGCAGTCCCATCTTTGGAGGTGACTTCCAGTGGGGAAGTGACTGGTGGTAACAGCGGGAACAGATATAAGAGAGTCATGCTGTGCTCTTTCTATCAGGACATAGAAGATCATGTCAGATCCCTTTCTGCCCCCAAAGCTTCTGTATCATAAGTCTCTAATTTTCTGTTGAAAGGAGCACCACCAGCATTGCCCTTTCTTGAAACCGGAAAGTCTGTATTAGTAGGGAAAAAAGGACGAGGAGAATTGCACTCCACTTTCTTAACCCCTGGATGGCCCTTCCAAAGGGAGTTCAGACAGAGACTCCTGCAATAATGAGAGACCTTCCGTTTACCCATGGGAGTATTGCTAAAAGAAGATTCATTGTAAAGAGGCCCTTTAAAATGAATCTACATTGGACAACTCCATATAGCAAGGAGAATGTATGCAGCAGCCTACCAGATGCATTGATCCCTGCTATACATTTTATCTTCATACTGTTGAGAAACTGTCAGCAGTTTGCCATAAGTTTGAGAAAATCTTTAGTGGTTATTCATTCTCATGATGAAGGCTTTGAACATAATGATCTGACCATGACTTTCCATGATGATGCAGTATATTAAGCTTACTATGAGCCTCAAGATGGATGAAGGAAGTGGGAGGACTAGATGATGGGCTGAAAAGCAAAGATCTGGAAGAGCAAGGAGGAGAGGAAGCAGCACCATGTTCAACAAAAGAGAAAAACAAAGACAGTGGTTAGGGATAAATGACATACAAGAAAAGATACTTGCTCTGATGTCCCTGAAATGCACAGCAGTGCTGCTCCTTTGACAACACTACAGCAGCACTTATGGAGGTGGGCTGGGAGTTCCACAATTGTAATTGGCCCATAGGATTGGGCCATAAACCATTGTGTGATGTTTCAGATTGATTTTTGTTTCTAATTCCAAAGGATCCGCTTGTGTTTTGTTTGTGTGACTGAATTGTGAAATCTAAGAGGACGTGCTACTTTTAGAGCATAATTTTAATTTCTTTGTATCTGGAAATTATCTCTTTTCCTCATCAATAAAAATAAATTGGCCACCAAAAGACAGATGTTACAAATCTTTTCTAACACAACAAAACTGTATCTTCTCAAACCAATGAAAAAATGTAAAAGACGTTTTCAGAGGACATACATTTGTTAAATTTGTTGTCTAAATCAGTAGTTCTCAAACTGTGGGTTTGGGACCCACCTGTGGATTGTGGTCCAATTTTTGGTGGTTCACAAAACTGACAGGACAGATTAGGCTATGTGCATCAAGGGTTAAACAAGCTGATACTTGGGGGGGAGCACTGTTGCCCAATCACCATTATAGCCACACCCCTTGGCATTTATAAATCAGGCAGGAGCCTCTAGGGTAGTGATTTTCAACCTTTTTCATCTCTTAGCACACTGGCAAGGCACTAAAATGGTCAAGGCACACCATCAGCTTTTCAACAATTGACAAGGCACACTGTGCTGTCAATGGGGGCTCACAACCCCTAATGGTCCTATTGATAAATGACCCTCTCCCAAATTCCCGCGGCACACTTGGGGACCATTCGTAGCACACCAGTGTGCCACAGCACAGTGGTTGAAAATGGCTGCTCTAGGACCTCTAAAAGGTTTAGGAACCACTGGTCTATATTAAAAGGGAAAATTTACTGTATTGGATCAAAATGGGGACAGAAGTACATAGTCAGTTTTTTGCACTCTGTTAACTTTTAAGAAGGGCTTAGAAGTTCAGCAATTACTGCAACCATTATCATTATGATTTTAATTAGTTGAGATACTTCAGATGAATCTATATGTGGATTAATTATGTCTGCCACTTTTTAAAAGAATCCTAGGACCTTTCAGTACCAACAGATCTCCTGAATGTCCTATCACTCAGACTAAAGCCTGGTTGTTCCCTTAAGCCAGGGGTGCTCAAACTTTCAACTTTAGGGATGCTGGACCTTTAACAAGTGTATAGAAGAGAGAATTGCAACTGGTGTAGCTTGTCATCTGACAAGTTGCACCTGCTGCAATTCTCTCTTCTATACACTTGTTAAAGGTCCAGCATCCCTAAAGTTGAAAGTTTGAGCACCCCTGCCTTAAGCCACAATACTTTTAAAAGCAGATATATGCATACCTCTAAAATACCATGCAGAAATCTATTAAAGTGAATTATATTCATTCTAAATGGAGGAAAAGAGGGCTATGGGAATAGAGAGGACAGAAAATGTAATTCTGTCAGCAGAAAAGAGTGGAAAACATATGATGCTGTCTGGATAAACAGTATAAAAATTCTTGTCAAGACTCATAGAAATGGCACCCAGGAGATCTATTATGCCTGGAGAGACCTTTCATTTAGTCTGGTGACTGTCCAGAGGAAAGTTAAGAATCTGTTGAAGTGGTTCAAGCAGATACTAATTCAAATGTTGGCATTCACTCACATTTAAAAAAAAAATTTCAAACAATGCTTACTTTAAACAGTTACTTATTTTGAATACTTTCAAGAAATACTCAGCATTTTAACCAACAATTTCAACTATGTTGCTAGCTGCTTTTGGACTTCATTGGAAGCTAATCATATTGTAAAATGAAATTACAACAAACTATTCTTTTGTTTTATACAGAGAGTAGGGTGCAGAGGAACATGGAACCTAACCATGAACTTCACCTCTCTACCTCCTCCCAATCTATGTTGCATATGTATTGCCAACGTCCTCTCTTTCAAACACTTGTACAGTTTATCCTACCTCCATTTTGCTTTCTGGCTGATTTTTCCTTGTGAACCAGGCAGGACACTGCCCTGGACGAGGTGAGGCAATGCTGAACACTTAGGAGAGGTCATAATAATTGAAGGCAATTAAGGGGAAGGAAGGCTGTAGCAAGGTGGGACATCTGTATTTTCCTCTAAGGCAGGGGTGTCCAAAGTTTTTGGCAGGAGGGCCACATCATCTCTCTGACACTGTGTCGGGGGCAGGGGAAAAATTAATTTACATTTAAAATTTGAATAAATTTACCTAAGTTTACATAAATGAATATATTAAAGATGAACTTATATGAATGAATGAAGGTCTTGCAATAGCTCAAGGCCTATAAAAGGCATGGCACAAAGCAAGGCCAGCCGTTCCTTCGCTGCCACTGCTGCATCCCAGACGTGAATCAGAGAGCAGTGGAGGGAGCCCTCATCCCACAGCTCCTGCGAGAGGTTAAACAGTCTCCCTCATGTTGAAAGCAGTTGCATCGGGCCAGTGAAGGCTTCAACAAATCTCCGGAGGGCCAGAGACTCATTGGAGACTGGGGGCTCCGTGAGGGCTGCTTGGGAGTCCTCAAGGACCGCAAGTGGCCCCAGGGCCGGGGTTTGGGCACCTCTGCTCTAAGGTCTTGTAAATTCAGGTTCTCCATCCTGATAGAATTTCCCTGCAAACATACCTTTTCATTGTTTGCCTAAATACAGTTCTCTTATCTTCCTTGAAACGCTCAGTCATATAGTTACTGATAGACAACTTAGAAGCAGTTGGAGGTTGTTCACACCACTATCTCCATCTACAACCCCCAAACTGTCAGACACTGCTAAATTTGACTTCTTGCTCTACAATTATTGTATTTGTGCATACTATATATAGGAATAGACACATGTGCATATGAATGAGCAGTGTTGGCAATATACACCTGTGCTATGGAAAGCATAATCTGGCATGCCAGGTCTGTCTTACCAAGTCAAGGTCCTCCCATTCCTCATCTTGCAATATTCAGCTGCTGCTTCTGTCAATGTGTTACATAATTCCTGTTCATGCTACAAATCGCCTGTGCACTAGAGCGATGCTAGTCACTGCAAGGGGAACCACAGGGAGGATTTGATGTTATTGACTTTATTTATTTTAAAAATGTCTATCCCACCCTTCTCAGTAAGGATTTAGGATAGTTTACAAAAACCATTAAAAACCAATACAATTTAAACAACCAGGAAAAACAAAAGAAGAGCAAAACAAAAACCATCCAACCAGAAGACTATTGTCACATGGGGACAAAATCATAAGGAATCTATGAAGGGCAATAAAAAGCCAGATCTTCAGCCAGCAGCAAAAAAAAAAAAAATGCAAAGAGGGATCAGCTGTGCCTTTAGATTCAGAATGCTCTGCTGTATGGGGCAACCATTGCAAAGGGTCTCTCATGATTTCAGTGCCAGTTTAATCTCTGACATGCAGGTTCCACACATAGTGGAACCTACAAGAAAGCCAACTTAAAAGATCTTACAGATTGAACAGACTAAGGTCAGAGAAGACAGTCCTCCACACACCTTGGCTTTAAGCCAGTGGTTCCCAAACTGGTGGGTTGCAACCCACCAGTCTGGGAAGCACTTAGCTCTGGCCCCTTAAGGGGCGGGGCGGGGAAGGGAAAGTAGCAGTGTGGTCCCCAGGATTGTGCTGCTACTGGAGGGGATGGATTTTGTTTCAACTTACCTAAGGGAGTGCCAGCCTTCGGGGGAAGGGGATACAGAGAGATTTCAGACGCCTCTGCAAGGCTCTCCAAGTCTCTGTAATAGTAAAAAATACTTGATTGAAAGCCACTTCTGGTTTACAATTGTAAAGTGTACTATTGCTTTCAGTCAAGTTTTTTTTACAGAGACTTGGGGAGGCCTGCAGAGGTGCCTATAGGGCTCCCTGCACCCTTCTGGAGGCTGGTAGCCCCTTAGGTAAGTGGAAAAAAACCCACCCCCTCCAGCATCAGCACAATCCTGGGGATCGTGTTGCTGCCTTCCCCTCTCCTGCCCATACTTATAATGTTCCCAACTCCCTTACAGGGGTTTGGGAAGCACCGCTCTAAGTGGTGGGCAGCCCAATCCTATCCACTGCTAGCGCAGTGGGACTACATGGCCCACCCTGTATTCAGCACTGGAATTGAACTGATGGAGGTCTCCTTGGTGTAAGGGGACACTTGTTCCCTTACCCCCTGTCGAACCCCACCCTGTCCAATGGAGCTACTTGGAACTGCACCAGCAAAATCACTGGCACTAAGTTCGAGAAGGCCCATGTAGAGCTTTCAGGCCTGGAAAGGGGGTTATGATATGGTGAATGCCTCCTCCCCTGACAATGCTGTCTCTTGGGACTGATCCAACCCCTATTTTGTCCAATCGCTGCCCCTGTGCTGCTCAGCACTGAACTCACCAGTGCCAGCAGCTATCAGTGTGTATTCAGTGCCAGCAGGATGTTGCAAGCCTTCCCATTAGCGCAGCCTACTCCCAACTCATTGCAAATGCACTTTAAGGCATGTTTGTGACAGCTAGCTAGTGCCAGTGCAGCAGTTACTGTGCTGGCGCTGCACAGAATTGGGCCATAAAGGAGCATTTCTCAACCAGTGGCATGGGTACCACCAGTAGTACTTGAGGTGGTGTCTGGTGGTACTTGCTGGACTCACTGGTACTTGCTGGCATGCCACTCAGCAGCCAAACCAGGAACACGACACAAACAGCAGGAGGAAGCTCAGCTCCAAAGAATGCTTTTCTGCACTCGAAAAAATCACCCCATCCTCCCTGAGCCTTTTACTGGTGTTTGCTGCATTGCATCTGGCCTCCCAACCCAGAAGTAACTGGCGATGATGTCATCGCCAGTTACTTCCAGTGGTACTTTGAATAGGTGTCCCATGTGTGGGAATGCAGCAGAGGACAAACATTGAGAAACAGTGGTTTAAAGGCACTAGCCAACACTTTGAATTGTGTCCAGAAACAAATTGGCTTTCGATCCAGCTGGTATAACAATGACTTAACAAGATCGTAAAGCCTTGTCTTTCTTGAGATCCTTGATGCTGCATTCTGTACTAGTTCAATTTTTCTGACAGTCTTCAAGAGGCATTTCCACATAGAGGACGTTTCAGCTTCTTGGAACATACTTTGTTCTGTTCTGTGGTCCACATGGTCAGTTGTGGTAATTGTTTAAATTATGCTAGTCTTCTTGTGCCATGGAATTTGCGAAATACCATTGAATCCCAGGGAAGTGCTGATTATTTTAAGAATAATTCTCTGTGTTTGACTTTTAGGTGTTGCTATAGTTAGTACAGATGTTAGTTTTGCAGTCAGCCCTATAGCTACATCTAATGGGTGATAACAACCATTACAACATCTAAACTTTAATGCACCAAACAGAGCTGGAGAACATAATATTTTGGGATTAAAATACTTACTGCTGTTCATACCATAGCGCGATACCATACCAGAGCGCGATACCATAGTCTTTCGAGACTGAAGGTTGCCAACTGAAGGTTGCCAACTAAGAGCTGTTCATAGGTCCAGTCCTGTCTTGACTGGAATGAACACATATATTGACCATACAGTCTCGGTCTTAATGTGATCGAACTACTTGAGATAGCAGAGATACTATCTGTATCTGTACTGTATGATAGCAGAGATGTACTAGATTCCAAGCAGCCTGCCAATAGGAAGCAATTACTGGATGCGAGAAGTGATCATCTATGTCAGTTTCAAATGCTCTGGCTTTTAAATAACAATTTTGATAACTGTATTGAAATGAGTGCCTTAAAAAAATCAGCAGAATGAGAAAAGGAGTGAGTTGATAAGCCTATCTCATTTTTGCTATCAGAAAATAGCAGCTGTGGTGTTAGATTGATTCAGTCTCTCTTTTTCAGTAATGCTAAAAACTTTAGCCAAAGCTGATCTTTATTAACTTCTTGAAAAATAACAGCAAAACCTTGTATTAAAAAAATCTGGGAAAATTTGATTTGAAAACACTCAAATATTATGCACCTAGTTCCCATTAAATAATGACTAGAAGACACCCTGGCCACAAACCAGCCATTGAATACTTCTGACTTAAGTTCTATTGATTTCAGTTGGTGAGAATATTTTGTTCTTTGTGCATTTATTGAATATATATGCTGCATTCTCTGCCATAAAAAAATGGTACCTGAAGCAGTGAACAACCACAACCATAATTAAAAAACCCAATAATAAATCTAAAAACCAGAAAACAGCCAGTAGAAATGCTAACATAGCTCGATAATAATCCACAGAAACAAAACAACCCATTTTACCAGTTTGCAAGGAATACTTTACAATAAAGCCTCATTTTATCCTGGCAACAGAAAGCTGGCAGAGATTAGCCAAGCACAAGCACACCTCAGTTGTCAAAGCATGATGTGGGTGTGACAAAAAAGGGAAATCAAAGACCAGGTAATATCTGAATATGGAAAGATCTGCTTGTAGCCATGCTGGTAGGCCCCAGTGTCAGACCCCAGCTGTATTCAAACATTAATTAGTGCATACCAAACCTGGGAGAACTGTGGAGGAGGTTGCTTCACAGGGCCTCTGATATCGTACCAAGCTACCAAGTGGGCTCCAAGGCCAGCTTGATTTGCAACAGGGTTCAGCTGTGAGTGTCTCGGGATGGGAGGGGGAATTCCACCATGAGTAAGGAGGCTTGTGGCACGTTCACCCCTAGAATGTTCGGCTGGCCCCGAGTTCTGATTGGTGGATGGGTCAGGAGACCTATAAAGGTGAGGGAAGGGATGCTTATGCTGGGCTGACTTTGTCTCTGGCTGAGGGGGCCTGAGATCCTGGACCGTTCTGGCAGGAGTGAACCCAACTTGACTGCAGCAAGATGGGCTAGATCAGATTTTGGAATGCTAAGACTTTGGTGAGTGATAGTTAGAGTTAGGAGGTAGTTGTTATTGTTTTATTAGACTGAGTGTTGTATTGTAATGCTATGCTCTTTGCCTAAATTCCAGACTATGCAGTGCTGTCTGTATAACCCTGCTTTAAGCCTTTATGCAATAAATCCTACTTATTACAACTGACTGGATTATTGGGATTGGAAGGGAGCACAGGGACTGGTTGTGGGAGGCAATCCAGTGTGGCCGGGGTGGACCCTGGAGACCCTGTATGGGAGCCTACTCCTTTTTATTATGCTGAGTCCAAGAGGGTGTCAGCTGGAGTACGACTTAAGGGGAGAGTTCCCCAAATTTATCCTGGCTATCAGGAGTGGAAGCTCTGCGGTTTAGGAGCTATTTGGCAGTCGGTCTTGGAGAGATCTGCGGGTGCCCAGTGACCATAAGGGTTTATGGCCACTTGATCACCCTGAGGGTAATAAAAAGATTACCCAGCCATAAAGGGGTGAGATCTGATTTCCTTCACAGTGGGCACTTCTCCATAGAAGGTACAGCATCATACTGATGCAGCTCTTGCAAACACAAATGATGGGATATGGAACAGTGTCAGCAGGCACTGCGTTTCGAGGAGGAGCTGGGGAGGAGGGACTTATGGATATAAGCCCCCATTGTTTAGGGTTGTAAGCACTTTCAGTGGAGCATGGAAGCTTATAGGAAGCCAGTACAGCTGAGCTACAATTGGAAGAACCTGCTCTGTTGTGTTCCAACCTGGGCAAGAGGTAAACCCCAGCAATCTGCACAACCTGAAGCTTCCAAACCATTTTCAAGGGTAATTTCACATAAAATGCACTGCAACAGTTGATACATTTCCAATAACAAAGCTCAAATCCTTGTGTGAGAGATGTGGTTGCAGCCAGTACACCACCAAGCTGGTCAACAGTGTTGCTGGCGTCTGCTGCCAGCTGGGAATCCAAGAACAATGCAGGATCCAGAAATATTCCCAAGTTGCATGCCTTGTTCTTTACAGGGTGGATAATTTCACCTAGAATGGTCAACACTCCTTCAGCGCTAGGTTGGCCTACTGTCACAAGAACCCCTCTCTTGTCCAGATTAAGCTTCATTTTATTTGACTGAATGCGACCTACACCCATATTCAGGCAATCATCCAAGACCTGAGGCACTGCTCCTGGATTTGATGGAACAGAGCTTGGGTGTTTTGAGTGTACTAAGGACCTCTCCAAGCCTTGAAAATTTAAAAAATGCAATTGGAAGCCACTTCCAGTTTCTGATCATGAAACCGGAAGTCACTTCCAATTCTGTTTGGTTTTTTTTATTTATTTTCAAGGCTTGGAGAGACCTGCAGAGGTGTCCTCGGGGCTCCCCACATCCCCTGGATCCCATCACTAGCTTTAGGTAAGCCAGGAAACCCCAACTTTGCCTAGCAGCAGTGCGATCCTGGGGATCATGTTGCTGCAATCCCCCGCCCCCGCATGCACTTAGGTGGTTCCCTCCTCCTAAGGAGGACTTTGGGAACCACTACTGTAGTGGACTGTGACAAATACTTCTAAATATCCCTCTATTTTCCTTGTGGAAAAAGTCTCTAGGTTTGCCACCCTGTCTTGCGCATGCTTTCATTTAACTAACAGGGTTTTATTATACAAGCAGTGAATGGTTCTAAGAAGCTAGTATTCAACTGTCAGCTAATGACTTGCACATGAGCTGTTTATGTATTGAAATACCATCCATGGTTAATAAACTAGAGTGTTCTGAGACAGTTTGTCCTTTTGGATAGCCTCATTAACTTCTCTGGTATTTTTCTTTTCTTTTTCTCCATTTGATTTGTTTATTAAGAAATATCTATCTATTCTCTGACTGGATTCTTCCAATTAATTGTGATCTTTATGGCAAAAGCAATGGCAACAATATGCCATATTACTGTAATGCTGTCAGAATGTAAGGCTTGTGTGGTATGGTGTTTGTGTCAACTAATGGCTATACATGACTGTGATCTAACTTTAATTTTCTGGCAATGTTTGGCAATTGGGCATCCCTTGGCATTGTTTGTTTCAAGAAGCTGGAATTAAAGTTTGTTGTTCAAATACCAAATTAAAATTGAAGATGTCTGATGGACCTCGATTGAATGTCTGTCCTGTGGTTAATTACCTTATTGGTTAAATAAGAGTACAGAACAATGTTTTTCAACCTGTGGGTTGGGAGCCCAATGAGGTCATGAAGCCTCATTTTGGGGGGTGACAGCAATCTTTTAAAGCTTATGCAGGAGACAACTTGGATCCAATCCAATAATGGAACTGCCTTATCAAACTGGGTGGATTGGATCCCTGGAGGGGGGCAGAATAGGAGATGTGTCCCCAGTCTCATTATTTATTTATGTATTTATTGGGGTCATGGCACAAAAAAGGTTGAAGACCCCTAGAAGAAACCCAGGCTCCAAAATGATAAATGGTCTTCATCATTCCTGTATAGATGAGGAAATGAATGATGTCTATATTGTTCTATATCAAACTGGTGGATCGCAACCTGCCAGCTTGTGTAGCACTGCCTTTGGACCCTTAAGGGGGGGAAGGGTAGAGGCAGCAATGCAATCTCCAGGATCATGTCGCTAACAAAGGTGAAGGTTGTGCTTTTACTTACAGTGGGCTGCTGCACCATCCAGGAGATGCAGGGAGCTCCGCACAGCTCTCTGCAGGGCTCCCAAGTCTTAGAATGTTAAAAACAACAACCAGGAAGTGGTTTGCGATTGCTTTTTTTCAACATTCGAAGACTCAGGGAGCTTTACGGAGGGCTGCACAGGGCTCCCTGTAACTCCTGGATAGTGCAGCAGCCCTCTGTAAGTACAAACGCCCCCCTTTGCCCCTGTTAGCGATGCAATTCTGGGGATCAAGTTGCCACCTTCGCCTCTTTCCCCACAAAGACTTATCTCAGTAGTTTTACTTCCGAGAAGTTTGAAAACCCCTCCTCTATACTGTTAGCTGCCTTGGGCAACTCTTTCTTAGAGGAGAAAGGTGAGTTATAAATGCATAAATCAGCCTCAGAATAATAGTAGAGATGCAAAATACCTTGACCTGCATCTGCTGCTTGGCACAATCACCAAAGCAGTGGAGTGGGTGGAGATACATTCATAAATAACCTGGAGTTGGGAATAAACAGTGAGGTGGCCAATTTTACTTTCCATGGGGCTTTTCATGCAGAGAAGAGTGCAGGGGAAGTAGGAGAAAATGGCTGTTCCAAACCTGGATTTCATGCTTTTCTGGCATATTCCTTGGGTCAAATGACATTTACCTAATGCCCCATATGAGAAAGGAGGGAGTTCCGTAACATGGTAACCCTGAATCTTTTCTGATTGACATATGTTACATTTGTTGTTAAATTGTGTGGAGAATGTTCTAATGCAGTGGTTCCCAAATTATGGGTTGGGACACACAGGTAGGTTGTGGCCTGTTTTGGGGTGGGTCACAAAACAAACAAGCTGATATCTGACAAGGAAAAAGTATTGAACCCCATGGGAACTGAAACAGAGCGGTGTGTACATGTTTATTCATCAGTATGTGAATGTGCCTCAGTCCAAAGGGCAGGTCCAGGGGAACTCATTGCCACCAGAACGGGCCTTATCCAATAAATGCAGGCCCCAACAATATCTCAAGAAAGAAGTCCCGTCCAGAAGGAATGGAAACTGTATTTAACCCTATCGAAAAACCAAGTCACACATTCACATTTACTCATGACTAGGCGAATGTGCCTTGGCTCTTATTGAAGGCCAGGCAAAAGGGAGGTCACCAGAATGGCCCCAATTTGATGAACATGGAGCTCAACTAATGCTCCAGAAGATGGTTCCCCGCCCAATAGTAGTAGTTGGCATCCTTCAGTCTCGGAAGACTATGGTATCATGCTCTGAATAGTGGTTCCAGAACAGTGTTCTCTCCAGTGCGCGAAGCCTGGGTAAGGTAGATATGGAGGATAGACTGTTACCCATGCAGCAAATCCCCCCTCTTCACATTGTTGAAATGGTCCAATGGAAAGGCAGAAGCCAATACGGTTGGTTCCAGCGGCGTCGCAGGAGTTGCCAGAACATGACTGTGTTCAGCCATGATGTGCCTCAGGGACTCCGGCTCCAGATTTTGCCTCGAGGTTGACTCCTGAAGCCTTTTCTATAACTGGATGTAACCACAAGGCAGTGAAGGTTTGGGATCAGAGTTTTCCTTCTCTCAGATGAGCTGCCTTCCCAGGCTAAGGAGTCCCATCTACCCGGTGGCTGTTTAGTCGCCTCTTAGGACAAGTACAGCCGAACCGAGGGCCTATTCTTATCCTCAGCCCCCAGGGGATAAATAGTAAAAGCCCCCAATAGTAAAAGTGATAAAACCGGAAGCTTGAGTGGCTAGTAAAATAAAACTTTTTAGAAGTCTCATAGTGTCATTTTAAAAAATGGGTCCCAGTACGAAAGGAATCACTGTTCTAGTGCTTTTTATGACAAGCTGCAGTTTTCTGTCATCTATAGTATTTCTTTATTGTTAAGTTATTTAATGTTGGGCATGCAGCACATACAATACAGAAACTACTTTAAAATTATTTTCATTTATCTGGAAGCCTCAGTCCTATTATTGCTGCTGTTCTCTCCAGAATATGTAGAAGTCCTGCATAAACTGCCAATGGTGTACATTGTGAGCATCCCCCCCCCTTAGAGCTACACTAAATACTCATAGGCAAACATTTTATGGTGCAAACAAGGGGGCACTTCAGAGGGATCAAAATGTCATCCCCCGAAAAAATAACCACACATTTTTTCACATCACCTGCTATTTACTCCGCAGGCACATCTTCATCAAAACATGATCCAGGCAGTCAGAGATATATTATGACTATTGTGACATTACAGTGCCGAATACTCCACTACGGTGATGTGACATTGTGATGGAGGGGAAAAACATCTAATTCAGAGTGAAGTCTTTCTGTATTTCATTGCCCTTCCGCTGTATGGGGGTAGGGCAGGAATATATGTCAGGTGGGGAAGGAAGCAAATTGTTCTTTTTCATTGTTCAAGTTCTCTTTAATTCTATTGTATGCCATTGTGAACTGCTTTTATGTGCTACATGGAAAGCAGGATATAAGTACAGACGCAAATAAATAACAACCCTCAAGGGAAGGAACTGTGGCTCAAAAGTTGAACATATGCTTTGCATGCAGAACATTTAGACTCCATGGTTCATCCCTGGCATCTTCTGCTAGGGCTGTAAAAGATCCTTGTTGAAAATCTTGGACAGCAACTGCCAGTCACTGTAGGCAATCAGTCTATTTGTTGTCTAAATGTACAGTTCAGGGAACGTTGGAATCAATAGGAAAATTGAGACAAATGGCTTTTAAGTGCATAGTTAAGGGCTAATGATGCCCCTTTAATTTCTGGGGAACATAAATATGCTTTATTTTCTGCAGGTTACAGGCTCTTATTTCTGTGAAAATCTCAATATTTTTAGCAGAGAACAAATCAAAGGGAGGGATTCTCAGTAAGCATTCCATTTTTAGCAGTGCCTAAAATTGATTTGGGATCATCTTTATTTAACCTTGCTTGTAACTGTAGGAGTTTGCTCTGTTCATTGTGACTGAAAGATTATTAAGCAAAGGCATTTATTTATTGTTTGTTTCTTTGTTTGTGGATCTGCAATGCTGACTGTATACTTTGCTTCATGCACAGGAAGGTAAACAACAAAAAGCTATGTTGGGTTGTTTGTTCTTTCTACTCCCCTGGAAAGGTCATAATAATTTTCTAAAACAATTTTGCATAAAACAGTTAGGTCATCGGTTCAGCAAAGAAAATGGCCATGTAGTTAACTGACGAATCAACCAGCAGTCGCATAATCCCAAGTTGCAGTAGTAGCACAACATCATGGACATTTTACTGCATCGTGCAATACCTTAATTCAGTGGTATTCACACTGGGGCATTGCGATGCCCCAGCCTGAAGGCCCTGGACTCTGCCCCCTTAAGGGGGGGGAAGGCAGTGACACTGTCCCCAGGATCGTGTCACTAACGGGGCTGCAGGGACTGGGATGTACTCACCTGTTCCCGCAGCAGCCTTCCCGGAGTACGGGGAGCCCTGTGTGAGTGTCTGCAGGGCTCCTCAGGCCGTCAAAAGTGAAAGTGGAGTGACCACTTCTGCAAAACTGGAAATGGAGCGTAATCGCTTCACTTTCACTTTTAGAAACCTGGGGAGCCTTGCAGATGCTCTCGCAGGGCACCCAGGAAGGCTGCTGCAGGAACTGAAGAGTGCATTCAAGTCCCTGCAGCCCCCTTCCCCGTTGCCTCCCTCCCTTCCCCTTCAAGCACTTACTGCTGTTTCCAAACTCCTGGAGAGTTTGAAAACTGCAGCCTTAATTCATTATGCGCCTTGGCACAATGTCCCTTGTGTATCTAAATCATTTCATATTTTATTTTGTATAGCATGCCATATAATTGGGATATTAGTTGAAACATGTACCATGCAGAACAGGATGCTCAGTATATACTCAGTGTTAAAAGAATACTGTAAAGAGCACACCTGCTCATCCAGTTGCTATTTTTTCTTTAAGGTAGACCATTACCTTTTTGAGTCCGTTCTGCGCTATGCTACAGTATCATACCTTATCTATACCTGTATATATAATTCTCGCAGGGTTGTGCATATATAGAAGCACCATGAATTTATAAAACTTTTTTTATATAGTCCTCTGCCACAACTCTGTCATTCATGCATGCCACATGCAAACCTATAATTCTTTGAATGGAAAATCCAAAGAATTCCACCAAAAATATATTGCTAACTGGAGCTCAGTTAACTATGGCAACAGCTGAAGTGTATGTTTTTTAAATACTGGAGGGGCCTCGATATCTGTGCAGGATTCATTCTCGGATGCCCCATGGATACTGAAAACCATGGATAAGCAAATCTGTGGTTTTCAGCCCTTTGAAGGTAACCAGAGCGGCGCTGAGCCAGATCTCGGGTACCTATGTTGAGACAGATCTGTGGATGTAAAATCCACAGATAAACAAGTGCCACCTGTATGGTTCTTATACAGGGCCCTGAGGGACTGTGTCCTATCCTGTGCTTTTCATGCCAGCTTACTGATTAGCTCCACCAGATCCAGATACAGTCTGACAAGGGACTCCTTGATTTTCTGCCAGCTAAATAGCCACCGAAGAACTGAATAGCAGGCCTACCTCCTTTACTTGGGGGAAGGGGACAAAAGTTTGCTTCTGCCAAGGAGCTGGTGGTGGCTGCCCAGCATGCTCAGGATCCCCCATAAGCCATTTTGGTGCTATGGGAACCCCACACACCAGACATCTCAGAATCAGGCTGCCCCAACCCAGTCCCACCTGAATCCCCACATTGTGATGCAGCAGTGCCGGTGCAGGATATGCTGCATTCTATAGGGAATTTTTGGCTGATAGAGGTCTCCTTGGGGTAAGAGCACATTTTTGCCCTTGACCTTTGGTAAGCCCCAGCAGGTACAACTGATCAATTCACTCCTGCACCAGTAATATCTTTGCATAAGTCCGCATTGATACATGTGGGCAAATCAGGCTCAGGAAAAGGGTTTGGATATGGTGCATGCCAGCACAGCAGCTCCCACCCCCTCCAAGCTCAATCCACCTATCCTAGCCCCATTACCATCCATTCTTTTCTCCCTACCCCATTCAACCCTTCCCTTCCTCACACACCTCCCCCACTCCTTTGCTGGACTTACCTGTTCCAGCAGGTAAGGCCTCTGTTGCTATTCTGGTGCCAGTACGAGTTAGGGATTGAGGACCCAATCCTAACCAGGTCTACTAGAAGTAAGTCCTATTTTGTTCAATGGGGCTTACTCTGAGGAAAGTGTGGTTAGGATTGCAGCCTTAGAAACACAATCAGAAGCACTCAGAAAGGTTCACAGATGCTGTGCAGCCGCTTTAATGGGTAAATTTCAGTATTATTTTGTTAATGGAGCATGATATCACGTTTTATCATTTTTATAAGCCTTATTTCGCATTCATTTCATGGTGTTTCGTTTTTATTATTTTAGACTCCCCCTAGTGACTGCCCCAATGACTTATAAGTATAAGAAAGAAATGTGAACTGCAGCAGGGGTGTCAAAACCTGTTTCATAAAGTAGGCTAAATAGCATTCATGATGCTTACTGAGGGCCAGAAGTGATGTCATAAAGCAGGAAGTGATGTCATTAAACAGGTCATGGCCAGAAATAAGCACTTGGTTCTCACATAGGGACTCATTAGCTGCAAATGACAGAATAGAAAATATTCAATTATCATGCAGGCAGCCCTTTCAGCAGCGACACCTCAGCATAGCTCAACGGGAGTGCCTTGGAGAGACCAGATAAAAAGCTTGTGCAGGCCCTATCTGGCCGTGGGCCTTATTTTTGACATCCCTCAGCCACAGCACTCTTATGCAGGTTCCCTATTTTTTAAAAATTAGCTTATGCTATTTATTTGTTTGGAGCCATCCTTTTACTGATACTGATTAGGGAAATGCTTAACTATTCACATCTATCAGAAACTGTACACTTGTCAGCTTTCATTGTTATCCACAGAGCATAACACGTCTCCAACCTGAAAGCTAAAGATAATATAGCTGAGGCTTTAATTTAGGATGCATTTCAGTGGAAAGATAGATTAGACAGCATGAACAAATTATTGGCAGTCTGTACTCATCTTTTAATGCTGCCAAACACTTGCTTTGAAGCATGTAAGAATTTAGGAATACTACTCACAACATTTTTTTAAAGAACAAAATTAAATAGCCAATTTATTACAAGTAATTGAGATCTTTATGGATGATCCATAAAGCAAGAAATCTACACAGAAGTAAAAAAACACACACCATATTTTTTGCATAAAATAACTGAAAAGAACTTCTGCTTTCAATAAATAAAACCACCTCTGTAATACTGATGTAAACCTAGAAAAGAAAATAGAGTGAACCGACTAAGAAATTGGCACATTACATTTTAGAACCCACTCAAAATATGGTATGTACCATATTTTGAGTGGGTTCTAAAATGTAACTTTCCAATTTCTTAGTTTGTTCATCCTCTTCTATTTTCTTTTATGGATTTCTAAACACCTGTGCAGTTAAATGCCCCAGTTCAGAAAGTAGCAACGGTACAAACTTAACATAAAAACAGAGGTGCATTGATTTAGTGGCAAATCCATTGTGGAAGTGGACTCGCCACTCTATAGACACACACGCAGCCTTTTCATTTGGATCAGAAGCAGGACAAATGTGTTCTGCTTTTGAGGCAGAAGCTGGATTTGCATCATGCTGATTGGCTAGCTCTTGTGACAATCACAATGCTGGCATCCTCATACTTTTGAACTGTTTCAAATGCACTTAAGAACAATGTCAAAAAAATTCCAATATTTTTAAATCTGCTGAGTAACTTTGTGATCAATCAGATCAATATTCTAAGCAACAGAAGAATGGAAAAGTGGGGAGCTTCCCTGAACAATGGGAGAAAAGGGGGAACAGGAAGCAGCGACTTCAATTTGATTCACAGGTTGTATTTTCTCTTTACAAAAAGAAAGGGAAGGGGGTTCAAGATGTTTTCTTCTATCATCACCAGAAGTATTGGCCAGTTGTTGCTATACCAGCTATGGAATACGACTGGATTTCAAGAGTGAATAGTGGCCCTGATCTAGCTAAAACTTTTTGTCACTATGTCCCATTGAAAACACCCAACTGGTGCTTCAGTAGTCATGGGGTTAATTTTAGCTGAACTTGAACCAGCATCTTGAATCCAAAGATCTCATTGTATGATGGAAAACTGCCAGTTTCCCCCCCCCCCATCTGCAGCTTGAATAGGTGTTTTGGAGGATCTCCTCTCAGGAGACGGGCAGTCCATACCAAACCACTGCTTAATCCCACCCACCAATTCTGCCATCCTTCCAAATTTCACCATTTCTCTACACCCAGCTGCATACATATGTACACCTCCCAAATATGCACTCTACTGTGCACACGGACACAATGCACACTCTCCCAAGCACACAGTAGCAATGGTGCACTCCCAGGAATGAGCATTTGTCCACTGTCTTCACAACCTTTTCTTTCCCTTGTACACAGAAACTCCCAGCATTCCCCCAGAAATGAGAAAAAATGGTGGCTGTTAACATTATCGTCAAATGTAAGCCACTGCAACTTCATGTGCCCCATTTACGTCTTCTTTTGATATCCATTACCAGTACTGCTGCCATTTCTTCTCAAAGGGAATGCTGAGAGTTCTGAAAGAACAAATTTCTCTAGAAGAAACTGTTTTGCTAAATTCCCTGTTCAAGCTTTGCTTAGAGAACCTATGCCCACTTACAGCTAATTAGCTCCCCTTGTTCCCCAACAGTAGCCCTAGTTCTGCATTGCAGCACCACACCACCAAGGTAGCTCACCAGTTCAACCTGCAGAGGTCGTCCTTCCTCCCCTTTCCTGTCAGCACCTTCTCCAGTCACCACAGCAACACCTTAGTCCTCAGCAGGTCTTGGGCATGGCAGTCACACAAGAATCTCCAGCAGTCCCTGTTCCACCAATCCTCAAAAGCCAATTCACCCATCTGTCCAGAAGTCAGTGGGTGGGTGGGTCGGTCAGTCAGTCCAGTAGTCCATCAGCCAGTCCATTAGTTCCTCAGTCCAGCAGTCATTCCTCTCTCCTACAAGCTCCCTCCTTCTGTTCTCTCAGTCTTTCCAAGCTTCTTCCTTCTACACCCACCCCCTCTCATTGCTCCAGGTGTGCTTTTATCCCTGTAATGACCTGGACGGCCCTAGTGACTGCAGCTGTGCAGCACACCTGCTACTCAAAGCATGGGTTTTAACTCCATGCAAGTCTGCCAGAGCAAGGGGCCACTGTTAATGCCACACCCTATTTCCAAGAGGGATCTTGTGCATTTCCATTACAGAAACTGCAGTGACACTGGACAACATTGGAAGAAAGAATGCCTCCTCATCCTCCTCTCCCATGCTAGCATGTCAGTACAGAAAGTGGTTGGCTACCAGGCAAGTGGCAACCTGTGGGTTGTAGTGGATAGGCATGGAGTATGGGGCACCCACTTTCAGCTTCTTCGTTCCCTAGCCCACTGCTTGAGCCAAAGTTCTCAATTCCACTGGCTCTGCCTCTGGAGCCAATTTTTGCAAGCCAGTATTTTTTTTAAATACCTGATTTGATTATATTCATTAGACAAAAAGGAGCTAAATTGCCCTTTAACTCTCTTGTGTTCTTCATGAACGGCAGAGAACTCAGGGCAAACAGGGCAGTCTTCTCTTCTCTTTCATTGTTTTTCTCAGAATCGTCTACACTTTCAACTTAGGGGAAGACAGGGATGAGAGCAGGCCAGAAACTTGCTTTTTGTTGTTTCTGGCAACAGTCGTTGAGTCCAGATATGCTAACCATGGCTTAGTGTTAACAGCACGAACCTTGGGCTTGACCACTGCAACCTCTCCTTTAGAACTGGGGTGGGTGGGGGTTTTGCAACTTTTATTCTTGGTTAAAATAAACCAGGAATTATTATTGCATCCAAGCCCAGCAAATCCCAGCTTATTCTAGTAACAGTTAATGAACAAGCCAGGATATCAAACTGGAGAGCATGAGTAACTTATGAGAGTTATGCTAAAGAGAAAAACATCCCTGAACGTCTGGGTGAAGTTAGTGAATTTTATGTGCAAAATATAGAATAAAACTCTTTATTTCTGCTGTTAATACAGAAATTTGAATTGCCAGATGCATGTAGTTATATCTCAGGATATAAAAAAAATAAAGTCAGAAGTACTACAGCTCACCCTTAGCTATTTTGACTTGTTGGGAAGTACAGTAATTGCAATTGGCAATTTAGCAAAGATAATTTGGATGATTTAATGAGTTCATTAAGTTGTTTCTTTGGCCCTGGTGAAAACTTAATGGAGGTAACTCACATTCCAGTTAGAGATCCCTGGGGGAGGGGGAGATAATTTAGGAAATTGAAAAAGAGTGATTGAGCTTTGCAAAGACAGCTGATGAACAACCTCTGCTGTAAATCATCATAAATGATGAAGATAAATGGAAACTACTTTTTTTGTCTTCAGAGAAGTAGAAGGTGTCAGATCCATTCAAATCAACGTAAAATGTTGTTTTCAGTGGGCTAAACATTTAATCACAATACCATCATGGACATTTGATTCCTGAGCATTTTATTTATAGCCCAAGTCTTCAAACTAAATGCTAATTGACTTGTATTTTAAAAATACAAATAGCAATTTTTCCAAGGGCAACTAGTCATGATATTTAATTTTTTTTTCAGATCACCAGCCTCTTTCCATAGTGATTCTCACCAGTCAATATGAATGACTGGTTAATCAGTATGGCTGGCTCAATCTACACTGAATAAAACTATGGGTCATGCCTAGTTATCCACTGGGGTTCTGTTTCAGAACCCCTAGTGGATTAAAAAAAAAATAAATCAGTGGATACCAAAGCTGTGGAAAAATAGCTTTAAAAACCCACTTCTGGGTTTCTTGGTTCTCCATTGTTGCTCCAGAATGCATCTGTATAGACAGTACACTGCATTCTGCCAGTAAATGGGGTGAATAATGGAATGAAATTATAATTATTTAACAGCGCAAAGATAGGAAATTGGATTTTGGTGCTTTTCTTCCTTGTTACAAGGCATTTAAAGGTGGACCTTGGTATCAGCGGTAAGTCAATTTGGTGGATACCAAATCAGTGGATACTAAGATGCCACCTGTATGAGTAACATTGCTTGGTGAGCCTTAATTTCCAAAGTTTTTGCTACCTTTGCCATACAGTTGCTTGTGTTCAGCTTGGGGCAGACCAGACTCAGATGGTTACTTTGTAAATATCAATGGTGGGAATCAGTCTCCTTCAAAACCTTTTGCCATGGCTGTGGACTTGGGATCCAGATGTATGAATTCTTGTGGATTTTCTTCCATACCCTTCCCTTCTACCCTACCAAAGTAGGGTAATGCCTGTCTTAGGCCCAATGAAAAAGGAACAAGGTATCAGCCATTTGAATCCTATAAGATACATCAGGCTGGATAGTAATCAAAAGAAGGGATACATAATGGGGTCATGTTACAATTTCCCCAAGAGCCTGCTATTTGTGAAACAAAAGATGGAATGTAGGAGGTTATATGTAGACTTATTATTAATTATTACAAGGAACTTCAGGGAGACTCCCCATCACCAGTGAAGTTTGCCTTACAGGCAACCCTCCAGCATATATATAGCTTACACAGATCAATAAAATGACCCGCTAAGCAACGTATACAGTTACAGGAAGGACAAATCAGTCATACATGTTTTGCCTTTTTGTTATAAAGCAAATGGTTTCTTTTTTGTTGTTGACAAGGCAGTATTGATTAGAACTTCAGTTCTCCCTTCCTCCCCTCTGTCAGTGGTCAGAGTTTGAGTTCTGTTTCTCCATTCTCACTGAAATATGACATAAAATGAGGACTACCTCTATAACAGCCATTTTCAATCAGAGTGCTGTGGCACTGATATGCCGCAAGTGGTCCATAAGTGTGCCATGGGAATTTGGGGGAAGGTCATTTATTAATAGGGCCAATGGGAGACGTGAGCCCCCACTGGCAGTATGGTGTGCCTTGTCAATTGTCAAAAATCTAGTGGTGTGTCTTAATAATAATAATAACTTTATTTTTACCCCGCCTTTCTCCCCGAAGGGACTCAACCATTTTGAGTCAACCATGGTCAAGGCACCGATGGTGCCTTGACCATTTTAGTCCCTTGTCAGTGTGCCATGAGATGAAAAAGGTTGAAAATCACTGCTCTATAACATGTGTGTGTGCGCACACACACAGAGGGTGGGGCTATTTAGACAAAGGAAGCAAAAATTGTTAAGCGTTCTCCCCACCCATATTGTGGAAATATAAAATCTGTTAATTAGTTCATTCTCTGGCACAAGCTTGAACCACAGTGGTGAACAAACATGGTTTCTTTGTATAACTATGTTTGTATAACTATGGTTTGTTTGTATGAACTGCAGACTCAAACTAATTAAGGAGCAGTATATTCCTGAGTAGCAAACCAGGATTAAGATTGAAAACTTGGCTTCATCCTGTCTAGTTTCAGTGTTTCTCCTGTGGAGCACTGGCATCTACAGAGACCTGAGCTAAGATTAGTAGTGAAACAAGAGACATTCTAGGGCGGCTGAAGGCTGCTTTCACTCTAGCTAAATAGTCCCTGGTCTCTTTGCCTAGCAACAGCTTTGCTCCCACATCCTCCCCTTGCATTGTAATGCATAAGCAGCCAGATTTGCTGCTTAGCCATCTCCCTTGCCAAACAACAAATGCAAACAAATGTAAAGGGATCAAAGGCATCTTGTCCTGAGCCTTATTCTTTCAAACTAAAATAATTCAAAAGGGATTGGGGATATGAATTGTGAATAAAGTCATTTAAAGAACCCTAGAAAGTTTTCTTTTTTAACATTAACATCAACATTCTTTTAATGCATTTTGGGGAATAGGCAGAAATTGTGAGCATTTCTCAGAACAGGAAGGGGAAGAGAACCATGTTTTATATTTTTCATTGGGCTGAGTTTTGCTTACAATGTGTTGCTTTTCCATCAGCCCAGAAAGAAACAAAGTACTTGGGATTTCATCTGGTGCTTGTGGCAGGGTTTAAGTCAACACAAACCACAAAGATATTAAGCAAGCCAAAAATTGGTGATCATCTGTGCCACCGATTGTGGCTTTCTAAACAAATGACAGTTAAAATGAATCATGGCTCCACATTATGTCTGAATCAACCCAATGCATTTCAACTACTGTGTTTCAAGTTTGTGTTCAACTCAAGATTCTGTGGCTCCAGTTTAGTGCAGTACATCAACTTATCCATGCAGAAACCCCCTGTGCTATAGGCTCTTTTGCTGTATTTTCAGAAGCAGCTGTTGGAATGGTCATATTTGCACTGTGACTATCAAAAACATATTGGGTATGAGTATTTCATTTCATATGTCCAAGATTCTTTGGGGCATGAAGAGTCTTTGTGGGCATCTTATGGTACACAGCATAAAAAGTCCATTCTGCTTTCTGGCTCATATGAGTGCACTAAGATATTGCACAGTTTCTCTTTTCTTCTGACACTGTTCAATCTGTATGTTCAGTCCACAAAAGCCTTAGGGCCCAATATACAACTTAAGGACCAAATTTTAAATGGTACTGGGTCAAAACTTAACCAGACTTAATATGAAAAAGGGAAAAGTACAATGATTAATGTTGCTTTGCCTAATTAATCCATGAGGCAATTTCCAGTCTTATGAGATTCAGGGTGCAATCCTAACTATGAGTTAGGCTGGTGCAAGGAACTAGGAGGGTCACAAATATAACATAAAGCACATTTGCGCCTTCTTAGGAGAAAGCCGTGCCAGCTCACAAAGGTGCACTGGCACAAGAAGGCTGTGTCTGAGCTCGGCTGACACAAGACTCTGGGGTGGGCAGGGAGGAGGCAGAGAGGAGGCAGGGGGCAGGTAGGGTAGAGAAGGGCAGGCGGCAGGCAGACCCGGGGGCATGTGGGCGGGGAGAGGGAGGTTGTTTTGCTGGATCCCAACCGCCATTCCCAAGCAGCACAGAGCGGCTTCAAGCCGCTCTGCTCTCTTCGGACTTGTGCCACCTCTGAAGGTGGTGCAAGTCGGAGGAGACCCATAGAAGCTGCAGTAGCTTACACAGGGGTAAGGGGAAGAGTTTCCCTTAACTTCTGGCTGAGCCACTTTGGTGCTGTATCTTGCTCTGGATAGGATTGCACTGTCACTGCCCAATCCTAACTAAATCTTCCCCACTGATGCAGCTGCACCACTGGAGTGTGAACTGCATACTACTGGGGGGAGAAGCGATGAAGGTCTCCTTCAGGTAAGGGAACATTAATTAGCCCAATGGTTCACCTTGAATCTGCACCAACTACTTTGCCCACATAAATCCAAGGACAGGGAACAGAGGGAAACAGGACAAGGATATCAGCCCCATTCTACCCACCATTCTGCCCTCTCTCTGCCCCATTCTGTCCAAGTTGTGCCTCGCGCTGCTGACTTACTGGCTCGAGTGAGGACAACTGACTCTGTTAGTGAAGCTGCCACACTGCTGCCTCTTGTGGAGGCACTCCAAATGGTCACTTGCAGCTGTGCACACCATTGGCAGCTGTTTTACAAAAACAGAACACTAAACACTAGTGAATGCCACCTTTTATTTAAAATTAAAATATTTAAACAGCAATAACCTGTAAAGTGCCGAAGTGTTGAGCAGGTCTAGTTGGAAGGAAATCTTTAAAGATTCAATGCTGTTTTGAACTCAGTTTCAGTTGAAAATGCTTCGAAGACAGTGAAATTGTTTCCCTAATGCAGCGTTTTTCAGACTCTCCAGGCGGGGGGAGACGCAGCGGGCGCTGGGGAGAGGCATCAGCACGATCCCCAGGATCGCACCACTCAGGGAGCTGCAGGGGCTTGGGTGTGCTTCCCACAGCCTCCTGCAGCCTCCAGGGGGTGCAGGGAGCCCTGTGTGACCTTCTGCAGGGCTCCCCGCAGCTTTGAAAGTGAAAGTGGAGCAATCACGGTTTAGCAGAAGTGGAGCACAATTACTCCACTTTCACTTTCTAAGCTGCGGTTCTCCCCAGGAACAGTGGGTTGGGATACGGCATAACTGCCAAATCCCAGCCCCTCCTCCCACTCCCCATCTGCCCACCCCTGGAGCTGCCCACTGCCCACCTTCCCCCCCTCCTTCTGCCCAGGAATGCCTCTGTCCCACCTTCCTCCCGCCCTCGCCAGAGCCTTGTGTCTGCCCAGCCAAGCCGACACAAGACTCGTGGAAGAAGCTGGTGCGGAGGCTCCTCTGAGCACCAGCCCAAGTGAATGGCTGGATTGCGCCCAAAGAGTGGTAACTTATATTGTTGATCAAGAAAGTGTTTGTGAGTGAGATGAACAAATCTAGCTGTTAATATTCATGCAGTAGGAAATATAGAGCAAGCTCTTCAGCAGCACTGACAGAATCTGGAGGATGCAAATGAGACACTGTTTTGCCTTCCAGCAATACCTCTAATTCATTGCCTCCCTGAAAGTAACTTTCAATGACCATATATAATAATAAATCTCTCTTGAGATATGTGGTGATGTAGGAAATGATTTGTGCATAGATGCTTATCACTTGCGGCTTTCATCTGTGTTAAATTAGAATTTTTCCAGAATTCCATAGAGAAATGTGACATTTTCTTCTGAATCTGGGCACCCTGTTTGTGCATAGTCACTATGACATTAAAAAGAGGTTGTGTGAACTGGTCCTTCATTAAGGTGTGTTTCTTTTGGTGCTTAGTGCAGTTCATTGCATCTGTCAACTAGTCTAATGTCCTAAAACAATCTAGCACTAGTGACCCTGACCACAAACATCCGTGCTAAATATGCCTTTTCTTTGAAGTACATGTGGGCCTTCTTTATCCTTGAGTTTGGAAATCACAGATTTGACTCAGGTGAGCACCTAACCTGACCTCCCAGGTGTGATCAGAAGCACCTTCTGGTCATGTCCAGGAGGCTTTCTGAGGCTTGCAGAGCCCACCTCCAAGAAGTGTCAGAAATCACTTCCAGTTGCATCCAGGGGTCCTCTGATGGCTCACCCATGGATTCAATTATCTATGAATTTTTGTATTTGTGGGGGCTCCAAGAACATATTCCCCATGGATACTGAGGGCCAAACTGTACACCGTTGTTGCTATGTTGCTTATTAAGATTATTCTAATCTTTCTTTAAGTTTCTGATTCTCAGCATCAGGCCTTTCCAAATGTTGAAACACAGTGGTGCCTTGCAAGACGAATGCCTCGCGCAACGAAAAACTCGCAAGACGAAAGCGTTTTGCGATTTTTTTGGTGACTCACAAGACAAATTTTTCTATGGCCGTGCTTCGCAAGACAAATTTTTTTTCTTTTTTTTTTTTTTGTTTGTTTTAAATTGCACTTCGCAAGACGAAAATTTCGCAAAACGAAACAACTCACGGAACGAATTAATTTCGTCTTACGAGGCACCACTGTACTTCAGTGGGATGAATTTCATTTATTTTGATGACACAAATATAGCACCACTTTGTCAATCCAGACCTAATTTTGGATTGCGTAAATCAATACATGTGGAGAATTATGTCACCAGCCATTTGCAAACTTGGGCTATGCTTTCTTAGCTTATACAAATTGAAGGTCACTCTTTAGTTGGGATAGCCTGACTACAAACATGAAAATAGCTGTATATGAAGACACACCTTTTGTCCTTTGGTGTGCCATGAAGAAATGAGAGGTAAAAGCAGCAATTTAAATTTCATTCTTGTTCTAGATTGAGACCTACTTTGTGTTTCTTGGTAGGGCTGAACCTAGTCTGTGTTGCAATGGGAAGAAGAGAAGAGGAATAGCATCATGTAATCCAGTGTTATTCAAATTGTGAGGCGTGGCTCTTTAGGGCAGCATCAGGAACTCAAAGAAGAGGCGCAGGATGTCCTCTCGCGGAGCCCGCCTGTCTTCTGCCCGTGGTTCGCGCTTTTTTTTAAAGCAGAAGGAGTTGCTCAGGTGTGAGAGTGGCTGCTGCCGCCCTGCCCTCTTCCGAGCATACTCGGCTTGCAGTCCTTAACCCTTGCTGATCCTTGTCTGGTTGGTTCCTAGTTCCCAGCCTGGAATCGATTCTCATCAAAGTGAAATCTCTCTTTTCAACCCCTCCCACTCCCCCCTTTCAATCTCCAAACCTTCGCGCTTTCCTCCCCCTCCCTTTAAAGTTGTTTCCATGCAGTTGGCAAAGGGGGAGGGGAGAGACAAGCACACACTTTACTTGGCCAGGAGCAGAAAAAGGGTACTGTTTTTTGAAGTGATTTATTAATCGTTGTTTGACTGAAGAGGAAAGGCTGTATTTTTAAAGAGATGAATCTTGCTATTTGAAGGGAATACTTATCAGCCATTGATGAAGTGATTGCCAGCCCAATCCTATCCACACTTTCCTGGGAGTAAGCCCCATTGACTCTAATGGGACTTACTTCTGAGTAGACATGCATAGGCTTGAGCTGTGCATCTCCTAGTACAGCTTCCTAACCAAACCCTTATCAGCTCTGATATATTTTCATGGTCTATTTTTATTTTCCCCACCAGCTGCTGGAAAAATTTAATTTCATTAAATTAATAAAGGGTTCAATCCTATCCAAGGAGAATAGGAGAAATGACGAGTTGGATTGGGGCCCGCAGGGGTGTGTGTGTGTGTAAAGTTGGTCAGACTGGTTGTTCACAAAGTTCATTTGATAAAACAATTCTACTGGTATGCTTACAAAGTTTTAAAAAATGAGTCCTCCTAGACCAGACAAAATCTACCTACCCCAGCATCCTGTCTCCAACAGTGGTCAGCAGCTGATCATTTATAAAGCATGTATATTGCTGTGTATTAATAATATATTTTTAAGATCTGCATTTAATTAATGATATGATTAATATAATTAATATTAATATACTTAATATTTAATATTATATTATAATAAATATAATATTATATTTAATATAGTTAATATAGTTAATATTTATGGCCACTTCCTGTTTAATGATGTCACTTCTAGCCCTCAGGAACATGATGGGGAGTCATGGCCAACAGCCACGGGGGTCAAGGGAGCCACTGGCCGGAAAAGTTTGAGCACCACTGGTGTAATCAGTAGTGCTTTGCAGTTATGATTGATCAGACATAATTCACTGCATGGTTTATCTAAATCAAATTAATGGTATTTTGAGACTGATATGAAATTCTTGGCTTATAGACAATTGCTTCTCTGGTTTGATTCTTTTGTATACATTGTGCAGCCCAATCCTGTGCATGTTTTATTAGAAATAGAGCCCTTTGGGCACAGTAGGACTTACTTTCAAATAAGCATGCAGAGAATTGCTGCTATATTATTCTAAATAATCTATTTAATTTCTACATATTATGCTTATAGTTATGACCCATATTGTTTTTATACTTACAATTTTCTCAGTGTCCAGTTCTCTCCAACTTTGCAGCACTGATGCAGCCGCAATGCAGCCCCAAGGTAAGGGACCCTATGTTCCCCTACTTGAGGAGGCCTCTGTGACTCCCCACCCCACTTCAGGAAACAGTGCATGTCCCATTGACATGGTTGCATTAGTGCTGAAAAGATGAATAAGATTGGGTTCCAAGGCCATTAATATAATTGTCTACTGTATGATCTTGCCTATATCACAGTGAATTCTACTGCCAGCAAAATTTTTAACCTAACAAGAGGGCCCAAATTCTCAAGTTTTGTTAGTCTGTATTGCAAATTAGGAAACAAATTGCACTTAGTAGAAGAATAAACTGCATAGTTGTGAACAGAGAAACCATGTTATTCTGTGGGATATAGTGAGTGGAAATCCTGACAATATTTACCTATGTCTTACTGTAAAAATGTGCAATAATTTGAAACATCAGTGTTACAGTAAAACTGGCAAAGCATGAGGTTTGAAGACTGTCTTTTGCAGGAATGTTTGTATGCAACATCAGTTAGAAATTGATGTACAAATGTGATGTTTCTTCTGATTAGCCAATTCAAATGGGCATGTTTCCAACTGCTTCTCCAGCTTAATACCACCTTTGACCTACATGACATGTTTCAGTATTTAATTTAAAGTTTATGTTAGCAATGGAAAGGTCAACACATTATGCAGTGTTTGCATTATATTTCAGTTTGGTCTACCTTAGATAGATTGGTAAATAGGTTCTGTTCAGAGAACAATGAGTATTCTTCTGTTTGTAGAATGGAATTTTTCCTTTCCTCTTCCATGATGCTGCAGTCTTCACGACTGATCATGTTGGACAAGGGATTCCTGGAAATATCGTGGAATAAAGTGCAATAACAAATTATGTTAAATGGACTGTTGTAGCTGAGGAAGAAGAAAAGGGCTGGGATTCAGATTTCACTTGCAGCCTAATCCTATCTAAACTCCTCTCCACATGTGTATCAGCACACACAGAGTGTGTGCTGCATCCTGTGTGTTTGTGGGGGAAGGGAGTCTTGGATGTCTCCTCCAGGTAAGGGAACATTTTTTCCCATGCCTTGGGGGGTAAGCCTCCACTACTTGAATGGGTCTACTTGGGCCCCAGTGATTTAGCTGATGCAAGTCTGAGTAGAAATGGGAAGGGGAATCAAGGCTGGGAAGGAGGATAGGATATTGGCAGAGCTGCTGGTGCCCATACTACAGCATACTGGGCCTCCTGGCCTCGACACACCTCCCCCCTGCTCCAGTCTCTGCTCCGTTTCTCACTTTCCCCTCCTGTTCTGCATCCCTCCCACTGCCTGTCCACCCAGCCCCAGTGCCAACTATTCTGGATGCCACAGGTGTGTGGTCATGGCCACCTGCTGCTTGCAATGACAGCCTGGCTGTACAGACCCCTGGTGGGTTGCGACCTCTGTCGAGCATGCTGCACCAACAGAACATGAGTTCTGATAGTGTAACTGGCCAGTTGGATTATGCCATAAATGTAGATTAGGCCATAAATGTACATCCACTAAATGTAAAATGTCGGTATTTCTGCTTAAAACAAGACAGGAATCTAGTTCAATCCTTCATCTCTGTATGGACAGTCAGAGCTTTCTGAGCCCTAAAATGGTTTTCAGCACCCATAGAAATCTGATCATCTGGGTTACCTTGACAACCTTTCCATTCTCTTCTGCACAGAGAGCTACTTAATATGCATGCCAACATTCTGCATTCATAGCACCAATGGAGGTAAATAGTTTGTGTGGAGTTGTAGCATGCATGATTTGAAGATTCAAAACACACGTATAGTGATTATGTGTCAGGAACTTGTGCAAGCTGTGATTCAGCTCTAAAACCAAAAGAATAGACAGTTTCTGAATATCAGTAAATTTAACTGTGAAATCAGTAAAAATTCTGATAAAATTCTTCATTTTCAAGTGTTGAAATAAGGCTCACAGTGATCTAGATTAGGGATATGCACAATGCATATACTATTCGTTATCAACTTTCTTTAAGCTTTCATCAAAATCTGTTACATATTTGCAGAGGGAATATACTAACAGTAGCATCCATGTTAACTCAAAAGTAAACCCCACTGCATTCAGTGGGGCTGACTCCTGAAATATATTAACACAGCGGTTATCAAGCTCTGGGTCCAGGACCCACCAGTTGGTTGTGACCCAATTTTTGGTTGGTTGCAGTACAGGGCAGATTAAGTGATGTACGTCAAGGGTAAAACAAGCTGCTATGGGGGGGGGGAGAATTGCTGTCCAATCATCATTATAGCCACATACCCCTGCATTTATAAATCAGGGAGCAGCCTCTAGGGCAGCGGTTTTCAACCGCTGTGCTGGGGCACACTAGTGTGCTGCAAGGCCAGAGGAGGCAGGCAGCAGCCATGGGCGGCAGAAGCAGCTGCTTTGACCCTCATGCATCTCCTGCTGTGAGCAAAAGGAAGGCTGCAACCCAATCCTCCTTACTTGGAAGTAAGCCCCATTGACTATTATGGGGCTTACTTCTGAGTAGACATGCCTAGGATTGGGTATCAAGTCCCTTGTGTGCCCTGCCTGCTGATTGGGCAACCAGAAAAGCCTGGAGGAGGTCTGGGTGGAGTGAGAAGGAGGAAGCCGGGGCAGGCAAGCAGGTAGGAAGCCAGTGAGTCTGCTGAGGCCACCAGCCTAAGAATGGATTGGCTTGGCTTGGCTTGACTCTGCTCAGGGTCCAGGAAAGTCCCTTCTCCTTGCCACAGTTGCCTGCAGTTCCCCAAAGGAACCCTCCCTGCCTTGCCTTTGCCTCTCAGAGGAGGGGCGTTGGGCCACAATCCTATCCACACTTTCCTGGGAGTAAGCCCCATTGACTACAATGGGACCTACTTCTGAGTAGACATGCCTGAGTTTGGCTGGGCTCAAGTTCCTCTCCTAGCTCCACTTTCCTGGGAGTAAGCCCCATTGAGTATAATGGGACTTAGTTCTGAGTAGGAAAGTTTAGGATTGGGCTTTTGGTCACACTTTTTTTCTGAAATACAGGAGCAGGCAATGGGGGTGGGGGGAATGTGAGGCAAGTGATTCTGGACCTTTGGAAGGTGTGGACCAGTGAGGGGAGGGACGGTAGGAGAGGTGCTAACTGCAAATTATGAGATGAAGGGGGAATGTCCCTGTGGGAGGGGCTGGGTGGGAGAGAGGAGCAGAAAGAAGTGCCAATTGCCTGCTCATGTATTTGAGAAAAAAGAGTGCAACCAAAAGCCCAATCCAAGGCATGTCTACTCAGAAGTAAGTCCCACAGGCACATTCCCCCCCCCCCAGTCTTTGGCTGCAATCCTAACCACACTTTCCTGAGAGTAAGCCCTATTGAACAAAATAGGACTTACTTCTGAGTAGACCTGGTTAGGCTTGTGCCCTTTGTCATGTAATGATTTAATTGTATTAATTATATTAATCAAAAATTAATTGTAATATAGTAACTTAATGTAAGTAAAAAACTGGGAGTGTGTCTTGACAGTGTGCAGTGAGCTGAAAAAGGTTGAAAATGGCTGCTCTAGGGCAATGGTTGTTGTTGTTGTTATTGTTAACAGTATTTATATACAGCTTTTCAATCAAAAGTTCACAAAGCGGTTTACAGAGAAAAATCAAATAACTAAATGGCTCCCTGTCCCAAAAGGGCTCACAATCTAAAAAGATGCAAATGAATACCAGCAGACAGCCACTAGAACAGACACTGCTGGGGTGAGGTGGACCAGTTACGCTCCCCCTGCTAAAAAAAAAAAAAGGAGCACCCACTTGAAAAAGTGCCTCTTACCCAATTAGCAGGGGTTAAACATGTGGAGGTAGACCACTGTCTGGGGTGTTTGTTGAATTCCACGTTTATCAGATAGGGGCCATTTAGGTGGTTTTGCATTCCCCTTCACCAGGCCTTTGATAAGACCTGAGTACTTCTGAGAAAATGTTCAGTTGTGGCTCAGTTTTGCCTTCCATAGGCTCAATACATTTTCCTTGCCAGGTTTGGGGGGGGGGGCCTCCCTTCTCAAAAGTTTGTTGGGGCTTGTATTTATCAGATTGGGCCCATTTTGGTGTTATTGCATTCCCCTTGGCCTGCCCTTTGTAGTGGACCAAGACACATTCATGTACATGCAAGTAAAAACACACATGCGGCTCCATTTTAGTTTCCATATAGGGCTCAATATATTTTCCTTGTTAGCTATCAACTTGTCAGTCTTGTGTCCCACCAAAAATCAGGTTGCAACTTACTGGTGGGTCCCAATCCACAGTTTGGGAACCACTGCTCTAGGACCTCAGAAACTTTGAGAACCGATCCCTTTTCAAGCATAGGGTTGCATTGGTTACACAGGCCAACACACATTTTGCTTTCTTAAATGTTACACCAATTCCTGGGTATATTCATGGGTATACATGAGGAAGCCTACACCATGGCTTCCTCATGAGGAAGCTGCTTGAACCATTCACTAAAGAGGCTGTACTATACAGTGGTGCCTCGCAAGACGAATGCCTCGCGCAATGAAAAACTCGCAAGACGAATTTTTCTATGGCCGTGCTTCGCAAGACGAATTTTTTTTGCAAATTTTTTTTTGGTTTTTTTTGCAGTTTGCAGTGATGCCTCGCAAGACGAAATTTTCGCAATACAAAACGACTCGCGGAGCGAATTAATTTCGTCTTGCGAGGCACCACTGTATCTCCAAAACTAGACAAGATAGGGCAAAACGGATGCCATTTTTTGAATCGGCACCCCAAATTCATATCAAGCCCCCATAATGTTTGGGAAAAACTTTTCTGACCCTCAATTTTGTAGGCCTGTGTTATCATTACTGCTTCGAAGAAGGAAGCAAATAGATGAATTCTTGTAAGATCAGAACTGCTGTCATGCACATAATTATCCCCAAGTAAATCCCATTGGTTTAAGGTAAATGTACATGAGATTGCTGACTTAAAAATGGGAGATGAATAAATTGCTTTTCAAGAAGGAAGTGTATAACTTGAATGTGATGTTGACTACATTTATAAGATAACAAGTGGCAGATTTTAGTGTCGAATGTGAGGCTCCTTGAATACCCTATCCCTTGAACTTGGCCTCTTCTAGCATAAAATGTGCTAGAACTTCAAAATAACAAGAAAAACCATTATTTGTTAATATTTCTAAACAAGCTTCCAATCAAATGCCCTCTGACTAGAAGTGGAAATCATAATTTACAGCTTTTGAAAAAACATCTGGCACTTTTGATTCTGAAAGCTGTATGCTCAGTGAGAACCCTCAAGTACCAAGAGTTGGCCTACTGTACGCAATATCAGAGTCAGACTCTCTCCCCGCTCCTCGCACACACATATCTTCTGCCTAGGATGTGGCTTCAGTCATATTCTAACAGGTAATGAACTGTGCTCTCAGTTTTAAAACTTATTTGAAAAAAGTATCACTAATTGCCTTTACAAAAATGAAACTAACAGTCCAATCCAGTGCAAATTCCCCTGTTCAGCTGAAGCAGCACCGGCATGGCTTACAATGCATGCATGCCACAGGAGAATTTAGCAGGTGGGAGGTCTCTCCAGGGTAAGGGAACATTTGACCCCTTGCCCTGGGGTAAACCCCAATATCCACAATGGGGCAACTCAGACCTGCACTAGTTCAGTAGATGAATCAAGTCCATATAGCTCAGTGTCAGTGGATCAGGCCTGGGAAGGGGGATAGTATGTGATGCATGCAGGCACCGCTGATCCTGCTCCCCTCCTAGGTCTGATCCCCCCACTCCTGTTGCTGCCCCCACCCTGTTTCACCCACTCCCTGCCCTCTCCCTCCTCCATCCCTTCTTGCCAGGTGGGAACGTACTGTGTCTGATATGCACTGGTCCTTGTGCCAGTGCATGCAGGCCAGTGCTGGCTCTCCCTTGCTGCTATACAATCACAAAGTGCTTTACGGCAGTTTTGTGATGCTAGCACCAGTGTAGCGTGCACTGTGCCGGCATGCACAGTGGCTAGTAGTGTGATGTCAGAGCCCAGTCCTACCCTCCCCCCCCCGCTGATGTAGCTGTGCAAAAAGGGCTACGTTGTATTCAGCAGGGGGCAGATCAGGAGGCTTCAGAGGGGAATAGGGAGTTGCTTTTGCATTACTCCTCTGTAAGCCTCCTGCTCCACAATTGGTCTCTTTGGACCTACACCAGCTGGTGCAGATCTGAAGAGGAGAAAGGGGTGGGGAGGTCTGAAAAAGAAGGGATAGGATCCGGCGTTCACATTTGCCACCTGAACCCCCCTTCCTGCCACCTGCCCAATTCTCATTCCTCTCCTCTCCTTGTCTCTCCTCACCCTGTCCTGCCTCCCCTGCTGACTCACCTTCATTAGCAGAACCCAACAGGCACCCTTGCGCACAATGTGATGATGGCCTTCCAAAAGATGTCAGAGAATCTTTTGTTGGAAAACAGCTAATGCTGGCAGAACACTTGTTCCACCATCGTTAGAGCCCAATTGGGCTGTAAATTATTTTGACACTTTCGCGATTGCATTTCAACATGTAAGCTTTTGCTTTGAAGATATCATGAGTCTATAAAACCTTAAGGAAAAAAAAAACTGCAAGCTTTGGACCAAATGAAGAATTTTAAAGCTAGGTACATTATTAATTTGCTATACTTGCATTTAACTTTAGAACACTTAGAGTGGCTTACATGGGATTCATTGTGGTACCTATCCAGGTGCAGATCAGTTCAAAATATGCTTAGCTACACCACATATTCACAGACCAGTAATTATGTAAATACCTCTGGGACTGAACCTATATCAAAACCATATCACTGGTCCAGAGTAATAAGGAAGAGTATTGTAGTACTAATGGCCCAATTTTATCCCCCACCATCTTTTACCATGCAGCTGTGCCAATTGAGTGGTGGTGGTGAGGTGATCAGGTGGTGGGGGGAGGGTGATCAGATGGCCCTTTAGGGAGAAGGGCGGGATATAAATAAAGTTTATTATTATTATTATTAAAGTTTATTATGGCCAGTGAGAGGTAAGTAAAAACAACTTTTTCTTACCTTTTGGTAGGGCCACCTGATTGCCAGTGGGTCTCCTTGACCCACACCAGCTTTTTGCTGGCATACATCCAAGGACAGGAGTGGGTATAGGCTGGGAAAGGGAGATAGAATCCAGTACGTGCCTCTGATATCCTCCCTCGTCCTCGCCCATTTCGCCTTGAACCTCCCCCTAAATACCACCATCTGCCCCCACTTCCAGCTTATATGCTCAGGCAGGTAAGAATGGAGTTCTGCTGTCATAAGGGCTCCCATTCTATACTATATCTCTGGTATAGATTTTGATATTTTTTATTACTTAGGCCATTAATAATATGCTATTCAGTCATTCAAAGGATTTAAAGTGGGTGATGAGGCTGGTGGTGGAAATGCACTTGTATTTGAGGTAAACAAAAAAAATTATACTATAACAATGATATAACCCTTTAAGAAAGCTAATTCTGGATGTCATATATTAACCATGGGACTATGGCAAATACAGTTCAGTGCTTGGCAATAATATGTAAATGAGAGGATGCAGTACATATAGAAAATGGATTAGTGAAGCTGTAGCCTTTCATCTGAAGTGACACAAAATTACTGGTATTGTAAATAGGAGTAGAGACACCTGCTATTTGAATATATATTGTGAGTATTCCACATTAGTAATGTTTGAAGCTGTACACAGAATTATTTTTAGACCAGTAGAAGCATAGTAATTCTCTAGTCCAATGTATTTGACACACTTTAAAAATGAGCACAGACATGTACAGAAAACTAATGATGCCATATTCAACCATAAACCAATTTCATTTGCTTTTTTCCCTGTGTTTTATCTCCCACCACCTACCCTAGTCTGAAGTCATGTTAAATCAAATTGTAAGAGGTGAATTTCTATCGTTCCATACAGCTTCTCATAAAGAGGGAACACTTCAGCAACACAATTCATGCTATTTATAAGTTTCTTCTTGTAAGCATTGAAGGCCTTATGGTATGTGATAAAATTTCTGAAATATATACAAATACCTTAAAAAATAGAGATGGAGTCTTTTTTTCTTGCTCTGAGTATGTTAATTTAATAATAATTTAGCTGTGGATTTATTAACGAGACCCCATATATGAATGGAAAGGATCCAGGAATACTGGGTAGTGTGGAAGAACAAAGAAATATAAAGATCAGAGCAAAACGCTGATTGGAAGTCAGGTAAATGAAGCCAGAGGGATTAGCACAAAGCTGGCCCATCTCTGTAGCTCTGTTCTCTAGCCAGTGGTTGGGAGTTCTCAGCTTTGTAAGCTGACAACTGCCTAGCACAAAGCCTTCCTAGTTATGCATCACATATGTTGAGGCCTTCACAGATTTTTATAATGTGGTGGCTTGATAAATTGGCAGTTTCCTTTTTGTTATATCAGCTCTTCTATATTGGCTGTATATGTTTTTAATCTTACTTGGGAGCCACCCTGAGCCCTCATTGAGAAGGAAGGGATACATTTTTATATATCTTACAAACATCTTAAAAGTTAGAAACATCTTGGATAGGGTGCTGTGGTGGAGCATGTCGGCCCAGGAAAATAGCTCCAGGGGTTGGATCTGCCTCACAACCCTTTGCTTCAAATGCTGAGCAGGAGTATTCTGACTGTGAAGAAGGGAAGACACACCAGCCAGAGGAACAACAAGCATCCATGTAGTGCACGTATTTTTCTGGCCTGAGGATTCAGGGATGCATTAGTCTTCTGTGTTGTAGCATTTCCCTGTTGGGGGAGGGGGAGTGAGCAGTGGATTGAATCCTCACTGCACACAGATGATCTGTGCTACTGAAGACAGTTTTAAGCTTCAGCTACTGGATGAAGGTTTTTAACAAAGGAGAAATATATAGGCAAACAGGACTGCCAACCCTTCAGGATTCACCTAGAATCTCCAAGATCCACCCTCAGTTTCCAGTTGACTACTGAAAGCAGCCTCAAGATTTTCACAAGGATTCCTTGTCTTCATGACATTATATTGTCTTTGTGGCGGAATCCTCCAAGATTAGCTTCAGTCAGAATTGGCAATCCTACAGGCAAAACATGTTGACATGAGTATTTCCCCCGTCATATTTTGTGCAGAATGCTAGAATAGATGCATCCTTGGACTCTGAAACATCTACAATTCTAAATGTCTCCTACTTTCAAACACTGTCAATACTTTACACTTGTACAGTGTTTCAAGAAGTAACAAGGAAACCAGAAAAAAAAAAAAACAAGTAGCTAGTTAATACATACCCGTGACAAAACATGCATATAGACATCTACATTTGCACTTCAGAATTGCAGTTTCACATTCTACTACACCTCCTTCCACCTTCTCAATGACATATATACCATTCGGCCCATGCAAGTTGACCAGGCTGCACCTTCTGCCTCAGTATCCATGCCCTACACTTTTAATATGTTCATGTCTAATTTTGGACTTGAGTTGAAACTTGGGTTTGCCGCCTTTCTCCTTATAGCTGGTGGGTGTTTTGACACTTCAAATTAATGGGCTATTGCCAAAACAGGCACCTACCACTACCATTACTTAAGATATAACAAATGACACAATATTTTAACATCTTGCTCTCCGCTTCTAAATAATACAGTGCTTAAGTACTATCCTTAGAACTCCATAGGCGTTAAAGAGGAAGGGACTTTTTTTTTTACAGTCCTGATCTTTGTATAGAGTGTTACAATTTGAATGCATTAACAAGTTGAAAAACACAATGCATTTGGTTTGGCGAATGCTAAAATGTACAATCTGAAATTAGTCTGCTTCCACACTTAAAAAATGTATCTAATGTATTTAGAAAAAAAATATATGAGAGACAGAAAGCTGAAAACGTCTACCACACAGGAACTTCCAGATCAGTGGTTCTTCCAGATCAGTGGTTCTCAAACTCTTGTGTAGAGTTTGAGCTGCTCTAAGTGTTTGTGGGGTAGGAGGATGGTGGTGACTCGTCCTCAGAATCATACTGTTGGTGGGGACAAAGGGCCTTTGTTTTAACTCACCTCCTCCAGTGGTGGCCTGGGGGGGGCATTCAGTGAGCAGAAAAATAGTGACTGTGATCCACTTCGCATTTTATTTTTTAGCTATAACTGAGGGTGAATCTTGGAGATTCTAGGCAAATCCTAGATAGCTATTTTTAGACATTCTGAGGGAGCCCTGCAGGACACTCCACAGGGCTCACGACACCCCTAGGAGGCAGGGCTGGCAGAGGTGATTAAAAAATCAAAACCTTTGTCCCTGCTGGTGGTGCAATCTTGGGGATCATGTCGTCACCATTCCCCCTCCATGTATTGTGGCTCATCAGGTATTTCACAACACTCCCTCCACAGTCACACTCACACCGCTCCACCCACAATTTCTCTAGTCTCAGACAGAACACTGTGAACTGCTGTATACATGGCTAGTTAACTGTATTCAGCTTGGTGGCTCACAAGTTGTACAGACCTAAAAAGAACAGCAATTTGAATACGAATTAATAATGTCTGCTGAAATAATTTGAGAAAAAAGACAAGGCTGCCTTTTTCAACTTAAACACAATCCATATTTGTGTTTGGCTCATTTTACTCTTTGGCACATAACTTTTCCCCAGAACTGTAACTGGAGCACCCATAACACTGTAAAGTTGACAATATAAGTGCTTGACAGTATAACACTTTATGTGAAGTTCTTCTCAGGCAGCATGAGTAAATAGCTTTCATTTTGAGATATAAGTGCTATACGATACAGCAATTTCTAGCCTTAATCAAAATAAAATTTGTATGAGTTAGAGAGAATGAAGGTGAGGCAGAAAAGAGAAGAAAGTAGTTAAAGAAATGTATTGCATATTTTCTTCCTTTGTTTTCAAAGGATATGATGCAGTTCATGTCCTCCTCGGCACTGGCAGATCAAAAGATCAACTATCTGGATTTTTTTTTTTTTTTTGCTTCAGTGCTTTCAAGGGCTGAAACAGGGCATAACTGAGTGAATGTATTAATGACTTGGTGGCCTCTTACACTTCTTACTAAGTTCATGATACAGGAGTCCTCTCTTTTACCACAAAGAATGAATTCAAAGCCGATGGCATGGCTATGATTCTGAAAGAACATAGATTAATTGTCACCATGTGTAGATAACCCAGGGAATACTGACTGTTGATATTTTTAAAAAATGCTGCTTAGAGTTGAGATGAGGAAGTCTTGGAACAGAACACCTAGAATAGCAGCAATGTAGTGCATCAACCTATTAATCTAGGGCAGTGATTCTCGAACTTTTAGTACTAGGACCCACTTTTTAGAATGAAAATTTGTCAGGACCCATCGGAAATGATGTCATGACCGGAAGTGACATCATCAAGCAGGAACATTTTTAACAATCCTAGGCTGCAATCCTACCCACACTTACCCAGGAGTAAGTCTCATTGACTATCATTGTTTTAAAAAAGCATATACACATTAACCTGTTAAAAGTACAGATGTGTCACATTTCCCCAATGCAGTCACTTACAATTGTAGCATCAAGTATAATATATTAAAAATAAAATATTGAAATGAATGGGGACCAGTGGCATAGCTAATAATCGTGTAGCCCGGTGCCAAGCTCAAAATATTGCCCCGGAAGTGATGTCACAACCGGAAGTGACATCACACCCAGGTTTGTTTTTTTTTAAGTGAAAATTGGGAGGAACACACCTCCTCCCCACAGCAGCTCACTACCCACTTGGTCTGCTGCCTCCCTCCAGTCAGTGGCATAGCTAAGGCATCTATCTACAACCTGGGGTTAAAGAACATTTTGCAGGCCCCCCCCCCCCGCATGACAATATCAAATTTAATTAAGTAAATAAATAAAAAGTTATTGGTTCCATGCTATATCATAACAACATCTCATTGGCACTCAAAACAGTCTCGTAGGTCAGTTTGGAGTTAAGCAAATCTACCTTTTGTTCCCCAAGGCAGTTGTTTTCATTTTCTGGTTAACTAGCCATAACTTTTGATAGAAAACAGATATTCCAGTGCAGTTTGTTTCATTGCATTCTGCATTAAATTACCTTTACAATGATATATAACATGATGGTATTATTCTTACATACCAGGATTCTCAAAATTTTGGCCACTAGTGTCAAGCTCAGCTTGTTGCCCCCCTAAAGCCTGATACCAGGTGCAACTGCTAACCCCTACACCCCCTTAGCTATGCCACTGATGGGGACCCACCTGAAATTGGCTCGCAACCCACTTAGTAGGTTCTAGCGCACAGTTTGAGAAACACTGCTCTAGGGAATTCATGAGAACTGATTGTAAGAAAGGCTATTGCTAATATTATCTTTTCTATAATATGGTTGATTTAATTAACATGTTCAGGGGAAATTATGAACAGTGTGAACACTGCATAAATTCTGTAGGAAGCACTTGTTGAGCTAACCCTCTTATTCCAAAGTAGTTCACTGTCGTAGTAATTGAGGTATCACCTCCTAGTGATGTTCTCTGTGAGCTTTATCTCCAAACCCAAAAGGCATTTCCATTTAAAATTCTCATTTCTCTAAACCTTTAAAAAAATTATTGTCAGGCCCTTGACATCTCTCAGGCCAAGACTGTTATAAGCCAGGATGTGGCAGGAAGAGCCCTGATGTCTGGGCCTTGGTATAGCAAGCACTGTAACCTAATATGTAATGACAGACACCTGTGTGCATAATTGGGAGTCATGTGACCTCAGGGTAAAAGTGCTGAATCACAGAGGCTTAATGGAAGCCTATGAAGAGGTGGTGCAGGTCACCATGGGATTACCAATCACAAGTCAGTCACAAGACAATGAGGTCACCCTGTTTGTGATTGGTGAGCTCCGGAATACTAGGTGGCTGCTGCAGTCACTTGGTCTGGATTGTATGTGGTGGATGTCTAACGTGAAGTGCTGCTGGATTGCTGTGTACCTGACCTTGGACTGTTTGATAACTACTCTCCTGCCTGTTTCTTTCCAATACAACCTTCTTTACTCAAAGAGCCTGCTGTGTCTGTGGCTTCTTTTGGGACTGCTTGCTTCCTGTGGTACTTCACTTCACTGCTGTGCTGCCAGGGAGGCACATTCCATCCTTCCCTGTCAGCTCAACAATTATTTCAAAACATGACCAAAGTAATACTTCCTTTGCATCCTCCGTTCCCTACGTGCAGAGGAAGGAAAGCAGCCAAGTTGGTTTGATTATTTATAAAAAATTTTCTAAGTTATTTTTTAAGGTGCAGCTGGTCATGTTAAGAATGATTTGACATTAAATTCGCTGTGCTGTTTTTCTGCTGCAGTACCAAATGTTCTTTAGTTCAACAGTTTGACAAACATACAGAAGAAAAGTTGGACTTGACATATGAGAGGCCACAGAATGACTGTGATGCCTTAGTAGAAATATTCAGTATTTAACAGCACCAAAACAATCTGGAGAGTTATCAGCTTTTCCCTCTCTCTTCTGCTTTCTGGGCTTTACCAGTGGTCTCTGCAATCCTCAGCCTTTTTCATCTCATGGCACACTGTGAAGGCACTAAAATTGTCAAGGCAAAGCACCAGTTTTTTACAGTTGATAAGGCACATTGTACTGCTGGCCAAGAGCTCACATCCTCCAATGGCCCTATTAATATATGGTCCTCCCCCAAATTCCCATGGGACACCTGCAGACCATTCACAGCACACCAATGTGCTGTGGCACAGTGGTTGAAAATCACAGCTTGTGAACATTTTAGTGCCTAATCCTGTGGTCAGCGGCACGGCTCCATGCCGCCGACCACAGTTGCAAACATGCCGTAAGGCATGTTTGTGGGGCTCCCGCTGGTGCTAGCCCAGCACCGGCCTGTGGTCCTAGCTCCTGCAGCTCTGTGGTCTCCTGGACTGTTGAGCTGCGGAACAGGAGGCAGGAGCATGGACAGGGCGGGAGGAGACATTCCAGGGAGGGGGAAAGCCGGCAGGGGGCTAAGAGAGGGCAGGTGGGAGGCATGCCAGGGGGCGGGCGGGAGGAGGATCCACGGAGTTCTGTTCCGCAGGATCCAAGGTGCTCGTATTGGGCTGCGCGCCCTAAATGAGCACCTTTAACAAAAGGTCGGTGGTAAAGTGAGTAGCCCCATTGTGGAGCTGCTCACCTTACTTGGGGGAAGGGGATGAACGTCCCCTTCTCCCAAGGCGCCTCCTGCGGCATCCCTCCTCAGTGCCACCGAGCCTGGGTAGCTCAAGATTGGGCTGCGCGTCAGCATGATGTCCTTTGAAGTCTTGTACACACTATTAATACTGATAAAAATTATAATAATTTTCAGTGTAGGTGCTGTCTGTGTGGTTTTTTTTTTAAACTATACTGCTCCTTACAGCTGTAGCAATATTGCTAAACACTACCAGTGTGACAAAGTGAGAGTTTGGATGAAGGGTGCTGATCAAATGAGAGATGGAGCCCCAATGCTATCTTCTAACCACCACCCCCGCTGATGCAGCCATCCCAAAAAGGTGCATGCTTCATCCAGAGGTGGAAGGGAGACAATTCAAGGGCAAAAGGGAGGCAAGTACAAAGAAGAGAACAAAAAAAGTACAAAGGGGATGTAAGTATAGCTGCTTTGAATGTCCTTAGGTGAGATAAAATGGGATAGAAATTTAGTAAGTATGTACATAAATAAAAACTAAAGCATTTATACTTACCTTCTACAGCTGTCTATGGAACTTCTTGGACAGCCTCTTCTGGAGGCTGCATTGTAATTGCATCAGCACTGGAAAGTTGGATAGGATTGGGCTTCCAATTTTTGCCTTTTCAGAAAAATTTAAAAATCTGCCCAGTGATTTTATCAAGCCTATAATACTGATTTTGTCAGTAAGTATACTTAGAAAAACAAACCTGTAAGCATGTAAATACATCGGCCCCATGTACTTGTAGACATACAGATCAACTTGTGCTCCTGGTACCTAGATGGAGATGCAAATCAACAAAAGAAAAGCAGAAGAAAAAGGTGCATCTGGTGGATTGAAGCTTGAATTCTTCAGAATGCAGATGGACATCTAGATCTTCCTTGGTGGAGAAAGGCAAAAAGCTGCAGCAGCATTTGCTTCTTTGTCCATGAATTGCTGCTATTAGGCAGCACAGCTACAATAAAAAGTGTTTCCTGCACTTTGATACCTGTTCCTTTTGCAAAGGACTAAAGATTGCGGTATCATCTTGTTAGCAGAATCTTTTTATTCTTAGAGAGCTAGGTCAAGTGAGATGAATCTTCCTGTTCTGTAGAATGATACAAATTAGTAGTTTCAGATGTTAGTAAGGGGGGAATCTTCCCCTGTGTACTGGCTGGAAGAAATCCATCCTGGTAAGTTTTATGTGGCTGGTTCTGCTCACTCTACAGGGAAATGGAAAGAGTTTTTTTGTTTATTTTAAATGGAAGATGAAATTGATTTAAGTGCTTGATAACATCTTAATCTCCCCCCTTTTCTTGTTACAGTAAGAACTTCTACTTTATCCTGTATTCTTACACACACACACACACACAGAGGGAGAGAGGGCCTTCAAGAGCAATCAGAGAGTACAAATTTTCTTTTGGGCCCCATCCCAAAGGGGTGAAAAAGAGCAGGGGAGGGTGACAAGAGGGTGGGTAGAACATGGCAGAGGGAGGGTGGCAACAGCCAGAAAAATCTTTGAAGCCCAGATCTACTGTGCTTCCCAGTGTGAAACCCAGGTCTACCCACCTGCAGGGTGTCAGCAGCTAAATACAGTAATAAGGAAGACTAAACTCCTAAATCTCTCTAAAATCTTTAAAATATAGAAAATCATTGCAGAAAATTAGCATCATAGTATTTAGGCTCACACTAGAATGAAATGTATCCTGTGTGTACCAAAACTTACTTCTGCAGCAGCTGTAGTCTGCAGCTGTGTCCCTGAGCTCCTATTCATCCTTCATGGTTAGTGGATCCACAAGCCATTAGAGCAGCTGTTTTCAACTGCTGTGCAGCTGCACACTAGTGTGCCATGGGACCAGAGCAGCCACACATGTGGGGGCTGCTTTGAGCCTCACCCGCAGCAGAAGAAAAAGGAGCAGGCAGCCTTCAAAGGAGCTGGTCCCGGCTGCTTTGCACCTCCTGCTGTCACTTGCTCCTGCTCCTGAGCAAGACGAAGGCTGCAACCTGATCCCGGTTTATCTGGGAGTAAGCCCCATTGAATACTATGGGGCTTACTTCTGAGTAGACACACCTAGGATTGAGTATTACATCCCTGTTGCCTCCTCTGTGTGCTGACTGGGCAACCAGAGAAGCTTGGAGGAGGTCCCAGCAGGCAGAGTGAGTGAGAACGAGGGAGCCAGGAGCAGGAAGGCAGGTATGAAGTGAGTGAGTCTGCTGACACCACCAGCCTAAGAACTGGCTGACTCAAAGGGTCCTGGAAAGTCCTTTTTCCTTGCCACAGTTTGCCTGCAACTCCCCAAAGTGTTGCCTTTTAGGGGAAGGGCACTGGGCCACAATCCTCTCCATACTTACCTGGGAGTAAGGCCCATTGACTACAATGGGGCCTACTTCTGAGTAGGCATGCCTAGGATGGGCTCTGAGGCTGTAATCCTAGCCACACTTTCCTGGGAGTAAGCCCTATTGACCATAATGGGGCTTACTACTGAGTAGACATGGCTAGGATTGGGCTTTTGGTCACACTTTCTTAAATACAGGAGTAGGCAATTGGCACTTCTCCCCACCCCACTCCCTCCCACCCACAGGCACACTACCCCCTAAATCTCATAATTTCAGTCAGCACGTTGTTAGGATAGGAAACTTGGTTTGTCCTGTCTGTAGAGCAGGGTGCATAAAATTCAGCAGAGTCTTTGAATTAGCTGTTGTATATTTGGACAAGGAGTCACACATTGAGTAGTCAAAGCAGTCCAGATCATACACATTGAATACAGCAGTCCCAAGTTACCTTATCCAAGTCAGTGTCTACAAATCACAGTCAGTCCAAGATCATATACAGCATATACATAAACAGTAATCCATTTGGCAAAGTCTCCAGCAGCAGTTTAACACCTACTGCCCTGGTGGAGTTGCAGACTGTGGCTTAAGTGGGCAGAGCAGCCAATCAGGGCCTCCACATCTAATTAGGGTGTGGCAGGCACAGCTGCTGTGTCATTCAGCTGACTCAGCTGCTTTCAACTTTCCTTGAACCAACTTGTTTGCTGTGCCTCTGGCTGTGTCTGAGCAGAGAGCTAACACACCTCTCTTACTGTCCCTCCCTTCACTCCTACCCACCTTCCAAAGGTTCAGAATCACTTGCTTCAAGTTCTCCCCCCCACTCCAGCTGAATCCTGTAGTTGTTTCACTCATGTCTCTTCATTGCCCCTCACCTCACAGGTCTCCACTATGTGCTCAATCTGACCTCTTTGCCAGCACTTTCTCCCATAACACTTGAATAACATTTTTCATCCTTTCCAGAATCACATATACTTTCCTCTCCAAGCTTCTTGTGAATTTCTTTGTCATGTAATAATATAATTGTATTAATTATATTAATTAACAATTAATTATAATGAGGTGATTTAATGCAAGTAAAAAACTGGCAGTGTGCCTTGACAATTTTAGTGCCTTGTCGGTGTGCCGTGAGCTGAAAAAGGTTGAAAATGGCTGCATTAGAGCTACTGTAGCAGGCCAGCTTCCTCCCAGTTTTGACAGTTTTAAGGAGTGTCATGTATGCACTCCCCCACCAGCAGATATGGCTTGTGGCAGCAGCTGCAGTATCTCACATTGTCAGTGAATGCAGATGAGATCAGAAAATGACTCTAATGAACTCAAGCTGAGTTGCCCCCTTTAAAAAAACTTGCTGTGGAAAAAACAGCTGCTGCCAGGGTGTGTGTCAGAGTTCTCTTTACGCATCCCCCTGATCTCCCTATCCATCTTTAAAGAGGGCAGGAGAGGTGGGAGGGACTGAGTGAGAGCCAGGGCATAAATAGCAAGAAGGAGGAGGGTCACATGCAACAGCTGGGAGGCTTACCAGGATGACCCAATCCTTTGCAGCCCTACTCAGAAGTAGTCCCACTGTAGCCGGTCATTCAATAAGGCTTTCCCCTCCCCAGCAGCCATGATCACTATGAACTGTTTCCCCCCTGCTTCCCCATCTCCTTTTCCCCCCTCCTTGGCTCCCTCAGTCAATAAAAATATCAGAATACCCATCCTTTGTCTAATGATCACCCATTCCTTCCTTCCTATCAGGGACAGGAAAAGAGAGCCCAGTCCTGCCTTCCCCCTCCTGCTTGCATTAACCCTTTCCTGCCTCCTGGCTGGAATGTCTCTGCTACTCACCTAATTGGAATACTGACCCCACAAGGTTTTTCACACAGTGAAAACAGCAAACAAGCACATCCAGACACAGACAGACTCAAGTCAGCATGCATGGGGAGTACTCAGTCAGGGGGACTGAGCCAAGAGGGAAAGCACCCTTCCCATGGGAAGGTTGGTGAGGAATGTTTCAATGGCTATTCAGCGTGTGTGAGTCAAGGCTTGTCTATTTTAGAAAAGAGAGGCATGATCAGCCCAGCCATGAAACAACCTGACATAGCTTGCAGATGGGGGATGGGTGGGCGGAGTGAGCAGGCAGTGGATTCAGGGTACCCTTCAGACCAGTCTCCCATTGCTTCCTTCCAGCCCCCCCCCACTTGCTCCATTCTTGCTTAGCATTGAAAGATATGCATTCCCTTTAATCTTTAAACACTGTGCAAGGACAGAGTGATGGGAGGGGCAGTGAAGCACTCCTAACTCACATGGCTTTTGAAGTCTGAAGACTACTTGTTGGCAACCTTCAGTCTCGAGAGACTATGGTATCGCGCTCTGAAAGGTGGTTTTGGAACATTGTCTAGTGTGGCTGAAAAGGCCAATTTGGGAGTGGCAATCCCTTCCACACTGGGAGCAAGTGCAGTCTGTCCCTGGTCTGTGTCCCTGGCTATGGGCCTTCCTTCTTTACCTCTTAGCCTCAGTCTGTTGGCCAAGTGTCTCTTCAAACTGGGAAAGGCCATGCTGCACAGCCTGCCTCCAAGCTGGCCGCTCAGAGGCCAGAGTTTCCCACTTGTTGAGGTTCACTCCTAAGGCCTTCAGATCCCTCTTGCAGATGTCCTTGTATCGCAGCTGTGGTCTACCTGTCTGAAGAATGCATCCATTTAAACCCCATGTGAGGTTACAGGGCCCAATCCTATCCAATTTTCCAGCTCTGGTGTAGCTGCAGTGCAGCCCAGATATAAGGGAACAAATGTTCCCACACGACTCTGTGACTGTCTCAGGATGCAGTGCACACCCCATTGGCAAAGCTACACTGGCACTGGAATATTGAATAGGATTGGGCCCAGAGTGTGGTGGGGAGGAAAGGAGCTTTATTTTTGTTTTCTGAATGGCAAAACTTTAGGCAAAGCTTTATTTTAAGAAAACAGTTGTATTTGCAGCTTACTATCCCAAGGCAGTTGACCTAATGAAAATTAGAGGTGTGCTTCCTGGTTTTATTTTTTTGCAGATTTTGGGAGGTTTGTTTAATACAGAAATGAGAAGTGTAGAAAGGGGTGTTGTGTGAGTTTATTTTGTTATCACAGAAAAAAAACCATCTCTAGTAATTATCATTCAAACCATTTGGATGTGAACAGAGCTGAATCTTTGTTTCTATGTGGCTATAAGCCCAACCATACATCTTAGGAAATAAGCCACAAGTTGGACTTACCTGGAAGCATGCTTTGGAGTGAGTGTCAGAAAATACTGCTATAAAAGAAGATATCAAGTGACATTAAAGTGTCGTATAAGATATGTGTGGATATGAAAATCCTCTTTTCACCTTAGAATTTAGATTGTGAATATTCTTGCTGTACCAATTAAATAATAAATAGCAGTCGACCCATTTTTTTTGCCATAATGAACATCTTTTCCTTTGTGTAAAAATAATGACAGCCATATGTCCTGCTTGCTAAAACAATGCACTAGCCTCCAGAGTCATTATTTCTTAATAACTGTACTGCGAAGAGCATGATTATTACATTCATTAAGTAATTTATGTCCTAAAATTAGCATGTCCAGTCACAGCTCAATTCAACACTTTTTCTTTTTATTGTTCTCCCTCCCAATTCAATGAACAGAACAAAATACCTGTCATGTGTGACTTGTCAACAGAAGGTTCACCTACTGTTTGCATCAGTACTGTGTGCTTACAACTGTATATTTATGACTTGAATACATTCTAAGCATATGTATATATATGTGTGTGTATATGTGTGTATACATACATACATACATACATACATACATATATAATTGAACCTGGTTCTTTAAAACCAGAAAAAATAATACAGATATAACCTAATTATCCATGGATTTTTCACCTGCGGTTTTATCTCAAAGCAAAAGATCCGTTAAATTAAAAGAAAAAAGTCATTTAACAGTAGCCTCATTAATTTGAGATAGGGCAGCCAGCTGACAATCCATCTATCAATCATTTTCTCTCCAGGCACTTAGAACAGCTTCACCCCTCCCTTCCCCCCCCAGCATGTGAAAGAATGATAATCACTTTGCATTCTATCCCAGAGCTATGCTCTGGGTGATAGGAGGGGTTGCTGGCTGGAGTGAAGCCTTTCTAAGTGCCTTGATAGATGGATTGTCTGCCTAATGACAGACCTAATTGTCTGCCTAATGACCTGTCTTTCATCACAAAGGTTAGCAAGGCTGTTTTTAAATAGCTTAGCAAAGGGACATTGTTTTTTAAATGGATTTGCTTTCATGTGGTTTTTGCCATCCATGTGAGTTCCTGTAATGCATAACCCATGTCTTTTTACTTTGGGCACACAAAATGGTCTGTCCCCAATTTCACAACATTTGTTTGTCAATAGATTTCAACTTGACCTCACATGATGTGGCTGTGTGTGTGTGCGAGAACATATGCGTGTGTGCATGTGCCAAACAAGTGTGATTTTGGATTTCCAAAAGAGAAACAATTCTTTACATTTTCATTTCTTTAAAAAACACAGTCAAATCATGTGTAGCGCGCCCATGCCTAGGAACGGAAAAGAGAGGCACCCCAACCCCATTTTCCCTTTACTTACTTGAGCTCCATGCACAGCCTCTCTTCCTCAATCGCACCACTTCTCTATGAAATGAACAGGAACAGTGGGCAGTGAGAAGCTGAAGCCCCAGGGAAGAGGGGCTGCGTATGGAGCTTCCATAAGTAGCTAGATGGGTGGGCACCCCCCCCAGCTAAGGAGGGGGAACAGAGGCACCCCTATGTCCCCTTCCCTTTACTTACTGGAGCATCATGTACAGCTTATCTCCCTCCTCTGTGTCACTTCTCTTTGCTTTGTGGGACTGAGGGGGGGGGGTAGGTGAGTGGAAAGCTTTTGGCGGGTTGGCAGCAGCAGCATTTGCTGGCCAGATCTGCAAGTGTATGTGCAGGAGCAGGTAGGAGGGTGTGAAAGTGGAGATACTGAGGAGACCATCACACATGTGCCCTGGACTTTAATAATCTCTAGATCAGGCTCCATAGCAGGCAAGCAACCTGCTGGAAGCTCAGGCCATTGGTTCTTTGTTGTTGTCAGGTATTGGTAAACTCTGGCATGTCACCAAAAATATTGTGGCATGTCACTTTTGATACCTATGTCATAGGTTCACCAACATTGGACTACATTTTCCTGAACTACTACAGTAGTCTCTCTCTAAGAAAAGAAGTGGCTGACTAGCAACTATTATTCTAATGTCTATGCTTAAAATAAGCCAGAGTTTAATTCAGTGTGGCCCTTCCCAATGTTTTTTGTAGAAACTATGCAATTCAGCAAATCTCACACTGAGATGTGAGCAAATCCTGTGAGCAATTAAAGAGAATAGCTCAACCCCTTTGTGCCCCAGTAATACTTGTAGGCTAATTTATTAAAATGGGTGGAAGGGGTGGAATCCAGCAAAGTAGAGATTGAAGGTGGGTCCGACTCCACCCTAGAATCTCTGTGGGTTAAATTACCAGGCCTCAGGGGCGATGTAATTCTGGGGACGTACTATCGTCCTCCAGACCAGAAACCAGAAGGGGACCTTGAAATGAGGACACAGATCAGGGAGGTGACAAGGAAGGACAGGGCTGTAATCATGGGGGACTTCAATTATCCTCATATTGACTGGGTCAATTTGTGTTCCAGTCACGAAAAGGAGACCGGATTCCTTGACATGCTAAATGACTGTGCCTTAGAGCAGCTAGTCATGGAGCCCACCAGAGGACAGGTGACTCTGGATTTAATATTGTGCGGTACTCAGGACCTGGTTAGAGATGTAAATGTTACTGAGCCGTTGGAGAACAGTGATCATGCTGCGATCCGTTTTGACATGCACATCGAGGGAAGAATACAGGGCAAATCTCTCACAAAAACCCTTGACTTCCGACGGGCGGACTTCCCTCATATGAGGAGGCTGGTTAGAAGGAGGTTGAAAGGGAAGGTAAAAAGAGACCAATCTCTCCAGAGTGCATGGAGGCTGCTTAAAACAACAGTAATAGAGGCCCAGCAGAGGTGTATACCACAAAGGTAGGGCTCCACTAAATCTAGGAGGATGCCCGCATGGCTAACCAGCCAAGTTAGAGAGCCTGTAAAGGGCAAGGAAGTTTCCTTCCATAAATGGAAGTCTTGCCCTAATGAGGAGAATAAAAAGGAACATAAACTGTGGCAAAAGAAATGTAAGAAGGTAATACGGGAGGCCAAGCGAGACTATGAGGAATGCATGGCAGGGCAACATTAAGGGGAATAATTAAAGCTTCTTCAAATATGTTAGAAGCAGGAAACCTGCTAGAGAAGCAGTTGGCCCTCTGGATGGTGAGGGACAGAAAGGGGAGATAAAAGGAGACTTAGAGATGGCAGAGAAATTAAATGAGTTCTTTGCATCTGTCTTCACGGCAGAAGACCTCAGGCAGATACCGCTGCCCGAACGGCCCCTCCTGACCAAAGAATTAAGTCAGATAGAGGTTAAAACAGAAGATGTTTCAGACCACATTGATAAATTAAACATCAGTAAGTCACTGGGCTCTGATGGCATCCACCCAAGAGTTATTAAGGAATTGAAGAATGAAGTTGCTGATCTCTTGACTAAAATATGCAACTTGTCCCTCAAAACAGCCACGGTGCCAGAAGATTGGAGGATAGCAAATGTCACGCCTATCTTTAAAAAGGGAAAGAGGGGGAACCCGGGAAACTATAGGCCGGTGAGCCTAACATCCATACCGGGTAAGATGGTGGAATGCCTCATCAAAGATAGAATCTCAAAACACATAGACGAACAGGCCTTGCTGAGGGGAGAATCAGCATGGCTTCTGTAAGGGTAAGTCTTGCCTCACGAACCTTATAGAATTCTTTGAAAAGGTCAACAGGCATGTGGATGCAGGAGAACCCATAGACATTATATATCTGAACTTTCAGAAGGCGTTTGACACGGTCTCTCACCAAAGGCTACTAAAAAAGCTCCACAGTCAGGGAATTAGAGGACAGGTCCTCTCATGAATTGAGAACTGGTTGGAGGCCAGGAAACAGTGGGTGTCAATGGGCAATTTTCACAATGGAGAGAGGTGAAAAGCGGTGTGCCTGAAGGATCTGTCCTGGGACCGGTGCTTTTCAACCTCTTCATAAATGACCTGGAGACAGGGTTGAGCAGTGAGGTGGCAAAGTTTGCAGACAACAGCTAACTTTTACGAGTGGTGAAGACCAGAAGTGATTGTGAGGAGCTCCAGAAGAATCTCTCCAGACTGGCAGAATGGGCAGCAAAATGGCAGATGTGCTTCAATGTCAGTAAGTGTAAAATCATGCACATTGGGGCAAAAAATCAAAACTTCACATATAGGCTGATGGGTTCTGAGCTGTCTGTGACAGATCAGGAGAGAGATCTTGGGGTGGTGGTGGACAGCTCGATGAAAGTGTTGACCCAATGTGCGGCGGCTGTGAAGAAGGCCAATTCTATGCTTGGGATCATTAGAAAAAGTATTGAGAACAAAATAGCTAATATTATAATACTGTTGTACAAATCGATGGTAAGGCCACACCTGGAGTATTGTGTCCAGTTCTGGTCGCCGCATCTCAAAAAGACAGTGGAAATGGAAAAGGTGCAAAAGAGAGCGACTAAGATGATTACTGGGCTGGGGCACCTTCCTTATGAGGAAAGGCTATGGTGTTTGGGCCTCTTCAGCCTAGAAAAGAGGCGCCTGAGGGGGGACATGATTAAGACATACAAAATTATGCAGGGGATGGACAGAGTGGATAGGGAGATGCTCTTTACACTCTCACATAACACCAGAACCAGTGGACATCCACTAAAATTGAGTGTTGGGAGCGTTAGAACAGACAAAATAAATTATTTCTTTACTCAGCATGTGGTTGGTCTGTGGAACTCCTTGCCACAGGATGTGGTGACAACGTCTGGCCTGGACGCCTTTAAAAGGCGATTGGACAAGTTTCTGGAGGAAAAATCCATTTCGGGTTACAAGCCATGATGTGTATGTGCAACCTCCTGATTTTAGAAATGGGCTATGTCAGAATGCCAATGCAAAGGGGGGCACCAGGATGCAGGTCTCTCGTTATCAGGTGTGCTCCCTGGGGCATTTGGTGGGCCACTGTGAGATACAGGAAGCTGGACTAGATGGGCCTATGGCCTGATCCAGTGGGGCTGTTCTTATGTTCTTAGGTAAAGCTTGGACTAGGAATTTGACAAAATATCATGGGTGTCCTGCAGATGTTGTTGTTGTAAGGTATAACTATGACCAGAGATAGAATCAAGCTATTTTCTCAGTTGGAGATGAGGATGTGGAAAGAATCGCTTTGTGATCCAAGTAGTAGGACTGCAGTAGCCTGTTGCGGAAAGATCACAGTTTTGCCATTTTCATGGAAGAGCTGCTTTCTAACAATGATGGATGTTGCTATCACGCTTCTTTACATGGAGTACCAGCCATCTACAAAAGGCATAACTGGAACCAAAGCTTAGTTTAAACTGTTTCTTTACGGTATAGATAAAACTTGCTTCATTATGCTTGCACGTGCTTGGAATATTTTTAATGACTTGGGAGGTTTCTTTGCATACTACATTGGAATTTTGCCTAATGTTTTGGTTAAACTAGAACATCCTATCTTATAATTAATCTACTTTTTTCTGTATGTCCCCATAATAAACGCAGAACAAATGAACACTCAAAATGCAAGTTATATAACGAATACTTAGTTTTAAATGTAATTTTTTTTCTTGACAGGGACAATGAAATATAAAACAATTGGTTGTCTAAATTATGGTTACATCAGGCTCTTTCTTTTTTATGCTATATAAAAGGAAAGTACATTCAACAATTTAATAATTACACCCATATCTTACACTTATTTCCCCAAACATTATTCATCATTTATATTTCAGTTTTAGATTTGCTGGCCATATCTCCCCTTGTGTACAGTATGAATAAATGGGTTTTCCCTACCGATTCTAAATAGAATATGCACTGTGCCTCAGCAGAAACAAAGAGTGCACTCGGTGTAATTTGCAGTCGAATTGTTTTTAATCAACATATACCTTTAGTAAGCTTATTATGTATAGAAGTTGTGAGGTTACAATAGTGGCAAGAGCAGTGTGATGTCGTGTGATGTAATGATGTCATGTGACATCACTTCTGGGGAAGCAATGGGAATGTGCATGCATTCTCACAGCGGCAGCAGGGCATAATGCCCAAGCCATAACTGTGAGTGCACAAGCAGCAGGCGCTCCTGATGTTTCTCGACTTGGGAAATGACAGGAGGAACAATATTGCAGACCAGGCACTCCCATCACTTCTCAACTCAGGAAGTGACAGGAGCATGCCTGTGCCACAGTGAGGGCCTAGATGTGTGCACTCAGAGCCACAGCTGTGAAAATCGCCCCAGCTGTGGCTGTAACCGCCCATGTGTTGCAGTCACTTCCTGACTCAGGAAGCCACAGAAGCAGCCAGTGATCCTAGATACGACACTGGGTTACAAACTGTTGCTACAACCAGGCTATACCTGTTGTAGCTGCTTACTATATCACTGAACATGTCACCCTCACACACACATCATAGATGATTCCCATGATGCAGTGCTATTGCATTGAGTTTCCATACGTCTCCTTATTACCATACTAACAGTACAATCCTATCCATTTCCTCCCCAACCAATTCAACCATGCCAACAGAGCCTGCACTGCATCCTGGGGGGGGGGGGAGTCCTGAAGGGTCTCCTCTGAGTAAGGGAACATTTGTTCCCTTACCTGGGGATAAGCTTATAGTGCTTTTCTACTCAGATCTAAGCTAGCAATTTAGCTGGCACAAGTCTGAATGAAGCTGGGAAGGTGGATTGAGGCCTGGAAGGGGGATAGGACAGGGCAGTGGTTCTCACGCATTTAGCACCGGGACCCACTTTTTAGATTGAGAATCTGTTAGGAAAAATTTTAACAATCCTAGGTTGCCATCCTACCCACACTTACCCAGGAGTCAGTCCCATTGACTATCATTGTTAAAAGAATATACATAGTAGCCTGTTAAAAGTAAAGGTCTGTCACACTTCCCCAAATGTAGTCACATCCCATGGTAGCCTCAAGTCTAATATATTTTAAAATAAAATATTGAAATGAATGGGGACCCACCTAAAATTGGCTCGCATCCCACCTAGTGGTTCCCGACCCACAGTTTCAGAAACACTGGGATAGGGGATAGCTGGTGCCACTGCTGTTGCTGATACTGCCTCATTCCATTCCCTGTTCCACTTTTCTCTGTTCCATTCTATGTACCCACTGCCCCATCTGCCATCAGACTCTCCTTCTTGGGTCCAGCAGTGGCTCTCTTATGCTGCTGTCTATTGTGACAGCATTCTTAATTCTGCCTTCTTGCCACCCTAGTGAACTGCTATGCTCTCACCAAGTGCTATAGGGTGCTTTTGCAATGGCTGGCACCAGCGCAGCATGCTCTCTGCTGGTCCAGAGACTCTCCTGGATTGTGCCCTTTGATTCTTTCTCTATATTATGTTCCTATGCTTACCTTTAAGTGTGCTTCAAGAATCACTGTAAATGGTCCTTGAAAAAATAAGATTTCTTTGTTCTTAAAGCTACAGTGATGCTGGGCTTATTTTGCACATTGTGGGAGCGTTTGTTAGTCAAGCAATGTTAGTCAAGCAATGTTATGTTCATATAACAACGCAGGCATAAGACAAACGGTTGATGCTTAACTCAGCTTTGGTGACTTTGCCTGATCCACATGGTCCAGCAAGTGAGTTGGGCAAACATGGTTGGCTTGATTATTGTAGACACAGTGAAGTCATGTGGGTGCTTCACTGTGTGCCAGGTTCAGATTTTTTGCAGTGTGGGCTTGACATTTGAATGTGCCAGAACAAAGATTCTAAATTTTGGTCAGCAATGATGTGTTGAAGTGTTAGAGTCAGTGAAAAATAAGGACTTGGTCATGCATTCAGGCAAATGCTCTACTTTTAAAATGCAAAATACAAACTCTGCAGGTAGCTAGTTAAGGGCACAATCCTAACCCCTTATGTCAGTGCTTTCCAGCACTGGCATAGCGGTGCCAATGGGATGTGTGCTGCATCCTGCAGTTGGGTGTCACGCACGGAGACCTCCTGAAAGTAAGGGAATGTTTGTTCCCTTACCTCAGAGTTGCATTGCCCTTAAGTCAGTGCTGGAAAGCACTGACATAAGGGATTAGGATTGAACCCTAAATTGTATTTCAGTTACCTTCAGGGCTGTGAGAATTGTTCATTCACTGGTGATGATGATGATCGCTACTTCTACTATTACCAGCAATAACAGCTTAATATTTTTCTTGGATTCTCTCACATTCCAATCCCAAATGGGAAGTTACTTGAAAGGCAGTGTGACTGCATAGATGACATAGATGCCATCATTTCACATGTTGGATAGCAGCAGTAAGAGCCATTGTATTTACATTTTTATACACAGATTAGAATGAAAGCATTAGCCTTGGCATTTCTTGACATAATATTGGAAAAGGGAGATCTTGAGCACCCTTGGCAATTTTAGGAGAACAATGACTGCCAAGAGGCACCTTTTTAAAGTGATGGCCTCTTATATTTAGCAGGAGGAGAGCAACTGTCCCTCTTCATCTTAGCATGGTGTCTTTTCCAGTGGCTGTTGCTGCTGTCACTTATATATATGGCTTCTGTACGTGTCTGAGCAGTTAACAAGAAATACAAATGGTGCACTGCATACCCTCAAACCAGTAGAGACCCATATGATCCTTTGAGTGGCTGCTAGCACAGCTTAAAGTGTCATCCCTTTTCCTTTTAGTATTTGCCCTTCACATGTCTCTTTAGTTAGCAAAGGACATAAATCATTACAGATACCCCTTAATTTCTGTCATGTAACTGGGCACAAAGTTACATGAATTGCATGAATTGCATGAATTGCACTCATGCTAGCAGAATGACTGTTGTTCTCTTCCACTTCGCTAATGGGAGCTCCTTCTTCTTCTGGCAATGACTGGCAATGACACAGCGCAGGAGGTCATGGTTGTGCCTTACGGCACATTTGCATCACCCAGCATCGGCACTGGAAGTCACTGCTGGTGCTGGCCCAGCTCCGGATTGGGCCCTAAGAACCTTAACATTGAGGAAGGTTCCTCAGTGATTAGCTGAAGAAATCAGAGATATGGAACTGATTACATTCTACACAACATTGTGTTGTGAGCCATTTGAAGTACCGGTAAGTATACTATGTAAATAAAACATGAATAAGTTGGTAAAATATGAAATGCTTTCAAGTTGGTGCAACTGAGAGCGCAATCCTAACTTGTGCTGGAAACAGGCAGGCCAGTGGGCCTGTGCTGCATCCAGCACAAGTTTGGGGCCAAAAGTGGCAAAACCCAAGGCAGGGAGAAACTTTTCCCCTGACTCCTTGTTGCACTGCAGTGACCCCAGTGGGTCTACCTGAATCTGTGCCACCTGACAAGGTGGTGCAAATCTGAGCAGTCCTGGACTGTCCTGGGCCACTTGGGAACAGGGTCAGGATCTGGCATAACTGCTGGGTCTTGGCTCTGCCTCCCACCCACCCATGGTCCTGCCTGCCCTCCCCCTGCCCTGAAACGCCTCCCTCCCACCTGCCTTCTCCCCATGCCCCCCCCTAGATCCCTGCATCAGCTGAACTTGGCCAACTCAACTCACTGTCTCTCTGGGGTCCACAGCAGCGCGGGGAAGCCGGTGCACATCCGTCTGCCGGCCTATCTCCCCCAAGGTTGGTGCAGAAGTTCTTTACAGCACTTTTGTGACACTCCCGGGTTGGCGCAAGAGACTTGTGTCAGCCCAAGTGTATTCTAGGATTGCTCCTAAAGTTGATTTAAGGTAAAGTATTCTCACTCAAGTTATTTTTGGATGGTATTATAAGAATAATAGAAACCAGTGAGAACATTTTTCTTGGAAGAACTCTGTGGCTCTGTTACACTTAATAAACTGAAGAATATGGAACTCAATTAAGTTACACTTTCTGTTTATTTAGCAGTTATTTTGTCTATAAACGTGAAATTGAAGGGCATTTGTTTTTTATATCCATAAAGGACAAACAATGTACAAAGTGACTGTAGAAAATAGACTTTCATTCATTCCCTGTTAGACTGCCAAAGAATAATTTGCTGGAGGATACAAAGAAATCAGATATATGGAACTGATTACATTATGCAAATGAAGACTTAGATCGCCAGTAAATGTTGTTATGGCCCATACCTGCCTGGCTTTCAACACTTCCTACTTAAAAATGCTGTTTCGCTTAGAAGAGACTTCCCCTCTCCTATAATTTCAGTGGTGTCTTGCATTGTTCACGTGTCATTTTCCTACATATTGTTTTGTTCTAAATGCTGTTCCATAATACTGTCCATTGCCACCCCTTTGCAGATGGGAGTGTTTTTGCCTTGTCCCACCATCACATGAGGCAATGATGAGCTGATCCTGGCACCCCATTTGGTGTTTCAGGGAGAGGGGGCATAGCTTGATAGCCATTGGTCATGTGCTCTCTCCTTACGTCAGTGTATTTCAGAATTTAGCCCCTCCCACTCAATCTCAGGCAGCCGGTGATTATCTGGTATTCTTCTGATTGGTTCTGGTGTATGATATTGCTGCCAATCCTAGACTGTTTTCTTGGTTTGGGTTTTGTCTTTTTAGCCAGGGTGGTTACATCTGGCAGATATGTTGTGTGCCAGGGAGTGCCAGTGGGAGTAAGGATTTCAATGTGCACTCAGTGAGGTAAGCATGGTCAGAGGAGGAAGCAGCACTGATCCTGGCTTGGATGGACTACAAAGTCAATCTCAAATGCTTTCTGGTTTGGGAGAGGTGGTGCAGTTCATCTTCCCTTGTAGGTAATCTTGGCTATCAATTGACTGCCCACGGCTTGGAGTCAGGGTGGGAATGCCCATATAGGGAAGATACACTGTTTGCTGTCCTCTCTAAGTTAGATGCCCTCACTGAAAAGGGGTGGAATTTGGACATGAGATTCACAGCTGAATTGTTTTAAGATTAGAGACTTTATTCAATAAATGCAGCCCAATTTTTATTGTAAAGGTGACGTATCTGGCATGTTTACTAGAGGGTGTAAAGGCCATATGGTCTTGTGAAAACTTGAGACAGTCTTTCAAAGGAACATACTAAAGAAATGTATTGCTGTGATACCCATAAGGCAGATTGACCTACTTTCATGAGTGAATAAATGGACATGGCTTTATTCTAAGTTTCTTTAAAATGCATCTTGAGATAGTTTGAAAACTGTTTTCAAATTAGCTGGATCTCAATGAACTCCATTAACTCAAGTACCGACGCATGTTCAGTCCCATTGACATAGTCCAGGCAGGGGGAAAAGCATGTGGCAACCCAGAGATGCCACATTTGAATGATTTCTCTGAGCTAATCCTGGCTCAGCTTTTCAGATGATTAGTTGCTGTACCGGCCACAAAGTTCCTGTTCAAACTACAGTGGCTTCAATTCCAAATCCACACAATCTCATGCATAGGGACTTTGTGGCAACACTACAGAAAATGTAAAACAACAACAACAAAAGCACTTGTGTTTCTTCCATATCTATATTCTTAGCAGCCCATGTCATTATGCACTTGACACTTAAATATTTTAGGTGGGACTACACAGATACTTATGTTTCATTTACAAATAACACCTTGCTACCATTCAAAACAAAGCCTATGTTGCTTATTACATACTTAATTGTATGTGAAACAGCAAAGTTTAAATGCAGTGCTTCTAAATTCCTCTTCTGTATTTGAATTTTCTTTAAGCAATTACATCTTTTAGCAGAGTCTAGTTAGGTAAAGAAAATCTTTTGCAGTGATTGTAAAAAATTACAGGAACTGCTGCTGATCAAGGTTTAGATATCCCAAAATAATACAGAATTTTCATTAATCTTTTTCTTATTAAGCAGTTATCTGTGCTAATAACAAATTGAAAAATCATTGTCATAAAAAAAGTTATGTGAAGACCTATGGAATGCTAATGGTTGGAAAGAGATGTTATGCTTTAATGGAATTAGTGCTTTGTCAAAAGTTTATTTGCATGCCTTAAAAATGATTTTAAAGCATTTACTGATTTTTATTGATGATCTGTATGCCATGTTTTCTGCATTCGCCACCTTCTCTACCAAGCATGAAGCTAGGCAGTTTTGGGGTCATCCCGGGTTCTTCTCTACAAACGTTCGGGCCAGTCAACATTTGTGACTGGGACTCCCCATTATTATGGAGGCACTTTTTGGCTCCATAAAAGTGCTTTTTTAACATTTAGAACTGCAGGAAGATAATTGTCACTGCATTCATATTGCAGCAAATTTTACCTGATGAAGTATCAGAGAGCTGAGGGGAAAATACACACTGTGTTGAATTCATTTCATACAATGAATTGTCATTATGACGGTTTTCAGCCTCATGTCACCGAACCCTATTCAGTTCAGGGCAGTTTTTAACCCCTATTTTTACCATATTGATCATCCCTGGTATAGGACTTCATGTGAATGTGCTGTGAGGGGGAAAAAATATGACAAACAAAACAAACTTAAGTTGTTTTTCCTCACTACATGTGACCTACACCTGGTTTCTTTTCCCCTTCTCTTTCATTTTGAATCGGTTTTACTGCCTAAACCACACCATGTTGAAATAGATTTATAGAAATGGGAGCTGAGCCACGAGGAGAACAAAATATCTTAATAAGGGCACTGAAGGCCACATTTTAGTGCCTATCTACAAGGTACACCTTGCAAATGCATATTGCAAGGTTAAAGGTCTTAGAGAATCAAAGGGTACTCCGAAAATATACCTAAGAATATATCTTGACATGAAAAAAGAAAACAAGTTTTCTGATGAACTACAAAACCATGGTGTCCTCCTCTTCCCACAAACATAATAGCTTGACTCCCTTCCAACAGCCAGCACTGTTCACCTAATGAAGCGTTCCTCTACATCTCAGCTTCCAAAAGCAGCTCCAGATCAAGGAGCACTCTCACAGCAGAATGGGAGATACATTTAAAAACATATTTGAAGGCCCACCAACCAATAGTTTTTATACCTGGTCTGAAAATTCTCCTTCAGTTTATTCTCACGCATCCAGTCCCACATAGCCAGCAAGCATTTGTTCAGGGTTTCCATTGCCAGCTCAGAATCTGAGCAGAATAAGTGACAGAGCTGGGTGCTGTGAGCCAACTGATGGCTGCAGCCCAACAGGCTAATCTAGAGCTACCAGGTGCCCAGAGGAGAAATGGCATCAAAATGTTAACTGCTGTATCCTAAGTGCACTGAGCAGCTGCCAGCATCTCCTCAGGGGAAGAGGACATTCATCCCCTGCCCCTGGGAAAGAGTGCAGGACCCACACTGGGACTAGTCAAGTCTGCATCAAGTCTTAATAAGGGCATTGCATCAGCTATTTTGCTAGTGGAGAGTTGAGAGGCCCCGGGTCGGGCTGGGAGGCCTGCTGTGGGGTTCTGCATCCAATGGAGCAGTGTTCCACCAGTCCTCCTGTGCCCCCACCCTGATTAATCTCTCTGCCACCTGGAGCTTATCCCTTGCTCCGGGAGACATGCAGCAGGCTACCAGCTGGTGCTGGGCTTAGGACAGAGTGGCGCTGAGCTGCCTCCAGTACTGACCTGGTGCTGAGTTTGAGACACTCAGCACCAGCGTAGGGCTGGCGTGCAGAGCTCAGAATTCAGCTCTAAATTACTTGACTCATGGCCCAGTTCTTCCTCACCTCCCGATGGTGGCTATGTTCTCCCCAATGGCACTGACTTCCATAAAGCTGCCAGCACCTGTTGCAGCCTTTCTGCCAGCACTCCTGACAGTGTGCCAACTTGCTCACTGTTGAAGCACCTTCTGCATCTTCCTACCTCCCCAGTGAGGGAATCGCCACAGGATGTGGGATGACAGGGGAGGCAAAAGGGTGAAACCGAGGCAGGGAGGGGGTGGAACCAGTTGGGGAGGAAATGGGAGAGGGAGAATCCATTGTGGGCAACTCGCGCTGGATCCTATCCCTTCCAGCAGCAGCCTTCCCACCCCGCCAAACATGCCAGTGCAGGTTCGAGGAAACCCATTTCAGGTTGGAAGGCTTATGTGGAGGTAAGGGGATTTTAAAATCCCCTTTCCCTACTGAAGCCTCCTGACCCACCCACCCCCAATATGGATGCAGCGTTCACCAGTTTGGGCTTTCAGTCTTTTCACCTACATGTTTAAAAGTAGCAGGAAGAAGATTGCATCCTGAGGCAATCAACAGAAATGTTAAATCATCACTGTAAAAGTGGTACAAGTGTGAGCTTCCTGGGTAAAACTGCTCTAATTTGCATGAACCTCTTTCCCACAAGAGCCAGAAGAGTGGATCAAACTTTGATTCACTGAGGTTACATACAAGTATGAGTGGTCAAACCTGGAGCTACATAATTTTGTAATTATTTGGCTATGGATCCCAAGCCCTCAAAGCAGTTTAGGCTAATTTTAGGAGAAATAGAGTCAGAATTTTGACTTTTACTTTCTTTCCTGAAGCAGGTCAATACACTGAACATACATTGAGGTGACAAAATTATATCAGTTTTATGCTACTTTTAACTGCCGTGGCTGACCCAGGGCCACTGCCACTATTTTATGCCCTAGTGAAGGCTAACTACGTGTAACCCCCCCCCCAAAAGAATAGCTTCAATTTTCAACTATGTCTTTCAGAAAGAAACAACAAAAAGGACAAGGCTTAAAACTGCTAAATTTATTTTAAATTGCAAGAATAAATATAAAACCGTGTCCCTGAAAGGTCAGTACTGGTGTGCCCCGGTATCAATGGGGTTCTGTCCCGGAACCCCCCATGGTTAATGGAAACTGTGGATAACGAGGGATGCCTCCCCACCCTCTGGGCCTTCCCCAGGCCTCCCTGTGTCTTATAAGGCAGTGGTTCTCAAACTGGTGGGTCGTGACCCACCGGTTCATGTAAAGGTTCTCCTGTCCCTTTAAGAGGTGGGGGAAGGGGAGAGAGCAGCGACACAATTCCCAGGATCGCATTTCTAAGGGGGTGCTTTCAACTTACTTTCACTCGCTGTGGGCTGCTGGAGGCTCCAGGAGTCACGGGGTGTTCCATGCAGCCCTCCACAGGGCTCTTCGATACTTGGTACACTGAGATCGAAGTGTGCGCAAAGTACTTCCTCACTGAGACGCAATGAGAAAGTGATTTGTGTGCTCTTCTGTCTCAGTGTTCCAAGCATCGGGAAGCCCTGCAGAGGGCTGCGCGGGGCTGCCCGAGCATCCTGGTTCCTCCAGCAGCCCGCACTGAGTGAAAGTAAGTTGAAAGGACCCTCCCTCTCCACCCTTAGTGACATGATCCTAGGGAATGTATTGCTGCCCTGGTCCCTCCCCCACAAAGACTTTCTTTGGGAGTAAATCTCCTTAAAAGTTTGAGAACCACGTAAGGTGTTAAAAACATCACTTTAACACATAAGGTGTTAAACATCACTGGTTTTCACAGAGAAACCAGAAGAAGCAGGTTTTTTCCTCTATTTTCTCTCATTCTGAGCCCAGCATAGGCCGCAGCCGGACACATGTGGTCTCTGCGGGGTTCAGAAGACCCTTCTGAGGTGAGGGGAGTTTCACCTCTGGAGGGGGCATGCAAGGGGTTGGGGACTGCAGACCTAATCTGTGGTTAACTGAAACTGTGGATATAGTATCTGTACTGTACCCCTTTGAGGTCTGTGCAGTGGTGTAGCTAGCAAGGAGCAGGGGGTGTTGTTTGCCCTTGGTACCAGCTTTGGGGGGGGGGGTGACTCCACAAGTAACCAAAATCGCTAAAATCGCAGCTTGTAGGAAAAATACCATCATGTCATATACCATTCGATGCAGAATTTACAGCAGAATGCAATGAAATAAACCATAGTTAAAAATCTTAATTCTATCAAAAGGTAGGGACCAAAAACCAGAAAACAAAAATGCATGGAACCCTAAAGAAAATGAAATGGAGCCATACCATGCATTTACTCATGAGTAGGAGAACTTGTCTTAGTTCATCGGAAAGGGCAGGCTAAGAGGAATCCGGTGAAACCAGAATGGTCCCAATCCAGTGAACGCAGCCCCCATAAAACACCCAAGAAGTAGGTCCTTCCCTGCTGAGTCTGTGTCCCAGGTGGCTGCTTGGCCTAATGTTAGCATTGATCCTGGGCTGACCCCAAAGAGAACCTGTCTACAGCCTGGGAATTGTAGTTTGGTGAAAATGCTATGGGTTCTCTATTACAGATCCACCCCTCAAAAAAAACAAAAAACAAAAAACCACTACTGATCTTAGGGCTCCTTAAGTAGGCTTATATGCTATTATCAAATAGAGATCTATCCAGTGCCATTGACCTTGGATTTTCCCTGAATCATGGTTCCCCCCCTTCAAAAAAAAACAACAAAAAACAACTTTCAAAATTATTCAGGTGTATGACTAATGTTGAAATTTAGAAAGTAGCATTCATTTTTTATTTTTGCTGCTGGGGTTCCTGCACATTTAACACCTACATAATAAGTAAGGATTTCAGCAGCAAGGAAGGTTAAGCCCTTGAATTGCTGTTGGTCTAACAGTTACTAAAGGCACAGAAGCACTGCCAGGGAGGACGAACAAATATTTTTTTTAAAAAATGCTGTCTGCAACATTAACTGGCAAAAGGAAGACAGAATTCCACTTTATATAGTCTTTGGTTTGACTTGTGCAGTGCAACTTCAGTCCTATTTCCTTGAGCCATATTAGGGGATTTAATCCTACCATTCATTTTACCGTCAAGCAAATATAAGCCTCGCGCTTGCCATACGGTATTGACTTTGACAGCGTGTGAAAGAGGTGCAAACCACTAAAATCCTTGGAGCTTATGTTGTCTTTGCTTTTTCAGAATAAATAAATTGTGCCTTGTGACAAGATGCCTGGAAATTCATGGTGTGTGAGCCAAGCACTTGGGAGGATACCTGTGCTCTACTGATGGTTTAGGGACAAGCTGGGATTCTGATTAATGAGTGAATATTTACAGATCCACATTACACTCCAGTAGCTGATTAGAGGGTCTCTGACTCACCATAAAACCTGCTTGAGAGCAACTTGTATGTAATTGCAACCTATCTAGTTGAGCCAAGATCAGCTAATGAGCCTTAAGATATTATTCATGGGCTGGAGTGCCCAGTTAGAGTTCATTTATGATCTGCCAAAAATATTGTTATCATTGTAACCATCCCTTTGCAGAATTGCTGTACTGCTATTTTTTAAGCTGTCTTTACTAAATGCATGGGGTTCTGTGAGCATAATTTTAGGTTTTAATTCACTTGTTGTGTGTGTTTCCCCCCCCCCACTTCTTTTTACATTACTCAAACAGACGTCTTAAGGCCAATATACTTGAAGAAGCACAAAGCATATAAAACTGTCAAGCACAAGAAAGTGATTGGCTTTTATAACTGTTCAGTGGGAAATTACTCCTGTATCTGGTTTTGTCATAGTACGAGTACACTAGGTCAAGGATAGCAGAGATGGCAGTTAATTGGGGGGAAAGCAGTATGGTACTTCATAAAAATATTAGGAATTAACCATTCAGCACAGATCCTTAAAGACAAGCAGTACAAGCAGAGATTAATGGGCATTTTGTATATCCGCAAACTATCTGCGTTCATAGAATGTCTCTAGTGGTGACAATATCGATGTCTATTGCCTACCATTTTTTTACTAATGACAACTTTTTTCTTTTTTAAAATCTTGATGGAGGGAAGGAATCCCCAATTGGTACAATTTGTGACAGAGATGTGCTGTGCTTGAATATCAAGGAAATACAATCAACTATTAAAAGGCAATTTGAAAGGGTAACAATGCAATTCTGTACATGTTTAATCAGAAGTAAGTCCCATTGTGTATAGGATTGCAGCCTTCCACACTGGGAGCAAGTTGCTGTAATTGCCCTTTTACCAACAATGGTGGTATTGTTCAGATACCAGCACAGTCACTAATACTACCAGTTGTATTTATAATGTTAATGTGTGGAGGTATAAACACTTTCCTGGGAGTAAGTTCCACTGAGAACAAATTACTTCTGAATAGCAGACATAGCATTGTGCTGTTTGTATCATAATGGTTAGTGTGAGAGATGACTATCTGCTATTAAATTTAATATTTGGCCCAGGTTACCAAGATGTGGTTTGAAAATAAGTCATTATCTTATGATCATATGCCTTCACACCATATCCTGCAGCAAACACTGTGACATTAAGCAGAACTGAGTGCGGTCAGAGGCCAGTTTGGACACTGCCTGGGAATCCTGTCCCTGCCACCTTGGATTCTGTCGTGAGAGAAAAGTGGATATGAATGTAACAAATAAAATAAATGTATGTGTGGTTAATTGCATTAAAAATATGCTATAACTTGGAAGAAAATGGTAGTGATGGCTACTTCTGAAGTCTTTTTGAATGGGCAGAAGGCCTTTGTTTCGATGCACTGAATAAATGCATACAGAGATATAAAACAAAACATATAGAAGTATTTTTTTTCTGTTCCCAAGCTTAACTAACAACAGAAAACTATCACCATAATAGTGGCATGTTATTACAATTTTGTGGGATTATTTTTGTGGTCCCGAAGCCTTGCTGTTGTGGTGTTGCAAGTTAGTCTTACCCTGATATTAGCAACATCTTCTATTCCATAATGCAGTGGCTCTCAAACTTTGAGGGAGTTTTACTCCCTCAGTAAGTCTTTGTGAGGGAGAGGCAAGGGCAGGGAAGCGATCCTTAGGATTACGTCCCCAAGGGGATGAAGGGGGGGGGGTGCTTTCACTTTAATGTTGGTTGGGCTTCTGGAGGCTGCAGAAGGTGCGAGGAGCCCAGTGCAACCCTCCGCAGGACTACCCAAGTCTTGGAATCTTGAAAGAGTGGTTGCAAACAGGAAGAGTTTTACTATTGCTCCATTTCAAGATTCCAAACCTTGGGGAGCAGAGGCGTAGCTAGGTCATTTGACACCCGGGGCCCATAAATTTTTGTCACCCCATATGACTTAATTAATTATTAATTAATTATTAATTATATTGCTTAATTCACTTTTTATACCACCCTTCCTCTAAGCAGCTCAGGGTGGTGTACATGACTTCTCCCCTTATTTTGTCCTCACAACAACCCTGTGAGGTAGGTGAGACAGAGATAGTAAGAGTCATGACATGGAATGAATAATAATAATGGCCAGAAAAATAAATGCAGTGAATATTTTCCCACAAGCAATGGATAAAAGAAAAACAGATCAATATTGGGAAGCCAGCCCTGTTTCACCAAGTGAGTTTTCTCTGTAGCCTGCCTGCAATAACAGCCCCCACAAATAAATCAGTGAGATTTTCAGCCCTCCCCAGTGCCCACCTTACCAGCTCAAGCCTCTGGTTTATTCTTTGGGGGGGGGGCTCCCTTCTGGAGCATTTTTTGAGCTCCACTTTCATCAGATCGGGACCACACAGTTAGCCCTGCATTCTCCTTTGCCTGACTTGACCAGTAGCCAAGGCACATTTGCTTACTCACGAGAAAACGCAACCATGTGGCTTACTTTCGCTTTCCATAGGGCTCAATACATTTGTCTGCTTGGAGGGAGGGACTTCTGTCTTGGGTGTTTTTGGGGGGCTGCTTTCATTGGATAGGAACCATTCTGGTGTCATTGGATTCTGCTCAGCCTGCCCTTTCCAACAAACTATGGCAAGTTTGCCTACTTGCGAGTAAATGCACGATATGGCTCAGTTTCATTTTCCATAGGGCTCAATGCATGTTTGGTTTCTGGTTTTTTGGCCATAACTTTGGATGTAAAGGAGATTTTCAATCTGGTTTTTTGCCTTGCATTCTGCAGGAAATTCCACATCCAACAGTATATGGCATGATGGGGTTATTCGTAACCTCCACGATGTTAGCAATGTTGGGTCATTTGTAGTGTTACACCCCTCCAAGGGTGGTACCCGGGGCGGACTGCCCCCACCCCCCGCTAGCTACACCACTGTTGGGGAGCCATGTGGAGGGTTGTGTTGGGCTCCCCGCACCTACCAACAATAAAGTAGCACCTACCAACAATACCCCGCAGCAGCCCTACCAACAATAAAGTAAGTAAAAGCACCCCCCGCCCCTTTTGGGAGACAATCCTGGGAATCACTTCCCGCCTCTCTTCTTCCCCAGCCCTTTAAAGGGTCAGGGGAAGCATTACACAAACTGGTGGGTCACTACCCACCAGTTTGAGAACCACTGCCATAATGGAAACTAGTGTGCCTGGTAGCAGTGTATTCTTCTGTCTGGGGGCACAGAAGTGTTTTGTATTTTTCACTTTGTGCAGAATTGTTACAAAAGTAGCTATGACTGCAAAATGTAAAGCAAGGGTGATAATCTGTTTCGCAGGACCTGTGTAAGTTAGAAACGTGCAGTCGATCAACCTGGATACAAAGATGAAGGTTGTTAAGTTGCAGGAAAGACTATGGGCTACTCTCTACTGCTACCTGTGGCCGTAGTGAACAGTGGAGGCCCCCTGCACAGCTTCGTTATGATGATTGCCAATTTTCTGCAATTCCATGGATAGTTAATTCAGGAGCATTTCATGGAAAACAGGGCAGCTACCAGTTGACACCGCTGTGTTTTTATGGCAACCTCCATGTTGTTTTTCCACAATATTCCAGTCCAATGGTATATATGTGGCTTTGGGAGGAAATATACCTGGTGGTCATTGTTCTTGCTAAGGTGTATTGCTAAGTGACCATGCATATGCTTGCTGAGCTCCACACAGCATGGAGCTCAACAACCCAGAAGTTCAGCAATGACGTGAAGATATAATCCAGCAGGGTAGCTAAAGGGGTGCAAAACGCTTTCGTGGCAATCAACTGTTCTGTGTAAGAGGCCCTTCTCCCTTGCCGCCAGACCCAGTTGGAGCAATGAAAACAACGCAGAAGATCCTTCACGTTGTTTTCACCACCATGACTGGCTGTGGTGGCAAGGGGGAGGGGCACTTACACAGCACAGTTGAGTGCCATGAAAGCATTTTTGCACCCCTTTAGCTATGCCACTGACAATCGCTGAATGTCTGAGTCACAACACCACATGGAATGCTGGTGATGGTCCCTACTAATGGGGCCTGAGATGTACAAACTGAAAGTATTGCAGTTTGTTAACTAACTATAGCTAGAACAAACCAGAATATCAAAATATAGTTTGACCCTGATTTGGTAGCCTGGTTTGTCCTAACTCTAGTTAGTTACCACGCTCTACTGTAGTTCTATGAATTTGTATGTAATGAACTGTGGCTTTTTTTAAACATAAAAATAAAAGCTTTCGATTTTTTCTTCCACATCTGGAGGAGGAGCTGGGAGGGGTACATGACCCCAAGGCATGTTTTGGCATGTTGATGATAAAATAAATCATAGTGGGTCATATGAACCACTCTGCCTCTATGCCCCATCTTGAAAAAAAATATGGGAAAACAAATGTGTAGTTAACCAACTGTCACAGCTTTATAAAATGACTTGCATGTTTACATGGGTGGTAATTGTTACTCCAAGGATTATAACCTCAGTCAGTGTTGGGGGTTCTGCCGTTTACAAACCAGAAAAGAGGAACCAAGTACCCGTATGTTGTTTTTGCTTCCGTATGTTGTTTTTGCCTCTGGTTCAGATCTTGGAACAGAACAAGCTCCCCTACCCCCATTTCATTGCAAACACATGCAGTAAACATTTTGCACTTGACTTTTTGTAATAGAGAGATGTTGTAAGCAACAAGTGCCTGAACTGTGCCTGCAAGTATCTGTTGCCGAACTTGTGACCCACTGGGTTGTAAGCATCCAAGTTAAAAACCATGTGGAACACTCTGTGCAATAAACCTCCCTGTGTTTTTTGCTGCCTTCCTTGCATTAAAAAAAACAGTAGGCCTGGTCTAGTAGTAGTAGGCCTGGTCTAACTATACAGTCAGTATGACCTATGATAATACCTTCACGATACTTCTTAATATATACCAAAGCATAATCCTTCCATGAAACATTTTCTAGAAATATGAGCTAGTTCATGTTGTATTTATATGATATTTTTAATGGCACTAGGACAAGAAATCAATGGTTGTTGGTTATAAGTGATTACCTCTCAAATACCCAAAGGAAGAATAAATTCCCTACACTAATAGCACTGTTTTCTTAATTTTCTTTTGCATCCATTAATATTATATGGTGTTGTATTCATTGTAAGTGTGCTACAAAAATACCAGTAATATTTTATCCACAGCAACAGAAGGTTAACCCCCCCAAAAAATCACATCTGAAACATGAAAATGTATGAAGATGAGTTACCATAATTTTTTTTAATGGTTGGCCATGAACATTATTTCAGGCCAGAGTAAAAAACTGTAAAACATCTCAAAAGAACTCCTTTACACTGGCCAAATGCTTACGTGTGCAATATAGTTCGTTACTTTTTTTACTTTTGTACCTTTCTAAGAGGCAATAAAACATATTGGGCTGAATCAATCCTTTTCCTGTTCTCATCCCTTACAATTTCAAGTTTTGTGTAATAACAGAAATCTATATCAACTGCTAGGTCAAAATGGCTACAATGGTTGTAATGGTGTTATTTCAGAAGCTTAAACAAAAATCCATTTTTCTTTTCCTTGGCACACAGAGCAAGATGATATGCTTTCAAATACAACTGCTGTACTAAAGTGATGTACGATGACATGCACAAAACATGTTCTTCTTTACAATTCTACCCTTGACATAATACCATTTCAGCTTCACTTGGCCTATTTCACTCATTAAGTTTCCTTTTTTCAGACAAGGATCCATTCTCCATAACTTTTTAAAACGTTTTTCTGTTTTTACAGTTGAAACTACCATAAGCCTATTAGCATGCTTTTAATTGCTATTGTACCTTTTTTTTGCAAGAATGTAAAAGAAATGTTAAGACAACTAAATTAATCAGAGCTAAAATATATTATTTCAAGAATGGAAAGTAGAATATTTTTGTATTGGTACTACGTTTGTACAATTAATGAAGAATATTTCTACTGAATTTTAAAAGGCTATGATTACAGTAGGGAAGCTAGGAAGGATCTATCTTGTGCAGTTAAGACCATTGTACACAACAGGGAAGGAGATGGAGTATGCTGGATTTATACGTCCATACAATTGGTTCCATATACCCCAGAGAGTTTGCATTTCTTTCACAGCGGGTCCTCCTACCATACCTTATGAGAGATTTCTTGAGAAACTGATTTTGCATGAGGGCCTCTTATTCAAACGACATGGGAGTTGAAAAAAAATCACTGGACTTTCCAAACCCGGGGAGGGGGAGGATGTGCAAAGAAGCTCTTTGGATCCCAGCCTTAGTATGCCATTTGCTTTGGTGTACCACAACTTTTTTCAGTTGATATGTCAATTGCTAAACAATGTTGATCTTTCGGCATTATGAATGCTAATGTCCCATAGACATTAAGTGTAACGTTGAGAGAACCATTTTCTATTTAAGATGTTGAATTGGAATTCACAGGATGCAGGCAGAGCTTTAGTCGTATTTTACTAATACACACCTTTTTGCACAGATGCATTACATGTAATGCAGACAGTTGCACAGAAGTGGGCACAAAGACAACATTCCCTACCACCTCGCATGGTCCACCCACTGAAGCTGTTTCCCACCACTGAGCCATGGTACATTGCTGTGTCATGAGTGGTCTGCCAGTGTGCTGCAAGAGTTTGGGGAAAGGTCATTGGTTGGGGCACCAAGCCCCTGCTCTCGATGGGTGTCAGTTGTCCCAAAACTGACCGTATGCCTTGACTGCTTTAGCACCTTGTCAGTGTGCCGTAAGATGGAAAAGGATGGTAGGTATGTGCAAGCTCTTGGTTTGAGAAGCAGGCTGCCTCTGATTGCCAGATGCACACCAGCACACCAGAACGCAGGTTGTGCCTGTTGTCTTGTGTGCTCCCTGGGGCATTTGGTGGGCCACTGTGAGATACAGGAAGCTGGACTAGATGGACCCTTGGCCTGATCCAGCGGGGCTCTTCTTATGTTCTTATTCCATCTGAATATCTGCTGTGGCTTGTGGCAAGAATGCTGGTCAGGACGCACCATTATTGTTGGAGGTTACTAATGAGCACTGATGAATGTGTTCTATCATTTATTATTTATTAGCTGCCTAGAACTACCTTTGCACACAGCTTGCGACATTGTATCACATCTGCTTTGCTGAAATCAGTAGTGTGTTGCCAAATACCAAAAACCTCCTTTATTTTGCTTTTTAGCTGAAGAAGTTGAGTGGTTTATAGATTGCAGACACAATGTGAGGATTCTTAGCACTCTGTTTCCACCACTGCTAAGGACTGGAAGGGGTCATAAAGGGAATGAGCATGGGAACTTGCTCCCAAATGCAATACAAGGACATGGTGCACTGGGGAGGGGTCATGGTGGGTAGCAGCTGCCTGCTAGAATGTTGTTCTTCTGCCAAGAATGAAATAAATCTGTATCACCCCTCTAGTAAGCAGTGGAGACAAACTGAGGGGGCAGCCACCAGTTGTGGGTTGGGCACAATCCCCCTCAGGGATCCTGGGCAGGGTCAACAATATCCCCCCAGTGTAATGGGTCCTTGGCAGCTACCCATTGGTACATTGGACTTAGAGTAGTCTGAATGTAAGCTTTAGTCCTAGTCCATCATCACTGATGATGATGGAATGGAAGTCCTGACAAAGGGTGTCATGTTTCTCGTTATTGGTGCTCTCTTGGGTGTTGTGTCATCTGGAGGGGAGGCAGCCTCTGACTGTACATCAGGAGATGTTGAGTCTCCATGTCCCTTTTTGTACATTGGAAGCTGCTTCAAGGATCTGCTCCTGCTCTTTTTCAAAGAAAGTCTCATCATGTACAAGGTTAATTTTGATTTTTGAATTGACACATTTGCCAAGCTGATGGCTAATCTGTTGCTTACTACAGCTTAATTTTTTTCAGCATAAAGGTGGTAGTTATTGGATCATTTAAGTTATTGGATCCATTTATCATGGATTCTGATTTGTGAATCAGAGGAGCTTCTGCATGATAGAGTTCAGTCATCTAGGATGAGACTGTAGTCACAAGGTGAATTCTCACTGAATTTGTTGACATGTATGTGGACTGTTCCACTTTGGGTTGAAAGTGAGTGCTCACATGATGGGGGCTCCTCCATAAAAAGACTATCCCTACACATGGAGAGCTGTCATCTCAGGAAAAAGATTCAGTTTATATTCTTTTCCCTGACATCTAATTTTCTAAGTAATGAGACTATTTTTTCTAAGCACAGGCAAATACATCCGTAGATATACAGATAAATGCAGACATTGTTCTGCATTTCTGAGGAGATTTTACCTTTCAGACAAAAGAGGAAAATATAAATGCAATTGCACTTATCTTCTTGTCTTTTTTGTCATCTTCTTTGACAACAGCAGCAGCCAGGACTAACAGCCTAGTCCTAACCCACCCCCACTGATGCAGTTGCACCAATGGAGCATGTGCTGCATCCTATGATGCGGGGGGCAGTTGTGTAGGTCTCCTCATGGCAAGGAAATATAGCCATTTTGCTGATGCATTACCAAGGAGACTAAGGGAAAGAGAGGAGGAGAAGGAATAGGCGCAGGATGCTGGTGCTGTTCGGATCCAACACCCCCTGTTCAGCCTCCTACCCACCCCCTCCCTGCCCAGACACTCCCCTTTTCTCCCTTTCTTGTCCCATTCCTCCCACCGTCCTCCTCCTGTACTAGCTTACCTCACTCCTGCGAAGACTTACTACTGCCACCATTTGCTGCAGTGGTTCCAGAACGGCAGCCAGCAACCTGTTGCACATGCTCCATATAGCCATTTACAAAAGTGGAACTGTGTTTTTTTATAGATTTTTTGACATATAGGCAAGTATATACGGTAAATTAGGACCTATAGTTTAAAAAAAGTTTAAAAACTATTGAAAAAAAGAAATGGTTGAAATGGAAGAGTGTCTGTTAGGAGCAACTACAAAATGAGGTTGTTAGCACAAAGAATAAGTGAAGGATTTTTTTTTTTCTAATTGGGTAAAAATATCAACACAATTTTTGAGTGTTGAGATGATTAAAAATTGATTTGTAATTATGCAATTTCTAAAGAGTGAGTGGTGATGAATTGCTTCCCAGGGTTGAGATTTTTTTCTTTTTTAAAATGCTATTTGTTTTAATGACTGCAGTAGAATAAGTGAAATTCACAGCAGTTTAAAAACATTGCTCATTCTTTTTTCTTGGCTGAAGAAGCAGATGTCCACCCTTTTACCAAAAAAAAATTTCATGTGTGTTGAATGGTGACATAATCCTTTTTAATACACAGATATATTTCTGAAATGAAATGTAAGAATGATTTTATATCCATTACAAAGCATTACTTCAGTTACAATTATATATATATATATATATATATATATATATATATATATATATATATATATATATATATATATAATATTATATATTGGCAATTATATATATATATTGGCAATACAATATATTGGCAACCTTCAGTCTCGAAAGACTATGGTATCGCGCTCTGAAAGGTGGTTCTGACACAGCGTCTAGTGTGGCTGAAAAGGCCAATTTGGGAGTGACAATCCCTTCCACACTGGGAGCAAGTGCAGTCTGTCCCTGGTCTGTCTCCCTGGCTATGGGCCTTCCTTCTTTGCCTCTTAGCCTCAGACTGTTGGCCAAGTGTCTCTTCAAACTGGGAAAGGCCATGCTGCACAGCCTGCCTCCAAGCAGGCCGCTCAGAGGCCAGGGTTTCCCACTTGTTGAGGTCCATTCCTAAGGCCTTGACGCAGCACATGTGGAAAGCGTTCAGTTTCCTCTCCTGTTGTGAGCAGAGAGTCAATGACTTGCTGCAGTACAGAAGTGTACTCAGGACGCAAGCTCTGTAGACCTAGATCCTGGTATGTTCTGTCAGCTTCTTGTTGGACCAGACTCTCTTTGTGAGTCTGGAAAACGTGGTAGCTGCTTTACCGATGCATTTGTTTAGCTTGGAGAGTGTCAGAGATCGTTGAGCCAAGGTACACAAAGTCATGGACAACCTCCAGTTCATGTGCAGAGATTGTAATGCAGGGAGTTACAATTATCTGTATGTAAACAGCTGACTAGCATTTTATATGGTAGAGGACTGTCTTTTTTGTATGATGATAGCTTTCTAAGTTCCAATTTTTTTTTTTTTTGATGAACTGTTTCAATTTCAAATGTGAAAAAGTTGTCATGGTGGCCACTTTGTTGCCTTCTCAAGTCTTTTACAAATTGCTTTACATCCTCCCCATCCTGTGCCATTCTTAATGGTTTTGTGCAGTTCTGTTTGTGAGAGCTGGTATAGCTTAATGCCTCTTAGTCAGTCCCACGGCTGATGGACCTTGCACTACATGCTGTGATGGGAGGCAACCAATCAGCCTGGTAGTCCATGTTGGCAGCCTGGCCTCCAGTGAGTCATCTAAGACCTACACCTATTTAGTTGGTGTAAACCTGAGGAGAATCAGGGAGAATGTCAGAATGGGATAAGGGGGATAGGATCTTGGACAAGATCTTGGAATGTACCCCTAACTAGGACTCGGATTCCCTTTACAACAGGTATGCTGTCGTAAATGGACATATTGTAGCATGTTGTGCATGCTGACAGCAACCATTTTGAATCTGCCACCACAAACGGTGACAGTGCTGGAGGTCTGCTATCACTGCCAGTGACCTTTGGCACCAAAGTAAACTGGTTGTGAGGCTGGAGAGCAAGTGGGGATGGGTGGAATGGGGTGGGGAGGGATAGGAACAGGAGAGTGACTGGGCGGGTATGGGGTTGGGTGGGAAGCAGAATGGGAGAAGGAAGGGTGGATCTCAGCATCCCCAAACTGTGCTAGATCCTAACGACACTCCTGCTTCGCTCACCCTTACTCTCAAGAACAACAAGAACAACTCGCAAGAACAACAAGGTAAAAGCAGAGTAGGAGAAGAAATTGGGAATGGTAGCATGATGGGATATGATAGATGGTTTGGCACAATGAGAGGATGTGGGGACAAAGGAGCAGCCCATCCTGGGGCATTCCATGTAGAAATGCTTTTATGCAAATGCCCAAAGTCTCCAAGCAAAGATGGGAGAACTGGAATGTCTGGTGACAAGGGAAAACATTGACATAGTGGGCATAACGGAAACCTGGTGGAATGCGGAAAATCAGTGGGATACTGCAATCCCAGGCTATAAACTCTACAGGAGGGACAGGGAAGGGCGTGTTGGAGGTGGGGTGGCCATTTACATTAAGGAAGGGATAGAATCCAGCAAAGTAGAGATTGCCTGATTGTTCTGAGATTCTATCTTTGATGAGGCATTCCACCATCTTACCCGATATAGATGTTAGGCTGACCAGCCTATAGTTTCTCGGGTCCCTTTGTTATATGAGGTCTCTTGTTATCTGGTGTGCTCCCTGGGGCATTTGGTGGGCCTCTGTGAGATACATGAAGATGGGCCTATGGCCTGATCCAGTGGGGCTGTTCTTATGTTCCTCAGACTTGTACCAGCAAAAGAGCACAGGTCCAAGGAGGCCTATTGAGACAATGGAGGCTTGCCTTGGGTTAAGGCAGCCATTTTCAACCACTGTGTTGTGGCACACTGGTGTACCTTAGATGGTCTGCAGGTGAGCCTTGGGACTTTGGGGAGTGTCATTTATTAGTAGGGCAATTGGAGAATTTGAGCCCCCTACCAGCAGAACGATGTGCCTTGTCAATAGTCAAAATACTGATGGTGTGCCTTGACAATTTTAGCACCTTGTCAGTGTGCCATGAGATGAAAAAGGTTGAAAATCACTGGGTTAATGGAATGAAAGTTCCCTTACTTCGAGAAGACCACTGCGCCTTTCCCTCCACCACAGAATGCAGCATGTGCTCCATTGGCGCTGCTCTATTGGTGGTCAGGAATTTAGTTAGGATTGAGCCCTTTAATTATAAGATTTTCTCTGAGTTTGCTTTTTAAAGGGAGTAGATGGCAGCTGTACAGAACCTTAAAAGAACTCAGTTTTGATCCTCCCCTCACTCCTTTTCTACTTGGTAGTGGTAAAAAGGTGGCTGTGTTTTGTTATTCTGTTGTTGAGAGTCACCTCTATTCAGGGCATTCCACCTTGCCAAATCAGTTCTCTCCTTGTACCCAATTAGCCTTGGCCACCCTGGCTGCTTCCTTCATCCTCTCTGTTCCTTTTGTTCTCACAAATACCCAGATTTTCAATGTTATCCAATGTTATGGAGCTGTTGTTTTTTCTGCATTGCCACAGCAAGGGAGGGGGTCTATTTTCAAAGTTCCTGAGCTGCTCTGGCGGTCTTCAGGCAGCTTTCATTGTTTGCTTTTCAGATGACTTCACAGCTATCCTGTTGCAGACCTCCCCTCAACGCACCCTGGGGCAATGGTCTGTGAAGCCGCCACCCTCCCCCCCACTCACTGGAGTAACACAGAGCCTCATGCAGCTCCCGAACAGACCAGAGAAGCTGTCTGAGCCTTCCCCACAGTCTTAAACTGTGTTTCCGACAAAACGAAACCACAGTTTTCGACTGCATCAGGAGCCTCATTAAGGCTTCCTGCACAGTCCTGGAGGTGCGCAAGTTCCACGCCCAGGGCATTTGCCCATTCAGTGAATGGGAGGTCTGCTACTGGAGCTGTGCCTACTTCAAACCCCTGACAAAGGCTCCTTTTAAATTGGAGATTTATAACAGCTGTAAGAAGGCAGCCTTCTGTGTAAGTGGTGATCATATTACAGTATGGTGTATTACATCAGTACACGTAACAAATATGTGCTATGTGGCTGAAAACAGTACAGGCATGCCCCCATATCCACAGGGGTTACATTCTGGAACCTTCCGTGGCTATGGGGAAACAGCCACCCTCCAGAAGCGAGGGGAGCTGTGTTCCCCTCGCATCCAGAAGGTCCTGTACCTTACAGAGGTCGTGCGCATCCATCCACAGAATCTGCCAGGCTCAGAATAACTTAAAACAGCAAAATAGCTACTTCCAGTTTCTCAGTGGAAACTGGAAGTAAAGTTTTTAATGCCTTATAAGACATAGGGAGGCCTAGGGAAACCCTCTGGGCTCCGAAGACCCTCCAGAAGGTGGAACAGGATGTGGGGAGCCCACACATCCTTGGATAAGTGAATGTGCAAATACGGAATCCGCAGATATAAGGGGCCATCTGTACAGATATACCTTAAAGAGCCCTGCCCTTACTCTCTAACATCAGGTTGAAAGTTTGGACTCCCTTGTCCAACTGACCTGTTTTAAAATCAAAGCTTCATGAAACGGAAGAATCAGAGAGAATCTACATTCCTAGGTTGGAACTTTCCAATTTATAAATCACTTTTTTTCTTATTTTAAAACGGGGGAAAATAATAGTGCAAGATTTTAGGCATTTCTGAAGCCCAATTCAAATATTGGCATGCACCCTAATGGAAACCAGTGGTGTGAACTGTCTCTTCCCCTTGCAGCCTGTTGTACAACTGCAGTCATACAAGTCATGGTCATGTGCTACTTTTACAGTTACTTCATGATACTTCCTGTGCTATGGATAGGAGTTACCTTCCTCGTCTGGGCTACAGTGGCCATGCTGTTTCCTAATATATATGATTCTTGAAGAAAGGTTTTTCAGAAAGTCATGAAGAAGAAAAAATGATGATCCCAGATTGTTACATCTGTGGTTGTATATTTTCTTTGCAACACTGGAGTAATTTCACCCCAGTGCCATTCTAATATCATAGCCTATGACAAACCAATGATATAGACACATTTCAGTGTGACAGATCAATACCACAACCTTCTAAGGATTTATTCAATGAAAAACCCTGCAGTTGGTAAGGTAGTATCAGTAATCTGATTTGTTAACTCATTTATTTTCAATGAATACTCAGCTATTCAGATTCTTTGAAGAGAGCCCATCGATCTTCCAGACCAAGGTGAAGAATAGATTGATTTTATAGAGAAGAGATTTGTGTACTTCCAAAAGTAATGCTTAAAATGGCTATTTGTCTGTAAAGAATAAGAAAAGTTTGTTGGAGACCCTAAATTCTTCAGCCAAAGCAAAAGTGAAGCTTCTGAGAGGCTGCATAGGGGGCGTAAATAAACTCAGCAGAAAACGATGAAGAGACTAAAATGTCAGCCTTCATTCATGTTGCATGATCAGATTGCTCTGTGACATGCTGTCTTATGTGGTTAATGTGGCACATGACATAAGAAGCAATTATTTTTAATTCATAAATAATCAGCTTTCAGGAATGGGACTAATAAGCTTAAATGATCTGGCAGATGCGTATGTCTTCTTTACATGTAGAGATGTGGTCTTAAATATATGTAGTACTGGTTTCAAAAAGCATTTTTTGCTGTGGGAATGTACTACCTGATACTCTTCCTGTAGTGATTGAGTCGAGGAAAACACAGTGTTCATGTTAACCACCATTCTGCCATAGATAATGTGTAAATGAAGAAAGAGCAGCAAGCAAACACATGGAATATGTATAGAGGAACTCTGAATAGACTATGTGCCTAAAGAGATAAAATGTGCTGATGCATAAAAATTAAGAACATGGTCCTAATTGAATTATTATGTCACTGACATACTGGTAGAGTGAAAAAAAATGTGGGTGCTAGTTTTCTAATTGTGATGGCAAGCTTCTTTGAAAATAAACTTTAGCTTTGTTCTGGAAGCAGGGTTGGTTTACAGTAGGCATAAAACTTAAACATAAGTTTGTTACTTTAAAACTCTTCTTCCATAGACTATGTAATAAAGCTGTGCCTGTAAGCTTATATGCAAGACAGCATGCCACAAAGCAATCCTACTATGCAACATGAATGAATGCTGACATTTCACAGTCTTATTATTGTTTTCTGCTGAACTTGTTTATGCCCCCATGCAGCATCTCAGAAGCATCTCTTCGTTTCAGGGTCTCCAACGAACTGTTTTTTTGTTACTTTACAGAATTGAGCCTAGTATATAAAAATAAAACCTGCTGAATTTAACAGGAGCATTCAGCAACACCTCAGAGTAAACAGAACTGCTTTGACTTGGGAATAAGACTTCAGCATTGCTATGAATCCTGATCTCAGATGATACATGGAGAGAAAACCAGTCTTCGCTTTGGCTGTCTTCAGGTCCTGAGGGTGGGTGGAGCTGCATCTCAACTTGGAAGTGAGATGGGATGTGATGTCAGTCCTCAGGTCAATCCGTAGTGTCAGTGTAGCGCTACTTGAAGTGGCTCTATTCACATCTGACCCTCTTTGGATCCAGCTTGGCACCCATTTTCCCATTGTTACTATGGGATTCGCTGGTCCAATCACAACCTGCTGTTCCAGAAGATGTGCAGCATTTTGTGACAGCCATCAAGTTACTTACCCTGCTGGAGCATGAGTTAGGATTGGGCTGTTTGTGTGTCTCTCAAATTGTACTAACCTCTAGCAGGCTGAAACAATGTCTGTTCGTGACTTTGCAGTGGTCTGGTTTGAAATAGGAGGTTATCTATCTCAGAGCCCAATCCTATCATTCCCCCCACTGATGCAGCTGCACCCAAAATGAATGCGCTGTATCCAGCGGGGGGGGGGGGCTGATTGGGAAGTTTTGGCGGGAAAAGGGAAATCCCTCTGTAAGCCTTCCACTCCACAATGGGCCGTCTTGGACTGGTGCCAGCTCTGTAGCTGGTGCAGGATGATGGGGACAGGGAGAAACGGACAGGGAGACTGGAAAAATAGGGGATATGATCTGGTATGCACCATCCCTGCCAGATCCACTCCCTCCTGCAGCCTCTGCACCCCCATTCTTCCCCCTCTGTCTGCACAGTTTTCCAGCATCTCCACTCACCCCCTACCTCTGCTACTGCCTTACCTGGCCTGGTAGGTGCAGTGGTAAACAGTGACAGATTCAGAATTCTGCCACATATTGCAGCAGGCTTCCCCAAATGGCTGCTGATGGAGTGCTGTGTGCTCCATTGGCATCCATTTTATGGCAGCAGAAGCGTCTTCGGTTGTCGTTAATCCATCCCATTGACAGCCCAGTCCTGCATAGGATTGGGCTGTCACATTGTTTGCATGCATTACAAATCAACCTCGGAAAGAAAAAATTGGTAATAAATAGAAAATTAGTTGTTTTAGACAAGTATATTCTATGTAAACACCTTAAAAATGCCTGGATTATTTTGGAACTGCAATTAGATGAAAGATCAGTGTACCTTTCAGTGACCCATACAAAACTGGTGTTAACACAAATCGCATTTATTTTCACTGTCTGTTTGGGCTGGTTTGCTGCCCAGTCCCTGTCTGTTAACAGCAACTGCTTGGAGATATGTCACTGGTGGGGGTTACCCCTGTGTGATAGTTGCATGTGAAATGCACTAAAGAATATTGCCCTCAGTTATATCCTCTATTTCTCTTTATATGTATCTATTTCATGACTGCTGCCAGATATAATTTCAGATTTTCAGGTTCCTCCAGGAAAGTGAACTTTACCTATATTGTCATGCTGGTTTGTGAGTACAACTTCATGGCAGATATACTCTGAGGCAAAGAGTTTCCGAATGGTACAATCACTTATTCTCAGATAACTGTTAGAAGGTTTCCATTTTCTATTATTATTTTCTGAACTTACCCATAAGAAAGTGACCTTAGAAGGAATGTTGGTGATGTTGAAAATAGCATCAGGAAATATAAAAAAAGAAAGAAATATCTTTAGGCTATCTGGAACTTTCTGTATGTGTATTTATGTGGAGAGGAGGTTTCTGTATTTCTGTGGGACAGGGTTATGTGTGTGTTTGGCAGCTGTCCCCATATGTACATTTGTATCTTTAATCTTATGTGCTCTTGAAAACCATATGTGTTCCTGAAAACAACAAAGTGCTTTAAAAGAGTAATGGATAAGTTATGGCAGCTCACTTTAATGGTCCAATCACATCCTCAGGATCTGCTGGCGGACCATGTGGTCTGTCAGCGTATTCCACCAAACTTTTCCGAGTGGTGAAGACCAGAAGTGATTGTGAGGAGCTCCAGAAGGATCTCTCCAGACTGGCAGAATGGGCAGCAAAATGGCAGATGCGCTTCAATGTCAGTAAGTGTAAAGTCATGCACATTGGGGCAAAAAATCAAAACTTTAGATATAGGCTGATGGGTTCTGAGCTGTCTGTGACAGATCAGGAGAGAGATCTTGGGGTGGTGGTGGACAGGTCGATGAAAGTATCGACCCAATGTGCGGCGGCTGTGAAGAAGGCCAATTCTATGCTTGGGATCATTAGGAAGGGTATTGAGAACAAAACGGCTAGTATTATAATGCCGTTGTACAAATCTATGGTAAGGCCACACCTGGAGTATTGTGTCCAGTTCTGGTCGCCGCATCTCAAAAAAGACATAGTGGAAATGGAAAAGGTGCAAAAGAGAGCGACTAAGATGATTACGGGGCTGGGGCACCTTCCTTATGAGGAAAGGCTACGGCATTTGGGCCTCTTCAGCCTAGAAAAGAGACGCCTGAGGGGGGACATGATTGAGACATACAAAATTATGCAGGGGATGGACAGAGTGGATAGGGAGATGCTCTTTACACTCTCACATAATACCAGAACCAGGGGACATCCACTAAAATTGAGTGTTGGGCGGGTTAGGACAGACAAAAGAAAATATTTCTTTACTCAGCGTGTGGTCGGTCTGTGGAACTCCTTGCTGCAAGATGTGGTGCTGGCGTCTAGCCTAGATGCCTTTAAAAGGGGATTGGACAAGTTTCTGGAGGAAAAATCCATTATGGGGTACAAGCCATGATGTGTACGCGCAACCTCCTGATTTTAGAAATGGGTTATGTCAGAATGCCAGATGCAAGGGAGGGCACCAGGATGAGGTCTCTTGTTATCTGGTGTGCTCCCTGGGGCATTTGGTGGGCTGCTGTGAGATACAGGAAGCTGGACTAGATGGGCCTATGGCCTGATCCAGTGGGGCTGTTCTTATGTTCTTATGTTCACCAGCATCCATCACAGTGCACACTCTGGTGTTCTGTGAACCCCTACTGCTGTTGTAAGACCTTCCAGACCTCACACTGTCAGCAGCACTCTACAGCAGCACTACTCTACTCTAAAACAGCTGGTATAGATTTGAGGATACCAATAGGGGACCAGGCAACCACAAGAGTGGTAAGTAAAATTTTTCTTTATTTACCTTTCCTGGCTGGCTTGGTTCTCCACCAGCTTGCACGATGCAACGGATGTTGCTCCAGCAGTACTGCAGCGTTTGGACCAGCAGAAGATAAAACTGGGCTATAAGTTGCTTATTACCGCATTTAAGCACCTTGCTCTGTTCACTATTATAATGGCTAATGCTGCACTCCAGGGAAATTCAAGAAAATCAATTTTTTATTAAGAAAAACTGCCCACAGTTCAAAAGAGGCTCCCCAGAAGTATCGCTTTCATTCAAGGCTCTTACTGTCTTTTCCCTGAGTTCTTCTAGGTTTCTATTAAACAGGCAATTTATTAAGAACAAATACAGGTGAGCACCACTTTGTGATGCTCTGACTGGTGATGGGCCACCTATGTGATATCATCACTAGTCACTGTGCACCACCTAAGCCTCTGGAGAGGAGGGGAGTAGAAACCGGAACAGGAGGAGAGGGAGTGCATGTCCTTGGGAAACTGGACATTGCGTGTCTCATGCGGTTCGGGCATTCTGAGCCTCTGGAGGCAAGAGAAGCCCAGCATCCCTCAACTTTGCAGGCTTCATATAGCGTCAAGCTTCCCTTGGCAATGGGGATGCCAGTCCACATCCCTATCGCTAAGCAACGCACGACTGTAGATATACATATGTCACACTAATAGAGGATTTCCAAGAGCAGGTGGTGGAGTCCTACTGCATGAGGGAAGAGCAGATCTCACTGACATGTTTTAGCTACAGTTGCTCCTACTTCTTTCAGTGGAAGCTGTCATGACAAATATGGGTAGCTCAATACTACCTAAATACCCCCTGCCAATGCAACCATGCCACTACAGTGTCCTGTGGGGGGGGGGGCAGTCCCAGAGGTCTCCTCTGAATAAGGGAAAATTTATTTCCTTACCTGGGAATAAACCATTGCTGTTGCCCACGGGCACACCCTCACTGCCACATTGGGTCTACTTGGAAATGCACCAGCAATTTTGCTGGATCAAGTTCTAGTGGACCCGGGAAGCAGATCAAGGCCAGGAAGGGAAATGGGATATAAGCAAGGCTGCAGCTGCCAATACTAACTCCTTTCCAGCCTTGATCTGCTCCCTCTGCACACCATTCTCCACCCTGTTCCTTCCTCGTCCCACTCTTCCTACCGCACCTCCCTACCGCCTGTAAGCTGACTTGCCAGTGCTGGGGCTCATTGGCGGACTGCTGGCATGCGACTGCTCACTACTTGCAGCCGTTGACTGGCCACTCTTAACGGCATGTCACCATTTGCAACAGTTCTAGAGGAGCTTGCCCTGCTGGAACACTATTTCTGGCAGTACCAGGCCCGTATAGGATTGGTCCATAAGGCTGCAATCCTATACATACCTACTTGGGAAAAAACCCCACTGAAAATGGTGGAACTTACTTCTACGTACAGGGGCCCCATATCCACGGATCCTGTATCTGCTGATTCAATTATTCATCGATTGGATCCTCCTTCCTGCATGCCCCCATGTGAACCCCCTCCAGAGGTGAGGAGAACTCTGCAGGGAGAGGGGGGAGTCTGAGTTCAGCAGAGGCCAAGGATGTTCTTGCCAGACAGACTGAACTTTAGAACTCATAAAACATGACTTCTGATTTCATGGTACCCCTGGAGAGCTTCCCTGGGCCTCCTAATGCCTTATAAGGCATTAAAAATGTCACTTCCAGTTTCTCCATGAAACTGGAAGTCACGTGTTTTGAACTGTGAAGTTCAGTCTGAGCCCGGAAGAGACTGGGGATGGATGTCTTTGGTCACTGCTGAGCTCAGACTCCCCTCCAGAGGAGTGGAGTGGAGTTCCCCTCACCTCCAGGATCACAGTGACCGCCTGGACCACTGAGATAGGGTTCACCCATATTCATGGTTTCAGCTATCCATGAGATGTTCCGGAACAGATAAGGGGACATACCAGTATATGTGAATGCAGAGCTAATGCTCCTCCCCATTACCAAGGTGGAGCAAAACAGTGCTTTAACTGGGGCACTGCACCCACTAGCCCCACCCTGGCAACAGTCCTGAAGGGAAAGAACCCTTCAGAAACCTTTCAGTCCCAACTGACTAGAACAGTGCCTTCTGGAATTTTCCACCATTAATTAAGGAGGGTCAGTTCATACACTTTATACTTATGGAGGAAAGGGCAGCAAAGATTATTCCAAAAACCTCAGTTCTGAATGTTTTTTGTTTTTTTTTAAAGTCTGGTGTAAACCTATATATTGGCTAGTTTTAAAATGAAACTGTTATCTGCCTAGCCTACAAAAATAAGTCATATAGCCCCTACAAGACACATTTATTTCAGCTTAACTGCAGTTTCTATGACAAACTCCAGTACCTCTCTATTGTTCTTATCATGTTCATGAAAAATGTAAATAGTACCTTTCAATATGGGAAAGAATCACGATCGCCCCCTTTAAGGAGGTGATCGAAGTTTGTTTTGCCTGACCAGGACACGAGAGTCCCTCCCCAAGGGGGAGGTGTAGGGGGCTGGGTCGGGCAGCTACGGTGGTCCTTTAAAAGGGGACGAGACCCAGCCCTCTTCCTCCTTGTGCACGTGGGCACCGTGGGAATACCCACCCGCCCGCCCTAGAGGCAGTCTGAGTTTAACTGGTCGCCGTTTGGGGCCGGGTAGGAATTTTTTGCTGCCTGCCAAGATTGGCCAAAGGGCAGGCAGTTTTTTCGCCTACCCCAGACTGTTAGGGGCTAGGGGGTTACACCCCCCTGTTTACAAGCTGCCATCGGTCACTTTAAGAGGGCAGGTGGTGCGGGTTAGGAGGCGTGAATGGGACTCTGGCATGCACCTTCAGGCGGCATAGGCAGGGCAGAACCCTATTTCAGTCCTCAGGGGCTTGGCGGCACGGGGACTTAGACGGGGCCTTGGCCAGGATCGCAGGGCCCACCTCAGAGGCTCAGCGGCTCGAGGTGGCGCAGGCTACAGTCCTGCTGCCTTCCCCTTAAGGGATAGACATGGATGAGACGCACCGTCCCAGCAGCGGGGCGCGACTCGGAGTCGGGTGCATGCCCGCCTGGGGGCAGAGGTTTCTGGTACCGCCCAGAGGTCCCTCCCCGCACCACAGGGGCTTTCGATGCCTCGGATACTGCAGGTCTCAGCCTCTGCTCCTCTTGTTTAATGTACAATAAAGTGGCCCTTTCTTCCATATCTGTTGTCTCGAGTGTTCATTGGACAGTGCGGAAACAAAAAGGGAATAATCTGTATGATGGTGCTATCTACTGTAGAATAAAAAACAACCTTGAATTTGAACAATGAACATGGGGCTAATTTTACTGGTGTGATGCAAATCTCTTTGCATGGTGTGTAATGTGTGCTAAATAAAAATTCAGATGATAAGGAGTAGCAATAGATTGTGGCCATATAAACATAAGTCATCGTTTTCGACTTGAACAACTGAATCTGGCAATTGTGTGACTAATGGCACACACAATCTAGACATGATTTAGCTCTCCGAGAGAACGTAGTGTTCTGCTTCATCTGGTAATTATATAAAAGTTAGTAATGCTATATAAATAGCTCTGCAAAATATTGAATTTTAGGTGACATATGTAGAAGCAGCAATGCTTAAAATTGTCTATATCCTTTAACTTCAGCTGTGACATCAAGCATTCCTCAAGGCCATGATGCCTTGAATTTGTAATCCCATCAATTTGCTTTCAATTCTCTGTCTGCCATAATAATAATTATCATTCATGTACATGTGGATAAGAATTATGTTAAAATACAGTCGGTAAGAATGCATGGGCAGCAAACTCTTACAACATCATCCAGTTGTTCTCTGAGAGCCCAATCCTGAGGTCCATGGCATGGCTCTGCGCCGTGGACCTCAGTCGCAAACGTGCCATAAGGCACGTTTGTGGGGCTTACCGCTGGGCTCCCACTGAAGCTAGAGCTGGCTCCTGCTGGAGCTAGCCCACTGGAGCTAGCTTGGCCGGTGCTGGGCTAGCACCCGGTGTTCGCCCAGGTTCCGCAGCTCCCTGGTCCCCCAGACCACCGGGCTGCAGAACGGGAGGCGGGGGTGTGACTGGGGGTGTGGGGGAGGCATTCCGGGGAGGGGGAGGCGTTGGGGAGGTATGTCGGGGGGGCAGGGGAGAGGCGGATTTGCGGAGCCAAGCTCCACAGGATCCTAGGCGCTGTTGCAGGGCTGCTGGCCCTACAAGAGTGCCTTTACTTTAGCACTGACCTTCTGGTTGGCACTAAAGTGAGTAGCCCCATTGCGGGGCTGCTTCCCTTACTCGGGGGAAGGGGACGAACCTCCCCTTCTCCCGAGGAGCCTCCCAGGGTAGCACAGGAGGCGCAGGATCCTGCGGCAGCCCTCCAGGGATTTGCCGGGTCCAGGAGCTCCGGGAAGTTCAGGATTGGGCTGTGAGTCTTTTCTACCCTCTTAGAAGTTCACAGTATTGGTTTGGTTCAGTTCTTACGGCAATGAAGCAAATGGATTTTATTTCTTTATATGGCATTAAAACCAAAACACTTAATTTTTTTGCAAGCATATCACTTATTTTTCTTCCAAAATATGTATCTCAAAATAATCCTAGTCATCTTTAGAGGTTTGTGTCGGGTGAGGATGGATGAAAGTGAGCGTCTTACAACTTTAGTATTATTTATTGTAATGCCAGTTCAGTTTTGCGTTCCACCCAGAACATTCCAATAACAGGCTTTAAATACATTCCATCATGTTCACGGCTTCCTTACCCAGGTCATTTCCTGATTAGATTCCACCGCTGCCTGTCAAAATGTTACCAAAAGAGCTAGCAAGGAGAATTATTAATTTATATGTCTCTCTCCTTAAAGCATTAGGGAAGGGGAAGCCCTCTACTGTAACTTTCTGAGAGTGAGCGAGCCGGTTTGAAGCACACTTCTCTATAGTTTTTGATTGAAGTATCTTAAGACAAGATAACAAATCATTGTAATACAGAGAATCCCTTCCCTCAAAGACGAGATAGAGAGAAATAGTAACCAATTAAAGATTATAGTGTTATTAAGAGAATATAAAATAAAGGAATGCCCATTTTGCCCAGAAAGCATTGATAGAGCACTATTGTAATGCTCTAGAGCTTAATCCAAATGAAATGAGAATCCTTTTGTGGTGAGTGCAGTGTAGTGAACTTGTACAGATATATATGCTACAGGCAGAGGCTAAGTATCAGGGATATCTGGGTAATAAAGAGAGCTTGGGGTATTCTATTTTAATGTGTGAGGGAATTCTTTCTAATCAAGATGTAATCAAGATCTAATCAAGAAGGGTTGCTTCAAAGGGTTAGCAGTGTCAGCTAAAATGCAGATCACCACCACAATGCCGGGTATGTGTGTGAAATCTTGAAATGAGGTTTATGTAGGTTAGAGCAGAATGTGGGTACAATGAAATGCAGAAACTTTGATTCAAAGTACAGAGGTTACTCGAATTGCATTCGCGGAGGGCAAATACAAAATATAAATGCAGTACATAGAAAAGATTGCAAAGTTGCATTCAACTGGAAACCCAAAGTGAGATTATGTCTTTCCTCCCAGTACTGTGGCAGTGGGGGGGGGGGGAGATCACATAAGCAAGGAGTTTGATGCTTAATCAGAATTCTTTGAGAAATGTGACCTGTATGCCAAAGTTATAGTGCCTATACTGTACATTTTGTGCAGAGAGATTCTAGGGAAACAGTTCATCTTGCACACTGGCATCCATTGATGTTGGCATATGAAATTGTGGTGATGTTACTTGGTATCAGAGTCCATATTGTCCTTTATTATAGCATGGGGACATAACAGGAATGGAAAGAAAAAGAAAAAAAGAAAAGGGGGGTTTCTCCGTAAGAAAAGGCTAATGGACCTTCAGCCAGCTTACAAGCCAACTGACAACTTCAGTTTGCCAATAAAAGGTCTTCTTCCATCATAGCCATGGCAAAATACTTATTTGGATTCAGCCTTGGGGCTCCTATGCACTGCAATCTAGCTATGTTTTCATCTCAATTTGAAGTCAATTTAACATGCTTCTGATCTTCAGTTTGCTTGATAGAGGAATCAGTGTTGCTTCCAGTTTGCTCAAAACCAAATAAGGATCATACTCTACCAACTGAAATTTTGGTAGTAAACGGCAACATTACAGTTTGCCATTACTGTCTTTGCCAGCAGTAGCATAGCTACAGGGGGGCCATAGCACCAGGTTTTGCACAGTGCCTCAATGCGCCATGCAAGCTGCTCCTCCACCTCATCGTCAGAGCCATTCCCGGTGTTGAGAGCAAAGCAGAGGTGTCTCCTCCGCTTTGCTCTTGCTTGTATGGTGCATTGAGGCACAGTGCAAAATCTTGTGCTGTTGTGCCCCTGTAGCTGCACCATTGTTTGCCAGTGTTCTGGTGGCTTTCTGTGGAGATTGGTTTTGCTCAGTTGAAGACCATGTGTGGGTGTAATCTGCTGCTTAAATTCAGTTTTAGGGGTGCTAGAACCTGAAGACCTCAATAGGATGTCCTGTGAAGGATGGCATCCACTGTCTCCTTATTCATTGCCAGTTATGCTGCTGCGTGTTGTATAATGTCTGTGAGAAACATTGTTTTTAAAGGTTGTCCTAGAACCTCACATTCTGAGGGGATGATTTTAGTTATCCTTGTTTAACCCAAAGGTACAAATATGGGACTGGGAAGAGGGGAAAGGCAGTGTGCATAATATACTAGACAGGATAAATTAAGTAAGAGAGGGGAAATTAGCTGTAAGCAATGTGAGCAAAAGCTTCATGTAGTATAATTGGGATATCCTGCAGTGTGCCATGTCAGGCAATTAGAAATGCTAAACTTGTTCCATTAGAATTAGGGCATTTTAAATAATTGTGCTAACAATTGATATAACCCTGTTCTCAGTTTTTAAAGAGTTAATTATTCTAGCAGTAGGAATAATTTAATGATTGGCAAAAATGCCTGAATAATCCTTTGATTTGGCTGGGGTGTGTTATTGCAGTTACCTCTTCTAAGATGCTGTGAACATTTGGAGTGGGGTTCTTAGAAAAGAAACACTCCTGCTCAAGTGCTTACCAGGATTTGGGCTAACACGACCCTGATTTTAGCCTTCTGCGAGTAGGGCTGTGCTCCCTCAATTCTGGAAGCCACTTCCATTGCCTTCCTTTTCTGTGCCTCAAGCTTCCCCAAAAACCTGCTATGGCATGGGGGGGACGGGACACAGAGAGCAGCAAACACTCCAGGCACTTCTTTATTCATGTCAGAAACACCTACAGAAATGAAATTTTATACATATAAAATAACAAGATACATTAAAAGGTTAAAACTAGATATCATTTGCCCAGTACTGGGCCACTTCAACAGCATTCCCCCTTGCCAACATAAGATCTTCCTCCATACATATTGAAGGGCACCATATACACTGTAACATATGTGAAGTGGTTTTTTCTTCTCCACATTCACACATGCTCCTAGAGTTGGGTTGTTTGTTAAAAAGTAGTCGTAATATTATCAGTAAAGATCAGAGTGAGCTTAGTTGGAAGAATTTGCTGCAGAATATTTGTTAAGGGATGGGATCTTTGATATGTCTTGTGGACTCCTATTTAAAGATATTAGCTGCTGCTGTTTGGAAAGGAGATAAATGCCAATCTCTCTTAGTCACCAACTGCGATTTGGGAGACTTTTAAATGCCACTTTGCCTTGAGAAAGGACTGATGGCTAGGCAACTAATAAGTCTAGACAAGTATATATTCTCCCCTGGGGATATGACACTCTATCTTGTCTCTGAGAAGACCACATCAGGTGTATATTTTGGGACTCCAATGGTGAAGGAAAACATTTCCTAGTTGTTTTTTAAAAGATCAGAAATCTTGAATGCTATTTCTGTGGTCAGTTGCAAGTCTGATCAGTTGGTGAAAATGCTGACATAGCCACTCACAGGCATCTGAAGAAAGAAATGATCCTAGAATAATTGTAGTGCAACATAGGGAAAACTGAACATCTTCCTAGTTCATAATACAGGTCCAACCTTGTTATACACTGATTTTTTATACACAGATTTGACTCAACATGAATGGCCACTGCAAAGGAGAAGGAATGTACTGATCCCTGGAGAAGGGGAAAAATGCATCCCTTTAAAATAGCAGTTTAAAAAACTGCTTTTTACTTTTGTAGAGAGACAGTCATGCAAGCAATTACAGGTATTTTTCACCTGTGTAAGAATTCACTGATTTTTCTATCTCAAGACAATGAGAAGGGCCCTTTAAATTAAAGGAAAACAGTCCTTAAATAATAGCCTCATTAATGGGAGAGAGGGCAGCCAGCTGATAATCCATCAATCATTCTCACTGCACTCAAAGCAAGGACCCCTCCTTTCCCCCTGAGCGCATGAAAGAAAGATAGTCTTTGTTCTGGGTGAAGGGAGGGGCTCACTCAGATGGCCTTTCTAAGCAAGTGGAGAGAGACTGATTGAAGGATGTCTGCTTAATGACTCTTTCTTAACATCACAAAGGTCAGCAAGGCTGTTTTTAAATCACTAGAGTACTTTATTTTTTTAATTGGTTTGCTTTAGTGCTTTTTTTTTTGCCATCCACATGAATTCTGGGAATGGGACCCTCCCAAATAATGAGACCCAACCTGCACTGGTTTTTTGAAAATGCAGAAAGTTTCTAATCATGAGAATAAACTGGAATAGTAAATTAGAATGCAAAAAAGTAATCTCCAGTGACTGTGGTCACCATTCATTACCTTCATCTAAAGTGATTGACCCCACCAGTTTCTAATGAATCATCCTATACCAATGGTTCTCACACATTTAGCACCAGGACCCACTTCGTAGAATGAGACTTTGTCAGGACCCACCAGAAGTGATGTCATGACCAGAAGTGACATCATCAAGTAGGAAATTTTTTTACAATCCTACCCACACTTACCCAGGAGTAAGTCCCATTAACTATCATTGTTAAAAGTACATAGTAGCTTGTTAACAGTACAGGTCTGTAACATTTCCCCAAATGCAATCACATACCATGGTAGCATCAAGTCTAATATATTAAAAATAAAATATTGAAATGAATGGGGACCCACCTGAAATTGGGTCGTGACCAGGCTGGTGGATCCCGGCCCACAGTTTGAGAAACACTGTACTATACCATTATTATGGCCCAGTCTTATCTGGGCCTTGTGCTGCCAGAATTCATTTTCTGGCAGTAGAAGGCCCTTTGTGGTGACAGAAAAGCCAGGCTGCCTTTGCATGCTTCTGGGCTACTCCTGCAAATCGGTAGAGGTACAGCTCATGCAGCAGTGGCTCCCAGAAGAAACTGGGAGCCACTTGCTAACTGGGTAAGAGGCACTTTTTCAAGTGGGTGCTCCTCTTTTATTTAGCAGGGGGAGAGTAACTGGCCCATCTCACCCCAGCACTGTCTGTTCTAGTGGCTGTCTGCTGGTATTCCTTTGCATCTTTTTAGACTGTGAGCCCTTTTGGGACAGGGAGCCATTAGATATTTGATTTTCTCTGTAAACCGCTTTGTGAACTTTATGTTGAAAATCGGTATATAAATACTGTTGTTGTTGTTGTTGTTGCTGCTCCCGGTAATTTGACAGCTGGGATGTGGAGAGGGATGGCTAGGGGAGTATCAGGGCAGGGAATGGAGGGGCTGGATCCCAATGACACTGCCATGCAAGCCTCTGGATTTCTTCCCACAATTGGATTCAGCACACACCTCCTTGGTGCCATTGCATTGTTGCCTTTTCCCCTTTCACTATCTGCCTTGTCCTCAGAGGCATTTGAAATACAGCATCCAGAGTTAAGTGCATATGTAGGAGCATGTGGTAGCACATTGGGAGGTGCTTCTGCAGAAGGGTGCTTACGTAAGCTACAGTGGCATGTATACTTGCTTGTAAATTCAATTGAAATAAATGGAATAAATATAAATATGTTAGTATTAGGCTGATAGCATCTTGTCACTACTTTAATGCAATAGTAATTTATTACTATAGTGTCATCAATATGTATCATGTTTTTTTCAAATATTGTCGTAAATTAAACTTACTGTTTCAAACAAGTTCATGCTGCTTTCTAACACACAAATTCTTTTAATTTCTCAGGCTTAAATTCTGTACAGACTTATTTGGGAGTACGTCCTACTGAACACAATGGGACTTGCCTCTGAATAGACATCAATAGAGGTGTACTTTAATTGGCTTTACTCAGGATTTTCTCTTCTTTCCTTTTTTTACTAAGTTGCATTTTGAAGTTTATATCAATTCTCTTGCTAAAAGATGTTCAACCTTAGTTCATGATGGCTGCTTGATTTCTTTTTGGTTTGTTTGGTTTTGCAGTTTTTCTTGAACAATTGGTTTATTGATTATTGTTCTAGGACAGTTGTAGGTTGCCTTGAGGATTCCTGTTTTAGAGTGGGGAGGTAGAGTATAAATGCTACTTTAAATATATAAATACGTAAAAAAAACTTTTACCAATGCAAATGTTACCAATTCTTTTGTTTTTTTGTCATTTGGAAAAACAAAACAATTAAGGAACTTTTAATTTTTTTAAAAGCTTAATTTTTTATTTATGTGTTTATTTTAAGGTGCTTACAGATGTCTGTCAAAGATCTCTCCTCAAAGATCTCTCTTTTTACTTTGAATGATTTCAGTAGAATTGATTGGACACAAGTAGGGAGTAGGTTTTGATTATGGTTTTGATCTCTTTTACTGGAAAAAAAGTTCCCTTATTTCTGTGTGTTCTTTTCTTTACTGTTCTACCTACTAGTTGCTAAGCAACCACAACACCATAAGTACTATTTTCACAAAGCATACACTTTTTGTTTTATTTTACTTTATTTATCTGCTTTAAGCAACAGGACAAAGCCCTATGCTGAGCTGGACAAACATCCATGAACATTTTAAGGGGCATTGTGTCAACTTGACTTGCATTCTGAAATTTGTCAGGGTAGCACCACCTCCAGCTTTTCACTGATGAAAACAAAGGACACTCTTGGAACACCGTATTGGAAAACCAGTGATCATTGCCTTCCACTGTACATAATACTGATGACGGCATTCTACCCTTATTGTATGTTCAGCATATGAATTTGCCTTCTGCTGCGTCATACCACTGGTCCATCTAGCTCATTGTTGTCAGGACTGATTGGCAGCAGCTCTCCAGGTTTTAAACAGAGCATATTTCCCAGTTTCACCTGGTGATGCTGTCTCCATCCCTTGGAATTTTGCTTCAAGCTTGCTGCATGCAAAACACATGCTCTCCTGATGGGCTACAGCCACTCCCCAATCACTATACCCCCAGTCATTTATTCTTCACTGAACTCTGAAACACCTACATTAATAAAATGGAACAGAACATGTGTTTTTTCAAAAAGGATGTATACTATAATATGAACTGATTTGCGCGTACATTAGAGTCAAGATGCAAGCATTTCCCCTCTCCAGCCCTACCCTAAAACTTTACTTGCAGTGATCCTGGTTTGAAATGAAGACTGCGACATTCTTCCACATGTGTGAAGGCTGACAAAAGTAATTAACTGGCCTCCTCCTCAGTATCTTCTCTAAAAGACAAAATAAGGAATGCTTTATCAAAGACAGAAAAATAAAGTTTACTTCGTAAACAAAGAGACATTTTGAGCATCTGTGATTGATTTCTGGGCTTCTTTCATTGCCCCTGGCCCCAGGAGTTCTTTCCAAGGGGGTGGCTTCACACAGGGTTTGGGGTATGACATCTTAGATGCGGGGAAGATGTCAGTGCCCAAAAGATGACAACCAACACCATGGGAGATAAAGGTAACTATTTATTGGCTTTTCCTGCCACCACAAAGTCTCCCCACTTTCCTTACAGGGTCCCCTGAGACCTTCAGTGAAGCTCTGACAGTCCTCTGTCTTTACAAAGACCTTCATTGGGTAGTGTAAACTGGGTGCACCTGGGGGTGCCTGAGCACTGACCTAGCAAGCCTTCTGGGCCATCCTGCAGTGGCCTGGACTCCCCTTGTGTGTCTTCCCTTCTCTCCAACCACAGGGACCCTCAGTGGCCTAGGAGACCTCCTACTAGTGGAGGTTAGTCTTGTGCCCAAAAGCCCAGTGGGACACTCCAGGTGTGGATTCTTTCCCACCTCTACCTTTTTTTCCTGCTTGGCTCTTGTGCTGCCTCTTCTCTATTCCCCCTGGCTTCTCCTTCACATCCTTCCCCCTGCTGTCCGGCTGTTTATCCTGCCTCCTTTCCTCCTGTCACTTTTGTCTGAGCTGGTCTTGTCCCTTTCCCTTCCTTTGCTGGCTTGACTTGGTACAAACCTATGAGAACAATGATAATATAAACACAAGAATGCATCATTTTGGCAGGGATGAGAATTCTTCCAGCTGTCTAATCCTTTGGAGTTAGTTATATACTACCTATTAGAATAGTCAGGGAACTGAGGAATAAAAGCCTTTCCTTGTCCAGAACTCAACAGCACCAGATAAGGAGTACAGTTAGACCTCTGTATCCATGGGGCACCCATTCCTGGAACCTCCACGGATACCAAAACCTGCAGCTAAGCGAATCTGTGGGTCTGGTCCATTATGACCTCCAGATGTAACCAAAGATGTTCTCTGGTTGTGTCTGGAGATGTACCAAGGACTGAATGGTACACACACGGGCCTCTGCAAGCTTCTGAAATCCTCCTGGACATGACCAGAGAACACCTCTGGCTGTGTCTAGAAGCTCAGGTCCAGCCCTCCACCACAGGTTTGGAACTAGTGGCGTCACTAGGATTCACGTCACCCAGTGTGGGAGGCCTGCGTGTCACCCCATGCAGTGGGCGAGGTAACGCCCCAGGTGGTGGGTGTGGTGATGTACCATTGCCCCGCCCCCACTGGTTTTTGGGCTGTACCTTTTGTTATAACACAGATATTTCAATGTGGTTTGTTTCATTGCATTATGCATAGAATTACGCATTGATTGATATATAACACGATGGTATTATTCCTCCAAACTCTGATTTTAGTGATTTTGAAAACTTGTAGAGTCACACACACCCGTGTCAACTTACTGACACCTTATTGCAGCAGTTCTCAAACTTTTAGCACTGGGACCCACTTTTTAGAATGACAATCTGTCCAGGACCCATTGGAAGTGATGTCATGGCCAGAAGTGACATCATCAGGCAAATTAAAATAAATAATTATAAATAATTAAATTAAAATAAAATAATTACATAAGGGGGAGCCAGTCCTGTTCCACCAAGTGAATCTACTCTGAAGTAAGTCCTATTGTGGTCAATGGGGCTTACTCTCAGGAAAGTGTGGGTAGGATTGCAGCCTGTGAGCCCAATCCTAGGTATGTCTACTCTGAAGTAAGTCCCATAGTGGTCAATGGGACTTACTCTCAGGAAAGTGTGGTTAGAATTGCAGCCTGTGAGCTCAAGCCTATGCATGCCTACTCAGAAGTAAGTCCCATAGTGGTCAATGGAGCTTACTCTGCAGTCTGCCTGCAATAACAACCCCCCAAAAAGAATCAGTGAGATTTCTAGCCCTCCCCAGTGCCCAGTTTAAAGTTCTTCTATTTCAAGCCTATCAAGATAAGGACCCACCTGGCTTTGCAAGTGCAAAATAGAAAATTTATTATTATTATTATTATTATTATACCGGTTTTCAACTAAAAGTTCACAAAGCGGTTTAAAGGGAAAAATTTTCCCTTACCAGCTGAAGCCTCTTTTTTTGTCCTTTTTAGTGGGGGGGGGGGGGGGTTTGCTTTCTGGAGCACTTGTTGTGTTCCAATTCCATGGGATCGGGACCATTCTGGTGTCCTCACATTCCCCTTTGCCTGGCCTGACCACCAGCCAAGGCATGTCTGCCTACTTGTGAGTAAACAAGACCTTGAGGCTGCTTTGCTTTCCATAGGGCTCAATAGACTGCAGCTGGGAGGGACCTCCTTCTCCCTTTTGTGTTTTTGGGGACTGCATTCATTGGATCAGGACCATTCTGACGTCCTTGAAGTCCTCTCAGCCTGCCTCTTCTGGCGGACTAAGGCAAGGACTAAGTAGGTTTGCCTACTCATGAGGAAATGTGGTCATGTGGCTTTGTTTCCGGTTCAATAGACTCACAGCTGGGAGGGATAGAACCTCTTCTTGGGTGTTTTTTTGGGGCTGCATTCACTGCATCAGGACCATTCTGGTGTCCTTGGATTCCTCTCCGCCTGCCCTTTCCAACGGACTATGGCGAGTATGCCTACTTGTGAGTAAATGTGTGATATGGCTCACTTTCATTTCCCATAGAGCTCCATGCATTTTTTCTTTCCCTTTTTTTGGCCATAGCTTTTGAAGGAAAGGAGCTATTTCAATTCTGTTTTTTGCATTGCATTCCAATGGGAATCCCACATCCAATGGTGTATGGCATGGTGGGGTCGCTCCTAAAGCCACGATTTTAGTGCGTCACCCCCCAAGGTGCATCACCCTCCCAGCAGGTCACCTGGTGTGGCCCGCACCCCCCCCCCCCCGCACCCTCCTGTTTGGAACCCATGTTGAGTTAAATCCGCAGGTTTGGGCAGGGCAGACTTGTATTGATGCAGACCTTTAAAAAAAATTCTTAAAAAACCTCAAATATTAAAGTATACTTCTTTTGTGCTCCATCAGAAAAATGCATTTTTACTGCATTTAATTTCTACATTGAAGCCTAGGCAAACACTGATCTAGTCCTTTTTTAAGACTTTTGTGTGTTGAGAGATTTTTTTCAATGTATGGTGGCAACTCAGTCATGCTGATGTATAATGGGTGTTTGATGAAAGAGAACTTCATTAAATATAAATAGTCTCAATTGAAAATGTGGCAAACAATTCTTAGATAATTTTATATGGGAGGAGGGAAACAAGAATTTCCTCAAAGTAAAGAGAAGATTGATTACAACAGGGGGAATTAACTTTTCAGACTTACATTTCTATTATGAAGCATTTCAGCTTAGACACGCATTCAGGTTTGTTAATTACTATGCCAGGTCTGGCATAGAAACAAGCTATGTAGGAGGTTTCACCTTGGGAAAAGCAATGTGGCAATGTAAGTCTGAAAGGCCCTTAAATATTCATGCCAATCCATTTTTGCTTTTTCATTCCTGATTTTATGATTTTTTTAAATGTGTACACACTGTCTGAGGCACATTTGTGGAAAGGGATTCAACACATTTATAATGGTAATATATAATGATCCTAGAACTGCAGCTACCATGCACTGCTTTAGTTAATGAAGCTAGTTTTTAGTTAGAACGTTAAAGGGACAATCCAGTTTCCCATAGCATCCTTTCTGTCCTCCCCTACACATGTTGCTCTGCATGCATGAGTCCTCTACTGTCACCTCCTCTACTCTGTCAGTAGCCCTTCCATGCATGAAGAGCTCTGAGTGTTCGGTGTCATGTGTGAGGAGGAAGACGCAGAATTTTGCCTTTAGTAGAAGCAAAATTGCTCTGCCTGGTTCTGAACAGTTTCCATTGCTACAATGGCATGAAATAAAACATTAATATCTAAGGGCGCAATCCTAACCCCTTATGTCAGTGCTTTCCAGCACTGACATAAGGGCAATGCAGGTCTGAGGTAAGGGAAGAAGCATTCCCTTACTTGGAGGAGGCCTCCGTGAGTGACACCCAACTGCAGGATGCAGCGCACGTTCCAGTGGCACCGCTATGCCAGTGCTGGAAATGCCAGTGCTATGCCAGTGCTGGAAAGCACTAACGTAAGGGGTTAGGATTGCACCTTAATTCACTTCCTATAGAAATAGGAGAAACAAAGTTAGCACCTTCCTGATTCTACATTTTTATGACAAAATTTGTTCCTACTAGGTAACCCATCATCTGTTTTCAGGGTTTGGAAACCAGAGCATATAAATTTTCCTGAGATTTGGAAAACAACTATTCCCAAAGGCAGCTTTATCTAGCAAAGGGGTAGACTCATATCCCATGGTTTGCATACCTTCAGGTACATGTCCTTTCAGCCAAGTATATTTTATCATAATAGAGCCAATATCATAATACCTTTGAATATCTAATCATCCAAAGGGTCTCTTAAGGAAGGGTATTTTCTTTATATATGCTTTTGTTAAGAGCTATGAAATGGAAGAAGAGAACCAATACATATATTGTTGGGAGCAGGATATGGGCTTAGCAATCACTGAGAAAACTTGGAGATCAATGTGTGCTTCTGGTCCCATAGCTTCTCCACTGTTGAATACTATAGAACTAGCTTATGAAATTCAAATATGCTGGTATCTTACAGCAGTAAAACTTACATATATTGATAAAACCTTTTCAGTGCTTTGTTAGAAACAATGCAGAGGCTGTGGCTGATTCTTTCATTGCCAGTGAACTTCAGAATTTGGGGCCTAGAGTTCATGGGCAGCACAATCCTAATCGGTGCTGGAATAGACAGGCCAAGTGGCCTGTGCCATATTCAGCACAGGGCAGGAGCTACCATGGAACTTGGAATAAGGGAATATATTTCCCCTTACCCTGTGTCACGTGGCAGTCACCCAAATGGGGATACTCAGATCTGCACCAACAAAATCTCCTGTTCTGATCTGAACAGCCTGATGTTACATTGGCATAACATATGCCCAGTGGTATAGCTTGTGGGGGGGGGCAGTCTGCCCTGGGTGCCAGCCTAGGGGGGAATGACACCACTAGTGACCAAAATCACTAAAGTTGCGGTTGTTATGAATAATACCATCATGTTATGTACCATTCGATGTGTAATTTAAAGCAGAATGCAATTAAACAAACTAGAGTGAAATATCTCAATTCTTTTAAAAGTTAGGTCAAAAAACCAGAAAACAAAAATGCAACTGTCTTATGTAACCAAAAGTACAATTTCCTTATCTCAAAACGGACCAATGAAACTGGTTGTTCAAAGAACCAATTGAGATGTTGTTATTACATTGCATGGAACAATAAGGTGTAAGCAAGGTGACACCCTGGGAGGTGACAAGAGGGGTTGATCCAGTGTTTGTGTTGGGGGGGGGGGATGTGAGCACTATCTTAACTCTAGAGCCCAAGTCAACCAAGTTGGTAGACCTGGACTCCTGGTTGAACTTTGGCTTCTGGATTTGGAACCCAGATCTACCTGCTGGGTATACCTAGGCTCCCATTCCGACTGCCCTCTGGAGCTGCCTCTTCTAGGCAGGTAGACCTGGGCTCCCATTCTGACAGGCACCTGATTTTACTTCCCATCCTGGTGGGCACTCTTACCCACTGACAAATTAATTTTGTCATATGGGGGGGTGACAAAAATGTATGGGCCCTGGGTGTCAAATGACCTAGCTACACCACTGATGTGGTCTGTCTGGCAAGTCCCACTCACTCCCAGGCCCATTCCGCCCACTGGTCCAACCTCTCCCTGTCCTCCCCCACTCCAAAATGTCCCAATTCCACCCTCCTGCCACCCTCTCCCAACCCCCTGCACTGTTTGCTCGAGGCCGGCATGAACTTACCCGGTTTTGGTGCTGCAGAGGCTGGATTCTGCCTCCATGAGCTAGTGCTGCTCAGCCAACTTGAAAAGAGGCGCAAATGTGCTTTATGGCACATTTGCTACACTTCTGGGTCTGTGCAAGGGACTTGCCCCAGCTGAATACATTCCAGAATTGTGCTCTAAATGACTGGACCTACAATATTAATGAATCTGCTTATAGTTATACTGGGAGCACGAGACAATACGTTTATCCAAATATGTGTGAGAGTATCACTAAGCATCTAATTACAGCTAAATTTGTGATGCTAATACTAAATTTGTGCAATTCATTAGAAATAGACTCCCTCCTTTAAGTTTGTTTTGGAAAAAATCTGGGATTAACTTGTGATGCATAAATTTCCTCTCAGATTTTATATTATACTGAATCCTAAATATGTTGATTAGTTCTTGGAACAGGTGGTTACCATTTAAGTTTTCTATAAAATACTCATATGCGTAGCCTGAGCATTTAAAGCCATTTTTTAAAAAATTAAACTATTTAGAAATAGTTTTGCTATCTTCCATTGCGGACTATAATGTCCCAATCCTATCCCCATTTTACAGCAACAGATCTCATAATCCACTGCTGTAAGTCCATTTATGATGGCCTGAATGGTGCTTCAGAGCCACCATTTCCTACTTATTCAATTAACAATGTTAATTGTTATACTGCTGTTTTGTGCAACACTTGACTTTCTGGAATGTTGTGAGAGTTATGCTATGAGAGGTATTATTGTATGTGGTTTATAATATGATTGTTATTAAAACTTCAGAACATGTAACTTTGATGGGGAGACCTGGTTTCAAATCTCCACTTCATCGTAAAGTTCACAGGATGACCTTGGGTCAGTGCCTTAATTACTTCTCAGGGTTGTTGTAAATAGAATGACCTCGTATACATTATATAATTAAAATGTGGGAAAAAAAAAAAAACACATTTAAGAATATTTTCAAATGTCTGCAAGCCTGAGTGAGTGGGTGTTATATTTTTCAGCCCTTCTTTCATGGAACCTGCAAGTAACCTTGAAAAATGCCACAATCCAACTTTCAAAGCACTTTATCTGAGCTTCTAAATGTGGCAGCTTTTCTGATTAATGGACATAATCAATAAAAACATTTCTGGAGGCTAAACATCAGGTTTGTGGATTTAAAACGTTAAAAAAACTTCCGTAACCTTCCTGGCAGCTGGATCAGTGTTTAGACTGATCATTATGGTGGCTGCAGACATTAAGCAATCATTTCTTGTTTATTAGCTGTGGGCCGAGGCCAAACAAAGAGGACCCAGTCATACCTGAAATTCAAGGACACTTGGATCTATATCCTAGTGTTGTCATTTTTTTTTTTACGAAGTTGATCAATCTTGTTCAGTGAGCATTACTGATGTACAAAATATGCCCAGCTTGATCTTCAGTTTAACAACCGTTACAAATCACCTAAATCAGCTCCTAAATTTTATTTAAACAGCAGAAGTAGAGGTGTTTGTGATGGAGCTGACTGTTCAGTTGGAATTTTTATGCCCCGAAGCAACTTTAATAATTAACAAGACTTAATGATCATTAAAGATTTTGTGCTTTTTCAACATGGTATTATGATAATACCCTGCTATAAATGCATTGAGATTAATGATGCATCATTGGATTGCTGGCATTTTCCCTTTATCTAAATTTAATTTTTAGTAAAGTTTGTTTTGAGGTTAGTTTAGCTGTAGTAAAGGCTTGTGAATTCCTTAACTGAATCTGACTGAGGAATAACACCAGGATACTTGCACAGGTAGCCTCTTTTGTAAACTTCCAGTTATGGTGATGATAGAGGAGTCTATTGTATCACCCAGTGGTGTAGCTAATTATCGTGTAGCCTGGTGTCAAGCTCAAAATGTTGCCCCGGAAGTGATGTCACAATAGGAAGTGACATCGCACCAGGGTTTTAAAAAATGTGAAAATTGGGAGGAACCCACCACCTCTCCCCAACAGCTCGCCACCCACTTGCTCTGCTGCCTTCCCTCTGTAAGTGGCATAGCTAAGGCATCTATCTGCTACCTGCTGACAAACAAGATCTGTAGTCCCCGCAGACAAAATCAAATTTAATTAAATGAATGAATAAAATGTATGCCCCTTATCAGTCAGAGACACTGTGCTGGGGTAAAGAGGGATGGTTATTCTCCCCTTGCTAAATATAAGAGGGGAATCACTTGAAAAAGTGCCTTTTTATCCATTTAGCAGGGGTAAATGTATAATGGTACATGGAAATGAGAGCTGATTCATATTAACACCTTATTGGTTTCATGCTGTATCATGATAACATGTCATTGCAACATGTCAATAACATAATAACATGTCATTGCCTCTGAGAACAATCAGTTTCATAGGTCAGTTTTGAGTTAAGCAAATCCACTTTTCGTTCCATAAGGCAGTTGTGTTTTCATTTTATGGTTAATTGGCCATAACGTTTGATAGAATACAAATATTGCAGTGCAGTTTGTTTCATTGCATTCAGCATAAAATTACCTTTCCAATGATATATGACATGATGGTATTACTCATGCATGTCAAGATTTTCACAATTTTGGTCACAAGTGTCAAGCTCAGCTTGTTGCCCCCCTAAAGCTTGATGCCCGGTGCAACTGCTACCCCCTGCACCCCCTTAGCTACACCACTGGTACCACCTACATTCTACCTGGGAGGTCAATGCTGATGTGGAACCATAGTGGAAGATATCACGGCCAGGATCCAGCAAGCCACTTCAGGGCATACTGAAGGATTTTGGCATTGTTGGGGAACCAGCTGTTCCCATGAGATTCTGATCTAGATTACAAACTCAAACACAAGCTGCTTCTAGATCAGATATTTTTTTTTCTTTAATTCCTGACTAATTGCCCAGTGCACAGATTAGATGTAAAGTTGTGCAGTCATTACAAAGGTGATAGAGGTGATATTAAGTCAGATAGAGGTTAAAAGAGAAGATGTTTCAGACCTCATTGATAAATTAAAGATCAATAAGTCACCGGGCCCTGATGGCATCCACCCAAGAGTTATTAAGGAATTGAAGAATGAAGTTGCAGATCTCTTGACTAAGGTATGCAACTTGTCCCTCAAAATGGCCATGGTGCCAGAAGATTGGAGGATAGCAAATGTCACACCTATTTTTAAAAAGGGAAAGAGGGGGGACCCGGGAAACTATAAGCCGGTCAGCCTAACATCCATACCGGGTAAGATGGTGGAATGCCTCATCAAAGATAGGATCTCAAAACACATAGACGAACAGGACTTGCTGAGGGAGAGTCAGCATGGCTTCTGTAAGGGTAAGTCTTGCCTCACGAACCTTATAGAATTCTTTGAAAAGGTCAACAGGCATGTGGATGCGGGAGAACCCGTGGACATTATATATCTGGACTTTCAGAAGGCGTTTGTCACGGTCCCTCACCAAAGACTACTGAAAAAACTCCACAGTCAGGGAATTAGAGGACAGGTCCTCTTGTGGATTGAGAACTGGTTGGAGGCCAGGAAGCAGAGAGTGGGTGTCAATGGGCAATTTTCACAATGGAGAGAGGTGAAAAGCGGTGTGCCCCAAGGATCTGTCCTGGGACCAGTGCTTTTCAACCTCTTCATAAATGACCTGGAGACAGGGTTGAGCAGTGAAGTGGCTAAGTTTGCAGACGACACCAAACTTTTCCGAGTGGTGAAGACCAGAAGTGATTGTGAGGAGCTCCAGAAGGATCTCTCCAGACTGGCAGAATGGGCAGCAAAATGGCAGATGCGCTTCAATGTCAGTAAGTGTAAAGTCATGCAGATTGGGGCAAAAAATCAAAACTTTAGATATAGGCTGATGGGTTCTGAGCTGTCTGTGACAGATCAGGAGAGAGATCTTGGGGTGGTGGTGGACAGGTCGATGAAAGTGTTGACCCAATGTGGCAGTGAAGAAGGCCAATTCTATGCTTGGGATCATTAGGAAGGGTATTGAGAACAAAACGGCTAGTATTATAATGCCGTTGTACAAATCTATGGTAAGGCCACACCTGGAGTACTGTGTCCAGTTCTGGTTGCCGCATCTCAAAAAAGACATAGTGGAAATGGAAAAGGTGCAAAAGAGAGCGACTAAGATGATTACGGGGCTGGGGCACCTTCCTTATGAGGAAAGGCTACGGCGTTTGGGCCTCTTCAGCCTAGAAAAGAGACGCCTGAGGGGGACATGATTCAGACATACAAAATTATGCAGGGGATGGACAGAGTAGATAGGGAGATGCTCTTTACACTCTCACATAATACCAGAACCAGGGGACATCCACTCAAATTGAGTGTTGGGCGGGTTAGGACAGACAAAAGAAAATATTTCTTTACTCAGCGTGTGGTCGGTCTGTGGAACTCCTTGCCACAGGATGTGGTGCTGGCGTCTAGCCTAGATGCCTTTAAAAAGGGATTGGACAAGTTTCTGGAGGAAAAATCCATTACGGGGTACAAGCCATGATGTGTATGCGCAACCTCCTGATTTTAGAAATGGGTTATGTCAGAATGCCAGATGCAAGGGAGGGCACCAGGATGAGGTCTCTTGTTATCTGGTGTGCTCCCTGGGGCATTTGGTGGGCCACTGTGAGATACAGGAAGCTGGACTAGATGGGCCTATGGCCTGATCCAGTGGGGCTGTTCTTATGTTCTTAAGGTGCACTGTTACTTATACATTTACAACAACAAAAATAATCGCATCACGATTTTAATTTAATACATCTGTGAATACATCATGCTCAGTGATCAGCTTGTTAAAATTAATGACACGATCATCCAGGGCTGCATCAGGCGTGAGGTCCTGGAAATGGTTGTCATGAAAGTGCCGTACAGTACTTCACAGTGGAGGCAGGTGGGTGTGGAAACTGTGCTGAATGTGACAGCCATAAAGGGCTTTACAACAACAACAACAACAGTATTTATGTTGTCGGAACATTTGTTCTGGTGGCATAAAGTCCTAATAGGGTTAGGCTGTGAGTGGATGACGGGTGTTCCTTGTCTCCTGCTGCACCTCGGTTCAGTAAAGGAGAGGACTGATTGCACCCATTTCCTTGTTTGCTTCCTCAACTGGCTCTGGCTCCAGTGTTTATTTTCTGCTGGGCTCTGGAAGGGCTTGCAGGAATTTAAAAATGCCATCAGAGACTCACCATTGAGCCAGAGATTCACCACCAAAACATCAGCTCCCTTGCCTAGCCCTTCTTCCACGAGCAGGAAACCAGAAGAGTTCACCTGTGTGCCGTTTCCTTATTCCTTGCTCCGAAAGCAAGTTGTGTGCTCTTGTGAGAGGCAAATACCCTCTCATAGTATCTCCTCACAAACAGGGTATCGTGGCCCTTTCTGCGAAGAGTTGAAGCATGTTTGATTCAGCCTCCCAGTACCAAGCAGGCTGGGGCTGTGGTCACCCTCTTTGCTCTCCCTTCAATGAGAGGGAAGCAGCAGCATCCCTGCTGCCTGAGTTCCCACTTTGCAGCCTACCTACAGAGCCTGTTGTAGGGATTATTGCTGGGCAGAGACAAGGCTCCTGGCAAAATAGACAAGGGAGTGGGGGCCATATCCATCTGCTGTCTCCACCAATCCCAGGTCTGATGTGGCAGGTTCAGGTCACCTCTTTCGATGGCTGGCCCTGAATCATGCCTAGATATAATATTTTTGATATTTGGTGTAATAGGCATCATGATACCTGCTTGACCTCTTCTGGATTAATATGGTCACATGGCTTGGAAAAATTGGAAGGCCATTTTAATCTACGCAGTGAATCGGGGGTTTTAAGGCACTGAACTCTTAATACTTTCCACACATCTTAAACACATCATCTGTTTTCTATTATAAAGTTGTCTCCAGCTGGCTGAATAAATCAGTCATCTTGACCATCACATGTTGTGCAAAATTGATTTAATGGGTCACTGGTGAAAGGACATAAATGTGTATATTGTCTTAAATAGAAGGGTAGGAGCAGATAAGATTAAGCTTTTGAGGCGTTTCACTTAAGATAATATTTTAAGCAGAAAATTGACTATTTAGGAAATGTTGTATATAACCTGGTAGACATTTATAAGGACTGTACTATTTTCATTATCTCTGGATTTTTATGAAGACTACCAAATGTTCTCTTTCCTTGTTTAATGAATGAATTGCTGGATAACAGGTTGAAAATTACATATGCTTTTGAAGAATGTATCAAATGTAACATCAGGATATATCCATTAAGTGGTCATAATATTTAATGGAACTTTACTAACTAGTAAAGTTTTTCTTGGAAATGTCTCCAGTTCATTAACAATATCCCATTGATGAGATGTCCATAAATACATTGCTCACTGTTCGTTATTGTGGCTTGATTTTGTTGGTTTTTAAAAAATCTTACTTTAATGCTTTTGTAAGTCTGGTGGCATTTCTGTACAAGTGTGGAATATCAAGCATTTTTAAAAAGTAGATCAATACACATATACTTCCCATTGAGGGTTGCCAACCCTAGGGGACTGATCTGTGGTTTCTAAGAATCTGCATCAATCTCCAATAGACTATTGAAAGAAACTTGGAGATTTTGACTGGGCCGCCTTGATTTAATGGCAGTACAGGCGTGCCTCATATCCACAGGGGTTCTGTTCCAGAACTCCCTGAGGGTAACTGAATCAGTGGGTAAAAGGGAACACTCCCCACCCACCAGAGGTGAGGGGAGCTGCATTCCCCTCACCTTCAGAGGGTCTTCTGAGGGCAGAGTTTGCACACGTCTGCTGGTGGGCTCTGCTGGGCTCAGAAGACCCTCCAGAGGCAAGGGGAGTGCAGCTGCTCTTGCTTCCGGAGAGTGGGGGGCATTCCCTTGTGGATGGTAGATGGAACCCAGGAAAAGGGCAAGGATTTGCTGCGGAACCCTCCAAATTCCTGAGCCCAATTCACCATCCTCTCTGCTCTTGTCACCTCTCTGTTACATCTACCCCTGCCCTGTTTCACCTCCTTCCCATCTCCCACCCCCTGTGCAGTCCTACCTGAGCTGGCAGTTATCTTCCGGCAGTGACCAGCCTGTATGCTCCTTTTGCACATTACACCACTGGAATGCTTGTTCTGGTGGCATAACTTGCCTCTTTGGGCTGCTAAACGATGAAGTACATTGTGCTATATGGAATCCAGGACTCTTGGATATCACCCTTCCTTCCTCCACCTATTCCGCTTTAAAGCAGTGGAAGGTGGGGGGAGAACAAAGTGAAGAAAGGGCTAGGGATATATAAAGAGAGGGAACAACTTATAGACAAACTCCCACATAAAACATTGACACCTACATACACACATCCTCCAAGGCAGGTATGATTTAAATTTGGGAGAATGTGCTCTGTTTTGCCACCCTTCCTGTCTCTAAGCCCATTAAAGTCCTCTTTGAGAGGTGCTGCTGTTTGCTGTCTGATAATTAAACTGGACTAAGTAACAAAATGTTTTATATTTACTGCCCCTGTCGGTCTTATCTTGGAGCTTGTAGGTGACTTTATCAAGCATTAGCTCGCTCTGAAATCTCTCTCAGAGGAGCAAGATTTCATTATTTCTATAGGCTATTTATTGAATTTTTTTAAGGCATAAAGGTGTTTCAAGGCTTGCAAAATTGGCATTCAATTGTTGAAATTATCTTGCTTGCATTTATTCTTGTACTGTGACCCCAGTGAGATTGCCATTCACGAATCTCACGAATACATTCAAGGATTTTCAGTTTTTATCTGGAACATTTGCAGAACTATTTGTCAGTTCTTGGTTTTGCACATGCTCTGTACTTAGTGGAGATAAGGCTGGTTGTTGCCTACTTGCCATCTGACCTGTTGCTGCTGTCATTCTGCCCTGCACCAGTTCTGTCTCCTCTATGTCCTGCTGTCTGATCCTGCTGGCATTGTGCTTGCCTGTTCACCTACCTTCTTGGCAAACTACTTGGCATTCGTTTATCTTAAGGACAATCTTCTCCCATATTAACTCATCTGGTCTTTAAGATCAGCCATAGAGATGCTGCTTTTGGACCAAGTTATCAGAACAGTAGGGCTGTCAGAACTGTGGTTGGTGGCAACTAGGAGCAGAACTTTCTCATAAGGGAGCCTCATACTTTCGGAACATCTTGCCCAAGGGGTTTAGGCTAGCCCTAAAAGTGGTGACCAATTTTTAAGTGATGTTTGAAGACCATGTAGGGCCTTTGGTTTTATAGCAAATCATGCAATCTGTTCATATTACTGCTCCATTTTATTTTATTTTATTGTATCTTTTATATTGTTTTATTGCCTTTTAAAGTTTGTAAGCTGACCTTACAATCTTAAGTCTATGTTTGAAAGGCAGTACATAAATGAAGTAGGACTAGCTAAAGAGAACATAATAATGACCTGTATTTAGACAGAGAATAAGATGAAACTGGTTCTGCTATTAGAATACCCTGTTATGCAGGCTGTGCAGGGTAGTATCTATTATGCAGCAAGAAAGAAGCATTTATATAATGTAGCTGGTGACAGCTTCCTATTACCAACTGAGTGTTCTCTTCCTCTGCTTCGAGCTATGTTTAACAGGATATAAATACATTTTTAGGAACTACTTAATTATGAAAGGCATTACATTTAGGGAAGGAAATGTGGCAATGTCTGATTTATAATGGCTTGGTTGGAATAACTGTAGATAGGCTAGAAAATCGTTCTTTTTATAAAGGCCTTCTGAATTTGCCCAGTTTTGCTACCTATTTATTTGGAGCTGCTGATTTAAATTTAGTAGAAAATGATTGCTTATTAGTCCATAGTTTTAACGTGCAAATCCTTTTTTTTCCTTTATGTTAAGATCTGGAGCTTCTACAAGCATTTGATAGCATTTTGGTAGAAGATTTAAGAGTCAGAAGCATATTTTCAGGAAGTATAAAAATAAATAAAATCGTAGCCTGGAATAATTTTTTGTTTTGGATATAACAGCAAGTGCTAGGATTAGATTTGTACCTAAACTGTGTGTGAGATTCCAAGTATTATGTTCAAAACATTCTCCCCACAACTGTTCTCTGTACAGTTATTTTATTCATTACAAAACAGATTGATTTTAAGCCTCACTGTAATTCTAAGTTTTGGCATATCCGTATTTGTGGGATTAATGAGCTCAGCATGATAGATAGTAAATGTGTTTGTCATAAACCAAGGCTGCTTGCTTGGGGGGCTGCTTGTGAATAAGCTGTATGCCCTAGTATGGGTCTCCAGGATAGACTGTACAAAGTGGGAGCAAAATCATGCTGTGTAGAATGTTTGAATTCAGCCATGACTGGAAGTATTAGTAAGTGACGCTTTTATTGACTGCCTAATTTTGAGACCATGCACACTTCGATTCCAGTAGCAATGCTTTCTGCTTAGAAATCATTCTTATGTATTGCAAAGCATACTGAGGTCTGTTCCTTTTTATTAGTAAACAAAATAAAAAAAATTCATTCTGGATAGCATTTGTTATTGATAAAATGCGTATCCTACCATTCCTTTAAGAAACATCATACATTGATGCATGTGTCTCATTTCATTCTCAAAACAACCCTATGATGCAGCTTAGGCTGTGAGTCTGTGCCTGGCCTTGCGCAATTTAGTAAGCTTCCTGGCTCAGCAGGAATTTGCACTCAGGTCTCCTCAGTCCAGTGTCAACAGTCAATCTACTGCACCACATTGGCATAGGGCAAGAGCTGTGGATAAAGACATGATCAAACATTTTAGAATTTAAACTGAAAATTGAATTTGGGTAATTAAGGTTTTACTGAGGGCCCAGCATGGGGTTTAGCTATTCCAGGAACAAAGTATGCAGTGTTAGCAATATTAATGTGATCGTACCAAACTACATTACTTATTCCTGCTGGCTGTTATTGCTTGAGAAGCTGTTGCATGATAGAGAAAAAGAGAGAAATGTTAATTTCTGCAAAGGCTCAGTCCCAAAGCACATGGCTTTAGCCCCGATCATAACATGATTTCAATGCCTGGGTTCAATTTAGAAATGAGTGTTTTACAGTGATGGTACTATTGAGCATATACAGACTCTCTTCATCATGAACCTGCCCAAACATTTGGGTTTAGGGGCAGGATTTTCAGGTTATACATTGGATATGTTGGTTCTATGATGTTGACAGTTTTAATGACAGACATATGTTATCCCAAAATAATTTTGTGGTTCCTGCTTATGACCTAGGCATCAATAAGAAAAGGAAATGGCAATTTATCTTGCAACTTAATTGCCAATATACCCCCAGTGAACACATGAGACAGGTGGTTTTGATAAATAATGGGCCCTATTTATTGATAATCTAGACATACATCTCAACAAATCAGCAATGGGTCCTGCCTCAAAATCCTCCCCCATTTTGTGCGGGCTTCTAACCTAGATAATGCCAACCATTGCTTCTTCTCTAATTCAGCATTCTCACCCTGACTCCAAACTGTGGGTCATCAAGCCCAATCTACACTATCCTCAAGGCCAGAAAGCATTTGAGGCCAGCTTTGCAGTCCAAGTCTGAGTAACCTATGCCTGAATGGGCAGTCACGGCTCCTGCAGCCTTCCTTAACACCTTCCCCAGTTCCTTCTTTCCCTATCTATTCTACCACAATTAATCAACTCACCACCCACCAAACCCTATACTCTAGCACAGTGTTTCTGAGACTGGGGGTCGGGACCCACTGGGTGGCTCACAAGCCAATTTCAGGTGGGTCCCCATTCATTTCAGCATATATTTTATTTTAAATATTTTAGACTTGATGGTATGTGACTGCCTTTGGGGAAATATTACAGATCTGTGCTTTTATCAGGTGACTATGTGTATATTTTTAACAACGATAGTCAATGTGGTTTACTCTCAGATAAGTGTGGATTGGGTTGCAGCCAATGCTGCTTGAACCATTCACTAAAGAGGCTATGCCGTGTCTCCAAAACTAGACATGATAGAGCAAAACGAATGCCATTTTTGGAATCCGCACCCCAAATATACCCAGGAATTGATGTAACGTTTAAGGAAGCAAAATGTGTGTTGACCTGTGTTATAATTCTAAAAAATGGGTTCCAGTGCTAATACATTTGAGAACCACTGCTCTAGCAGATTTGACCAGAGTATCCACTCATGGGATCCACTCATGGAGGACCAGGGATCTACTCATGGAGGAGAGCCTGATCTCTAAAAACCTGCCATGTCATGGACAAACGTGTTCTCTGTCATTCTCTCCCAAATGAATAGCTTGAAGTTAGGGAGGGATGTTTGGCTGAATATAATCCCAAATACTGATAGCAACAGGTTCCATTACATACCCTACTTAACCAACCTGGAGACACACTCTATATCACCTGACCCACGCTGGGTGCCAAAACTGCTATAGTTTGCTCCCCAAAAATGGAGTGTTAGTAAACAAGCACCCCCACTAGCATTGCCTAGCAGCAACCTGCCAAGAACAGAATGACATCAGCTTAATTGTGATCCTGACAAGGTAGCTACTATAGCTTTAACACGACACCTCACCTACCTTCTATGCTGAAACAGAAAAAAAACACACTACACTTCACTTTCCAGCTGTGGCAGACTGCCATGCCCACAGGCGAATATCAAATGACAAAAATGCTCCTGCCACCAAGAACGGGGCGGCAAAACAATCATGAACACAGTGTTTCCTTCAAGTAAAATATCTCCTGTGTTATATAGTTTGTTACATTCTTGTTTGAATGAACATGACATGTGAATTGCTTGACATATGCATTAAATAGTGAATAGAATACTATAGTTTTTATAGTATAAAAATATTGGAGGGTATGTGTGTGTGCATTTAGTCTAACAGAGCACTGAAAGAAATATTAGAATTGGGAAGTGCTGCTGTCCTCAATGATTTCCCTGCTCTTCTTTTTCAGGTCAGAACTGTGGAGGTTTAGTACAGGGTCCAAATGGTACAATAGAAAGCCCCGGATTTCCTCATGGCTATCCAAATTATGCCAACTGCACATGGATCATTATCACAGGAGAACGTAACAGGATACAATTATCATTTCACACTTTTGCCCTTGAAGAAGATTTTGATATTTTGTCTGTTTATGATGGACAGCCACAACAAGGAAACCTAAAAGTCAGGTAGGATCCCTTTTGGCTATATTAATATGATTGGTAAGACTTTTAGTTTGTGCTGCAATGATAGTTGGTGCATGACAATTAATATTCACTATTCTTGTCCCATGCTTCATACTTAAAATCACACACACCTGGAGGAAAGCTTGCTACTTTTCATAGTGGTAAGGAACTGTGTTTTTTAAAAAATCGCAATAACCTTTTTATCTCAAGCATATCAATCTTTCTTCATGGTGTTTCAAATCAGGTTTTCTGCTATAGCAATCCAGTTACTGTTTGCTGTGTTTTTGCTATCTTCTATTCAGAAATACTTGAGAAGTACCTGAAAATGGGCCGTTGAGTCAATGTCTGCCTTCTATTGCTTATATTGCAGAGCATATGAACATAAGAACATAGCAAATATAGGAACAACTGCAAAAACATTTTAGGGGGGAGGAACACAAGTAGTATGTACAGATTGTCTCACTGCTCCATCCAAAACAGATTTATTTTTTTTTTTAAGATCAAAAGAGGATGGCTGTATATTCATAGCAATAATTCAGAGGTGCATTGCATCTTCTAAGCAAGATGCATGCTGTTTGTCAGTCCCTCTGCTCACTATAATAAAGGCTGGTGGATGGATGCAGTTGCCACAAAAGGCCTTTTTAAATAACTATGCATGGCAGCTATCTCTGTGTGGAGCCTTCCAAGCTCACTAGTTTACTGTGAAGATTGGGTGAGATCCTTCATATTGCCACTGGAACTGACCTGAAGAAAAACTGGTGCCCAAAAATTATTAACTCTGTTAAAACAGCTAGTGTGGAGAACAATTTAAACCTTTTCCACTTGTAGCCATATCCTGTCTACTATACCCTGCATGTTTTTCTTTATATTAGAGTTGTAGATACATGAAAGCATGCATTATATAGCTGGGTTGGCCAGCCCCAACCTTAACTTTGTGTCCGTCATCTGCCCTGCATAATTGCTGCTGGTTCTTGCCTCATGTATGGGAACCTGGTGAGCAGGGCTAGAGTTTTGGCTGCTGCAGGGAAAAGTCACATAATGTGCTGGCAGAAAGGTAGGGTAGAGAAAGAATAGATAAGAATCTGGATAGTCTTAGGTAGCCAACCAATTGCGTGTGTGGAGATGCAGAAAGATAGTTTTGGAACATGACTGAGAGAACTGTAACTGTTTGATACCTTGAAGGATAGTATTTTGTGTTCTGGATTTTGTGTGAATGTTTGTTTTGCAAATGAATTGTACTCTGTGAAACTATAGATAAATAATGTCATTATTTTAAAAGAAGAGAATTCCCTTTAATTCCATTTTTATAATTCTCTCTGTACAATCAGCGCTAACAGTTTCATGCTATATCATTGATAAGGGAGCTCCTAAGGGTCCGTGGCCAAAAAAAGTTTGTGAATGTCCGCTTTAGAGGATCATGGAAATGTTCTTATTTTCACTGTATTTAGGTTTGTGGTATGTAAACATTTTTATAGGTAGTTATATATTTAATTAGGTAACATAAAACCTCTGTTGGAAGTATCCATCTACTGGACTCAGAGTGCAATTCTGAATGATAGATGGGCTGGCACAAGTCCCCTGCACTGGCCCAGGAATGTCATGATCATGCTGTAAAGCACGTTTGCACCGCCTTGTGAGCAGGCTAGGCCAGTGCAAGGATGCGCTTTGGCCACCCTGCACTGGATCCAAACTGGAGTTCACACCAGTTCACACCAGCAAAGGGAGACTGGAGAGGTGGATTGGAGAGGGTGGTGGGAGGGCAGATCAGAGGTGGGGAGATAGGATGTGGTGTCTGCAGTGGCCCTTTTTTCTGGTGAATCTGGGAGACATGTGGTTAAAGTCTGGGCTTTCAGCAGTAGGTGTGCTGCACAGCTGCAGCCACTAGAGGTAACAAGGTCTTCAGGGATATAAGCAACATCAGGAGCAGGGAGAGTTTGTGGGTTGTAGTTGGAGAGAGAGAGGAGACTTGCTAGCTTCTCGGACTGACTAACAGATTGACTCATGGACCTGTTAATGGACTGGCTAACTACTTAATGGACCTGTGGATTAATTGACTGGCAACCTGACCAATGGACTGGCAGACATACAGTGAACAAGTGGACTGACTCATGTACTAGCTAACTGATTACCCAACTGACTAACAAACTGACTGCCTGGCAAGCTAGCTAGACAGGGACTGCTGAGTGGTGGAGAACTGAGGGGGCAGTGCTGCACCTGGAATTGCTGCTGTCTTAGGAACTGGCAGGAGGGACCCTCCAGCCCCATAGGCAAGCAGCCTTTTTTACTGGTGCTGGGATACAGTGGTAGATTTGCATACTGCTAGAGCTAGCTGTGCTTAAGCTGGGGGAAAGAATTAGCTTTAAAGTGGGCATAAGTTATCTAGGCCAAGTTTAGAACAGGAATTTGGCAAGATAGGAGGTTTTTGGACGGGGAAGGGTGGAACATTGGACAGATAGTGTGTGGGAGGGGGTGGGACTGGCTGCAGCATCGCAGATCTGAGTAGCCCCATAGGGGTGGCTAGTGTGCAACATGGAGTAAGGGGGAAAGTATTCCCTTACCTTGAGTTGCAACCCATACAGCACATAACTTGCACTAGATTCAGCACAGGCCACTTTGTTCCAGTGCAAGTTAGGATTAGGCTGTTCAGAACTTAATTGGACACTACTAATGAGGCCCAAGAATTGCCAATCCCGTCTCCTTGCCAGAAAAAAGCTTGCTTATATGTAATAACCCCAGTAGGATCTCTTGTTCAAGAAATTAGGTCCTGTGTAAGTCTTGAAGATTATGTGATTTAAATATGAAATTGCTCATCATACAAGACAACTGTGCTAAGATCTAATATTTTCATGTTTATTTTAAATAGCTGTGAGATAGGACAAGGTAAGAAAGGGGAAGAGTTTTGCGCTCCTCACCTGTTAGAACAATTAGATCTATCCACCACTTTAATTGGGGCAGACTCAGAAAGAACAAATGTAACTGCCCCAATCCTCTCCTATTTGCTCCTTGGAGTCTGGCATATCATGAATAATCAAGTAAATCTAATGTTGCCAACACTACTCATTCACACACACACCTATGTGTTCCTAAATGTGTCATGTATGCACATACAATAACTCAAATGGAATCAAATTGGGGGATTTAGCAATACTTCTGGAGCAAGAGATCAAATTCAACAGCATCTGACAGTTTGGGAATCACTAACATGGGTGAGCAGTGCAAATATCTTAAAGTGCCTCAAAATTAGGCTACCAGAGCCTTTGAGAGACAGAGTTTATTAAAGAAATATAGATTAAAAAATAAAAGGCAGCCTTTGCTTATGAGATCAGTTACAGAGCTTTAGATGGTTGCAAGTGAACGACTTATTGAAGATAGAGAGAGAAGGAACTGTTATGATGATCAAAAGTGGGGGCGAGATTACCAGTCCTATTCTGCTAGGCAAGTATGGAGTACAGAGTCTGCCTAAGCAACAAGGACAGGGCTACAGAATTCCAGGTTGTAGGGGAGAAAAATACAGCAAAAGGTGCTTTTTTGAGTGAGAAAAGTAGATTCTCTGGGTTGAGGGCAACTAACAGAGCAAGAGGGCTCAGCAAGAGGCTTCCTGACCTCAGCACCGTGTTGCCAAACAAAACATGTTTTGTGAATGCTTTCAGCAGGGAAGAAAGCACCACCAAAGTGGAGGAGTGGGGTCTCTTTGGGTAGGAGACACAGCAGAATGGGCACCTTGACAAATGGCAAGATGATGAAAATGCTCAGCAGCATGGACACTTTCCCAAGAAAGGTGACCTAAAATGGAGGAGGTTTCTACTGGAAAGACACCTCCAAATACACAGCACGGACAGCTCCAGAGAGTTTAGAAGTGACAAAATTGCTCAGTGTTGACACCTGCAGGGGATGGAGAAGTTATCACTTCCAGAGTTCTGCTTCTAGAGCATGGGCTTTGCACAAATAGGGCTTTGCACAAAGAAACAAACCCATTTCAGGATGGGCAAAGGAGTCTGAAGCTTGGGGGGGGGGGGCATCATTGTTTTTGGACTTGATTAGGCTTGAGTGGATCCTTCGAGGAGCAAAAAAAAAAAAGGCTTGATTGCTCTCTAATTGGAGAAGTTCCTAAGGGCAAATGGCATGGCAGGGCGTGTGCTGCACCCAGGCTCCAGTTGTTGATGGAATAGGCTTCTTGATATAGGAATCAGAAAAGATTGTCTGGAGGCCTGGCCACTGGGCAGTTTGAAGCTTACAGTGCAATCCTGTGCTTGTTTACTCTCAAGTCCCAGTGTTACTCAGTGGGACTTACTCCTATGTACATGTACATAGGATTGTAGCTTTAATTTATTATGCAGCAGGACTTGTGCTTGCAGCAAAGATCTATTGGGAATAGACACCCAGATTTGCCAGACTATGGAGGAAAGGCATCTGTAATAGGAATGTTTGGCATCTCTAAACAAATTCCATGGCATCTTCTCTTATAAAAGTGATATGTAGGTCATTAGTTAAAAGCCCCATGCACAAGTATTATGCTACATGACTCAGTGGGCTGGAATGCAACATTCAGTGTAATAAGGAAGTACTGATAATGAGTGATATCACTAAAATAGAAAGGTCTAATTAAACTAGAACAAAAAGCTCTAAGGATATACGCTTCACATTTTACACTTTGGACAGTTTATTTTAGATACACAATTAATGACACTTACAGCAGTGCTGAAATACAAATATACTGAGGTCAAAAACGGAAAATGCCAGTTATATAACCTCTGTTGAAAATATAAATTAGAAAATGAATTTATTTTGTTTTGTTAATGTAAACGCACAGACACACATGTATTTGTGTGTCCACGCATTACACACATGCACCCATTGATAGCCTAAAGCAGGGTTGTCCAAAGTTTTTGGCAGGAGGGCCACATCAGCTCTCTGACACTGTGTCAGGGGCCAGGGGAAAAAAAGAATTAATTTACATTGAAAATTTGAATAAATTTACATAAGTTTTCATAAATGAATATATTAAAGATGAACTTATATGAATGAATGAAGGTCTTGCAATAGCTCAAGGCCTATAAAAGGCCTTACACAAAGCAAGGCTGGCCTTTCCTTTGCTGCTGCTGCTGCATCACAGATGTGAAAGAGCAAGCAGTGGAGGGAGCTCTCATCCCACACCTCACACGAGAGGTCAAACAGTCGTCCTCACGCTGAGAGAAGTTGCATTGGGCCAGTGCGGACTTCAACAAATTTCCGGAGGGCCAGAGCCTCATTGGAGACTGGGGGCTCCCTGAGGGCCGCATTGAGAGGCCGCGAGGGCCGCAAGTGGTTTGGGCACCCCTGGCCTAAAGCAACAGTGTGTTGAGGAAAAAGGACAGTAACAACTTTAACATATTTGCTCATTCCTGGAAAATGTGTGGCTCCTGGTCATAATGGCTACATGATTTCTTTGAAATATTTACAGTCTGCCTTTCCTCGCATAAAATAGGACTCCCAAGGTTTCTAACACAAGTTAAAAAATAAAAATAAAATACAATAACACAAAAATAACAATAGCTAAAAGCACTAATATCCTAGAGAAGTGTTTCCCAACCTGGGGGTCAAGACCCCCAAGGCAGGCATGCACTTTTGTGGGGGGGGGGCGTGCTACCACTTTAAGGAGAGTAGCAACCCAACCAGGGACCATTAGCTCTTGTTTGTATGGCGCTTCCAGGTTCTGTCACCATAGAACACAAGTAAGACAAAAGGGGTTTTTTCCTTGTGTTTGGTGGTGGCAGCAAAACGTGGATTACTGTGCAGTACTAATGGCAGCTACAGGTTCCCAATTGGGTTGCTGCCTTCCTTAAGGAGGTAGCAAAGGTAGGGACCACTCTCCTAGAGAATTTGAAATATGGAAATGTGATTTACTAACTGCCACATGACTTTGTCAATTTCATATGGGATGGCTTATCAAGGGCACTGCTATGTTGTTTCAACAGGAACTGTTTTATAACATATCCATTGACAATACACACACACACAGAGAGAGAGAGAGAGAGAGAGAGAGAGAGAGAGAGAGAGAGAGAGAGAGGTGGGACATTAAAGCAAGAGATAAAAGGTTAATAAAGTTAAAATGATAAATCATAAATGCAGCTTCCAAGTTCAAAGGGAGGATGCCTCTGAGTACCTATTGCAAGGGAGCCACAGCAGGAGGGGGCTGCTGCCTTCATCCCCTGCTTGTGAACTGCCAGAAGCCTCTGGTTGACCACTGTGAGAGAGAGCGCTGGACTAGACAGGCTTTAGTCTGATCCAGCAAAGCTTCTCTTACATTCTCGCTGTCACTTTGCTGAAAAGCAGAAGCTGAAAAACAAGGTACATTTCTGTCCAGCTTGACAGATACTTGCCAGAAAATAACTTTGCAAATACAGACGGCTGTGGGAAAGGTATCACACACATATGGGAATTGGATACATTTCAAGTACCAGAAAAGGCCAAGGTAGCAATAAATGTAATCTGCCAGTAAAAACCTACAAACAGATGTATCAGTGGCAGATACCATCTATTAAAACAGTTGCTTAAAACAGTTTACAATTCACGTGACATTTAAGACCCATGGCAATATTTAGCTTGCAGTTGAAAGAAAACAGGAAATGTCATCAGTGCAGTTTTGCTCCCCATTCCACATGCGTTTTTATTTCAGATGCCTGTTATATGAAACTGAATGCAGCCTGTGCAGGGTAGCTTGTGAGCTGTACAGTCTAGCTAACTGAAAGCTTAAAGACTTGGGGCCCAATCCTATCCAACATTCGAGCACTGATGCAGCCCTGAGGTGGAGGAACAAACAATCCCTTCATGGCTGCTCCCCCATCACAGGATGCACCACACGCCCCCTTGGCACACCTGCATCAGCACTGGAAAATTGGATAGGATTGGGCCCTCATCTCCTACCCAAGTACTGTGGGTCATGTTATAGCACAATCTTTGCTTTTTTTACTCAGAACTGAGACATACTGAGTTTAATGAGACTACAGCCCAATCCTATTGAGGATGGGGCTGCTCGCTGAAATGCGTTGCCACCGCGTAAGGCGCTTCAGCTGTTGCAAAATCGCTGCTGACAGTGTGCAGAGCACTCCATTGGCAGCCATTTTTTATGCACTGCTGCAACGCTGCCATGATGACCCTCACCTGCTAGAGTTGGTAAGGCAGTGGTGGGGGTGGGGTGGAACTGGTGAGAGGGGAGAAATGATGGCAATGAGATGGTGGGAGTGGGTGAATCTGGCAACAGTGGCATGAGCTGGAACCTGTCCCCTCTTTTCCACGTCACTCTACGCCTTTCTTCTCCTTAGACTTGTGCCAGCTACAGAGTTCTCACTTTCTCCTCTGAAAGCGCCCCCGCCCCCGCTGGATACAGCACACACTTTTTTGGTGTGGCTGCATTGGCAGGAGGACAATAGGATTGGGCTCCCAGTTACCAATCCTATTGGAAACTTCATGAAATAGTGTTCTGGCAATGCAAGGTCCTTTATGGCAGCATGAAAGCCAGGCCACCAGCATGTGCTTTCAGGCTACTGTCATGCTGTTACATAGGGAGGGGTTAGCATGCACAGCAGCAACTACAAAGGCCTCTGTTGGTATGGGTAAGTTGGTAGTGGGGATGTGTTGTGGGTGGGGAGTGGGAGGGCAGGGGCAGTTTGGGGAAGGATTAGGAAAAGAAAGGGTGTGAGCTCAGGGAGGGAGAGGGCACAAGCATGTGCCAAATCTTATCCCCTCTTTCCAAAGCCCAAGCAAAATGTAGGTTCAGTGAGACCCATAAGACAGCCTCCCAGGGGGTATGTAGTAATTTTTTTTAAGTAAAATATTTGTACATACATTCTTCTGGTTATCTGATCTTCCCACCCCCAACCATGGATGTAACATGAGCTCTGCCGGCACCAGTGATGGGGGTTTGGATTGAGCATTCACTCTCAGATATGTGTGCATAAGATTGCAGTCTTACAGCCCAGTCATAATAATTCTCCATGTGGTGATGCAATAGCGCCAATGTGGCATCTGATGAATTCTGCTGGGGGGGGGGGCTTGGCTTCTGGAGGCCCCCTCAGAATAAGGGAACATTTGTTCTCTTGCCTCAGGGTAAGACCCTGCCAGGCTGCGAGGTCTACTTGAACCTGTGCCAGCTCCATAACTGGCGCAAGTCCATGTGGACCCATGAAAGCTGATTGAGGCCAGGAAGGGGCTTTGGATATGGCAGACACTACTGTCACCAAATCTACCTCCTTCCCAGTCCCAATCTGCCCTCCCCTGATCACCATCTGTTCCACCCATCCCCTGGCCCCTTGATGACCTTTGCATAGATTTACCTGTACTGGTGGGCATAAGATTGGGCCATTAGTAATGAAAAGTATGGTGAAGAAAGTAATACGTGACTTTTAACTGATAATAATTTTTTTCTGTCTAATTCTGTTTCTAAAAAAATAATGGCACCTTTGTGATGGGAATCTTTTATTAATAATCACAGTGCAAGACTTCAGACCCAGAGATCATTATTCTACTTTTTCATTATTTGAATCTTTCCTGTATTGCAGTACAGTGTATCTACTTATTGATGGAATGTGACAAATTATTTTTGTGCAAGAAAAAGCTGTTCTTCCCCAACATTCATCAATTTAAAAAAAATGCATAAACTCTAGAGTAATGCAAGAGGTTTTGTTTTAGGTTCCTTTGCATATTTGATTGCTGATGTGTTTACTACTTAGAGTAAGTTTTGTGGCTGATTTAATTCTCTCTCTGTTTTGGGGGGTAGATTTTCCACTGGTTGCCAAGGAAACGTAACTGCATACAATGCTATTTATGCAGTTTGTTAGCTGTTGTCAATCATGATTGACTTGAGCTCTGTGTAGATGTTTGAAGTATGTTCCAATGGTTGTGAATGCTGGGACAAGATGTCATGTTGTAAGATCTGATTTGCACCTCCTGGTCTTCATTTGTTCGAGATCCCTTCTACAAAGAGTCCTTATAAGTTGACCCTCCAACTTTAGCAGGGTATAAGATCATATGCTCAGAAACTAAGTGTCCTGGAATATACATTTGTGTACCCCAGTGCAAAGAGGATTTTGAATGTGTGGGTACACCAGGGCCATCATATGTGATACTGGCCTCTTTACTTTTCATGCTTACTTTGAAAAACTGCACAACATGTTAGAAAGGCAGAAATATAATTAAGATACATTTTAATTTTAATTGTCATATAATTGTCAATGTGGATCTCACTTTCTGTTGCATTTATTATTAAAGGTTTGGTATGACTAAATATTAATCTAGATTATAAATCAGTATTTAAACATGGTGAAAACAGTACAGTCACTACAGCTATCCATTGCAGTTGCAAGACTAAGATGTGTTATTTAAAGGAGGAGGGGAAGGGAAAATCTTTTCCTGTTATTCTATGGGCAGCCTAATCCAACTCTGTGTGGTGATACAGCCATGCCAATGTGGCACCTGCTGAATCCTGTGGGGGAGTTTTGGCACCTTCCCAGTCCTGATCCACCTTCTTCTCCATCCCATCTCCTATCTGGTCCTCCCCCTTCCACCCTCTCCCTGTCTCCTGCCAACCCCTTGTTCCAGTTTAATGGCACAGGTGGGCAGGGTCTCTGAGAGGAATTTTATCAGGGAGAACAAAGTTCCTTTTGGGACCCTTTGCAAAGGGGAAGGAGTGAAACAGAGTGGGGGAGGGTGTGATGGGCAAGCAGGATGGGGGCAGGTAGGGGTGAAATGGGGTGGGGGGAGGGTAGAAACAGCTGGAAAAGTTTTTGGAGCCCAGGTCTACCCACTCATGTGGCATCAGCAGCTAGACACAGTAATACAGAAAACCAAACACACTCCTAAGTCTCTCTTAAAATCTTAAAATATAAAATCTTAAATCTTAAAATCTTTTAAATATAGTAAATCATGCAGAAAGTTAGCATCATCATATTTAGACTCACACTAGAATGGAAAGTATCCTGTACATACCAAAACTTGCTTCTGCAGCAGCTGTAGTTTGGCGGCTGTGTCCCTAAGTTCCTATGCACTCTTTCATGGCAAGCAGATCCACAAGCCAAAGAGCTACTATAGCAGGCCAGTTTCCTCCCAGATGTGGCGCTGTGTTGAGTGTTATGGATGCATTCCTCAGTCCAGCATATATGGCTTGCCAGTAGCTGCTGCAGCAAGCTCATGATAGTGTAACCAGCATCCTGTGTGGGCAACAAATCTGAGTAGACAGGAAAATGTAAGATCCCAGGAAATTTCTGGGTCCCCTCCTTTGGTTCCTGTGAGGCATGGTGACCCTTGACCCTAGACTGTAAAGTCACTGGATAGCCCAGTATAAGCAAAGAAAGAATCATTTCAAAAGTCTGACCAAAGCATGGAAACACACAGAATGGTAAAGAGCTGCTTGATTTTAGAAAAATCTTAAGAACAGACAAACTGTGATTGTGAGATTTGGAAGGGGGAAAATATGCCTGGGGAAGGTGGTGGGGTGGGGTGGGGGAGAGGAGGAGAGAGAGAAGTGCCAGTTGCCTGCTTTGTGTATTTGAGAAAAAAGAGTGCAACCAAAAGCCCAATCCTATGCATGTCTGCTCAGAAGTAAGCCCCATTATAGTCAATGGGGTTTACTCCAGGAAAGTGTGGAAGGGATTGCAGCCCCAGAGCCCAATCCTATGCATGCCTGCTCAGAAGTAAGTCCCATTACAGTCAATGGGCTTACTCCCAGGTAAGTGTGGATAGGATTGTGGCCAGCGCCCATCCTCTAAATGCTCTAAAGTGCAGGGAGGGTTGCTTTGGGGAGTTGCAGGCAAACTGGCAAGGAAAAGGGACTTTCAGGGACCCTGAAACCTTAGGTTGGGGGCCTTAGCAGACTCTCTCACTATGTACCTACTTGCCTGCTTCTGGCTCCCTCTTCTCACTCACTCCACAGCTCCCACTTCCTGGCTCCTCCAGGCTTCTCTGGTTGCCCAATCAGCACACAGGCAGGCAACAACTGCCTTTGTGTCCAACCCTATGCACATCTGCTCAGAAGTAAGTCCCATAATAGCCAATGAGGCTTACTCCCAGGAAAGTGAGGATAAGGTTGCAGCCTTAGTCGTGCTCAGTAGCAGGACCAAGCTCCAAGCGGACTCTTCAGCTGCTGTGTGGGATGCAAAGCAGCGACCAGGCTGCTTCGTTGCTTGTGCTGCTTGCTGCATGAGGCTCAAACTAGCTGTTTTTACCGCACACGGTCGCGCGGCTGCTGCCTGCCTCCTCTGATCCCGTGGCACACCTGAGGCAGCCTCATGGCACACCAGTGTGCATGGCACAGCAATTGAAAACCACTGTGCTAAGGAATAAAGAAGACTGAACAGACCTGTTGTATTCAGTCTTGTATTGCTTACCAAAAGAAGCAAATCTCAGCAGTATAAAAAGTGAATCTGTGAGAACAGAACCATCTACTAATGTGTGCCATTTCTCATACTTTTGGATCTGTTTATCTTTCCTGACACAATTCAGTCCTTATGATATTGCAGGATCATGCTAAGTGACAGCACAATGCAAGGAGATCTCACAAGCCGACGTCTAGCAGAACCTTGACCTTTTCTGGTTTTGGTATAAATAGAATTCAGAATCCCCATACTTCATCTGCACAGCATCAGTTCTCTTGTCTTCAAAGGCTGAGCAATAGGCAACCCATCATAACTCCTTTTATGAACTAATCAAGTGAAGCCAAAACCAGATTCATTCTAAACTGAATTGATTTTTGCCCACAGTGTAATTACATATGCATTCTGCAAGTCAGATGTTTCCTTTTTTTATCTTTCGTAATTCAAATGAAACACTAAACTGTAATGATGATTTTCCGCACCACACAATTTTCTTTTAAATGTAAAGCAGAATTAGGATACCATTAGCACTGAATCAAGTGCCTGTGTTAAGTTATAAACTCTGTTTCAGCCCAGATGGATGGATGGATGGGAGGGACCGAACTGGACCCATTTCTGCCTGGCCCCCAGCTGTACACATTTGGTCCCTTTTGTGTATATGCAACATTGGGCAGAAATGGCTTTTAAACTGCTATGTATAGCGTTGTTAGGGCCCAATCCTATCCAACATTCCAGCACTGGTGTAGCCGTAAAGCAGCCCTGAGGTAAGGGAACAAATGTTCCCATACCTTGAGGAGGCATCTGTGACTGCCTCCCCAGCACAGGATGCAGTGCACGTCCCATTAGCATGGCTACACTGGCACTGGAAAATTGGATAAGATTGGGCCCTTAATCCTCTATGACTTACCTGGAGTCAGCATCAATTTCCATGTGACTACTGAAAGCATTTCTGGATATTTTAAGAGGGCCTCCAGGAATTCCCAACATTACAGCAAGTTGGAGAAAAAAAACATCTCTGGGAATAATCTCAGTTAGAGTTGGCAACTCTCACTCTGTGGTTGCAATTTTTCATAGGAAGAACTTTTCTTTGTTCCCTGATTCAAGATGGCAACATGTCTACAGAGGGGAGCTTTCTCATATAAGCACTCTCTACTTATTATGTTCCTTGAACTCTTAGCAAGTTAAAAGACAGACACAATACATATACACGATTTTATCATTTATTCTATCCCTATTCCAGCTTGTATTACCTGCATTATGTATTATTTGAAGTTGAAGCCTGGGTTGAACAGGGTTCAGTCCAGGCAGTTGAAGCCTGGATTCTGCAAGTGTTTTTTTGTCGTTTCTGAAACGATCATGCGTGTGTGCTACATAACTTGTTGTTCCCTAGGTATACTGCTAAATCTGACTTAAGTGACAACCCATGAGAGCGATAAAGGCTGGATGGCCTTCCAGCAACAATGAAGCAAAAACTTACTTCCTGTGTTTGGAGCCACTTTGAAGTGGTCTCTCGAGTATGTAGGTTGCCTAGGTGGAAGAATCTATTGTCTATAATGTGTTATATTTATATAATGTGTTCTGTGTCACATAATTTTTTTATAATGTGTTCGCAATACAAGGAAAGGGGGTTTGGGCAGAATAGTTGTTGGCCTTAGTTAATCAGACAAAGTAAAAGTTACAAACTAGGTGTATAGAAAAAAAATCAAGATTAAACAATGTGTTCCTGTGAAATTATAAAATAGCAGAAGCTCAAGTTAGGCTGCAAATGTATCCTACGTTACCTGTACAAGGCAGTAAACATTTTTTTAGCTCTGTGGGATTTACTTCTAGGTAAACATACCTATAACTGAGGTATTAAATTGAATAAATAGTGCTTGGCTACAATAATTTGAACCAACAGCACATGTGGAGGAAGAGCTCCTGACCATATTGGAGCTATTGCTCCAATTAAATGTTCTGTGGTTATGGCAGTTTGGTTCAGGATTGCAGCAACACAATCAGTTCTACCTGACAATCAACCTAAATACTTAATTGAATGATCAATGTTATTTAAAAAAAAAAGAATTTATCATTACAGCTAATGACGATGATGGTAATGATGCATCTGAATATGGTTGTATAATAAGAGTGTCTTTTCCAATAATGCATGATTAGAAAGAAACTGAAAGACCTGGCAGGCATGGGGATGATTGCCTGTAGTTAAAGTCCTAACTGTGTCTTCTGTGTGCCCTCTTAGCCTTGCTGTTTAGCATGCGTGCTGAATGTTGTAGAACATCAGAAGAACATTTAAATTGAAAGATTCTCATGGGGATCTTCTTTATTATGGATGAAGGTCAACTATATATTTATTGGGGAAATCAAGAAGGCTTATCCCTTCAATAAGAAACCAATAGTATGTTTCGGCTTCCACCTCTGTAATGAAATGCAAATATCTATTTGAATCTTGTCTTGATGGAAATATATGTGTTTTCCTTCAAGTAGAATTATGCACACAGTATTCATACCCTTCAACTCCCATCTTATTAAGATTTATTTTGATCAGGACGAGTCATAGATATATTTTAAAATTATATAAGAGTCATTAGCAAGATGCGTGATTGAAAGCTTGTTGAACCATCTGCTGTTGGTTTGGTCATCTGTAATCACTGTATTGATGGCATTCATCCAGTTCTCAGTGACAAACTTCTCAGTTGGTGTCACTGATTGACAGTGTTATCTGACAGTTTCAGGACCAAGAGAATATGAAAGAATGTTGTTTAGGTGAATACTGCTTCAGTTGCTAGGGGTATTGTGAAATAATGGCAAGACAGTGTGCAGTTACACTTTCATTAGCTGAACCAGTGTACATAAAGAAAGGACTGGTGTTATCATTTTGGCTGCCAATACATCTCTTTTGCAAGTGTTATTCAACATGCTTGATTGTTTTAAAAAATGTTATTTGATATACTGAAAATTTTAAAGGTAAAGGCAGGAGTAACAGGACCACTGTGCCCTGGACAACTTGTCCTAGCCAAATGGTGCCAGTACATTGGTGCCCCCGGATATTTGCACCTGGTTGTTTAGCATCTTAGACATTTGTATCCCAGTATATGTTTGAGTATTTATGTACCACCATATTTGAGTATTTATGTACCACCTTTCGCATAGATTCAAGGCAATTTTACATAGGCAGGCTAGCCATAAACCCCATTTTTCAATTTTACAAGTGTTGGAACTGAGGCTTTTAAGCCTGATGTTAATAGGCCTTTTGGTGGTGCCAATATTAACACCAGACTTAAGGAACATCAGAGATATTGTTGGTTGGAGCAGTGTGACAAGTCAGCTGTACCTGAGTGTGCCTTCAGTACTAGGAATCAGATCAACTTTGCTGAGACCCAGGTTTTGGTTAGAGAACAGCATTACCAGACACAGTATTACAGAGAGGCTATTGAGTTCCCAAAGCATCATAGGAACATGAACCAGAAAGAGATGACCCTTAACCTCAGTCGTGCTTGGAATGCTGTGCTTAAGAGTACCAGAATTCTAAAGTTTCCTAGATATCAGGGGAAAAAAGTAGGTGGCTTTAAGAAGGATGGAACTGGACAGCAGGTAGATGGAACAGGTGGTTGATCATTCACCACATATACTCGTGTATAAGTAAAAAAATTATGCCTAAAAATTAATCCTGAAAACCTGAGTTGACTTGTACACGGGTCAATACAGTGCATGAAGCAGGAGCTTCTGGGAAGTTTAGCATCTGTATGGTGAAGTGGGGGGTAGGACTGGGCTGAGAAGCAGGACACGGCTGGTGGAGAAAAAGGGATAAATTTTACTTAACAGTAATTACGGTATTCAGAAGCAGCCGTTTTAGCTTCTTCTCCAAACAGGGAGAGAAGTGAAGGTGCTTAGGGGAATTATAATTTGTATGAGGGCTGCTGCTATGGAAGGGAAGTGCTTACTCCTCACAGAGCATATCTCATAAGAACAGCCCCACTGGATCAGGCCATAGGCCCATCTAGTCCAGCTTCCTGTATCTCACAGCAGCCCACCAAATGCCCCAGGGAGCACACCAGATAACAAGAGACCTCATCCTGGTGCCCTCCCTTGCATCTGGCATTCTGACATAACCCATTTCTAAAATCAGGAGGTTGCGCATACACATCATGGCTTGTACCCCATAATGGATTTTTCCTCCAGAAACTTGTCCAATCCCCTTTTAAAGGGGTTCAGGCTAGACGCCAGCACCACATCCTGTGGCAAGGCGTTCCACAGACCGACCACACGCTGAATAAAGAAATATTTTCTTTTGTCTGTTCTAACTCTCCCAACACTCAATTTTAGTGGATGTCCCCTGGTTCTGGTGTTATGTGAGAGTGTAAAGAGCATCTCCCTATCCACTCTGTCCATCCCCTGCATAATTTTGTATGTCTCAATCACGTCCCCCCTCAGGCGCCTCTTTTCTAGTCTGAAGAGGCCCAAACGCCGTAGCCTTTCCTCATAAGGAAGGTGCCCCAGCCCCGTAATCATCTTAGTCGCTCTCTTTTGCACCTTTTCCATTTCCACTATGTCTTTTTTGAGATGCGGCGACCAGAACTGGACACAATACTCCAGGTGTGGCCTTACCATAGATTTGTACAACGGCATTATAATACTAGCTGTTTTGTTCTCAATACCCTTCCTAATGATCTCAAACATAGAATTGGCCTTCCTTTCTGCCGCCGCACATTGGGTCGACATTTTCATCGACCTGTCCACCACCACCCCAAGATCTCTCTCCTGATCTGTCGCAGACAGCTCAGAACCCTTCCCGTTTGGAGAAGAAGGGAAAATAGCTCCTTTTTTTCTTTTTGCTACTGCCTCAGAACAGTTCCTGGCAAGTCATTTCAAAGAATTTCACACCCTCCTCAGTTTAACCCAACCGTGGCAAAAGCCTGCCAAGGCTCAAAGCTTCCATTGAAATCTGGTAAGCCCTGTTCTCTTTAGCAGACTGGGCTGCAGCCTCCTTCCATTTTGCAAATGCTTGACAGAGGTCTGTTTTTTTTTAAACACCAGGATATAATCCTCATTTCCATTTGAAACAAAGTTCCAAGCTACAATTTAGTGCACCATTACTTAAGAATAACACCCATGGAAACCAATGGGTCTACTCCTGAGTAAATAGGGTTGCAACTATGTGCAGCTGTACTTGTTCATGCTCATTCCTTGTCACTGTTCTCTCCACTATGCACGCTCCCAGTTATGTGTTATATGTTGTATGTTAAATGTACAGCCTCTGGCTTAACACACCAGGCACCTTAAAGAAGGACTTCATTAATGGTTCTCCTGGTATATTGTTTGCAGAGCACTTACTCTAGTAGTGTCTTTACAAAGGCTGTGAAGATCAGAATTTAAAAAGTTTATGAATAAAAATGTTTCTTATGATCTTTTACTATGTTTTTTTTTAATAGATTAGGGACTGCACAGTTCTTAGGTAACAATTACTGGTAGGTTATTTTTCAGGATCTGGCCTCAGGTAAAATCCCTGAGGGTTAAACTATACCCCTAAGTTTAACCTCCAACTTATCCAAGGGTCATATAAAATTCCATGATTTTGGCTCAAAACCTGCCCTCGACTTATCTGTAAGAATGACTTATACTCAAGTGTGGTAATTGGGGATATGAGAAAAGCAATCAGGGAGTTTCCTGGGCATGAGGTTTCCTAGGTTATAAAAGTTGTTTGCCATAAATACCCTTCTTTCTCTCTACATTCAGATGGGAGTATGCTGCAGTCTGTCACAGAGCTCAGTAGCTGGTACAGGGATCAAGTGAACAAAGACATAGGAACCGTACACCAGTGGTCATTCTCATGTATTGTACAACTTTTTTTGTACATGAGCATGAATCAGTGTGAGAAACTTAAAAGCACAAGACTATATCTTCTTTGCTTACTGATAGAGTTCTTTTTCTAGAACTAGCCCCTTATAGAGAGTCATAAGAATAACTCTTTTAAAAATTCTCGTAGACTTTCACTTCTGTTCTATTTGTAGTAGAAGGTGTGAACAATGTCACACGGGGGGAAAGCAGATGGTAACTTTAGTATATAGCACTTAGCTGTCAAAGCAGTTGGTGCTGTTCAGATTCTTCTTAAAAATATCCATTAAAATCTAGAAAAAAAACATTTTCTAGTTTCTAGAAAAGTGTAGAGAACTGGTATAGATGGTGGTTCTCAGTGGCATAGCTAATGATCGCGTAGCCCAGTACTGAGTTCAAAATGATGCTGCAGTAGTGACGTCACACCGGAGCTTTTAAAAAAGTGAAATTGGGGGAAAATCCATCTTCTCCTCCCAGCAGCTCTCCATCTACTTGCTGGGCTGCTGTGGATGCACAAACTCTAGTGATGCCACTGGAGCGGATACCAGCCCTGCCCCCCACCCTTCAGCTGATTTTTGTCAGATTTGTCCTGGTTGCAGTTCGGGGCAGGCAATAGCTGATTATGACATCAGTGGTTATGCTTCTGTGCTGATGGGTGACTCTTTGCCTTCTGCACAGTGGCAAGCTGCAGGGAGTTGGCTGCCACACAGGCAGGAAGCTTCCAAACATGCAAACATGGAGCTCCCTTGCTGCCTCGCTGATCTTCTACAAGAGTCTCTATGGGTGCAAGGAATAATCTGTGAAAGCACTGGGTCAAATATACTGTGTCAGCAAGCTCCAATTGCCCATGAAATTTTCCCAACATCAGGCCAGGCTTCCTCCAAGCAAGCCTGACAGAGTCATGGGGTAGCGATTACTCTGAGAACTAAAAGTGCAGCCTTCTTCTAGCGCTAAAGGATATGCAGCCTCTTGCCATCAGCCCTGCTTTAAGGCATGACGCTGGCCTGAGTCATGCCTTTCCGGCATGTTCCCATAACATATGTATATATGTGTGTCATGCTCCATGCATTAAAGAAACATAAGAACATAACATAAGAACAGCCCCACTGGATCAGGCCATAGACCCATCTAGTCCAGCTTCCTGTATCTCACAGCGGCCCACCAAATGCCCCAGGGAGCACACCAGATAACAAGAGACCTCATCCTGCTGCCCTCCCTTGCATCTGGCATTCTGACATAACCCATTTCTAAAATCAGGAAGTTGCGCATACACATCATGGCTTGTACCCCATAATGGATTTTTCCTCCAGAAACTTGTCCAATCCCCTTTTAAAGGGGTTCAGGCTAGACGCCATCACCACATCCTGTGGCAAGGAGTTCCACAGACCGACCACATGCTGAGTAAAGAAATATTTTCTTTTGTCTGTCCTAACCCGCCCAACACTCAATTTGAGTGGATGTCCCCTGGTTCTGGTATTATGTGAGAGTGTAAAGAGCATCTCCCTATCCACTCTGTCCATCCCCTGCATAATTTTGTATGTCTCAATCATGTCCCCCCTCAGGCATCTCTTTTCTAGGCTGAAGAGGCCCAAATGCCGTAGCCTTTCCTCATAAGGAAGGTGCCCCAGCCCCGTAATCATCTTAGTCGCTCTCTTTTGCACCTTTTCCATTTCCACTATGTCTTTTTTGAGATGCGGCGACCAGAACTGGACACAATACTCCAGGTGTGGCCTCACCATAGATTTGTACAACGGCATTATAATATTAGCTGTTTTGTTCTCAATACCTTTTCTAATGATCCCAAGCATAGAATTGGCCTTCTTCACTGCCGCCACACATTGGGTTGACACTTTCATCGACCTGTCCACCACCACCCCAAGATCTTTTGATCACCCCAAGATCCCCAAGAACAAAGAAATAAAAAGGCTTGTCATACAACACAGGGGTCATTGGCACATAAGTGCAGGTGCTGGCTTGCTTGCTTGTTACAGTAGCACCAGACTAGGTTCAAATTCCAACACACGGCCCCTTTTCCCAGCCCTGAGACTCTGTTGTCAGCCCTACAAGGATTTGACAATACTTCCTTTTAAAAATACATTGTACTTCAGGTACTAACACCTCTCAAGATTGCTTGTTTCTTTCTTTCTTTTTTTTACTTTTCCCAGGTTTCATCTACTGCAGGGGTGTCCAAAGTTTTTAGCAGGAGGGCCACATAATCTCTCTGACACTGTGTCAGGGGCTGGGGGGGGGGGAAAGAATTAATTTACACTTTTAATTTGAAAAAAATTTACATACGTTTACATAAATGAATATATTAAGATGATCTTATATGAATGAATGAAGGTCTTGCAATAGCTCAAGGCCTATAAAGGGCCTTGCACAAAGCAAGGCCGGCCTTTCCTTTGCTGCCGCATCACAGATGTGAAACAGCAAGCAGTGGAGGGAGCCCACAGCTCACACAAGAGGTCAAACTGAGAGCAGTTGCGTTGGGCCTGTGCGGGCTCCAGCAAATCTCCGGAGGGCCAGAGACTCATTGGAGACTGGGGACTCCCTGAGGGCCGCATTGAGAGGGCTCGAGGGCCACAAGTGGCCCCAGGGCCAGGGTTTGGGCACCGCTGATCTACTGCATTTCATTTCAGTGCAATTCTATTTTGCGCTGTAACAGGCAGGCCAGGTGGCCTGTGCTGTATCCAGCACAAGACTGGGACCAGAAGTGGCTCAGCAGAAGGTAAGGGGAAACTCTTCTCCTTATTCCTGGGTAAGCTAGCACAGCCCTAATGGGTCTCTTTGGACTTGTACCACTGCAGGAGGTGGCACAAGTTCAAGGAGAATGGAGTGGCTTCAAGCTGCTCCATGCTGCTCGGGGAACAGGGTTGGGATCCGGCATAACAGCTGGGTCCCAGCCCTGCCCCTGGGATGGCCCCTGACCTCCCCCTGCCTCAGAATGCCTCCCTCCTGCCTTCTCCCCACCCTCTCCAGACCTCTGCGTCAGCCAAGCTCAACCAACGCAACCCTTCCCAAGTTGGTGTGGAGGCTGGATACAGGCTCTGTGGGCCAGTGTGTGTCCCTGCACTGGCCCAGCTGACTCCCGAGGAATCGCAAATGTGCTTCACGGCACGTTTGTGACCCTCCTGGGCCGGCACAAAAGACTTGCACCCACAGTTAGGATGGCACCCTTAATTTCTTCTTTCTTGATAGCTACTTACTTTCCATACAACATTTCTTATTTTATATACTTGTTTTATGCTAGCTCTTTTTCTTCTGTCTCAGACTGAAAACATGCCTCATTTTACCTCTTTAATTGGCAGTCATATATATTGATTACCTAACCTTCTCCCAACCTTTTTCCAGGTCTGTTATAGACTTTTCAGATAGGTAATCAAAACTGCATTCAGATTGAGGCCACTGCTTTTTTATTAAGTGACTATTTTCATTATACTTTTGCCTTTCTTTCTCGCCTCACCTAAACAGTTTGATCTGTGGAGCTCTATCTGTAGGCTTCCTTTCTTTCTGAATCCTGTGGATCTTATAGTACGATAAACCTATCGCACAGCCCACACAATGCACATGAATAGCAGCCTACATGAATAACATCCTGGGAGTGCTAGAGGCAGAGACACCTTTCTTGCTGTACCGTCTGTGGCTTTTGGAAACATGTAGTGCTACAGCCTGAAGAACCACCCCCTGCTAGCATCCCATTGTTCTGGGAGAAGCAGGTTTAACAATGCCCAGAATGTCCAGCATATGACTTCCCTTTCTAGTCTAAATTAATGCCAGTGACTCCCACTGTTGCAACGGAGGAAGATCAAGAAGATTTAATATGCCCTAGAAATACATTGCATGTTTTATGCATAATAAGATTGCTTATCCCAAGTTATATCAGCCAGTAGCGTCAGATGGATGAGCTTTCTCTGTTAGCTGGCTGGAAGCTTCATCTATCCTAAACTAGAAGCACTAATCTTCCCTACCTCTGCTTCTGTAAGCACCTCTCTGAACACCCCCCCCATCATTGGGTCAGCGCAGAAGCATAGCTAGATTGGGGGGGGGGTGGAGTGGTAAGTACGGCATGCTCTGCAATATGTCTCCCCTTCCAGAGTGCCAGAGTCATTCAGGAGAGTGATGGTACTTTGTCATTGCTGCCCCAATGGCTCTGACACCAAGAGGGTGGGGTTCTTACACAGCACATTGTGGAGCATTCCGTACTTACCACTCCGTCCCCGCTCTAGCTCCACTTCTGAGTACCTTGGCAATGGCGTGGGATGTGGCCTGACAACAGCCCCCCACCATATGCTGGCATTCCCAAGGGTCCCCCAACCACAGCTTTTGGGGGGGAGGTAGGGAAGATAGTGTGAATTAGGCTTGTTGCCTTCATGTTATTTAAGATACAATCTATAGTCTTTGAAAGTAAACATTAACTCCCAGAGACTCACAAATAAAATCAGTTGAGGGGGGGAAAAATCATTAGTATTTTCTTTCTGAGATTTTGTGGTACTAATTGTATATCCATACAATTCTTTCTGGTTGAATAAGATCGTTGTATCCATTCTTCTTTTGAAAATTATCACATTTAAAGGAGAAACTCTTTTTGACAAACTGATAGGCTTAATTCTTTGCTGTTAAAAAAACATTCAGGGCACTTATTAGACAGACAATATAAATCTGTTTCAGTATACAGTATGGGATACCTCAGTTCAGTTCTTATTCAGTTCAGTTTATGTTCGATGCTTATTCGTTTTGGTTCATATTATGTACACTTAAATTATTTAGTTAGAAATATTTCCATTTACTCCTGATCAGACCTGTATGCACACTAGTGCATATACAGAACTCCTTTTGCTAATAATAAACTACATGTGCATGCTTGACTTCATTTTAGACAATATAACACAGAGAGATGAGTGAGCCACACACCCACCCCCATTTGCAACAGATTGAAATTTGGAAAATAGCTTGGCTCATTTCTAAGCTAATTTGAATTCATAATGTCAGCAGCCCTTGAGAAAATTACAAGAGTAAATGCAACTGGAGGTAAAGTCCATCACAGGTTACATAAGAAGTTAAGACCACCCCTGCTGGATCAGGCCAAAGGCCCATCTAGTCCAGCTTCCTGTATCTCACCATGGCCCACCAGATGCCTCAGGGAGCACACAAGGCAACAAAATACTTGCATCCTGGTGACACCCCCTTGCACCTGGTATTTTGAGGTAACCTACTTATAAAACTTAGAGGTTGCACATACCCATCGTGGATTGTAACCTGCAATGGGCTTTTTCTCCAGAAATCTGTCCAATCCCTTTTCAAAGGCTTCTAGGCCAGACATCACCACATCCTGTTGGGAAAGAGTTGCACAGACAAATATTTTCTTTTGTTCTAACTCTCCTGACACTCCTGTTACAAGCCATGATGACTGTGGAGTTACCAGATACAATGGGGGACAGAGTGCCTGTACCTTTAACCATTGTATAAAAGAGGGAATTTTGGCATGGGCAGCTTTTTAAACCCTTGCATGTTGAGCTGCCCCTGCCAAAATTACCTCTTCTGTACAATGGTTAAAGGTATAGGCACTCTGTCTGCCCTCCTTTGAATCTGGTAACCCTAACTATTTGTAGTTTCTGGGTTTTAGAGGTAGCCTATTTCTGAATGTCAGAAGCAAGGAAGTACAGGATACAGATAGCTTGTTGTCTTTTGTGCTCCTTGAGACATTTAGTGGGCCACTGTGAGAGTCAGGAAGCTGGACTCGATGGGCCCTTGACCTAATTCAGCAGTGCTCTACTTATGTCCGTATATAACGGGCCTTTTGTCCTAATGCATACTGAAAGAAAAGGAACGGAAAGATCACCTTGATCCCTCTTTTTTTCTCACAGCTAGAGTTCTGTCATTGTTGCTGTTGTTCTAGCCCAGGTTGGTTCTACACTTGCTGCTTAGTTAAAAATTGCCACCCTTTGGCCACTCACCATTTATGAAGAGTTCAGATGACTGATATCCAGGGATGTACAAATCCATTGCAGCTAGACTTGAGTCGAGTCCCAAGTACCTGTCCCCTTTGACGCATACATGAGTCATGGGGACTTGTCAGGAGTCTTTTTGATACACATCTCAGGTGCAGCTCTGTGGAAAAAACTGAGCTCCTCGTGGGGTGTGTGTGTGTGTGTGTGTGTGTGTGTGTGTGTGTGAGAGAGAGAGAGAGAGAGACAGAGTTTTCATTAACCCATTTCTGCCCAGCCCACAGGTGTACACATTTTATCCCTGTTGCATATATGCAACAAGGGGCAGAAATGTGAAACACTTCCCTCATGTTCCCGTCTAGAAACAAAAGCTCTGCTGTTCTTCGAGTGAAGGCAGCTGTGCAGAGAACACCAGTCAGTTCCTGATGAACCCCAGCAACAAAACATCACACCTTCAGAAGGAGTGCCAGGCACACCAGGGCACAGAGCAACAGGGACTGGAAGGTGCCTGAGGACCGCAAGGTAGGAAGGGGTGGGACTGACTGCATGAGGGCGGGGACAGAAGCGGCAAGCAGGAGGACAGTCACACGTAGCAGCTAGGAGGCTTATCAGTATGACCCAATCCTTTGCACCTCTACTCAGAAGTAGTTCCAGAAGTAGTTCTACTGCAGTCGGTCATTTATTGATTCTGCTGGAGACAAGAGTTTCTCTTTGATGGCTAGGAACTGCCCCCACCTTTTCCTCTCACTCGTCTAAGGGGGGAAAGCCTTTGTCCAATGATCATTGGTTCCTTCAAAGATGGACAAGAGAGCCCGCTCCCATCTCCTTCTTGATCCAAAACTAAATCATTAACCCTTCCCTCCCTCCTGGTTGGAACTTCCTTGCTGCCCACTCAGTCTGAATGATGGCTCCACAAAGTGTGAAAAAGTAAGCAAGCACAGAAGTATTCATTGTCACCTTCATGACTCATTTCAGAGTCAGTGGACCAAGACCCGAGCCAATGCCCAAGTAATTGATTCACATGACTCAAGTTTACATGAGTCAGCAAAAAACCCGTGTTTTGCGACTCGGACTCAAATCACCTGATTCGAGTTCCCATCCTTGCTGGTATCCTTTTGCATTTCAATTTTTTAAAGTTGTTCTACCACATTTTACGGTAGACTTCCTTTTATGAAATAAAAGTGCCAGTCATACACATGTAGACATGCAAAGAGCTGTTGATGCAGTTTCACTTCTAATATTAAGCACATTTTCATTTTCTTAAAAATAAAAATTACTGACTTTCCACACTACAGCCTAGTTGTGTGAATGTTTAGGAGATGTCGAATTGCTTTTAATTGATTTTCCTCTCTTGAATTTGTATTATTATTATTATTATTAACAGTATTTATATACCGCTTTTCAACTAAAAGTTCACAAAGCGGTTTACAGAGAAAAATCAAATAACTAAATGGCTCCCTGTCCCAAAAGGGCTCACAATCTAAAAAGATGCAAATGAATACCAGCAGACAGCCACTAGAACAGACAGTGCTGGGGTGAGGTGGGCCAGTTACTCTCCCCCTGCTAAAAAAAAGGAGCACCCACTTGAAAAAGTGCCTCTTACCCAATTAGCAGGGGTTATAGGGTTGTAAAGTTACCCTATAAACTTCCCCCATAGAAGTCTGTTGCATCTTCAGCCTTGCATCCCTCTTCCTTCCTTTCTTCCTTTTCCTGCTGAACCACTGAGTTATACCACTGGCCACTGCACTTGGTCCTAGCACATGTGTGCATATTAATGTGTGTTCTTAAAAAGCAAATCCAGTAAAATCTACTGTGTCAAAGTCTTGGCTATGATATTTCTAGAACTGGACCCTTTAATAGCCTTGATGCCACCGTGTGATATCAAAACTAATGTTCATGTGACATAATCGTTTAATTTATAACTAATGTAATAAAACTTCCATAGCTTAGAAATAATGCTGTCTAGGAAGTTACTTCCATAACATCTATTTCTGTGCTTTTTGTCCTTCAGTATGTCTAACACTTTACAGTTGGACTTGTTAAAATTTCATAGTGTTGCTGTCTGCTTAGTTCTGAAGCTAAAGCTAAAGTAATTTTGACTGCGTAGGCTGTCTTCCAGGGTATTTGCAATCTATCCAAACTTTCTGTCTCCTACAAATTTGGTAAGTGGAATATACATGATTTCATCCAAACAATTAAAAGAAAAGTTGGAATTAGCACTAGATCAGCATTTCTCAACGTTTGTCCCCCGCTGTACTACTTCACATGGTCCATCTGTTAGAAATATCACCTTAAGTAATTTCCAATGATGTCATCACAAGTTAATTCCAGATTAGAAGACACAATGTGACAAATACCATTAAAAGACTCAGGGTGGATGGGAGGGTTTTTTTTGAGCATGAGAAAAGAACAAGCTGGAGCTCGGCCCACTGAGTCAAGCCTGCTATCACTGCTTTGTGTTGTGGTGTTGCTGGTCTCGCTGTTTGGTGAAAGGGGTCTTGGGGACCCATGTGTACCTCCAAACACCACTGCCAGTGCTACAAGTGCCACTAGTTGAGAAACACTGCTTTGGATCTCTGTGGAATTTTACTGTAACAGATTTCTTTTTCAATTTGTTCACTTATCAACTATTACTCAAACCAGAGAAGAGTCTAAAAGCGAAATATAAGGAGGTAGAGCCAGATATCAATGTAACAAATATTAAAACTGTTTTTCCCCCTCAACCCATTGCATGCCTATTAGAACGCCTCAACAGAAGCATCTAAATAGTAATGTTCTATTCAAGAAAATGGAAAAGGAATGTGGGAATAAATAAAATACTTGACACAGGATTTCCATCCTGCCCACCCCACTCATCTCACCTTGCATTTTCTAGACTTCTACTTTATTCCTCTCCCCAATTTTATATTGTGTGTGTTCTTGTAGCTTTGTTCTGCTGTTTGTCCTCTCTTAGCAGGCCAGCTAGAGCTGGCAAGTAGCAAAACAGAAAGGAAGACAAAGAAGAGAGTGATGAAAAAGTGTGTGTGTTGGCTGATGCTGTTGCTGCTGTGACTGGACTGGGTTGAGCTCTGCTCCATCAGTTGGTTCAGCTGGGCAGGGAAATGAACAAGTGAGCCGGTGAGCATAAACACTGCCAGTTTTGCATATTTTATAACTAGCAATTGTGACAAAATACAACAATCACTTAACCCATTGACAGCCCAATCCTAATGTCTGCTTGAGCCAGTGCAGGCCTCCTGCACTGGCTCCTGAATGTTGCAAATGTGCCATCAAGCACATTTGCACTGATTCTGGAATTGGCTGGGCCAGTGCAAAGGCCTGCACCAGCTTGGCAGAGCTGTATCTGGATCCTGCAGCAGCCGGGAGAAGGTGAGTTTGTGCCAGGTGGCTCAGGGTGGGAGAGGGTTACAAGAGGGCATTCCAGGGGGGAGGGGGACTTTTCTGGGCAGTGGAGGAAAGCACAGGGGAGTGTTGGATCCAGGAAGGGGGTGTGATAGGTGGCAGAAGCTGTATCCTAACCTCCACTCCTGGGCCTGGCAGCCTTAAATGGGCTGCTTAGATTTGTACCAACAATAACTGGTGCAGATCTGAGAAGCCCGATAAGGCAGGCTGGAGCTTGACATGGGGTAGGGGGAAAAATATCCCCTTACCCTCCAGTCTGCTCCTTTACCTGTGCTGGATACATCACAGGCCACTGAGGCCTGGCTGTGCTGGTGCAGGTTAGGATCGCACTCTGATATGCATATTGGATGGGGGGTGGGGTGTTGGAAACTTCATTAATGCGTCTTTAACCACTAGAAACAGAGAAGAAGGTCTATCTGATTCTTCACTCAGCAAAATGTCTTGGTTGAGTGCTTGTGTGTTCTTTGTAAGCAGTCCCTGCAAAGCCAAAGTGTAAGAAAAAGCAGCAATAACAAAACATCTCAGTGTTTTACTTTGAGCCCTACTCTATCCATTTGTGATTCTATCCACTCAATCCAATTGTGGGGGTGATAAAAGCAAATACTATAAAGGCATTTCTGATTACCTTAGATAACTGTTCAACTCCTGGCAATCCACCTACAAAAGCATACATCAAAAACCCACACAAGAATTCACCTGTGCGGTTCACATAATCTGTTCAAGGTAATACCTATCTTTAAAATCTGCCCTGTTTAGAACTGCACTGTATACGTTGCATTTTATTTTAGGCCCAATCATACCCTTTTGCTGCAGCAGTTCAATCAAATGGTCTTTTATTCTTTTCATTAAATAACATCCCCAGTAAGAGAACAAATAAAAATGTCAGTCTTGCAAGATCTGGGACACTCTGGGGGCGAGAGTGATTATTTTTTAACATAGTAATCTTAGACTTTCCTCAGTGGTATGCTATCTTTTTTTCCCCTGCCGCTTTACTTCTTGTATTCTGTTTGAGATCCTGCTAAGGAAGATGAAGTGATTTCTTCCTGGAGCCAATCTGAATAAATCTTTGCAAGATCGAAATCACAAGGAAGAGGTGATGACATCTTCATCTTGAGAGAGGCTTAACACGTTCTTGGCTTTAAAGCTTTAGGGCTTCACACTTACTGCTATTGTTGACTTAATTTTCAATGCTGAGAGACATTCCTCATGTGTCATGAGACAAGACCCATAATACATACTGCATATGCTTTGTGTCAGACATAAATAAGGCCTGTTTTGCTCTGAGAGAATAATGTCATAGGAAGAATTTCCTGCAAGCAATTATTGGCAGCATTTTTTTTTCTTAATTGTTGTATCTGAAAGCACAACATCATAATTTGGAAATCATTTGTTTTGTTAACTGGTAAACTGTTGAGGTAAATACTTACATGGTAAGTATTCCCATACTTGTATCTGTATGTTAGTGTGAATGCAGGGTTGTGCAGAGTGAAATGTGTGAACAGGGTTGCTGTTTAATTCTTTATCCACTGATTCGCCCTTGCAAATTCCCTGCCCTTGAGTCCAACTTGGGGGAATATTTTCAAATACCCTGGGGGAGTTATTGCAGGGTAGATTGGACAGGGAGAGTTATCCCCTTCAATCCATCAGTTGTCTCCTGCAAATCCGTCTTGCATGAGCATTATGGGGCAAACATGGAGGTGGAATCTATTGTTAGCTTCATACTGCATAATTTTAGCCTTGATACTTGCATTTTGTGCCCACCGCTTGATTTCTAACGCAAAAAGTAATATAATGCCATTGGTAAAACTGCATACTTATTTTATTCAGAGATTTTACCATGGCATTTGAATGCTACATGCTCTATCTCCTCATTGCATAGATAGTTTTGCAATCCACTGGTAAAGATTTGACTTGGGGTGTCAGAGACAAAGGGCTAATTCTAATGTTACAACCTCTGTGTGAGATCCTGTTAGAAAAGAGTCTGTGTAGTGCAGAGGAAGGGAGGAAGCTTCCAAACAGATGCAAAAAAAACCCTACACCATTCCCTATTGATTGCTGTTGTTGACCCAACACATTTCAGCATTTTGTTTTCTTCTGACATATAACATTCCAACATAACATAGACTCCGGTGATTCTGACTGAAAAGAAACTCAAAGCTTGCTCCTGTGAATTGTCCCTTTGTTTTTATCTCTGTCATCAGGTCAGGGTTGCATGCTCTGTAAGCTGGATGGTAGCAGTAACAAGAAAGAACCTGGACAATTTTTGTTGCACCAAGCTGAAAGCATCCCCTTGATTTAAGTATGTCTGCCCACTTTGGTCTGTGTGTACTCTGGTTCTCCTGCCTGTCAAGGTTGCCAAGCACCTGCCGGGCCACCCCACATGACTAATGGGCTGCATTCAGGTTGATGTGTTACAAGCTGAATAGGTGTGAGCTAGAGGGGTAAGAAGTGCTGGGTAACATTCTGACTAGTGCTTCCACCATTAAGACCCACCTTTGCAAATGGAAGAAGCATTTTGTCCTTACACAAGCAGAGTGCTTATTCTGTTCATGGACGGTGCTACCAACAGCAGAAATTCTAGTTAGGATGCTACCCATTGTCTTTTCACACTAACTTATTATGTTATCTTCCTACATGTTTCTACCTTTGAAATTAGACTTGTGTAATAGAATTCTAAGTTATACCTTAATGAAGCAGAGATATATTTGATTATCCTCTAAGCTGCTAACAATGTAAAAAAAACCGCACAGGTTGTTGGACATCATTTGCTTCAAATCATCTCATTTATTTCAGTGAGCTTTCAGGCTGATTATACTTTACTGTTTGTTTTGCTATTTCCTCAGGTACTGAGGAAAGGTTAATTGGATGTTTAAAATCTTTGGTTTCTCTCCACCCTTTCCCCATTGCTTTATATTTTAAAATTAAATAGCTACATATTCAGGTGCTTTTGCCAGAGACACTGCAGACTGATTCTTTGACAACCTCTGGAAATATTGGAGTGTTACTCCAATTTAAGCACAGCTTATTTGGGTCTTCTCCATATCTGCCAGATTGCCTCTTCACACCTTTTCCAGGTCAGGCATATGAGTACACACCTTGTGTTTTTGTTTTTTTAACAGCTGCAGTTGCTTTTACAGAAAGAGAGATCTGAAGCAACAAACTTTCCAGCTCTAGAAGCCTCTGGAAGTCCTCTTTCTCAGAGATAACAGCTTTAGTATTCTGTTTTATTACTTCCATATCTAAGAAGTGCTTCTCACTTTTACACATAAATAATAGAATCCCTTGTGTGAGGCGTATTGTGCCCAGTCAAGATAATCACAATATACATGAGATGTTCTCACATACACTAGCAACATAGCTAGGAAGGCAGGGAATGTCATCTACCTTATATCATCTGCAGGGAAAAGGGGATGTTTCTCTTAAATGTGTTGAGTTCTAGAATGGAACCATGATCCTCATTGAACCTCTTTTTTGGCAGTCAGTATGCAGAACAGTGAATTTGTTTGTCTCAAATATGACATTGATTGCCCAGCCCTATCCAAATCCTTTTCCGCTGATGCAGCCACACCACTGGATTACACACTAAATCTTGTGGAGTGGGGCCGTCCCAGAGGTCTTCTCCAGGTAAGGGAGCATTTTTTCCCTTTCCCAGGGTAAGCCTCTGTTGCCCTAATGGGTCTACTGGGACCTGCACCAGTGATTTTCCGCACAAGTCTAAGTGGAGCCAGCTGGTTGGATGGGAGCTGGTAAGGGCAATAGGATATTGATAGAGCTGCTGGCACTGATATCCTTCCCTTCCTGCCCTCGACACATCTCTGTCCCTATCCCTTCCCCATTCTGCCTACCCCACCTCATTCCAGTCAAAGCCCAACCTCATGCCAACTTACCAGTGCCAGGGCTCAAGTTTGTGGCAGCAGCCATTTTGTAACATGCCATAAAGTGTGCTGTGTCACTGGAACATGAATTCTATCGCAGGAAGCTCATAGGATTGGGCTCTCATTCCATTAGTAGTCTTGGACTGGAGTCATTTTTGACTCCTCTTGCCTGATAATAGTTACAGCTAGTGACACCTATAATCAGAATGATATGATGAAAGATCGTTGAGTGGGTGTAAATTTGTACGTTAAATAAATATCCCTTTACTCTGAGTTGTGCCAAAGACACCTCCTAACCTGTGCTGGATACAGAGCAGCCCATTTGGTCTGCCTGTTCCAGCACAGGTTAGGGCTGGGCTCCCCCCCCCCCCACATGCACAGAGAGGTTATAATATTTATCTCCCAAGATTACTGAATCAGTATATTATCTTCTCACAATAATACATTCATACATAAAGTGGAAATTAATAATATTGTTATATATGGGTTTTCTAATTTAATCGGTTGAGGCTGTATAAGTAGGGTAACCATAACACAGAAAGGGAATAGGTAGCTGAAGGAGTATGGTCACAACCTTTGAATTTAATTGCTACTTAGATGTCATTTGTTAATCTTTATGAATTAGAAAACTGAATCAAAAGACATTTATTTATTTTCAAAGATTGGTTGGTCTGTTGGATCTCCCACCTGCTCAATTGCAGTGCTGGATTCTGTGTGGGGTTAGCAGCCCTGTTGTGTCAGTGGTGTGTATGATGGGACTGTAAATAGCAGTAAAATAACATCCATTAAGTCCCTGCAAAATGGCAGTTGGCATACGAGTTGTGCACTAGCTTCCTGGACGGAGTGATACCTGTTACTTCCCCTGTCTGGTCTCTGCAAGGAATAATAAGCAGAGTTTAGTAATGTGTGAAGCTGTTTTTTTACTTTTCAACCTTGCTAGTCTAAAACAGAACAAAAAGCCACATCCTGCAGAACTGTAGATGTTTCCTATCTGGATAGTAGTTTGGCATTTCTATCTCCCTTCATGTTTCTTGTATAACTGACCAGTTCAGCTCCAAGTACGGTTTTGCCAGCTTTACAGTCAGCACATCACATAATATCCAAAGTTAGGACCCAATTCTAGCAGGCTGCTGCATTGTCTGAACTTGCGTTCCAGTAGTGCAGCAGCTTTCCTGGAGTTGCAGAATGCAGTGCACTATCGTGCACAACCAACCTGTCATCAGAAATAGTGAACAGTGGCAGCTGCAAGACAGCAGTAATCCTGGATGCCCTGGTACTGGTATGTTGGTATGGGGGCAGGTGGGGTGCAGGTGATCGGCAGAATGGGGCTGGAAGCTGGAAGAACGGGTTGGAGACTGGGGCAGAGAGAGGGTGTGTTGATCACAGGAAGGGGCTTCTATTGGTAGCAGTGACTCCACTGATATCCTATAATCCTTCCTGGCCTTGATTCACCTCCCTGTGTCCACTTGGAGTTATGCCACCCAAAGAACTGACTCTAGTTCAAGTAGACATAACTAAACTATATGGACAAGAACTACAATTCTGTGTGGTTTTGTAAAAACTCGGCTCATAATATAACAAAGAAGGAGCACCCACAAATGATACCGGAGTCACATTGGGACATAAGAGATTGTTGTATCCTTTACGTTGATTCCAAGTTGTTGAGTAGTTCGTAACCACAATGTTGAACTATGCATAGATGAAAAACTAGGTCTAGTCCAATGGTGGAAATACATACTGGTGCCATCATTTCTAAGGCTGTGAGCCTGAATGAACAAGGGAGATGCAACTCCTTTGGAATTGTTTCCCTTTATCCCAGTTGGATGACAGGATCTTGTTTAGACAGCATTGTAACATTGTTTCATGTTTCAAGATTGAGACTGGAACAAAAGGGAGGAAACAGGATTATCAAAATATCTGTGTTCAAGAAGGAAACACATGATGGGTTTTCTATACAAACAGGTTTGAATAATATTGTACTAAACCATGTTCTATTCTTTTTCAAAGGAGGAATAATCAGAATCCTCCTGGAGTATATTTGTTTATGGAGAAACTTATTTTACTTACTGAATAATTTAAATGTTCATATAAGACCTAATGTCTTTGAATTTATTTTATTTGTTGGTTTCAGGCTGTCTGGCAAAAACAATCCCACTACACTCTCTCTCTCTCTCTCTCTCTCTCTCTCTCTCTCTCTCTCTCTCTCTCTCTCTCTCTCTCTCTCACTCACTCAAACATCTAGGTGATAATTAGTTTTCATGAACAAGAGATGCCTGACATATATATTCTTTACTCCCCCTTGCATTCTCAATTATTTCTTAGACCTACAAAGTAATTTCTCCAAACATTGTTTCATGTTTTTTGGTTTCACCATGGTGATGGAAGCAAAATAACTGTCTACATGGAATAAATAATTTCTAATCCATGTGGCCATTGTTCTTATTCTGCATTATAGGTTGACTAACCATCATGACATATGAGCCATCATGAGCAGAATGTTGTACTATTCACATAGCTTAATCCTACATGTTCTTTCCATTCCATGTGATAATTTGAGACATGTGCAGTGCCAAGTATAACTCTAGGAAAAAACAACCACACCCCAGCTATAATATACAAGTGTGTGTCGCTTAACTGTCCACTTAACAACAGACCGCATATACAATGACGGTCAAAGCACAACAGAGGCTCTTAATGAGGCAGTCAGGACTCCCATAAACAGAGTGTCTGTTTACACAACAACAAAGAGGCTCTTAATGTAAAGAAGAGGCAATCTATCTCCAGAAGTCTGTGCAGCCAGCTAGTGTCTGGCAGGGAGTATCTGTTAACACAACAAAGGCACTAGATTGGGCTGAATGTTTGCTTAACAACCTAATTGCATAACAACAGGGAGCAGAGAATGTATCCCCATTGTTAAGTAGTGCAAACCTGTAATGTAATGTAATGCAATGAATCAGTACTAATGTATGTGTCAGGCCGAACTTGTGACCAAATTTCATTCTAGATCAGGGGTGCCCAAACCCCGTCCCTGGGGCCACATGCAGCCCTCAAGGCTTCTCAGTGCGGCCCTCAGGGAGCCCCCAGTCTCCAATGAGCTTCTGGCCCTCTGGAGATTTGTTGGAGCCCTCACTGGCCCGATGCAACTGCTCTCAGCATGAGGGCGACTGTTTGACCTCTCGCGTGAGCTGTGGGATGAGGGCTCCCTCCGCTCCTTGCTGTTTCAGGTCTGTGATGCATAGCGGCAGCAAAGGAAAGGCCAGCCTTGCGTTGTGCAAGGCCTTTATAGGCCTTGAGCTATTTCAAGACCTTCATTTATTCATATAAGTTCATCTTTAATATATTCATTTATGTAAACTTATGTAAATTTATTCAAATTTTAAATTCAAATTAATTCTTTTTTTCCTCAGCCCCCAACACAGTGTCAGAGAGATGATGTGGCCCTCCTGCCAAAAACTTTGGACACCGCTGTTCTATATGAATGTGGCTGGTCTTATTCAAGTAAAAAAAAAGCATTCAGACCTTTTAGGAAAAAGTTTTGATAATCTAGCAAGATTTCTCAGTGGGACCGAACATTTCCCTAGCTCTTTTATAGCTGTATTCTTTGGAACCACTGGCTGGCATCCCATCTAGCACTTCCACTGTCACAAGCTCCCTCCCAGCCCCCAAACGGAGGAAGCACTCTAATTCCACAAATGGTCTTTGAGCAAGTGGGATGTTCTTCTTGTGTGAGGAGGCTTCCCACTGTGTTCACAACATCTGGAAGGGCAGTTAATAGACGAACTAGCAACAGCTAAATTTAAAATGAAAGCTAACCACTAAATGGAGCTCATGAATGCTCATCTTAATACTTATCCCTTTCTTGCTATATGTCTTCATGAGAGGGGATAGCAAATGTAGGCAGGGGGTTGAAAGCCAGGGACAGTTCAGCTTGTGCAGGGCATAAATACAAATAGCAAGTGATGCATAATTTTATTGATATGTAAACACAAAGGTATTTAATAAATTTAATTAGCTACTGTAATAAAACAGGTTTTTTAAAATAAAATAAAAACTCTTAAAATGATGTGGGCAAAGCCCAAATGCTTAACTACTGTTTTGACTCAGATATTTGTAAAGGAAGCTATCCTGAATAAGACAGGATACAGAATACAAAGAAAGGTGGGTAGCTATGGAATATGGAAATGAGGTTGAGAGGAAGTTTAAAAAAAAATTTTTTTTAATGTCTTCAATCCTTTATCATATGTATTAGGAAAGCATATTTTCAAGCCTAATGGTGAGACTTCCAGACTGCCATTAATTGACATATATGAGCAAGATTGAGCTGCAGACTCAGATGCTAAAGAGCTGGCAAAGAACTGAGGATACCCACAGCAGAGCAGGATGCTTATGGAAGTGTAAGGGAATTTGAATCCCCTTTCCTCTCCAAAGCCTTCACCTTCCCTAGTGGATACAGCGCATGCCTTTTTGGCACAGCTGCCGCAGCGGGAGAGGGGGGAGGAGGATAGGATTGGGCTCTCAGTCACTCATACCTCTATCTCCTGGACTCCTTGACTGCTTTCTGATAGCATTTTACTGACTTTTACTTGCCCTATACGTTAGATTGCCCTGTCCTCAGTTCATTCTATATTGTTGTGTCTGAGCAAACTGTGGAGTTCTGTATCTGTGAGTCCTTCTTGGCTCACATTCCTTTGGACGATGTTCACCTCTGCTCCTATCAGCAAATGAATGTAGAATTCAACATGCAAATTAGGGCATTCATACAGCTCTGGATTTATGTGTGTAGTGGAAAGGCACCGTTGCTTTCTGCCAGCAAAGATGCTTTCCCCCACTTCCAATCCTGTATACTAAATACTGTACAGATAGTGAAGAAGTGGAGAATTTCTTCTTTGATACAAGAAGACTAGAACATGAGATATATTTTCTAAATATTTCAAAAGACTTTCTAAACCAAAACCAGTTCAATTCCACAAACTTCTTCAAAAGTGAATGAATAAAGGTGAATGAATGAGTATCTTTAGATATTTTAGAATTTACATTAGATTTTTATTTTAGAAATTCTGCCCATGTCTTTTCAGCATCTCTTTAGAATGTTTAATTAGGTCGGTAATGGTGGGAAATCTCTATAAAGCCACTCAAATGTGGCCATAAAATGTGTCCCATTGTTCAAAGTGTCTAACATAGAATGGCTTATACATTGCTTTAAGAAATTGATTGTAAATCCTTCTGTGTAAACAAAAGAAACACATATGTTATCTAAGAATGCTTTCTTTCTAAGTCTAATGTGACCTGACTACTAACACAAGAAATGTGGGCATATCCCTTACCTTTAAAATCTCTATGATGTAAAGAAATTTTCTATCATTCTATATCCCATCCTACCTTCTTGCATTCTTGTTAGTGTAAAAGGGGCATTATGCTGGATTGTGCAGTCCGAAGAGACTGACTGCACAATCCTATGTTGACCTCCTCAGATGTAAGCCCCATTGTGTTCAATGGAGCTTACTCCCAGGAGAGTATACGAGGATACTCCCAGGAGAGTATAAGAGGATCGTATATAGGATTGCAGCCCTTGAACACAGTGGGACATATTTCTGAGTAGACCAGCATTGGATTGCATTGTGAGTTGTATTAGGACTTACCGAGTTCAAAGTTCTCCTCTGCTCAATAGATGGCCTGCAGGAAGCCACCTTTCCCAGGAAGCTCTGCAGCAATACAGGGATCATATTACTTACCTTACATAATTGTTTTAAGGACTCCATCAAGATAGTACAGGTGCAGGGTTTGCACACTCAAAAGCACAGTACAAATATTAAATATTATTCTGCATAATTGTCCACAAGTCTAGGATATGAACCCCTTTATTTACTGCAATAGTAGTTTTATGTTTGGAAACTGGAAAACTGAGTGAATGGCCACTTTTAACGTTAAATGAGAATCACTCTGTGTTCTAAACTGCATGAAAAGAATCCCAAATATTGCCCCCTGTGAATTGTTGTATGGAGGGGAAGCATTTACAATAATTAAAAAGATGCCTACAAGAAAATTCATTAGGCAATCTTTTATCACAACACCAAGAGCAGAAAGTCAGTGGTGCACAATGTTTAATTAATCTGTTATGTAGAAGTTTCAAATAAGGATATTAATACAATGATGATTGTAAAAATCATATTAACATTCAGACTCCTGCAGAGATTCCATTAACCTTGCCTTGGAGCAGTATAAGCATATGTCGACTTGCTCCAACCCCTTTGGTAGAATTGGGTAGGATATTTTTTAATCCACAAACCAGCAATATCAGAATATTTAAGCACAAACCTTAACTGCCTGACATGGTTCTGTAAGATCATTGGCCTACTGCATGCACTAGAAGAGGCAAACGTTTAGAAGATGAGTGTCAAAACGTGTTTCATGCAGTGGGCCTAAGTTAGCATTCATGGCGCCTGCTGAAGGCCAGAAGGGATGCCATTAAGCTGGAAGTGATGCCATTAAGCAGGAAGTGATGTCATTAAGCAGGTGATAACCAGAAATAGTTCTTTTTTTCTCACCTAGGAACATACTAGCTTAGCGATTTTCAACCTTTTTCATCTCACAGCATGCTGACAAGGCCCTAAAATGGTCAAGACACACACCATCAGTTTTTGGACAAGGCACACTACACTGCCAGCAAGGGGCTAACATTCCCCAGTGTCCCTACTAACAAGTGATCCTCCCCCCAGACTCCCGCAACACACCTGTTGACCATCTGCGGCACATCAGTGTGCCATGGCACAGTGATTGAAAATGGCTGTGTAACTAGCTGCAAAGGACAAAAGAGAAAATATGCAAATCTTGATCATATTTTCATAATATGGGAGAGCCCACATGGACCATCCATTTAGTGTACCACTTCTGCCAAGCAGTGTTTCCTGTAATACTTTCCCTATGGAGCAGTCAATGACCTGAGCAGCACATAACCACTGCCTTCTTAAAATCCTGTCTGCTCTCCAGGTGATAAGGGAGGTGCTACTCATGCATCAAAACTACAGCGGTCAGGTGGTGTGTCTGCATAGAATTGTCCTATTAGACGTGCAGTGTTTCATGAGCATTTGGGTATGCTATTCCAAACTCACAAGAAATATCCTCCACCTACTGAATGTGAGATATTATTTTAAAATGGTAACAGAACCTCTGAATACACAGATTTATAGCACAGGAGTATGCATGTCTACTCAAAAGTAAGTCCCATTGTGTTCAATGTACTGGTGTTCCTGGAGCGGGGCAAAATGCTTTTTGAGGTTCCCTCTTTCTGATTCCTAGTACAAATGATGTCTAGTTTCATAAACCTACACCTGTTCCCTGCCCTCTTTTTCCAAAACTAAAAAGCCCCTGATCATTTTGGTAACCCTTCTTTGCACCTCTGTACAAGGTACAGGGTTCTTTGTACAAAGAGTACCTTTGTGCTCTTTTCCCACAACGTACTTTTGGAGACGGGGCAAACAGAAACACACTTATGTCTGCATAGCACACATGCCTGCATCACTTCTATCATTGATCAGCACACATTGCCTGACTTAGAGAACAATAGAGGGAGAGAGAGAGATAAGAGCTGGCAATTTCTTTTAGCATTCCTATTACAACTTTGCAGCTGAGAGCAGATAATGACCAGATAAATGAGAGAGCCCAATGATCTCATGGGCTGGATAAGGAGCTTCTGTGGGCCTGTAGACCTTACATTTGACACCCCTGATTTGAAATATATGGACAATACCGATTAAATTAAATCATCAGAATAAGGAACTTCAGCACTGCCACCTCTTTGTGCAGTATGAGCATGACATGACAGAGGAATACATTCAAATACATTTAGAAAACAAACTGCAAAAGACTTACAAAATTAAGAAAAAGATAAGAAAAGAGAGAATTTAACCCTTTAAGATATTTTTAAGAGTTTAAGGACGCAATCATTACCTTGTGTTAGTCTGGTGCAAGTCCCTTGCATCAGCCTAGAGGGTCCCAAATGCCTCTGTGGCAGCTTGCGCCAGGAAGGTGTGTCAGCTGACCTCAGCCGACACAGGGGTCTGGGAAGGAGGTGGGAGGCAGGTGTTCCATGGTGCGGGGAGGGCAGACAGATGGTGTTCCAGGGGTGGACCAGCAGGGAGTGGGAGGTGGGGCTGGGACCCAGCAGTTATGCCAGATCCCAATCCCATTCCCCAAGCAGCGTGGAGCAGCTCCAAGCCACTTAGTTATGCTTGGACTTGTGCCACTTCCTGAGGTGGTGCAGGTCTGAGGAGACCCATTGGCACTGTGGTGGCTTACCTGGGGGTAAGGCGAAGAGTTCCCCTTGCCTCTAGCTGAGCCAGTTCTGGTCCCAATCTTGCATTGGATACAGATAGGAGAGTTAGGGTTGCGCTGCAAGAGATTTTTTTTATCACTTGTTTTTTTAAAAAAAGTCAAATGTAAATAAATAGGGGCATAATGGAAAAAAAAATGCTATTGGTTATTCCACCAAGAATCCAATGCCAAGGAGGGACATGCTGCATGCTATAGTGTGGGGAACTATTTGAAGGCAAATGGGGCGTAAGTAAACAACATTTTTTATGTATCTCCATGTAAAACATACCTACTGAAACCTTATTTAAAAAACTTACATCCTATTTTATATACACCCCCATGAATCAATATTCTGTCTGTCTGTCTACACACACACACCCCTCCATGAAAGCCTTCAGGCTGCCTATGGATCTCCTTGGACATACGGCACCTATTTTGGTGGCATAAGTTCAAGGAGGGGAGGGGCAAGGAGGTTTTAAAATGAGAGGATAAGATCTGGCATGTGTGACAGCCTCTGGATCCACTACCTTCCTCCCCTGACACGCCCCCTTCTTCTCTAACATGCCGCCTTCTTCTCTCTCCCTGCCCCCCATTCCAAGTTACCTTTGCCAAAAATCACATTATAGGATTGGGCCATTAGTCTCTCATTTTCATTACCAAAGTACCAAAGGGTGCAATCCTAACCCCTTATGTCAGTGCTTTCCAGCAGTGACATAAGGGCAATGCAGCTCTGAGGTAAAGGAACAAACATTCCCTGACTTTGAGGACGCCTCCGTGAGTGACACCCAACTATAGGATGCAGCACACGTCCCATTGGCACCGCTATGCCAGTGCTGGAAAGCACTGACATAAGGGGTTAGGATTGAGCCTTCATGCGAATAAGTTATATTTTGTTTTTTGTATTTATGTACCGTACCGCCTTTTCTACAAAGAACCCAGAGTGGTGTACATATATTAGCTCCTCCCCCTTCTTTTTCCTCACAACAAATCTGTGGAATAGTTAGGCTTAGAGATAATGAATGCTGATCCAGTAAGCTTCATGGCTGAGCAAGTATTTGAACCCTGATCATCCTGGTCCAGAATTCATGCGTACACATAAACAATCAGGTCCAAGTTTGCCTGGCCCAGAATTAAACCAATTGAGGAATTTATAACATGAGAGACCAAAATGCAGTGCGTAGCTCTTTTGGGATTGTTGACTGGATAGTGGAGCAAACAACCTTGAAGTGCCTCCAATTAGGCTAACAGTAACCACGAGACAGAGTTTTCCAAAAGAATATTGATTTTATTAAGAGGTATAGAAAAAAGCAAGGCAATGTTTATTTGTAAGATGAGTTGTACAGAGATTTTAGTGGTGGTGGATGAAAGAATAAATAGTTCCATTTGGACAGGCACAAGTTAAGTGAAGGAAAGAGAGTTTGTCAAAGTCAGACTGCAAGCTGGACTGAATCTGTATTATTACAAATTACTAATTATTACTAATGTTACTAATTACTGATATTAACTGGACTGGGCTAATATTGTAATGCCGTTGTACAAATCGATGGTAAGGCCACACCTGGAGTATTGTGTCCAGTTCTGGTCGCCACATCTCAAAAAGGATATAGTGGAGATGGAAAAGGTGCAAAAGAGAGCAACCAAAATGATTACTGGGTTGGGGCACCTTCTCTATGAGAAAAGGCTGCAGTGTTTGGGCCTCTTCAGTCTAGAAAAGGGACGCCTGAGGGGGAACATGATTGAGACATACAAAATCATGCAGGGGATGGACAGAGTAGATAGACACTCTTTTCCCTCTCACATAACACCAGAATCAGGGGACAACCACAAAAGTTGAGTGTTGGGAGAGTTAGGACAGAAGAAGATATTTATTTGCCCAGCATGTAATTAGTTTGTGGAACTCTTTGCCACAGGAAGTAGTGATGGCATCTTGCCTGGATGCCTTTAAGAGGGAATTGGACAAATTTCTGGAGGAAAAGTTCATTACGGGTTACAAGTCATAGTAGGTATGTGCAAGCTCTTGGTTTTAGAGGCAGGCTGCCTCTGATTGCCAGATGCAGGGGAAGGCACTGGGACTCAGATTGTGTCAGTTGTCTTCTGTGCTCCCTGGAGTATTTGGTGGGCTGCTGTGAGATACAGGAAGCTAGACTAGATGAGCCTTTGACCTGATTCAGCGGGGCTCTTCTTACATTCTTAATTTACTAGAAATGACCCAATGGACATGGTGTGTTTGGCATCCATGCTTGAGTTGTTGATAGGAAAGAATTCCTGGATAAGAAAACTGAAAAGACTATTCAGGTAGCGTGGACATTAGGCACTTAAGCTTAATTTCTTATTCAGGAAGAGTTGTGCTTGTAAACAAGATTTTGCCAAGGTGGAGAGCCCAAATTTGCAAGACCTTAGAGCAGGGGTCTCCAAACCCCGGTCCCAGGGACCAGATGCGGCCCGTGGCAAGCCTCTATCCAGCCCACGGCCAGCCTCTTGTCCCCTGAAAGCCCCTGGCCCACTTTGCCAAACATGACTGGAACTATGCTCTGGTTGCATCTGGAGGGTGTTCTAAGGGCCAGAGAGTTTGAATGAATGAGCCCATTCATTCATTTAGTCACACATCAAACTTCCATCTCTAATTTATATAAATTTAATATTTAAATTTTTTTCCGGCCCTCAAAACTGTGCCAGACATTTGATGTGGCCCTCTGGCCAAAACGTTTGGAGACCCCTGCCTTAGAGGATGGTTAGATACCCTGCTGTGCTACCGTTTTCCATTCCCATAAATGGCCCTTTATTAGTTTGGTTTTGATTATAGGGAATCATGGTTCACCTTCTCCAGGGCAAATATCTCATTGACTTTTAGGAATCTCAGCTAAAGAACCAAGATGGAATTAGGAGACTGTGGACCTAATCGTATCCAATTTTCCACTGCCGGTGCAGCCGTGCCAATGGGGTGTGCAGTGCTTCCTGTGGTGGGGAGGCAGTCACAGAGGTCTCCTCAAGGTAAGGGAGCATTTTTTCCCTTTCCTCAGGGCTGCATTGAGGCTGCATAGGTGCTGGAAATTTGGATAGGAGTGGGCCCTGTGACATTTTGGAAAGGGAGGACATTGGCAACAGCTTTTCTGCACTTACAGATGTGATGAACATCTACTGTAGGGAGACACGCTGTAAATGACGTGAGCTGTATTATATGATGAACTTCTGCTTCATTCTGCACTTATACAGAGAAAGATCAAAGGAACCTACCTGAAGGACATAATCTTGTCTTCAGCATGGCAAATCCAGTGTTTTTTCTATCTGCGCATATGTCGCTAGAGGAGGCTGACAGTTTTTTTCTTCTGTGAAGAATTAATGTTGACACTTGGCTACTATCCATCCTTTTCTCATTAGATTTATATGTAAAAATACATATCCCAAAAAGGAATGGTCACCTTTTCCCCAAAACTTTGTCTTTTCCACTGTCATTTCAATTGGACTGTTTGTATATTTTTTAAAATTTATTTTGCTTCTCTTTTTGCATCCTGCTAAATCACTAAAGATTTTATTTTCTGTTTGAAACAATGTAACACTCCTCCCCACTGAAATTTCAAAAATTGCTTTTGAACATAAGAACAGCCCCACTGGATCAGGCCATAGGCCCATCTAGTCCAGCTTCCTGTATCTCACAGCGGCCCACCAAATGCCCCAGGGAGCACACCAGATAACAAGAGACCTCATCCTGGTGCCCTCCCTTGCATCTGGCATTCTGACATAACCCATTTCTAAAATCAGGAGGTTGCGCATACACAGCATGGCTTGTACCCCGTAATGGATTTTTCCTCCAGAAACTTGTCCAATCCCCTTTTAAAGGCGTCCAGGCTAGACGCCATCACCACATCCTGTGGCAAGGAGTTCCACAGACCGACCACACGCTGAGTAAAGAAATATTTTCTTTTGTCTGTTCTTACTCTCCCAACACTCAATTTTAGTGAACATTGCTTTATTACATAATAGGGGACTACTAAGCTTTATTTATTTATTTATTTATTTATTTATTTATTGCATTTTCGCCCTGCCTTTGTCCCTAAGGGAGACTTACAATGTTGACTTACAAGTGCAGGTAAAGAAATAGGAAAAAATCTACCACAGATACAAGTCAATCTCACAGGTAAGTTGAGGGTAGGGTTAGCCAAAAATCATGGAATTTTCTATGACCCTCAGATTAGTCGGGATGGGGGTAAACTTAGTGGGGGGTGTCTGACAATTGTTTTGTCTGATTTTACCCAAGGTCACATCCTGAAAACTAATCTACCAGTAATTTTTACCTAAGAACTGTACAGTCTCTAATTTATTAAAAATATAGTAAAACTTTATAAGATATGTTTTTGTTCATTAACTTTTTTAAGTCTGACCTTCACAGTGCTTTTTTAAACACTCTCAGAGTAAGTACACTGTAAACAACATACCAGAAAAAACATTAATCAAATCCTTCTTTAAAGTACCTGGTGTGTTAAGCCAGAGGCTTAACACAGCTCCACTGGATCCTGAGCCTTGTGTTGGATGGTGACTCCTTGATTTTGCACCGGTTCTAGAGCCACCGCAGAATTGAGTAGACCCATTGCATGGCTACGTCCCTTACCCGGGGGAAGGGGACAAATATCCCCTTCCCCTGAGGAGCCACTGCGGGCTGCCCGGTTGTGCATTGGATGCAGCAGTAGCCATTCTGGTACCACGGCAGCGTCGCGCGCAAGGCAGCTCAGGATTGGTCTCTAGTAAATCACAGTACTGTCATTTGCTTTATCATTATGTCTTTATCTGTTAAAACCCAAAGACAATTATTGAGACTTAATGTCTTTCCATTCTGGAGCAGTCTTTACCAAATTCAGTGATTCTATGATTTCTGGCACAAAAGACAGACATAAACAGATTATTTTTCACACCATGATTTCTGTTCAATGAGTCAGCCATCACATGATGGAACCCTACTTTTGGGCCACTTCCAACATCCATCTCTAATGAGGCAGTTCTCTCACAGTATCTTCTGCTGAAAATAACACAATGATACATTCTAATGCCCAGAGTTGTCATTGTGTGACCTATAGCTAATTATTTTTTCTATGCTTCACTTAGGTCACTAATTTACACCATCAGGCTGATAATTGTCAAGGCTTATAAACTAATTGTGATGGTTTATTATCCATGCAATATTTTTAAAGTCTTTTAAATATTAATGTGTACACAGCAGATTGTTTGTGCTGAGTCAGTTTGCACTAAGTGGATGCGAATATACACCAGTACCTTTGTATATGGTGAAATGAAACTAGTTTTAATCCATCTGATTGAGTTACAATTGTAGGTTTTCCCTAAAATCATTGTCTCAGAATAGCAATATATAATTTCTTTTTAAATGGTATAACATGCCTGAACAACATCATTGTGTATATATTCTTTTTCAGTATAAGTGCAGAATGAAATAGAAATTCATCATATGTACAGCATAGGCTTGCTCAAAAGAAAACATTATTTTATCACCATTAGGGTGCAATCTTAACCCCTTATGTCAGTGCTTTCCAGCACTGACAAAAAGACAATGCAGCTCTGAGTTAAGGGAACAAACATTCCCTTACTTTGAAGAGGCCTCCGTGAGTGACACCCAATTGCAGGATGCAGCACGTGTCCCATTGGCACCGCTATGCCAGTGCTGGAAAGCACTGACATTAGGGGTTAGGATTGCGCTCTTAATTCCTTAACGATCATAATCATTAGTTCCTAGATAATGGCATCCATTTACTTGATGTGGGATAAAAGCATTCATTCAGGCAGACTACTGAGGAGGCTAACCTTGTCTTTGGTAATCTCAACCATTGACAATCAAACCGACTCCTATATTCATAAACCAATTCTGTGTTCTGTTACTTGATCACTCTAGAACACTGGACACTGACTTTGATATTGATACTTATAATAATTTCAGAAACATGTCTTAATGAAGCTTGAAATTATCATCATAGTTTGTTCACTACGTATTTATGAATCAGTATGCTTGATGTTAAAAAAGAAGGCTGATCATAATAAGGGAAGTTTGCTTAATCCTGTAGCAAAACTGACAAGAAGAAAAATGAGAGGTAAATGCTTTCTCTAATAATGTTTGAAAGATTAATCATTGATCTCAACAGTTGAAGGGCAGGCAAGGCCTACTTTAAGAATCAATTTATGTTCAAATGTTCTGTTAAGAATTAAGGAATATTGCTAATGTTTTGAAATAATATTTCTCTCTTTGTCATTTCTTATTCTAACTGATGAAAAGAAAAAAAAAACAACAATAACATCCAATTGTCCAAGGTCACGTTTCAGCACCTCTGAAGCATATATTATGCAGCTTCACACAGCTGTTTTCCCTTCTGTAAGAGGGAAAGATTATGTTCCAAAGAGCAGGGTGTCGGACAATATTGGCTTACCTCAGGGTGCATGCAAAAATACCTATTTCAGCCCCCCAAGTCACAGAAAACCTGCCAGAAGTGACTACCATGGCCACAAAACCCAAAGAAAAAGCAAAAAACAGCTATCAACCAAGACCAATAAGGTGGACAGCAAATCATTCCTACCTGGCTCCACAGGCAACCAGCCATTGGCAGACTTCACAAGGGGAGGGAGGGGGGTCAGCTGAAGTGGCTAAGGGAAGCATTCCAGCTAATGGCCAGAGGTTGCACTCCAGAACACTGAGCACCAGTAGGATGCCTGAATCTTCCTGCCCTTGCCTCACATGATGGCAGGGCTGAAGACAAAGACCTGTTGCCTTATACTTTGCTAAGCATCCTCCACATGGATAGTGGTGCATAAAACCCTATCCATAAATAAATAAACATTCAAACATTGGAATACTTATTCTAAAAGCTTATTTTGGGAGCATTCAATCAATGGCCTGAAAGTAGCTCTCTTGAAAGAGAGAATGTATGAGTTCTGAATGTATGAGTTCTGTATGAGAATGTATGAGTTCTGTATGAGTTCTGAATGTATGAGAAAATAGAAGAATGCACCTGGTGCAGATGTAAATCAAGGCCTGAACAAGGACATCAGGTTCTTCCCTAAAGTCAATAAATCTGCCCTAAGGATAAACACATTTGCAGCCCAATCCTATGCTTCCCCTCCACCAGTGCAAGCATACCAAAATAGCTTATGCTGCATCCTATGAGGGGGCAGTCCCAGAGGTCTCCTCTGGATAAGGGAACATTTGTTTCCTTACCTGGGGGGGAAGCCTCTGCAGTGTGGAAGGGTCTACTTAAACCTGCTCCAGGGAAATTACTGGTGCAGGTCCATGTGGACCTAGACTACTGAATTGGGTCCAGGAAGGAGGTTTGGATTCAGTGACCACTGCAGCTGCCAAACATACCCCTTCCCAGACCTGAGCCTCCCCTCCCCCATTTCCAGTTCACTCACCTCCCTTCTGCCTTCCCCTACCCTACCTCATCTCTCCCACAAATTTACCTGGTCAGCAGGCCTGTCTGGCATTGTCACTGAGTGAGTCCACTGGAGCCTTTCCACTAGTGCTCTGTCAGTGTGTGGATTTGTGCACTGTAAGAGGTCTTCTTGCAACTGCCATAGGGCAACATCCGCAGGCAGAATGCCCATTCTGCCAGTGGGAAATGCTGAGCATATAAGACTTGTGAAATCATATTCTTACTGAATATAAACTATGAGGTATAATAAACATACCGAAGACATTAAAATAATTTTGGAAGAATTATAGGAAAGACTTAAAAATGTGGATAAATTAAATGGGCTATAAGAATATTCCCAATGACAGGATAACAAAATGGCTACAACAACAGGCAAATTTGAGAGAGAGCAAGAGAGAAATATCTCTTAACCTTCCAGGCATGGGATGCATGACTGGCCAGGCATAAAAAGGGCCTGACACAAAAGATGTGGCTAAGGGAAATGGCTTTTGTTACAGGCTAATTAAAGAAGTTGTTGTCACCTTTTCAGATCTTATTCCATTAACTGGGCCAAAGAAAACTTTATATGATGACTGATTCTATAATCTACAATACCTCCTTTAAGAATCATATAATTGCTCATTAATGATTACCTGAGGCACCTTCCCTCAGCAATTCATGTCTGTTAGAAATGTCTCCTGATGTTCAACAATCTTTAGAAATTTTAATTAAAGAAAAGGGATTCCACCATCTTAATAACTAGATTCTGTATTTCCTGGCAAAGAGGAGTCAAAATGTACTGGTGGTGATATATTATTTCTTTCTTTGCACAGAATGTATATGCTAGGTAGAGATATTGGTTTTGAAGATACTTGGGACTAGGCCAATTATTAAGTAATCACTCAAGAAAGAACTTTAGCGTACATTCACATGACTGACACGTTTAATATAGTCTCCTATTGATAGGTATTACTGTTAGGTGATGAAAAAGCTCAGTTTGTAAGTACTGGCATACAACAGAAGATTCACATGCGTAGATATTATGTGACAATTGCAATCATCATATGTTAAAAATGGATTTGTGATTCTAATTTAGAGTAGTGATAACTTTTTGACAGCTGCTAAAGGATAAAAATTAATATATTTCAGGAAGTAACAGAAATTGTTGCCAGAGGTTTGTGAAAAAGCTTAATGCTGTTATTTTGAGCATCATCATCATAATCGTAAAACCCGCCATGTATGCATGACAATATTTTGAAATGCTTTCGTTAAAGTTAAAAAATTTTTTTACTGTTGACAAGCAGCTTTTGCTCTACAAACCTGAAACATGCCTGAGTGTTGTGCTGAGGAGAAGGAAAGCTAAGGATGAACCAAGAACCACTGAGCAATGTGCCTTGCCCATTTCAGGAAAACTGATTGAAAGTGTAATTAAAGAAAGTGTAATGCAACACTTGGATAAGAACAACCTACTGAGGTCAAACCATCCATTTTTGTAAGGGTGAATTGTCTGTCTGACCTGTTTGAACTCCTTGAAAAAGTTAATAAAAATGTAACTATAAGAAATCCAGCATACATAATTTATTTGAAATTTCTCAGTGTTTTCTTTCAAAGGATTATTAAGGAAAATATATACCAGTTAAGTAAGGGATTAAGTCATATCATGGAATTTAGAATTTCACCATACTGTATTATTGTAATGGCCCTAATTGCTGGAGCTCATTTCTCCATGTTCCTGTCTTGATCCTGTTTCATTGACCTTCAAAGAGATACCTCTTCATTTCTTTGAATTTCCCTGAGATAATCTTTGCTTCTAAATGTGCTAATACTATCTAATGAAGTACTTTCTTTTCTTTAAATACCAACGTTTCTTTAATACCCACTTACCGGGACTCCATTTTTGTTTTTCTTTCTCATCAACAGAAAAACTTAGTGGAGGGGGGGAGGAGTTAACTCTCAGTGAAGTAGCAGGGAACCTGGGAGGGCTCCAGGGGGAACTGCTAAATAGATGTGTTTTCCAAGGACCTCAACAATGAGGTACTCTTCGTTGCCAAGAAGAAGGAACGAAGGCTGAGAGCTTGAACGGGGCAGTCTCTTGAGACAGCAGTTTCAGAGATATTTTCCCTGTGCTCTGTGCTGAATCACATCGTATCACGGACGCCGTCTTCGGAGACGATTTGGACAGCTGAGGATTCCCCCCCCCCACGGCCTAGATAAAACATGAAAGCGAACAAAGCCTTTAACTGTGAGTAACCAGTTCATTAAAAGGCTATAAAAAGAATTGCAATCAAGAGGTTGGAAGGAGGGAAAGACAACTTTAAGATTATTTACGGTGGCTTGCAGCCACCCAGAGGGGAAAAAGAGCGAATGTGGATTTAAAGAAGCCCCTGCTGGAGCAGTTTTTTTTTCTTTTTTGTAACAAGGATGATTGGAAGAAAAGTAAATAAGGGAAGATAAAGGATCGCCCTGTTGGAATGGTATGCATGGAAAAGAAATTAACAATCTTTAAAGGATGGAATAACTTTCACTTTTGTTTTTGCTGCAAAAGGCTTGACTCAGGCCTGAACAATTAAAGGTATATTAATTTGACAGTGTTATTAACTTGAATTGGATTACTGACCCACCCCTGTTGGATATAAAAACTTAAAGATTATCTTTGACAAGAAGGGATGCAAGATAATAAGAATTGGATGACTCTTTAACTGCGGGAATGTTGGACACTGATATTGATTTGAAATGGATTATTGACTTATTCCTTTTAGATATAAAATCTGGGAATTAACCTTACAAGAAGGTGAAGCAAGATAATGAGACTTGGTTGATTCTTTAATTGTTGGACCATTTTGTTTTTCTTGTTTATAGCCAGAGTTATATCGGCTTGATTTGATACTGATAAGAATGACATCAGAAAATTTAAAGGATGTTAGCGAAAGCCAAACCTCATTAATGGATATGTTGCGAGAATTCAGAAGTGAAATGAAGCAAGAGGTTGGAAAATTATTTGAACAAATGAGGCAAATAAACTCCTCCCTGACAAACAGACAAAGAAAAGTATGGAGGGGATGGGAAAAAGAATGGACCAAATGTCAGAAGAAAGTAAAGAATTGGAGATTTTTGTAATGAGACAGGAGATGGAAAAAGCAGCATTTATTATTAGAATTTTCAGGAAGAAAAAAGAGGGAACTCTCAGAGAAAGAGAGTGCGTCTTTTTAAGAAGAAGAAGAATCTTTGGATTAAATTCAAAAATAATATAATGGAGAAAACGGAAGAAGAAAAGAAAGGGATAAAAATATAAGAGTTAAGAGGAAGAAGAAGGAGTGGGAGGAGCAAGAAGGAAAATATCAACAAAGAGAACAAAGAAAATACTAAGACAGGAAATGGAAATGGCTGAATAACAAGTGGAAACTTTTTTGTAGAGTTTAATGGATTGAATTCTCCTCAGAAGTAAGGAGTATTCCATTTATTATATCAAATCAAAGCAGATGTAAATGAAAACAAAGTTGGAACACAAATATTAAGATAATTAAAGTGGTATTAAGATAATTAAAGCGGTATCTTCTAAAGAGAATTTATATAAATTGTTTTATAGATGATATTTAATTCCAGAGGAAGTACCAAAAATGTACCCTGGGTCATCAAATAACTGTTAGATATGCAAACAGATTGAGGGAATTCTTTATTATATGTGGTGGATATGTGGAAAGTAAAGGAATATTGGAAAAAGGTTTATATTGTTACAATAGATATTGAATTGTGTACTACCATTCAAACCAGAAATATTCCTCTTAAATGTGATATCAGAAATTGAAAAGCAATATAAGAAACATTTTATTGTACATATCAGTATAGCAGCAAGAATATTGTATGTGCAAAATTTGAAGCCTTTTTATGACTGGATAAACAATTTTAGTTAAACAATATTGATTGTTTAGTTAAATCATTAATTAGTATAATGACAAATATAATTTTTGTATCAATGACTATTTTTCGTTTCAGTCGTTGTTGATTTCTTTTTTGGATTAAGACATGTTGTAATCTATGGCCAATATCCTCATGTGTAACCTATGTAGTCCCAGCCCTAAGTTTAACCCATTTTCCTTACCTGTATCTGTAATAAATAAATAAACTTTGCGCGCGCGCGCGCGCGCGCGCGCACACACACACACACACACACACACACACACACACACACACACAGAGCAACAGCAACAGCAGCAGCAGTAGCAGCAGCAGCAACAGCAACAGCAACAACAACAACAACAACAACAAACAGAAAACTTAGTGGTAAAATATGTAGAACTATACCAGCACCTAGACATTAAAGACCAAACTCCTTTTTAAAATCACACTGACAGCTCAAGCCTATGTCTGTCTATTCAGGAATAAGCTCCACTGTGTTCAATGGGGTCTACTCCCAGGAAATTATGGCTAGGATTGAACCTTTAAGCAACAGTACAGTTTATTTTTTAAAATATAATTCAAAAGTCCTTCTTTTTTCCATATATAGTCAATCTAGTGGTGAAAACAGAAGTGCCCCCATACAATTATGTACTATATATCCAAAGGGGAAAAGAGTTTCTTCTGCAGGATTAGACTGTAAATATATTCCTTGAAGATCTATTGAGGGATAAGTCCCAGTGTAGTAAGAAATCTTCCCTCTGCTTCTTAAATAGGTAAAAAATGCAACTCTTCCATATGGCCTTGTTTCACATCCTAAATTATAACTTTGGTTCTTAAAACATAAGAAATTTTGTGTTGTCCCCACATTTAACATTTTCTAAAATGGTAAGGTGTTACATTGGTTGTGATAGATTTGTCTCTCCTATTTTCTCCATCAGAACAAAATGGCCTTACCATTATCTCCATCATATTCTTAGCTACTGAGAGCTGAAATGGTGCTCTCTCTCTCTCTCTCTCTCTCTCTCTCTCTCTCTCTCTCTCTCTCTCTCTGTGGCATCTCATTATAGTAACAGATGTGAGTATTCCTAAGGAATAATTATGTGTGTGGAACTGGCCCTCTGCTCTAAATTGCATCTGTGATGGATCTGTGAAATGCACACTGCTCCTGGTGCATGAAACCATGCAGTATAGTTGTATACTTGAATAGCCACTTTACTTGAAGGCTGCTAGATATTCCTCTCTAATGCTAACCATCTCTGGGAAGCTGATTACATAGGAATTTGATAGCCAGCGGACTGAGGAAAAACCATCTGCTTATTTTATTTATAATGCAGTTTTGAAGATGGCTGCCAGGTGGGTTTCCTAGGAAGCTGCGAAAAAAAGATCCAAGAAATAAAATTATCACTCCAGAGGTGAGATGTAAAACCATTACTGATGAATCACAGATTTAGTGAAAGAAATTTGAAAGTCAATTTGTTTGGAAACCATCCTCAAGGAAGCTACATTCCAATAAACTTCAGCCTGCTACATTTCTATGAACTGTGTTAATGGTAAACTTGCTAAATGAAAGGATCTGCGTTCCAACTGGCCGAAGTTATTTGGTGAATTCACCTTAAATGAGCCAAGCTCTTTTGGCTTATCATCTCACTGATGACATCCAGAAACGAAAACACGAGCATCAAAAGTTTTGAATCCTGCAAATCTGTGCTTCCTCTTCGTACCCTGAAAGTTTAATCTCTTTAGCTCACTACTCAGCAAGTGTGGTTTCTCTTTTGGCATGATACTGAAGTTCACTGACATGAATGCACAATGCAACACTCGCACACAAGCTGTTGTATAATTACAACTTTTGTTGTGCTTTTGGAACCTCATATCCTGCTGCACATAGATTTTTCATTTTTTTCCTCCTTCCTGATTATTAACATGATTAATTAAAAACTCATGACAATGATATCAACCTGAAACAGCTGTATCAGATTCAGAAATGTTTAATTAAATTGAATAACTGGAAAGACAGTTTTTGTAATGATTGTTACTACTATTTTGGTAAGAACTCCTCCCTAATGGAGAATTTTGCTGAGGATGGAAAGAGAGGGGAAAAGGAAAGCCCAGCAAATTGATACTGAGATTGCAAGAACATTCTGACATACCCAAGCTTGGCCAATTAAGAAAGAAACAATACCATTAACGGAACTTTCTTCACCATGCAAGGCATTTTCAGTGTTATTGAAAGTACAGAGGAATTGACAGCTATAATTACATTTAGCCATTTGATTCAAATGAATAAAGCCCCATGACTGCAGTACAAGGTGTCTCATAAAAAGTGCAGTTGTTAAAAACAAATTGGCCTGCCAGCAAGAGTAATTGAATTTAAGCCTTTTTTCTTACTAATATAGAATAGCTAATGAGAAAATGAGTGCTCCAGATCCAAGGTGATGAGCCCCACCCCATATTTAAAACAGCAGTGGATTTGTCTGAGGGTTTATCATTATTTCATGTTATTTCCTGCAAACCCTTCTGTCTTTTTCTGTCAAAGACTTTTCTGATGAGAGTGCAGATAAATAAACATTCATGTACCATTGAAAGGAGAAGAAATGAATTGAACTATATAGGCAGACATTGGCAGACACGTTACAAGATCTAGAACTAATTTCTGGTATCTGAAGAAATCACTGAAACGTATTTATACTGCGCTGGTCATAGGAGTGATATTTTATTCCTAGGATCCCTGGTATGAGAACAAAGCAGTGTTGGGAATTCGAAGCAGTGACTTGGACTCAAGTAAAAAAAAAAAAAGGTGTGATTTTGGGTGATGCTGTGACTCATGAGTTTTGCGTGCGAAAGACTCTGAAAAAGACTGAAGTCAGGGCCCCCCTGACTTGGTACTTGTCTGCACACATGCTGATTCAAGTCTGCCTGTGTTTGGGGGTGCCTGCTTACTGTTTCTGTAGCGTGAAAAACCTCATGGGGCAAGCATTCTGACAGCGAGCAGCAGGAAGTTCCAGCTGGGAGGCAGGAAAGGGTTAATGTGAGCAGGAGGGGGGAGGGGGGACTGGGCTCTCTCTGATAGGAAGAGAATGAACAGATGATCCTTTTCCCATCTCTGATAGGAAGGAAGGAACAGATGATCATTGGACTAAGGCTTGGCATTCTCATATTTCCATTGGCGGAGGGAGGGCAGAAGGAACAGCAGTCCTCATTGAATGACTGGCTACAGTGGGACTACTTCTGAGCAGAGCTGCAAGGGTTGTCCTGGTAAGCCTCCAAGCAGCTGCTCATGACCCTCCTCCTCCCTCTTGCCACTTCTCTCCTGGCTCTCTCGCTGTCCCTCCCACCCCTCCTGCCCTTTGTTGGTGGGGACAACAGGGGAGTGTTCAAAGAGAACTCCAACATACATTCCCTGGCAGCAGCCCTGTTTTTTGCACTCTTTAAAGGGGGGGCTTTATAAAGGGGGGGCAACTCAACTTGAGTCCATTAGAACCACTAAAGGGTGATTCAGAGACTTGGAAAGTGCCCGTTAGGACTCTTTTTAGTCAAGTTGTGGAGGTGGTGACTTGGTGACTTGACCTGAGTCAAGCCATGCTGATTTTTCCCATTCTTCTATATTACCTGACATATGTTGCACACATGGCATGACGGGTTGTGCTGATATGTGGATTTTCTTAGTGAAGTCTTCCTGCTTCAGTTTTTCTTTTTGTCCATGCTGTTCCTTGACCAAGGACAACAACATGGTGAAAGAGTGGGTCTCACCCACACCTTCACCAGTGACCAGTGTAAAAGTAATGTAGGTTGATAGTGGCTTTCACTTTAAAGTTATTTTACATACCAAAAGTTCAACATGTCAGTTGGAAAATAAGGACCCAATCCTATCCAACTTTCCAGCACCGATGCAGCAGTGCCAGTGAGATATGCACTGTGGCCTGTGGTGGTGAGTAATCATGGAGGCCTCCTCAAGGTAAAAGAATGTTTGTTCCCTTATTTTGGGGCTGCACTGTGGCTGCATCAGCACTGGAAAATTGGATAGGATTGGACCCCAAGTCTTGAGATTTTCAGGCTGGAATTTTCTTTGCCCTAGCTAGAGGTACTAGAAATTGAACTTGGCATGTTCTAAATGTGAAGCCTGTGTGCTACTGCTAAGCTATGGCCTCTCCCCTCGCATAACACTTCCACACTGCCACATCTTAGCATGGCTCCAAGCCAGGCTGCTGCTATAGAGGTCCAACTGTAGAGCACGCAGTTGACAATCAAAGGCAACAGATGTGGTCAACATAAACTAAGATTAAAAGCTAGATTGGGGAGTTGAGGATATGATGGGTAAAGGCAGGAAGCAAAGCCTGGAACTGAGGCAAGTTAAGGCCATCTGTGTTGCTACTCTAATTGACTGATGTTGTACAGTCTGAGGAATTTGGGCCTGGAAAAGCTGTAAAATACAGATGATCAGCTTCAAATGAAGTCTTTAGGTCTGCTGTTTTCAACTCTCAGGGAGTTTGAAGACTGCAGTAAGTCCTTGCAGGGGAGGGGAGGGAGGCAGTGGGGGCGGGGCAAAGGCAGTGATGGAATCCCCAGGATCCCATCGCTAAGGGGGGGCTGCAGGGACTGGGATGCACTCAGCAGTCCCTGCCGCAGCCGTCCTGGGGTGCAGGGAGCCCTGCGCGAGCGTCTGCAGGGCTCCCCAGCCTTCCAAAAGTGAAAGTGGGGCGATTACGCTCCACCTCCGCAAAACCGGAAGTGGAGCGTGATCGCTCCCCTTTCACTTTCTGGAGGCTGGGGAGCCCTGCAGATGCTTGCGCAGGGTTCCCCACACCCCAGGAAGGCTGCTGCAGGGACCGGTGAGTGGATCCCAATCTCTGCAGCGACCTGATCCTGAGGATCGCCTCACTGCCTTCCCCCTGCCCCCGCCCCTTAAGGGGCCAGAGGCCAGGGCTCTTAGGCTGGGGTGTCACAATACCCCAGTTTGAATAGCTCTGCTTTAGGCTCTGCCCATCAGTGGCGTCGCTAGGGGAGGTGCAGGCCACACCGAGTGATGCACATAGGGAGTGGTGACACCACTACGAGCCAAAAATTTTTGAATCTTGGTATTTTTGAATAATACTATCATGTTATATATCAATCGATGCATAATTTCATTGATAATGCAAATATCTCTATTCTGTCAAAAGTAATAGCCGAAAAAGGTGGGCGCAGGGAACTGGTACATCACCACACCCACCGCCCAGGGCGTTGCCTCACCCACTGCATGGGAGGAGGTCCATCATAGGGGTGGCATGCTGGCTTCTCACACAAGGTGAAGAAAACCCTAGTGACATCATTACTGCCCATGGATGTGTGTGTATATGTACATGCTACAGTGCTGCAGAGATCAGGCTACAGCTCCCATATCTGGCAGACATTTTGGGGGTGCAGAGAGTAAGACAGTTAAACCATGCTGCTGTGATCCCCAGCTCCAGACCAATGGCATCTTACGTTTGCTCAACAAATTTAAAGCTAAAAATAAGTGTACTAATAGAAGTACATGACCACAATAATTACCAACAGGAAAAATGTAATGCTCTGCTCATATGAAGGGACTATGAATAAATTAGTTGTAACCTATTGAAGCTCAACTCTTTTCAAAGGTATTTATCCTCAGTCAGCCATTCTGAACTGTCAGTTTTATTATTTTTGCAAATGTCAATTTCTTCTATAAAACTACTGTTTCTGTAAGGATTGTTGGCTGTCTCCACCAAAAGTGGTCCTTATTTTTATGAATGTCATGACATTCCTAATGAACTCACATTCAAAGACAGAATATATTCTGTTACGTTGTGATACAGAGTAAATTCCCAAGTTTCATACTGTTGCAGCCCAATCCAATCCCCCACCAGTCCATAGTATGTAGCACTACATCAGAGTGCATGCTGCAAGGTATGGTGGAGGGGAGATGACCAGATGGCCTGGGAGAAGTAAGTCAGAATATTTTATGCTTATCTCTCCATAGGCCATCTGGCTGTCAATTGTCTCCTTGGACCTGTGCCAGCTCTTTGCAGGTGTAAGTTCAAAGAGAGCCAGGGGAGAGACTGGGTTCAGAAAGGAAGATGGGATCTGGCATGTGCTGCTGCCACCAAGATTCACTCCTTTCTACCCCCCAACTGCTCCTGATTCCTCCCCTGAACTGCCTCAAGCTGCCCCCAAATCTCCCATGCCATCCCTCTGCTGCCACTTTACTTGCTTTGAGGTGACCTGGATGGGCCTTTGGTGGGTGCATGGAGCCTCTGGCTGTTTGTGTCAGCAACTCTAGAGTGCCCAATTACTGCATTCTGTTGCACCACTGCAAACAGACTGATGAGAGTGGATCAGGGGATCATGGATCTCCTGCATACGTTGAAGCCATAACTATCATTATACTGTCAGGAGTTTTGTATAATAAACAATCTTTTTCATTATTTCTTTTTTAAATTGATCCGCTTATCCTCTGTTCTGTATTCATTCACTTCTCCCTTTGCTGTTGTGCTGACTCACTTCCTGGTTGTGCTCAGTCTGTGGCATTTCATTGAGATATTCTACCTACCTGCTTCTCCAACCTCTTACTTAGTTCCAACAACAGTAATAATGAGGTGCCGTAAACAATCCCATGGTACTTGCTGGGTTTTTTTCTTCCCAGATGTCTCCTGAAATGTTCAACTGGCCTCATGGTAGGGCTACTCTTCCCCCCCCCCACCTCTATTCTCAGAAACTTCCAAGGATCACATATGTGTGTTTTGTGTTGGGCCCTTCTCTTTTTGTGTCAGTTCTTATTGTCTGCTTACTTTTTGTGAGATTACATCATCCTTTTTTATTTAGAGAAGACTTGATGTGTTTTTTTCCCCCTTGACCTTGTACTAGACTAAAAAGGGAACAAACAGCAATAGATTAGTACTATGATGTAGCAAAAGCAATATGCCATAAGAAGAATTCAAAATTTCAGCAGAGGTCCTACACAAGAGGTGAGCATATGCTAACTTTTTATTACAACATTGACTCATATTCCTGTTTCTTCATCAGTGAACAAGGCTTATTGCAAATAAACACAGAAACACCACACACTCAAGCAAACAAGCAAAAAAAAAAAGTCATAACTCAGTTTCAAGACATTTATTCCTACAGCTTTTGCTTTTTTGAAATATAAAGCCAATTTAGTTTGGCTGTTATATTAACAGTCCATTTATTTTTACAATATGGAGACGAAAACAAAAAATGAACTGTAAGCAAGTTACAACGTAAAAGGGACAGGTTTGTGTGTTTATATATAGAGCAACTTGAGGAGGAAAAAGGAACTCCATTTTCTAAGGCATTTTAGTTGGAACTGAAGTAGCTTTGCCCTCAGTTATAATAGGGGTGGTAGTGTTATATTCCGAGGTCTATCATTCATTCTGTCAGCTGAGCAATCCCAGTGCATTGTTCCTTTGTAACTCAGCTGCTCTTCTAAAGCATAGTTTCTTTTTTAATATTTTTTTCCCAAAGGAATATTTCTATTGCTGAGTACTTTTTGTCAAGAAGGGAGTTTGGAACTGATTGGAAGTAAGTTTAGCTCTGTTGACAGCACCATCATTTTGTAAAGGTTATGGACTATCTTACAATGCCCGCCCTTTGCAAAAACCTTTTCATCTTTTATTATATTCTGCTATGAAGCATTTATCATGTACATTCTGGGTGTTTCTTTTGTTGTACTTTCCAAATGGAGCTGGAGTTAAATTTATACTTCTCCAATATCTGAATTCAGCTTGTCTAATCTTAAAAAAACAAAACAAAAGAAATCATTTATTATTTCCTGCACATTAAAATTGTGCTTTATCATTACCAGTGTTGTACAGATGACTCTGGCTATATATATGTCCTGTTGAAGTTCAGCCTGTAATTGGAAACACAGCTGACTGAGAGAACACAATCTAATTGTGTGACAGCTGGGCATTCCTCTTGCAACTAGCAAATGGCTTCCTGTGGAAACTGAAGTCTGGTTTATTGCATTAGCAGTGTCAATCATGCAGTCATTGCACCAACCAATGGATGTTTGTATGGCGTTATTGCTTGCAATGACATAGAAAGAATAGAGTGTGTTGGCCACCTGTGGTAATGTAGGGTCAATTAACAAATAATAGGGTAATACAATTTGGCTTGGAAGTCCTTCTTAAAGGGGGGAACAAAATAGGAGAAGACTATGACTAGCAGGGCAGTGAGATAATGTTGAGGTCTGAACCCAGTGAAATCACTCAGGTCCTGTGCACAGGAGGAAATGTGACAAGCACTATGTTTGAAGAGCCTGTCTGTAGCATGTAGCAAGTAGCAGCTGTTACTGATGGCTAACTCTGTGCACCTGATTGTGGGCGTGCCTTGTGCATAAAACAAGCCTGCAGACAAACGCTCAAGGGGGGGGGGATAGGAATCGAGAAGCCACATGTGTGTTGCTGTATGTTCGACCATGTTACGGTAACTATCCTTTGTATATAACAGGGGTGTCCAAAGTTTCTGGCAGGAGGGCCACATGGTCTCTCAGACACTGTGTCGGGGGCCAGGGGAAAAAAGAATTAATTTATATTTAAAATTTGAATAAATTTACATAAGTTTACATAAATGAATATATTAAAGATGAACTTATATGAATGAATGAAGGTCTTGCAATAGCTCAAGGCCTATAAAAGGCCTTGCACAAAGCAAGGCTGGCCTTTCCTTTGCTGCCGCTACTGCATCACAGATGTGAAACAACAAGTAGTGGAGGGAGCCCTCATCCCACAGCTCATGCGAGAGGTCAAACAGTCACCCTCACACTGAGAGCAGTTGTGTTGGGCCAGTGTGGGCTCCAATAAATCTCCCGTGGGCCAGAGGCTCATTGGAGACTGGGGGCTCCCTGAGGGCCGCATTGAGAGGCCTTGAGGGCCGCAAGTGGCCCCAGGGCCGGGGTTTAGGCACCCCTGGTATATAATATACCTTGGTGATGGAACTCAGCTTTTCCTGTCAAGTGCTTCTTTGCAATTTACAAGCCTGCTGAAGGACTGCCTTGGACATTAGCCTTGAGTTTCTGCTGCGCTGCTGTTTGTTTTTTCGCTCTGCTAGAAACTCCTACACCCTACCACAACAGATAATTATTCTGATGGTGGGTCTGCAATTTCTCATAGCTGCAGGTTAATCATTTTCAAGAGAAATTAGTCTTCTCTTTTCATTTTATTAATCTGTGCTGTCTTGTTTAGAAAAATGCACAGAGCTCTGTTTACAGATATTTTTAGGCAAGACACCTTCAGGAATGGCTACAGTGTTCAGTGCTCACTTAAAATTTAAATATTCTTCAGTGCATTGAATGTGGAGAGCAAAATGGTTCTGAGTTGAGAGATGTGTCAGCACAATAAGCCTAGGTGAATTGTTGATTTCATCAGTATCTAGATTCTTGTTCAGGTGTTTGCTCTCAATGGATGGAATGCACATGTGTGAGGAGCTCAGTGGAATTGCACCTGCTGACTACATCCAGTGATGTGCTGGCAAGACATGCCCCCCCCCCCCCACTCTCCCCATCATTGAGAATCCTTGAATGCTCAGGATTCTCAACTGTGGGGAAGAAAACTCTGCCCTTGCCTTTGCAGACTAACATTGAATATGTGAAGATTGGAGGCATGGTTAGCGGGTATGAGTAAAACTCAGGTGGATAATAGTATTGTAGAACATTTAGATAAGGATTACATAAATAACTACTCAATCAGTGCCCATTTTATTTTTTTACATTTTTCTATAATGTTTTTATGTAAAAGATTTCTAACCTTCTAGACTTCCTTGCTCATCTTCCAAAGAAATCCAGGCAATTCCTGGAAAAGATAACCTTGTTTTCACCTCACAGCAACCCTGTGAGGTCAGCAAGACTGGGAAATAATGAGTTGCCCACAGCCATTCTTTTGCTCAACATGGTAGTAGTGGTGGAGTTACATGAGGAAGTACATTCATATCTGCCTTTCAGTCTTTAAAAATTACAGTTGTCCTTGCAGGACATTCTGATTTGGGGGAAACTGACCTGATAACTGAGAATTAAGGAATTTGCAGGATGGGTAGACATAAAAGTTTTATGAAACATGTATGTGCCAGGATATCTGGATATCCATCGGTACAAATTTTGAGACTGACTTAAATGTTGTGCATTATGGTGTATTCTATCAATAATGGCCATAAGAAACTGGACATAATAATGGGCATGGAACTGAAAGTCAACTCCACTAAGAAACAGAATAAGACATGAATATAATTTATCCCTCTCACAGTCCTAATCTGTAGTCCTATCCTTGCCTAAAGCTCTTATTAAAAATATTCTTGGGACACATCATTCTAAGTTTGGTTTACTCTAGTTTGGTTTACTACAATAAAACTATGCAGCTACTTTATCCTGAAATTTAGACTCAGAAAATTTTTTGCCATGCCTATTAGTCATAATACAACACTAAGGGCACAATCCTAACCAACTTTCCTGTACTGGCATAGCCGTGACAGTAGGGCATGTGCTGCATCCTACAGTTGGGGGGCAGTCATGGAGGCCTCCTCAAGGTAGGGCAAAGTTTGTTCCCTTACCTCGGAGTTGCATTGTCCTTATGTCAGTGCTGGAAAGTTGGTTAGGATTGCAGCCTAAATTCAAACCATACATAAAAAAGAAAATAATCAATTACCGTAAAGACTATCCTAAAATTAGAGAAGGTTAAAAAAATGACAATGCTATCTGTACAATGGCATGATATTTATAATAGCAAATTGTTTCATAACCATTTATATGTAAGATACAAATCCCTCCTACCCTAATAAGGTTTGCCAATATCCTGTTCATATTTTTTCCTCCTGTTGTGGTATCTATTAAAAAAAATCTAATGGTCATAGCTGCTTCTAGCAAAATCTTAATATACTGCGAATACTGCTTTGCTTTTCAGACTGAATGCCAGTTCCACCATTATTCTGTTCTTTTACAGCACACTAGATGATGCTTTTTTATGTTCGTGGGAGTAAGAAATGAAAACGACAGATTTATGACAACATGATGCATTGACTGTACCCACATGAATATTATTGGTGTTATAGCCTAGCTTCTTGTCTTGTAGCAAGTTACATTTTTCAGCAAAAAACAAAAAACCAATTCAGATTTTTTTTTTTTGCTTGAGCACGACGAGTTCATTTCAGATTTTTTTTTTTTAACCCACAGTGATTTCAGAAGAAAATCATGCCTGCTTTCAAATCACATATACTCTTGGTACAAATCTCAGAAAATCTGGCTAGATAACTGATATTTATTACAAGATGAGAGACTGCACTAACTTAGAATGATGATAAGTGCATGTATTGATTAATATATTTGTAAGCTATTTTGCTAAGAATTAGAGCCGTTAATAACAATACAGGATAATTGATTTTCACAATAAAAATGTTTACAATTGGTTTGAATTCTCTCTGTGTTTCTATGGAAGCTTTGAAGTTTCAGGCTATAGGGTTAGATGCAAATTTTGTATCTGATTTTGTCATGGAGGGGGCTATAAACCCCAAGTAGCAAATACCTTAGCTATGCCACTGCCCCCATGTTTTACTTTTTTAAAAGTCTTGGTGTGATGTCACTTCCAGGGCATCGTTTTGCTCTTGGCACCAGGCTACACTTTTATTAGCTACATCACTGGGCTTATGCAGTATAAATAAAAGTTTGGTTTAACCTGGAATTTTGTGTCTATTGTGGATCCCTTCTTCAGCCCCTCCCAGATGCACCAGCCTACTGCAGTTTAACAATTTTTCCTCCTAATTTAGCAAGCCCTTCCTATAAAGACATACTAGATGCCTACTGCCAAATATTTTCCTGTTTTGTTTTTCTTTTTCAAATCATGGTCTGAACTTTAACTCACCTCCTTACCTCTGTGGTTCTTGGTCATGTAAATGTCTTCCAATTTCCCTTCCCCTCTTAGAAGTGTCCCCATCTCATTCCTCTGGACCACTCCCTTTTCTCTTTCCCAGCTCCATCCCTGAGGACTGTGTCAGGAGTTGGCTAAGTTGTTCAAGGTATCACTCCTATAAGAGGATCCACCTGGCTAGCCTGATCTCTGAATCTCCCAAGCAGGGCTAATACTATCATCAGGCCAACTAGGCAGCTGCCTGGGGCGCAGACCTCAGAGGGGCACAGCACTTTGCTTGTGCACCCCCCAATGAACATTCGAGACAACGGACCTGGGAGAAAGGGCCACTTTATTAGCAGTTAAAGATAGTACAGAAGGAGAGGCTGAGACCTGCAGTTGCTGTGGCAGCGAAGCACCTGTGATGCAGAGGCTGGACCACTGGAAGGCACCAGAATCACATCTGTCCCCTGGGTTGGGCATGCACCCGACTTCAAGCTTGGCCCCTTTCTCAAGCGGCACAGTTTATCCAGGTCTACCTCGTGAAAGGGAAGGCAACCGGACTGCGGGCAGTACCACCTCAAGCTGCTTTGAGGGGCACAATTTTATACGAATTAGTTTTTTTAACCCATTGGTAACCAATGCCAAAATGCGCTGACAATTTGTATTTTGAATTTTTAGATAAAATGCTACAACATACTTAAAAAGTGAAAATCCACTTAATTTTTAATCTTGTAATCTCTTCTTAATTTTATTTAGAAAATGTATTCATTTTTCTTTTGAGCTCAATCAGCGGTTCTTAAATTTTTTGGTCTCCAGAATCCTTTACATTCATAAAAAGAGTCTCTGGGAGCCCTGCTAGTGCAGGCATTGAGTCTCTGGGAGCTCCAGAGCACTGGTACAAACTGGGCAAGTGGCAGAAGGTGGTCACTTATGGTGTGCTTGTGCAAATTTTTTTTGAGCTAGGGTGCAAGTAGTTAGCCTTGCTTACGATACAAAATAAGCCTTGTACCAGACCTGTGCCCAAGAGATTTGCACCATTACTGGCACCCATCACCCCATCTACAAATGGGAACATCCCACAGAAGCCCTCAGATGGGATGTTTCCACTGGCTGTGAGAAGGTAGGAGAAGAAGGAGCTGACATCTGAGTCCCTTGACCAAGAGATTCATTTGGCAGCCTCTTCCCACCAGCCAATAGGTTTTTTAAGTCCCTAGGAAGTCTTTTAGTCATTTCATCAGTAAAGCCTGTAAACTCATAAGTTCACAATGTTTCCAAAGTTTCCATCGTATAATGCTACATCAAAATTCACTGCGTAATATGAACTTTGCTGTGAGTTAGTGTTTGGTTCTCATAAAAGCAGTATAACGAAATCTTGAGAATGTTTATTTATAAATTCTAGGCTGCAGGAGTGTTAGCATTAATCAAACAGTGCCTTGGAGAACACTAACAGTAAGACACTGAGAGTCCTATTTTTAGTAAAATACAATAGTGCTAAGAATAGATGTTCATATCAGGCAGTATTTTAAAATTCATTGCAGCAGATTCAGTTTTTCCATTGGAACAATAACATTTTTAGTGGCTGTTTCAGTACATCTGAGGAGAACGGGTAAATATTCCTTTGTGTGTGTTAGAAATTTTTCAGGAGAGATGGTGTATTTAAAGATATACAAGGAGAAGTAATAAGGTCTCAATTTGATTTTTACTAGCCTTGTATCATATTATTCTCTTCTTTCTTTGAATATAGTTTAGAGTCTATTATGAAGGCCACACAAAAGGGGGCCTTTTAGATTGCTGCCCTTCACCAAAGCTTCTGAGACAAGGGTATACTTTGCTTCCCCCTGTTCATTAGGCCAAGTAGATAAAGGCACTCCATTGGGTGCTTGTGTTGGCCGGGAACCAGCCTTGCAGCCATTAGTTTGGAGCAGCCACGTCTCCCAGCACATCATGTTTGGGAAGCTTGCTGACCCATCCTGCCTGTCCATGAGGTAGTCCTAGTCCACGGCTAGCCAGCTGCCTTTTGGAGCCAGGTAGGAACTTTTTGTTCTTAATCTGATTAGCTTTTGGTGGGAAGATTTTTCACCCATCCTGGACTGCCCTGAGGCATGGTGTTTTAGCCAGGGTGACCACTACTGGCAGGATTAATGCAGGAAAGAGTAAGAGTAGGGACTTTGGTATGTACCCCAAGGTAAGCAAGGGTCAAAAGGGGAACCAGAACCTTCTCAAGAAGCTGTCTGGCTCAGGGGTCAAGGCTGGTGACCTCTCAGGCTTCAGTTGCGAAGTCTGTCTCAAAGGCTGTCAGGCTTAATTCAGACTTAAGTCAATTAGGCTTCCTCAACCCCATTTCCAGGAGTTGACACTGAAAAATTGGAAAGATGGCCTCAGTTTGGAGTCAGGGTGATGATGTCCAAGGGGGAAATGACAGTAGTGTGCTGTCTCCTCCACAGTAGGTGCCTTTAAAAATATTATGCCAGATTATCTAATTTTATGTCTTTTGTGGGTGTGTTGGGGCAATATGTGTTTCAGAACCTATTTGCATGTTACTTATAACAAAAAAGAATCTTGTAACACCTTAAAAATGAACCTGTGAATTTCAAAATAAGCTTTCATGGGCTTTAAGATACATCTAAAGTGCAGGAATCTGTGAGCAAGAGTCTGTGTAAATGAATGTAGAGAAAAAGGGGGAAAAAATGAAAGTTTGAAAAGGTGAGGTCAGTGGGCCATGGAATGAAAAAAATACAGTCATTGATGACAATTATGTAAAGTACACGAACAATCGTTTTACTGTGCTTTGCTTAATGGAATGATCACTGACTCTACATTTTCCATTTTCACCTTTCAAAACTCCCCCCTTCTATTCCTATGCATGTACATATGTGTTGATGGTTGTGGGTGGGTGAATGGAGTCTTGGCATTCACCGAGTATCCGTTCCCAGACCACCACCACCCCCGTGGAAACCGAAACCTGCAGATAATGAATCAGCAGGTTCTGACCCACAGGGGCTCTGAACGTGACCAAAACCTTGTTCCAGTCATGTCTGAAATCTTTCTGAGGCTGTCAATCTGTCAAGGTTTGTGCCGCATCAGGCACAAAAGGAATTTGTTCAGCCTGGATCATGATAAGGCACTGTGTCTGTACCATGTGGCCAAGACAAAAGAAAAGTACTGAGTCACCATGAATGTGCACCTGTGGAGTTAGTTGATGCAATGATGTGAAATATTAGTCATGAGACAATGAGGTCACCTGCTCTGTGATTGGCTGACTCAAATATGTAAACAGACATTAGAAGCTATATGGTGTGGGTTGTTTGTGGGTGGTGACTGGGAGAGGTGCTGTCAGAGTCGTTGCTAGTGTGTGATATCATGCCATTTCTACTCTGCTGCTTATTATTATTTCTGCTGTGTTCCTGATAAGCCTTTTCTTTTGCTGAAACTTTCGTCAATACAAGTCTACATGCTGAAAGGAACATGCTGCTGTGTATTTCTTCTTGGGACTGCTTGCTTCAAAAATGCTCTCCTACATGCTGCTATTCTACTCTGCTAGTGGGGGCAAACCGGCATACCCCTAGCATTCCTGACAATGTGTGGGTGGATGGAATCTTGGTATCCACCAAGTATCTGTTCCCAAACCACTACCACCCCAGTGGAAACAGAAACCTGCAGATAATGAATCCACGAGTTCTGACCCACAGGGACTATGAGTGCGACCAGAACCTTGTTTGAAATCTTTCTAAGGCCTGCACACAGAATCACACCCAGAGCAGTTTAAAGGGTATTTCTGGTAAGGCCAGAAATACTCTTTAAAATGCTAGGGGGAGGGGCTCTGAAGTCCCTATAGACTGCACGTTGCCTCAGTGAACCTCAGAAAGGCTTCAAACGTGACCAGAGAACATCTCCGGTGTCATCCAGAATATTGGGTTTGGCTTCCACTGCAGGTTCAGAACCAAATCTGACCAAATTCAGGTCAATTCCAAATCTGCAGTTAGGGAGTCTGGACATGTGTATTTGTCTGTATATCTGCCTGCCTGTTCAGGATTTTATTTCATGCATCTGATGGTCTGCAGTCTACAGTACTATATGTTGTAATAAATGTGTTAGGGTGCAATCCCAACCCTTCATTGGGCTGGCCCAAGTCCGTTGCACTGGCCCAGAGGTATTGCAAAAGTGCCATAAAGCACTCAGGAGTTGGGAGGCTGGCACACAGACAATCCAACCTTCCCCGCCCCTTCCTGCCCTCCCCATGCTCCATTACATCTTCTCCTTGCCCTCCCCCACCCCGGAGCTTACCTGCTCTGGCACACGTTGAGACCTACACTGGTGCCAGCCGGACGGCATGGGCCTTCCCCCACAGCACATCTGTCTTCTGTGCTGCTGCAACACGCTTCATGTCATGTTTGTGATTGCATGCACCAGCAGGGCAGATGCTCTGCCAGCATAAGGTGAATACATAGGATTGTGCTGTTAGCAAAACTTCTTAGGGGTGCTCTGAATGTTGTTGTTTGTGAGCAATAAATCAAGAGTACTGTTTCTTCTGAATTAATCTGGTATTAGCTTCTGAATATTGTGACAGTGTCCATTTTAGTAAGCAGAAGCCACAATAGCTAACTTCATTAGTGTTGAGGTAGCAAAGTATAAATCCTTTAAATAAATAAATAGTTTAATAATTCCCCACATCACTTTATTATCTCATTACATCAAACGCCACTTATTTCAACAAGTTTTTAAAGTTGTGCTTCTTAAAATATATATTAGTGTGTTCATAACAGAAATTGCCAGAGAAGATACCTTGCTGCCTCTAGTCACAGCATGCATGAAACACACTATGTGAAATCCAGTAAACTGAGAAATTATAAAACACTGGCAATAAATTCTGGCAATAATTTTAGATGGCCTTCCTTTACAAAAAAAAAAAAAATATTACTTTTTACCCAATGAGAGTTAAACTATCAGAAAGTACTCCCCAGTGAGAGCTGCAAAGCTCCTTCATTAATTTCAGAGACACGGTGACACTGTCAGTTCCAATTTGAATAGGAATACCATGTTGAACTTTATTCCTTGTAGGATAGCCTCAGTCTAATGTTAAGATAATGTTTTGCAGATGACAAATGGCTAGATATCCATGATTTAACCCTCTGTAGTTATGATCACTGAAATTTCTAGGGGAAACCTAGCAATAAATGACTTTGGATCAATAGCTGTAGATAAAATATACTCATAAAACTAAACTGATTCTGCCTAGCCCATTCTCCACATAGCATGTATTTTTTGACGACATGCTCACTAATGTCAGCTGTATATTAATATAATACATAGGCTTGCCTTTAAGCGATGATTTGACTTTTTAGCAGAAGAGATTTTAAATATGTTATAATCCATCATCAAGAAGCAAACAGATAAAAATAACAACAAGAAACTGATAATTGCAAACTGATGTGTGCAGGCACTTGTGCCTGTATAAATATGTATGCAGGCACTTGTAGTCTATATTGTATATATAAAATGTTCTTTATGGCATATTCTTCTCTTCTTTGTTTTCTCTGCTGTAATTGTTACATAAGTTCTGTGGTTTGCCCTGCAGACTCCAAGGTCATGAAAGATCAGGCAGTGGTTTCTTTCCTTGCGACAGGTTCCAAGATTAAACATCAGCAGAATATACTGTCCCCATTGCCAGACTAACGCCCCAGAGCTCATAGTTCAGCAGGTCAACTTCAGAAACATTTTGATCAGTGATGCCCTAAAATGGGTGATGGTGATTTACTATAAATACAGAAAGAGAGTCAATTTTGTATGCAGAATAATTACACATTATATTGTTCTGGTTAGCCCTGTACAATCCAGTTACATAAACAGGATGTTCATTTGAAAGAATAACTGATCAATTTGTAGCCATGTATTTCTAAAAGATACTTTGGGATTATGAAAATCATAGCTACTTTGTATTGGTTGGGATTTTTTCCTGTAAATCCTGGGAATTCCAGCTATTATAAATGTATCAACCATGCAGTTAAAAAACAACCAAGCCAAGTACATCAAAGATTCATTAATAGGAGTGTTTGAAATGGATTTGTTTGGTGATTTGAAAGGCAAAAAGTGGTGTTATGTGTTTTTATTCCAAGTTCACATTTTTATTAATTTTAAACACTGAATTGTAAACACTTAAAATGTACTAGGTAGATGATATAGGTGGTATAGTGTCAGCAGATGCTGCCATAGTATTATTTCCAACTGGAGAAGTAATCTACTTTAATTTCTAGAAAATATCTTAAACACCAAAATGCAGTGTTTTGTGTTCTTAATCAGATATTTTAAACACCAAATGTGATATTTTCTGTTTTTATGTGTTTTTAACAAACAAACAAACAAAACCACATCTAGTCATTAATATATATTTATCTGCCTTTGGTTATGTACTTCATATACATTTGCAACATGGCGACTTAATCCTATGTATACATTAATAGGTACTCAGTGTACTCTATGCAATTTATCCTTACATTGTCCCACAGTGCCAAGCCAGTGTTTCACTAAATTTTCACTGATAGTAATAGTAATTTCCTTTCAAGAGAAACAATAGTTATGTAGTCTGTTTTTGCTATTCCTGCTGTGGACTACTTCCTCCCTGTTTGTGCAATAACAGGGAATTTTATTTCAAGCTTTGTTTTGATGGTGTTGCCTGACCAGTCTGTGTCAGTGGTATAGCTGAGGTGGGCTGCACGGATATTTTACCCCCCTCTCTGCAACAGAGGCAATTTTCCACTTTCTCTGATGAAGGGGGTTACTGAGCTTTCCTTGTACTGTGAAATCAGCCCTCCTGCCCACTCTTGTCTTCATATGGCTCCAAATGGAGACGTTTTCAGAGGAAAGGGCCACGTGTCCACTGGAGAGGGGAATAATAGTGCAGGGGGTCTACACTGCTCCATGACGCCACATGGCCAAGGGAACCACTGGGTCTGACAAAGCAACTGCTCTGTGTTCCTTTTTACTTCAGTTTGAGCAGGGAACACACATGTGCTCATGCTGGGTGCTTGGCAGGAAAGCACAATGCAAACTGTGATAAACTCCAGGGATAATGGCAAGAGGCTTCAAATCCACAGGCCAAAAGGAAGACCCTCCTACACACACACCATCAGGTGGCATGGATGGAACCTTGTATGCACCAAAATTCTTATGAAGCAACCATCAAAGGAGTGTGCCATAATCATGGGCCAGGCTGAGGGTCCTTTAGACATTTGGAAGGACAGTGCTAACTAGTTCTTGCACTGCAACAATATCTCTTCATTCCTATTCTTACAACCGTTAGAGTCTAGGATCTCCTGGGATACGTCTCTCAGGGTTCCACTCTCTTGACAAAGTCTCTTGTCAGTCTGTGGGCCAGCATCTATCCACCAGTAGGCCCATCATCTGCCTCATGGCCAGTGCCATGCTCTGCCTTTCATCTTGAGCCTCCTGCTCTGTCTTTGCTTCTGCCTCCTACTCAAGCTGATCGACCCAGTTGTCTTGTGGGATATTTAGGTGGATGTGAGCCCAGATACCTCTTTCTGAGGTCAAGGAAGGACCTCAACAAGGTCTCACAGGACAGGGGATTCGGGTACCAAGGAGCAGTAGGGTTGGGTTGGAAAAAATTGGGGTCCTCCAACAAGTACCGTCTTTCTTTCTTTGATCTCCCCTACACTCCCTGAGCTAAATAGTCCCCAGCTGCTTCCCCTGCCCGTGTCCTTTCCATTGGGCTCAGGTGTGCCTGCTTAGACAGGGACCTAGTGTCACCTGGCCCTGCAGCCCATTGTATTGAGGCTTTTTCCTCCAATCACGAAAGTTTCACGCCCATCCTACAGCGTGAAAGTGTTATACGCCAGATATAGATTTGTGAGAATCTTCTGCTGGAGCATCTTTCTCCATTCAAACCCCATCTCTAAACCTACATCTCTCAGAATGCCAGTGCTTCACCTGTTACTTTTCATTTCCAAGTGAACCAAAGTACTTTTAGAATTAGATGCATTGAGAGAGCACATCCAATGTGTGGCATTGGACCCTAGGTGTGTGACCCTCGGTGGCAGAGAGGAGTTGCTGTCAAGTGGAGTGTGGGAGCCGAAGGGCCAGAGAGAGACCAGACCGGGAAGGAATCCAGCTGGAAAGAGGAGTTCTATGAAAGACTAGAACTATTCAATTGTAAAAATCCCTACGGGGGGTTTAGAACAGCCTGCCTATGGAAACCGCCTTGGATTAAAGTCTGAGGAGAAATCTGACAAGCAAAGAAAGGCAGTATATAAATACCTGTATAAATAAATAATGTCCAAAATTGGAATCATGGAGATGTTTCTTTACATAAGATTTAGTTGTTAACTTACTGCAGTCAAGAGTTTCTCTCATGCAAGCATTCTTCTGACTTATTTGAATGGAGAGATCAACTCCACGTGTGCTGCTCCTCCATTGCAATGAATGGGGAAGTTCTCAAAGGAAGAGCAGTGTTGTTTGTGCATCAAAGTTCCTGCATCCACAAGCAATGGTAAAATGTAATGACAGCATTTAATTGTAAGAAAATTATATTTTTTATGGATACATTTTATTTTGCACCTGATAATTTCTGTTTGTAGTTCTAGAAGGTTCTGAGTACACTTAATATCTGTATCTATAATTGTTGCATAGACTGCCTATTAGAATTATGTGGCCAATTGTAATATAATGTTTTGTCAGCTACTATTGGTTTGCCTCAGTAATGTGAGTATTAATTGGCCTTGGTCATGTCCTTATAATAAGAACATTCAGGTTTAAAATTACACTGTTCAGCCAATTTATTATTTTTGCAGTGTGGGCCTCCCTCACTAAATTATCAGTAGTGATATATATTTTTTTTTAATTCACAGCTAGTGTGTTGCTTGATAGAGCAGGTTTAAAAGACTCAAGCCATGATTATGATAAGTCATCTAAAGAAGAATTTTCCTTGTTATTTTTAACGTAGCTAGATGCACAGTGTATCTAGATTTTATGTGCCAATCTATTGGAGCCTCTCAGAAACCTCGCAATGCAGAAGACAGTGAAGCTATTTTAGTTTTGTTTATTTTCATTTACAGTACTTATTTTGCTATGTACGAGTCACTTTATGAACTTCGTTGTTGAAAAGCAGTATATAAATATTCTTTAAAATAATACATTAATTTATCTTAGCAAAGGCACAGTGGAATTTGAAAGCAAACTTTAGAACTAGCCTTGCACCCATGTTGACACAGCCTCAAAGATCCTGCTCTGCCCATGGAGAGCACTTGATGCTCCAGTTAAAGGTTATCCATGGAAAGAGCGATGAAGGGGCTTTAGGAGTATAATGGGAGGCGGTGGGGCTTGTTGGCACTTCCTAATTATAACACATAAATGGGAATTTTGTTCAGATTTGATTAATTCTAGTTTCAGTAGGCAAACCTAGTAGTCAGGGTTTCCCCCCCCCCCCCATGGAAAAGGGATTTAATAACTGACAGATATTAATCATATGTCATCATATAGCACTGATAGAAGCCAATGAGGATAGGGACATCATGCTGTCACCCAAGGCTTTCCAAACCCCAGCGCATGGGGTGGATCTGGGTTTGGAAAAAGGCCTCCCCTCCCGTGAGCGGCACTTACCATTCTGCATCCCTGTGCATTCTTTCAAGTTTCAACTTGAAAGAAACGTGGCACTGCAGCAGAACAGTAAGCCCCACTTGGGACGGGGAGGGCTTTTTTGGAACTCAGCAGTTTCCAGTTTGGCGACCCCTGCTCTAAGGGTCCAATCCTATCCAAGAGCAGTGGCTCTATGTGGCTACTGCTGGATGCTGTGTGGATCTGTGCAGGCTGGTGGGCTCCTCTGGGAAGGAGACATTCATCCCCTTACAGCAAGTAAAACCCCAGCCTGCACAGTGGGGCTTCTTGAGCACCTGCTATTTCGCCAATGAAGATTTGACGGCCCTGTGTTAGGCTTCTGAGTTCGACATAGGGGATAGGATTTCACACACACACCCCGGGGCCTATCCCTCCACTCTGTCCTGCCCTTCCTCAACCTGGGAATGCCTCCCCCCATTCTTCCACCACCTTCCCCACCCCCTTGCATCTGAGCTCCATTGGCAGCTGGTACTCCCACTGCAGTGTTGATGGGGTGGCGCCTTCCTGCCAGCACCACTTGCTTTCTGGGTGGCACAAATGTGCCTTGCAGCACATTTGCAACACCAACCACCAGTGCTGGGGCTACAGAGCCAGTACTCAGACAGCATTTGATTGAGCCGTAAGGGTTTTCTTGGTGGAAAAAAAAAATGGTGGCCTAGGAATGTCACTAGGAAAATGGCTACTTCTGGCAGTAGATATTGACTCATGTTCATTATTTATGAAAATGTTGAAATCAACCCTTCCAACATTTCATCCTCCAAATGGGGTGGGGACCATTTTAGCTCAACCTGTTGGTTTTAGGTTGTTGTTAATAATGTTATGAGCTACTTTAGAAATCCTCTTGGGGGCTGGGGATAAGAAAAGGCCCTCAGTTTGGCTGTACTTGTCGTAAGAGGCGACTAAACAGCCACCGGGTAGATGGGACTCGTCAGCCTGGGAAGGCAGCTCATCTGAGAGAAGGAAAACTCTGATCCCAAACCTCCACTGCCTTGTGGCTACATCCAGTTATGGAAAAGGCTTCAGGAGTCAACCTCGAGGCAAAATCCGGAGCCGGAGTCCCTGAGGCAGTTCATGGCTGAACACAGTCACATTCTGGCAACTCCTGCGACGCTGCTGGAACCAACCGTATTGGCCTCTGCCTTTCCATTGGACCATTTCAGCGACGTGGAGAGGGGGGATTTGCTGCATGGGTAACAAGTCTATCCTCCATATCTACTTTACCCAGGCCTTGTGCACTGGCGAGGACACTGTTCCAGAACCACCATTCAGAGCGCGATACCACAGTCTTCCGAGACTGAAGGATGCCAACAACCCTTTGGAAATCATATTACAAAATAGGATACAAACTGATGTGTGAATTAGTGCACACTTTACTATTGCCATTTGTTGATGTCATCTAAAAGCTATGCATAGTAATTAATATGTAAGAGCAAAAGAGGATCATCTCAATTTATTGCACTTCTGATGTCTTTGAAAACTCTGGAAAATTCAAATAAGTATTGCCAGGCTGAAGTTATTTAATTATTTTCATCTACAACGAGGAAAATTACCTTGATTGACTGCTATCAGTAGTAGAAAACATGACAGTGGAATTAACAAGATTGTCTAATAGCAAGAACACCTCATTTTCAGCTGCCATAATTATCATGTTTGTCGGTAAATTGCTGACAACTGGCTTGAGTTATAAAAGTCAACCAACTATAAGTCAATTACTTTCTTTTGAAATTTTCAGTCAAAAACTCTTTCCACCTACCACATGTCAATATGCGATTTTAAAGAGTGCAGTCAACCTCTGATAAAAAGAATTATTCATAGAGACTTGGAAAAACTCAACACAGAAAGACAGATGTTTTGTGTTTCATGGTTTTTGTCAGATTTTTTTTTAAAGGACAGACTTTTTTCAAATATTAAAAAAGTCCTTGAAAATGTAATATTTCATTCAGTGAAGCTTGTTTTGTTTCTAACTTGCATGTAAAAGCACATAGATTTCTGCCTCGGCTATTCGTGGTGTTGCTGAGAGAATTCATATATTTAACAAAAGCACAGGGTTCATCTCAGTTCTTTAAATAAAAATGAATTTCAAATCATTAATTCTATTATGAATGAACTGAGATGCTCAGAAATGCCTGTGTCCTTTCCCCTGCCCCTTTACATTTTTCTGAAATAAAACTTCCACATTTCCTGCTATGGTGGCCATAGGTCAGATGCTTGAACTGCCGAAAGGGCAGACTACTGGTGCATCTCACTACATCCATTTACACATTCTATTTCAGATGTCGGTAGAGAAGCAGAAGGGACAAGATGACATGCTGTCTGTACTCCCTTCTCTAAAAGTCCACGGCTACTTTTGGTGGTGCTGATTGATCATCATCTGCAACTGATGATTTATAAATTTCCTTTTGTTTTTCATTTTGGATTCACCTGCCATTATCAAAAGTTGTTAACGCAAAGGTTTATAATGTTGGTTTAGTATCTTTCTGCCTTGCACAACGTATAGTTGTGGGCCCAATCCTATCCAGCTGTCCAGCTCTGTTGCAGCCGCAATGCAGCCCCAAGGTAAAGGAACAAATGTTTCTTTAACTTGAGGAGGTCTCCATGAGTGTCCGTCCCCGTCCCCCCCCCCCAGCGCAGGAAGCAGTGCACTCTCATTGGTGTGGCTGCATCGGTGCTGGAAAGTTGGACAGGGTTGGGCCCTTAATGTGGGTCAACCTAAGGTTTCAGAAACAATGGCTAGGCTCAAAAGAACAGCCCAACAAGTTCTCGTATGGCCAAGGGGTCCCTGAGCTGCGTTTTCTTGCACAGTAGCTCACCTTCCTCCCATAACCATGTGACAAGTAACCTCTGAAACTGAGGAAGCTCTCCAAGCCCATTTGTAGCATGGCATGCTGATGTGTTATGCCAAGTCCTACACAGCATTCTCAAATTCTTGGCCATATTGGGCAGGAGGTCTGGTCTAGAGGGTAGAGCCTCCATTTGCCTGAAGATAACATCCACAAGGTCGCCAGTTCGAGGCCACCAGCACTGTGCGACCCTGAAGCAGCTGACAAGCTGAAGCCGAGCTATTCCATCTGCTCTGAGCGTGGGAGGATGGAGGCCAGAATGTGAAGCCAGATCAAGAAAGAAACATCTGAATGTTGTGGTTCTTGAAAGAAAGAACCTTCTTTCATTTGTAAAAATCCCTACAGGGATTTAAATAAGCCTGCCTATGTAAACCGCCTTGAATAAAGACCAAGAAAGGCGGTATATAAATACCATTATTATTATTATTATTATTATTATTATTATTATTATTATTATTATTATTATTATTATTTATTTGAATTTGAATTTGAATTTGTTCTTTAAATTCCAGCCATTTTGTCTAGAAGCATAAAGGAAGAGTCTGCATATGAGGAAAAATTAGCTGCGAAGGAGAGTGTTTCAGGATCAGGAAGGATTAAAATAGTGTTGCTTATCTTGTTCACTGAGGTGATAAGCTATACTATGGAATGCAGTTGGGTGTGTACCTAATGAAACGCTTTCCCACCACACAAGCAAATACAAGATTCTTACCCTGAAAGCTGGCATGTCAAAGAGAATTGTTTATCCTGACATTTGGGTTGTTTGTTTGTTTGTAATGTGGAGAGAATGTTTTGTATACAGGAGCATTTAGCTATTTTCAGTTTGAATCTACAGTTTGAGGTGGTGCAGTCAGATGTAGTTTATCACATTGATTCAAGATTGTTCTTAGGCATAGCATTTGCTAAAATTCTTTTGAATACATTTTTACAAGTACACAGTTCAGAAGACAGATCTGAAAATAGTTCTTAACAGTAGCATCTTGATCTCTTATCTGCATAAATTTGCTATAAAAAGAGTATTGCTGAAGCTGTAGTAAATCTCTGCCTTTAACGTTTAAGCCTCTTTCCTCCTTGTGTGTGGGCTGGTGGATGACCTTCACAAAAAAGTGGTGTTCTAATACATGGTTGTGGTGGGTTACCACCTTTCTTTTCCCTCTTTTATGGTGTTCAGTTGGGAAGGGCATATTCACACCCTGCCAGCCACCTGTTTGGAGGATGACTTGCAGCTGGATAGGTTAAAAGATCTGATGTGGTCTCCATGGTTGCCCTCTTTTGGGGTGTGTGTGTGTGCGTGTGCGTGTGTGTGTGTGTGTGTGTGTGTGTGTGTGAGAGAGAGAGAGAGAGAGAAGGACCCATTATACTGTCTTAGGGCCCAATCCTATTCTTTTCAGCCCCAGCAGTATGCATGTACTCCTCCACCAGATCCTATCCTATCCCCTGCTTTGGGCTGCAAAGCCCAACATGAGACTTTTCAAATCTGTGCACCAGCAAAATAGCAGACTCGAGTAGCCCCATTGCAGGACCTGGGGCTTTCCTCAGAGGAAAAAATTCCTCTTCTCCCGAGGAGACCTCTGGCAGCCTTCCTGACCTCTTTGAATGCAGTGGTAGCCATTTTGGTACCGCTTCACCTGGCAGCGCTGGGGGGGATAGGATTGGGCTGTTAGTTATCTGGGAGAGAGGAGGGGGTTACACTGCCCCCTCCCTCTTCCACTCTGCCTGGATGGCCTTCTTGCCTCTTTGTCCAACCCCCCTGTCAGAACTCTCAGTCTTGTATCATCTCTCTTCATTGGCACTGACTGGGGCCTTTTAAATCCTGCTGTGGCTTCCACACGTGTGTGAATCTCTCTTCCTCCTCCTCAAAATTTGTACCTGTCCTCTCCATTGTCTTGGAAACAGTGCCAAAACAGGAGATCTTGCAAGAAGCTAGAGTAGCTGCTTTGCTCTGATGCTCTGCCCAGTGTGCTCTGCTCCTATCTCCCTCTGGACAGCACCATTCTGGCACCTACCCTGAGGATGGCAATGATCTTGATGGCGAAACATGCACACAAGACCTGTGACAATCCATGCTGTAAGGCTGTATCGGTACAATTGAGTCAGGGTTGCTTGGACAATCTGTGAGAATTCCTTATTACACCAGGGTTGCTAAGAATCTAAGAATCAGGTTGCAAAGCTGCCGTTTCCTTAGTGACAGAAATAAAGCCATTCTTATTCTATTACGCACAAGTGAAAATGTTTAGCTGTTTTAAAAATGGAAAGCATTTTCTCCCTAGACTAAAACTGAATCGCTGAAGGACCATAAAGTTCCGTACAGAAAACATATACAAATGCCTCAAGAATGAATTTATGGCAGTTTGCAACATAATGGCCTGCAGTTGTTGCCTCAATCACTCTTACTTAGTTTGAATTGGTGATTAACAAGGTAACAAAGAAGGTTAGTTGCAGAAGTGGATTTCTTTTGAAACAGGGGAAGCCATAGGATTAATGTGTGTGTGTGTGTGTGTGTGTGTGTGTGTGTGTGTGTGTGTGTGTGTGTGAGAGAGAGAGAGAGAGAGAGAGAGAGAATGTAATTTTCCTTGTAATAATGAAAGAAACACATTATGAAAGGTAAACAACAGTTAAATGAGAAAACATTATTCTAGGAAGCATTCGAAGCTGGCAGAAATAAATGTGGCTTTTTCAATTGGGTAGATTGACTTCTTGTGTCTTCCTTTATTAATATTAACAGCCCAATCCTATTGCATGAACCCTCTGGCCAGTGGAGACTGCCTAATGGCAATCGTGAAACCCTCTCTGGCAGGGAAGCCGGAGCAGCCTGTGCAGCAATGGCTCTGTGAAGGCTTGCCAACTCACGAACAGTGGGGGAAGAGAAACAGGGTGGGGGAGGGAGGAACAGGGGCGGGGTGGAATGGGGCAACGCCGAGGGCAGGGAGGAGGGTGGATTGGATCCAGGAAGGGGGCGGGTTCAGCGGCAGTGGTGTCCACCTAAATCCCTTCCTGACCCAGTGGATCCATGCAAACTTGCATCATCAATTTGATGGGCGCAGATCCAAGTTGGCCCAGCTGGGCCTTTGTGCATTAGCCCTGGGTAAGGGAACAAATGTATCCTCAGCCAGAGGAGATGTCCAACTGCCCCCCCCGATGCTGCTTTAATTGTTTGTCATGGTGGCTTGGGGGAGGGGGAGAGGATTGGGTCTTAGATATTGAATTAATCTTTAGAGCATGAAGCTAGGAGATGTTGGGTATGCCATGAAACATGATTACTATAAACACTTTTCTCTTACTGAAGACTGAGGGCTTAACTACCCTGTAGTCAGTGTCAGTACAGGCTTTCAATATTATGCTGGTTTACAAGGATTTTACCACCTTTATTTCTGAGCCCTCAGCTGTCAAATTGTCAACAGAGTTCAATTTCATCAAGTAGAGGACTATCCTTACTTCAGCCTCCTGCCTTTATCATGTGATTTTCTTTCCTGCTGGTAGATATGCTTTTTTTCTTGCTTTTCCCTACTCTGAGATCATTATCCATTATTCGCGGTTTTGTAAGTATCGGGAATTGTGCAGTTACAAAAATCTCACAGATGAATTGTATGGACAAATATGCAGTTGAGCAAAAGAGCCAAAGGGAAAAAAAAACTGGTGGGAAATAGTGTTTCTGGGCATCCGATTACCTTTTATGCCAGGCAGAGAATAGATGGCAATAGGGAAGAGAAGCCTGATAGCTAATTAAGAATTGCCTTGTACATGTCTGCCCCATATATTTTTGTGCTTTCTGATTGTTTTGCAAGAAGCATCTACCCCTTTTCCAAATTGTATATAAACTTACATGAGCACAAAATCCAGTGGTGCAGAATGGACTGCCAGATGTTTTCAGCATAGAGTGAAAATCAATGGCTTATATAAATTGTCTTTACTCAGCATTTACCTGGGATAATGTCATAAATGCGGCAATTACCTCCTCCTGGACTTTTTGCAGACAATTGTATGTATAGGCCTAAACTAATCTGTACTAACTGCAGTGAGCATGCAGAAGTACTGCCAGTCCTTTGTCATGTTTCTCTAAAACACTTCAGAAGTTGATGGCATTACACATATGTGTGCATTTATTGTCACTTTCACATCTAGCATTTTGCAGTCACCATGAATATACGGAGCTTTATATTGAGTCAGACCCTTGGTCCATTGAGCCCAGTGTTACCTGTTCTGACTGTCAGTGGCTACCTGCATTCTGGGGTCTCAAGCAGCATTAAGAGGTCTTTCCCAGCTTTGCATGCAAACCACAATCTCTGCCATTGAACTATGTATGTATGGTTTGATGTGATAAATGTATCTCTTACCATTCAACCCAAAATGGTCCACATGTCACCATGTGGACCATTTTGGAGCAAGCATTGAAGAGCAGGGGAATTGAAGAACAGGGGAACATTCAGCTGGATGACACCCAACAGATGCAAGGGCAGCAAACTATTGTTTCTTTTCCCCAGAGCAGACTTCATAATGCACTCATATCCTACCTGCGCTTTTCTGGATTGACACTGAGTTTTCTGAGGCTTATGTTCTATTCATCTAGAACAGGGGTCTCCAAACCCTGGCCCGGGGGCCAAATGCGGCCCACAGCAAGCCTCTATCCAGCCCGCGGCCAAAATCTTGTCTCCTAAAGCCTCTGGCCCACTTGACTGAACTTGACCAGAGCTGTGCTCTGATTGCATCTGGAGGGTGTTCTGAAGGCCGGAGAGGCTGACTGAATGAGCCCACTAATTCATTTATTCATTCATCTAAGTTCCATCTCTAATGGTGCAGTCCTAACCCCTTATGTTGGTACTTTCCAGCACTGGCATAGCAGTACCAATGGGACATGTGCTGCATCCTGCAGTTGGGTGTCACTCACGAGGCCTCCTCAAAGTCAGGGAATGTTTGCTCCCTTACCTCAGAGCTGCATTGCCCTTATGTCAATACTGGAAAGCACTGACATAAGGGGTTAGGACTGCGCCCTAATTTATTTATTTAAATTTTATATTTAAATTTTTTTCCGACCCTCAGCACTGCACTAGATATTTCATGCGGCCCTCTGGCCAAAAAGTTTGGAGACCCCTAATCTAGAACTAGGAGCAATCATACGAGTATCTACTATCCAAGTCATCTTTGCATCCCACAGAATGACAGGCAGCCCAATCCTGCAGTGCCTGAGCACTGATGGCACTGTGATGGCAGCACTGGTCCTGGGTATCGCAAATGTGCCCTAAGGCACAATTGCGCCACCCAGAGAGCAAGCAGTAGATGACGGTGCTGCGGGAGCCCCAGCCACCAGAGCTCAGGTAAGTGCCAAGCGGCGCAAGTCCATAGGGAAGGCAGGGGGAGGTGTTTCTGGGTGGGGGGAGGGTTGAATGGGGGGAAGGACAGGCTGGGGAGAGGTGGGAATGGTGGAGGGCTCCTCCACTGAATCATATCCCCTGTGTTGGGCTTGGAGGCCCAACATGGGGCTTCTTGAGTCTGTGCCAGCAAAATAGCTGGTGCAGACTCGAGAAGCCCCATTGAGCAGTTTGGGTTTCACTTGGGATAAGAAATGGATGTCCCCTTACTCTGAGAAGACATTCCACCTGCTTGGCTCCAGCAGTGGCCATTTAGCACTGCTGTTCTTGTGCTGGATAGGATTGGGCCCTCAGGCTTCCACAGAGTGTCAGCCATGGCAGCTGGAGGCTCTCTGAGGACTCCCAGGAATCCCTCAGGTTAATCAACCTCAAAGGGTAAACCAATCTAGCTCTGCAAGTGGGGAATGGCTTTTGTAAACCTAACCCTCAACAGGCCTTCCTCATAATACCATGTTTATTTGGATATAGGTACTTCTGAGTTCAATAAGATTTATCTCCTAGTAATTGTGCTTATGATTCCTGCCTGACAGCTAGGTCCTAAGCATGTTTATGCAGAAGTAAGTCCCACTAAGTTCTGTGGGGCTTACTCTTAAACAACTGCACAAAGGATTACCGCCTAGGGTAGCCTAGATAGCTGAAAGTGCTTCTGTCTGAACTTAGTGGGGAAGTTCATTCAAATAAAGGTACTTGGGATCAAGCTGCAAATTATGTCCCAAGGATACGCAGCCTAGGATTGGATCAAGTTGCAAATTATGCTGTTCCCAAAGAACATGTCCATAATCTGCAACTCTCCATTCCCTTTTGTGCTTTATGGCACTTGATCATTTTTGTTTTGTTTGCTTGACTTTCTAGCATATTAGGCACATCCATCCCTTCATTACTTTCCATCTCACTGCTCAGCTCAAGGTTTTCAGTTCTTGCTGTCACAATGTGGGCTTGCTTCAAAATGCACTGAAGTTCAGAAAATCTCAATGCACCTTGACAATGCCTCAGAGCACCAGAGCAAGTTTCCTTGATACAATTCACTGTGACAGTCAGCCCTGTGTCAGTTCCTGATATGATGATGTTAGAAAGGAGCTTTGACACAGGATATCATGTCACTATCTACACTGGCACCATGCAGTCCTTAATGCAACATAATCTGCTGCTAGTGAGCTCCACTGAAGGATGCTTTTATTTCCTAGGAAACTGACTTTTGCTTCATAAAGTAGTACTTTTACAAACCTGGATGGGTTAAAATCTCTATCTTTTTTGTACATTTTTAATGTCCATCAGCCCATGCCATTGTCTCTTGGAATCCAAGTGCCTATTCACTGTTTTACTTAGAGCATTGTTTCTCAAACTGTGGGTCAGGACCCACTCGTGGGTCGCAAGCCAATTTCAGGTGGGTCCCCATTCATTTCAATATTTTATTTTTAATATAGTAGACTTGATGCTACCATGGTGTGTGACTGCATTTGGGGAAATGTTACAGATCTGTACTTTTAAGAAGCTACTATGTATATTCTTTTAACAACGATAGTAAATGGAACTTATTCCTGGGTAAGTGTGGGTTGCACTTACCCAGTTGCAGCCTAGGATTGTGAAAAAAATTTTCCTGCTTGATGGTGTCACTTCCAGTCATGAGATCACTTCCGGTGGGTCCTGACAAATTCTCATTCTAAAAAGTGGGTCCCAGTGCTAAATGTGAGAGAACCACTGACTTAGAGCAAACCAATGTGTAGTTGTCACAAACAGCAGATGAGGTGGACATCAGATGAAGTGCGTTCTGATGTCACATGCTGTGATTTCAGAATGCAACTAAGAAATTCCTTGAAGAAATTTGCTCCCCCCAAAAAATTCTACACTCAAGCCCTACATTCAAACCTTGTCTGTACATGCAGTTAACTAAGGCTACAAGCCTAGGGCTACACATTTACCTAAGAGTAAATCTTACTGAATTCAATAGTATTTACTTCTGAGTAGACATGCATAGGATTTTGCTATAGGCTATCAACCCAATCTTATGGTTTTCCTGCCATAACGTACAGCCATGCCAAAACGGGCTGTGCTGCATGCTGTGGTGGTACAATTGGGAAGTTTGGGAGAGGCAAAGAAAAATAGTTTCACTTTCTTCCCTGTAAGCTTCTTGATCACCAGTGGGTCTCTTCAGACCAACATCATTCCTTTAGCTGGGAGTGTTGGGAGGTGAAGAAAGGGATAGCATATTGGGACAGGTTGCACATGCCAGGAAACTCCTCCTACTTCCCTTGACACACCTCCTCTCTTCATCAGTCTCCACCCTGTTCTGTCCATCCTACCAGCTCATCTCCATCAGCTGGCCTTCCTCCTCCTGCAGCCATGTGCCAGGTGTCCGAGGCCTCTCCAGTGGCAGTCAGGAAGTGCATGGTTCTGAGCACTTCTGGTGTGCTTTTTGCAACAGCCAGAAAGCATGCAGCGTACTGGCAGTGGCAATGGCCTGTACGACTGATCCTTAAGTTTACATGTTTTTAGCATTTCACCTACGTCAATTATGCAGTCTTGGAATTTCCTATCTTGAGTATCATTTGAAGGTGTTCATTTGAGGTGATTCACTACATGGCATCTGGTTCACCTCTGCAGAAGAGAGCAGAAGCTCCCACATGAATTAAATAATTTGTATCTGCAAACATCCCCATTGCACATCCATCATCCTCAGTTTTGCAGGGTTCTCCTTTTATTAAACCAGATTGCACTTACTCAGAGAAGGTTTTATGACATTTGCATTCCTGTTGGACAAAAATGAAATCAAATCGGCTGTTTGAATTGCCAATTATGCGTTTGTTGTTGCACATGCTTATATATAATGCTAATGATATTTAAATTGCAAAATATATTCAAAGAAAATTCTCCCCTTGGGATGTTTGAAGGAAAAATTAAGCTTCATTTCTTTGGCTCAAATTTCAAAATAAACTTTGCAGATTGTGGATTTTTTTCCCCTATAGGGATACATTATTATGATGGCAATGTAAATGTTAATCTTTTATTAATAATATTAATACGGTGAGTATAGGGCTTAAGTGCCTAACTGCCTATTTTTCCCCCCCTGAGGGCTATGCCTCTAAGGTCCCTGATATGTCTGGTGTGAGACATTTGAAATGTTTCTGTGCTTCAGTATCATCACTATAGCTAGAAGATAAATGTATTAAAATGAAAGCAGTAGTGACATGACTGGCTAAAATTAGTTTTACAAGAGAAAGACCATGTATGAATAGCTTGCAAGAGTTTTGGAAGTATTTTCATCTTAACAAAGTCCCATTACAACATAAACATAGTAGTAACTGATAAAAGTACAGCAACAAACAACTTGGCTGCTCTGGTCTGATTAATGGCCTAAATCTTCAGTCATTATTTGCTTACTCTAAGCATTTGTAAACAAAGAGATACTGATATACTGCTTGCAAACTATATCTATGGACAGATACTGCAGTATAAACTGCACATATCGCACATCAGTTTTTCAGGCCATATACATGTATCAATCTGGGATTTTGCCTTTACTGGAGTAGAGATGTGATCCTTTCCTGACTCCCGCCATCATGGTATGGTAGATGGAAGACCCACAATATATACACTTATGTACCTTTCATAATCAAAACTGACTGAGATGCCTGTGTTTTGTATTTTGGCAAGACACTAGTTTTCCATTTACATGTGGCATTTTTTCTGCAGCTGCAAGGTTCTGTCATCCCACTATGGTGTGGTGGACAAGCCAACCCAAGCGTATCACAATGATCAGCTGACCTGCAGGGCTGCTCCCATTCTCAGAACAGGATGGGGCAGAAATGAAGCCAGAAGGGGCGGGGCTAACTGCCGCAAAGCCAGGTGGCCAATGTGGGCAATTGCTTCTTGGCTAGTGGTGACTGTGAGAAAGGTGATGATGCATTGCCTGGCCCAGCAGGCTGTAACCAGCCCTTTCCCCACTCAGAGGGACCTGGGGAAGTGCCTGGCCTCCCACAGCAGGCTCTGGGCAGCCCCCTACTTGGGGCAGGAAACCCTGGGAGGCCTGCTGTGATCAACCCTTACCCAGTCTGTTCTCTACCCTTACCCATACCTGAAGGGGTGCAGAAGCTGCCTGGACCTCTAGGAGCAGGCACCAGGAAACCCCAACCCAGGAGAGAGAATCCCAAGCCAGAAGTCCTGACTGGCCTTTGTGGCAATGGGAAGCAAAGCAAGGGACCAAGGATGCTTTAAGGAGGAGAATGTGAGGAGGGTTTTGTGGTGCTGCTCAGCAGGTGTTGAGCTGCAACTTCTCCAGTTTCAAGGAAAGAGGGGCAAGAAAGAAGAAAAAGTAAAGATGAGCAAAATGATGTGGAAAGAGGCTAGTTACTTTCCTGGGGGACATGTTTGGCACAGATATTCTTGGGCTGGTGATGGGATGAGAGTGTATTTCACAGCACAATTGGGAAATCACGGACATACCAAGCTAGACAGAAAGAGAGTGAACAATTTGAGGATCTGTGAGCAGACTTCTTTGGCTACAATCCTACACACACTTTCCTGGGAGTAAACCCTATTGAACATAATGGGACTTAATCCTGAGAAGACATTCATAGGATTGTGCTCTTATAGCAGGGTTTCTCAAACTTTTGAGGGAGCTTTACTTCCTCAGTAAGTTCTTGTGTGGGAGGGGCTAGGGCAGCAATGCAATCTCCAGGATCCTGTCATGAAGGGGGGCGAGGGGGGGTGCTTGTGCCTTACTTTGCATGATGCTGGGCTGCAGCAGGCTGCAGGAGGTGCAGGCAGCCCTGCACAGCACTCCCCGATGCTTGGAACCTGCAAAAGAAGCGGGCGCAAAGCACCTCCTGCAAAACAGAAGTGCGTTGCGCCCGTTTCTTTTGCAGGCTCCAAGCGTCGGGGAGCGCTGTGAAGGGCTGCCTGCACCTCCTGCAGCCTGCTGCAGCCCAGCATCATGAAAAGTAAGGCACAAGCACCCCCCCTCGCCCCCCTTCGCGACGCGATCCTGGGGATCGCATTGCTGCCTCCCTCCTCTTCACCCACCCCTTAAAGGGACGGGGGAAGTGTTACACGAACTGGTGGGTCGGGACCCAGCAGTTTGAGAACCACTGTCTTTAAGGATTTTCTGGCCATAGACTAAAATGGCCAGAGTCCATGGACTCAATCTTGCCTTATCTTTTGTGCTCTAATCAGTAGTGTAGCTAGGTCATTTGACACCTAAGGCCCATAAATTTTTGTCAGCCCATGCGGCATAATTAATTAATTTTTCAAGAGATGACATGGCTGGAAGTGACATCATCAAGCAAATTAAAATGAATAATTATAAATAATTAAATAAAAACAAATAATTAAATAAGGGGAAGCCAGCCCTGATCCACCAAGTGAATTTTCTCTGTAGCCTGCCTGCAATAACACCCCCCCAAAAAAGAATCAGTAAAATTTTCAGCTCTACCCAGTGCTCAGTTCAATTTAAGTTCTTATATTTCAAGCATATATCAGGATTCACCTAACTTTACAAGTCTAAAATAGAAAAAAATTCACCCTATCATCTCAAACCTCTTTTATTCTTTTTATGGGTGGGGGCAGCTGCCTTCTGGATCATTTGTTGAGCTCCAGTTCCATCAGGTTGAGACCATTCTGGTGGCCTTGCATTCCCCTTTACCTGACTTGACCACGAGCCAAGGTACATTTGCTTACTTGCGTGTAAACACTTAGTTTCGTTTTCCATAGGGCTCAGTACATTTGTCAGTAGAGGGAGGGACTTCATTATTGGGTGTTTTTTTGGGGGGGGGGCTGTGTTAATCAGATTGCGACCATTCTGGTGTTGTTGGATTCTTCTCAGCCTACCCTTTCCGATGGACTAAGGCAAGTGCACCTACTCTCTTTGTGGACATGTATTGTGAACTAGTGCATAAGTTGAAGAAGGTGCTCTCTGGTAGAACATCACACCTGCCTCATTGCTATTAGAGTGACCGTCCCCTCTCTAAACAGTGGTTTGTGTATAACTGCCAAAAAGATGTTACGTAATGCATACCAAACTTTCGAATAAACGTGCAATATGGCTCAGTTTCACTTTCCGTAATACTCCATGCATGAAATTTTTTTGTTTTCTGGTTTTTCAGCCATAACTTTTGATAAAATGGAGATATTTCACTCTGGTTTTTTTCATTGCATTCCTCTGTAAATTACACATACAGCAGTATATAGCATGATGGTGTTGTTCCTAACCACTGTGATTTTAGTGATTTTGGTTACTTGTGGTGTCACCCCTTCCTGGCTGGTACCTAGGGTGGACCACACCTCCGCCCCTCGCTAGCTATGCCATTGACTCTAATGGCCCATTCCCTATTCTCATGGGTGGGTGAAGCCTGTCAGTTTCACTCGGGACACTGTCAGTTGCCATTTTCACTGGGCACTTTGTCAGTTTTTCTGTAGTCATCAGCAGTGGCTGCAAACTGAGAGTTTGTGAGCTTGCTGACCAGGTTAACAGAGCATTCCAGATCATCAAATGCTTGATATTGCAGCTTTTACTGTATTAAGATGGCATCCATGAAGACAATACCTGAAGAAGGTATTTTTTCTGATGCTGCATGAAGCATCCAATTAGGAGATATTTTGGCTTCTGCCACTTTTGGAAAAGCATCCTCTATTGTAGCTACAACTTCAAAGTATTCAGCCTATTCATACAAGGCCCTAAAAAAAGTTTCTTCAGCCTTCTGTGCTCTTTGATATATAGAAGCAGGCTCTTTCATAAATTTCACATTCCTCTTTAAAATGAAATAGGCATCAGACTTGCTCAAAACAGTCTCATAGTTATGCTTGTAGCCTTTTCTGCAAAGGTAAAGGAGCATTGCTGAATGTTCCTTTCTCCATAGTATAAAGGAGTGAACTTACTTTTACTATACCTTATACAGCATTGAAGTCAGTCAACACCAGGCAGATTTTTCCTTTATTTCAGGTCCTGTTGCAGGATTATAAGAGCTGAAGATTTCTGGTGTAGGAAATACTGTCATTTTCTTAGTCTGGTTATGAGGAATCAATTAATGCAAAGTGTTTGCTGATGAACACAAACAATATCAAAGGGAACACAAGCATTTTCAAAAACATATAAAAGTATACATATTGTGTAATATGGAATTTAGAGAAGAAAAAAAGTGCACTAGCATCAAACGTGACATTAAATATCCTTAAAACAAACAAATGCGTTTTTTAATGTTTTTGAATGAACTCTCAGGATAAATCACCGTGGAAGAAGTTATACTTGCCAATTAGGATAATACCTTTATCCCCTTCAGCACTACAAAGAAACTGTAACAAACACCATCAAAAATTAGCCACAGACAGGTGAGAAGAAAGATTACAATGCCTTTTAAATCTCCTGCCTCTGGCAATTTGACATTCTGTTTCAACTCATTAATTTAAACCTGAATATTAATTTACAAATTGTGGTGTAATAGTGATGATTAACTTGGCTGTTTTGTTTTTTTTTTAACTCTGAGATAAGGTTTGGCCTCTGAGGCACGTGGTTTCAGGCTACTTTCACTTGTTTTTATTGCTTATCATTCAATTTGTCCACTGGTGATCCTGTGCTGCCTGGAGCCAGACCACCGAATGCCATCCCCGCCAAGAGAATGCCACCTCCCCACTGTCACACCTGGGGGGGGGGGGGGCTTCTGAGGAAGAGATTGTGTGTGGCCTTCTCCAGCCCTCAGAAGGTCTCCAGAGGCTTTTGAAAGGCCTAAAACATCAATTCCAGCTTTGGGATGAAAACCAGAAGTGGTATTTAAAGGTTCTCTGGAGGCCTCCTGGGGCAATTGCAACCCTCCCCCGTCCAGGTATGCCAGCACATCCATTTTCCATGGAGCAAAGGATAACTTCCATGCCCCACCCATGTTGTCCTCAGAGGAATCCCACGAGAGAGGTTAGGCTGAATAAAAGTATGTGACTAGCTCAAGTCTTGCCTTACCTGGGCAGGGATTTGAACCAGGTTCTCTCTAGTCTAGGGCTGCAATCCTATACGCACAATCCTGGGAGTTCCCCACTGAACACAGTAAGATGTACATCTGAGTAAACGTGCCCAGGATTACTCGGTAAGACCAACTCTTCAGCTACTACACTATTCTGGGTCTCTTGTTTCATACTCTTGATTCACTTCCTGGTCCAAACATAATGCTCCTGCCTAGGCAGCTGCTAATTACATGGTCCTCCTTGATTGCTCTGAGAATCTTTTGGATCAGCCTTCTGTCTTCCCTAGATGTGAATGATGTCCTGTTGTTCATATTTGCTCAGATTCTTCCATGAGAAGGCATACGCATTTGTAAAACATTAACTGGAGATTCAGTGGTATATTGTAAATCCTGCATATATGACTGTATAATTTCATCTCACTTATGTTTTTTACCCCCATAGGGTAATTTTCTCAGAATCTCCCTCTGACACTCCTCTTACCTAATTTTCTTTCCAATACTTGGTTTTGCATTTAACACTTTTTAACTAAGGCCAGCAACTATTCTACCAGAACCCCTTTCCTTCTATTGCCAACACATTATAATAGATGCATTAATAGACAATAGATTCTTCCACCTAGGCAACCTACATACTCAAGAGACCACTTCAAAGTGGCTCCAAACACAGAAAGTAAGGTTTTGCTTCATTGTTTCTGGAAGGCCATCTTTTATATGCATCCATTTTATCCTTTATCATTCTCTCGGGTTGTCTCTTAAGTCAGATTTAACAGGAAATCTAGAGAACAACAAGTTATGTAATACACATGCATGATCCTTTCAGAAACTACAGGAAGGAAAGAACTTTTTAATATAATTTTCCATGGGATGTTTCCTATATATTTTATTGGATCAATAAAATTGATTAGATTTTATCAATTGGATCAATAAAATTGATTGGCCCAGTTCATTAAAATGTTGTTATTTTTCAAAGCTCATGGGCCATTGTGAGACATAGATGTTATTGTGCCTGTGCACAAGGCACACAGGGCTTTACTGAAGCATAGGTTTGAGCACAGCTGCGATACCACAGCTGTGATACAAGGACATCTGCAAGAGGGATCTGAAGGCCTTAGGAGTGGACCTCAACAGGTGGGAAACCCTGGCCTCTGAGCGGCCCGCTTGGAGGCAGGCTGTGCAGCATGGCCTTTCCCTGTTTGAAGAGACACTTGGCCAACAGACTGAGGCAAAGAGGCAAAGAAGGAAGGCCCATAGCCAGGGAGACAGACCAGGGACAGACTGCAATTGCTCCCGGTGTGGAAGGGATTGTCACTCCCGAATTGGCCTTTTCAGCCACACTAGATGCTGTTCCAGAACCACCTTTCAGAGCGCGATACCATAGTCTTTCGAGACTGAAGGTTGCCAACACAGGTTTGAGCATCAGGGACAAACTTGAAATGAAGTTAAATGCATCACAACTTGTTTGGGGTTTACTTCAAATGGCAAATAGCAGCCTCACAGGGGTCCAATCCTGGACTGTGGCACAGAGGCAGCAGAGATGGTCAAATTTGGAACTAAGGTCTAGTTCCACTTGTGTGTCTACATAGAATCTTCAGTTCTGCTAACAGCGATAGCACCCAATACAGTCCCTGAGGGTGGGTGGGCAGAAGCAGCATTGGGAGCCCAATGTAGGGCTTTGTCCAATCAATCTGGTGCCGGAACTGAGTGGTAGGGTTAATCCTTTACCTCTGTGCTGTTTTCACACAGCAAAAAATCTATTTGAAGCTGCTATGAATCTGGAAATGCGCTAATGAAAGAGGTATCCATATCAGTTTCTGTGAACTATGGGGCAGAGCAATGGCATGGAAACAAAGAGTTTATTTTTACTTAATATACCTTCAACTCAATAATGTTGCTTGTAACTTCTAGTTCAGACCTCAGCCTCAGAGTTTTCTCTGTTAGACCACTTTTAGGTTAAACACATAGGCTTCCTTAATTTTCAACAACAGCAGATGTTAATTATGTGGATAATGAAAGCCTGTGGGGAAATACTGGCCTGGCTTTCAGCCAGAAAGGGATCCCTCCTTTATGTGACTCTTTTCAAATGTTCAGATGAACATGTATAGAATGAGAGGTAGAGCCTGCTGCTACTCCATGCATTTTCTTCATGCATGTTCTCTCCATGCATGCCTCTGTCCATGCATGTTCATTATTTGCAGAAAGAACACCTAAAAAGGCAACTTTTAATGCAAAATAATCAAACTCTAGAAATATTCTGTTTAACCCTACTTCCTGCTAATCTGAGTGCTTCCTTGTATTTTATTTTACAGAAGCAGAGATATAGAGCTCTGCTTATATAAATAGAGACACCATATTCTTGCTATGGTCCAATACCTCACGGCTAGCAGAATGCATGTTCCACTGGCGGTGACTGCCGAAAAATGGCCAGAAGGCATTCTCCAGTAGCGTGCTGAGCAGCATGCTGCTGGCACACCAGCAGGAATGCTCGAGTCTTCTTGTGTGCATTGACGGGCGCCAGCTACCTGCTGAGGAAGAGAAGAAGGCAGAGGAGGGTGGGGTGGAACAGGGGTGGGGAGGAGACAAAACTGAGTGAGGAGAGGGGAGGAACAGAGAGCGTGGATGCTGCAGGAGTGATGGACCCTGAAATGATGGAAGTGGAATTTCTGGTTTTGTCGTGTTTGCACCTTGCACTGCTTAGAAGCTGCGGGGAGCCCTGCAAGCGCTCCGTGGGCTCCCCACACCCCCTGAACCCTGGGAGCATGTATGTTTTGTTAAAAAATAGCACTTCCTCCCCCCCAAAGGGAATCGCTTTGTTGCCCCTGCCCCCGCAAAGACTTACCCCGGGAGTAAATCTCCTAGGAAGTTTGAGAACTACTGCCCTAGAGGAGGAATTTTCAATTCATTTCTACATTCAGTGGAAATTTCCAACAGTTAATAGACTGTGTAGCTTTTACTGCGTTGACATATCACACTATGGCTTTCATTCTGATTTGCAGTTAATTTAATTCAATTTCTAGATACTTATCCCTAACTTGTTTTTATAATATATTCATGCAGCATTCATTATTTATTTATAAAAGTAAAAGTTCTCACTGCAGCAGCTTGTAACAGAGGAAGCAATATAGTTATCCACATGAAAACGTATGCCGATCCCTATAGGTTTGTGTTTTTTTTTTAATGGAAAGCTGTCCCTTATTTGTTCCAGTGAAGCAGGTTTTATTTAAAGATCATATAAAATATTTCACCACTTTAAAGTCTCATTGTGATACTGTACCAAGTCAATAATTTGTAAAATGTTTCTCATGTTTGAGTAGTTTGAGGAAATTGTAAGAAAGCAAACAAACAAATTCTCTTTCCCATCCAATTAACTCATTTCCTATTGGGACAAGATAATTTACAGCTTTAATAGCCCAATCCTAACTACCCCAGCACCGATGCAGCCGCTGGCCTCCCCACCAGTGTCTCTCCCTTCCCAGATGCTGCAATGGGCCTTAACGCATGTTTGCAAGGACCATTGCCTGGGCAGCACACAAGCAGCACTGCCCAAGTGGAGGAGTGGGCTGTAAGGGAGAGAAAAGGGGAGAAGGAATGGGGTTAGGATCCTTGTGTCACTGCTCACTCTCATGTATATGGTAAGTGAACTGAAGTGCACACACACAGCAATGTTCTATCTGTACAAGCCAAGAGAATCACAGGCAGCCCAATCCACCGCAACTGCCTGAAAAACAATGCAGTAGCCTCAATGTGGTATCTGCTGCATCCCATGGGGGAGTTTTGCCATGTTGATGCCTCCTTATTCTCTTGCACCAGGGAAAGCCCATGCCAGCTTAGTGCAATATTGCTGGCACAAGTCCGTGTTGACCTGTGAAGGTGGATCAGACCTGGGAAGGGTGTCAGGATTTGACGGGTACTGCTGCTGCAGCAAAACCCATCCCTTTCCTGGGCCCAAAACAGCCCCTGCCCCTGTCACCGCCCTGTTCTCCCTTACTCCACGCCTTTCCTCCCCCTCCCCGCCTCACTTCCTGCCTTCCTCCTGATCCCTGCACAGACTTACCTGAGGTGGAGGACAGCCTTTGTCCATTGCTATGTGTCTATAGCCACTAGCTGCTTACAGTGGTGGCCAGGCTGTGCTCTTCGGCAGAGTCACATTTGCGACAGTGTATGACAAGGCAGACAGCCACTGCTGAGAGGAAAGGATTGGGCAGAGCATGCCATGGGTCCCAAGGGGGTGTCCCAAAGCTGAGGTTCCAATCTGCCTTGAAACAACCCAACTAGCTGCTAGTGGGTTACTCCACAGCCCCAAGCTGATCCTCAGACCAGAGAAGCAACTGCTGCTGTCACAGGTGATTAAAGCACGCTTTAGGACTGCAAAGGAGCTTTGCACAGTCAAGGCCCCAAGCCACCCTGAAAATGGCACAAGCCACTGGTGGGGCAAAGCCCACTCCTAACCATATGAGAGGCTCCCAAATTTGCTGTAAAGTGCCTCCCACAACCTTCCCCCTTCCAAAGCACTGTATGGACTGCTCTTCAGCTTGGAAAACCTCCCTTGCTGGTCAGCCTGTACGTGCATAGCACAGCGTCTTCAATAGTCAAAGCAGAATGGTGGAGGAAATGTTGTGCTGCAAGGCAGTGCACCTGGCACCTCTGTCTCGCTCACCTAACAATCAAGTTCATGGAACCTCCCCACATGATGCATTCAGGTATGGGGGTAGAACTGGGCAGGGATTGCTCAGCCCACATTCATGGGTCTGTGGATCAGCAAAATGTCCCCTTGATTTTAGTCAAGAAAACAAAACCACTACTATTAATTCTAAACTTTACAGACACTGTCTCTTGACCTGCCCTGCATGTGAAATGCTTGGATATGTGTGTTAGAACTTGCTAAAATTAGGAAAGGAACCAAAATGCGTTCATAAATAATAAAAAGAACTCTATATTAGCTTGCATTACAGTTGGTGCTTTGCTTTTAGTTATATTTAAATTTAACTTCCTAGTATAAACTGCAGCCTGGTGTACAAAAAAGCACTTCTTTTATGCACTGTGCCTCTTTGCTTGACCTCAAGGAAGAACTGGACTAGGTACTATTTTCAGGCATCTGTAAAGCAGCTATCCCTCATGTGCACAGGCGAGAGTTAAAAGTCAGCTTGAACTTGGAGCCAAAGAAAAGTAATGTGGGCAAAAAGAAAGCCAAGAAAACAATTGAACTCTGTTCAGCTGCTGCACCTTTGTTGTACAATACCTCCTGAATTATACTCTGCCAATGAACAATACAAACCATGGTGTTCTCTCCCACAAAGAGAAATGGACTCTGGAAAGGCAACCTGGATGCATGAAACAATATTACAACCATAATTGTTTGTAAACATAATGTAATGGGGATTCAGTAATCCATATTATTTTCATAACATTTCCAGCTATTTTAATCTAATACATTTCTTTGGCTGCAATACTAATAGCCATCTAATGCACGCACTTGAGAAGGCAACAATTAGTCATGTGTTTCAATATTCTTTAGAAGGACCTGCTACTAAAAGCAGAGATGGCGGAAAATGCTTAGGAAGCTTATTTAGAAATCTGCAATATGACCACAACTTAAAATGTGCATAAGGACTAAATGTTCTAATTCAAACTTGCTGAACCGAAGAGCTTGCTCTATTAGTTATAATGGACTAAAAAGTACTTGCTGCAGCACATTCCAGACTGAGTTCATTGTAGGCCGCCGATTATGGCCATCTTATATGTCTGAATTGGATTCAAGGCCATGTATTATGAAAACAAATGACATGGAAACTGTTGCCGTTGTCACTTTCTGCCATCATAAGGACTAAGCGTGTTTACTGACAGGCTTTGCTTCTTGTCGCTAGCAATTTTAACCAAGCGCTTCCTTCGGTAAATAATCCAAATACTGTACAGATTGAGTGCAGACAGAAGAGCTACTTTGCAGAAACTCTGGGGCACATATCACAATGATCCCGGATGTCAAGGTTCTTCTCTTTAATTTTATGCTGGTTTATCTCCCACATTAAATTAAATGCCTCCTCTGTTATTATGGTAAATCGCAATGCTAGCCTGCCTAAAGATATACAGACTTCTTAAAAAAAATGTACACACATTTTAATCAACTCTAATTCATCCATACCTCATCATAGAAAACCTCCAACATTCAAACGTCAGGCAGCCCAATCCGAAAAGGAGCTGGCATAGCCAGACCACATGGCTTGGGCTGCATCCGTCGCAGCTTAGAAGCAGGCTGGAGGTCTCCTGGTGGTAAGTGGATATATTTCCCCTTATCGTGAGTAAATCCCCAGCTGTCCTTCTGGGGCTTCTTGGATCCTGGCCATCAGTATAGCTGGAAAAAATCCAGGAAGCACTGCTCAGGGCTGCCCAGCCCAAGAAGGGGTTATGGATGCAGTATCCACTGCCGCCACTGATCCCACCCCTTGTAGGCCCAGACCTCTCCCTTCCCCATCCAAAATTGCCCCTCTCCACCTCCAAAATGCCCTCTTGTGATCGTCCCCACGCCACCCTGTTGCAAACATACCAGTGCCAGTCAGCACAAGGTGTGGATGTGGGTCTGCTTAGTTGGCACGGGCCTTTGCACCAGCTCAGCTGACTCTCAAGTAGCCGCAAACATGCCTTATGGCACGTTTACAACTCTCTGAGCTGGCACAGGGACGGCCGTGCTAGCTCAAGTAAACCTTAGGATTACGCTGTAAGGAAAGCATTTGTAGAGATGTGTGGAACTATCCCAGCACAAACATTGGTGGATGGCTGCAGATCCTTACCAGAGGCCCCAAACATTTTGGCTGGAGGACTGCACTGTATGTATGTCTGGCATAATAAATATATAAGAGACGAATAAATATATTAGAGATAAATATATATTAGCAGCAACTGTTACCTTGCATGTGCCTGATCTCGTCTGATCTCGGAAGCTAAGCAGGGTCAGGCCTGGTTAGTACTTGGATGGGAGACCGCCTGGGAATACCGGGTGCTGTGGGCTTATACTGTAGTCTTTCAAGACTGAAGATTGCCAAACAAATATATTAGAAACAGAACTTAGATGAATGAATAAGTGAATGAATGGGCTCAACGTTCCAGGATTTCTCCAAGTCCTAACACACACCACAGAAATAAAAAAAACAACACTTAAATGAACCCAAATCCCTCCTAGCAGCTTACTTAAATGTGTATGAGTAAATATCTCAGAATCAGCAGATTTTCAGGATTTCTCCAAGGCACAACACACATCAAAGTTGCTCGTATGTTTCACATATTACCTGGAGGCAAACCTGTAGAGGCATGTTCCATGTTTTCAGAACTGGATTTGCAGATTTGGAATTTCAAAGCTGCAGATTTAATTGGAATCTGCAGTCTAATGATAGTGCAGCCCGGATGCAGGTTTGGTGGCTTATCTACTGATTATGAAATTTTGAACATTTTCTTCCTAACCTGTTTATCTATAACTTTGATGGCATTTGCTAACATTGTAGACCTAGATCTATTGTTTTAATTGTGATATACGGTCTTTGGAATGTCTTTATCCATTCAGTGGTGAAGTCAGGCTCACAGCACAAGTGATGACTGCATGGTTGTACCCCACCTCTCCAAGCAGTGCGAAGTTCCGGGGGCATAGTGTTACCCAGGCTTGTGTTTCTTTTGAATGAGGGAGCACTGGAGACTTCAGCATCTTTGTAATATTTGGTTTATTTTGAAATATACAGGTTTGAGCACTGGATGAAGTTAGGTAACACAGTTCTGTAAACAACATCAAAGACATGTGTCTTCTAAGCATGTCCGACAGCTGCTAGTTGCCAATTGCTTTCTCTTAGTTTTCACTGCCGGCTATCTCAGATCAAATCCCATGTTGGTCTCTTTCTCTTCCAGAACCTATAGGACATGCAGGCTTTGTCTTTCGCACTGACCCCACAAAGGGAGAACTGAGTCATCTGACCCTCACACCTCCTGTCCGGTAGATAGATGTACATGCAGGACAATCAGGGAGTTGTTGAGAACCATGAACTAGCCTGGCTTATTAGCTTAACAAAAACCTGGGTCCAATCCTCGCCCTGAATTCCAGCCTATTGGATAGTCAGCTGAACATATAGAATTGGCCAGCATGAATTCTATCATGGAAGAGCAGCTGATCTATTATTGAAATTATAACTCCCAAAACTCATTTCCTAATCCTGTAATGCCATTTTGTCTGCTTTTACCCTCAATAAGTACCTTGCTCTTTTCAAAGGAAAGGACTTGCTACCCACAGAGCTGCAAATAAAGATATCCATGCAGCTTTTTTTTGGAAGAAATTGTTTTCTAAGGATGAGCAGCAGTGCTGTTCAGCCAGTGTCTTGGTAGATGAATCAGTGGAACAAGCAAAACAATGAAAACACTTCCTCAGCTTTTCGGCTGTGAGTAATGACAATCTTACTGGGGGAAAATTGGCAAATTGACAATGTCCCGATAGCATCAAGGTCAATATATCAGCAGTGTAAAGCTGCCTTCAAAAAAACCTCAAATTCACCCCACCAGGTGGCCTCATTTTGTAATGTGGGTAAAGAGCACCCAGTGGCCAAGATTTGGCCATAGACGATTTGTGTCTTTTTTTCTCATACAGCTTTTGTTTCCTTTCTCTCTTCCCTCCAATCTCTCTTTTGTCTCCCTTTGTCCTTCCTTTTCTTGACCAGGACCCCCACTATAAACTTCTAAAAAACAAACTGGGAAGGGACAAGGTATAAGAATGCATGGATACTTGTCTGTGACTAAAGATGAAAGGTCATTTCACATATGAGACCGCCATGTGTGATTGCTGTAGCAGAAACAATGAAGGCACCGGGTAACTGGGGGAAGAGCTGTACACTAACCTCCCTGCTGCCACCACCCTGGTCTCCCTCTGAGGGCAAGTTAAGTACTACCACTGTGACTGCTAGCGACAGTTCAGGAGTCAGCACGGCCAGGTAAACCCTCTGATGGATGTTAGTCCTTGGCCAGTGCCTGAGCACAGGAGCTCTAATAAGTGGGCTGACAATCGTGTAAACTAAACCTCAAAAGAAAGCTACTACTATCATAGAATTCTGGATAGTTCACAGACCCAACATGGAGCTACTGGTTTTCACTAATTAGCGCATAGTGGTATAGCAACACCTAACCATACTTGAGAAAAGATTTTATACAGGGCACAAAATGTTCATTTAACCTCAACAAGATTTAGAAAGGAAACAAGATGGGGAGAAGAGACTGATGATAATTCAGTGCTCTAATCTAAACCCTTTAGGATGGCTTTCACTTAATTGTCTAGTTTCAGGACAGTTAATGGCAGGATGTTAATTTATCAGAGCAGAGCAAGTGGCACCACTGAAGGTGAAGTGACTGTTGATATTCTGTGCTGACACTTTTATTTTCTAAACTATCACACTGTTTTATGTATTGACTAGTTTAAGCTTTCGGTACTATATGGAACTATTTTTTATAAGATGTAAATTGTTCTGGTGAGGGGAAAACTCAGTTGAGGAAATTCCTTTAAGACAGCCATTTGGATTCCTTTAAATGTTCAGTGATCTCTCCATCACCATGTTTCCTGATTAGTTACGGCAGTGGTTCATAAACATTTCCCTGCCATAACCCACTTTGTTCTCATGACCCAATGCTCAATGTTCAACTGCAAAACACTTTTGGGAGCCTCAGGAGGCTGCTTTTGGTTTGCAGTGAGCCTGTTGCTCCCTCCACCTGCTTCTGTGGGCCCCAGAATGCCTCATGGAAGCATCAGGAAGCAAGTTCCAGTTTGGAGAAGCAAACCAAAAGTTGCTTCCACTTGCTTCTGCAAGGCATCCTGTGGATGCCAACTGAGTGAGTTGCAGGCCCAGTGCAACCTGGAAACAACCTCTGGGGGCTCCCCAAAGTGCTTTGTGGCTGAACACTGGGCATCAGGTTGTGACCTACCACACATCAACTCATAGCCCACCAGTGGATCACAACCCACAGTTTGAGAAAGCTGAGTTAGTGTAATATTATTATTAAACAAATGGTACAAACTGGGAAAGCCTGAAGAGTCATTCAGTTCATGTTAGCAGAACCATTTCCAGGGCTGTCCTTTGTCCCACTGAAAGATAAGATAATCAGTTCTCCACAGAGGTTTTTAGGAAAGCCAGTTAATTAGCAGACTCTCTACAAATTTGAGATGAGTGCGCTGCCCTATGATCAGATAGATTCAGAGATGAACTGAGTTATATTTTAAAATAATAAAAAATGTTCCCTTTGTTGAGCTAGTTCTTGGCTTGAAAAGCAGTCACCTGAAAAAGCAAGGTTGAAACATCTCCCTTATTTTCCTGAGAGGGAGTTTGCAGAGCTGCTTCTTGAAAACTGGCAGTGGTGTAAAGAACCACCCACACAGGAGTCATTTTTATTCTAAGAGTCCCTTTGAACAGTGGTTTTCCAGGTTGCAGTACCTAACTAAGCAGTTGAGAAAGGATGGGCTTGTGAGGACCTGCCCTCCCAAAAAACTGTAGGTGGGAATAAAATCTAACCTCCTGAGAGGGCCATCTTACACCAATTGTCCCCTGAAAGGAGCTGGATTTCCCATAAATCAGAGGTTCTCAAACTGGAGCGTTGTGATGCCCCAGCCTGAGAACCCGTTTCTACGCCCTTAAGGGACAGTGCAGTGGGGGAGGCAGTGATGCAATCCCCAGGATCATGCCTCTGCTGGGGACAAAGGGGGGATTTACTTACAGGTAGCAGAGCCTTTAATGAAACCCGAACTTAAATCTGATTGATGGCCCAATCCTATCCCCTGCCAGTCCTAAAACCAGCCAGCAGAGCACATGCTTTATGCTATGATGAGGGGGGTGACCAGATGGCCAACAGCAGGTAAATAAAAAACTGTTTTACTTACCTCCTGGTAGTCTGCCTGGTCACCTATGTGTCTCGTCGGAACAATGCCAGCTCCTTTGCTGGCATAAGCCTGAAGAGAGGTAGGGGGCATGTCAGGCAGTGAAGAAGGGAATAGCAACCCAGTGCAAGCTTTTGCTGCCAGTGTCTACCCCTTCCCTCCCCCCCCAACTCCAACCTTCCCCCCAGACCTAACCCAAACTACCCATGGACTGCCCACTATGCCAACCTACCTGCTTTGAAGTGGTGTCTGGGCAGTTATGGTGTGAGCACAAAGACCTCCAGACATTCCTGCAGCATACAACATTGGCATGTGATTTGTGACACTGCTGTACCACATAGGCAGGACTGGGCCAACAGACTATTGAATTTCATAGTTATGAAACAGTGTAGAAAAACACTGTCTCTCTAACAGGAATGCACGAAGAGTTAAATTATGCACAGACATACTAAAATTCCAGTATGATGTGAGGTAGTGAGAGAGGGGGATTAAAGATAGAAAATGTCAAGGATTCCAGATGGGACATATTTAAATAAGTAGGCAGTTAATACAGTAAGATGTACTCAGCTTGCCTACAACTGTCAAAAGTTGAATCTTCCTGAATGTAGTTGTCAGGACAATTAACTGAGGGAAACAAAACAACCTGTAATGAGATGGCTTAGAAGGAAGCATCCTACCTCCATTCAGTATATTCAGGATGTATTTAGTTTTGTCTAGAAGAGTCCTAGTGTTATGTTTTGACACATATAGTTGTACAGTGACAGAATGCTTTAGTTCAAGAAGCTGGGATGTGCAAAAAAGAAAATCCAGTTTTGATATATTGCTCCCAATGCTGAAGTATTCAGAAATATTTCTGTGAAGCAAATTCAGCTGAACTTTGTTGCCCTGCTTTTTCATGTTCAATTCAGGCCTTTTGTGTTCAGAAGCCTTCCTTTGTTTCTTTTAAACAAGCAAATTTTGCCAATTACACAAAGACTCCAAGATATGTACTAGTTCTTTTGTGGAGGTTTGCTGGAAGTCAGAAGGTACATATGTTGAAACTGCCAGTTGCTTGGTAGCCCAGCGCTATCCACAATGGATGTGCAAAAGTGCCAAGGATGTGCACCCATCTGAAACTTGTATGTCTGTAACTTGTGAACCCAGTATATTGGATTATGTAATCCTTGAAAGAAAAAAGATCTAGGCTGCAATCCCTGCATATGCACCTAAGGCTAAGACCCATTAAACCAGAGATTCCCAAAGTGGGTTGTCGTGACACCCTATCCAGGGAACTTTTGTTGCTGCCCCCTTAAGGGGAAGGGCGACAGAGATAGGGAACCTGTGATCCCCTCTGCAGGCCTTCCTGCAGATCCAAACTACTGTAAAAAAAAACAACAAAAAAGAAGCCACTGCTGTTTTTTGTCATGAAACCAGAAGTGGTGTTTTTTTTTCTCCTTTTTACAGCAGTTTGGAGGCACAGGGAGGCCTGCAGAGGGGGTTGCAGGCTCCTCAGATCCTTTGGAGGGCCATGGCAACCCCCAGGTAAATTTTTAAAAACCACTTTGTCCCCAGCGGCGGCACGGTCGTGGCGATCGCATCGCTGTCTCCTCCCCTCCCCTGCAAGCATTTACAGCATTCCAAACTCTTCCTGAGAGTTTGGGAACCACTGCGTTAAATACATTGCGTTTTACTTTTCAATGAAAATGAATAGGAATGGCTGTATGATTGTATGGCTAACATTTTGCAAGGTAGATCTTAAGCTGAGCTGGATAATATTAACATTATTTTTAATTAGAAAAACTGATATGAAGTCGACCTGCATCTTATGCAAGAGTTATATTAAGAGGTTGTCGAATAAACCAAAATCATATATAGCCACATCTACCTTAATCAAAAAAATACGTATTGCCTCTTTAAGAGCTAAAATCACAGTAGAAGAGATGCACAAGGACTGAGATAATTGAGGGTACAGCAGCTTCATTCTCCCATTTCAGGCTCACTCGGGGGGCATAAATGGAATGGCAAGCCGAATCACCTGCAGTATAAAACTGTTGTTTTTCTCTGCCTCTTTTTTTGGGGTTGTTTGTGTTTGTGACCTCATATGCTTGAATTTGTGCAAGTAAGGCACACGTATGATGCAGGCTGACTGTACTTGGGTTTATTTCTGAAATGTAGTCATAATACCTGAGGTGCCATAAATAAAGGTTAGTTCAACTGTACAATAATTAATCACTGATTGCTCACATAGTAATGAACTTAAGCCTTGCCGCTCCCAGGACTGCTATTCCCATTTGCCCTGCCCCAGATCCACTGCTGTGTTAACAGTTGAATATCTGAACTGCTTCTATTTAAAACATTGTGTGTGGTGAAGGTATCTGAACCAATATAAATATTCAGTGGGTAATACAGTATTCGGTTTGTGGTGGCTCACATATTGGCCAGCGCTTGATAGCGCAGTCATCAAACAGCAGCATGCTGATACTAGTAGCCCTAAGTGCTGAGAAGATGAAGTGTTAGTGAATGCTGACATGATGCTGGTGTTGCTGATCACCTGGAACATAGTGGCAGTCCAGTGGAATTGGTGGTGTTTCCATTGGCTTTCTCTGGCCTCTGGACTTACGTGGATCTTACTGTGCTTGAGTTTATCAGACTTTTAAAATGAGATCTTTTCACCCATGGCACTTCATGGAAAGACAGCTGACTTACAGCCCAATCCTTTCCACACTTTCCTGGGAGTAAGCCCCATTGACTTTAATGGGATTTACTTCTGAGTAGACATGCATAGGATTGGGCTGTTAGGTGAGCCTTGGGTTGTTGCGGCCTATATCTACATTTGCTAATAGTCTGTACCAGCAGGAACTGGTGGCATCTTCCACTGTGAAGATTGTTGGATGTAGGCCTGTCTTACAATTGTGGTCTACTGCTGTGTTTGTTCTGTGGTCAAGTACTCGAAGCTAAATCACTTTGCTGTTGTATCCATTCAGAATAGCTATTGTACTTCTGACTCTCTCAGATGAGCTAGCTTCCTTTAACGTCATCTTCATTCCCTCCATCAAACAGAAAGGATGTGCTGCTCTCTCAGAACAGTGCATTATGTAAAAAACAAAGGCAGATCAATCTTTGTTGGTTGTTTCATAAGTATGGTAGTCCCTTCCTTTCTAGAACGGGAACCTGTTCTTGGGCAACATTTTATGTACACAGGATGGCTCCTGAATGGTTCCCATGGCAATAAAACTACATAAGGAAACAACAATCTCATGAAGCACAACCACAACCACCACAGCAAACCTAGCCTCAGTTCATAGAATGATATATTTACCCTTCAGGATTCGTACTATCCTCGGGCAGCAAATCTGTTAGCCTCAGAAATGGTCTAATTCTTGAGTAACTCAAGGAAGCAGCACAAGTGTGTGTGTGTGTGTGTGTGTGTGTGTGTGTGTGTGTGTGTGTGTACATACCTTTTTCAGGATTAGTAGATTTATGTATTATTTTAATGCTTATTATTGCAATTATTTTACTAGCAAATCATGTTAATTGTAAAATAGAAGTTAGTGTTTTATGGTTATGCATTTTAAAAGTTATTCTTATGAGCTGTAAACTTTTGATATGACCCACATTTCAGCAAACAAATAAATGACATCAGGCACAGCAGGGAAGCAGAGACAGTTGGTCCAATCCAATAAAAGTGAGTCATCTTAGTTATATTGAGATCAACAGGACCTAAGCATTTAATGGTGCACTTCAGTTTCATTGCTTTCAATGAAACCCTGTTGCAACTAATTTTCAATAGCTTTCTGTATCTAATGTTCTAATTATGTTGACAACAATTTAACTATAGCAAAGTGCACTTTGCTGCCCTTTTCAGTGCCACTTTCATTTTTCACTTTATTTGCTAAATCATCCTGTATCCTGGAAGTTTCATAATATTAACATCTGGTTACCTAAACAGAAAGAAAGTATTTTGTACAAGTTCACAATGTAAAAGGGTGCTCCGCTTACTGAGGTAGTTCTGCCAAAATGTATAATGCATTACATTGCAGCTGGCAGTGACTTGATGCTGGAAACTGTTCTTCTACTGAAAGAACAAGCCACAAGGTGTTGATGGTATTGCTCTGACCTTGTCATTGATTCATGTGATGTTTGACTTCTTCAGGTGTTCCCAGAATAGGATATGACTGATTTTTCAGCAATACACAGGATGTAGAAGATGCAAAACATTTGTTTTGTATTTGTTTCATACATACATATGTGAGCACATGCTCTCTCTCTCTCTCTCTCTCTCTCTCTCTCTCTCTCTCTCTCTCTCTCTCTCAGGTGAATATTCAATAGTCTTATTAGCATCAGAATTTTATTACATCCTTTAGCTTTCATGCCTTTATCCTTCCTGCGTAATCTGTTTTAATCTGCTGTGATTTGTACTTTATGATTCATTGTTTTTAATGATCATTGTGTTCATTGTTATTTTGTTATTCATATTGGTATTAAAGAGGATATGGCAGGATATAAATTTCTAAAAGAAAGAAAGAAAAAGAAACCTTAGCCGTACCTCCAAGACACATTTGTTTTTTTTAGGGAAGAGAATATATCGTTGAATTGTATATTTCACACTTACAGCCCAATCCTGTAGCCTTGTAGCACTTGCAGAACTGGTGTTCCACAAGTGTTACCTCTTTTGCGGCTGCTGTAAAAGGCCCTCCAGCAGCACATGATGTGCTGCTGGAGATCCAGTAGGAAGGCCATAGCCTTCCCACATCTGCCAGAGGAACATGCTGGACCTGCTGAGGCAGGTCGGACATCAGAGATGTGGATAAAACTGGGTATGGGGGTCAAGGAGGCTGTGTGAGGTTGTGGACCTGGTGGCAGTGGTAGATGCCAGATCCTATCCCCTAAGCAGAAAACTCTCCACATTTCTCTCTTCAGTCTTGCACCATTGCTGGAGGGTTATGCAAGGGTAAGGTGATAAATTCCCTTTCCCTTCCAATCCATCCACCCCCACCCCTGCTGGATATAGTGCATGCCTTTTCGATGCTGGGGACAAGGGGGGTTTACTTTAGAGTAAAGAGTGACTCAGAGACTCAGAAAGTGCCCCCTATAACTCAAATCACGTCCCGCTGGGTTTTCTCAACACTCTCAGTCCCATGATGCATCAAGCTTCTAGGTCCTTAGGTTCATCACAAACTGTGAATTCATCTGCCCTTGCTTGATCTGATTTTATTTCCCTCTAAATATGTGTTTACAGAATTTGGAAAGTCTGAATTTAGAAAGGAATTTGAATTTAGGACGTAACAATTAAACAGTAGATGGTTGGAAGCAGAATATCAGTTAGAATAAGAATGATTGTGAAGACTATAGATATAAATCATAAGCATTTTTTTTTCCAAATTCTAACTCAAGCATCAGCCGTTCCATATAGTGACAATTTTTTATTTTACTTTGGATGGTGCTGCTGACACATTTATACATGGTACATATACATGGTGTTCATGGTACTGGGTGCATGCCAGGTGAGCATGGCCCAAGCCAGTTGTTTCCCTTGGGCTGATGGCAAGCAAGCACCAGATCCCACAAGCCTTTAGCGTGAAGGCCAAACTTTGGTTCATTGAAGCAAACCCCCTCCCACACTGACTGGCTTGGAAGAAGCCTTGTTTTTGGAAAGTGTCATGACCCATCACACCTTGCTTGGTCAGATTTCAAGGCCATTCATAGTCACAAAATAAGTGGATCATCATCTTAAATCTAAACTCACTGCTCAATCCTATCTGAATTGCCTGTGCCATGACGGCCACTGCTATATCCACTGTGGGCAAAGAGGCTGCTGGAGGTCTCCCCAAGATAAGGGCACATTTAAACTAGTCTGTCAGCAGATTGATCTCTCAGTGAAAACCACGTCTGTGGGCCCATTAGTGAATCTAACTTGGAAGTATCAATTTGTCCTTTAGATAATGCAGATTACAATTTCGTATGGTGGAAGACTCTCATCCCTGACAGAGTGGAGTTACTTAAAAAAAAAAATGGCACCCAGTGTTTGAGTTAGTGACATGCTTGCTTTTACTAAAGATACCAAATATACCTTGTGTTGAATCGAATGAAAGGTACTGTTGCTATTTGAGGTGAGCAAACTCCCCAGGGTTACGTCAGATGCACTTGGAAAGGAGCTATGTTATTTCCAAAAAGATTGAAAAGAACATGTTACTCACTCTGACCCAACCTACTCTGAGCCAATCCGAGAGCCAAAAGAAGACAAAACTGAGGTGTGTTTCTTCACCATCCTTTTCAAGGGAGTACCCTTTATAAAAAGCTTCAGGAGCATTCCTCAGAGGAAATCCAGGGGAAGTGGAACTTAAGTTTGATGATTTATAATGTGCCCAACATGTTTTCCTTATTTCACAGTTGCATAGCAGGACCACATTGGTGTTTGAAGGAAAGGGAAAGAAAGATTTAGTCCTTCCTTAAGCCTTTAATTTTCCACAAGGGTCTTTCAGGTCCCTCGCTGTATGCCTGTGATCACAGCAATATGAACTTATTTTCTACAAGAATTTCTCTTCAATTGTTGAGGTCTTCTGGGAGTTCTCAAACATACACTTTCCTCCTATTATATCTTGATACTGACATCCTCGCATTAGACAATGCAGTGTGCAGAGAACACACCTTAAGGGAAGAAGTGCATGGGGGTCACACAGAAATTCTTCTGTAGTCTAGAAACCTATAAAGTTCTCTTGCATATGCAAAAAAGTGTTTGCAGTGAGAAATTAAAAGAAAGTCTGAAAGGGATGTCAGCTATGTGTATTTAAATCCTAGTATCATGCATGTTTAATAACCCAAGCAATTAACCTCGGGGAGAGTGAAATGCCGTTGCTTTATTGACAAAACAAAACATGAGTGAGGTGCATTTTTAAAATATTTTTATTCAAACAAGAGCTAATTGTTCTCTAGAGAAAACACTTTTATAGTTAGCAAAAGTGTTGATTTGCTAATGATTTTAATTTGTTCAAAACATCAGAATTTTATCAATTTTGCTTTTATATTTAGAGGGTTTTTTCCCCCCTTTTCATAGCAGTTCTGCTTCAGATCTATTGCTTATATAAATAAATGTGCAAAATGAGGATGGGTGGCATTTTTGTTGTTTTAATTATGATTGAAACCAGTTCAACAAAATACAAGAATCAAATAAATGACGTGGAAGTGTTTTTCAACCAAAACCCCATTCACAGAAAACACAATATTTGTGATACTAAGGGCACAATCCTAATTAGGTCTACTCAGAAGTAAGTCCTATTGTGTTCAATGGGACTTACTTCCAGGAAAGTGAGGTTAGGATTGCAGCCTAAGTTATAGGATACATATATAGGTAATTACTAGGGACAGTTAGACTCTTTTAAAAAATCTATTTTATAAACAGTAGTTTACATTTAGTTATATCATAGAGCCGCCCCCTGATCCCTGGTTTCTGCATGGGGAAGATTTCTGGTTTCGGGGGAGATGGTGCGCTGGCAGATGGCCCTCTAGTTGGCACTCAGACATTACAGTTGATTTGACCTTCTTAGAGCTTTTTCCCATCGTTGTTGCTGTCCACCGCTGGGGGTTGGAGTTTAAGGACTCCACAGTGCAATTCTGGTACGATAATCTGGCAGTAATTCACGTTATAAATTGGCAAACCTCCTGGTCTCCAAGAGTCATGCGTTTAGTATGTGCCTTTGTACTGCAATGCCTATGTCTTAACATGTTATTTGTAGCTAGGCATGGGCCGGGTGTGGCTAATGGGATAGCTGATGCTCTCTCTCGTTTCCAGGAGGGGCATTTTTGCCAGTTGTCACCCTGCGCGAGGGAAGAGCTGGACCCCATGCCCCAGTGGTTGTGGAACTTGGGTGCAAGAAGTCAACAGGGCAGTGAATGCCTCCCTGGCCCCAAGCACCTGGGCAAGTTATAAAGGAGAGTAGGCGAGTTTGAGGTCTTCAGGGTTGCTGCTGTCCTCCCAGGTGTTTGGCCCATCCCCCTGGAGCATGTGATGCAGTTTTTAGTCAGACTCAGGTCAAATGGCAGGGCAAGTAATACACTTGGCAGCTACTTGGCGGCCCTGGCTTTTGAGGCCAAGGTGCGCAGGCTGTCTGACTGTACTGGGGATTTTCGCATTAGGAAAATGTTAACAGGGTGGTCACGTGAGTTCCCTAAGGGAGGAGACAGTAGGCAGCCTATTATGTTTGACCTCCTGGCCTCACTATGTGAGTCATTCAGTGCAGTCTGTTCCACTGCATTTGAAGCACTGCTGTTTAGGGCTGCCGCCCTTGTCCTTTTTTGGGGGGCCTTCTGCCCGGGTGAGGTTTTGGCACAAAGTAGGTGGGACTCCTCTGAGCGTGCCCTACGGGTCACGGATTTACACTGGACTCAGGCTGGCGTGAGGCTGAGGCAGTCAAAGACAGACCAGGTTGGTCATGGACAGTGGGTCCAACTGAATGGGGCAGGGAACTCCCCACTTTGACCGGTAGCAGGGCTGCGTGAGTATGTGGCTCGAAGAGGTGTGTCCGACAGGCCACTCTTTGTGCACAAGTGGAAGGAGCACTGTTGTGCTAGGAATGGGGCCGACGTAGCGCAGGAGACGCACAAAGTGAGCGGATCCCAAGATGTCAGTGATGGTACCCCAATGGGGCACAGGAGGTTCCAGTTCCTGGCTGTGGTGAGGAAGTGTTTGGATGGCCTTGGCCAGGACTCAGCCAGGTTTGGCCTTCATTCATTTAGGATAGGGGCAGCAACGGCTGCTGCTGGCATGGGTTATGATAGTGGGGAGATCAAAAGAATAGGTAGGTGGAGATCTCAGGCATTTAAGAGCTACATGCGCCCCAAGGCAGGCGGGTTGTCTTAGTTATCACCTGATTATTCGTGTTTACTTACATTGTTTTGTTTTTCCTTCTTTAATTGTTAGGTTTGGGCCTTTCTCTGCCAGCGAGGGCACTGATTTGTGGCCACTCCATTGTCACAAGCAATGTGACAAGCAAGCTCTCAAGAGTGAATTTGGATCTCAGCTGTGCCTGGGACCACAGCTTTCAGTGCAGTGGGCCGCCAGAAGAGGGATGAAATGGGGGCAGTTACTGCCCATGGTATATGAGTGTATACAGGGAGCTCCTCCTCCCCAGGTGCTTCTCATATGCCTTGGTGTTAATGACCTTTGCCTGAGGATGGGACTGTCCTTAAGGCAGCAGGTGGCAGAAGACCTCGCCACACTGAGAACCTGGATGTCTGGCCTGATCATCATATGGTCGGACCTGCTTCCGCACCGGGTTTGGAGGTGTACCACAAGCCCAGCTGGAGTTGATAGAGCCAGAAGGAAGGTGAATGCACACCTGGGGAGGGAAGTGTTGGCAGCTGGCGGCCTGGTGCTTCGCCACCCAGATATCTTGAGCTCTCTGCTGCACCTTTACAGGGAAGATGGTGTGCATCTTTCAGAGGTCGGGAACCATATCTTTCTGTCAGACTTGCAACGGGTCCTGCGAGGATTCTTAGATGGGGTGGGGGGGATGCTAAGCACTAGGCTAGCCCCCCCCCCCCGTGTGGCAGGGTAGTGCGGGAACAGGAGGAAAAATAGGGAACCGGTATCTACCTTGAGGCAAGCAACAGGCCGGATTAAGGCCAGTGCTGAGCCCTGAGGCTACCTGGATCGTGGGCAGCCTGGCTTGACCCTGGAATGGAATTGGGACACTGGCGTTGCTAGGGGGGTGCGGGGGGTGAGGGACGCACCAGGTGACGCACTGGGGGTGACGCGCCCTGGGGAGGACGTGCTAACATCACGGAGTTAGGAGCTACAGTGTCATGCCATACACCATTGGATGCGGAATGGACAGCGGAGTGCAATGCAACAAACGGAATTGAAATAGCTCCTTTCGTTCAAACGTTATGGCCAAAATCCCGGAAGGAAAAAATGCATGGAGCCCTATGAAAAGTGAAAGTGAGCCGTATCGCGCGTTTACTCGCGAGTAGGTGTACTTGCCATAGTCCGTTGGAAAGGGCAGGCTGATAGGAATCCAACGACACCAAAATGGTCCCAATCCAATGAATGCAGCCCCCTAAAAACACCTGAGAAGCTCCCCTTCCTAGCTGCGAGTCTGAACCCGGAATGAAGCCACGTGGCCGCGTTTACTTGCGAGTAGACGGACTTGCCTTAGTTGAGGCAGACTGAGAGGCTCCAAGGAGGTCAGAATGCTCCTCATCCAATGAGTGCAGTCCCCAAAAACACAAAAGGGAGGAGGTCCCTCCCTTCCAGCCCTATGGAAAGCAAAGCAGCCTCACAGTCACGTTTACTTGCAAGTAGGCAGACGTGTCTTGGCTGGTGGTCAGGCCAGGCAAATGGGAATATGAGGACATCAGAATGGTCCTGATCCAATGGAGCTGCTCCAGAAGGCAGCCTCCCACCCCTAAAAAGAGCAAAAGAGAGGCTTGAATGGTAAGGGGAAAGTTTTCTATTTTGCACTTGTGAAGCCAGGTGGGTCTTTATTCTGATGTGCCTGAAATAGAAGAACTTTAAACTGGGCACTGGGAGGGCTGGAAATCTCACTGATTCTTTTGGGTTGGGTGTTATTGCAGACAGACTACAGAGTAAGCTCCATTGACCACTATGGGACTTACTTCAGAGTAGACATGCATAGGATTGGGCTCACAGGCTGCAATCCTACCCACACTTTCCTGAGAGTAAGCCCCATTGACCACTATGGGACTTACTTCAGAATAGATTCACTTGGTGGAACAGGACTAGCTCCCCCTTTTTTAATTATTTTATTTTAATTTAATTATTTATTTTAATTTGCTTGATGATGTCACTTCTGGCCATGACATCACTTCCAATGGGTCCTGGACAGATCGTCATTCTTAAAAGTGGGTCCCAGTACTAAAAGTTTGAGAACTGCTGCAATAAGGTGTTAGTAAGTTGACACAAGAGAGAGAGAGAGAGAGAGAGAGAGAGAGAGAGAGAGAGAGAGTGTGTGTGTGTGTGTGTGTGTGTGTGTGTGAGAGAGAGAGAGACTGCAAGTTTTCAAAATCACTAAAATCAGAATTTGGAGGAATAAGACCATCATGTTATATATCAATCAATGTGTAATTTCATGCAGAATGCAATGAAACAAACCACATTGAAATATCTGTGTTCTAACAAAGGGTAAAGCCAAAAAACCAGTGGGGGTGGGGTGATGGCATATCACCACGCCCACCACTTGGGGCGTTGCCCCGCCCACTGCATGGGGTGACGTGCAGGCCTCCTGCACCGGGTGACATGAATCATAGTGACGTCACTGAATTGGGATGCTCACCTTCGTGGTTCCCTGGCTCAGGGTGGGCAGAACAATTCATCTGGCTGGACCCCGTTTCCAGGGGTTGGTGATGAAGAACCTGGAGGAGCCTTGGGCAAGCTCAGGTTCTGAGTCAAGGTGGTTCGCCCAAAGGAGGGCTCAGACAGGAACTGTCTCCTCCTAGTTAGGTGCCCACACTAAAGGCGGGTAGAGTATAGTCAGGACCTGTTGCATTGCACCAGTCGCTGCGCAGCCTTGTAATGGAATAAATCATGGCCCTGTTTCAATCAAGTCTTTTGTGTCATGCATGTTTGTGGGGGGATACCTGGGCAAATACATTTTTCTGCTTAGCCATCTGATGTCTACTGAGGATGTAGTGATATGTAAGCTCATCTCTTCCATGGTTACTGTGCTGTCATTTAGCTGCATTAGCCTGCCACTTCATTTTGCTGACAACTTATTGCTGCTTTGGGACAATGAGTTTGATTGCTAGCTGAGTGCTTTGCAATTATTTGCACTTCAAAATGGTCTTTTCTTTTTTCCCTCTTCCTCTACTCACTATGTTTTTTGTAAACAAAGGTGTACATACTTTTCCAATTTTGATTTTTTAAGTGCAATATTTTATATTTTTGCTTTAAAAAGTTACCATATTTGCATTAGATATATTGCATTTTTATATATTTTTAAGTTTCTTGACCCCAGTCCAGCAAAAAATTAAGCATGCTTAATAAGATGCCTGTCCCTACCCTTACCTAACTGAGGATTGTCTTTCCATGGTGGAGAGAACTCATGCACATGTATGGCTTGATGTGACACATGGAGTGACACATCCATTATATTGTGACACAATATGTGCCTGGGGATGGGAAGATTGCATGGATCAAGCCAGCATATCCCTGAGCCCATACATGAATTGCAATCTGTACCTGCTTTTGATGGAACCGAATAATATCTGATATTTTATGATTGCTTTTTTGTTTTCTCACATATTTGCCTATGTGACCCATATAACCATATATGAACATCAGTAGATTTCTCCAAAGTGCAGTGTATTTATTCATTTATTTCTATAGTGCCAACCATGTGTATGGTGTTTTATATAAAGTGAACAAACAAGTTACTGTCTCAAAGGCTAACAATCTAAAAGAGACAAAAGTGAAACAAGAGAAGGGAATCGCATACAGGGGAAGTAGTGTCCAGAAGAGACTAACAGCCCAATCCTATCCCTGGTAGTGTCGCCAGGTGCAAAGGTGCCAAAATGGCTGCCTCTGCATCCAGCAGCAGCACCAGAGTCGCTGGAGGTCTCCTGAACGTCTCCTCGGACTTTTGTCCCCTTCCCCTAGGAAAGCTGCAAGCCCCACAAGGGGGCTTCTCAAGTCTGCACCAGCTATTTTGCTGAAGGGGGCAGGGAAGAGAAAGTGAATTTGAGTGGCACCAACATGCTCCAGCATTCTATGCACTCTTTTCAAACTCGCCATACCCCTTTTCTCTCCTCTTACTTACACCAGCTACATAGCTGGCATATGTTCAAGTAGATTAGTAAGCCAACAGGAACCCATGCAGGTAAGTAGAAACCATTTTACCTACCACTTGCAGGCCTCCTGATTACCCACCAACAATTATATCCAGAATGCACCCCATTAACATGGCTGCATCTTTGTCAATTGGGGGGGGGGTATAGGATTGGTCCATTAGGCCTGCAAGATAGGGACAATAGCAGAGGGATGAGAAACAGTCAGTGGGGGTGGGTGGGAAGGGGCACGAGAATGATAGTGGAGGTGGAGTTGCAGTGAGTCTAGAATGGGCCTTTAGAAAATGCAGACTCTGGAATATGAGCCGTCCTCCTCTTACTTTCATTGTGTCACATCTTTCCATTTACTGAGATAAAATTCAAGCCGCATTTGCTTCCTCATATTGTTTTCACTGAATCCATCTAAGCACCTTGAATATAGCTTTGTTTCTCAGTACCTCTTTTTGAAATTAAGGAAATGCCAGCATTTCAAGCTTAGCCTGAGGCACAGTAAGTTTATCTAATTATCCAAGATCTAAAAAGCAGAAGTACACCAACTACCAGGGGATTTGAACAGATTTTTCCTCCTTGACACTTGTTTTACTTAACATTCTAGCTTGTGTTGTTGAGGAACTGCCTTCTATGCCTTTAAATTTGGCAAGACATGATAATCATGTTAAAAATATACAGGAGAACCAAAGAGTGCATGAAATAAGCAACTATTCCCTAAGTGATGTATTTGGCATACAAACAATTTTCATTTGGGATATGGCTGAAAAATGTGCAGTGATCCCATGGGAGATCTTGCAAGTAAAGAGTGATGTAGTAACTTACTAGGACTTTTAGTTTCAAAATAAATAGTCATGTTACAAGAGTCATTTCCCACATCCTCTCCCCCACCACATAACATGCAGCCATGCCAGTGGAGGCCGCATTGCATTGCTGTGGTGAAGGGGGCAGTCAGACAGCATGTAGGAGGTAAGTAAAAAATTTTCTTGGCTTACCGTTCTGGTAGGCTGCCTGTACCTTCTCAGATGTACATCAGCCATTTTGGTGGTGTGTGTCCAAGGATCAAAAATGAGCAGGGAGTTTTTCTAAAGAGTAGATAAGATCTGGCATGCCCAACTGCTGCCAGATCCACCCCCCCCACCCTGAAACACACACCCCGGTTCTACCCCCACCTTGCCCATTACTCTGCACCCATGAAGCACCCCCCCTCCATGGCTTGTCTAGTACAGGCCATTGCCTGAGGCAGTGGGCCTCTGATGCTGGTGCTACTGCTGCTGCTTTGCGGCAGTGGCTCAGAAATGGCTACTGCTGTAAAGCACTTTATGACAACAGGACTCTGTCCCACTGGTATTAGGGAGCCTAGAGGATTGGGCTGTCAGCCTCACCATAGCATGATACCTCTGAAAACAAATATCACATTAAATAATAAGGAAATGACAGATTCATCCATCTGTGCTTGTACTCAGATATAACCTGATCAGCTAGCAAGCCCAGTATCCCAGTAAACCAATGAGGAAAACAGAATTTGAACTGAGATTTGAGCCCACCTCCACCCAAAGGAGGAGTGAATGTTCCAAAGCAGTTGAGAAAGTGAATGAAAATGCAGAAGAGCATGAGAAAAAAGTGAGAGTATGTTGTTTAATAGTTTTGAATTGACAAGGAGTTGTTGTCATGTAATGTGGTTTATTGAATGTATTTGCGAACAATTCAGTTTTTGGTAATTATTCCAAAATAATTCACAGATTATTCACAACAATAATAAAGTATTGCATAAGGCAGCAGTTCCTAAACTGTAAGCCGTGGCTTCAGGGGAGTTGCAGAATCTTTATGAAAAACCCTCCGCCCTATACAATGTACAGCATTTTGGCCCTAATGGGGAGATGTGTCCAATGACCCAGTAGATCAAGGAAACTGCCAGTTGAAAAAGTTTGGGAAGCACTGAGTTACAGAATGTTTAGCTGATGAATAACAGTCAGTTTTCTTATTCAGCAAACAGTTCACACAATGCAATGGTAGGTGAAGTAATCTATTGCAGATCTCATACATGCATTTATGCAAGTTCTTGCAAAAGAATGTATAAGCAGAAGAGCATCTTTGGATTTCATTTCCTTTTCTTTTCACACAGCATTCTAACAGGAGATGTAATCAAGACTTCTGTGAATGCTCAATGGAACTTTGGGTTCTGACGTTGGGGAAGAGCCAAATACAACGATCAGAAGACCTTTAGTGTCCCTGATCCTTGATCCTTGTGCAGAGAAGCAGAAGCAAAATATTTGCTGCCTTGGGTCCCCTTAGGGGGAGAAAGGCAGAATAAAAATATGGTAAATAAATATTTGTGTAATGCATTAATGTTGCAGAATTCAGCTTTTCACAGCACATTTGTCCAGCTATTCCTGAATAGTAGCAACATGTTCACTAAGGGAGCATCACAAACTTGGGTATATTTAGATCACAGTCTGGGCACCACTGTAGGAGCTGCTCTGCAGAGAAAAAGAAAAAAAGATTGAAATATGTACAAATGATGTACTTGTGGCTCTTCCCCAATCTGAGGGATTTAGACTTTACCAGTACTTCAAAAAAGGCACATACAAACATAGAAAAACAAGCAAAGGATAAAAGGCCCAGATATAGGGGCATTTTAATATTTGCCTAGAATCGATGTCTTTCAAATATCTATCATTTTACTAAACCAATCAAACTGTAAGCCACTTGCATGTGTGGTCTTTTCCTATCGCTGAGAAGCGGATTGCTGCCTGCCTCTTATGTCAGCTCTTGCTATCTGCTCCTTAGACTCAGATGTGAAGATATGCTAATGTGATGCGTCATCGATAAATCCAACACCCCCTCTGCAAGCAATTTGCTCTCATTCTAGAAAGGCTGGCCTGTTCATTTTGTGACATCCAAGAAGCCAGAAACAGGAAGAACAATAAAAAAGATTGAAAATTATATTGAAATCAATAGTGATAGTAGTGCTAATATTTTTCCATACTGAGCAGTTGATACCTAGGCTCCTTAAGGAAGAGGAGCTAAACTACTATATGAAATTTCCAGTTTTTTATACATGCAATCCTTCAATTATGCTGGCTGACCCGACAATTTTGGGTGACAATCTAAATTAAGGTTGGAACAAAATGTTCTTCTAGCACAATGGAAGATGGAATTACTATTACCTCACTTATGAATAAATTCACCCCTATAATAAGGTTAAGTAATTGAATAATTATGGATGTTAAGAGTAGAAAGGAGTCTTTTCTAAGAAAATGGTTTTTCAGGGTTTGCATGGCCTTGATACTCTAGTCCAGCGATTTTCAACCAGTGTGCTACAAATGATCCGCAGGTATGCCATGAAAATTTGGGGGAGGGTCATATATTAGTAGGGCCATTGGGAGATGTGAACCCCCCACTTGCAGTGCGGAGTGCCTTGTCAAAAACTGATAGTGTGCCTTGACAATTTTAGCACCTTGTCAATGTGCCATGAGATGAAAAAGGTTGACAATCACTGCTCTAGTTTTTGATCAATGGCAATCAGGTTCCAAAAAAAAAAAATCATTTTCTCTTTAGCTGTCTGTCAAATAACTCTCCTCTCAGATGTTGTATGAATGTGCATGCTAAAAAGTTCAAAAAGAAACAAATCACAAACTACAGTCTGAACTGTTATTGTTAATAATGGATAGGAAATGGGAGAATTAGAGCCCAATCCTATGCCTGTCTACTAAGTCCCATTATAGTCAATGGAGCTTACTTCCAAGAAAGTGAGGATAGAATTGCAGCCTTAAGCATTAGCCACAATTTAACAAGTACATGCTTAATTTTCCCCATTATCCACAAAGGTGCCTAATTTTGGCTACATCATGCCCATACTGTTTAAGGATTGAGGCTAGACTCCTTCAACCCTTCAGGGAAGATAATAGCATGAGCTGAGATTTACACAGAGGGTGCCTCTGATAGCAATTGTTACCCTTCAGATGCCTAATCTTGGAAGCTAAGCAGGGTCAGGCCTGGTTAGTACTTGGATGGGAGACCGCCTGGGAATACTGGGTGCAGTAGGCTTCTACCATAGTCTTTTGAGACTGAAGGTTGCCAACCATTTTTTTCTGAGTACTAGATGAAAGTACCTGGAGGTCTGACTGGAAGTGGTTCCAGGCTCTGAGAGCAAAGGTTGGGAGCCAGAGCCTCCCAAGTATCTTTACTGACTAAAAAGAAAACCAGAGGTTTCCTGGCCTGCTTAGTTCAGGATGACCTGAAGCTAACTTCTCAAGATGGAACCAGAGAGTTTTATGGGGCAGATATGTGTGTGTGGGGCATCTTAGGAGTACTTCCGGGTACAGCCCTGAATCTTGGACAAGGACTGTTGCATTGGCTGATCCATATAGTGGAAAGAAAGAGTTGTAGCTCTCTGGTACAGGTGCCTCGACTGGGTTATATCAGAAGTTCTTAAACTGGATGTTACTGTGATCCACCTCCCAAAATAATATATAAATTTAAGTGACCACCCCAAATCACACTGACTGGCCAAGATAAACAGTTTCTCCCCACTCATCCACCTCATTTAGAAGGGAGGTAGCATGCTGTCAGAGTGGTCCACATGGCATGGGAGGGAAAGAGGGCAAGTGGGGGCAGGCACAGCCACGACAGCCACCCAGTGGACAGTCAATCGCTTCTCTGACGCTATTTTATTTTTACTTCTTCTGAGTTTTCAACCCCTTTCCAAACAGCTTATGACCTCCAGGGGGTTCATGACCTATGCTTTGAAAACCCCTAGGTTGAGGCACTTCCTGTGCATGTACTTTGGTTTGTGCACAGGCGACTTGTTTCATCTCTGAAGGAAAGCAATCAAGAGATCTTGAGTGCTTATTCAGGAGACAGAGTCTTTTTGCATTCAGTCTTTCAGAGGTAGGAAAAAAAATACCTTTAGATGCTTCCTTGTGCTTTGCCTTGACATGGCTTGACCAGAGCCTTCAAAATGGTGAAACATTTCAAAGCAAGGAGGTGGGGCTTGGCAACAGATGGCAATATGAAAATACTGTCAGTTGGTATACGTATTATTGCAAAAATCTTTTGATATCTCATGAATATAAATTTAGAGGTACCGTTTTTAAAGTAGCAATTGAAACAGCAACATAACATTTAATAATGTTGGGTCTGACTTCAGCAGTCTGTAATTTGTCACTACCTCCACAAATTAAATCTACTGTACCAGCCCACTAGGGGGCAATGATTGCTCAATTTAATATTGCCTCACTTTTTAGTGTTTTGGTTGTCCCCATCTTATGCCTTAAATGTGCACATTATTTATTTTTTGGCAAGTGAATTAATACCAGTGCTGTTCTAAGTCTCTGTATGTATTTAATATTTTATTATGACTTCTATTATTGCTTTATTGTTTTGTTCACTGCCCTGAGCATTTTCTTCTCAAAGGGTAGAACACAAATTTTATAAATAAGCATATTATTTCACTTATAAATGATCCAAAACGACTTACCGAAGTCACCACCACAAAATTCAGATTTAATTACTAACAATTAGAAATGGACTTTATATTCTATAACCCAGTGGTTCTCAAACTGGTGGGTCGCGACCCACCAGTTCATATAAGGATGCCCCGTTCCCTTTAAGGGAGGGGGGCACGGAGAAAGTAGCAAAGCGATCCCCAGGATTGTGGCCCTGCAGGGGGAGGGGGGCTATTTTTTAACTACCCATACGTGCTCCCAAGTGTGGGGAGCCCCATGGAGCGCTTGCAGGGCTCCCTGCAGCTTCTAAAAATGAAAGTTGTGAGTGCGACAAAACCTTCCGGTTTAATCGTGCTTGCAACTTTCACTGTTTAGAAGCTGTGGGGAGCTCTACAAGTGCTCCGTGGGTTCCCCACACCCCGTGGGGAGCCCTACAAGCGCTCCACGGGTTCCCCACACCCCGTGGATCCTGGGAGCATGTATGGGTAGTTAAAAAAATAACCCCCTCCCCCCTCAGGGGCGTGATCCTGGGGATTGCTTTGCTGCCCCTGCCCCCGCTCCTGCAAAGACTTACCCTGGGAGCAAATCTCCCGGGAAGTTTGAGAACCACTGCTATAACCTGTTCAGAAATGATAACTCAATGGGATTGTATTGTTGTTGTTTTCAAATTAGATCATCTATCCTTCAAACAATCTCAACACATTAACAGCCCCCTTCCCTTTTCTGGACATATGTAATTCAGAAAAAAAAATAGCATATGCCTGAGTAAATTGAGACAAAGGCTATCATCTAAGATCTGATCAAGCAGCAAATAAAAGAAAACTCAGCAGTCATTTGTCAGTAATACAGGTCCCAATAGCAGACCCCATCTTAGAGCTGGAAATATTTACCACGGCAATATAAGATTGAGTTAAAGCCACAAGAGCATTACATAAATATATCCTGAAATTAGATACAGGGTGTTTGTATGCATTAAAAAAAATGAAAAAAAAATGATGTGCTTATTGAACTTTCAACATTAGACAGCTGTTATCTTATCATAAGCTATAATCAAGTTACCAAGTTAGAAATAAGCTGCATTGTTTTGAGAACATGATGTTATGCTACTGGTAATAAAATCTGAAAAACTATTGGGACAAATATATGATCACAAGGAAAAATAGGTGCTTGTCATAGGAATACTAGTGTTGGGGGGGAACTTTATAGAGTATAACAGCCCAGCCCTATTCCCCACCAGTGCCCTATGCAGCGCTGACAGAGTGCATGCTACATGCAGGGAACGAACGGACCAGGCAGTCTGGGAGAGGTAAGTAAAATATTTTTTTCATACCTATTCATGCCAGCTATTTTGCTGGTGTATTGTAAATCCAAGGAGAGACAAGCTGTGTGCCAGGCTGGAAAATGGAGGAAGCATCCTCTCCAATCCTCCACTTTCCACCCTTGAACTGTTCTCCTCTGCCTCTTTACCTGCACTGGCACAGCGTCCAGCAGCTGCTACTTTATATGCATGGTCTCTGGCCATTGGTGGCCCCAAAGTGCATGGCAGCAATGTGCTTTTTACAACATGGCCATGGCACTTATGGTTCCACCACCATGTGTCCTTTAGGATTGGGCTGTATATGATCATATAAGTACATCTTTTGGTTGACAAATGCTATGCATTTGTTTGAGATCCATTATTTCATGGCTTGCATGCATTACTATTCATATTTGATGTACACAGATTTGAATCTTTTCCAGTATACGTCCTTGTAGGAAAAACCTATTGGGTTATATCCAAAGAGAAGTGAACCACAATCCTAAGCATGCTTATTCAGAAGTAAGTTCCAGTGTATTCAGTGGGGCTTACTTACTCTCAAGTAAGTATGTTTTGGATTTCAGCCTAACAATTCAATCCTAACCTAACTCTCCATGTGGGAATGCAGTGGTGTCAACGTGGTACCAATTGTACCCCACAGGAGAATCTCAGCCTCCAGAAGTTTCTTCAGGGAAGTGGAACATTTGTTTTCTTGCCCTGGAGTAAGCCTGTGCTGGGCCACTGGGTCTACCCATACCTGCATCAGCTCTGTGTGGACCCAGGAAGGCAGATAAGGCTGGGAGGGGGGGTTGGATTCAGCAGACACTGCTGCCACCAAACCCACTTTCTTCACAGTCCTGATTCATCTTCTTTCCTGCCCCTGTTGCTGACCTGTTCTGCTCACCGTCATCCCGTTCTGCTTGCCCTCATCTACCCCCCACCCCATATGCATACTAATCAGGGCTGGGTCATCCAGAGACCACTTGTGTGTGGAGCTGGCCACACACCGCTTGCTCCAGCACTCCCATGTGTTGCCTTTTGCAACAACTGGAAAGCGTCTAGCACCACCAGAACACTTGATCTGGTGGTGCTAGGAATCAATAGTTTTGGCACACTAGGCATGACTTCGACCCATTGAAATTAATGGAACTTCAATTAATTATTACAAGTGTATCTCATTTATTTCAGATTAGATCAATCTTTGTTTGCAACCCATTACTTATTGATTTAACACATTTCTGCCCCACATTTTCCCTCCCACTTGTGGACACCCAAAATGGATAACAAAATATACAAATATACAAGCATAATAAAATAGAAAAACAAACAATAAAAGCATTAAATGCAGTAATATAGGTGAAGAATTGCCAAGCTATTTTCCATGAGTTTTTTTACCCCAATAATTTGGAAGCAAGCAATTACAACTGCAGTTTGAAAGTTGTCCAGAACAGTGGTTCTCAGACTCTGGGACCCACCAATGGGTCATGACCTAATTTCTGTTGAGTCATGAAATCACAGAGCAGATTAAGCGGTATGCATCAAGCTAAACAAACTGTTTGGGAGGGGAAGCACTGCTGCCCAATCACAATTATAGTCACCCCTTGGCATTATAAATCAGGCAGCAGTCCCTAGGGTCTCTAAAAAGTTTGGGAACCACTGCTCTAGAACAAACGTAAGAGCATAGTTTCCAGAAGTAAATCATTGTTATGTTTAGAGCAGCCATTTTCAACCTTTTTCAGCTCAGGGCACACTGACAAGGCGCTAAAATTGACAAGGCACACTACCAGTTTTTTACTTACATTAAATCAATACATTATAATTAATTGTTAGTTAATATAATTAATACAATTATATTATTACATGACAAAGAAACTCCCAAGAAGCTTGGAGAGGAAAGTATATGTGATTCTGGAAAGGATGAAAAATGTTATTCAAGTGTTATGGGAGAAAGTGCTGGCAAAGAGAGGTCAGATGGAGCACATAGTGGAGAGCTGTGAGGTGAGGGGCAATGAAGAGACATGAGTGAAACAACTACAGGATTCAGCTGGAGTGGGGGGGAGAACTTGAAGCAAGTGATTCTGAACCTTTGGAAGGTGCGGAGGAGTGAAGGGAGGGACAGTAAGAGAGGTGCTGACTGCAATTATGAGATTTGGGGGACAATGTGCCTGTGGGAGGAGTGGGGTGGGGAGAAGTGCCACTTGCCTGCTCCTGTATTTAAGAAAAAAAAGTGCGACCAAAAGCCCAATCCTAGGCATGTCTACTCAGAAGTAAGCCCTATTATAGTCAATGGGGCTTACTCCCAGGAAAGTGTGGATAGGATTGCAGCCTCAGAGCCCATCCTAGGCATGTCTGTTCAGAGGTAAGCCCCATTCTAGTCAATGGGGCTTACTCCCAGGTAAGTATGGAGAGGATTGTGGCCCAGTGCCCTTCCCTTAAAAGGCAACGCTTTGGGGAGTTGCAGGCAAACTGTGGCAAGGAAAAAGGACTTTCCAGGACCCTTTGAGCCAGCCAGTTCTTAGGCTGGTGGCCTCAGCAGACTCACTTCATACCTGCCTTCCTGCTCCTGGCTCCCTCGTTCTCACTCACTCTGCCCGCCAAGACCTCCTCCAAGCTTCTCTGGTCGCCCAGTCAGCATGCAGACGAGGCAACACGGACGTAATACTCAATCCTAGGCGTATCTACTCAGAAGTAAGCCCCATAATATTCAATGGGGCTTACTCCAGGTAAACCGGGATCAGGTTGCAGCCTTTGTCTTGCTCAGGAGCAAGCGACAGCAGGAGGTGCAAAGCAGCCGGGACCAGCCCCTTCGCTGGCTGCCTGCTCCTTTTTCTTCAGCTGCGCGTAAGGCTCAAAGCAGCCGCTTCCCCCACGTGCGCGGCTGCTGCCTGTCTGCTGTGGTCCCGTGGCACACCTGAGGCAGCCTCGCGGCACACTAGTGTGCCACGACACAGAGGTTGAAAACCGCTGGTTTAGAGGATCAATCCAAACTCTTTTGTTGGATATATGACCTTCCAAATAAACAGCATTTTTAATCTGAATATGTCTTTCTTCTGCCAGTGTACTATGGGCAGGGACATCCTTTGCCTGCCCCTGTATGAGGGAAGGCCTGCCCCTGTATGAGGGAAGTTGGTCAGGCATGTTCCTAACTGGAGCTAGGATAGCTGGGGTGGGAGAGCATTGACCTAGCATTCTGAAACACGGAGACCATCTTCAGCAGACTGGTGCCAGGGCAGCTTCACATCCTTAGCTTGCCCGCCCAGTAAGGTAGTCTGAAATTAGCTGGGTGCCTTTTGGGACATGGTAGGAATTTTTTTGTTTTTGCTTGATTGACCTTGGCAGGGAGTTTTTTACCCCCCTTTTCTTTTTCTTCACTTACCCCAGAGTGTCTCTGAGATATGGTGTTTAACCAAGATGGACTGGCAGATATTGAGAAAGACAGGGAGTAGGATTAAGGATCTGGTTTGAACACTGAGATAGGTAAGAGTTTGAGGAAAATCCAGAATTGATCTTAAGAGGCTTTCTGGCTCAGGGATGTGGGCTGATGATTCCTCAGATTGTAATCACAAAGTCTGTCTCAAAGTCTGTCTGACTTGGACTAGGCTGAACAATACACCTGCCTTATTCCTCTTTCCAGAGGTTGGTGCTGAGAAGTTGGGATCATTGTGAGGTAACTACAGGTTGGAGCCAGGGTAGTGGTGCCTAAAGAGGATGTGCCATGGGTGCTTGCTCATGGTGGGCGCCCAGACTAAAATGTGGGAGGAATTTGTTTTGTTTGGACCCACTGTAAATGTATGCATGTTATTGTTAAATATAAATGGTCCATTCACCCAAAATGCTAAACTTGTCTTGTGTCATTTGTGGAGGGTGAGTATTCAGATTAATATCTAATATTGTTCTACAGTTGATGGGCCCATTTCTAGTACAGTCACTCTAGTTTTTGTTTTTTAAAGCCCAGTTTACATGTTTTAGGACCATTTTCTTGACAACGCTGAACCAGTTTTCAGATGCCTCCATGCATGGTTACATGCTTGAACAAACAGGTTCCTATGTGGTTTGAGAGTTTGCCAAGCACAATTACAGTCAAGTACACCATATTGGCATTTATTCTTACGTGCAGGTCAACATGCACAGACTCACATATTTAAGGGCCCAATCCTATCCAACATTCCAGTGCTGATGCAGTCATATCAATAGGACGTACAATGCATTCTGTGAAGGGGGCAGTCATGGAGGCCTCCTCAAGGTAAGGGAACTTTTCTCCTTTCTCCCTCCATTACAGGGCTGCATCTGTGCTGTAGAGTTAGATAGGATTGGGCCCTAATTCAGTGCCATGGCAGTGACTGTCCCAACAATATGCTCTATAAAGGAGGACTTCTTTGCTACATTTTCATTTATCATCTACTTCTAACATCTTAATTATTGGGTGTTTAAATATTTGATCAATGGATAATTGCAAAACATTCACTGGCATTCTGTTTTATTATTACTGCTGTATATTATTACTATATTATTAATGGTAATATTATTATTACTATTGTGATTCTTGTTGCTCTTTCACTATGTATCAAAAAACATTTTTATTCTTTTCTCAGTTTCTTTTGCCCTGTTATAACTATTGTATTAACGCAGTTTTTCACAATGTCAGATAGATAGAAAGAAAGAAAGAAAGAAAGAAAGAAAGAAAGAAAGAAAGATGTGAACAGCCAACACCAAGGATAAGGAAAAATTACTGTCTTTTGGGGGTATGACAGGACATTGAGCTCAACTCACACACACATGCAATGTACTGTAAAATCAACTTGCTGAATTCTACCTGATGTAAGAGGCTGGATGTTTGTGAAGTGACAAACTGTTTGTTCTAAAGCAGGGGTGCCCAAACCCCGGCATGGGGGCCAGCTGTGGCCCTCAAAGAATCCCAGTCTGGCCCATGGGGAGCCCCCAGTCTCCAATGAGCCTCTGGCCCTTGAGAGATTTGCTGGAGTCCGTGCTGGCCCAACGCAACTGCTCTCAGCTTGAGGGCGACTGTTTAACCTCTCATGTGAACTGTGGAATGAGGGCTCCCTCCACTGCTTGCTGTTTCATTTCTGTGATGCAGCAGGGGCAGTGAAGGAAAGGCCGGCCTTGCTTTTTGCAAGTCCTTTTATAGGCCTTGAGCTATTGCAAGACCTTCATTCATTCATATAAGTTCCATCTCTAATATATTCATTTATGTAAATTTATTCAAATTTGAAATGTAAATTAATTCATCTTTTTCCCAGTCCCTGACTCAGTGTCAGAGATGATGTGGCCCTCCTGCCAAAACATTTGGACACCCCTGTTCTAAAGTAAAAGAATTGGTATTGTTTTGTTTTGCTACCAGTATTTTGTCTAAAGTGCCTATGAGAAGATGGAAACATAAAATACTTTAGACTGGATGCTCATACTACATTTACCTCTACATTGAACCCAATCTATTTGCATTCCCTGCAGGGCCAGCTTTAAGCCAATTGGACCAATTTCTCCCAATTGAACCTATGCCAAAGGGGGCTTGCACTATGATTATCTAGTCTTGTATGTAATTTTATATACATACAGTCTTGTATAAAACATACAGCCTTGTATAAAACATATATACATACAGTCTTGTATAAAATGTGCTTAGATCCATTGGTCCATTGACACAGATATATTTTTAAGTGCACATTTTGATTGCTTTCCCACCATAGAGGTACAAAGTCTATAATGAAATTTAGGGCGCAGTCCTAACTTGCACTGGATTGTGACCAGAAGCAGCTTAGCTAGAGGCAAGGGGAAACCTTCCCCCTTCCCCCTGGGTAAGGGCTGCTGGCACCTATGGGTCTCCTCGAACCTGCGCCACCTCTTGAGGTGGTGCAAGTCCGAGGAGAGTGGAGCGACTTGAAGCCACTCCGTTCTCCCCAGGGATGGGGTTGGAATTCGGCATAACCGCCGGATCCCAGCCCCGCCTCCCACTCCCTGCCCACCCACCCGCCCCCAGGGCCGCCCATTGTCCTCCCTCCCCTGCCAAGGAATGCCTCCCTCCCTCTCCCTCCCCATCTCCCCCATGTCTACCTGTCACCCTTGCGTCAGCTCATCCGAGCTGACGCATGGAGCGAGAAGGAAGCCGGCGTGGAGGCTTCTGTCGTCCTCCACAGGCCAGCGCTTCTGGGAGCACTGGCCTGGCTTCCTCCCATGGAGGCACAAACGTGCTTTACCTCACATTTGCAACCCTCCCAGGTTGGCCCAAGGGACTTGGGCCGGCCTAATGTCAGGTTAGGATTTTGCCTTTAAACTATTTTATTCATATTAATTGAATAAAATTAATTAAATTGTATTTATATCTCTAACAGCCCATTTCATGCTGATATTTTGTGTCTTGTGAACTGGTCCAAAAATGTGTAGTTATGAATTATTCAGTGACGTGGAAATGACACTGGATGAAATTTTTCTTCCTTTTTCCAACTTCAGGTTTTTACCATCTGACTGATGTTATGCAATCTATACACACAAAACCTTTTTTTTAAAAAATGTTGTTTAGTTTTGTTGCTGTAACTGCTAATTATTGTGGCTTTGTTTTGTGGTTGTAGTTGGTTCTCATTGTACTCATTCATCTTTTATATCTTGCAGGCTTTCTGGATTTCAGCTGCCATCATCTATCGTGAGCACAGGTTCTATTCTCACGCTCTGTTTCACCACTGACTTTGCTGTGAGTGCCCAAGGTTTCAAGGCTATATACGAAGGTAGGATACTATATCAATTTTTTATGTGACAGAGATCCATTGGGGATTTCATAGTGAAAACTTGTCTGAACGTTTGTATGTGAACGTTTATACAGTTGGGTAGGTGAGTCTGTTTTCATTGTGGATGGATGTTGATCCAAATGGAAACTTGTAGAATGATATTTTTGTTGTCTTTTTTTTTTCTCTTCAGTGTGTCTCTCTGGGGGATCTACATTCTTCGCTCTGCAGAATGCAGAGTGTAATAGTAACATGCTAAATTGTAATAACATGTTGTTACATGTATAAAAACATGTAATAACGTAATTGCAATAACATGCTAAAATACTGCTTACGGCTGTTGGATTGAATTTATCTGCTTTGGAAACATAGGATATGTATTGATTTTGGAATTTTGTATAGTCTTTATATACATTTCTATATATGTATATAAATATGTATATTGGACCTAACAGATGGGAAAGTCCTTGGTTTTGTTGTACATATTGCTTTCCAATCATTTAGGAACTTGAAAAAATATGAATATGAATTTAAAAGTTGGTATTTTTGGTGGATATTTAATGTACTTTTTTCTCTGGAAAGAAAAACTATAATCTAAAAAAAATACTCATGTTCAAAGAATTCTTCTAACAGTGAAAACCTAAAAGGTTTAACTTTGCAATGTTAAATCACTTGTGCTGGAATACAAATGTTGAAATCAGTGAAGAATAAGCAGGGAGTGCAACTTTTGGTCATTAGCAATTTAGTTGTTTCAGAAAATTAATAGCATACGTGGACTACAAAATTGCGATTGGTTGCTATGCAGTTTTTTGGCCATTGATTATTAAGTTTGATATCTGGGATCCGTCTGCATTTTTCAATTGGTGATCCTGTTGACTTTGACATCTGACTCCTGACATCTGGGAGGAGATGGAAAAAATTGTTTCAGTCTAGCGATTGCAAAACTAGCAAAACTAGTGCAGTTTTGTCCTGAATTAGAAGATTAATCAAAAGCAAGTCTTAAAGGCTTGGTCTATCGTGCAGAAACCTATTTACTCCTTGCATTTCACTGAAGACTGTGCAGGATAACTCAGAAGTTTAGATCTTCTGAATTGTAGCCAAGATCAATGGAAAAATGACTTTCCTAAAATCATCCTTCCTGTGCTGCCTTTTTTTTAAAATAAAAAAAAAGAGCAATACCATGTTATAAGTAGAACTGATAAGTCTGGATGTATTTGTTCCCTGATTACCTTCTCCCTTCCATGACCACTACCAGCTACCTCAGCATGAGGTGGCTGCCTGGGAAAACCTCAGTCCCTGCTGAGTTCCAGTCATGTCTTCTTGTGATAATGCTGCAGTATGGATGCCACTCTCACAGGCTGAATTCAACCACACAGGTCTGCCATCCAGAGAATAATGATCAGATGCATCTTTGAAACAGAGACATATATAATATAGTGGAAATGCTACGTCAAGCTCTGTAAACCATATCAACCAAATAACTGAAACGTAACAGATACTTTATAAAGTAGAGAATAACAAGAAATGTACAAATTATTGCAAAAGATCTGCAAAAGAATTCCAGCTCTCCACAAGTGCCACAGCTGACTGCACTGTGTGTATATGTGTATATTGTAACGATGTCTGGATTTCATATTGGTTACTCACTGGACATTTCTTTTCCAGGCATGTGGATTTAAATTGGGGCTTGAGGCAGTGTGGGATGGTTAAATACTTCCCCTATGCAAAAGAGGAAACCATTCTTCTGTGTATTGTAAATGATAACTCCTGTTTCAAAGAGGGGGAAGAGGAAGAGGAAGGGATGTATCATCTCTGTGAAAGAAAGATCCATTGCGTGAAAGAGAAAAATAAATAAAAAGGAGGTTCACTGGTGTAAGAAACAGGGGGGGAAAACCCTTAGTGTGTGGGGTGGGGAGAGAAAGAGAGGTTCCAGTTGTGGGGAAGAGTGAGATAATTACCTTTGGGAATTTCTGAGACATGAATGTGCAGTATACGTAAGAATTGACTCCCTTCTATTTTGCATGGACTTTATGCATCTCTTCTTCATAAACCTGTGAGTTAGCTCAATTCCTTGAGTGATGTGCTTTGCGTAGGTTTTGACAATTGTTTGTCAAAAATACACTTGTTCTGGAGCTTTTTGTCCTGTGTCAGGTCTCAGGTAGATCACTTACTATATGAACTTTTGTTATTGCTTTGTAGATGTGGCAGAGCTGGAGTCTGGACTGGGCTGAATTGATTTGTATTGGTTTGATATAATATATGTGTAGTTTGGTGGCAGAAAATTTGAATGCTTGTGCATAAATATCAAAGTATTTATCCTGGGTTCTACCCCTTTACCTTTGGACTCTGTTGGCTCATTAATGATAAAATTGTGCAACTTCTATACACTGAATGCTTAAGATGATTGTGCAAAGCTTCTGAATGTTCATTAGTTGTTATAAAGACTGAGGCATTTGCCTTTAGCAGTTTATTTATACTGTACATAGAAATTTTTACCTGTCTAATCTTGCCTCTTTGATACAATGCCTATTATTACTGCAGGCTACTTTGCTAAGGCAAAGGATAAATCTGCCTTGCTTCATGGCAGTTGAGGTTGACGATATCAGGCTCTAAACCATTGGTTCCAACCTGTGGTCCAGGAACCACAGGTGGTCCGTGAGACCCTGAGAAGTGGTCCCTGATGTCTCAGGAAAAAAAGATGATCACTTTTTATCACTTCTGTTGCCCAGTCTTTGGGGACTGACGGGCAAGTTCAGCTTTAACGCAGTGTGGGTTGGATGGAAAAGAGACAGAACAACCAATGAGGACTTTAAGAGCTAAGGCCTTTACTCATAACTTGCAAGGATGGGCTACCCTGACCCAACATGTCAGAATGTAGCATCAGACAACAGGAGGTTCATGTTTTTATAACAGTGTCTTGTGGTTTTATTTTGCTTCTCAGTCATTGGCTAATTTTTCTATCTTGGCAAACGCTTTCCTGTTTTACCATTTTTAGCAGACAGCTAACATCAGAGCACCCAGCTAAAGCAGTCCTTGTGCTGAAAGAGACACACTAGCTTCCTGTTTTTAGGCCTGCTGAAACATAACTAACTGTTAATTTCTGGGGTCTGGTTCTGAGGTAGGCCCACCAGGCAACACTTCCGTGCTCCCTCACAGACCACTGAAGTCTCCCATGGACGACCTCACGGACCACTAGCTGTGACTGTAGGTAGTTCATTTTCTGCCCTCTCTGGTGATCCAACACTTGCTGAAGTGCCAGCTGCAAGAGGGTCCATTCTCCACCTTTTCTGGTAGTCTGTGGAGAAGAATTCATTCGGCAAGGTGCTTCCCCATGGACCACCAGAAAGGGTGTAGAATGGATCCCCCACAACTGGCATTTCCAGAGTCTCACTGAGCGCTCCCCCATGGTCTACCAAATTGAATTGTATTTTTGTGTGTGGTGGGGATGGAAGGGATTGCATGTGGTCCATGACAATTCCAGTGTTTGCCGCAGTGGTCTGCAGGTTCCTAAAGGTTGGGAACACTGTTCTGAACAGATTCCCTGTTAAATGCCTCTATAATTTGCAACAAACAGGTGTACTCAACTCAGTCAAAAGCTTTAGTGGTACATAAACATAAGCAGAAACATCAGCAATGTTGAAGCCTTAGAACTGTAATTCCATTATTGCTTTTAATGATGATTTTTCCCCCTTCACATTATTGAAAAAAATACCTTTAATTAAAATTGTGTGATTTGGGTGAATGTGTTTACCTGTATTATTATTGAGAATTATATTAGTGTTTTCTTCTCAGATTCAAAACAAATTATCTTCATTGGTCATTGCTTTAATTAAATACATTCACTGAAGCAAGCGCCAAAATTTGCCCTCAGATTTGGTAGAATTTAGCTCTAGAACGATCAAGATTCCCAAGTTTTTTCTCCCCATCTTTATTTAATATAACATTACCAAATTAAGGAAGACTACTGCATTTAGTTCTTCACTATCTTAAATCAAAAATCCCATGTGCTTTGGTAGCAGATTTTTAAGGAGCTACAGGGGGATGTAAAGAGATACAAGGATTAGTGAAAATTATCTTTTCCTTGTGCAAACAAAACTGCTTCTGCAAATAGAAGTTCTTAGTGTGCAATTCCTTGTGTCGGTATCCTGAAGAATATCAATTTGATATAAGTGAGCAACAGCACAATCCCATATGGTTACCCAGAAGTGACTCACATTTTGTTTCATGGCATTTACTATAAGGTAAGGGTGTATAGGACTGCAGCCTATGCCAACAAAATAATCCTTTTTGATACTTCTACAGTTCGCCCCTTGCAACTTTAAAGTTTCTTTTCTTGAAGAATTATACTGCTTCAGCCTTCCTGATAATTAATAAGGATTTGTTTTAGTTCCTTTTTCATTTTTTTAAAAAAAATATGCCAAAGCCTTTGTAATTTTAAGAGCATTGTTTACATCTAGTTCATTATGAGTGAACAATAGTAAACTGTGAGAATTTTCTAGATGGCTTGCTTTTTGCTTCCTTTCTGAATTCAGTATTTGTAAGAAATACATCTCTGGCTTCTCTTTGTTCCCTATTGCTGTTTCAAGTTTCACTTCTGAATGCACTGCATTGCTTTCAGTGTGATGTGCCTTAGGATACATCCCAGTACAAGAGAGAATTGGCCTGGTTGTGTTCTGTGAAAAAGTGAAGAAATATTAATAAACAACTTTTGGGGGTAACTTCTGTAACTGGGGGTAACTTCTCAATATGAGCCATATTGAAGTATAAAGTATAATTGAAAGTACTGTATCATTCTTAGGGTGATTCAGAGTACCAGGGTGCCTTATCTTTTCCTCCTGCCTTATGACTATAGGTAGCGATTATAGAAGAAACCTCCCTGTACAGAGAAATGCAGCACAGAAAAAGCTAGAATTAGGCCAGCTAATGTTCTGTTGGCTTTGATGGGCGTTTACTTTTCATTCAGTCATATGCTCACCCTCCACTATATCAAATGTTATAGTAAAGAAGCCATTTATTACATGGTGAGCTGATTTTCTACACCAGGCCTCAGTAATTTATGAAGGTTATAAATGTGAACCATCTGTGTTAATTAAACTGGTACAATTCTCCAACTGAGGAAACAGAATCAGCGACAACGTTAATGGAAGCAGGGCAGTAATTCTGGACTATTTGAATATTTTGAAGTTATATCAACATACATATTACAGCTCATCTTACAGCTGAGCTGAATATCTAAGTTTCTGAAGTTTTTTTGGCCAAAATCTGCATGTTCAATGAGGAGGAGAACCTTTTGTCAAACAGCACAGTAAACCGAATGAAAACTGAAAAAGGTTTTCTTTACATTCAGGTCTAAAACAATAATGGCATCGCAAATAGAGCTGTTCGAAAAGTCCCAAGGGCAAAGCTTCAGGGAAGCGTGTAATCCTTGAGTTAGAGAAAAGAAAAGGCCCAGAGCCTTTTTGTAGTTCCCTGTTTCTGACCATGCTGTTGAGAACATAAGTGACATGTAGTCATGAGTGAAAGTCGTGAGAGCATGTGACCAAGGCCATACTTCTGGCTTCTTTGACCATAGTGGATGTTAAGGGAGCACCAGACCCACAAGCCTCTTGCTAAAGGCAAAACATTTCTGGGATTTCAAACTCAACCCCACTTCCCACCTCTCTCTGGCTCCAGAGTAATTTCATAGCAGCCATGCCTTGTCACACCATCATGTTCAAGCTTGCAAGAGAGTGTCACAATCATTGGAATGTCTCATCCTTAAGAAAAAGACAGGTCACAAAAGAGAGAGCCTTTAGCCTGAGGCTCTTCCTTACCAACCGCATTGCCAATCCAGTCCAAGATCTAGGGAACTGTGTTTCATGCTCCATGTGCAGCCAAAAGGGTGTTCACCCAAGCCCCAAGTGTTCACCCAAGTCTCACCCAAAAGTTGGTGCAAAGGAAACAAAGTTGAGAAGCAGCTATGGCCCATCAAGGACCATTTATAGCCCAATCCTAGGTATATCTACTCAGCAGTAAGTGCCACTGTGTTCAGTGGGACTTACTCCCCAGATAAGTGTGCATGGGATTGCAGTCTCAGAAACAATAGGGTTGTCTGGGATGAACTCATCCAAAAAAGAATTCATGTTTGTCTGTGCCAAAAACACTAAAAAGAATGTGGCCACGGAACTTCTCAGTTCCCAAATGCGAAGCTGTGAGCTTGGAATTCTACCCACTGAGCTGTATCACACACTTGCCACCCATCTGTTCCACAAAGATTGCATTGGGTAAATGGGGCCCCAGTCAGACTGAGATCCTCTACTGCCACTTTAGTGTTTGGACAGTGCAAGGTCCTTTACGGATTCCTTCTGTTCATTTGACACTTATAGGTGGGGCCTCTTTATCTGCACATTCACCTCACTGCAGATGTCGACCCCCCAGATTGCCCCTGTACAGATCTCCTTACAGGCTCCAAATACCACACTTTAGGATTGATTTACGGTGCAATCCTAACCCACTTTCCTGTACCAACATAAGGGCAATGCAGCTCCAAGGTAAGGGAACAAACATTCTCTTACTTTGCAGAAGCCTTCATTAGTGCCACCTCACGGCAGGATGCAGCACATGTCCCATTGGCACAGCTATGCCAGTGCTGGAAAGTTGGTTAGGATTTGGGCCTTAGTTTTCCACAGTTTTCAGTATCTGGCAACAGATTCCTTGCAGATACACAGGCACCACCTGTAAATCCTTTCATGTACCTTGTATATGTGTATGTGTACACTCTCTTTGAATATCTGTGTGAATATATTTGAGTCTGCATGTGGGGGACTGACTAGAAATTCTGATAAAAAATTTTTACTGATAAGAAATAACATTAAAATGTTATGATGTATGCAGCATGCAATTATGTATTATTCCAAAGTACTCAGGACTATAAATCCAGAGACATTGAAATTGTGTTCCAGTCACTATCAGTTAACCAGGGGTGTCCAAAGTTTTTGGCTGGAGGGCCACACTTTCTCTTTGACACTGTGTCGAGGGCCGGGGGGGGGGGGGAAGAATTAATTTACATTTAAAATTTGAATAAATTTGCATAAGTTTACATAATTGAATATATTAAAGATGAACTTATATGAATGAATGAAGGTCTTGCAATAGCTCAAGGCCTATAAAAGGCCTTGCACAAAGCAAGGCTGACCTTTCCTTTGCTGCCTCTGCTGCATCGCAGACATGAAACAGCAAGCAGTGGAGGGAGCCCTCATCCCACAGCTCATGCGAGAGGTCAAACAGTTGCCCTCAAGCTGAGAGCAGTTGCTTTGGGCCACTGTGGGCTCCAGCAAATCTCCGGAGGGCCAGAGGCTCATTGGAGACTGGGGGCTCCCTGAGGGCCACATTGAGAAGCTTTGAGGGCCACATGTGGCCCCAGGGCCGGGGTTTGGGCACCCCTGAGTTAAGCAAGACAAAGTTTGTGCCTATTGGTTGCCATTTTTAGCACTCAAAATGTACTAGGAATAAAGAATAATCAAATGTGTTCTGTATCTTGGGATGGTTAGGAGAATGCACATGGATATCCACTTTCCAGTGAGCAATCAATCTGTAATTCACAAGTTTGTTCAGAAAATTCATCGTGCAGGGTACTTTAAAAAAAAAAAATCCAACCTGAATGATAAATGTTAACTTCAAGAACATTGTTACTCATCACACTGAGATAATGTCGTTTTATATTTGGTTGCACTATACTGCTTTGTGCCAGAAATGGCAAACATCAAGGCAAAGCAAGGCTTGTTAAATTAGTTCAGCTTTTGAATGCATCTTGTCATGTAGAAAGTGGGGAACGTGCTTTTATCATCCTCATCGAAACAACAGCAACGACAACAAGCATTGGACTGGGCATTCACTAGGATGTTTTCTTCATATCCATGTTTCCAGACAGTATTTTCTGAAGTGCCAGGGAAGCTTTCTGCAGTTTTGATTCCTCCTCACATAGCCTCCAAGGCAAATTCCTCTTCTTTCTCTTTAAGTTTTCAAAGCATGCTTCTTCTGTCCTCCGTTAACATTTATACAAGGAGTCACCTCATTCTGTCTTGTATACATTCCCCTGGAACTTCTTTTTCTGGATCCCTTTTAGCATTCACATCTGTAGGTGGGAGCACATTTCCATGGCAATGCCTCCACTTTTCAAACTCCTGTTTCACATACACTGACATACAGTACTTTGTTTTGCTTAATTCTAATTTCCAACACACTTTAATGACTGAACAGCCAAGTCATTTTCTGTTGTCCCAGTACCTTTCCTGATTATCATTTTTATGGTATGCAGCTATTTCTATGGTGTGGCTAGTGATCCAAATGTATTTCCTCAAAGTGACTTTTCTGTGCAGAAATGACATTTTCTTCCAGCACCCCAAAAGCACAGTGGTTTTGCTCTAAAGGTATCTCCACCAACGTACATTTCCATTGCTTCCACAGTGCTGTGTTTCAGTTTCAGAAAAACACATTGAGCCATACCAAAGAAGACAATTTTTGAATTTTTTTTTTAATATTGCACATTGTGAGGAAGAAATTCCAGAAAATTGGGTAGGTGTTTTCCAGGAGCAAAGCTTTTGTCAGGGCTTGCATCTGATTTGGGGAAAGGTTCATTGTGCTCCACCCAGACGGCCCCCTGAACCTCACGAGAGGCTTTAGGGGTGGCTGCTCTGCAAACAAGGGAACAGATAAGTTCTATTCTGAGAGTTTGTGTGCGTACGCAAACTCTTTTGTGAATGACTTATTTCGAGTCAAGTCAGGGTGATTTTAAAAAATGACAACAATGCTGAATGTACACTTGGCTGCATTGTTTCTAGAAGGCTCCCTCTAGTCATGATTAGTGAGATGCAAGACATGTAGCTGTTGGATTCCTCCACCCACCCACCCCCCACAAAGTTTCAGGTTTAAATCTTCATGCAGCCATGAAGCTTCCTTCATTACCGGGCCAGTCACTATTTCTCACCCTCACCTACATCACAGGGTTGTTGTGAAGACAAAAGAAGGGGAGGAATTATGAACATCACTCTGAGCTCCTTGGAGGAAGGAAAATAAACGAATAATGTGAAAAATACATAAATAAGGAAACTTATAGCCCAATCTTGAGCTTCCCAGCACCTGCTGGAGCAGCAGCACCAAAGCGGCGACCACTGTGTCCATTGGGCACTGGGAACCAACCAGAGATATCCTCCGTCTCCCTTCCCCCAGGGAAAACTCCAAGCCCCACAGTGGAGCTTCTCAAGTCTGTGCCAGCTGTTTTGCCAGTGCAGACTTGAGAGACGCAGTGTAGGGTCTCCCAGCCTGACACATTCAGGATCCAGCTGTCCCTCCTCCCTCCCACCACAATTCCTACCCCTGCTCCGCCCTCCCCACCCTTGTTCTGCCCTCCCCTGCTCTTCAGAGGCCACACCACAGCCTGGTGGCGACACCCCTGACAGCAGCACATTCTGCTTCCACTGGGGTTGGGATTGGTGCCTGACCAGCACAAGCTCAGGTTCAGAGTTCTCTACTCACCAGGTGCCATAAATGTGTTTATGACTAATTTATGGCAGCCAGCACTAGTGCTCAGCACCAGCACTGGCCCAGTTTAGGATTGGACCTTTAGTACTTATAGCACAGTCCTAAGCATGTTTACTTAGGACATGCTCATTGACTTCACTGGGACTTTCTCAATCAATCCATCCATCCATCCATCCATCAATCAACAGTATTTATATACCGCTTTTCAACTAAAAGTTCACAAAGCAGTTTACAGAGAAAAATCACATAACTAAATCACTTCCTGTCCCAAAAGGGCTCACAATCTAAAAAGATGCAAATAAATACCAGCAGACAGCCACTAGAACAGACAGTGCTGGGGTGAGGTGGGCCAGTTACTCTCCCCCTGCTAAAAACAGGAGCACCCACTTGAAAAAGTGCCTCTTACCCAATTAGCAGGGGTTACTTACTTTCTCCTTAGTAAGTTTGCCTAACTTTGTAGCCTTAAGGCGCAATCCTAACCAACTTTCCAGCACTGGCACAGCAGTGCTAGGGGGACATGTACTGCATCCTGCAGTTGGGTGGCACTCATGGAGGCCTCCTCAAAGTAAGGGAATGTTTGTTCCCTTCCCTCAGAGCTGCATTGCCCTTATGTCAGTGCTGGAAAATGGGTTAGGATTGCGGCCTTAGTGTTATAACACAAAATTGTGCAACTATAGGCAGTTGCTAATCTTAGCCCAATATTTCACTGTCCATCCTTTCCTACTAGCATCCTATCAATAAAGAATGCATTTCCCCTGAATTACTGTGGACCATTGAAATGACCAGTGGCAATGTGTCTGCCACTGAAAAGCACTCCCTATACGGGAGAGAGCATTTGATTGTCTTTTCTACTTGCCCCAAGTCTATACGTGTTTAAGTTTAAGTGAACGCTTAAGTGAAACCATCAGCTGGCCCCAAGACTGTAGAACACTGCCATATGAACACCCCACAGTTTGAGGCTAGTATCTGCAGAGGCTGCAGTTAAGTGCTTTGCTATATGAATCATCGCTTTTGAAAGGGCTTTTAGATGACAAAGAGGTAAATGAATAGTATGTGAACTTGCCCTTGGTGTTTGGTAAATAGCAAAGAACAACCATAGTTCTTTTTGAATGTTTGGTAAAATCTTGATGCTGTCTACCCATTGTCAACTGTAGATAATCATGGTGACCTCCATTGCTGAGTTTTCTCTTTACAAGCTTGTCATATTGTCTCCATTCATGTTATGTCAAGGTATGTGTTCCCTTTACCTAACAATAGCATCACACTCTGTCTGTCTTTATGTGCATGTAGCATCAGGATTTGTGTTCTGAAAGGATGCTAGAAGAAATTATTGCCCTTGAGCTCAGTCCCTTATTCAGTGTCCAACCGGATTTATGTTTCCACTGCAGTGATCACCTAATCTGAACCTGAATTAAGTCTTGCAAAATGAAGCACACAATGGGCTAAAAGACTTGTCTCACAATCTGTAAAAAAAGACATTTGAGAGAAAAAGGAAGGCAACCAGAATTCTTTAATTCTTCCATTAGCACCTTCCAGTCTTTTTTGTTATGTTTGTTGCTACTGGAGCTTCTAAGATAGTTTTTCTCTTTTAAATAACACCTTCAAGAATTTGCCTACTGAGATCAAACAACAGATCAAAGCATCTCCTTAAATCATATTTTCCCCCCATTGTTTAGAGTTGATATTCCTTGTGGGTTCAATCCTATCCAACTTTCTAGCACTGACTCAGCCATGCCAATGGGGCATGCACTGCATCCTGTAGCAGGGAGGCAATCACAAAGGCCTCCTTAAGGTAAGGCAACAGGACTCAGCTGCATTGCAGTTGCATTGGTGCTGCAAAGTTGGATAGGATTGGGCCCTATATCGGTATCACAAAGTTTGGTACTGCTACCAAAGCTCCTGAAGTTGTGACTAGGAAGAATTAGTGGAAGAAGCTTCCAGGTTCCACGTGATCTCCTGGATACAGTTCCCAGACACCTCCCTGCAATCTTTGGGCTATGTCTAGTTTTCCAAGTGCTATCACTCTTTCCCCCCAACTTTGTTTGTTTGTTTTGTTTTGTTCTCCATTGATGGTGTAATATCTTCTAAAGATATTTGAGACCATTCAGTAATAATTCATTTGGGAAGATTGGATTCATTAAATAACTGTTGTATGTCTGACAATCTGATTGTTCGTTTTTAATCTGATCAACAAAACAGCCAGCCCTCTTCAAGTGGATAAATATTCAAATGGATGTAGATACCTCAGGGTGACCTCTGTGATTTTGGTCCTTTCAAGGCACATTTAGAGCTCTGCAATTTATACTCAAACTCTAAAATGGGTGTGGAAAGCATCTCTTCCCTCCCCCAACTGAAGACTATAATAGCTAATTGCAAAATTTGACTCCAACTATTATATCTTTCATTTCAGTAATAGAGATAGAAGATGAATTTCCTGTAGCTCAGTTTAGAAATGGGTTTATCTTGTAGTTATCTTGGGGAAGATTCAGGGGAAACACTCTCCCCCAGAGTTCCAAATTGCCTTTAGTGCTGACTGTTCCAAATAAACAGAAGTCATGTCTGTGCAGAACAATATTTCACATTTTGAAGAAAAGGAGAATAACATTTTATTGGCTTTGATTAGCCAGGCAAATTCATATTTCAGACTAGGTAACTACTAGATCTGGCAATGCCACTAGTCGGCAAGCTAACTTTTCTCATTCAACAGATGGATTGTAATGAAACTTATTGAAAATTCTTTTTCTCATAAATATATATCCTTTGGAATACTCTGTATTGCTAGTTTCTTAGGGTTGTATATATGTTGTGTTCCCCCTCCCCCCCCAAAAAATCACAGTACAATTAAAAATAGGGATTTTTTTTTGAATTGTCAAATTATCTTAACTTTTTAAATGACTGTTCCAGAACGCAGAGAAGAAAAAAGGTGACCTTTTTTTCTTTCCTGGCACCTGTAGGGACACAACTGGGCAAACATGTATGTTTGTAACCATTGTGATGGCAAATAACCTAAGAACAAGGCTGCACGGACCCTGCTGTTTCATCACACCCTGCTGTGTCCGATTACAATTGGTCCTGTAGAACAGATGACATTTCTAGTACAGTTTCTTTTTGTTAAAAATACATTTCACATATAAGTACAGGCCTGATCCTTAAGGGGGAAAAGCAAGAGTCGATAGTGGATGAATAGGCGGCTGCTGTATGTAGGATGTTTGGCTTCTTTTTGATGCTGGCACACTAGCTCTGCAGTGGGAGTATGGCAAATGGTAGCATCATTGAGGTGAAAACAGTGCTGAGCTCCATTCCAGCTCTAGACATATGACCAGGCTTTCTGTTGGCAATTAAGAAAATTCTCCCCCAGCTCTCAGGGCTTGTTTTGTTTCTAAGTCCTCCTGAATCTCAGCTTCTACCCACACGACCTGGTTGCTGACATACTTAACAAACACAACAGGGAGAGGGAATGACTTGTTTATCAGAGTTACATTTTTACAGGGGAAAGATAGGATGCAGGAGCCCAAATTATCACAGCATAGATGTTGTGATTACAATGCATGTTTTAATAGCAGCTAAATCCTTTTGAATTAAATTCATTTCCTGGTTGTCGACTTTTGGACTGTAGAGCCTTTTTCTTTTTTAACAAATGCACTTGCTACATATTTTTTCAGGGAGGGGAAAGGAAGCAGCTGCACTATATTTTGTACTGTAATGTGCTGTACAGGGTGTACTGCTGAATTAAATGTCATCATCACCTTTTCAAAGGATATAGTAACTGTACTTTATATAACACTTTGATTGTACTGAGCTCCAGCCTTGCAGAATCAGCCTGTCACTTTCAACTGCCTTTTAATTTTTTCTCTCCAGTCTTTTCTAAAATTGTTTTAGTATTAATGGTGGTTTAGGTAAGGACAGATTTTTTCCCATTTCAAAGTATACGAAATAAGTCATGTATATGTTGGAAAGGGCTTTTATGCCTAGAATGTTTCTTGTATCCAGATGTAGAGATGAAAATAAAACCATAATGTATCTCTTATTAGTAGAGTTCTCTGCCCAGAAGATGGTGACTACAGTTCAGGTAGGTAGGTAGGTAGGTAGATAAGACCTTTATTGGCATACATAACAAACTACAGTTCTAGTAAATACATCTCTCCATGCAGACATGGAAATTCCATGTGCAGAATAACTTCCCCATTCATCTCTATGGAAGACACAGTTTTGTATGCACATTTTTCTGCATGTTTTGAAACTGAAATAATGGGCGGTACAATCCAACTCACCACTGAGCAGGCACAAATCCCTTGTGTCGGCTCCCAGTTGTCATGAACGTGCCATAAAGCACATTTGTGATGACTTGGTAGTAGAATAGGCCAGTGCACTGATGCGTGCTGGTCTCACAGAGCTGGCCCCATGCCCAGAGGTGGTAGGTTTGTGCCAGCCCAGGCAGACCGGCATGGGGGTGGGAGAAAGTGGCAGGAGGGAGGAACGGAGGAGGTGTTTCTGGGCAGGGGGAGGGCGGCCTAGGAATGGATTGGACCTGGGACCTCGTCCCTGAGTGCAGTCATCCCCAGCTTGCAGGCACAGATCCGAGTAGCCCCATAGGGCTTCCCAGGGCATTTCTTGGGATAAGGGGACTAAAATCCTCTTACTCCGAGTTGCGCCGCAGCCCTTACCAGTTAATCTGTCTGTTCCAGCACAAGTTAGAATTGCGTCCTAAGGGAGATTACACGTGCAAGTGATCCATGTTCATGTGGAGTTCCTTTGGATGTTTGGATTGGAGCTAGCAGGGAAGAGGGGCAAATAAATCCTGGGATAGCAATTGTTATAGAACCTTTACCTCAACTTCAGTTAATCCGACCCAAATTGTGACATGATAGTCAGGATCTGTTTGCCATGCCATGTTAGCCATTGCACAATATTCTTTATTATGCTGCATGCCAGCTCTCATTGAATTTAGATTGCATGAAACAGTTCTCTGACATGTCACTAGCTTTGTTTTATCAAGTCTGAAATCCTAAAAATTTGAGTTCCCCTTCCAAAGCCCCACTTCAGCAATGTTGCAGTTGTAAGAGCAGACTGTCTTAATTTTCAGAAGGTTCACTTTTCTATTGATCTTAGGATGATGATCAGTGGTTCTCAACCGTTTAGCATCGGGACCCAATTTTTAGAATGACAATTTGTCCGGGACACACCAGAAGTGCTGTCATTAACAGGGTAGTGATGTCATGGTCAAAAGTGACATCTTCAAATAGGAAGTGTTTTCCTAAGAATGCAACAAGCACTGAAATTGGGCCATTTTTCCTAGTTAGGCAGGCTATAAATAATTAAGGTCTACTCAGAAGTAAGTCTTATTTTGTTCAGTGGGGCTTACTCTCAGGAAAGTGTGGTTAGGATTGCAGCCCAATGGGAATCCTATGGGAGCATTGTCTGGGGGAGGGCTGGTATCTGGATGAGGGCCAATAGGTTGAGATTGAATCCAGAAAAACAGAGGTCCTTCTGGTGAGGAAATCCTTAATGCAGCTACAGATTCATCCACCTGCTCTGAATGGGGTTGCACTCCTCCTGCAGGAGCAGGTGCACAGTTTGGGGGTGCTCCTGGACTCACAACTTTCCCTGGAGTGCCAGGTTGCAGCAATGTCTAGGGGTATGTTTGCCCAGCTTCAGCTGCAGCCATACTTGAGTCAATCAAACCAGACCATGGTGGTCCATGCCCTGGTGACTTCTAGATTGGATTACTGTAATGCTCTACATGGGGCTGCCCTTGAAGATGGTTTGGAAGCTACAGTTAGTGCAGAATGCAGTGGCCAGGGTGGAGCTAGGCAATTTGATTCTATTGGACCGCTGCTTCAGTGACTGCACTGGCTGCCCATTCACTTCCAGGTCCAATTCAAGGAGCTGGTTTTGACCTTTAAAGCCCTTCATGGTTTGGGGCCAGGTTATCTGAGGGACCACCTTCTTCCATATTTTCTGGCCCACCCTCTTAGGTCATCTGAAGGAGCTTTCCTGCGAGTGTTGCCTTTTCTGTAGTTGGGGATGGTGGCATGGGGGTGAGCCTTCTCAGTAATGGCACCACAATTATGGAACTTCCTACCAGGGGAATTAAGATCTACCCCTTCCCTCAGTGACATAGCTAAGGGGGTGCAGGGGGTAGCAGTTGCACCGGGCATCAAGCTTTAGGGGGGCAACAAGCTGAGCTTGACACTAGTGACTAAAATCTTGATATGTATGAATAATACCATCATGTTATATATCATTGGAAAGGTTATTTAATGCAGAATGCAATGAAATGAACTGCACTGGAATATCTGTATTCTATCAAAAGTTATGGCCAATTAACCAGAAAATGAAAACACAACTGTCTTGTGGAACAAAAAGTGGATTTGCTTCACTCCAAACTGACCTATGAGACTGTTTGTTCTGAGTGCCAATGAGATGTTGTTATGATTCAACATGGAACCAATAACTTTTTATTTATTTACTTAATTAAATTTCATTTTGTCATGCAGGGAGGGGCTACAAAATCTTCTTGGTTGTGGATAGATGCCTTAGCTATGCCACTAACTGGGGGAGGCAGCAGAGCAAGTGGGTGGTGAGCTGCTGGTGGGAGGAGGTAGGTTCCTCCCAAGTTTTACTTTTTAAAAAGCCTGGGTGTGATGTCACTTCCGATTGTGACATCACTTCCGGGGCAACATTTTGAGCTTAGCGCCAGGCTACACGATCATTAGCTACGCCACTGCCTTCCCTCATGGCATTTTGGTAAGGGTTCAAAACTTTTTTGTTTTGTCTGGCTGATGGGTTGTCTGCCTCCTGTGCCTCTACAGCAGTTCCTTGAATGCTAATAGTTTTGCCCTCCTCCAATTGGTTTGTTTGTTTTTGAGCTTTTTCATTGTTTTTATAAATTATATATATATTTTCCTAGAAATTGCAAGCTGCTTTGGGCATCTGCTCCTGCAGAGGAAAGGCAGGATAAAAATCTTTTAAATAAATAAAATAATAATAAATAATTAAATTAAAATAAAACAAATAATTAAATAAGAGAGATGAGATGTGGAGGCCACCTCTGTTCCACTAAGTGAATTCTTTCTGTAGCCTGCCTGTAGTAACCTCAAGCCCCCCCCCCCCCCAAAAAAAAAAAAAAAAAAATCAGTATGATTTTCAGCCTCACCCAGTACCCAATTCAATTTAAGTTGTTATGTTTAGTATGATTTGGGACAAAATCAATTTTAAATCCAGAAGTTTTTTGGACTGAATTTAGATTCAAAGGTTTTCCAAATAGCATAAAAACCCTAGAATAATTAGGAGAGGAAATGAGGCTCTACTATGTGGGGGGGAGGCATCTGGAAAAAAACAACCCTTTCCAATAAAGCAGTGGTTCCCAAACCTTTTAGCACAAGAACTCACTTTTAAAAATTACACATTAACAGTACCAACCTAGCTTTACAAGACTAGAAAAGGAAAAATGTTTTACCAGCTCAAGCCTCTTTTTGCTATACTATGGGAGGGGGCTGCCTTCTGGAGCACTTGTTGAGCTCCATGTTAATCAGATCAGGACCATTCTGACAGCCTTGCATTTCTCTTTGCCTGATCTTCAATACCAGCCAAGGCACATTTGCTTATTCGCAAGTTTCACTTTTTGCAAGTTTCATTTTTCATAGGGCTCAATACATTCTACAACTCAGAGGGAGGGACTTCCTTCTCAGGTGTTTTTTGGGGGCTGCGTTCGTTGGATCAGGACCATTCTGGTGGTGTTGGATTCCTTTCAGCCCACCCTATGCAATGGATGAAGGCCTGTTCATCTACTCTTGAGTAAACACGGCGTGGCTCAGTTTCACTTTTTATCGGGCTCAATGCATTTCCTAGTCTATCAGCATGTCGGTTGCAGCTTCGCAACTCACCAACAATTGGGTCACAACCTACAGTTTTAGAAACCCTGATGTAGATGCTTCTGCACAAACCGTTCTTTAGTACAGACTGAAAAACCCAGTTGAGAGTTGTGTGGGAAGTAGCTCCAAACAGATAACATCAAAGCAGCTTTTTGATCCTCATGGCTTTGGGATCCTGAATCTTACAGCCCAATCCTATGCAGGGAAAGGATGAGATTGAGCTCTTACATACATCCCCCACTGATTTTATTTCAAAGCACATATGCTTAGTAGACATATGAGTGGTCTTCACAAATCAGGAAGTCCTGCGCAGCTTAGAGAGAAGAAGAACATAAATAGACATATCCAATAGACATACTGCAAAAATGTAAAAACTACTTTATGCTTTATTATGTAATACTAGACAATAATACACTATTAAGGTTTAGTGAACATGCTTTGTCTCCATTTGTATTTATTAGTAACTTACTGGCTTGCCTATGGCAATAACCTCCTGAGCTATTAAATCTTGTAGGGTCGGATCTCCTTATTACTTGCAAACAATTGAAGTGGCACCAGAAATTGTGTAGGTTAACATTCAGAAGTGAACCAATGCCCTCTAATGCACACTGTACAATTCTACTGCTGATTATAGTTACCATATATAGGCTAATATAATACTGAGTTGTACTGAATAACCTGACAATTTTTCCAGGGTGGGCTTTCAGATTCTTTTGTTTTTCTTTGTGAAGCACAAAAAAGATCTGTTATACACATTATATTCATATAATGGAAATCTAGGAGAAAGAGGTCATGAACCATATGCAGACAGACTTTATTAGTAGGGAAGACCAAGCAGCAAGAGAACTGTATTTCAAAATTCTGCAGAGCTATGAATCAGGAACGCCACAAAATGGTTTGTATCTCAGCTCTGCCAAGAACTCACTAGATGGCAATCTTCTTTGATTCAAAACCTCTCTGCAATATAGGGATAATCATGCTGATCTTACAGTGTGGTTAGAAATATTACAACATAAAGACTTTACATACCTTCTGCACCTGTGCCTATAGCATCCACAGCAGATCCTGAGTAGAAAAGAGTCCTTTTTGAATGTTTAAAGGGGCAAGAGGGGCAACCGGATGGAAAAACTGTACAACTGGCCTCACCAACGTGGTTAAATGAACACTTCAGCCACTGTGAGCTCATAGTCCAGAGAGGCAGCCACCATGCTGCTGTGATGGAGTGTGTAGAGAGCATCTGTAGTAAATGCTATAAATGATAGTAATAGCAATATGATAATAGCAATGTGACCTATTGTGTCCACCTTTCGTGCTATTTTTGCTGGGGGGGAAAGAGCTGTACTGGAAATACATATGTCTCTTTAGTAAAACTCTTCGCAGATTTAAAAATTTTGAAATGGTTTCACTCCTACTGTTCATAACACCTTGGTATTTTATTTCCTTTGTCTATATTGACATTAATGACTTCAGAGTTTCATGGGGTTTTCTGACTGCAGAATCTCAAAAATGAGGAGAACCTGCAGTTGTAATTCACTTAAACGGGCTTTGCATAGGCATAATGCCTTTTTGACTAGGCATTTCATGATTGTATCATATGGAGAGAAATTATCTTTGCTGTGTTACTGTTATTCTTAAAATCACACCTTGTCTCAGTTTAGATGTCTAAAATGGTTCCTCGCTTTAAGCAATCTGTAGCCTTTATAAACTGTAAATTATTCATCAGTACAACGGCATTCTGTTCAAAAGAAATATGAACTTTTTCCTCTTGTGATTCACTTCTTGATCTTTCTGCTGTCATAGAAATCAAGGAGGTTCTTAAATAAAATAGTTAAGATGCTTACTGCACACATTTGTAAAAAGTTGGTCAAAGCGAGTGTTTAAATGCTCTTTCAGATTATTCTAACAGTGGATTATGCTTAAGAAAATGCTGAACACAAAAACTGTCAGTCTAGCTGTGGAGATGTTGTTTACTTTGCATACCATAGAAGTGGTTTCTGCACCAGTGTGGGTACATTTCAAGGGGCAGCTCAGATTTGTTTCATTAAAACTCATTTCTGTTTACTGGTAATTACATCCTTTCCCTAAGATTTCATATGTTCATAAAATACCTTGTAACATCCACAAGGTATTTCACTGAATTCTTACTACATCCACTCAATTCTTACTGAGACTTATGACCCAATCCTAACAAGGCACTGTGCTGCTGGAACACGTTTTTACACTTACTTCCACTGTCGTAATTCTCCCTGCCTGATGGCTGCGTACAATGAACTGTGCCTCAACTTTGCCAATTCATGCTACAATTCCTCTATAACCTCTCTTCATGTTGCTCAGAAATTAAAACTTCAAACATAGTAAACAAATATTACATCATAAAGCAACCCATAAAAATTAACTTGATTTAGCCTATTTTTTAATTGATTCAAAGATTTGGTCATTTTACAGCTCTGCTATAATTTGGCAGAATTATAGAGGCAGCGTAAAACATGCTGGATTTAAGAACATGTTGGTAATGCATGACAGTATAATTGCTAGGTACCATATTTCTACAATTAACTGTGAAATCCATGTTTAAATGTTATTAGTGTTTTAATTAAGAAGACAAACAAAAACATTTATCTTTAACATCTACATTATAAGCATCTTTATTGTATCTCAGTCCATTGCTCTTTTAATAGAGAATTGAAATGTCATTACAGTAAAAATATTTTCACATTATCCTTATTTTCCCAAGAGACATGGGGCTTCTGTAATAAAGAAAATTAAAAAAAAACAAAACCCTCCACACTTTTGAATCCCTCCCCAAAGCATTTTAACTATGACATCCCGTTTGGATTTAGTAATGATAAAGATGTGCTACACAAGTTTTATTCCTCATGGTTGATGGGATGTGACAGTCCATAACTACAATTTAAATTTTAAACAGACCAATCATACTATGCATGTCTACTCAGAAGTAAGTCCCATTATAGTCAATGGGGCCTGCTCCCAGATAAGTATGAAGTGGATTGCAGCCTAGTTATGAGAGCAAACAATTTTTTTTTGTATTTGCTTAGAAAGGAATGTCCCCTGAAATAAGCCTGATCCTAATCTCCCCAGATACATGGTCAGGTTGGTGTCCCACAGTAGTTGATTCCAATGCTGCATAAAGTACAAGCCAAGCCGTACCACAATCTGCCACAATCAGATCAGAAGCCTGTTCAGAATTTAGCCTCCCAGCATTCACTGAATACAGGAAGAAGAACAAAGGCATGCTGCTGAACCACACACCCTATGTCCACTGGCCATATTTCCGGGAATTGGCCTGAATCTTCAGTCAAATGGAGGAACCCCCTCCACTGCACTGCCCTGTGAAGACAAATGCTGAACACTTGGATGTCTGGAGACTTGGCCCGTGGGTATACTGGGATGCGGGCATGGCTCTGTTCCCCCTCCACATGTTCAGTGAATGCAGGCATGGTAACTTTTGAACAGGTCTAGAAAAAAATAGACATCATATCAGTTTGACATTGCTGGTTGCCATTAAGCCAGAGGATTTGGTGTGGCATAATTAACTCATATGATACTCAGAGGCTTTGCAATTCAGAAACTCTGACAGTGTTGACAGGGCAATATCTTGTGGCTGGTACTAATACCTGATAATTTGTTTCCCAAATCCAGCACCAAATAGGCCCATCTTGTCCCCCTATATGGGCCAAGCCATACCACATGCAAGGGGTACAAGAGCAAGGACAATGGCTGGGAATTAGGCAGAGTAGCTGCAGTGCTGCTAGCCAACCCTTAAAACACCTTTAGAACACATTGTGATCAGAATCTCAGTGTGACTTGATGTTGCCCGTGTTCCAGGCCCTATTTGCAACATCCTTTCCTTCAGATCATTGTGTTAGAAATTCAGGACATCCCATTGTTGAAAAATAGTTGAGTGGCATTCATGTTGTTGGGATTGCAACTAAGCTCTTTATTGAATGCTTGTTTTTTAGTGTCTGGCAGATACTCTGACTGTAACATAGTTTACATTTTTTTTTTAAGGATTGCATGCGGCACTGTGACACTTGTGTTTCAATCAGTGAAAATGTATTGCATTGTTCCTTGGCTGATGCCAAACAGCCTTAAAAAAAGACAAGAAAATCAGCATTTAGTTGCTCTTGAACTGCCAGTGCAAAATATTTTATTTGCTTTTTAAAAAATGTTCCCCCCAAGGTCATAAAATCATTCCTACAACTCTATTTTCAGGCTTAGTTACTACATGAATGTTCTTTTTTAACTTTTGAGTTTTGATGACAAAAGATCAGCTATGCTTGGCTTCACATCTCCCCTGTAAGGGCACAACTGAGTTGCTCTTGCTTAGCTTTACAGGTGGTATAACAACTCAAGCACCAGACTAAAATAGGATCTGTTGGCATTCTGGAAACAAACTTATTAACCTCCGGGTCACCCAGTCCTAAACATGGCACCACTGCCAGGTGCAGTGGCACCAAAGAGGCTACCACTGCATTCTGCAGCTCTGTGGCAGCCACCAAATTTCTCCTCAAGGGAAGGGAAATTTGTCCCTTTGCCCCAGGAAAAGTCCCAAGCCCCGCAATGGGGCTTCTCAAGTCTGCACCCGCTATTTTGCCAGCTCAGACTTGAGAAACTCTGTGTTGGGCCTTCTGGCTCAACACAGAGTTCATGATCTGGCAAAGCAGAGTTCTGCCTGTCCCCCCTGCTGCCCCAGTTCCTCCTGCCGCTCTGCCTTCTCTGCCCCAGAATGCCTCCCCACTCCCGAGGCCCGCACCACTGCCCAGTGCTCTTACATAGCTCTGGACTCAGCACAGACTGGTGTTGGGCCGGCACTGGTGGTGACTCAGTGCAGGGTGTCGTGGGCATGCCTTATGGCACATCTGCAACACCCAGCACCACAGGTACGCTCAAACCGCCAGTGCTAAAGAGCTCAGAATTGGGTTCTCAAAGATATTTCAAACAGTTGCATCTTTCTATTGCACCGTCATGCCTCCATCTTAATTATCAGTAGTAGTTATGGTTATCTTTGCAACTGCTGCAGTTTTGACCATAAAAATGTGTTCCTTCCACAATACAATCTGAGTGACAGTGGCAAGGATGACAGAGAAGTCTTGCAAAATGCAAGGAACAAAGAATCTCCCATACCACCGATTCCCTCACTCCAACACTGAGCCCAGCTCCCCAGTGTGTAGACTTGCAATTCATTCATGAAGGGTGCAATCCTAACCCCTTATGTCAGTGCCTTCCAGCACTGGTAAGGGAACAAACATTCCCTGACTTTGAGGAGGCCTCTGTGAGTGACACCCAACTGCAGGATGCAGCACATGCCCCATTGGCACCACTATGCCAGTGCTGAAAAGCACTGACGTAAGGGGTTAGGATTCCGCGCGAAGTTGTTTCCCATGCCAAAAAAAAAAAAAAAATTGTACATCAAATTGGTACATCAGTGAATTTGCACAGTATGGCAACTCTGCATACTCACCTTGGGAAAAACACAGAGTACAACAGTCTTACAAATGGACTGCAATCACACAGGGACATCATTATTGTGATGCTGGCCCTCCATGAGGGTGCTGGCCATGTAGACATCACTATTTTTTCAATGGCAGTGGCTCCCAAAATAGTAGTAGTAGTAGTAGTAGTAGTAGTAGTAGTAGTAGTAGTAAGAATATTGATGCCCTTCTCTTTTCAACAAAAAGTAGTTCACAAAGCTGTTTATGTAGCAAAATAAATCAATAAATGGTTCTGTGTCCCCAAAGGGCTCACAGTCTAAAATGAGATGCAGAAGAGACACTAGTAACAGCCACAGGAAAAGATGCCAAGCTGGGGTGAAAATTGCCCTTCCTTCTCTCATAGTACATATAGTTTCAGTTGCATGTACAGCACATACATCGATAGCCGTTAACAAAAATGACACAACCACAAAAGGGGATCCAGATATGAGAACAAGAATAGTCCCAAGATGATTGCATGAGGTGCTCCTGTGTTGCATTCTTGAACTCTGACTAATTTTTTTTCCTGGTCACACAGATGATCTACTTATGTGAGCCAGAAACTGACAAGATATTGCAGCAGCTCCCAGGGTCACCCGGGCTGCAAAATGTACATCCTTGACCATGGAGGTTGCTGCTGTGGTTGTTTCGGCACTGTCCAATGAACACTCGAGACAACAGATATGGGAGAAAGGGCAACTTTATTTCATGTTACCAAGAGAAACAGAGGCTGAGACCTGCAGCATCTGAGGCAGCGAAAGCCCCTGTGGTGCGGGGAGGGTGTTCTCTGAATTCTCAGATCACACCTCACACTGTTTTGCTCACAAAAGACACCTCAGAAAACAGGAAAATACTGTACAGGAATTAAGGCTATAATCCTAAACACACTTGACGCTTGGTTGGAGTTTTCAAAGCATTCAGTCTCTAGCTCAGCTGCCTGGCTGTCTCAAACCTTTTTAAAAACAAACATAAAGAAGACTACCCAGTACCTTTGCCTTTTTGAATCTCTAAAATGTCACAACAAGATATATGCTCAGGTGGAGAAAACTAGTCACAGTGTCACTCTTTCTTGTCAGATTTTTGACAACATCTGAACAGAGGGGTTGCCCAGTGGTCAATTTTTAAATTAATACTGGTACAGAAAGCAAAAATACTCTCTTCTGCTTCTGATTCTGGGCTAAAACTTGCCTTGAAGAAAATTGTTCCTCTCAAGCCTGTTAGGGATCATAGCCTCCAGATCTAAAACAATTTCATGTCTGAAAAGATTCAGAAAGGAAATATGAATCATCATCTGGTGCAGTCGCTTAGAAAGAAGAACGGTTTGTCTTTTTTCTCTCTCCTTTTTCTGTTTCATTCACAGGAGGAAGACTTGGGCTAAGCTGCCTCTTGTTACTTGTTCAGGTTGAAAAAAATAAATAGTTTAGCCCAGCAATTTGTGACATATAATTACTTGCTTCACTACACTACTTTGATTTGCTGAGCAATTATCTCAATTAGGCCAACTTCCGCTGTTAGGGCCAAGTATCACTTAAGACAAGTTGAATCCTGATACCGTCACCCCAGCATTTGTTCCAGATTGCACAGTCAGGAGAAATGTTAATTCAATATTTTGCTGTTTGGTTTATTTGAAAAGAAGGCAGCAGGTACAGGAAAAAAAAAATGCATTTGCAGTGGTGCATGATGGGAAGCAAAAATTTTATTTGAGTAATTCATTTGATGTCATCAGTTCTGAGACTTCAAGGCATTAGAATTGATTCTCCCTCCTCCCCCACATCAATTCTCACAGAACCCTGGAATGAACAAGCCCCCAAATTTCTCTTCCAAGTGCTAATGTTTTTTATTTGTTTATTCACATGATTTCCATCCGGCCTGTCCCTCTTTATGAACATTTTTAGTTTTGTATGGAATATAAGTGCTATTATCCCAAACAGCCCATATACTCAGTGTCCTTTATTTTATCTGGATCCAGTAGATTCAGAGAGCCCAGTAACCTGCTGCACTGAAGTTAAGCTTCAGTTTCCTGTTCCCTTTGTTACAACAATGTTTTGTGGTTTGTTATTGCTCCTAGCACATACATGTGTTATACGTATGTTCCTCCAGGTAGTGAGAAGTTCCAGGATTAGCGTTGCTCAAGTTTTTATCTCTTTTGAAGGGGAAATCAATGGAGGCCTATGGAATTTTATAATATTTGCTTTCTTACACACAGAGACACACATGCAGTGGCAGGCCTGCCCCCACGGCGCCCCGGGGCAAAGGTCTGGAATGACGCCCCTTGCATGAAGCCACCCCCCACTTACCTGGATTGCGATGGAGCCTCGTGCAACTCCAGGACCAGCTGGGGAAGCAGAAGTCTCAGCTTCCCCGCGGTCTTAAACTGTGCTTCTGGAAAACCGGAAGCACAATTTCCAACTGCATTGGGAGCCTCAGGAGGCTTCCTGCACGGTCCCGGATGTGTGCAGAACTCCGCATCCAAACATTAACATATGTATGAGCACATGCAAGACCTCACATCAGTCCTTGCCCTTAGCTTGCAGGTACTTCTTTCAAGCCTGGTTGATTTCCCGTTTCAAACATGCTTAAAACACCTCTGGAGGTTTCCTAATCTGCTCTCCTTAAGAAACATTACTGGTCATTAACAGTCCAATGCTGTCCAATACTGGCACAGCAGGGCCACATTTGAGAAGGAACATTTGTTTGCTTACTCCACGTAATTTTAGTGATTTTGGTCACTAGTGGTGTCACCCCTCGTATGCACATCACCCGGTGTGTCCCACACACTCCGCACCTCTCTAGCAACGCCACTGGCCAGCAGGCCTAGGATGAAGGATAGGATGTGGTAGAGGCCTGCTCCACCATCCCCATCGCCCTCCTGAACCTGAACTTCCCCACCCCACCCTTCCTCGCAACACCCCCTCCCTGTCTCTGGAACCTGTCTCCTCCTTCTACCACCTGCTCCACCACCTGGTGAAAAACATACCTGCCCTTGTGGGTGGCTGGTGGACGCGGTGCCCATGGGCTGATGCAGGCCTTCCCACCAGCACCACTTACTCGCAAGGAGTTGGAAAGCTCTTTACGGTGCTTTTACAATACCCAGAGCCAGTGGCGTAGCTAAGGAGTGCAGAGGGTAGCAGCTCCACTGGGCAGCAAGCTTTAGGGGGACAACAAGCTGAGCTTGACAGTAGTAGCCAAAATTGTGAAAACCTTGGTATGTACTAATAATACCATCATGTTCTATATCATTGGAAAGGCAATTTAAGGCAGAATGCAATAAAACAAACCTCATTGGAATATCTGTATTCTATCAAAAGTTATGGCCAATTAACCAGAAAATGAAAGCATTACTGCCTTATAGAACAAAAATTGGATTTCTTTAACTCAAAATTGACCAATGAGACTGATTGTTCTGAGAGCCAATGAGATTTTATTATGCTATAGCATGGAACCAGTAAGGTGTTAATATGAATCAGCCCTCATTTCCATGCATCATAATACAGTTACCCCTGATAACTGGGTAAAGAAGCACTTTTTCAAGTGGTTTTCCTATTATATTTAGCAGGGGGTGGATAACTGTCCTTTATCCCAGCACAGTGTCTCTAACCAATAAGGGGCACACCTTTTGTTTATTTACTTAATTAAATTTGATTCTGTTGTGGGGGGGAGGCTACAAAATCGTTTTTGATCCCAAGTAGCAGATAGATGCCTTAGTTCTGCCACTGGCTGAGGGGAGGCAGCAGAGCCAGTGGGTGACGAGCTGCTGGGGGGAGGAAGTAGGTTCTCCACCAATTTTCACTTTTTTAAAAACCTTGGGCGTGACATCACTTCCGGGGCATCATTTTGAGCTTGGCACCAGGCTACGCAATCATTAGCTACACCACTGCTTAGCACTGGTGCTGCAGTTGCAGTGCCAGCATTCTCACTCAACAGAATCAGGCCGCCCGGTACATTTACTAGCACTGCCCAGTAAGCTTTGTGTCTCAGCAGGGACGTGGACCCAGGTCTCTTCAGTCCACGTTCAATGCTCTAACCCCAAATTCTCTCAGGATGTGTGTGTGGGGGCAATTTGCCTATCAACTTGCACATATGACTCCAACAGATCGCTTTTAAAGTTGGTTCCCATAAACATATTAGGCATAAGTGGTAATAATTACTTTACTATGAAAGACTGTCCTATCATCTGTGTGCTTCCAGATTTTGTTCTGGAGAACATAACACATGATAGTGTCATGTAGTGGTTCAGAAACTGAAAGGAAACAAGGTGTTCAGGTTTGAGATTTTAATTCTCTTGTGGTTTTGAAGAGTTCTCTTTTTTATACATGTGAAGTTTGGTCATTTCAGTCTAGATATGCTTTTTAATATATGCTTTAAACACAGTCAGTGTTGCTTAGTTGCAGTGTGCTTTGTGATATACCTGCTGTGAGAAATGTGAAAGACAATATAATTATTTGTGTGCCGGAGCCCTGAGAAATGTTTAGGTTCATGGGAGTTGTGTGGGTTGAGTTTATTTTATTATGTTTTATTAGTTTTGTTTTTGTTTGTGTGGGTTGAATCAACTGGAGATTTCTCCCTCCATTATCATTTCTTTGTGCTGATCTGCGTCTCACATGAGAAAATAGTTGCTATGTTAATTGCAAATAACATGAAATGCAAAATGAGCCAAATATTATCTTTTTTGTTGGACCAACCTCTGTTGGTGTAACACTGCTAGTTTTTTTTTTCTAGATGAACATGGCTCTTTCCAAGATAGAAGATCCTTTCCCAGGACAGGCATAAAGGAGGTATAGACAAGTAGACCTGTTCCACGCATACAGCACGGGGCATGCAGGTCTGGATTTGGACAAAGACTTTTAACTTTGTCATTAACAGAAAAAAGGCTTATTGTCCCAGTTCCCACCTGTTTACCTTCTGAGAAGAATTGCCATATTATGATGTGTTGAGCTGCACCTGGGAAATAAATAACTCTTTCGAAGGCATGTTGAAAATCATACCTTCCATGTAGAACAGTGAACAGGACTGACTTCTCCTGAATCTATGTAGCCAGATAGTTTGCCAATCATTCAATGCAAGCAGCAAGATTGGGGTTTGCTTGGAACATGAGAGTCTCCTCTCTGGTGTGGGGATTGGAGGAGGGATGGGAGTGGGGTGGTCTCAGGGGTTCTTAGGGCACCAGCCCCAACCCTCTTCCTCCTTTGCACTTGAGCACAGTACTGACCACAGTACTCCGTACCACAGGTGCTTCGCTGCCACAGCAACTGCAGGTCTCTGCCTCTCTTTCTGTACTGTCTTTAATGACTAATAAAGTGGCCCTTTCTCCCCGGTCCATTGTATCAAGTGTTCATTGGGAGGTGCACAAACAATGAAGTCTGTATAAATCATTTCTCGCAAATCCTTCTTTAAAAGCCACATGGAATTTAAATTCTATCATGCTGCTTTTTCTCGTGTACGTTCCTTCATGAGAGATATTCCAAATGCTTCACTGTAGACAAGTGTGCTATATTGGAATCAGCCCCAAAGTGTCTGAGGAACAGTGCTCACAGAGGAGTCATTATTAATTTGAGGAAAACTTATGGTGCAGGGAGATACAAAATCATACCCTTTGCACATATAAACATGTCTTGGTAAGATATAAATTTGGTGTGTATTATCTTTAGCTTATTAGCCCAGAAACTTTAATGCACCTATGGGCAATGAGTGCGCACACATGTGCCCGTGTGCGAGAAACAGGCTTTCATGGACAAGAAACAACATCATCTTTGCTTTAATACTTTCTGCTTCATTCTGCATTAGCAGTTTTTGTGTTCTGATCTGTGACCAGAAAGAAGTGATGTTACCATCTAATCAGGAAATGGTAGCAATACTACCATTTTTATTTATGGTAGTGGCATATTTATCAGTGGTTTTATTTATCAGTGGCAGTTGTACATATTATATATTTGCATATCCATCTGTCTGAATATGGTGACAGCATGGATTAATGGTGGCAGACTTCTCAACAAACTGACTCGTTTCAGAAAATCAAAGAGATATACAGAGACTAACAGCCCCCTCCTGTCCTCCCCCCTTCCACCAGTGCAGTCACACCAAGGGGGCTTGAGCTGGAGGGGGCTGTCATGATGTGATGGGAGAGGGAAGTAGGGCAAAGTTCTCCTTGCCATACTCTGCCACTCCGTGGTCTCTTATGGATCTCCTCAGACCTGTGCCAGTTTTTTGCTGGTGCAAATCTGAAGAAAAAAGGGGGCATGTTGGCTGCCATCAGAGGGTATTGTATCTGGTGCAAGTTGCCCACACTGGGTGCCATCCCCTCCCTCCTCCATGTGTCCTAATCACACATGAGGGAAAAGACAAATATTCTGCTAATGGCAGCACCTTAAACTTTGTGGGGTGTGATGCCAGAGTTGCAAATTCTTCAGATATGTTGCTTGAGGAGGAGCACTCCTCAAATTTCCTAAAATTTCACTTTTGGAACAAAATGGCAAAAACAGCAGAAAGGAATAATTGCCCAATCCTATTGGGCTTTATGTCAGTGGATCTCACGGTCTTTTGTCTCAAAGACCACAGTGGTGGCAGAAATGGTATACTGCTGTTGGGCTTGCCAAAGGGTTGGTAGCTCTGGGCGCCATGGAGCTGGGCTGCACCAGACCAAGTGGAGGAGGCAGGTCATTGATGATTCAGAGGAGGTTTGGGATGGGGATAGGCAGTTTCAGGGCTGAAGGGGGGTGGATCCAAGTGGCAACAGTGTGCATCAGATGCCCAACATGGCCCCTTCTTCCCCTCAGGCTTACGCTTGGAAAATCCCCATTCGGGTGGCCTACTGAGAGGTAAGTACGTAGGGTGGCGGGGTGATAGGATTGGGCTGTCAGACTGCAGTACCGTATACACTTATACCGTATACACATGCAGTACCATCAGACTGCTGTCAGACTGCAGTACCGTATACACGTATACCGTATACACATGCAGTACCGTATACAAGTCTGAGGCAGAACTCAGGTTTCCACTGAACCAGTTTAGAAATAACCAACACAGGCTGAAATCCTAACCACACTTTCCTGAGAGTAAGCCCCATTGAACAAATAGGACTTACTTCTGAGTATACCTGGTTAGGATTGTGCCCTCACACTCACACAAAGGAATAAAAGACATAGGCACTAAACAAGAACATATAATGGCTGCCCACAAGAGAAGGAAAGATAGAAGGGGGTTTTGTGGTTAGATCATGAGTGCCAAGGACCAAGGTTACTACCTAAGGTCCCTGTGTCAAGGACCAAAGTTATTTACATCTTCTCTGCTGATGCATGTGTGCTGTGTTGCAGAGATTGTGAGGCTAGAATGCTGAGACCAAGTAACCTCTTGAGTTTAAAGTGGGGCATCACAGGCAGAAAAGGACTTTAAAACCAACCTGAAGGTTAGGCTGTAGCTGTAACTGTCTTGAGGAGGGAAGCAGGGCAAGAAAGCCAGAGCTATTTTCCCAGGAGAAGGGAGTGCATGGTAAGAAAGGGGGAAAAAAGCAATAGAAAGGTTGACCAGCAACAAGATGAAGACTTGTATTCAGATCACATCCTGGAGGCTGGAAAGGGGAAATTGACAAAATACTGGTACTACTGTTGTTTTGTGAAAGAACAGTGGCACGCGGATATAGGTTTCCAGATTAAAAATAAATGAAACCAAAGGAAGAATAAGACCTTTAGAAATATAAGAACAAAACTGATTAAAAGCTCAAAAATTACTGCTGACCTTTGTTTTCAGTAATTCCAGCTTACTTATTTGACAACAGCAGCAAAAAGATGCTGGCAATCTTTAATAAACTAATGTGTTATGTATGAGTTCTTAAAGTCTGCAGTTAAGGGGTGTTTCAGCCTTTTAAGAACATATAATAGGAGGCTTCTAGGATGGTTTTTCTCTCCCCCTGACATTAATTAACTGATTCTATTGAGATGTGGTGTTTTCAGCTTCCCTTGCAAATTTTATTCCTCCTTTTTATCCGACACTTGCTGTGGAAACTGTTTTGAGAAAGTGTGTATGTGAACAAAAGTAAGGTACATTGTTATAGAGATATCTAATGCTGTTTAGCCCAATTCACTCAAAGACAGCCAAGAATGATTTTTTTTTTTTGGTCCAGTTTTACTTTCATCAGCTTGCCCTTCTGTTCAGCTCTTTATGGAACTAAAACGTAGCTGAAGTGGGATGAGATCAGTAACCCTGTACAGAGCTGGAGGATATTCTTACAGTTCCACTTGAAGCTGTATAAAATCGTCATTTGGAGTGGTGGGAATGTGCTAACAGGACACACATTATTCAAATTATTCAAAAGGCATCATCATAATAACCATAGGTTTGCTTTTCATTTCTCATATAAATTCAGGAAGTGTCTTGAATCTAAAGTGTCTTGAATCTAAAGTAACATGCAGTTATTTGAATATTTACGTTGTTTCCAGATCCATCCGAATCACTGGATTTTTTTTTTTTACCCCAACTAGCTGTGCAATTCATACCCCGCTGTGGATGGATAGGTAGGGAGGAGGTGCAGAATAAAAAATGTCTGTGAAAGTGATTTACAGCCTCTTTAGGGACAGCACTTTGGAGCACAATCCATCCAAACTAGCATGCCAAAGAAATAGAAAGCCCCAATCAGGACATAACAAAAATACCTCTGTTGGATGCCAATTAACATCACAAAATAATCACAAAATAACTGAAACAGAAATTAATTGTAATGAGACGATATTCAGATACATTTTTAGCTACCACTGAAAGGGAGCCTGAGGATCTGTATCGCATCTGCTCCACAAGCAGTCACAGTAAATGGTTACTTGCAGAGATTATGACAATCAATCAGCAATGTGGCTGATGAGGATTCAGGCAAAAAGAAGCAAAAGAAGTGTCTTAACACAAACAGCATTTTGCCCCAGGTGAATTAGAGTTTAGCAGACCTGGCTGAGAATCAATCATCTCGTCTTTATGTATCTAGGGCAAAAAGAGGAAACGTCTTTTTATGGTTAGCTCTTAGATGTAATTAGAATAAGACTCGAAGGACTTCCACTGGAAAGATGGGAGTTGATCAGGGGCAGGTTAGCTTATTTTGACTGAAGAAGGAGGAAGAGTGTGGATTTGACCTTTGGTGTGTCTCTGTACCTGGGTACAATCATTGTTAGTCTGTTTGCAAAGCCACAGGGGCCTGACCGGACGGAACTGGTACATCAGCAACCTTGCTGAGCAGCAGCTGGGCTCACACTGGTCACCACAAGCAGGATGTGGAAATCCCTTGGAATCTGCGTGGTGTTTTTGCCTGGGAGGCAGCTGCTTACAGGGATCAAAGAAAAACACGAAGCGTCGAAAGGACTTGACAACAGCATCAGTCATTCCTGTTTTTGGATTGAGATGCCAACTCATCTGTAGGGAAGAGTGATGCCACCAGAGTGTACATGCAGTGGTTTCCAGATCCATCTGGTGCCCTGTAGGGGGAGAGATCGTGGTGGCTTGGAACATTTTTATCCTGTGGGGGACTGCAGTGGAACTCTGCAGAGGACCAGTGTTCAGCTCCCTGTGTCAGTGGTGCACTGAGCTCAGCTTCAAGCTGTGAGGCCATGCAGCCATGTAGCTTAATGGAAATCTTGGTGGAGATATGGGAGGGAGGTGCAGCCTCAAGACACTGCAGCATGGAATTTTTGCTTTCCTGTGTGAAGCGCTATCGTTCCCCTGTTGGGTTGGTGAAATAGAAGTTCCTTGTATTCCTTGGGACCAACAAGCCAGTCAGAGGTCTCCTTGGGGTAAAGGATCATCAGTTCCCTTACCCTGTGTTGTGCCCCATGGGTCTACTTGAATCTGCAGCAGCAAAATCGCTGATGCAAATTTGAGTAGCCCATGCAGGGCTTTCAGGCCTGGGATGGGGGATAGGATTTGGTGCCGGTCTCTGCCATGGTCCCCACCTCTTCCCAGGTCTGAACCACCTCCGGGCAACTCACCCCACTCAGTTTCACCCCCTCCCTGCCTCCCTCAGCCTTCTCAGTGCTTGGTGGGATACTTACTGCTACGGGCTCCTGTTGGGCCACCAACCAGTGCTGGGCCTCCTTACTAGCACCTTTCCCCTCCTAGCAGCTGCAGTGTGCCTCATGGCATGTTGGCGATGGCCATTGCTGGGGCAGCATGTGGGTCACCAGTGCTGCCCCAGCATAGATTGAACCTTAAAGCTGCAATCCTATCCATGCTTTTCTGAGAGTAAGCCACATCAGACACAATAGTTCTTACTATTGAGTAGACATACATAGGATTATGCCCTAAGTCTCACTTCTGTTTTGCCCAGATTCAATTTCAGCTTGTCCAGTCCATCGCTGCCTCCAGACAGAACTTCACAAATTCTCCGCTTTCCCCAGTCAAAGATGGAAAAGAGAGAGAGAACTGGGTGTCATCAGCACACTGATGACATATCACTCCAAACCCTCAGATGACTGTGTTTCTGCAAATACATGTTCATTATGGTTTGCTGTTTTCTAATGCACAGCAGTGATTCATGAACACAGCTGGCACAACTTTTTAAAATGTCTGTTGCATTTTGATACATTTATTATAATGAGGGAATATTGAAATCCATCAATTTGCCAGAATGGGTATCTTTCAAGATCTGTATTACAACTTTTGCATTGCAGAACTGCGCATTGTTAATTCATTCAAAAGAAGCCATTTTCTTCTAAAGGTCCCTTTGATTTGTAATCCATATCAACAAATAGAATCGTTCTGAAGATTGTAATTGTCGCCAGAATGTATCCCCAGCTCCATGAAATACAACTGTAGTTGCCATTAACTTGACTCTGCCTGTACCCTAAAGGAAAATTCATACTGGAAATGGTAAGAGGAGGCAGGTGCTGCTATAATTATTTTAAAGCTTGCAGATTATGCAGAGAAACTGATTCCATGTAATTGTTTTGAATTCTGAATAATGACAAACATTTTAGATGCAAGGTTAATAGATAATGCTCATTTAAGGTGCAAAATAGATTTAATCATGCAGTTAATTACTGAAGTGAAGGGATCAGAAGACAAAAAACTGTGTCAGCCTTAGACTGACACTAAATTTACTTACTCTAGCAGAGCCCCATTGATTTTTATTATTTCTGCTGGCAGCACTTTATTCAGAACAGCAACCACATTTTCAACAACACTTCTGGGATGTGTGCTTAAAGAAAAAAAAGTTTGTAGGAATTCAGATTCTGTGTCATTCTGCGCCATTGCCTGGTTTCTGTGGCCCTGGAGCAAAGCTGGGCCCTAGGCCCCTCCCACCTCATGGCAAGCATAGCCTCTGGATACTGGCACTTCAAGGACTGGCCAAGTAGACCCTCAGCTAGTGCCCCACTTGGTTGACTGCTGACCTCTAACCCTTGCAGCCATTTCAATGGCAGTTAGGTCTCACAGAGTTTATCCACGTGCATATTTATTACATTTTCATCTTGATTTTTCCAAGTAGTCTCAAGGCAACTAAAAAAAGTCTTAAAACGTGGGGAAAATTTAGTTTTATTAAAAGATAATAAAATCAAATTTAAAATAGTAATTAAAAAATAAATACTTCAGCAGTAGTTCAAAAGCTTGGTGGAATGGGAGAGTTCTGAGTGCCTTTTAAATAAGAGAGTGAGTGAAACAAGGCATTCCACAGCTGGGGGGCTATCACAGAAAAGGCTCTGTGTCATACACGTGCTTGCTGAGACGGGCAGCCCAATCCTTAGCTCCCATGGCACACAACTTCGGTGGCACAGAGAATGGCTGCCACCGCATCCTGCGTGCCATGGGTTACTGCGGGTGGCACCTCGGGAGAAGGAGACTTTTGTCCCTTTCTCCCAGGTAAGGAAAGTAGTCTCGCAATGGGGTTACTCAATTCACTGCTGACCAAAAGGTCGGCGGTGAGGTAAAGGCATTCATGTAGGGTGCCAAGCCCCACCTGAATGGGCAGATCCACCTCCCTCCCTCCCTGCTCCCTCCCCCGGCACGCCTCCTGCCTGCCCTTCCCCACCTCCTCCCCGCCCTCTTCCCACCCTCCGCCTACCTCTCTCCTTTCTGGAATGCCTCCTCCCTGCCTCCCCCCATGCCCTTGCTTTCCTTACCGTGAGTTGGCAGTCTGTATGACCGCTGAGCAACGGAGGCCAGGTACCTGCCTGGCGCTAGCCCAGCGCTAGCCAGTGCTGGGCTAGCACGGGTGCTGGTCCAGTGTTAGGTCTGTCTGCGACACGTTTTTCGCAAACGTTTGCGACAGTGCACCCCGGTGGTAAGCCAGAGCGTCGAGCCCAGGATTGGGCTCTCACTCAATGATGGCATGCAGAGCAGAGCCTCTCCCAAAGACCCTGATGGATGGCTAGATTCATATGACATCAGATACCCTTAAGATATCAAGGACCCAAACCATATAGGGCTTTTAAGGTAATGACCAGATGTTGAAATGGTCTCAGCAATGGATGGGAAGCCAGTATAGTTCCTGCAGTTCCAGTGATTGCCTGTGTGGCCCTCATTAGCAATCTGGCTGTGACAGTCTGAACTTGTTGCAGTTTCCAAATACTTTGCAAGAACATCCCTGCATATAATGTGTTGCAATGGGCCAAAGTTTGACCAATGCACGGATCACTGGGACCGGTTCTGCTTTCTCAAGGAAGTGTTGCTGTTGATGTTCCAGACAAAGCTGGGCAAAAGCACTCCTTGCCACAGGTGCCACCTACCAGGGATGTTTAAATCCACCACAGCTAGACTCAAGTCGAGTCCCAAGCCTCCAGCCCCTTTGACTCAACTCATGCATGAGTCTTAATGGGTGGCCTTAGGAACTTGTCCAGAGCATTTTTGGGAGTCTGTTTGACTTGAGTCAGGAGTACACATGATACACATGGCAGGCGTGGTTCTGCGGAAGAAAACAGAGCTCCTGGTGGGGCGCGCACGTGTGTATGTATGTGTTGGAGTTAACACTTCCTTGATGTCCCCATCCCATCTGTAAACAAAGTGCAAAAAGAGCCAGTCGGTTCCTGATGAACCCCAGCAACGAAACACTCTCCCCCTCGTTCAGATCACACCTTCAGAAGGAGTGCCCTGCACACCAGTGCACAAAAAAACAGGGAGGCCCCTGAGCTTGGCTAGTTGGGAGGGGGTGGGACAGATTGCGTGAGAGCAGGAACAGAAGTGGCAAGTGGGAATCATTCAATGAGCCTGCTGTAGCCATGGGTTTCTCTTCAATAGCTAGGAGCTGCCTCTTCCCCCGCCCCCACTCATCCAGGGGGAAAAATCTTCATTCAATTATGGTGATGGACAAGAGAAATGGACAAGAGAGCCTGCTCCTGCCTCTCTCCCCCCACCTCAGTGCAAAACCAAAACATTAAGCCTTCCATACCTCCTGATTGGAACTTCCCTGCTGCTCGCCTGGTCTGAATGACCTCACAAGGTCTTTCATGCACTGAAAAAATAAGCAAGCACATCCGGACACAGCAGACTTGAGTCTGTATATGTGGAGGGTCATTTCCAAGTCAGTTGCCTCAGTCTCGAGTGAATGCCGGACATGAGTGTACACGAATCAGTGTACATTGACTGGAGTGTATAAGAGTCAGTAAAAAACACATGTTTTTGCTGAACTGACTCAAGTTTCCATCCCTGCCACCTACCCCTCTGGGCACTATGACTTTAATAGTTAGGAACTGCCTCTCATTGTAATTAAACATTAGGACATACAAACTAAAAACCCAATCTGAGTGCCCAGTCCTAAGCATGTCTGCTCAGAAGTAAGTCCCATAATTGTCAAAGGGGCTTACTCCCAAATTAGAATTGCAATCTGAGTTATAGAATTATAGAGTTGGAAGGGACCCACAAGGTCATCAAGTCCAACCCCCTACCTGTAGCAGGAAATCCTAGAGCATCTCCAGCATCTATCAATTTCTTCTTGATAGTCAACCGGAAACTCCTCTCTTGCAGTTCATTCCAATTTTACCCATTTGTCCATGTCTGTTCAAACAAATAGCAGAATTAACTTTGTGTGTGCTCTCCTGTGTCTGAGCTTTAAAATGTGACTTACTTCAACTCTTTACATCTCCAAGAAGCTGTTCAGAGGATCAGAGGATGCTGGAGAAACACAGGGGGCTGCAGATGAAAGATTAATTAGGCACAGAACACATGGAAGCATCTGACATATACCCATCTGACATATACCAAAGGAGCTCTTTAATCCTGGCCAATGACTTGTGGGGTCCCAACTAAAGCACCTTCCTAGGCCTCTTGAATAGTTTTGTCACTGCTGAAATAAACTTATAGTTCATCCATACCTGTCTCCTTATACACAGATCTACCACAGCATTGACCAAACAGCTACTATGGTGCTGTGTTCCAGACAGTCCAATACTGCCAAGGCTGCAGAAGTGCTCTTGAGCAGCTTGGGAGATGAACCTGCTATTCTGGTGCTCATTCTGAGTCTGGTGCAACCATGTGGTACTTTTGGCTATAACTTTATGCCTCCCCTCAAGCATCTTAAATGAATGTTCCTAATCAGAACAGAGTCACAAATACTGTTTGTGACATTAGATTATGACCCAAATCCTAACCAACTTTCAGCACTGGCACAGCTGTGCGAATGGGGCATGTGCTGCATCCTGCAGCTGGGTGGCAGTCACGGAGTTCTCCTCAAGGTAAGCGAATGTTTGTTCACTTACCTGAGAGCTGCATTGCATTTACCTTGGTGCTGGAAAATTGGTTATGATTGTGCCCTATGTCATCTGGTGAAAGTTGCAGCAATCACAAGATACCTTTCTATCTATGTATCAGTAGATGTTGTTCTACATATAATCTGCATTGACTCTCATGCCTAAAATACAGTTTTCAAAAGCTACTAGTGAATGAAGATTAGTTTAAATTAGCCTCATAAATTTAATTCTCAGTTGAGTCATAAGGTAAATTCAATTTCTTCAGAAATGTGAGAGGGAAACTTTTTCATAAGAGAGATGTGGAATCTAGATTTCCGAATAATCTCTTGATAGAGAAAAGACTTTAAAAGATTAGCTTGTATAAGACTATTTTAATACTTTAAATATTTGTGAAGTCAAAGTTGTCAAATCACAAATCATGCAATGCATTACCCTCTCAGGTATTGGTTTGCCAGATGAAAAGCTATTTTCTATTCAGTGAAAAATTCAATAAACTGACAATAAAGCATTGGAAGCCTCTTTCTGAGGTGGCTGCATCTGAGAGAAGACTGGAAAACGGGCCTTCTACCTTTTTTTTGGAGTACAGTAATACAACGTTCAGAATTTTACATGGTTAACTTAACACCCATTTCTGTACTGTGATCATTCCCATGGATCCAACTCAGGCTGCATAAGATAATAAGAACATAATCCAAAGGATGTGCCCAGGACTGTCGCAAACATGCCATAGGGCATGTTTGCATTGACTTGGAAGTTGGGAAGGCCAGTGCAAGCATGTGTGCCGGCCTCCCGTACTGACGCAGACCCTGGGTCCAGTAAGTTCACACCAGCCTTTCCAGGCCGGCGCAGGGGTCTGGGGTAGTGTGGGGAGGGCAGGAGGGAGGCATTTCAGGGTGGAGGGAGGGCAGGCGGTGGGCGGGCCCCTGGTTGGGTGGTGGGAGAGCAGAGGATGGGACCAGGATCCAGCACTTATGCCGGATCCTATCCCCGTTCCCAGGCAGCCCGCAACAGCTCTCTTTAGGTGATACAGATCCGAGTAGCCCCATTGGAGCTTCAGTAGCTCTCCCTCAGGTAAGGGGAAGTGATTCCCTTTGCCCTGGGCTGAGCCACAGGCAGCCTCAAATTCACACTGGATTTGGGGCAGGCCTGCTAGCCTCCCCGTTCCAGCACAAGTTAGGACTATGGAATGTTCTCAGCTGTGTTTGATGTGACTGGCATATCAAACATCCTTGTCCCTTCCCCTTACGAGTCTGTGGAGGTAATAGTGCTTTCACAAACATTCAGTGTAATGACGGTAGAGAGCCTTTCCAAACTGAATGCACCTCACAAAATCACCCCTGTTCTTTTGAATATGTTTTACTTGTGCTGGGTGAGCTTATTTCTGGCTTTAATTTCTGCTGTGTAAGAAAGTATCCCAAGAAAAACACTGTTTTTATCCCTCCATGGATAAGTAAATAACTATACAGGCTGTCCTCCATATCTGTGGGTTTGGTACCTGTGGATTTGAATACCTGTGGGTTTCAAGCCCACAGAATGGGCCACCTGTAGCCCCCCAAATTCAACTAGAACTGTGCTCCAGATGTGTCTGGAGGCCCTTCTGAGGGCTGAAAACCAGGACTTTTGGTGTGTATCCTCCCTGGCCCTCATAAGGGCTTCCAGCCTGACTGGAACACAGCTCCAGTTGGGTTTGTAGGGCTCTCCCAACCCCAAAATCCACAGATTCCAACATCCATAGATTTAGGTATCTTTATTTTAACTTAAAGTTAAAGTTAAAGATAAAGATTATCTAGAAACTGTTCTGAATATGTGTTTTACATTGGATTGAACATTTGTACATGTATGAGTGTGTACACATTCATACACTACAACACAACTTTATCATTGTTAAGCTTTATTTTTCTGGAATTGCTTTTCTGTTCAAGTTTGAGAGATCAAATAACACTATTACATTTTGCTAAATGGCTCCAGGCATACCACATAAGGCTGTACTCACCTGCCCACTGATTTGCAGATGCTCAAGCACCTGTTTCTCACTAAGACTTCATGATCCATGTAGTCATAAATTATTTGATAGAAATACAAATGGCACATTTGTGTTCCTTGTCTTTGACTTATTGGATGTGGCTGCTGCTATGTACACAGTGGGGATTTACTTACAGAAATCTAGAATTTGACACCAGACGGATTTCATCATTTTGCTTTCAGTAACAAATATTTTCCTATAGTTTGACAGTTGCCAAAAACTAGAAGTCCAAGTAGGTTTGCATTGGAATGGAGAGAAGAGATTTCAGAGGCTACATACTGCTGGGGACCAACTGCCTAGCACGTGGCTTTTAGAGTCTCCCACCCTCCTTGGAACACTGTCATGTAGTAGCATAAAGAAGATGAGAGAACTGAAGCACACTTGGGTACAGATTACAAATGCTCCTTTTATTTTATTTTTATATTTTATTTTTTTTGTAAACTTCAGTGACAGCCACCAGGGGCTGATCCAGGTCAAGACTATGGGGTGGTTTCCATTGCACATGGGTTGCCCTACTGCTGATGTGTGCAAATCGCTGTGGATTTTATTCTCTGTTGGTTGATAGAATTTAGAATGGTCTTTTCCTAGATTGAGATTGTAGGCTACCTCCAGTCATGTAGTACATCAACGAACTCAGTACCATGCCATTGAAAAAGTTTTGCACTTTGTCTTCCACAATTTAGGAATGGTGTGTAGAACACTATATCAGAAGGAGTATGAACACCAGAGTAAAAGAACATGAGAGGCACTGTCAGTTGCTTCAGGTTAACAAATCAGCACTGGTCGAGCACATGGCAAAGAAGGGACATAGAAAGGATTTCTAACATGCCCAGATATTGTCTATGACAGTGTTTCTCAATTAGTTCTACTCATACCACTGGTATTACTTGAGGTAGTGTCCGGTGGTACTCGCAGAACCTCCAGACTCGTGTTGTGTTGCTGGCAGTGAAACCAGCAACACAACACGACAAACAGAGATAGGAGGTTTGGCTCAGTGGGCAGAGCTCCAGACAGCACTCCTTGCATGCTCAAAAACCCCTCCTATCCACCTCGAGCCTCTCACTCCAGGCTTTGTTGTGTTACTTCCTATGCTACTTCCAACAGCTGCTACTTCCAACACTATACAAAATGGTATAGTGGCAGCCAAACGTTGAGAAACACTAGTCTACAACTACCCAATATCACAATCAAATTTACAAGGAGGCGAAAGAGGTACTAAAACACTGTAAGAATATGAAGGAGGAGACTTTGAGCATCAGCAATGCTTGGCTACCAGCCCCCAGGAATTTGGAACAGGAAAAGAACTGGATTGCGGAAAGAAAGCATATAGTTCTTTAAGGAAAACATGGTGAACCAGATCAGCGGACAGTTTTTGTCAGTTGCTTTGGGTAAGATAGATGGTCTGTGGTTCTCATCTCTAGTCCTTTGAAAATGCCCACCATACTTGTGGGTGAAACATTGGAAAACAAAATTCTTCCTACACCATGGTCAATCAGCCCAAACAGTTCTTACTGCAACAGTAACAGTACCAGCCATGAAAGCCTTAGAGTTTAGATGCTGGTCATTATGTCTTTTGAGTGTATGGGTACCATGTTTTAAGCATATATCTAAGAATGTACTGGGAAATGTAAATGTGACAAGCATCTTTCCATTAGCTTAGCTAGAGCAGTACAATTGGCTGCGGTCCCCTATTGATTGTACGATCATTGGCAAAACTCAGTTTTCCTTTGCATCAGGTTTATAAAGACAAAGTTCTTGAGTGTTGAAAATGAATATCAGATCTGAAACTAGAAACCTTGCCTCCGTGCTTGCCAACTGCCGTCTGGTTTGTATTCCTGACAAATGTTTCAGTGCACAAACCACAGCCACTTTTCTAAATAGCTTAATGGGAGTCTTCTAATTTGTTAATATTCAAAACCACATTACAAAGCCATTACAAAGTTTCCTCTAGTGCCGTGCAGCCTAAGATATTAGACTCCGAAGTTCCGTTTGTCTGCAGTCAAACTATGTGAAGCTTACTAGAGACTGGAACAGATTTGTCAGACATGAAGAGAAGCCAAGCTATGGAAATACGTGATCTTCTTAATACTTAGCAGCAGGCAGATTTTTAATGTTAAGAAATAAGACCATTACATTAGATTAATGGCATACAGAGACATCTGTATCACCAGGAGCTGAGAATTTGAGAATCACAGATGTACAATTCTCCAATTCACAGCCATTCTGTTCATTGTGGTTAATCAACTTATTCGACACATACATGCTCTGCTTTTTTTTCCTGTTGATTTATATAGTACTATCAATATATTAGAGTCTGCAAATCCATTTGTCAGTCTGCTTGACAGAGTACCATGAGGTTAAAGGAAAAAAAACAGACCCTGTCCCAGGGTGCTTATAATCTAAATTTTGGTGAGGAAACTGGGAACATTAGATGCAAGATCATTTAACACTACCTAAGCAGGTAGCAGATTCTTAGGAGAAACAGAACAGAAGAAATGGCAGTACATTGGAGAGAGGGTCTTCAATAAAGGTGACTTGTGCTGATAATTAGCTGTGTTTGAGGCTTCAGATAACTGCTAAGAAGCCAAAAGTTACTAATGAATGTTCTCAGCGGTAGCCCAGGTGGTAGGGAAGAAGGGCAATATATCATCGGATCAAGCTGCCGAAATTCCCTAATATACCCAATATGAGCATTGCCTAGAAACAGCTTGCTGAACATGCCCTTTTTACCTGGCAGTGCTGCTGTAAAGCAGATGAGCCATAATTAACCAGGGCTCACAAAGGAGAGAAACGGTGGATTTAATCATCATTCCATTTATATTACTCCAAATAAGTAAATCATCTGTGCTGTGTGAAGGGCAAACCTTCCAGCCGCTTCACATCTGTACAAAAATATCACTTTCTTTGGGGATTAAGGTATAATCTGTAGGGATTCTTTCAAATGTCTTTGTGTTGGTGAAAGAAGGTCTAAATAAAACAAACATACTGTGTTGCTTTTCTTGCTACCTTGTAATGATTCATTCATGGGATTGTTTCTGCACTTCCTGCCTGGGCCATCAATTGACACTAGAGCCTATAATAATGTTCTTTATTGGCACAGCTGTCACATTATAGCCTACAGGGGGCAGGCATTGTTAGCAACTTCCTGTGAAAGATTAGTGCTTCCATTCTGGTACTCCAGTTTTGTAGCCTACCTGCCCTTGGTCCCTATTTCTGCCCCATGTGGTACTTACTATATTCTTAAAATAAAGAATAGCAAGGGGTTTGGGTGAGGGCGCCTTGGCAAACTGCCTGCCTAGTTGAGCCCTACCTGGATAAACTCAAGAGAATTGCTTCACAACCGCTACACAAAATCTATGCCCATGGGTGCCAAGGGCATAGAGGTGGTCTCAGAGTTTAAAATTGACTCTTCTGGGAGTCTAGTCACTGCTAAAAGATGGTTATTCTTGATGCTAGCCCTGTTTAGGGTACGATCACATTTCTAGGTGTCACAATCCACTTTCTAAATAATGCAGGAAACTAAAACTTTGTATTTATATTTGTTTTTATTTTTTCTGCATTTATTTAGAAAGTGGGTTATGACACCTAGAAATGTGACAGTCTGCAATATTTGCATAGATGATATCCTGTCACACTTTCGAGTTACTCTTAGCAATGTATTTGCAATTTTGAATCAGTTACAAAGCAGTGCCTGGTATAATTATTGTCTAAATATCCTGATTATGATCTTACAGTTTTTATTTATGGAGAAATATCAGCAGGAGTTGAGGAATGCTTATAATTCTTCCATGTTCGTTTGTGCTTCTGACTGGGGAACAGGAGAACAGCTATAGGGAAAGACACAGTAGAAGATGGATGTATCTTTATTTCACCTGTGACCTGCAGAATACCAGTGCTCCATGTGTCCTGAATGCCCCCCCCCATGCACACAGTAGTCACAAAAGTGAATAGGTAACCCATTAGCTATTTCAGAGCACATAGGATTCTGAGGCTCACAGTGGGCATACTCTAAATATGGCTGGCTAGGATTTGTGATGACTTGGGGCCCAATCCTATTTTCCAGTGCCGGTGCAGCCGTGCCAATGGGGCATGCACTACATCCTGTGATGGGCAGGTAGTCACAGAGGCCTCCTTAAGGTATGGGAACATTTGCTCCCTTACCTTGGGGTTGCATTGCGGCTGCACTGGTGCTAGAAAATTGGATAGAATTGGGCCCTTGATAATTACTAGAAGATTTTTCCAAGCTTGCTCCAAAATATTTGACTACACTGCCAGGAAATTAATCAGTCTGTCTTCTCTTTACATTATTTGCCTATAAATTGGGCCTTTATTTTTTTTAAATAAAAATTGGAGCACCATTTCATTTTTATTTTGATTAAACTCATCCCACACCTTAAATATATATCTAAACAAATAAAGCAGTTTTGTATTTAATGTTCAGTTAACAACTGCATGTACAAATGAATTTTAAACATCCAGGCTGAATGAACACATAAATCCTGATGAGCATTTGTGCTAGTGTATCAGATAGGCCAATCTCAGAGGCACTAAACAAAATTCATTGTGTGCAGCTGAATTTCAAACATTTTTCTTCATATTTTTTTCATGTTATAGTTCTGCATACAGTAAAGTAAATCCCAGGGCTTTCCTAATTATTAGATGTCAGCAGAAAGACAGTGATACTATATGAAATGTTTATAACTTAATTCAGTTAAGGACATGAATGGGAAGCAAAAGGAGGAGGTCACTGCTTTCTTGTCTTTTTGAGGTACTGAATACAATATAAAAGCTTTATCTTGCTGTCTATACAAATTCAAAAATGTCACTTTCAGGGTTTCTTCACACAGGACGTGAGATGAGTGGATTTTTCCCTTCCATGCCTTTAGTGTTCCATGACCTCCCTAGAATTGGGTGGCTGAGATAAGAAGTCAAGCTAGATGCCATCTATAGTCCTGTGGTCACTCCATGTTTGCTTCCATGTTTTCCACCATCGTGGGTAAGGTGGAGAGCATGTTTACGTATGCTAGGGATATATCTATCAGTCCCAATCCTGTCCAACTTTCCAGGGCCAATGCAGCCACAATGAAACCCCAAGGTAAGGGAACAAACTTTCCCTTATGTTTAGGAGGCCTTTGTGACTGTCCCCCCACTGCAGGATGCAGCCCATGCCCTGTTGGCATGGCTCCATCAGTGCTAGAAAGTTGGATAGGATTGGGCCCTTAATGGAGTGAGTATGCCACATACCCATGCTATCCACCCTAACCCAAAGCTGTAGATTTGCTTACTGCAGCAGTTCCTAAACTGTGTGCCATGGCACCCCAAGGCATCTCAGTGAACTCACAAGATGTTTCTGGAACTTCAGGCTGCATGCAGGCCCTATAGCAATGGAACTGTGGGGACACCATGAAAGAATTAGTGTGACACTAAGAGTGCCATGTCCAAGGTAAGTTTCAGAACTACTGGTTTACTGTATAACCAGAATCAACATGACAGCATCCACCAATTTGGCAGTAATGTTCCATGCTGACAATGTGCCAATGCAATTTGAATCTGGATTCACAATATAAACTTTTGTTTCCATTCTATTAGCTGTCCTAAACAGTCAAAAGGGGACATTGATAGTTGTATAATGTTGAATTGAAGTTCAAGGAACATACCTGTTGACTCTGCCATTTCTTCCATTCATGTTTAATAAATTCTTTATAGGATGCTGCTCAGAAAGCATATGAGTAATTTAATCCCCATTCAATTAAATATCCTGATCTTCTAATGACTGAGTAATGTCTAAAGGTTTAGACTTATGGGATATTGCTTGGCTAATCTTTCTGTTTGATCACAGTTTAATTGAATAAATATAATCTAGTGTGGGCCCTTATCCATTTTTTGAAAGAAACCTCATTTAATTGCATTTGCATTTATTAATTCATTATATTGATATGAAGGCCACATCCACATGGACTTGGCATAGATAGTGAATTAACATTTTCTAATATGGACAACAAACAGAATAAATCAGTAGCAGCACAACTGTAGCACAAAAGTCAATGATATTTATAATTAGTACTGTAGACACATTTTTTCCTAAGCCCTTTTCATTGGTTCCCAACCTGGGGTACATGTATCGCCAGGGGTACTTGCCAAGACCTTTAGGGGTACTTGAAAAAGAATTGAATAATGGTGGGAAAAGGCAGATCTGTATTAAAATGCCTTGTGTAGCTGGCAAGTCAGGAAGGAAGGCGGTTAGCTGGCTCTGAAAGCCCCAGAAACTGCTAGTTTCTGGTCATCAATTTGTGTATTATCACATATGGATCAGTAGTTGTAAACTTATAAATTTGAAATAACAGCAACTATATTAATTACAAATATTTTGCTAATATGAGGGGTACAATTTATGGAAATAGACTGCCAAGGGGTATGCAAGTGAAAAAAAAATCATTGGAAACCACTGCTCTGGAGCACTGTTTCAGTGCACCAGGCCCTGATGGCATCCACCCAAGAGTTATTAAGGAATTGAAGAATGAAGTTGCTGATCTCTTGACTAAAATATGCAACTTGTCCCTCAAAACAGCCATGGTGCCAGAAGATTGGAGGATAGCAAATGTCACGCCTATCTTTAAAAAGGGAAAGAGGGGGGACCCGAGAAACTATAGGCCGGTCAGCCTAAGATCTATACCGGGTAAGATGGTGGAATGCCTCATCAAAGATAGGATCTCAAAATACATAGACAAACAGGCCTTGCTGAGAGAGAATCAGCATGGCTTCTGTAAGAGTAAGTCTTGCCTCACAAACCTTATAGAATTCTTTGAAAAGGTCAACAGGCATGTGGATGCGGGACAACCCATGGACATTATATATCTGGACTTCCAGAAGGCATTCAGCACAGTCCCTCACCAAAGGCTACTGAAAAAACTCCACAGTCAGGGAATTAGAGGGCAGATCCTCTCCTGGATTGAGACCTGGTTGAAGACCAGGAAACAGAGAGTGGGTGTCAATGGGCAATTTTCACAATGGAGAGAGGTGAAAAGTCGTGTGCCCCAAGGATCTGTCCTGGGACCAGTGCTCTTCAACCTCTTCATAAATGACCTGGAGACAGGGTTAAGCAGTGAGGTGGCTAAGTTTGCAGACGACACCAAACTTTTCCGAGTGGTGAAGACCAGAAGTGATTGTGAGGAGCTCCAGAAGGATCTCTCCAAACTGGCAGAATGGGCAGCAAAATGGCAGGTGCATTTCAATGTAAGTAAGTGTAAAGTCATGCACATTGGGGAAAAAATCAAAACTTCACATATAGGCTGATGGGTTCTGAACTGTCTTGACAGATCGGGAGAGAGATCTTGGGGTGGTGGTGGACAAGTCAATGAAAGTGTCAACCCAATGTGCAGCAGCAGTAAAGAAGACCAATTCTATGCTTGGGATCATTAGAAAAGGTATTGAGAACAAAATGGTTAATATTATAATGCCGTTGTACAAATTGATGGTAAGGCCACACCTGGAGTATTGTGTCCAGTTTTGGTTGCCACATCTCAAAAAGGATATAGTGGAAATGGAAAAGGTGCAAAAGAAAGCAACTAAGATGATTGCCTGGCTGGGGCAGATTCCTTATGAGGAAAGGCTACGGCGTTTGGGCCTCTTCAGCCTAGAAAAGAGATGCCTGAGGGGAGACATGATTGAGACACACAAAATTATGCATGGGATGGACAGAGTGGATAGAGAGATGCTCTTTACACTCTCACATAATACCAGAATGAGGGGACCTCCACTAAAATTGAGTGTTGGGAGAGTTAGGACAGACAAAAGGAAATATTTCTTTACTCAGCGTGTGGTCGGTCTGTGGAACTCCTTGCCACAGGATGTGGTGACGACATCTGGCCTGGATGCCTTTAAAAGGGGATTGGACAAGTTTCTGGAGGAAAAATCCATTTTGGGTTACAAGCCATGATGTGTATGTGCAACCTCCTGATTTTAGAAATGGGTTATGTCAGAATGCCAGATGCAAGGGAGGGCACCAGGATGCAGGTCTCTTGTTATCTGGTGTGCTCCCTGGGGCATTTGGTGGGCCGCTGTGAGATACAGGAAGCTGGACTAGATGGGCCTATGGCCTGATCCAGTGGGGCTGTTCTTCTGTTCTTATGTAGTGACGACAGTGGTGGTGGTTGTCCTGGCAGCTGCCCTTTGAAGAAGAAAAAAAAAAGAATGTCTCTTGGGACAGTGAGGATGTTACACTGTTTTCCACTTCTTTCCCTCCTCCCCCCAGTACTTCTCCTCTCCCTCTCCCTCCCCACTGCTGCCATATCCCCAGTTTTCCAACACAAGTGCCTCTGGGTAACCTTCTCAGTTCCTAGTCTGCTCCCCTCTTTGCTAAGCCTTACTTTTACCTAGAAACCACTTGAAATTGTTTAGAGATGGAGGTGGGAAGGTGCGTATGTTGATCTTGTGTAAGGAATGGTCTCTGAAATGCAAGGCAGAAATCTGTCCTTGGGCTCTCTTTTGAAGCCTTGCTGGTGTGTGCACAAGACACAGTTTTGTAAGCCTGACTTGAGATTGGTGCAGTAGGTAGCCCTTGCTTGCTAAGGTGGCCCTGGAAAGCTGGTTGCAATTGCTTTCATTTTTATGGGTTTCCAGCTCATAAGATAGTGGTTCACTGTGGCTCTGATGAGCTGAGATGCTGACATTCTTCCAAGATGACCTTTGCATAATATTTGCTCTGGCAACACAGAAGTCCAGTATAGTATTTTGTAGTGTCAAAGTTGTAAATGGGCTTTTTTCTTACACTTTGCTATTGGAAAAGGCTGAAAAATAACCCAATAAAAGCTAATAAAATGCCATGAGATAATTTAATACAGTTTAATACACATGGTATTGACTGCATTAAAGGGAGATATCACTTCCTTCTTGGCAGTAGCAGACCTCCCCAGCCCACGACCCAGGGCAAAGGTCCATGATGGCACCCCTGCAGGATGCTGCTGCCCACATGTGCAAATCCGCCCGCCCCCAACTTACCTGAAGCACAAAGAGCTTCAAGTGACTTCAGGACACGTCAGGGAAGCCTCCTGAAGCTTTCCCAACATTTTAAACTGTGCTTCCGGCAAACCAAAGGCACAGTTTCCAACCACACATCAGGAGCCTCAAAGAGGCTTCTGTGTGGTCTACAGCAGTGATTTTTCAACCTTTTTTGTCTCATGGCACACTGACAAAGTACAAAAATTGTCAAGGCACACCATCAGTTTTTTGACAATTGAAAAGGCACACCATGCTGTTGGTGGGGAGCTCATATCCCCCTTGGCCCTATTAACAAATGACCCTCCCCAAAACTCTCACAGCACACCTGCAGACAATTCACAGCACACCAGTGTGCCATGACACAGTGGTTGAAAATGGCTGGTCTAGAGGCACGCAAGGTTCTGTGCCCAGGGTATTTGCCCCTTTCATTTAATGGCAGGTCTGCAACTGCTGCTTGATGACATCACTTCCAGCTCTGACATCACAATGAGGGCAGTACCTGTTTGATGATGTCACTTCCAGCCATGCATCACTTCTGGTGGGTCCTGGACAGATTGTCATTCTTAAAAGTGAGTCCCGTGCTAAAAAGTTTGAGAACCAATGCTCTAGAGGTCACCTGGCATGGTGCGATTTGTGGGTTCACACATGAAAACAGAAATTTGTTTTTCTTCACTTTATTGTAGCATATGAACTCACTCTTAGGTGACCAGGGACCATGCAGGGGTGGAGAGGTATGTAAATGTTTCCTTTATTTACCTGCTTCTGCATGGGCTCCTATGGGACTACTTGGACCTGCACCAGCTCTTTAGCTTGCACAAGTCTAAGTAAAGGCAAGGGGGTATGTAAGGTCCAAAATGGAGCACAGGTTATTGGCGGAGCCATCATCCCCAATATCACCCTCTGCCCATCCCCAAGGTCCCAATCTCCACCCCATTCTGCCTCATCTCTGCTGTCTTACTAGCCTCCAGCAGACAGGATCCTCACCACCAGCAGGGCTTGCCTTACCACCAGCAGTTTTGCCAGAAGCCTCCCTGCATTTGCCAACTGAAGTGATGGCCCTTGGGTGGAACATCAGTTCAGCTGGCAGCCCAGAATTTAGGCTGGCAGAACTCACATTCTGCTCCTGGTCAGCCCAGTTGGATTGGGCTGCCTGATAGGCATGTGCCAGGGATGATTTAAAGTGGATAACTCGCAGAGCACCTCCATCTCATTAATATGCATTCATGGTTGAAAGAAGAAAGCCATTGCAACTTCGGCAATGTTTTAAATTTTAAAAAGTTGCTTAAGAACACTTTAAGAAATGGATCAACTTTCACATCTAAATTCTAGGGTCTTTTCTAGAGTATATAGCAACAAATACACAGTCATTCCTTACTTGTTGCTGACAGCAGTGTGTTCTTCAAGGCCACATTCTGTAACAGAGATGCTGCTTTTTTGTCATAATCAAGCAGCAGGATATCGCTACTGGGAATCCAATTGCACCCCCCTCTCCACTCCAGGTGGAGTTGTGAGTGCCATGTGAACAGTTATTGTTCAGAAATCATGGGTACATGTTACTTAGTGTAGTGTCTCCTTGCAGTAAAGCTATCCTTCTACTATCCATTATAGGGGAACAGCATAACTGTATTTTTGGCATGGACCAGTGTGACTGTAGTGCTAAAGGAAAAATATAGGATCCTATCATCTTGGAAGGCCTGTACATGGTCGTGTGTTACTATTTTGTTTATGAAGATAGGTTTGTGATGAGGCCATCATTTGCTAACCTTTGTATACTCTCTGCATAATGATACACACTAATCCACAACAAGCACTCCAGACTCTTAAGTAGCTAAAGCATGTCTTTGTTGTATACAAGTATTCAGTTTCAGTGCACAAGGAAAGTTGTTACAGTTTGACAGATTGAAATTATGTTCTACTTCTGTGAAATCCAGTGGTAGGTTGGAATATCTCTTATGCAAAAATGAAAAAAAAAACACAACCCAATCTCAGATCTATGTCACAAGTTTCTTTTTTCCTAGTGTTGCTTCCTGATTTTTTTTTTTAAATTGCAACACATAGTACAGGAAAATGCTACATGATTGAGAGTACCCCTTTTTGTGTTCTGTTAAATTCACCCTGATCCCAACAGGCCATTGCTTCACTGCACAACAAGGAAAAGTAGCCATGGTCTCTGTTTTGGGATATTTTAAATGTTGGTATCTTCCTTCAGATAATCAAAAGTCTATGATTATCATTCATGCTATACTGTGGAATTACCTTATGGTGGCACAGCAAACATAGGAGAGAGTATGATGTGATTGAAGGCCCAGTCCTATGAACCCATACCATCAGTTCAGAGCTCCAGTGCTGGTGCTAATTGTCATAAGTGTGCCATAAAGCACGTTTACAGCACTGTGGAGGGAGGGAGCGCCAGCATGGGGCCAGCGCAAGTTAGAACTGGGCCCAGTACCAGAAGGACATTGCCCGGAGCAAGGTAAGAGCACTGGGTGGCGGGAGAAAAGTTTTCCAGGGTTGGGAGAGGGCAGGACAAGAGAAGGAACCAGCCCAAGAGAGGGTAGGACTGGTGGAGCCTTCTCTGCCATTTCCTATTCTCCATGTTGGGCTGAAAAGCCCAATGTGGAGGTTCTTAAGTATGTACTGGCAAAATAGCTGGCGCAGACTTGAGAAGCCCCATTGTGAGGCCAAGGGCTCTCCTTAAGAGAAAGGGATGATAGTCCCCTTCCCCCGATGAGAACTCCCAACAGCTTCCTGTCACCCGCAGGATACAGTGGTCACCATTTTGGCACCACTGTTCCTCCAGGCACCGGGAATCATAGGATTGGGTTATGAGTCACAAACTTGTGACATCAAAATAGATCTCACACGAGGCTGAAACTTAATCTACGTCTTTAATCCATTCCTGTGCACACAACCCAAACAGTTATTTTATAGTTTACATCAGCATTTATTTTAAAGACAAACTTGTCATCTACCTGTCCATGGTTAAACTGTACATCAGTGTTATATTGTACATTTTTTTTGTTTAATACTCAAATGCAGGTGAATACTAGAAATAGGCACTGACATGAGTTAGTGAACAAACAGAAATAGTTTTCAGCAGCATGACTTTCTGCATCAGATGCATTCTAATTCATCCCTTGTTTTCTAGTTTTCTTAGGGCACAATCCTAACTGCTTATGTCAGTGCTTTCCAGCACTGGCATAGTGGTGCCAATGGGACATGTGCTGCGTCCTGCAGTTGAGTGTCACTCACAGAGGCCTCCTCAAAGTAAGGGAACGTTCGTTCCCTTACCTCAGAGCTGCATTGCCCTTATGTCAGTGCTGGAAAGCACTGACATAAGGGCTTAGGATTGCGCCCTTAAATTCATTCTCAACCTACCTGAACTCTGCTTCTCAGACAATGTCATGCCACAATGCGAACAATGTATGATCACTCTTAATTCTGTACTTCATTCATTCATAAACCACAAAATTGCCACCGTTTTGCTTTGAAGATATGTTTCTGCTTATCATTTAAGCTACCAATCTGTTGTGTGCTAGAATATCACTGAGCTCTTAAAATACATTAACAGTGCAGTCCTGCACATGTCTACCCAATGGTAAGTCTCTTTTGGCCCAGTTCCCCCTCCTTCACTGATGCAGCCATGCCAAAAAAGTGCGCACTTATTCAGGGGAAGGGAGGATTCAGGAGAACAGATTGTGTATGGACTCCTTCAGAAATTTTGTTGGGGCACATCCGAGGAGATAAAGGATGTGGGGAGGCTTCAGATAAGGAGGATAGGATCGCTCCCACAGTCTCACTGCCCCCGTTCCTCCTCCCTCCCTGCCCAGTTTTGCCTTCTCTCCATCCCCATTCTGCCCTCCACCCACCCCCCTCCAGCCAGCACAGCAATGACATGCACAGGAAGGCTCTGGCCTTCCCACCTGCAGCTCAGCAACACACACTTCCAGAGTGGACTTCATGTTTGTGTTAAGAACATAAGAACATAAGAACAGCCCCACTGGATCAGGCCATAGGCCCATCTAATCCAGCTTCCTGTATCTCACAGCGGCCCACCAAATGCCCAGGGAGCACACCAGATAACAAGAGACCTCATCCTGGTGCTCTCCCCTACATCTGGCATTCTGACTTAACCCATTCCTAAAATCAGGAGGTTGCGCATACTCATCATGGCTTGTACCCCATAATGGATTTTTCCTCCAGAAACTCATCCAATCCCCTTTTAAAGGCGTCTAGGCTAGACGCCAGCACCACATCCTGTGGCAAGGAGTTCCACAGACTGACCACACGCTGAGTAAAGAAATATTTTCTTTTGTCTGTCCTAACCCGCCCAACACTCAATTTGAGTGGATGTCCCCTGGTTCTGGTATTATGTGAGAGTGTAAAGAGCATCTCCCTATCCACTCTGTCCATCCCCTGCATAATTTTGTATGTCTCAATCATGTCCCCCCTCAAGCGTCTCTTTTCTAGGCTGAAGAGGCCCAAACGCCGTAGCCTTTCCTCATAAGGAAGGTGCCCCAGCCCCGTAATCATCTTAGTCGCTCTCTTTTGCACCTTTTGTGTTATGACAGCTTGCACTGATGGAAACTAGTTCTGCCAGCAGGGAAGCTGAGTAGCATGGGACTGTTTGAATTCTCTGGAGCTTACTCCCAGGAAAGTGTGCATAGGATGGAAGCCTAAGGCTGCAATCCTAACCACACTTTCCTGAGAGTAAGCCCCATTGAACAAAATAGAACTTACTTCTGAGTAGACCTGGTTAGGATTGTGCCCTAAGGCTCCTGTTCCACAGGAAAGGTGTCTAACAGGAGTCAGGGGGAGGGGGAGGTGTTGAAGAGGCCTAGATAGTGGTTCACATACTGGTGGATACACTGTTCAACCCAACTCAGTCTCAAAAGATCCTAATTCTTAAGAAAAGAGTTCGGCTGCTTGGAAAAATGGACTTTGTAAACTTCCATAAGAACAATATCCAGCCAGCTCTTCTCTTCTTCTAATTATCAGTCTGTAATATGAACAAGCTCAGTGACGGTTGTATTTCTGTCAGCAAAATCCCCCTCCCTATTATCAGCTCTTTCAAGGGATCTACTAGTTTATTACTCTGCAATCTTATTGTCAGCATGCTGCTTATGTATCTCAAAATTGAACTCATTATTTTGCCTTACATATGTCTTTGGTTTAAATTGGATAAGGAAAAAAAATCCACCTCGGTTTGGAGCAAAGAGAAAGGGTGCCTGTTTCAAGATGCAGCATAAGAAAGAAATTACACTGATCCCTATTTATCTACACCAGTGGGCTTCTGTGCATAAATTCCTTGAGCAGAACAGTCAATCCAAGAACTGGAGCTGTGAGTTCAAAGCCTCAGTCAGATTTTTGGCAATAGCTCTGACAGCATGAATAGAAAGGGGGAGCAGAAGGCTGGGACTCAGTCGGCTCCATCCCCTCTCCAACACCCCCCTCCCCCATAAGAAATGATCAGTGCTATTGCTTAGAAAGTGACTGAAGCTGCACACAGCCCTAGTTCCTAGGCCTGGACTGGATAAATTTATGAATCTGCCCATTTTGCATGTGCATTTTGTCAATCAGCTAGAAAATTTGTGAATGAAGGACTGCTCAGAACAGTGGTTCTCACATGTTTAGCTCCGGGATCCACTTTTTAGCATGAGAATCTGTCAGGACCCACAAGAAGTGATGTCATGACCAGAAGTGACATCATCAAGCAGGAAAAATTTTAACAATCCTAGGCTGCAATCCTGCCCACACTTACCCAGGAGTAAGTCCCATTTACTATCACTGTTAAAAGAATATACAGAGTAGCTTGTTAAAAGTACAGGTCTGTAACATTTCCCCAAATGCAGTCACATACCACGGTAGCCTCAAGTCTAATATATTAAAAATATATCAAGTCTAATGCTTGAAATGAATGGGGACTATTGGCTCACAACCCACCTAGTGGGTCCCGACCCACAGTTTGAGAAACACTGGTTTAGAACATAAGAGCCCTGCTGGATCAGGCCAAGGGCCCATTTGTCCAGTCTCTGTATCTCACAGTGGCCATCCAGCTCTCACAAGACATCAAGATACCTGCATCCTGTTGCCATTCCCTTGCATCCGGCATTCAGAGATGGACTACCTCTAAAACCCATAGGTTACATACAGTCATCGTGACTTGTGACCTGTGATGGGCATTTCTTTCATAAATCTGTCTACTCCCCTTTTATAATCTAGGCCAGGAGCCATCACAACATTCTGATGCAAGGAGTTCCACAAATTAATTACACACCAGGTAAAGAAATATTTATTTTTGTCTTTTCCACTTTATCCATCAAATGCATAATTTTATATTTCTCAATGAACATACACATGCTTCAGTGTGTACATGTAGCCCCAGCTGAACTGTACTAAATGGATTAAAATTGAACCATTCTCCATTGATCTGACGTCCCCTAGATGTTAGTGTAAAATTCTCATGATTAATCACACTCTTGGCAAACACTCCATCCTGGTCTGTTACAGGTGCCTTCAGAATGGATCAGTGTCAACCTTTGAAATTTCTGCTAATATCATAATGATGCCTTGTAGTATTTTTATGCCTTTGTCATGATTGCATGGATCATAATGAGTTTCCACTTCATGCAATATTATAAATCAACATTTCACAGCCCAGCATGTTTTCATGTGCCTTTAGTTCCTGTATTGACACTTCACTCCTCTCTACTTTTGTATCGATTAAGTGTAATTTATGTTTGATGCCATTAGGATGCTATTTTATGTTCTTGAAAGTAAACTTCGGATGAGTGCATTTCAATTTAAAATAAAATTAGTAAGTGTGATTTTTTCAGAAACCCACACTGAATTCTTTCTATATAAGGAAGTCTGAAGCTAGTGTCCCATATGCCACTTCAATTCTCACGAAGCAGTCACATGTGCAAATATAATATATTGAACAAATTGAACATATTTCCATGAGTTATTTTCTCATAAGAAATGAAATCCCACTGGACAACAGTACATTTTACACCATTGGCAAATCAGATGATGCATTTACCACTTTGATAAAGTAACTAGCAGCTCAATCCTATCCCTATCCCCCACCACTGGAACTAGCATTTCAGAAGCAGGGTGTGCTTTCCACCCGTCATAAACAGCCTTACAGAATCGCATGGAGCCATACGCTCCCATCTGTTTGCCAAGGAGGCCATGTGCACAGCAGCAGGACCCAGAATGCTTGCTACTGCTGATAAGTAAGCAGTGGAGGGTGGCTTGGGAGGGGATGAAGCTGGATGGGAAGGAACAGGGATGGGAAGGCTTCAGGAGGGAGTGGATCTGGCAGCACACACCAGATCCTATCCCCTCCATTAATAGCATCTCCACTCCTTTCGCAGACTTGCATCAGCTAAAGACCTGTTGCAGATCTGAGGAGACCTATGCTGGTCAAGTGGCTTATGGGGAGGTAAGGGACAATATTGTCCCTTAACTCTCCCAAGCCTCCCAGTCTGCCCTCCCCCCCGCCCGATGCAGCAGTAGTATTTTTTGGGCTGGTACATCAGTGGGGGAGGGAGGAAGAGGATAGGATTGGTCTGTTTATATTTCCTTGATCTATTTAGTGCAACCAAATCAATTTCGTCTCTCTTTATGTTTTATGTTTTCAGATACATTTAATAATTTCAACAATGGAACTTGATAAACATTATTATTTTGTTACCATAAAAAGCTGCTTGAAGCCCTACATTTTATTCCATCACCATGGTGAATGATTGGACTGTTCAATCACTACCATTAAAAAAAAATGGCAACCTTATGAAACGCTAACATAGAGTGTTTGTACATCTATTCAATTACGCCATAAGTGGGTAGGTGTATAAACACTCCACATGAGTGTTTCATAAGGTTATCAGTGTTTTTAATGGTAAATGATTAACAGTAATGATACTGGTGGAGTCTTATGGGATTGATTTCAAGAAATCATCCCTGAATCTAACACGAATGTTCTGTGAACTGGATTAAACAGATTCTGAAGTTTTCAGGTCAACCTGTTAATATTTTAGGCTCTAAAACAATTGTGAGTTGGAATGTGTCTGCCATGTGGTGGTTCATATTGTCACATGTTTTAACTGTGTGAAGTTGAAAACATCACCAAGGTGAAACACTAGTATGTTCTGTTCATTTGACAGGTGCTATACTAAACTTTGCTTGTAAGCAGCTCACTTTCTCCTGATTTAGAGCCCAATAAGGCATGTTTGCCTGAAGGCATGATTGCAGGCCCCAGTGCTAGTGGTAGCCCAGTGCTGGCCGGCACTGAGCTAGCGCCAGACGGGCGCTCGAGCTCTGTCGCTCAGCAGTCGTGCGGACCACTGAGCAACAGAGAGGCATGGGGAGGCATGGGGGAAGGCAAGGAGGAGGCTTCCTTGGGAGGGGGGAGCGGGTGTGCCAGGGAGGTAGAAGGTGGAAAGAAGGTGGGGAGGGGGCGTGCCAGGGAGGGAACGGGAAGGGAGGGAGGCCGGACTGATAGAGCAAAACTCCATCAGATCCACAGCCTCCACGTCGGGCTTATGTCCCGACAAGGAGGCACTTGAGTCACCAGCAACTTTTTGGTTGGCTGTGAATCGAGTAGCCCCATTGTGGGGCTACTCCATTTGCCCAGGGGAAAGGACTAAAGTCCCCTTCTTCTGAGGGACTGCCGGTGGCTGCCTGGGGTGTTCCAACTGTGGCAGTAGCCATTTTCAACACCAGTGGCGTAGCTAAGGGGGTGCAGGGGGTAGCAGTTGCACCAGGCATGAAGCTTTAGGGGGGCAACAAGCTGAGTTTGACACTAGTGACCAAAATTGTGAAAATCTTTGTATGTATGAATAATACCATCATGTTATTGGAAAGAATGCAATGCAAGAAACTGCACTGGAATATCTGTATTCTATCAAAAGTTATGGCCAAACCAGAAAATGAAAACACAACTGCCTTGTGGAACAAAAAGTGGATTTGCTCAACTCCAAACTGACCTATGAGATTGTTCTGAGTGCCAATGAGATGTTATTGTGATACAGCATGGAACCAATAACTTTTTTATTTATTTGCGTAATTAAATTTGATTTTGTCTTTCAGGGGGGACTGCAAAATCTTATTTGACCCTAGGTAGCAGATATATGTCTTAGCTACTGACTGGGAGGAAGCAGCTGAGGAAGTGAGTTGTGAGCTGCTGGGTGGAGGAGGTGGGTTCCTCCCAATTTTCACTTTTTAAAAAGGCAGGGTGTGATGTTACTTTTGGTTGTGACATCACTTCCGGGGCAACATTTTGAACTTGGCACAGGGCTACACAATCATTAGCTATGCCACTGGCCACAGCCCCACACCCCAGGCAGCTCAGGGTTGTACTGTCAATGGCTGAAATCCAACACAGAGTTAGGCTCACATAAGTCAATTTATTATGACTTTCAGCATACTTAACTCCATGCTGGATAGAAAGTGGTTCTTATAAACAAAAAATTCTTTTTTAATTCTGAAAAATCTCTGACTATGGCCTGAAAGTCAGGCCTCTGGTGTTTTCTTCCCATGAGTGATCACTTGTAATAAATATTCTATGAGACAGATAATATTCTCTCTGGCATTCGTGCAACCCCATTGCCTTTGATTATATTGCTCAGGTACAACGCAGAGCTGATTAGAATTTGTTCATCCATAATGATACCTCTGATGTGGGGGGAGAGCATTCACTGCTTCACCTATAAGTGAATTTAGAGTCAAGTACATTGACTCTACAGCAACAAACAGGAACACAACTGAATTCAAAAAAGTCACTGTTGTGATCTAATGTCATTCTTAGTGAAACATTATTAAATTCATAAGCAAATTTTGAAACAATGTCAGTCAGAATCTTTAGACAGACAGACAGACACCGTTTTAGTGTATACAGTTCCTACCATTACAGCTGCTAATTGGTACATCCAAATACTGATAACTTGGACTGGAAGGAAACAGGTAAACTGATACTCACTTGCTCCTCCAGCACTTCAAGAGAGGCATACTTATCTCCTTGTTTGAGAAATGCTGTTTCCCCCATGCCCATGACTGTGGGTGGAGCTGTTTTTTTGCCTGGTCTGCACTCACAGGAAGCAGAAGTGGGGAGGGGCCATCTGACTAAGTGCCTGACAACTTTCCTCATCATTCTGTTGTGGAGGAACATGTTTCCCAGTTATTTCCTTGGAATAGTCCGAGATTAGCTGGTCACTTCTAGTGGCCTGATATACATTTTTGCTTCTATTAGTTAGTAGTGTGCAGCTGTTTTGGCTACCCCAGACTGTTCCTAAGATCAGTTTATCCAGGATAGCCACACTGGAAGGGATTAGGTGTAGGACAGGGATTAGGTTTAGGGCTCTTGTGCCTATCCTTAGGCAAGCAAGAGTCTAAGGGGAAAACTACTCCCAAAATATGAATCATGACATGCAAAGCTCAGTTTTGCCTTGATTAAGGCCATCACTCACTAGGTAAGAGAATAAAAGTCATTGGCTTCACCTGTCCTTCACACCACTTCCCTTGCCCTTCTTCTGTGTCTCCCTTTCATCTCATGTGAGCTCATGAACCCCTTGGGTGAGGGACTTTCTTCTCTTCTGTTGAAAAGTGCCATGTACATTGATGGTGCTGTAGTAATAATAAGCAAAACAAACATCAGAAAATGAGGGATAAATTAGAACGCATCTCATGCAGGAAGTTAAACTTCAGAAAATTCCAAGCAACTGTCTTGTCACAGCTCCTCCCCACTGGGCCTTGTGCCTGCTTAAGGCTGATTAGTTTTCCTTGGTTGACTCACCAGTACAGCAAGCAAAAGTCAGAGTCCAGAGTCAGTAAGCCAAGTCACAGTCCAAGGTCAGTCAGTCAGTCAGTTCAATCAGTCAAAGGTGCCAAGTCAGAGTTCAAACTCAGTTTGTCAGTCAGTCCCGTTAGTTAGTTAGTCTCTCCTCTTCACGTTCACTCCTCCTACAACCCACAATCCTTTCTATCTCAGGTGCTCCTTATATCCTGAGGGATCTCCTTTAGCCCCTAGTGGCTGCAACTGTGCAGCACACCTCCAGCTACCACCTGGGCCTTAATCCTGCATTCACTTAGAGCAAGGGGCACTGTGGACACCACACCCTATCTCCTCGGTAATATCTTCCACAATATCAGTACAGCAACTTCAATGGAAGCTTGCTTCTTGAGGCTAATAGCAGCTTTGGGGGCATGGTTCTCTTCAGCATGAAAGGAAAGGGTTAACTATCTCCTCCTCATGCAACATGGCTGCAGATATGCTCGCTTTCCTGCAGATAAAATAAAAATACACTTACACTTGTGCACACACAAAAAGGGTCAAACTATGTTTAATATGCTGTACAGTTTAGGCTTTATATTATCTCTGCACAAGTGTTTTATTCTGGATGTTCACAGCTTGCCTTCCCATTTCTTCTTAAATCATCTGCACTTTAAAAAAAAATGTAATTCCCTTAATTTAGAAATAAATAGTAAGCTTTTCTTTTTAGGACTCGAGAGGCCAGGATGGCTTATCCGGAGCTACTGGGTTGCTCAGGTAAATATGCAATTAGAGAAGGAATAGGTATATATTTACTCAAAAGACAGTCGTATGGGTCTCTCAGGTAAACACTGTAGGCTGTGTTTGCAAAAGTATAATTAAGGAAATATATACAATAATTCACTTTAGAAAGCAGGCGACATATCTCTGGGTAATTCATAATTAATCAGACTGCCTTGCCAGTGAATTAACCCTTTTTTTTGGCTAAGCCAAAAGGCAGACCACAGAGGGCCTTTTGTAAACAACCTCAAATGTAACTGATTAGGCATCTGGGAAAAGTGACTGATCTGCTAATGTGGAGCAGCCGTGGGAAGATTTCCTGCATTGCCCAAGTCACCCCCAATAAGATGCAGTCAAAGGTTTCGACTGCATGGGCCAACACATGGGCCACATGAGTTGAAATCAATGCCAGTCAAAAGACTGTAAACCCTGCAGTTGGTCCTCTCTCCAGACATCCCTCCTCTCTTTAGTGTAAGCACCTACCCTAGAGAACCCAGCACACAACTATTTGCCCTTTGAATATTGCTATCCTGACTCAAAGCTGTAGATTGGCTGCTGTTGGTCCATTCTTCTCTAAACTAATCCTTGAAGGGAAGAGTCAAGGAAGTTGAATTGCACCTCCTCCCCCAAGCCTGAGATCTTTTTATCCCCCAAGCCTGAAATTAGAAAATATTTCTTTACTCAGCGTGTGGTCGGTCTGTGGAACTCCTTGCCACAGGATGTGGTGCTGGTGTCTAGCCTAGACGCCTTTAAAAGGGGATTGGACAAGTTTCTGGAGGAAAAATCCATTATGGGGTACAAGCCATGATGTGTATGCGCAACCTCCTGATTTTAGAAATGGGTTAAGTCAGAATGCCAGATGTAGGGGAGGGCACCAGGATGAGGTCTCTTGTTATCTGGTGTGCTCCCTGGGGCATTTGGTGGGCCGCTGTGAGATACAGGAAGCTGGACTAGATGGGACTATGGCCTGATCCAGTGGGGCTGTTCTTATGTTCTTATCTTTTGAGATTGACTTGCAATCCAAACTTGAAAGGCCACCAGTTAGCATCCCTGAACCAGATAGCCTCTTGAGATCAGTTCTGGCTCCCCCTTTGACTCTTACTTACCTTAGGGTGCGTGCCAAATTCCTGTTCCTACTCCCTGTCTCACACTTTACCTGCCACATAGGGGAGTTACCCTGGAGCTTAACATACACATATACCGCCTGCTGCCAGGATGCACTGCAAGGCCTGCTTCAAATCAGGCAAATGTTGATACCTATGAAGAAGAGGGGAGTGGCAGCAAGATGCAAGTATCTCATGTGCTCCCTGAGGGATCTGGTGGGCTGGTGTAAGATACAGGAAGCTGGACTAGATGGACCCTGGACCAGATCCAGCAGGGCTCTTCTTATGTTCTTATAAGAGATAAACCCCTTTGCTTCTGTCCAAAAGAGGCTGCAAATGAACAATGGCTGGGCAAGTACCCTGCCTGCCTCAACCACTGCCCTCTCCAAGACATGATTTACTTTTCTTCTGGCTTCATTGAACTTCCTGAACCTGGAGTCACCACCCAGGTGGATTACTACTACACTGCATCAGATTGGACCAGGGATTACAACTCCAGAGATTCCTTCTACCTTTTGTACTACAGAAAAGTGAGGTCTCTATGAACCTTTAATCTCAAGGACTAATTTGTCCTCTGTCACTAATCGTTCTCTCAAGTGGACCAAAGTGATGGGGGACATCCCAAACCTTTGGCTACAGCGGGTTTCTCAGAATCCCATGTTTAGCCCCCTCTAGCTAATATTAATTCAAAAGTATGTTCATATCCGTTTTCATTGGTTTCAATAGTTGTTTTTGGTTTTGGAGATGTTCCCCAACCTCCTAAAATCAAACCATCTCTTATCATTTTGCAGTAAAGCTGAAAGCTTCATGTTTTGCTTGAGAAAAAGTAATTATTAGCATTTTTTTTGTACAGGAACACATCCTTCTCACAGTGACAAAATGAAATAGATGGGTTATGAGTCTTCTACAGTAAACAGAAGATTGGCTTCCATATGGGTCCAACATAGGCTTCTAGCTGCAGTAATCAGTGGGTCGTAGTTAGCTGTACGCAGAATTATGCATTATGATCACACACATTCACCTTGCAAAGTGCTGATTATTGATAACAAGAGATGACAGGTTTTAAGCACCCAGCTGTCGAGGCAGGTGAAGGCTATCCTAATAAACTGCAGGAGGAGAGGTTTTTCTAAAGAGGCCTGCTGGGAACATTGTGAAACACAAATTGTTGTTGACATATCAAGGTTTAATTATCTGTTCTTGAGATCTAACTGCTGAATCCTTAGTCTTGCCCTGCCAGCAAATAAATTGTTAAGGTGAGGCATGCTGAGTGCTGTATCAGTGTAGCATCTGACAGTGTTCACTACAATGGCATTGTTAGGATATTTGAATGTGGGTAACTATACTAGCACCAGTATTATGGGAAATGAATGCAGTATCATGTCAATCACATTGATATATAAGGAGAAGGTATAAATGCTGAGTAGGCAAGGGGACTTCCATGCTGGGGGGGGGGGAAGGCCCTCATTCATAAGATATGAATCTGAGGTCAAGAGAAAAATATTCTCTTTCAGTCCTGAAAAAACACCTACTATTATAGTTGAAAATATAAGAACGGGCAATTACTTTTTCTTTTCTTTTTTTAATTCATTTAATTCATTATTTATATGCGTATATGTGGTTTTTGGGCAACCAGAAACCCCCTAAGAGAGCTCATAGTTGAAATCTCCGAATTGTAAACAGCCAAATGTCAGCCAGGTTGGGCATGTCCCGTAACAAATGGGTGTATCTCTGAGCAGCTGCTGCAAATTTTTATTGACTCTGATCTGCTGGGAACAAACATATGCAGAAGTTGTTTCCAATAAGATCAGATTACATCCTAAGAACCCAATCCTGAGCTCTGTGCATCAGCTTGCCACCAGTGCACACTGTTGCAAGGCCGTAAGGCATGTTTGCAAGCCCTAATGCCAGGCAATTCCCCATGCTGGCCCAGTGCTGGTTTTATTTATTTTACTCAGATGTAAGCCTATTGCATTCAGTAAGACTTAGGGCACACTAAGTCTTGACACTATGCAAGTCTGCTCAGAAGTATGATTATATTCAATGCAGCTTACTTTCAGGTAAGCTGCATTGCAGCTGTCACTACCCACTCTGCCAAAGATCTCCAGCAGCTCATGGATCGTTTTAGCAAGGCCTGCCAAGATTTTGGACTGACAATCAGCCTGAAGAAAACACAGGACCTGCATTACAATCTCTGAGCATGAACTGGAGGTTGTCCATGACCTTGGCTCAACGATCTCCGACACTCTTTCTCTCGATACCGAGCTAAACAAGCGCATCGGTAAAGCAGCTACCACGTTTTCCAGACTCACAAAGAGAGTCTGGTCCAACAAGAAGCTGACGGAACATACCAGGATCCAGGTCTACAGAGCTTGCGTCCTGAGTACACTTCTGTACTGCAGCGAGTCATGGACTCTTCACTCACAACAGGAGAGGAAACTGAGCGCTTTCCACATGCGCTGCCTCCGACGCATCCTCGGCATCACCTGGCAGGACAAAGTTACAAACACCACAGTCCTGGAACGTGCTGGAATCCCTAGCATGTATTCACTGCTGAAACAGAGACGCCTGTGTTGGCTTGGTCATGTCATGAGAATGGATGATGGCCGGATCCCAAAGGATCTCCTCTATGGAGAACTCGTGCAAGGAAAGCGCCCTACAGGTAGACCACAGCTGCGATACAAGGACATCTGCAAGAGGGATCTGAAGGCCTTAGGGATAGACCTCAACAAGTGGGAAACCCTGGCCTCTGAGCGGCCCGCTTGGAGGCAGGCTGTGCAGCATGGCCTTTCCCAGTTTGAAGAGACACTTTGCCAACAGTCTGAGGCTAAGAGGCAAAGAAGAAAGGCCCATAGCCAGGGAGACAGACCAGGGACAGACTGCACTTGCTCCCGGTGTGGAAGGGATTGTCACTCCCGGATTGGCCTGTTCAGCCACACTAGACGCTGTTCCAGAACCACCTTTCAGACCGCGATACCATAGTCTTTCGAGACTGAAGGTTGCCAATACAATATACAATATATTACTTTCAGGAAAGTGTGTATAGGATTGCAGCCTTAGTAATGTAAACTTACCTATTTAGTAAAAGATATACAATTAACAGTGCAATCCTATGCATATCTACTCAGAAGTTAAGCCCTAATGAATTCAATGGGACTTACTTCCAGGTTGGTGTGTCCAGGACTGAATCTTAAAATTCCTCAAAACGTTGTCAGGCTGAATTTGCATACGCTGTTAAAATGGTGGATTTGTTTTTCTAGTGCAGCGATTTTCAATGTTTTTCATTTCATGGCGCACTGACAAGGTGCTAAAGTTGTTAAGGCACACACCAGTTTTTTGATAATTGACAAGGTACACTGCACTGCAGGTGGGCAGCTCACATGCCCAATGGCCCTATTAATAAAGATCTTCCCCCCAAACTCCCAAGGCACACCTGCGGATAATTTGTGGCATACCAGTGTGCCATGGCACAGTGGTTGAAAATTGCTGTTCTAGTGAGTCAAATTCTCAAAACATTTTGTTCCTTTGTCTCTTAGCAGTGCTTATATATTTCCTTACATAATGTTTTTGAATCTCTCAGAATACAAGGTTGTATTCTCAGATTCACAAATGTCAGTTGCTCTTATTAAGAGAGAGATTGAAAAAAGATCATATTTTCACATCCAGCCACACTTTGTTTTTCGTTCTTATTTAAATAGGGCAATTAGGCTAGCAAGGTCAGTGAGTGATTTAATGGAGGACTTAGAATAGCACAGATCTAGACAAGCAGCTGTCTGGCTTGCTGAAGTCTAAAGAGCTGTGAAATAATAATATAAACACAGAGCTATGAATGCTTGGAAGAGTGCCAGAAAGATGTGGAGCAAATCAGGCCAGGCTATGAAGTGGAGGTCTTTCTCAAGCATATATGAGCCATAACCTATGACATAATAGCCGGAATCCAAAGAATCAGGCAATTAGTTCTGCATAATCAAAGGCACTTTGGCCTTGTGTATTATACAGCAGTCTTCTATGGCACATGTCACACCTCTTTTGAAACTATGGGGCCAAAAGAAGTTTGTGTCACAGCATAAATGTCTGCTCATTAAAGGCAAAAAGTGTCAACTCTTTAGGCATGTCAACAGTAGCTCTTTGTATCCTCAACATAGTGATATGCTAGAAACATTGTGAAGTTATAATTATTATTTTTATTTCTGTTTGTTTATGTTCACAGCAGCGATGTCATACAATGACATCAAAATGAAAGAAACCTAAAACAGCACCTATACTTTTTATTCTGGCCACCTTTTTTAAAAGAACCAGTGCAAATTTCCTTGATTTTTTTTTTGGGGGGGGGGGGGGAGATCCTAGGCATGTCTACTCAGAAGTAAGTCTAATATAGTCAATGGGGCTTACTTCTGTGTAACTGTAGATTGGATTTCAGCCAGGATTTCTTCTGAAGCATTTATTGTAGGTCATCTTAATCTGTTCAGATATGAACAAGCTGAATGGAATTTTAGATCAAGTACGCATGCTCAGCACTATAGCTCAAACTTTAAAAAAAATTCTGTTGAAATATATTGGCCCTGATCCAGAGACCCTCAGATACAACATTGCACTGCTTGTGAGAATCTCCCTGATGGATGATGGGAATCGGTTGCTGGCATCCCCCTCTTCCTCAGCTGGTGTTTAGCATTGTCAGATCTTGCATGATCAACCACCTGTTTGGAGAGTATAAACATGGCTCCATTTTAGAAGGCGCACCTCTGTTGCTGAATTCAAGCACACATTTGTAAATACATGACCCAATCCCAATGGAGATACATGTGCAGAAGCCTGATATCAGTCATCTCATAACTTCAGCCTTGTAGTCCACTGTAGATTAAGTATTTCTATTAGCCATATCCTCTATTAGCCATAAGACAACTTGATATCATACCATTGTGCAGTGTGCATATTGCTTATGTATATGTCAAAAGTCTGTCACTGCTATCCTTTGAAAATGTATCTTTTTTGTTTTCACCTTTGCCCAGCAGTTTCTTAAATGCTCTCTAAGTGTTCCTTAAGTGTTTTCTTCTATAAAAATACAACAAAGGCACTGTGTTTGAAATGTATAGCCGCTGCAAGACTACAAAGGAGCTTGATTATATCAAGAACATTATTCTTCTCTTCAAAAACAATCCATAAATTAAGTTTTTTTTAAATAATTGGCTTAGGATATTGAAATTAGACTTACGCCTCAATGCTATCCCCCTCTCCTTCCAGCATAACTAGCATTGTGCTGATGGAGACTGCTTTACAGCTGTCATAAAGTAGCCTCTGTCAATGAGCAGAGCGGGCCCACTGTTGGAGATGCTGCAATGGCCTCTGAGCAGCAGTGGACCTACAGACACACGTCAGAGCAGGTAAACCCACACAGGTGATTGGAAGGAGATTAAAAGGGGTGGTAGAATGAGGAGAGTAGAGGGGGAGTGGGTAGAACAGGGGGTGATGGGGCAGGGAGGAGGACGGATCAGGCCCAGGAGGATGGTGGAACTGGCAGCAGTACACATCGAATCCTGAGCTCCTTCCCCGGCCTGATCTGCCTGTATGGAGCAACACAGACTTACGCCAGCAATTGAACTGGCACAGGTCCAAACTGACCTATAGCAGCTGCTGTGGCCTAATTCAGGGCAAGGGGATAAATGTTTCCTTACCCTGAGTTGACCTCCAGGAGCCAAAAATCTCTCCTGTGGGATGCAACGGAAAGCCGCGCTGGTTCTGCTGCATAGCCTTGCAAGGATTTAGTTAGGATTGGGCTGTTAAACATTATTAATCTGCTTCGTGTAAAGACCAATTTCAGGTCAGATCTGTATTTTAAGAGAGCTGTGTTGATGTGGCTGAAAGCAGAAGCTTGACCTCTGCTCTTCATCTTTCCCTCCAGGAACATTAAGTAACAGAAAGCATATGACATGAAGTCCTTGTGTTCCGAGTTGCCTCACCCTCTCTCACATCATTAACTGCTGCTTATGAGAGCCAGGAAACTTGCAAAGTGATGCTGACACAATATGACACATTTTGTATTACTAGATGTTAACTGACAAGAGGGGAGGAAATGTGGACTGCTGTTTTTCTGTGGCAGTCACATATCCTCTGTAACATCTAAAGCTTTACTGGGTTTGTACTTTATGACAACTTATTTTTCCTTACAGATTTGCTGCAATGAGAATTAGCAGTGAGATAAACATTAGAGGGCTTGTTCTTAATACCTATTAAAACATTTGACATACAGATAGTTGACTTGCAAATGGGCAAAAGTATTACTCAAGTATCAATGTGTTAATAGCCCACATACCTCCAATAATACACAAAACAAGGTACTTGGATTATAATAATCCACAATGTACCACAATGTACTGAATTTGTGTGTGTGTGTGTGTGTGGGAGAGAGCGTGAGAGTTTGTTTATTGCATCCCAACTACCAAGGTATCCTGACTACCCCGACCTTGTGTATCCTTTTGAAATGGACTCCTATCAGACTTGCTGCAGTCTATTTCTCCCAGTGGGATAGCTAGGGACGGGCAGGGGCAGTCCACCCCATCTGCCGCCCTCAGGGGAGGTGACACAAATAGTGACTAAAATTGCAGTTTTTAGGAATACCATCATGTTATATACCATTCAACGCATAATTTATAGCAGAATGCAATGAAAAACTGCATTGAAATATCCATGTTCTATGAAAAGCTGTATCCAAATAACCAGAAAAGGAAAACACAATTGCCTTGTGTCACAAAAAGTAGATTTCTTTAACTCAAAGCTGACCAATGAGCCTGAGTGTTCTGAGAGCTAATGAGATGTTATTATGACACAGCATGGAACCAATAAGATGTTATGCGTCAGCTCCTCTTTCCAGGTATCAAAACTAATATTGAAACACCTATTCAGTTGTGTGTGTGTGTCATCAAGTGTCTTGCCAGAGCTCCTCCTCACTAGGCCTCGTGCCCACTTAAGGCTAATTAGTTTCCCTCATTAAACTCACAAGTGCAGCAAGCAAAAGTCAGAGCCAAGTCACAGTCCACAGATTCCAAGTCAGTCAGTCAAATCGGTCAGAGTATCTAAGCCAAAGTCCAGCGTCAATAAGCCAAGTCACAGTTCAAGGTAAGTCAGTCCAATCACTCAGAGTTGCCAAGCTGAGGTCCACATTCAGTCTCCTTTCCAACCTGCACTCCTTCTGCAATCCACACCACTAGTTCCTCCAGGTGCTGTTTATATGCTCCCAGGTTCACTTTAGCCTCTAGTGGCTGCAGCTGTGCAGCACACCTCCAGCTACCACCTGGGCTTTAACCCTGCATTTACTTAGAGCAAGGGGCACTGTGGACACCACACCCTATCTCCTCGGTAATATCGTCTGTGATTTCGCTATATCAAGTTGGCCACTTTTTTTGTTGGTTACTGATTGGCTGGGTATCCTGTACTGTTCAATAGTTAAATAAATAAATATTTATTGGGGCCTTGGGTGCCCTTCAGGGAGAAAGGCGGAATACAAATAAAATAAATAAATAAATGGGGGGGTGACACCATGAGTTACTAGACTGGGTGACACCAGCCCTAGTGATGCCACTGGAAGTCTGGATGTTGTTGGTCACTGGCTTAGATGACTTTTAAAGTGGATTCTAAACATTCATGGTCAGGGTGACCAGCACAAAAGAGGACAAGGCATCTCAAAATGTAGGACATCAATAAAAATGTAGGGCATGACAAAATAAAAGTTAAAAACACTTGTCTATTGATTTCATATAGAAATTGTGAAATCCATGTGGTTAATTTAAACACTACCTTACTTATTAAGTAATGTACCTGTGGGTGGGAGAGGAGTGAGGAGAGAGAAGTGCCAATTGCCTGCTCATGTATTTTAGAAAAGAGTGCGATCAAAAGCCCAATCCCAGGCATGTCTACTCAGGAATGTCTACCAAGGCATGACGTAAGCCCTATTATAGTCAATGGGGTTTACTCCCAGGTAAGTGTGGATAGGATTGTGGCCCAATGCCTAAAGAAGCCTAAAAGGCAAAAGGCAATGAATGCAGGGAGGGTTGCTTTGGGGAGTTGCAGGCAAACTGTGGCAAGGAAGAGGGACTTTCAAGAACCCTTTAGCCAGTCATTTCTTAGGCTGGTAATCTCAGCAGACTCACTGAGACTTACAGTGAGTCTGCTGAGATTACCAGCCTAAGAACTGACTGGCTCCCGTTTCCAGGGAGTTTGGAGTGACTTGAAGCCGTTCCGCTCTCCTTGGACTTGTGCCATCTCAGGAGATGGTACAAGTCCAAGGAGACCCATTGGCGCCAGAGTGCCTTATGCAGGGGTAAGGGAAGAGTTTCCCCTTGTGTCTGACTCAATTCTGTCCCCTATCCTGCGCTGGATACAGCACACCCTTCTTGGCTTACCTGTTTCAGTGCAGGATAGAATTGTAAAACTTCCACCACCCAGTGCACTTCTTGTATGGTTAATCTTCTGTTGCCCAGTAGCTGTTACACCCTGCATAGCTCCCCCATCCCTAGGCAGGGATCTCTGTGCCTGCATTCTCACCTGATACAGATGCCACTATATTGTATCCTCAGATGCAAGGGTGGCATCAAGGATGATAATTGGATAATAATTATCCTCTGCTAATTGGGTAAGAGGCACTTTTTCAAGTGGGTGCTCCTTTTTTTAGCAGGGGGAGAGTAACTGGTCCACCTCACCCCAGCATTGTCTGTTCTAGTGGCTGTCTGCTGGTATTCATTTGCATTTTTTTAGATTGTGAGCTCTTTTGGGACAGGGAGCCATTTAGTTATTTGATTTTTCTCTGTAAACCGCTTTGTGAACTTTTAGTTGAAAAGCGGTATATAAATACTGTTAATAATTAATAATAATAAGAAGAAGAACCATGGATATCTCACCTAGACCAGTATTATTCTTTTTCTGTTTTGTTGTTGCTCTAAGGCTGCTTAGTTCCAATATTGTTATTTTTTTTTTCTTTCTTACATTGCAGTGGGAATGTATTTACCATATGTGTGGAGCTCATCCTTATCAAGAATGAACAGGGCCAGAGACCACTTTTGTGGTGTATCTGTGATCTCGTCACAAACAAGCCATTGGACATCGTGTCTGTTTACTCAATATTTGCCAGAATCCAGCATCCAAATTGGCTCCTATAATTGTCGGAAGCAGGGAGGTCAATCCTCATGCAGAAGTCAAACCTATCATTGAGGCAAAATCCAAAGGCAATCTCTGGGCTGAGCTCTTTTGCCAAGTCACAAAACACATGAATTTCAGATGGTCTGTGCTGCTCTTTTTAAACCAGAAAAATATAAAATGTAAATACATTTGGTTGAATTTATTTAATTTAATTTGTAAGAGCTTCCCAGAAAGGAACTGTATATTATGAGAGAATATTTATCTAAGTAGATGTATGCTAGGAAGAACACAAACAAAAAACTGAACACAGGGAGTATATTAGTTGCATATTATTTCCATAATGGTGAGGCTTGTGACGAATGATTCCATAACTTTGCCTTGATTTAAAAACTTCTTCATCATTTGTCCCGTAAGGCGGTGGGGTCTGCTACCTTGATTTAACAGCATTATTTGTATTTATAATTGTCACAGTCCAGGGTCTCTGTGACCAATCTTACACCCTTCTGGTTCACTAGCCAAGCGCCCCCAGTGAGTAAGGAATGCATGTTCCCAATATGTTCATGTATATCCTACTATCTCAAGGCTCTTAACGCACTATGAGAGAGCAGGACCCAGTTTCCGGGGGGGGGGGGGGAAGCCAAACATTGAGTACAAGTTCTTGCACACATTTGCCTGACTGACCAAACACACCAAACAGGTGGGCAAACAAATCCTCAGGGCAAACTGCCCTCTGATAGGTGCCACCACCCCTTCTAACAACCAGTTCTCTAGCCAAGCAGAAGCTGAAGTACTACAGGGTAACACCACAAACCTTACAAGCTCTGACCTCTCACAAACTCCAGGGATTCAAGTCTCAAGACTTTGGTTCATTCCAGGAGCAGACTGACAGGGCAATCCTATGCATGTCTACTCATAAGTAAGTCTCATTGTTACCAGTGGGGCTGACTCTCAGGAAAGTGTCCATACAATTGTAGCCTGAGTGATCTAGACCAGACTTAGATGAATCCAGTTCCTTTGTAGTCACACAGACACAAGATTCTACTGTAAGAGAATCTTACAGTAGAATCACACAAGTCACACATTCTACTGTAAGAGTAGAATGGTTTATTTAAAATACAAAATTAAGGTTACATGTTACTTTGAAAGGCATTAAGATAGCTCAGAGAATAACTGCATTACACACACACTGCTAAAACAATAAAGCTACTCTCCTAAGTTTACTTGGTCCTAATGCTCATCCAAATCTTTCCAACTTTTTAGCATAAGCAAAGTTAATTCTTCTACCTGCCATACCATTGCTGATACAAACAGCCATCCACGATGGAGTGGCAAAAAGAACAGCATATCAACAACAGGTTTTTAAATACTGAAACCAACCAGAGATTTGGACCTGCTGAAGCTTCTGGAAAATGATCTCCTTACCTGAGGCTACTGTCAGTTGCTCACTGTGGCCCCTTCCAGCTGTAGAAACATACCTGCAGTCATTTCCTAATTAGTGAGACCTTGAGGAACCAGCCCATTATCAGGCCTCTCATCTGGGTATTTTTGAAAACCCCAATGATGAGCAAAATAAACAAGCAAACAAAAGCATATTTCAGAATTGTGAATGATGTGGTGAAAGATTCTGTTTACTTTCAGACACAACACCGCAATCCTGTCCCCACCACACTATAGTATGCAGCCATGCCAATGGAATGTACACTACATGCTGTGGTGGAGGGAAGAGAACAACAAGAAGAAAAATGAAAGATGATAAAAACATTTTTACTTACTCCTTGGGTGGTCTTCTGGCTGCCTATGCATCTTCTTGGACCAAAGCCATTAGTGCAGTCGGCATAAGTTCAAGAAGAAGATGGGTGGGTTGGAAAATGGGGGATAAAGTTTGGCATATACCTTTGCCACTTCCTCCAGGCCTTTCCCCCTCTCTGCCCCGAACTTCCCTGAACCACCTATAGCCAGCCCACCCCCACCTTTTCTGGGCTGGTGGAGCATCCAGGCAAGTCTGGGGCACATGCAGTACTGTAGTCCATTTCAATTAATGGATCCATTGTTTGAGATGGTGGTGTGGCTTTCACACCACTGCAACAGGGCAAACAGCAGCAGATTGTGGGATCAATTGCCATAGACCCTTGTTAAGATTGGGCTAAAAGTGACACAGGAAATGCATGCACAAAGAGATTTCACCATGTATAAGGAACACTTGAATGTGAAGATACTTGTATTTGACCAAATCAGTTCTGTGGTTGGCTTAGCCAGTAAGTAAATCCTTGGGAAGGTGAGTTACAACTGCTACATCATCACAATGGCTCCACATTCAAATCTCCAAATGTGATTTGCAGTTTTCTAAAATGAATAATAACTGATTAGAGTCTCTCAAAATAAGTGATGGACAGTTACGCACACCTGACCTTTGGATGCTGTACCTCTCATTGGACATTTATGATGATGATGATGGTGGTGGTGGTGGTGGTGGTGCCACCCAAGGCGGCTTACAACATAAAAGGAACATGGTTTTTTTTACTGGTTCAGTTATATATTTTACATTTATCCTCAGGATAAGTTACCGACCTGGCCCCTATGCTGCCCAGAGGTACAGGTCCACAACATGCCACCCCCCACATCATGCTGTCACCCCAGGGGATACTTCCTTAGGCATACAGAGCTTTGTGCGTAACTCCAAAGTGCTCGAAAGCCTTAGCTGGTTTACGGATAAAACCGGAAGTACTCTTTAAGATTGTGCCAGAAGCCTCAGAAGAGTTTTCAAGTGCTTCAGAGTGCTATGTGAGGCTTTGCCTGCCTAAGAACATAAAAACAGCCCTGCTGGATCAGGCCATAGGCCCATCTAGTCCAGCTTCCTGTATCTCACAGTGGCCCATCAAATGCCCCAGGGAGCACACCAGATAACCTGCATCCTGGTGCCCTCCCTTGCATCTGGCACAGCCCATTTCTAAAATCAGGAGGTTGGCTACCTGCAGAATGGCTCCGAAGTGCAGGCAGAGGTGGCGGCAGCAGGGGCATAGCGGGCATGGCACCTGGGGATTTTGCCCTTCCCCCTTCCCCCAAATCCACCACTGCTCAGGATAGTTTGATGACTTAGGCATTATGAATCCATGCTAAAGTTATTCTAAGTAAGAAATTTTTGCTTCAGACACGTCAAACGAAGGTTCTTTGGTCAGCCTTTAAGAATCTCAGCAACCACTGGTGTTTACCAGATATTGGTTAGCAATTGGCTGCCTTCTGCCCACTGCAGACATGAACTGTACTAATACAGCAAATAGCCTTTCCCAATTATTTTTTTTAAGCATTAAAATTGCTCATTCTAGGGTTTTAGGAAGTGTAATAGTCTGAATGGGAACTGTGTCATTTGATAGCTTTATACTTTTGTGTTGAAATATAACAATGACATGCTTTGATGTGTTTGCACCTATGTACTTTTGTCACGATTTGTGTCTTTGACTAATAAAAAATGTATAGGGCTCAAGCTGTTGACGCACTTGGCGTCTGTTTCAGATTCATTTTTACTGACAGCAAGCTGCTGCTGGCAAGCACTCAGTCTTTTTATCGTCAGAAATACACACACTGGCACTCCTGGCACTGCACTTTATGCTGCACTATAACTTCTTGGTGTTTTTTGGTGTGTTTTTTTCTTTTCTCCACACTACACATACTACATTAAAATCAGCAATAGATAACAAGCATTGTACAATGCGCAAAATGGTTGTGGTTGCTTAACTATGTTAACGCCACTATAATTTGAAAGCCCTTACAAGGGGAAAACTGTAGTGTTTTATAGAGTTCAAAGCATTTAAACATATTGTCGTGTTTTATTCCTTACAACAGTCCTTTAAGGTAGGACAGTATTGTACCCATTGTAGATGTGGGAGGAAAGATAAAGGCAAAATGAGAGTAGATTGCCTATAGTCACTTAGGGCCCAATCCTAATGTGTGTGCTGGCTTACTGCTGGCGCACACTGTCGCAAACATGCCATAAGGCATGTTTGTGGGCCCTAGCGCTGGTGCTAGCTCAGTGCTGGCTGGTGCTGGGCTAGCGCTGGTGGAGCACTGGAGCTCCACTGCTCGGCGATTGTGCAGACTTCTGGGAAGCAGAGAGGTGGGGGGGAGATGGGGTGGAGGCATTCCAGGGCAGGAAGAGACAGATGGAGGACAGCGAGGGAGTGGAGTGAGAGGGAAGCGGGACTGGTGGAGCTTCACTCCACTAGATCCTCAGTCTCCTTGTCATGCTGTCCTCCCGACATGGAGGCTTTAAATTCTACGCCAAGCATTGGGTTGTCATAGAATGGCATGGCCCCATTGCCGGACTACTCACATTACCCAGGGGAAGGGGACAAAAGTCCCTTTCTCCTGAGGAGGTTGAGGCAGCAGCAGTATACTTTGTACTTTACTCTGTACTTTACTCAGAAGTAAGTCCCACTATGGTCACTGGGACTTTTTCCAGATAAGTGTGTATAGCAGCGGTTTTCAAACTCTCTGGGAGAGTTTGATCCGCTCTAAGTCCTTGTGGAGGCAGGGGGAAGGCAGCGACACAATCCCTAGGATTGCATCACTCAGGGGGCTGCAGGGGCTTGGCTAAACTTACCAGAGCTCCTACAGCCTTCCAGGGATGCAGGGAGCCCTGCTCAACAGACTGCAGGGCTCCCTGAAGCTTAAGAAGTGAAAGTGAAGCGATTGCACCCCACCTCCGCAAAACCTGAAGTGGAACGCAATCGCTCCACTTTCACTTCTAAAGCTTCAGGGAGCCCTGCAGTCTGTCACGCAGGGCTTCCTGCATCCCCAGGAGGCTGCAGGAGCTCTAGTATGTCCAGCCAAGCCCCTGCAGCCCACTGAGAGACATGATCCTGGGGATCACGTCGCTGCCTCCTTGCTGTCCCTGCCCCTTAAGGGGGCAGAGACCAGGGCCCTCAGGCTGGGGCATTGCAACAACCTAGTTTTAAAAGCCCTGATGTATAGGATTGCAGTGTTAGCCACTATACTACACCAGCTCTCATCTAACCCAATTCGGGCAGGCCCCCATACTGTGAATCCAGTGTCCGCTGATTTAGTTATTCATGGATCCAGGGCCTTCCTCCTGCCCCCCCATCCATTAATGTTGTTTAAAGCCTTACCATATGTCCCACCAAATATTCCAACTCCCTTCTAATGCCCACTTTTTGGCTAATTAACACCCTCCTTTTCCAAGAACAGCAGCTGTGGTGTGCAAAGAAATGAACAGAACTCCTTATCAGTTGAGCAATTAACAAGAATTTATTGCTACAAACACAGACACTCCTGCAAGTCCTCTTATTCAGAGGCTTTCCCTCCCCAAAACTCCACTTAATTCAGTGGGTAAAGGTCCAAAGCCTCCAGTACAACCCAATCTCCAAAGCACAGTCCAGTCTTCAGCAGAGTGTCTCCTCCAGAAGAGTCCTGGCAGTCCTCTCTTCTGTGTCCTCTAGCAGAGTCCTAGCAGTCCCCTTCTCCCGTAGGTCTGGGTCAGGTAGCCCTCTTGGCCTGCCTCCCTCTGGGTCAGGTGTACTGTCTGGTCAGGTAGTTCTGGGCTCCTTCTAAAGCTGCCTTTTATCCTTGTAGCCCCTTGTTAAGTCCAAGATGCAGCTCAGCTGTGAGCTATCCCTTCAGTCCATGTCCATTCAAAGTCCTATCAAGGTCAAATGAACCTCAGGTGTCCATCCAGGTCTCCATTGGCCTTGATTGATTACAGCTGTGGGGCCAGCCCTGTCCTTCCCAGAGCTGTCAACCAGCTGTCAGAACATGGAATCACTGTCAACACCACATCATCCACCTGATGATCTGATGATCTTCCATTATGCCATAGCAAAGTGTTCCTTGTTTTTACAGGTCACTATAAGCTTGCAAGTTTATAGCACAATGTCGGCAGACTGCAAGCAGCCTGAATGTTTGAAAATGCTAAAATTGAATGCTAACAGGAAGCAGGAAGTTAACTGCTTCCTGTTAACCTTCAATCAAGTCTCTTCAAGCATTCAGTCTGCGGGCAGCCTGCCTGCATGCGTTATAAGCTTGCAAGCTTATAGAAACCTGTAAAAGCAAGAAACAGTTTGCCTCAGTAAGGCTTTGAACAATGTTAGTAGATGTGGGGGCCATGGAGATAAAATTCCCCGCGGAGATACAGTTTCTGTATCCACAGGGGGTCCTGGACCAGGTATTAACCTCCTCCTCACTTTGAAAAAATGATACAATTCTCTGTCTCATAGGTTCAAGCCTACTTGCAGTTCATTTCATTTGATCTCATATTGCTAGAGACTGCTGTGAGGGTTACTTGGTGTTGATGGAAAGGTGCTCAGTGATAGAATGTATGCTTTGCAAGACTAAGGCTGCAATCCTAACCACACTTTCTTGAGAGTAAGCCCCATTGAACAAAATAGGACTTACTTCTGAGTAGACCTGGTTAGGCTTGTCCCCTAAAGGACTTGTTCAGTCCCTGGCAAGACAGGTCAGAGGAAAAAACCCTTCTGAAACCCTCAAAGGCCCCTGCCAGTCACAAGAGTTGATAGTATGGAGCTGGATGGACCAGTGGTCTGATTCAATAGAAACAGCTTGCTATGCTTTTATCCGCCAGGTATGAGCAGAAAAATGTGGTTCCACATAATCTATTTGTCCAAAATTCTTATATGTGAATCCAGAATAGGTTCTACAGCCAGCCACGCACAGAGAGGCTAAGGACACCTAGATATCTTTTCACATGTTTCAAGGTCTCCACAGAGTGTGTTGAGGTGCTGGTTACAACACCCATCACTTGTCATATTCTAGGCCTCTGGGCATGCAAGGTGAAATAATCATGGTCAGTGGTGTAGCTAAATGGGTGCAGGGGGTAGCAAGTGCATGTGGCTACAGGCTGGGTGGGGGCAACAGGATGGGGGGCTACAGCAGAGGCATCAAGGCATGAGCAAAAACAACTTACACTGGGCTGCTGCAGCCCTGCCAGGCACATCGGTCTACTGAGGGGGCAACACTTATCCACAGCTGCCATTGCCGCAGTATTCACATGACTCACATTCACCCCCCAGTCTAGTCCTTTGCCACTGTAGTTCGTGCTTGAGTCAACAGCAGGCTTACCTGCTTAGCAGCTTATTCCTGGCTGTGGGTTGCCTGCGCAAGGTGGACAATGGCAACAGCATCAGGAGCACTGAGCATGTGTCACCCAAGCAGAGACATGTAGGAAGGAGGCAAAAACAGAATCCATGCATTGCTTTCCTCCACCTCTGATCTACTCAGAAGTAAGTCCCATTGCGTTCTATATGGAGCTTACTCACAGGAAAGTGTGTTTAGCTGTGGTTTTCAAACTCTCTGAGTTTGCACTCACCAGTCCCTGCAGCATCGTCCTGGGGATGCAGGGAGTCCTGCGCAAGCGCCTTCAGGGCTCCCCAGCTGGTTTGAAGTGAAAGTAGAGCGATCGCGCTTCATTTCCGCAAAACCGGAAGTGGAGCGCGATTGCTCTACTTTCACTTTGAACCAGCTGGGGAACCCTGCAGGCGCTCACACAGGGCTTCCCACACCTCGGGAAGGCTGCTGCAGGGACTGGTGAGTGCATCCCAGTCCCTGCAGCCCCCTGAGCGGCGCGATCCTGGGGATCGTGTCGCTGCCTTCCCCCCTGCCCCCGCCCCTTAAGGTGGCAGAGGCAAGGGCCCTCAGGCTGGGGCGTCACGACACCCCAGTCTGAATACCACTGGTGTATTGGATGGCAGACTTAGAGATCATGGGGTTCTTAATAAAGGGAAGGGAGAGAAGGAACATGTAGGAAGGAGGCAAAAACAATCCATGCATTGGTCAAATCAGGAACCTGATAGAGCCCTAGGCCAGGTCTGGCCCTATGATGAGATGAGATAAAATGCTCACTTCAAGCTCTTGGCTTATACTGTTAGCTGCTCTGGGAGCTTTCGAGCAGAAGACTAGCATTCAAATTTTGAACAAAGGGCCAAACTTCAAATTTTGAAGGGACTGGGGAGGAAAAAAAAAAGGCTCTAGGGGAGTAGTGCCTAGTAGCTAGCATTCCCACACATCTTCCAGATTCCCACTTTCCCATTACTGCATCAGCAACTGAATGGGGGAGACCCTTGGTAGTTTTTCCTCTGTTGCCACCATCCCAAGCTACAGAGACCAGGCAGAGGGAGGACACCTAGGAAATTCCCTTCTCAGGGCAGCATTGAACCCCAGGGGTTATTAAAAATCAAACCCACAGTGGTGTCTGCAGGATGAAGTGACATGACAACTCACTGAATTACACAACATATTTCTGTTTAGGTTATAAATCTTTTTGTATTGATTTTTATTTTATTTTATTTTATTTTATTTATAAAAGACTTATTCCTAGCCTTTCCACCCTTCTGGGAACTCTGTGACATTTTTTTTTTTTTTTACTGTTGTGTTTAATATTTTATTTTGTAAGCTTCCTTCCTTGGTGATCATATGGCAAAAAGTGAGATTTTTAAAATATGCAGAATAAATAAAACTTGTGTACGTTTTAAAAGTTGGCATTTTATAGCACTTGTTTGTACGCCAAGTTTTGAAGAGGATTAAAAAAAATAAAACAGATCTACATAACAGGGCATTTTAAAGTTGCATCTTCCATGTTTTTTTCCTATTATTTTGATGACACAGAGACTGTCAATCACCACTTTGGAAACACCTATTTCCCCATCACACTTGGGGAGTATTTGACAGCATGACGCTTGAGTCTTGTAGCACAACTGTAAGCTTACAAATGGAAATAATTGGCTTGCAAGGTGGAAAATGCCATAGTAAATAGCTCTTTTCTCTGTTGTATAGCACTTGAACCTAGCTGTATTTCTCCCCAGATCCAGACATGAAAAGGGCTGGGCTCTGTGTTTGCATAGGGGCAATTTGGAACAATGCCAAAGTTATTTCCTCCTATTTTCTCTACAACAATAACTAGAGAAAGGAATAATGCTTAAAATGAGATGAGCACAATGGTCCACATATTAAGATGTGTATTCCGATTTCCAGGAGTCTTGTGAAGTGAGAATCAAGCCATTATTGTGTCATCAGCATCTCCTTCAATGGAATCTTCTTTTATCTAGAAAGCCAACCATTCTCTCTCATCAAGCCCTTTCATCTAATCTCTTTGTACTGTACTCTTAGGTGAGCAAATCCACTAATCCAGCTTCAGCAATGTGGTTTAATAACTTGCGTACTTGCGTATGTTTCTGATTTTTCATGCTCTTTCCCTCTCCATTTCCATACTTCATCCTCCTCTTGGGACCCGCCTTCTTTAGATCTATTGTGAAGATATTGTGAAGATATTGTGAGATAATAATTGTGCATTTGCACTCATAAAGTTCATTTAAAATAAAGTTAAGATATTATAAAGCCAGTTGAATTGCAAGAGTTATTTATCTGGTAAGTTTATGTTGATAATAGTAACAATAATATGATGCTCTTTTATAGAGCACTGCGAATACTCAAAAGCATTTCCTGTACATTCTCTCTCAAGCTCAAAGACCGCATCTCCTGATGCCAGCTACAGCCACTTTCACAGACACTGTTTCAAGTTCCAACTTCAGGCAAAATGACAGAAGCAAGATCTTTACATTAATAGCCCCAAGACTGTAGCTTACAGTTCTCCTTCCAGAAGAGATTTCCTGATGGGGTGTAAAACACATTCCTTCTGCTTGGGCTTTTGTTGGTGGTGCTAGTGCTTCTTTTTTAGTTGGCTCTTGGAATCTGAAGTTATTATTGTAAGCCTCCAATAAGGGCTGACCTTCCAGTGCCTCTGAGGGCATACCAAATCCCACACCTCCTTGCTTGGTTATGTGCCAGACTTTGCACCTCCCACTTCCTGGATTGGAAAAGAAAGAAGGAATGGGGCAGATGAGAGAATGAGAAAGAGAAGAGAGTGGTCTTCTAGACCAGTGCTTCTCAAAGTGCGGTCTACGAACTGGTGCTGGTTTGTGAGCCATTGGTTGCCGTTCCACAGCAAATTTTGTTGTGCTGAATGGTACATATCATCCTACTCAATGCAAGAAACCCTTCGCTTCTGCATTCCAAGGCCCAACATACACACCAGACATCTCTGAAGCATTTAACCTCTCCGAATGTTCCCTCCCAGCTTGTAAAGGGGAAAGAAGAGCAGTGATTGGCTGGAGCCTGGAGGCCTCTGGGGTCTGAAGCTTGGAGCTTCACCTTCTCAGTGCTAGAGCCATGCCCACCTCCTCCACCCACCACTGCAGTTTATTATTGCATTAATATTTTCAAAGATTAATTTGTAACACTAAAGAGCCTCGTATCTCAGATGTATGTGCTATCAGTTCTATCTCAACAAGACCCTTTTCTTGTGAATTAGTATGCCACAACTGGATAATGTTTCAGGATGCCCAAAATTATGCTAGAATGATAATATAGCACAAGTATGGTACCAGTCTTTGACACACTGGAAAAAAAAAATGCTGGTCCAGTGCTGATCCATCAGATTATTTGAGAAGCATTGCTCTAGACAAGACACTTTAGCCCACCACTCTTCTCCTTCTTTCCCTCGGCCACCTTTTCCCAGTCAGGGAATAAGCCTCAAAGATGGGCCCGCCCTATCTCCTATGCTGCTGAGAAGACAGCTAATAAATATTTTAAATAAATATATACCTTACCACAATCTGATAAGGAAGAGTGAGTACCTTATCACCTCTTGACGAAGATAAGGTGTGGACTGGGAACCCCAGGGGCTCACAAGTCGTGCTCTGAACCTCAATATTACAACAACTCTCAGTGAAAGCTGTTATGATTAATTGGTGTGGCACTGATATTCTCTAAACCTCTGCACCTGTGTCCAAACTAGTGTCCACAGGTACCTGAAAAACCAAGAAAGCCTTGCTGCAAGTCCGCATGCACCCACATTGCAGGCCTGGGTTCAGGAAGGGTGTTAGGTTATCAGCAGCACTGGCACCACTGATCTCGCCCTGCTCTCAGGCCCACTTTGCCCCTTTCTGTACCCATTCTGCCTCCCCCACAGACTTACCTGCTCCAGCAATTGGTGGGAGAAGCTCCAGTATGGGTGGGAAGGCACAGGCTGTATATGGTGCTGATGAGCGCCTTTTGCAACTGGTGCTGACTACTTGATGACGGTCAGTGCCAGCAGAGGATCCTCACAATGGATGAAATGGAAGTATAAGATTGGGCCCGTAATCTGTAAATTCCAGCAGCACCCTCATGTTGTAAACTTGATCTTTCAGGGAAATTCAGTCGGGCAGCCCAATCCTGAGCTGCTCGGGGTGCCCAGGCTTGGCGGCACCGAGAATGGCGGCGCCGGATCCTGCACGCCCTGGCCTACCATGGGAGGCGCCTCGGGAGAAGGGGACTTTCGTCCCCTTCTCCCGGGTAAGGTAAGCAGCCCCGCAATGGGGCTACTCGCTTTAAGTAAAGGTGCTCGTGTAGGGCACAGAACCCTCCCCAAGCGCCTTGGATCCTGCAGAGCAGAGCTCCGCAGACCCACCTCCCTCCCTCCCCCCTAGCATGCCTCCAGCCCACCCCCCCCACATCACACCTCCCGGGCACGCATCCTCCCCGCCCTCTCTCCACCCCCCACTGGCCTCCCCCCTTCCCAGAATGCCTCCTCCCCACCCCCGTCCCCACCCCCACCCACCGTGCCACGTCTCGGTGGTCAAAAGCTCAGTGAACGGAAGTCAGCACTGGGCTGGCAAGGGTGGGAGCCCAGTGGTGAGGCTTGCAAACGTGCCTTAAGGCACATTTGCAGCCAGTGGCGTCGCTAGGATTCGCGTCACCCGGTGTGGGAGGCCTGAGTGTCACCCCATGCAGTGGGCGGGGCCACCCCAAGTGGTGGGTGTGGTGATGTGCCATTGCCCCGCCCACACTGGTTTTTTGGCTGTACCTTTTGTTAGAACACAGATATTTCAATGTGGTTCATTTCATTGCATTCTGCATGAAATTATGCATTGATTGATATATAGCATGATGGTCTTATTCCTCCAAATTCTGATTTCAGTGATTTTCAAAACTTGTAGAGTCTCACACACACACCCTGTGTCAACTTATTAACATCTTATTGCAGCTGTTCTCAAACTTTTATCACTGGGACCCACTTTGGAAGTGATGTAATGGCCAGAAGTTACATCATCAAGCAAATTAAAATAAATAATTATAAATAATTAAATTAAAATAAAAGAAATAATTAAATAAGGGGGAACCAGTCCTGTTTCACCAAGTGAATCTACTCTGAAGTAAGTCCCATAGTAGTCAATGGGGCTTACTCTCAGGAAAGTGTGGGTAGGATTGCAGTCTGTGAACTCAAGCCTATGCATGTCTACTCTGGAGTAAGTCCCATAGTGGTCAACAGGGCTTACTCTGTTGTCTGCCTGCAATAACAACCCCCCAAAAAGAATTAGTGAGATTTCCAGCCCTCCCAGTGCCTAGTTTAAAGTTCTTCTATTTCAAGCATATCAAGATAAAGACCCTCCTGGCTTTGCAAGTGCAAAATAGAAAACTTTCCCCTTACCATTAAGCATCTTTTTTTGTCCTTTTTAGTGGGGCGGGGAGGTTGCCTTCTGGAACATATATTGAGCTTCAGTTCCATTGGATTGGGATCATTCTGGTGTCCTCACATTCCCCTTTGCCTGGCCTGACCACCAGCCAAGGCTTGTCTGCCTACTCGCAAGTAAATACGACTGTGAGGCTGCTTCGCTTTCCATAGGACTGGGAGGGAGGGACCTCTTCCCTTTTGTGTTTTTGGGGCTGCACTCATTGGATCAGGACCATTCTGATGTCCTTGCAGTCCTCTCAGCCTGCCCTGAGTCCTCTCAGCCCTTGCCTGGACCAAGGCAAGTTCTCCTACTTGCGAGTAAACATGGCCACGTGGCTTCATTTTGGGCTCAATAGACACAGCTGGGAGGGAGGCAGGGACCTCCTTCTTGGGTGTTTTTGGGGACTGCATTCATTGGATCTGGACCATTGTGGTGTCATTGGATTCCTCTCAGCCTGCCCTTTCTGATGGACAATAGCAAGTACACCTACTTGCAGGTAAACGTGCGATACAGCTCACTTTCACTTTCCATAGGGCTCCATGCATTTTTTCTTTCTGGTTTTTGGGCCATAACTATTGAACGAAAGGAGCTATTTCAATTCCATTTTTTGCATTGCATTCTGCTGGACATTCTGCATCCATGGGATATGGCACAACATGGTAGCTCTGAAAGCCACGAAGTTAGCGCATCTTCCCCCCAGGGCGCATCACCCCCCCCAGCACGTCACCCAGTGCAGCCCACACACCCCTAGCGATGCCAGTGTTTGCAACAGTGCTCAGCGGCCAAGCACAGGATTGGGCTCTCATTTAGAGATTCCATACTGGCTGGAATGTGGCCTTCCTGGATAAAAGGCCCTCCCCTCCTACCATTCACATCTGTGACTTGTGTGGATTGAGTTCTAGTTCACTGGCTCTTATCTATCCCAGTATTCAATATAAAATGGAAATAATTATAACAATTGTTACATGCAGTTGTGAAGATGATACAGTATGAAATACAAACAAGACAAGCATCTTGGTTAAATTTTATTTAAATACTAGAAACATTTATTTTTTAAGAAATTATTCACTAGTGGTCGAGATGAACTTTTTAAAAAAAAATGGGAATGAGAGCAGTATTTTATACCATCCCCCACCCTACCCCCAAAGTACTACCTGCTTCTTTGAATTAAATATGATTTCCTCTTAAGTGTCCATCAGATACAGAACTGTTCAGTAATTAGACCCCTTGGGCATTTTCCCCACCATAATAGTCATTCTGAATTTCAAAAGAAAGAGGTAAGAACTTGGAGCTATACCCAGTTTTGAATGATGTACAGTAAAGAGAGGAAGTTGTGCAGGTGTGTGAAAGGGCAGACCCATAAAAGTGGAAGGATAAATGGCTTCACTAGCATTTTCCCTGTGCAATAATTTTTGTTTCTGTGCCATTTGATGCTGATAAATATTGATTGCTGAAAGTGGTTTTTTGGCTTGTACACCTCATCATTTTAAGGTGTAAATGTGTGTACATACAAAACTTTGCCCGTAAACAATTCACATCATTCATGAAAGGTGTAAACTTTCTTGTTGCAGATGCAGACTTGCTTCCTTCCTATTTCTTCATCTTTTTATACTCTTAAGAGTCTTCGGCTGTCTCAGTGCTACAACTGTCATTAATATTTGCCTTAAAGTGTAATTCAAGGCAAATGGGGGGGGGTCCCTCTGACAGTGAATCTCTGAGAAAGTTTAAGAGATGTCATAAAGCTAGCAAAAAGCTGCACATCCTTATCTCCAAAGTTATCCTAAAGCAAAATGAATTGTGAAGTCCCTTGCCCGGGTATTACAAAATGCACATGACACAGTTCTTGGGAGGCCTTCAAGCAGCCAACAACCAGAGTGGTGCCCACTTCCTTTCTCTCTACCAACTGGAGCCCAGCTCAACAGGCAAGGGGCAGAACCGGGCAACAAACCCTCCTGTCCATGTGCATGAGCGGGGCCTTATTCTAGAGAAATATTTGAGAATTTTGTGAGAAGTAGTGCATTAATAAGACTAGCCAAATTCTTTGAATAAATAAATGAATAAATACATTCATTTACTTATTTATTTCCTACCTTTCCCATGCCAAAGCAAATACCCAAGCGGCTCACAAAGCTTTTGAATAAAGTACAAAGTATCACAACAGGTAAAAAGAAAAACGTCAAACATTAAAAATTTAAACATTTTTGTTTAATTAAAACATTAATTTTAAAGTATGGGCAGCCCAATCCTGAGCTGCCTGTTCCGCCAGGACTGCGTGGCTCTGAAAGGTTGCCACAGCATCCTGTGCACAACAGGGCTGCCGCTGGCCGCTCCTCAGAGGAAGGGAACTTTTGTCCGTTTCCCCCAGGAAGGGAAGTAGCCCCGCAATGGGGTTACTTGATTCTGTGGCAGCCCTTGGGCCCTCCTACCTATCTGCTGCCTGGCGATCCGTGCAACCGCTGAGCGGCAGAACACTGGCACTGGATCATTGCTGAGGGCTGCAGACGTGCCTTACAGCATGTTTACAGCACTCAGTGCTGGCAGAGGACCAGCCGTAAGAGCTCAGGATTGGTCTCTAAAACATTACATAGTGAAACGTAAACCAAAACAGACTATAACAAATATCATTGTACAAAAGGGAAACAAATTAGTCTAGGGAAGCAGTCAAGTCACAGCCATATTTCAGAGGCACAGAGGGGAAATATCCACTCAGCAACCAAATATCCACTCTGGCAAGTGCCATACAAAACAGGTATGTTTTGAATCCTCGCCGAAAAGCTTTGAGGGAGGGAGTGGTTCTCCGTTTCCTGCAAGGAAATTCTATAGTTGTGGTGCCAATACAGAGAAAGCTTGCCCTGAGCTGCCACCCCTGGGACAGAGACAGCACTTGTAGAGGAGCCTCTCACTTGGGACAGAGGCAGCACTTGTAGAGGAGCCCCTTCAGATGAGGTATGGAAGGAGGTGGTCTATCAGATAACTTGGACCCAAATCACGAAGGTCCTTCAGGTTTAGAATTAGCACCTTGAATTGGAACCGGAAGCAAATGGGTCCCCAGTGTGACTGCTGAAACGGTGGTCCAGCCAAGTTATATTATCTGGCCCCCATAATCACCCAAGCCACCACATTCTGCACTAATTGCTGTTTCCAAACTGTTTTAGAGGGTAGCCCCACACAGAGTTCTTAGCAATAGCCCAGCTTGAAGTTACTAAAGCATGTGTCACCGTAACCAGGTCCAAATGGCTCAAGTATGCACTTTTGCAGTCAGGGAAGCATGACACTCAATGACCTCCTCATACTCCCATGTTGTATACAATTTCAATTTTTTGTACCATTGTAGCAAGCATTTTGGAAATCTCAGACAAGCTCTGTCGCCTTTTCTGACCTTGAGCTGTAGAGTATATGGAAATATGTACTTCTAAGCATGAGAAGTTGGAAGGGAACCAATACCATGGTGTCATTTACGTTAATGTTATGATACTACTTTTACTGTACTAAGCATTCTTTCTCTATAATTCATTTTTTAGACTTGGCTAATCCCATCTTCTATATCATAGATATTACCAGTTTTGACATAACTATTAAATGCTGTTACAGTCTTGCTGCTTTGATTTTTAATTTTAGAAGTTGACATTGCTCTGTACTTCTTAGGCTTTCTCTCTTTTTAACCACAGCATCAAAAATGTTATTCTATTAGCTGATTTTGAATTACATTTTAAAAAAACCTGTCAAATATGTCATATTTATCATATACCTTATTTTGGCATAGATTCCTGAGATCTATTATAGATGTGCCCAGATTTTACTCCCCCCCCCTTTAAACTATAGATCCCCAAGCTCTACTATAAACTGTTTATGAAAATTCCTTTAGTTTTCAAAATGATTCACCCTGTACCATAGATTGGTATTGGTATTAGTAGGTACTACTAATTCCTCTTGGACTCATGAAACTATCTGCTCAGTTCTGTGGATCAGGCAGGAGATCTGGTCTGAGCAGAAAGTCTAGTCTAGAGCCACCATTAAGCCACCATTAAGCCCGAAGATAACATACAAAAGTCACCAATTTGAGATCACCAGAAGCTTCTGTGAGTGGCAAGACCTCGAGAAGCGACCGACAAGCTGAGCTGCACTATTCCAGCTGCTCTTCGTTGCCCTTTGGCAAGACAGAAGGAGCTGTTTCTCAGCTAGATCCATCTAGAATGGTGTTTGTTCTTGAAAGAATGGTGTTCTTGTTCTGTTTGTTCTTTGTTATTGTAAAAGCCACCTTAGGCTTTTAGAGAAAGCCTGCCTATGTGAACTGTCTTGGATTAAAGCCAAAGGAGTAATCCAATGACCAAGAAAAGAGGTATACAAATACTGGTTATTATTATTATTATTATTATTATTATTATTATTATTATTATTATTATTATTATTATTATTATTATATTTGGCCAAGGGAGGGGCTGGATTGCATGCACCAGATCCTATCAATGTAACTGTGCTGAGAAACACCCCTGACCTCAGACTTACACCAGGCTCCATAGTGGGCATGGGTTTGAGAAGGCGTATACAGAGGTAAGAAAGCTTTTATTTATGTTCTGGTCCTTCCCCTGACACAGCTGCATGCTACAGTATGGCAGGGGATAGAACTGGGCTGCTGGTACAGTAATTATGGAGTTCGGAAGTTATTTTAAAGTACCATTGTAGAATGCTTTCTTGCAAGGACATAACAGAATTTGACACTGTCTCCCTCTCATTTCCAAACAAAGATGTCAGGACTACATACATATTATATTAACAGTCCTATCCAGGGCATGAACAGTGACCTTCTGATACCCCCATGTTGTATACAATTTCCGTTTTATATACAGTTGTGGGAGGGGAAGGGTTAAATCCTCACTCATCATGGTAGTGGCAGAATCTTATTTGCAATTTGAAAATAACAGAGTGTGCACACCCACAGACTTCCCTGTGTGGGCTGAGAGAGGAGAATGGAATAAAAGAGTGACCTTGTGATAACCAAATCAGATAGTAGGATAATCACAAACGTGATGCAATCTCAATAGAAGAGAAAAGGGATTGGCTACAACAAAAAGCTGAACTAAATGGATCATTGGTGTTTTTCACATGTGGGGTATCTATGTGAGGCCTGGTTTTGCTTAAATTGATAGCAGTTTTTTTTGTTTTTACTTTTCTGTGGAATTTCGTTTTCTTCAATCTAACTACAGCTTTACTATTGATGGTGGCACAATTTAGGATACCTTCCATGAAGAAGGCACTTAAACGTGAATCTGATAATATTCCCATGCAAAACTGAAGGAGGGTAGAACTCTTTCTCTCTCTCATTTTAGCTTTCCTTCAAAGTCTTTGTTTGAGAATTATATTATATTATATTATATATGCTGGGGTGGGGGAGAGAAGATGGTGGTTTGTATCTTACAATTCTACTGAACATGTAACTGCAGCCAATTTTGTTTCCCAGATTAATGTACTTGTAGAAATGGATACTTCAAAATACTGTTTGTCATGTTCACACTTCGTATTTTTAGTAGAACTCCTAAAACATCATAGATGTACCCTCAAAGCATATTGCATGAAAAGGCCTTTAGTGTCCTTTTCTCTACACTACAGGAACAGATTCTTTAGTGGCAAGCAGAACAGATACAACTTCCTGATACAGATGTGATGGCAATTGCACATTAAATCTCAGTGGTTCAACTATTCCTATTAATTACCTCATTGCCCTATATCCTATTTAAAGGATTTCTGATATGCACTTATCTCAAGTATCCATGAGAACCACAAAGTCCTCCAGGTTCTTTTCTACCAAAGCAAATTGCATTAAGAAAAAACTCTCTCTCACTCCCTCTCTCCACCCCCCCATGTGTATGTGTAAATAACATATCCAAATAACAGAAACCAAAACAATTTAATCACACATGCTTATCTGTTAACTATAAAGTATTGAGCCTCAAACATACTGAGTCATAAATAAGTAGAAAGGCGAAAGAACAAGCTGCACCTTAAAACAACGCAAGGCCTATTGCCTGTTGGAGATATAAACCTCTAACAGAGCAGTCCTATTCTTGCTATATAGCTGGCACAGATCCAAGTAGTCCCATAGGGCAGGCTGGGGCATTGCTCAGGGTAAGTAACCCCAAAAAGACTGCCAGCCACCTCCTAATATGGTGTAGATACAACACAGGCCATGTAGATTTGCTGTGCCAACACAAGTCAGGACTGGGCTATAAGCAATTTTTTTTTTGTCTCAATCTGTATTGCAAAACTTAGCTTGTCTTTTACTGCATTCAGGATGCATTACTATTGCTGCTTTAATCTGATTAAACTCCTGACATTTTTTTTTAAAGTACACCTTCAGTGATTCCTAGAAGAGTTACTAATTTGACCACGGAAAGATCAAACAAAACGTCAAGCATTAACAGCAAGAAAAATGGCCTGCTATAAAATGATGTAAAAATAAAATGCTAACAAGAGGATTGTCAAGAAACTGAAGGAGGGAGGTCCTGGAACAATAATCGTCATGCCTGGTGAGAAATGCAAAATGCATTGCAGGATAGGAAGAGTGAGGCAGTCAGTGAGGACACTCATGAAAAGCAGAGGAGAAGGACAAAAAAGGTACAATACCTTGCAGTTAGGAATAGCTCTTCTGCCCCTACTCCCCCATCCAATTGGTTGGTTTGGGAGTGTTTAGGGATTTGGTAGGTCTCTGCTGCCACCAGCCAGGCACAGAAGACCACTTTGGAAAACTGTTTGTTGGCAAGAGGAGGGAGACTCCCTCCTCAGAGCCCACTTTCCCAGGATGGTTGCACAGAAATAAGACTGAGTTGAAAGGTAGAATGGCAAGGTAAACCGTTTATTCTTTGAATTCAAACAGGAGCTCTCAGTGATATTGGCTGTTATTGAGGAACTTGTAAGGGCATACAAGTGTTTACAATTTATAGCATTTCAGAGATATTAGAATACAAAAAGCCCCCTTCTTGTTTGACATTTTGCTTATGTGGGTAACTTCATCTGTAAGCTGCTTTGAAATTCGGCTGTTAGCTTGTTCTGTGGTTTGACCTATACTACCTTGCTCTATGGTCAGACGATTCAACTCCTACACCTGTTTTTTTAGCAGTTCAGGAGACCAAATCTGAGAGTGCACACATACTAAGGTCAGAATCAGAGGGCATGTTAGCTCCTTGCTAACTGGGTAAGAGGCACTTTTTCAAGTGGGTGCTCCTCTTTTATTTAGCAGGGGGAGAGTAACTGGCCCTCCTCACCCCAGCAGTGTCTTTTCTAGTGGCTGTCTGCTGGTGTTTTGCATCTTTTAAGATTGTGAGCCCTTTTGGGACAGGGAGCCATGAGTTATTTGATTTTTCTCTGTAAACCGCTCTGTGAACTTTTTGTTGAAAAGCGGTATATAATAATAATAATAATAATAATAATAATAATAATAATAATAATTATTATTATTATTATTATTATTATTATTATTATTATTATTATTAGTCAACGGTCACTTTTCAGTCATCATGGAGAAGGTCACTCCTTGGTCATGGAGGAGGTCACCTCTCGGTCATCATGGAAGCTCTGATTCAAAATGGAGTTGTTCTCGTCAACATGTTCTCCTCAATCTGAAAAAGAGTTCCCAAAAGCTGGGAATTCTCACTTATAAAAAACCAAAACATTAGTGAGAACTGAGCGATCAGAGAAAGCAAGGCCAACCCACGCCCTTATGAACTGAAACCAGTCAAAAACAATAAAAATGAATATATTGGGGCTACTCGGTTCTACAGTGATCCAAGGGTCAGCGTAGAATTAAGAGACTTCGTGTCGGGCAGACAGCCTGACATGGAGACTCAGGATCCAGTGGAGCAAAGCTCCACAGGTCCCACCTCCTTCCTGCCCACTCCCTCCCCCGGAATGCCGCCTCCCCGCCCTCTCCCCACCCTCCCTCCACCTCCCCCACCCCAGAACACCTCCTCCCCACCTCCCCCACCTACCTCTCCACTGCCGGGCAGTCTGTGTGACTGCCAAGCGGTGGAGCACCAGTGTGCCATTGGTGCTGAGGGCCGCGCACTGCATAGGATTGTGTCACGCACTGCATAGGATTAGGCCCTCAGTTCTCTGCAAGACTTTCAAGTACTAAAACTTGGAATAGTGCTTAGAAACAGAAAGGGGTTCGGCAGAACTGTGTTGGTGTTGGCGCAGCTGCATCCTGAACTAGCTGCTGTTCCAAAATAGTATTCAAAGGCAGCTCGCATGTACAGTGCATTGCAGTAGTCTAATGGCAATGGAACACTCTTAACCAGAGGGGAGAGTACAAGATAGTACATCTTATAATGATGCAGGAGTTTCCAAACCAAAGGAGTTCATATTCTTAGTTCCTTGTTTCTGATGGCAGCAACTGTTACCCGGCGCATACCTGATCTTGTCTGATCTCAGAAGCTAAGCAGGGTCAGGCCTGGTTAGTACTTGGATGGGAGACCGCCTGGGAATACCTGGTGCTGTAGGCTTATACCATAGTCTTTCGAGACTGAAGGTTGCCAACCATTTGTTTCTGATATGTGCCTCTCTCAGTATTCTTGGATTATAGTATATAGTGTATACTCTTATAATGTACAGTAGTTAAAAAAAATCAGAAGCCATTTGTTTACTATATTAATCTGTTTCCTTTTTAGGTTCAGGACCCCATCTCATTTTTTTTTTCATTTTTATGAATAAAATTTGATCATCACCTAAATAGCATCAAAGGGAATAATATAGCATATGTTTTAAATATATTTAAATATTAAGTATAACATTTTATTAAAATAGAATATCAAATCTATCTTCCTCTATAGGCCTCTGGAACCAAAATTACTCATGCTAAATTTTTAAGAATCCTGTTAGCCACAGGAAATTTGGCAAGAAGCTCATTCATCCAGCATTTCAGAACCACCTGGTATAATTCCCCCCCCCCCCTTGCTAAAATTATACTTGTCATTAGCAGTGATTTAAGAGCGATCACTGCCTAATCAATGCAGTCTGCAACATTTGGCTAAAGGAAAGCATTGAAGGGAAATGCTTAGCAGTGATTAAGTCCTCATTGTGTGGGAGCCATCAGTGCAGATGAGAGAAGAGTGCATCCTGTAAATAGTGACACGTGCTGGCTGGCATGTTCCTGTGCTTCCTTGTGCGCTCCTTGAAATGAACCATTTGCGGAAAGAGGAAGGATTTTGAACCACAACCAGGCTGGATATTAATCCAGTCGAGCATATCTTGCTTTCTTACAGAGTTTAGCATAATAAGCCAGTCATTCAGTGATTGGCATTCATATGTATCAGACAAGTAAGCATAGGTTGGAATTCAGTCTGTGGAAGGTGGTAATAATTTTAACGTACATTGCAGGAACAAAAGGACGTGAAAGCATTCGACATGAGGCATATTTTATATTCAGGATGGTTACATTAACCAACGGCCCAATCCTGTTCTACCACCCCACCAATCTAGCAACACCAAAATGGCTATCACTGCATCCTGTGGGGCGGCGGCAGTTGCAGAGGTCGCTTCTGAACAAGGGAACAAGAATTCCCTTACCTGAGGGTTAGCTTTCACAGCATGAGGAGGTCTCTCATACACTAGTTTGCTGGGGTCTGGGAATGAAGATAGGATTTGGCAGCTGCCACCAAACCAGCACCATTACCAGACCCTATCTGCCCATCCCCCACCCCATCGCTGCTTTGTTCCACCCTCCCCCTACCCATTTCCATCCCACACCCCATCCCACCTTTCCTGTCACCTCATCTCCATCAGCAGCATTGCCTGGTTGCTCTGAAGCATGCAGGAAGGCTCTGGCCTTCCCACTGGCACTCTAGCAACATCTGAGCCTGCATGCTGCTGGAGCACCTTTTACAGCTGACGCTGACTGCTTTACGTCCGTTCTGCTGCTGCCTGGTCCAGTTAGGATTTATGTACTTTAAAAATGTACTTTATAATGTACTTTTAAGAAATCATGTTATGGCATTAATGTAGCTAATAGCTATTTATAATTAAAGGAAATGAAGTAATTTGAAGTCTTTTAGAGTAATGTGATATTAATTTGTAGGCAACAAGCTGTCTGCACTTTACTTTGTATGTTATTCAAATTTGGTGATGGCAAGAATCGTTAGGTGCAAATGAAATATCTTGAGATTTCATAGCTCTATCAGAATAACAAATATTTATGATTGTAAGTGCTTAATTTTGCCCTTATT